>NW_024066951.1:1200000-2400000 GCF_015039405.1 Cantharellus anzutake
AATTTTCCGTTCGAATTTCAGATTCAAGTGTATGGGTCATAGAGGTATTTACAGGGCAGGACGGAGTAGCTACGATGGTGTGGGCTGAAATAGTTCAGGCTATTTAATCAATTTTTTGCTAGTTGTCCGCGGTTTTTAGGGTGAAGTCTGTTTTTGTGCGTGTTAGTTGAAGTTGTATTTAGGGGGGACATAGGGGGGGAATCGCGAGCCGTATTGAGTAGGGGGGCGGCCACGTCCTCTTCCTCGTTGGAAATTCGAGTAAGGCGCGTATCGGGGGAGTGAGGGGAACGGTCCTCCGTTGGAGCTGGAGGGGATCATGTCACCGTCGATACCGGCTTCCGTGTCAGCCTCTTGTTTGGGGTACCGTTGATTCCAGGCTGAGTGAGAGTGGATTGGGCAGCAGTGGAAGAAGTGGTCGGAAGCCTTACAGGTGTTGCAGACTCTTTGTCTATTGAAGGCGTGTCCTGCCTGGGTTTTTTCACTTACAAATGAGGCTGTTCTGAAGGATTGGGACCATTGGTCATGTGGAGTTTCGCGTGCCTCCTTGAGGGTTTTGAAGGGGGGGTCCATATGCAACTCCCACATGGTTACCGATTTGTCAGAAGTTGGTCTTCTTTTTTCTTCGGTGTTCTCGTTGTTTTCCTTCCCATTGGGGGCGTATCCTCTTGGGATTATGCAGACGCTGTCCACAATTACTCTTATCTGGTCATCTGTCATACTTGCCTCCTTGAGGAATTTTTGGAAGGGGCTCGGGTTTTTGGAGATCGTTTGTTTGACGGCTTCTTTTATGTTGTTTGCGTCTTTTAGCCTGTTACCCATTCCCACAATGGAAATCATGAAGGATGAGGGTTTGAATCTGGTGCCGATGGCGATGAACCCGAACGTTTTGCATATCCATAGGTGTTCACGAATGAGGAGGTCGGCAAATTGGGGATTTAGGCCTTCAACTAAGAAGCCCCACGGTTTGGCGTATTGGGGGGTTCCACCACGTCTAAGGTCAATAGGGACAGGGGGGATGATGTTTACTTCCCCGACTTGGTCTGGGAACGCCCTTTCTAGAAAGGCTTCCATGTTGGTTTGGAAATTGCTAGTGTTTTCTTCGCTGTGGGCGGCGTCAAGGGGCATGGCTAGGATGGCACCTGCCTTTTTTAGCCAGGCTTTGGCACGGTCAGGGTTTGCTCCTTCGAGGAGGCGGCCTGGGCGGAGGCCGTGCGCGTAAAAGTTTGCCAGGTCAGGTCCTAGTGGTAGCCAGTTTAGATCGTCTCTTCCATCGTCGGGTTGTTCAGCGATTACCGGTATGAAGGTTGGTTGGTCAGTGGCGATGGGGGATCCATTGCCTTCAGTGGCCAGGCTACGGGACGGGGGGAATTCAATGGGGTTTGTGTTTTTTTGGAAGGTTGTCGAGCCACCCGACCCGAGGTCGAAGACGTCAGGAGTGGGCACGAGGGAGGATTTTTGGTTCTGGGGGGTAATGAGGGGGGGCCTCATCGCTTTTGGAGGGAGGAAGCGGGGGGGGCCTTTAGGGGCCTTGAATTCTTGCGGCAGTGGGTGATCTCGCGTGTTTCCTCGTTTCATTTTCGGTTGCTAAAGTGAGATCTTTGTTTTTACCATTCCCTTGATGATTTTTCCCAAGGAGGGGGCTGGATTGGGCAGAGTCTGGGTTGTCGGAGTCAGAGTCGGAGATATTCTCGTCCTCCACTTGGTCAGCGATAGTGACTGCGAAGTTTTGCGGTGCATTAGTTATGGCCGCTATCATGTGTTCATCCTCAGACATCAGCTGGGTTTGAAAGGTTGTATGGAGGGGTATGAATGACTGTTCGGACTGGGCCTTGTCAGAGGTTGTAGAGAGGGCAGGGGGGTATTTACCTCCATGGTTTAATGGGGAGCTTGTTAGGGGCTAGGACGGTGGGCGGACTAGGGGGAACTGACACAGTTTCTGCGGAGTTACCCGCTTTTATTTCCAGCTACTGGGGTGTCCCGGTGTTTTCAACGGGCTGACGTATGCGAAAGGCAGTTCAGGGTTTGGAGGCGGTACAATGTTAGTCTAGGTGCTTTCCGGGTTTTCACTTGGTTGGCGCATACGACGTTGCGTTATTGGAATTTTTTGCATTAGGGCGAATTTAAACGTTGAGTCGCAGCGGTTTGGTTTTAGCTTATGCATTTAGTTGACAGCCAGAGGGTTTTAGTGCTTGGGGTTGACGGCATCTCAAGGCCGGGACATAAGGGCAGTTTGGCATGTGAGGGTGGGGCCGGGGTCTGGTTGAATTGTAAGGTATAGCAGTTTTCCTTGCCAGGTTGCTGTGGTCCTGTCAGGGCGGAGGTTTGGTGGTGATGGTCTGACTTAGATCGGCAGGCAGGCTGGCCTCTCAGTGGGTCATGATATTTGTAATGCTCATTTGGTTGTAATATGCGTTAGTTCGGATAGGTTGTATGAGTACTCGTAGCAGGGTGGTGGGTGATGGGGTGGATTCTGGAGCACAGACTGTCGCATGTAGGTTACTAGTCGGGGTTTCGACAGAGTGTTGCTCATGTCTCAATGTTACGTTAGGGATATCGTGTGTGGGTTTTGCGTTAGGGGGAGAGCGTGGAGAGCGTGGGGCGTTTAAACCTTCCATGGCCGAGGGCCGCTTTTAGCGGTCTTGGGGTTCGTTGAGGTTTAAGCAGACATGTATTTCTCGGGGCGTTACAGTCCAGATATGGGGAATGCAGAGTAGTCGTGAGACAAGGTGGTTGGGTTGGGTGAGGGGGCATTTCTGGTTGCGCCACCATGGACGTATAGTGGCCAGGGGTCATCAGGGTAGCTATTATGTGTCAGGGAGGAGCCAGTCACGTTTGGTGGCTAGTGGTATGTAAGGGCATCATTGGGGTGGAGGTGACATGTGTAGTCTCGTGAGCCCCGCACAGCGGTTTGGGCTGGTTGGTTAGGTCTAAGGTGGGTGGGGTGATTGGTGAGGTTTTTTTGGGATTTAGGGGAGGACCCTAGGCTCGGTTGTCTGTTCGGGCTGCGCCCTCGTCAGGGGGTATGAAACCAACGGAGGTGATACCTCATGACTCTGCGAGTCTTTAGGGGGACACCTAGTCTACGGCGCGTAGGCTGTGTGGATGTTCCTAGGAACTGTCCTAGTTCACGCGGAACTACCCATATGAACCCAATTGCCTAAGCCGCGCTCGGCGTTTTTAAGTGGCAATTAGGCGCTCTTGGTCGACGGCCCTGGGCTCGGGGTCGGCGCGACGCCCGCCCTGGTGCCGCCTGAGCTTTTACCCCCTGGTCGACATTGCCGGCCTGTGGTACTTTTTTTTTTTTTTTTTTTTTTTTTTTTCGTGAATGTACTAGTTTTATGCTATGTCTTTTGCTTTTGCTTTTTACCTTCCTAGTTTAACGACATTGCGGTCGCTCCACTAGTTGTTTCTGCTTGTGCTGGTAGTCATGTTGATGTTGAGTTGCCGACGACCATTCATGTCTTGTAGTATCAGTGCGGCACTCCCGGGTCATATTCTTAACACAAGGACCTTGAAGTATCATGTTATCTATATTCACAGCTTCCGTCGAAAACTGCAGTCTGAACTAACACGACCTCATACTAAGCCTCGGTGGTGCCCTTGAGACGAGAAAGTCCTTGTTGTCTGTGTTAGGAGTTGATGAAGTGTTTGAAGATGGTGATGTGTCGCCTTTATCGTCCAGAAGGATAAGGAACCCATAAAATGGGCAGCACCTATGAAGGGAAGCTTGTCACTTGGATGATGATTACCGTCCCCTCGGAGCTTTAGTACTGTACTCGGCGCCGAATAACACAGAAGGTATGGGCTAGGCCGAACTACACATGACAGATGAAATTAAACCCCGCAAACTGGCCCTGGACCCTTGTTGGACAAGAACGCACCTCACTTTCGACTCTCCTTTGCGTCTGACTGCAACATCACTTAAATTCTTATGACAAAGCAGCAGATTTCCCCGATCATTGAGAGTGAACAACATCATGCGACCACATGGCTTTGTCGAAATGTGGCTTGCAGATGAACAATATTACACCTGTGCGTTTCAAGCGCCGGGACGTTCGCTCAATTCGATCAATCAAAATCGATACCACCCAGCTGAGGGGGTGGAGGAGCGTGGAGAACACCCAATTCATCGTTCGTCCGAACCACAATTCGCGCATGCAGCTACGCCGCCAGTGTCCTCCGTGCGTTTCTCATGAATTCGGATTCCTTTGAAATGGATTCACCATCGTTATCCATATCTGTTCAACAGGGCTTTTCTTCCTCCGTATTTTATCACTGAACGCCCTGCCGTGAGGCTCCTCCTTCGATTGCCTCCCTTCGTCATCGCAGCATCGAAACTCAGCCGTGAACTCGTCGTGCGTTAAGCTAACATGGCGTGGAATAAAGCTATCGGAATTGATCTTGGGACCACCTACTCTTGCGTTGGTGTCTGGCACAATGATCGTGTTGAAATCATTCCCAATGACCGTCCGTTGGGCATTCCCTTCAGAGTTGGGTCCACTAACGATCGTGATCTTTCAAACAGAGGGTGACCGTACGACACCATCCTGTGTCGCTTTCACTGGAAGCAGGCGTCTGATCGGTGATGCTGCTAAAAACCAAACATTCATGAACCCAAATAACACGTAAATCTTGCCTATGTGCTTTATACACTTTGTCCTAACTTGTGCTTTATTCTTGAGAGTTTCCAATGCCAAACGTTTGATTGGGCGGAAATTCGACGATCCTGGAGTTCAGTCTGATCTCAATGGATTCCCCTTCAAAGTCACAGACAAAGGCAACAAGCCCATCATTCAAGTCTCTTTTCGTGGGGAGCAGAAGGAATTTGTAAGTAGCGATCTTCATGTTCCTTGAGATACTTTGTTTCCAATCATCCAGAACTTGGGCTGACACATTGCTTTCTTAGACCCCCGAGGAAATTTCGTCCATGGTCCTCACCAAGATGAAAGAGGTTGCCGAAGCCTATCTTGGTCAGACCATTACCAACGCTGTTATCACTGTCCCCACCTTCTTCAACTACTCGCAGCGACAGGCCACAAAGGGTGCTGGTACTATTGCGGGTTTGAAGGTCCTTCGGATCATCCACGAACCTACCGCTGCTGCTATCGCCTACCACCTCCGCGATCCCCACGTGGTCCGGGATGGATATAATGTCCTCATTTTCGATCTTGGAGGCGGCACTGTCAGTGTGTCGCTTTTAACCATAGACGAGGGTACTACCTTCGAAGTCAAGGCAGTCGCTGGTGATCCTCACTTGGGCGGTGAAGATTTCGATAATAGTCTCGTCGGCCACTTTGTTCAGGAGTTCAAGCGCAAGCACAAGAAAGACCTCTCGACGAATGCCCTTGCTCTTCGACGACTACGCACGGCATGCGAACGCGCCAAGCGTACCCTTTCTTCTGCTGCTCGGGCTTCAATTGAAATTGACTCGCTCTACGGGGATATCGACTTCTATACTACCATAACCCGTGCTCGCTTCGAGGAACTCTGCCAAGGTCTCTTCCGTCGCACCCTCGAACCTGTCCATAGAGTTCTTCGTGATTCCCGTATCCATAAGTCCAACGTTCATGAGATTGTCTTGGCCGGTGGCTCCACTCGTATCCCTCGTATCATCAAGCTCGTCTCGGACTTCTTCGATGGCAAGGAGCCCAACAAGTTGATCAACCGTGACGAGGCCGTCGCCGTTGGTGCCGCTGTCCAGGCCGCTATCCTGTCCGGGGATACCTCGGAAAAGACTAAGGATTTTCTCCTCCTTGATGTTGCTCCTCTTTCCCTTGGTGTCGATACCTTGGAGGAGGCTCCGGATTCTCTCCCTGACGGTGCTCCTCTTTCCCTTGGCATCGAGACCGCCGGCGTCTTCACTCCCCTTATTAAGCGTAACACGACCGTGCCCACCAAGCGGTCCGAGATTTTCTCCACGTATTCCGACAATCAGCCCGGCGTATTGATCAAGGTGTACGAGGGTGAATGTCCACGCACCAAGGACAACAACCTTCTTGGAAAGTTCGAACTTTCTGGTATCCCCCCTGCACCACGTGGCGTTCCTCAGATCGAGGTCACATTCGATGTTGATGCGAATGGTATCTTGATTGTCTCGGCTACCGATAAGCGGACCGGTAAGTCGAATCGTATCACGATTACCAACGATAAAGGACATCTATCGAAAGAGGAAATCGACCGCATGGTATCTGAGGCTGAGAAGTACAAGCAAGAAGATGAAGATGAAGCCGCCCGCAGCTCAGCTAAAAACGGTCTTGAATCGTACGCTTACAATTTGCGCAATTCGATCCAAGATGAGAAGCTCGCCGACAAGTTCGGTGCTGCGGATAAGGAGAAACTTGGGAAGGCGATCAAGGAGGCGATCTCGTGGTTGGATGTTTCGCAGGAGGCCAGCACGGAGGAGTACGAGGAGAGGCAGAAGGAGCTTGAGCAGATTGCGAATCCGATCATGCGGAAGTTGTACAGTGGTGCTGGCGGCTTCTTTGGTGCTGGCGGCTTCCTAGGTGGTGCTCCAGGCGGTTTCCCTGGGCCTGGAGCCGATGATGGTCCGAGCGTTGAGGAAGTTGATTGACAGCATACTCACCTGGCTGCTTTCGTTCCTCGCATCACGAATATTCCCTATCCTCGTTGCAAACATCCATTTCTCATTCCCCCTCCCACACATCACAATAACCCCTTCATACCTGATGCTCCTTATTATACAATTGTTGGGAGAGAAAGAAAAACAATTATTTAGATTCTGGTTTATGAAGATCCCCACGTTGCGCGAAGTGAGGTGTCGGCTGGAATGAAGCGCAACAAGAAGCCCCTCCAGGCCGGGCGAAGCGCTGCTACTGAACAATGCACAATGCTGGTGTTTGCTGCTGGGCGCTGATGGCCTCCGTGCGTTCGCTTCTCATGAATTCGGATTCCACCACGGATTCCACATGCACCATGCACTTATTTCTTTGAAACGGATTCACCATCATCACTATATATGTTCAACAGGGTATCTCTCTGATCGTTGAATGCCCTGCCGTGAGGCTCTTCGTTCGATCACCTTATCACCGCAGCATCAAAACTCAACTGCCGTGAAGTCGTCATGCGTTAAGCTAACATGGTGTCGACAAAAGCTATCGGAATTGATCTTGGGGCCCGGCGTGGAAATTATTCCCAATGGTCGTCTGTTGAGAATTTCCTTCGGTTGGGTCCACTAACGATCATCATCTTTCGAACAGAGAGTAACCGTACAACACCATCCTGTGTCGCTTTCGTTGAAAACAAGCGTTTGATTGGCGATGTTGCTAAAAACCGAGCATTCATGAACTTGCACAATACGGAAGTTTTGCCAAGATGCTTCATACATCTTGCCTTAACCTGTGCTTTACCCTTTAGAGTTTCTAATGCTGATCGCCTGATTGGGCGGAAATTCAACGGCCCTGGAGTTCAGTCCGATCTCGAAGGGCTCCCCTTCAGAATCATAGACAGAGGCAACAAGCCCATCATTCGGGTCTCTTCCTGTGGGGAGCAGAATGATTTTGTAAGTGGCGATGTTTATATGCCTTGACACACCTCGTCCCCAATCGTCCTGAGCTAAAGCCGACACATTGCCTCTTTAAGACTCCCGAAGAAATTTCATCCATGGTCCTCATCAAGATGGAAACTACTGATGCCTATCTTGGTCAAACTATTACGAATGCTGTTATTACCGTCCCCGCCTCAACTGCTCGCAAAGACAGGCCACGAAAGATGCTGGTGTCATTGCGGGTTTGAACGTCCGTATCATCAGCGAACCCGGTGCTGCCACCGCTTATGTTCTTGAGAGTAAGGCTCGGAGGGAGCGTAACGTCCTTATTTTCGATCTTGGTGGAGGTTCTTGACCATTTAAGGGACTATCTTCGTCGTCAAGGCCACTGCCGGCAATTCTCACTTGGGTGGTACAACTGTCTCGTCAACCGCTTCGTCCAGGAGTTCAAGCGAACGACCTTTCGACGAATGCCCGTGCTCTTCGACGATTACGTACCGCGTGCGAACGCACCAAAGGTACCCTTTCTTCTGCCTCTCAGGCTTCGAGTCGAGCCATGAGGGTAGCACCCTCGAACTCGTCGAGAAGGTTCTTTGTGATTCCAAAACTGACAAGTCCAAGGTCCATGAGATCGTCTTGGCCGGTGGCTCCACCCGTATCCCTCGCATCAACAAACTCGTCTCGAACTTCTTCAATGAAAAGCCCACCAAGTCGATCAACCCTGACGAGGCCGTCGCTCGTGGTGCTACCGTCCAGGCAGTTATCCTTTCTGGCGATGCCTCGGAGACCTTCTTGATGTCGCTCCTCTATCTATCGGTATCGAGAATCGATGGTGTCTTCAAGTCCTCTCATCAACCACCGTGCCGATGAAGCGATTTGAGATTGTCTCTGTCGATTCCGACAACCACTCTAGTGTGTTGATCCAGGTGAGAGCGCACCCGCCAAGGACAACAATCTCCTCGGCAAGTTCGAGCTTTCTGGTATCCAACGTGGGATTGGGGTCATATTCGATATGGCATCTTGAACGTTTCGACCACTGTGACCGTATCACAAATACTAACGACAAGTCGGAGGAGGAAATCGAGCGCAAGGCCGTTGCGGCCAAGAACGATCTCAAGTTGTGCACTTAAAATTTGCTTCACATGGTTCAAGACCTTCATAAGGCGATTCAGGAGGCGATCTCGTGGTTGGATACTTCTCATGAGGTTGGAAAGGAGGAATATGAGGAGACCTTGAGTGAGCTGCGGATTGGATGCTGCGGAAGCCGTACAGAGGGCCGGATGGTCCTGACGAATCTTGTGGTAGACAGGGTGCCGATGTTGGTCTCGATGTCAGCTATCGACTCTCAACGCAGACCTGCAAATGACAGGAGAATGCACAGACGGCGAGGGCCTGAACCTAAAGCTCAGCAATCCCCTTTCTCGATGCCTAACATAAGTCCTTTGGAGTACCTGGATGGGAAAATTTTAGATCAAATTTGAAGCGAATTTACCATGAGGCTGCTTGGGTTACTTTTTCGTTTGGATGAACTAAATCCCTTCTCAATTCGCTGCCATACTGAGTCCCGGACTCGTCTCTCCATATATCTTATCTCCTTCTGCTGCCCTCCATGCACTGAGGCTAAATTTTCCGTTGCCCTTGATCCAGCTACGTACTGAAGGCCAACAGCTTAGCCGGAAAAGGCAAGAGGAAGGCAGCTCCCGAGTGTTCGTTTGCATTGGGCTCTTCTCAAAGTTTGTGTCATTGCTCCAGGTGGAAGAAATAGGTCAAAGTGACGATTCTGGTTGTAGATACAGCATTCCTTTATCCAAAATCAAACCAGGGCCTAGAGATGTACTCCGCTTACGCACACGCACAATGCGCTGCACCTACGCCCTGCATCTTGGACACCTCCCTCCAGAATCGGGATGTGTCCGCACCTGGCTCATCAAGGTTGCAGGGATATCGAACAAAACAAAAAGGCGTATTCAGAGTATCATACCGTCGCAATCGTGGCCCCAAAACCCGCGAAGAGATCAGAAACGCCATTTGCAGTCATCCCCAACCCTGCGCTCCATATCCATCACAAATCCACCCCATGAATCCAGGGCTCAACACTGGACCGGGCATTCAATCTGTCCAGTGTGGGGTCGTGCCAGTGATGCCGCCGCCAAGCGCTTGGTGGAATGGAGACATCCCTCCTCACCCAATCACCAGTATGCCATCCCCCCTAGGATATGCCGGGGATTATGGGTGGCCAGGGTGGCCACCCAACGCTGTCGGATGCGTGCAAAGCCATCACAAATCTGTGAGTTTCTCGATTCTGTACATGGATCTATTCATTGATAAGCAACTCTGTCGGTCAGGATGGTGATGATATCATGGCCGTCCACGGTCGACGATCAAACATATATGGCGCCATTGGCACGCCTGTCCCAAAGAGAGGGTGAACAATGGGCGCATTCTGCCATCAACCGCCGAGGGAACAATTTACACATCCATAGCCGAGAGGAGTTACCGCAGGTTATCAACCACTCCAAGTGCTGCTCTCCTAGGGACTGTCTGGCTGTTTGCTTGCTCAAGTTCTCCTCCAGGTATTTGTTATGTTGCGAGGCTCTTGTTCGAGGTGGTTGATTTCCTCAGTTCGAGCTGTACGTTTGAGAAAGTCCCGCGTTCCTGTTTATCGTAGCGTCAAAAACCGCACCCCTTTCTCCAATATATGCTCGTATCTGTAAACCTGGCTCACAGATCACTGTCAGGAGTTTGGATGAAGCATCGCGCGCGTGTCGGTGAAGACCATGTTATTTCATTCTGCTCTTCCCATCATAACGGTTGGTGGGCAAAAATCACTCACTGAGCGCCGCATCTGCGGGTACCGGCCACCTTCAATATTGGCGATCGACTCTACATCAGTGGTCCCTTCAGCGAAGAAAATGAATCATGCGAGTCCATGGGTGAATATCGCAACCCTTATCTGCAGCCCCGAAGATTGCAATCTAAGCTCACCGCGCACGCAAACAGATGCTGCAGCTCGTCTAGCTTGAGGGTTATTGTGAGATGTTCTGCTTAGTTTCGTGAGCGATGGATCTCGAAACTCGGAGGCTAGATGACACCACAGTTCTGGCGCTTTATCAAGCCTCCGCACAAGGCTGAAAGTCCAATTCAATCATATCCATTTGTCCGTCAGTTCCCGAACTCATTGTAACACTGATGCGCTCGTATCCGATACATCTTATCTGGTCGCATGGATTTACGATGTTCTTCGCTTCTTACATATACTGCGCTCATGCTGCTCATATTATATGCAGGGCTGCGCGACAAACGTGCTCTCCACTGATGATTGATCTCATTTCGTTAACTTGAAGCGCATGCTTTTGGTATTCTTATAGAGGCTGGTATCCTGCCTAGCTTTTGGTCTTCCCGCCTAGTTTAAGGTCCAGTTCCTCGTGAACGTGATTTGATCGCAGTTGCTACTGAGCGCTTCGTACAGGAACGTTTGAGAACCCTCGTAAGGACATCAAAGTTGGATCCTCCCTTGCGTTATGGCGGAGGTTTATTTAAAACCTAATTGACGAAGCTGGCCATCGCATCGTCAATCCCCAACAACTCAGAAATCCAACGGGAATGCGTTGCTTCTTTTGCAATAATCTGTGCTGGCAAGTCTTTGAGTCCAAACCCTGGAGCTTCGGGAACGCCGAGGGTTCCGTTGTTGGCCTGTGCCATGAAGCACTGGTGTCCACAGCGATATATAGACACGACTGTCTACAAGCTCATCGCTGCGGAGTTGCCTAGGGGATCAAATACGTCAGAAGAAACAACTGGCGGATCGATGAATTACAGTGGGTTGAACCCAGCGAGGCTTTTGGAGATCCTCTCCAGCGCAGATGCCTCATTGACTGCAGTGGTCCAACTCCCGGTACCGGCATTTAATTTTCCAAATAGCTGGTCAATGCGAGCTGAAGATTGTATATGAGCCATGTGGTCAGCACTTGACAGTTCGCCCCATTAGCTGGTTCCCGCCGCACTCAAGCAGTGGTTTATGCAAGGAGTCGTCAGATTGACTATCGGTTGAATCAGTGTTTTAGGAGCATGGTATTTTTGTCCTCACCCTGTGATCATATCCAAGCCGTGGGCTGAAGTCTTCCTGTTTCCAGAGCCTTCCAGAGAAAAAGAGTAAGCCCTATTCCAATTCTCCCGCGTGGTGGGACTATTCGGTGCGACAGCCGCAACGCGGACAGAGCCTTAGGTGAAGGGAAAATCGACAGAACCTCACGACGGGGCGAGGAACGACAACATGAATCAGGTCAGCGGTTCATTGAATTATTACCGATCACCTTCCCGCTATTCCTGCAAATTTCGTCAGGCGATTTTCATTTGGAAATGGCAGAACATGGCTGCATGTCGGATTTCCCGATAAATTTGGGCTGTCACAATCCTCCAGGCCTCCGACGTTCAATGAATCAATCGCGTTTTAAGACTGCACTGAACGCGCCCCACATTGGTTATTGTTAACACAGATGTTAGTATAATCCACCTCTTTCGCGAAGCCCTTTATTTTACATTGCCCATGTCATATCCGTAACGGTAGTCACCTATCCTTCCACACCCCCGCCAAATCAACTCTATCACACACCCATGCGCCAGTAATCCCTTGAGCGGAGGAATTGTCTTATGCGAACATATTCGTGGATATCGCGGCGCCATCAATCAACCCTTATCTGCGATCCCAAACAAAGAAATACTGCAACTTGTCCAGTTTGAGGGTTATGGTGAGATACCTCTGCTTAGTCGCTTAGTTCCATAGCATTCACTCTCAAACGTTGGAGCTCGAGAGATGAGACTACGCATGATTCTAAAGCTTCGAGTTAAAGGTCGACGATTATGACGAACGTTAATACACTCCTGCGCACCATTGGCTCTCTGCACGAAGTGAGAAAGGTATTATTACGAAGTCATAGGGGCTGGGTTCCTGCCTATGAGAAAGGTTAAAATGATCATATCAATTCATCCGAAGCAATTGCAACGTTGACCTTCTCTTGTCCGGTCGCACGGACCCACGATGTCTCTCGCTTCAAGTCTGCCTTATATACTCCACCTACTCCGCTTGCGTAGCAGGATTGCGCGACAGGCGTACTAAGTGATGATTCATCTTATTTCGTTGATTTCGATGCTTCCGATCGATCTCGCTCGCCTAGTCCCGCGCGCAGTCCCTCGTGGACTTTATTTGATCAATGAGCTGTGAAGAGCCTTTGATTGCTGCCTTGTTGCTGCTGAGCGCTCCCTACAATGGATCCGCAAGTCGCAGGATCGATTTGGACCCCTATGATAAGGCCTTCTCCTGTGTTACGACGGAGGCCTGTTCAAACCCTAACCCAGTTGTTGGACATCGCGTTCGACGTGTAGCCACGAATAACTTCTTAGCTGAACAACAAAGGGTTCAACTGTGAATAGCCTTGTTCCCGCTACTCCGTTGCGCGTCCTTTACACACAGACACCATTCAGAGTCGAGCTTTGTTCGACGGTCTGAACCCCGCACCATGTCATCTGAAGTTGTATGGCATTCCTCATACATCCTATCCTTGCGAGCGACCAGTCCACTCACTGTCTTGAATTGCATCACATCCCAGAACGTGAGTAGTGAGTACTTCGGTAGTCATTGTGTGCGTGTGTGTGCAGTGCGACAAGAACATTGGAACAGTTGAGGTCATAGGAAAATTAACAATGAGGTCGAACAAAATATGTAGATATTAACATGAACATTCCAATGGGAGCGATGGAGTGCTGTGCATGCCGGGATGCGTGCATGCGTGCGGTTCGACACTGACAGAAGAAGGTTCATGGAAAGACGGAAGCCAAAAAACAAAAAAAAAACAAAAAAACAAAAAAACAGAGCAAAACAAACAAAAACCACAGCACCTCGGGGTTTCCATGTAGTCCCATCCAGAAAGCCGCATCCATCGCTCTCTCTTGTTCACTGGAGTGAGCAGGTCCAAGACGCTGTCCGCAACTCTCGATTGGAGATGTGACGTTCCGCGTGACAATCAAGCGACCGAACGGTACATTGAAGGACTACCATGGTACTAACCAAGCGGTACCCGGCTTAACTTCGCAGATCGGACGGGATGCGGTGCTTCACGAGTCCCATGGCCGTGGATGTCCGACGATACATTCTTAAGCCCCATGATGAGTTTTCCAGTTCTTTCCGACCCTGCTCTCCTTGTTGCAGCAGTAGAGCACTATCAAAATGACCATCATAAGCAATCAGTATTTGATCTCGGCTCCAGATCCAGACACACACGTGACTCCCCTTACCACCAACTGGCCGCACAAAACCACTTTGGGCAATAACTTGCACTGCTTCGCCTGCATATCCTGTCACCTTACCGCCACAGCTGTACGTACACCATCAATTCGCCTCGGGAATAGCATGCCGATGCCGACGTCGAGACAAAAAAGTGGAGTCCTTTCTGCATCATATCTCAGGCTTCGATTGTCTTGAAATGTTCTACCTCACGGTTCGCCCCTTCCCGATCTAGCCATCTGCCAGTGTCCTAGTGACATTCAGCTACTATCGATAACCCTTGATCGCTGGTGCTCCTAGTCACTTGTCAATTTTCACTCCCACCCTATCATTCAACCCAGGGCCCCAAGCTTCGTGGCCTTTCTCTTTTTTGTCTGCCACTTCCGCTTCTTCTCTCCCCTCCATCGCCAATGGCGCTTTCAGCTACGGAATTTTTGAACATCCTTTAACGATCAACGACACACGTTTAAAGCTTGTACGACATATTGTCAATGACAACTGTTATTTCAGCCACCTGATGCTTGCAGTATTATCTGAGAATTGGTACTTACATCTTGCTGCGTAATTTCAAAGCCATATCATGCAACCCACAACCGGAACTCCTCCTTTTGCATGTGTTACGGACACTCTTTCCCCAACCTGGACATGAACTGATGTGACAGATGCCCAATCGCTCTAACCTTTACTAGTGTTTTTGCCATGCGTGGATGGTAAAGCGCTTATACACATTAACAAGTGGCTTCGCGTCACAGACGGTGCTGCAAGACAAAAGGGGGGACTACAAAGGCGAACAACATGAGGTTTCGGACCTTTGTGCGGCCCAGGTCCTTCTGCCACCCGCCACGTCGGGTTGCCACGTCAACAACAACAACCTTCCAATTGCAAATGGCTTACTTCTCCTGGAACAATCATGATCATAACCATGCTTCATGGAACCTATCACACCAAGGTCATACCGGCCAAATTTCATATTCCAGTGATTCTTCGCAGATGGAAGATAGTCACCAAAAAATCCGCGAGGAAGGGTGGCGTTTGGGGGTCTTGGACGTCCTTTGGGCACGCCTTTCCTGCGTAATAGACTGACGGGTGACCTCTCACCGTATCATGAGCGAAAGTTTTGCCGAGTCTTCGTGCAAGTGAAAGAAAACTCAGTCCGGCCCTCAGATCGATGCGTGGCCATATGTCCCTTTTCCCTGGATGGCGCAACTGTAAAGATGCGATGCCGAATGGAGTTTCGATACTGAGCTAGGATGTGCTGACGATCCTGGCCATTTGAGGCCATATATGACTTTCTCGCAAAGATCTTCCAGCAAAAATGTCCCTCCTGTGCTTAGAACCTAACCGTTGGAAAAAGTAGGAAAGTTAGATCTGAGAGAGGTCGATCCCCATATTTAAAATGGGTTTTTTTTTACGCAACTCCAATTTTCCCCGTGAGGGTTTCTATAATGCTGCAATTGTATCGCGCACAGGATCAGCCCAGATTCTGAACCGCGGGTGTTGCCCAGTATGTATTGTACAGCACGATGCTCCAGAGAAACGAAGTGAAAATACCTCATTCGAACACGGAAGAAACGGCGAACCATTGCCTTATCGTGGTCTTTGGTAATTAGTTCCCCGTCCGATACACCATCTGGTCGTTCAATAGTATTCGTATTAACTCCCCCTGGGTATCTGACTTCCTGGTATGTTCCTGCCCAATCAAAATCTAACAGATGGATAGCCAGTGTCTCGGGATCAACGAGGGTGCTCACCTCTCGAGTATCGCCATGGACGGTGTTATTGTCGTGCAACGTCTGAACGATATTTCGCATCTTAGATTTCACGAGTTCCCGCTTACCGCCCGAGAGCGCAACGCCAGAAAGTGGACGATATGGTGAAAAATCTATGACGACCATGAACCAACTTCCAGGAAGCGAAGCCACCTGTCGAAGCCGGGGCGCATGTCCCAGGTCGGCAAGTAATCGATGAGCCTCATTCGGATAGCGTCTCGCAAACTTGGTGCACAAGGTCTACCGTTTGTTTGCTGTTTCCTCGACTCGTGATCGATAGGTCAAGTCAATATCCCGATCCGTCTTAGCTTGTTGGGTAGGGAAATGTACGATCTATTTCCAGGACCAGGGAGCGAGGGAGCGACTCGTAGTACCTCTCAATCCACTCGACAGCTTTCTTGAAAGCATTCAGGCTAGACGCAATAGCACTCCTGCTAGCTTCGTCTGTCCAGTGGAACGTTAAATCATGCATGGGAGTCAAGGGTTCCACATTTATGTTCTTTCCCGTCTACAAACAACCATAAAAGCCAAGTGTAATGACCCTAACCCACTTCATTAATGTTTTGAAAATTTACAGATGGTCAACATACCTAAATCAATCATGAGAATACATGAGAAGCGGGACTGGCGGACCTCTCCAAGCGCATTATGTAGGAATTGTGCGTAACAACCGACAGCTTCGAAGAGGGCGGAGCCAGAACCAGGATCATTTTCGCATTCTCCAATAGTAGGCGGCATGATGACTTTACAGTTTTGAACTCAGTATGATGGACGGTTCCTGGCTCCATGGGAATCTCGTGGTCATCCAAAACCTTTTAAATTGCCGACCTACGAGAGGTTTGATCATCATACCATTCGCATGCAGCTGTAGTGAGCTCTTGAAGAAGCCCTTGCGCCGATGCTGTTGGCGACGCCGCACAATCATCCTTGAATTGTCTCGGTGGGGAACGGTGTAATGGTCGAATGGCCGGTTGCGGTTTTGAACCTGCTGGGCTTGGAAAGAGCGGATGGGGCCACCCTCAAGATCTTTTTGAGACGTTCTGGCTCCTCATCCCGGGGAGGGGGCCTCCGCCGTTTGGGCAAGGCTACAGCCAAATTGGGGTGATTAAACATCTGAGCCGAAGCAACGAAGCTATACCACTCACTATGCTCTACTTTGACTACCACATGAACCTGGTCCCTAAAGCCTTCTCCAAAAACGTCGCCTATTTCTTCTTCTTCATCAAGAGGATCCTTTCCGTTGATGCTAGCCATTACTCTATCAATAAGCTGCCCCTCGCCTCTTTTCGTCAAATTTTCCGGCTTATTTGGATGAGTGCAGTGGATCATCAGACAGAAGGGGCTTACTGCCTCACCTTGTACAAGAGAAGCTCGGTGGGATCGAAATTGTCATGTAGCCGTGGGTGCTTTTCGTAAATCTGATCGCGAATTTGCATGTCAAACTTAACATCATGGAGATGTAGACCAATTGGTCCGATGAGGCCGTAGTCGGGACAGGAGACGAAGTATGTTAGATATTCCGGGGAATTCGACATGGCATGGCGGTTGGCATGGCGGTCGCCCGTGACGGAAGCAAGTTGAATTCAAACTTCGCGGACCTTGGCGCGCACCATAAACTCCAAGGATCAAAGCGCAGTTATTCAATCCCAAAATTTAAGCGCGTAACTTTGCATTATTTACATATTTAATGCGCTTCGCATCGCTTGAAATTTTGCGTGTCACACAGTGTGTGTGGGGGGGGGGGACACAGGGACAACGATAAGAGAAATGATTGGCGAGACAAAGTTCCCATGTAAACGGCAATTCCCAAACCACAACCGGAGACGGTCCAGTGACGGTCTTCACAAGGACGAAGACAGAATAGGCAGTGTCACTTTTGTCCATAATTCTCGGGGCGGAGTTGAGACATACATTGCTCAAGGAACCCATAACCGACATTAGCGCCCCGCGCTTCGATGCCCAACGGTCCCCTCCTCGCTCCTCGCTCCTGACCCCAATAAGCACATACTTACGGAATAAATGTTATACGTGAAAAAGAGGCGGTAATATGATGGTCTTTTTGATATGTAAGGATGTGCGAAGGAAATTGAGTTGATATGTAGCAGCGGGGCGGCAAAGAGCGACCAAAGCGGTTCATTTGATGGAACAGAAGCGATGTAGACCCATCGATGCTTCTAGAATACGTAAACCAGCGTCGAAGATTGAACATACAACTATTTACAAGCAAATTTTCCAGAAATAGGTGGCATGTTCAACCCACAATTTATGAGCGAATAAGGTGAGGAAGCGCCCCAAATACACAAGTTCAAGCGCTTAGTTACGAATAAAGAAGTAAGAAGAACCTTGTAGACATTTATGGAACAATCGGGAATGTCCGATATAGAATTGCCTGGAAAGCGATGGAACTTCATCATCGCCTACATAAAGGCGTAAAGATTGGAGTCTCGTTCCCAGTGAACTTTTTCTCTCTGGAAAATCCTCTCCCCCACCAATTAGCATATAACATCAAAACTCACCGTACGCCAAGCTAAAAACGATGTCTACTGCTAAAGCTGTCGGTATCGATCTTGGGACGACTTACTCTTGCGTGGGTGTCTGGCAGAATGATCGGGTTGAAATCATCGCCAACGATCGTAAGTGGGGATTTTTTTTTCTTCACTCTGAGGTCGGGGATCGCTAACGATCATTGATTTTCTCCTTTGGATGATAGAGGGCAACCGCACGACACCATCCTATGTCGCTTTCACAGAAACCGAACGTCTGATCGGTGATGCCGCTAAGAACCAGGTGGCTATGAATCCACACAACACGTAAGTCTTGTGCGCTATACTTGATAAATCATATCCTCACTGATTCTCCATTCATCAGTGTGTTCGATGCCAAGCGTTTGATTGGGCGAAAGTTCGATGAACCTGAAGTCCAGTCTGATATCAAACATTTCCCCTTCAAAGTTGCTAACAAGGGCGGTAAGCCCACAATACAAGTCGAGTACCGTGGTGAACAGAAGGACTTTGTAAGTGACGATCTTCCTTGACGCGGTTTTGTGCAAGCCTGACACATTGCCATTTCTAGACTCCCGAAGAAATTTCCTCCATGGTCCTCATCAAGATGAAGGAGACTGCTGAGGCCTATCTTGGTCAAACCATCACCAATGCTGTTGTCACTGTCCCCGCATACTTCAACGACTCGCAACGACAGGCTACGAAGGATGCTGGTGTTATTGCCGGTTTGAACGTTCTTCGTATCATCAACGAGCCCACCGCTGCTGCTATCGCTTACGGTCTCGACAAGAAGGTTCAGGGCGAGCGCAACGTCCTTATTTTCGATCTTGGGGGCGGTACTTTTGATGTGTCGCTTTTGACCATTGAAGAGGGTATCTTCGAAGTCAAGGCCACCGCCGGTGATACTCACTTGGGTGGTGAAGATTTCGACAACCGTCTCGTTAACCACTTTGTTCAGGAGTTCAAGCGCAAGCACAAGAAAGACCTTTCGTCCAATGCTCGTGCCCTTCGACGATTACGTACAGCATGCGAGCGTGCCAAGCGTACTCTTTCTTCCGCTGCTCAGACTTCGATCGAAATTGACTCCCTCTATGAGGGTATCGACTTCTACACTGCCATCACTCGCGCTCGTTTCGAAGAACTTTGCCAAGACCTCTTCCGCAGCACGCTCGACCCAGTCGAGAAGGTTCTTCGCGATTCCAAGATCGACAAGTCGAACGTCCACGAGATTGTCTTGGTTGGCGGGTCGACTCGTATTCCTCGTATCATGAAGCTCGTCTCGGACTTCTTCAACGGCAAGGAGCCCAACAAGTCGATCAACCCTGACGAGGCTGTCGCCTATGGTGCCGCCGTCCAGGCTGCTATCTTGTCCGGGGATACCTCGGAAAAGACTCAGGATCTTCTCCTCCTTGATGTTGCCCCTCTTTCCCTTGGTATCGAGACCGCCGGTGGTGTCTTCACTCCTCTCATTAAGCGTAACACGACCGTGCCCACCAAGCGGTCCGAGATTTTCTCCACATATTCCGACAACCAGCCCGGCGTATTGATTCAGGTGTACGAGGGTGAGCGTGCACGCACCAAGGACAACAACCTTCTCGGCAAGTTTGAACTTTCTGGTATCCCCCCTGCACCACGTGGCGTTCCTCAGATCGAGGTCACATTCGATGTTGATGCGAATGGTATCTTGAACGTCTCGGCTGCCGATAAGACGACCGGCAAGTCGAATCGTATCACGATTACCAACGATAAAGGTCGTCTATCGAAAGAGGAAATCGACCGCATGGTATCTGAGGCTGAGAAGTACAAGCAAGAAGATGAAGATGCTGCTGCCCGTATTTCAGCTAAAAACGGTCTTGAGTCGTACGCTTACAATTTGCGCAACTCGATTCAAGATGAGAAGCTCGCCGACAAGTTCGAAGCTGCGGATAAGGAGAAACTTGAGAAGGCGATCAAGGAGGCGATCTCGTGGCTGGATGTTTCGCAGGAGGCCAGCAAGGAGGAGTACGAGGAGAGGCAGAAGGAACTTGAGCAGATTGCGAATCCCATCATGCAGAAGTTGTACGGTGGTGCTGGCGGGCCTGGTGGGCCAGGCGGCTTCCCTGGTGCCGGTGGCTTCCCTGGTGCGGGCGGCTTCCCTGGCGCTGGCTTCCCGGGTGGTGCTCCTGGTGGTTTCCCTGGTGGCCAGGGAGCCGATGATGGTCCGAGCGTTGAGGAAGTCGATTGACAGCATCCTCACCTTTTCCTCCTGCCGCTTTCGTTCCTCGCATCACGAACATTCCCTATCCTCGTTGCAGACGTGCATTTCTCATTCCCCTCCCCCCCACACACATCACAATAACCCCATCATTCTGTAACGCATCTAATGCTCATGTCGGCTCCCTTTTTTTTCTCCTGTTTGCTTCCACCGCTGTATTATGCAATTGTTGGGAGAGAAAGAAAAAATATTATTTAGATTCTGGCTTATGACCATGCCCACGTTGTGAGAACGTCCGCGAAGTGAGGTGTCGGTTGGAATGAAGCGCAACAGAAAGTAATATTTGCGGCTCCGTCGGGAACTCCGAAAAGCCTATCCTCATTCATTCTGCATATAGGACACGTGGTGGGAACTACTGAATTAAGGGGACCCTAAAATAATATTCCCCAAAATATTATTTTGTTTGCGACTCAGAAATCACACCATATCTATGGTCACACTCATAAGGCCGATACCCCTACTGCTCTGCTCTCTCCTTCCTCCCCCCTTCACTCCTTCTAGACTCGCGCTAGAACATACTAATTAGATAAAACTCCCTCTGGGGCCATGTCTCTTATCGTATCGACAGCATTCACCCGCCGCGTCGTCACTCCTACTCCACTCTCACTCTCTACTACCACTCTTCCTTCTACACCCATTCGGACGTTCGCTACGGGTGGTAGAGTCCAGCAGCAGGCTGGTGCTGTGGGTAGTAGCAGTATGGGATCCAATAGGAATGCTGCTGGTAGCAGTACCAGTACTACACTTGGGGGGTCGTATGGTAGTGGACCATTGTATGAGCGTAGAAGAGCTTTGATGACGAATGGTGTCGTTAAGAAGGTTGATGGGAGTGGTGGTGGTGGTGGTGGTGAGGTCAGTTCGATTAGGAGACCTTTGAGGATGATCATGTTTGGGAAGCCTGGGTCTGGTGAGTGCGAGAATCACTTATGTGTGGAAATGTGTCATTACTACTCGTGAATACTGACATTGATTGCATGTTGCAATGTTGCATAACTTGGCTTCCGCCCCCCGGTTGATTTTGTTACAGGTAAAGGAACGTTATCGAGTAAACTTGTAGAGAAATACGACATAGAGCCCATCTCGACGGGTGACCTTCTTCGAGCGGAAGTTCGAGCTCGGACGGAGATCGGGTTGCGAGCAGAGAGTATAATGGCTTCTGGTGGGATATTAGACGATGAGCTCGTACTTCAACTTGTATCGAACAAGCTTGGTGAACTTAGGGAACGTGGTGTACAGGTATGTCTAAACAATTTGTTATTATTTTCTTTGTCTGTCCTCTCCCGCTTCGTGTCTCTCTTCGTCCCTTCATATGTCCCTCATCTTCCGTCTTCCCCATATCCCCATTATGACGACGGATGACTACATCCAACTGCCCCCCCCCGATCCCTGACTCGATTTGTTTCCTATTCCGATGCTCTCCGACATCACGTGCAACCCGCATTCTTCCGCCTTCTCACTTCCTAGAACCCCAGATGGTGGGGCTACGTTCTCATGCTCCATTCCTTATGGATCTTCGTTTCCATCCTAGTCGACTTCCTTCGCGACATCACGCACGTTACTAAAACAACTTCCCATCACTTCTTTTGCATGGGAATGGTGTTAGAATTGGATATTAGATGGATTCCCGAGGACGTTGGGACAAGGTCGTTTGCTCGATCCGTTATTGCGGAAACTTTCGAGTCCTCTCAGTCTTATCATCAATTTGGACGTTCCGGATGAGGAGATTTTGAACCGGATAGCGGGTACGTCGGAATGTCCATTCGTCGTGGGGGGGGGGGGGAATTGTAGATCATTAATTGTTCCACTTAAGACCGATGGACACATGCAAAAAGTGGACGGGTGTATAACCTTGGGTACAATAAACCGAAGGTACCGGGGAGAGATGACGTTACGGGAGAACCATTAACAAAACGACCAGACGACAACCCTGTACGTCTAAAATCCATCCTCCTTGTCATTTTATTTTGATTCTGAAACCCACGATACGACATGTCCAGGAAGTAGCCTCCAAACGACTGAAAACGTTCTACGAAACGACATCCCCGTTACTGCATTACTATGCTACTCAATCTATTTCACCCAATACCGGAATCCCTACTTCGCCCAATGACTCGTTACAGCCTCAGATGTATTTGATGAGCATTCAAGGAAGGAGTTCAGATGAAATGTGGCCTAAGATTGAGGAATTTGTGAGGAGGTTGTTTGGCGTTAGAGGGAGGGGGATAGATGCAGCGATGGGAGGCACGCTTGGGGTTGGTGGGAAAGGAACTGCGAGAGGATTGGCGAACGTTGCAGCTCGTGATGGGAGTCAGCTCTGATCGATGGTTCCCGACTTGAATTTAATGAGTGAAGGTTTGTGTTCGCATCAACGGTGGGAGGTGTTTTAGGCATTGCCTGCATGCTTTCTGCGCTGATGGCTTGCTGCCGTGCTGGTTTTGGTGAATCGTCGGTTTTGGAAAGGGAAGGAATGAAAGGAAGTCATGATCTTTTGTTAGTTCTCATTCTTTTTTCAATTCGATTATTTGAAAATGATCTTGTTCATTACTTGAGAAATAAGTAATGAACAGCTGGCGCCTGCAGACACAACATGACGTGATTCCTTAATTTTCCATAATATTTGTAGGCCGGGCGTAGATGCTCGGCACAGCCAGTGCATGCGATCAATTGGCAGTGCTTTGACTCGATATTCGGGACGGCTCGATATGCACATTGAATAAAAAAAAGCTTCATATGCATTTCGTGCTCGATCGTGTCGATCGAGAACCAGGGTGTGTGTCCGGTAGCCTGGGAAGACAGCGCCAATAGTGGTATATCACCAGTTCGACCGTTGACCAACGTTATATAGCGCATCATCTATAGGCTTTCACGAGTTCTACTAGTACGTAGCAATTTGCGAATAGGAATAGGATGCTTGAGAGCCAGAGAGGGAGGAAAACGTCTTGTCCGAGGAATTCGAGGCGGTAGGCTATTGAGAGCCATAGAGCCTGAAAAGCGGGAGAGGTTTAGTGTAAGCTGTATGAGTCAAGGGAAGTCAGAGAGGAACGGAAAAAAGAACCTGGGCGGAGATCCATATTGCTAAGAGAGCTGTTGCGCGCAGTTTGGATAATTTCACTCGGGGTAGGATTATTGGCAAGAACCACATGTACCACATGAAATACTGGAGTAGAGATATGATAGGACGTTAAGGCAATCTCGGTTAGAACGAACGGAAGGCATTAATTTGCTTACTTGAGATGTGCACACTCGATTGAAATGGACGAAACAAACGGTTTGGATGAACCATGCCAAGGCGATATCTTTCCCCCCGAAGAGAAAACCTGATCCAATAGACAATACCATTTGGGGGATGAAGCTAAGGAGAGCGTTGCGAGGCGACAAGTAGTGAGCCATAGATGATGATCTGGGTTGGCTGTAGGTGAGGTACGTTGGATAGAAGTAGAGGGAGAAGTTGTGTCTGTGATCTTTTCGAGTGAGGTGATAGAGATAGGAATGCTCGAGAAAGGGTTGGCCCCAACTAAATTCGTCGCCTCTTAATTTTGGGTTGAGTGTTCGGAGAAAGTAATCAATATTGCTCACATAAGATACATAAAGATATTCAAGATAGCGAAAGAACCAAAACTGATCAATGTGAATCGTGCCTGTGCTAACAGAGTCCATGTATCAAAGATCGAGAGTAGAGCTCTCGTTCCGTCCTCCTTGGAGGATTTTGCTTGTTCCGCGTTGCCAAGTTTGGTTTTCGCTCTGGTGTGTATAAATGCCAGTAAACTTGCGCCATAAATAAAAGGGTATATCTTGAAATGAACTGCAAGCCCAAGTGAAATTGCAGCGGCGTCCAGTCTGCCGCTTTTGGCTAACGCAAGAGTCGAGATGACAAAAAGTCCAAGGACCGATTCTGCGGAACCTCGAGTCGAAATGTTGGCTGGCATGGGATTGAGAAGCCAGAGTGCGGCTATCCACCACACTTTATCCCTCATGGATGTGCCATTTGTAGGAAGGCAGTAGAGTATGTATCCGATGAGGATATCACAGGCCGCGAAAAGCACTTTTCCAAATGTATGATGGATGACTTCGTTCGGTATCATGAGGATGGCTAGAAGAGGTGTGTAGCGGTATGTCTCCCGATTGTAAGGGCTAGGTTGCTGAGTGGTAAGGAATCGGAGCAACAAACGCAAAATGGCTCACCGACTCTCCAATGAAGTTTCTCAATTGGGTGCTTTTCGTCAACCACCCTTTGGCTGAACCGTGCACATGGCCACTGCCCCTAGCCCCTGGAGTTACTATGAACCTCGCTGCATCGGAGAACACTCGATAGTCGACGTCGGTATACTTGAGAGCAGCATGACTGTCATGATACATCCCATAGACGATTAGGACCGCACGGAGAAGGACTCCGAGGAAGACGACATGCTTGAAGGTAACATGCTCGAGACGCATTGACAGGGGGGGCACCAAACAGGGGCACAGAAAAATCAAACGTGCAAAAATATTGCCGACGAACGGGTGTGGGAAACACTTGTGTGATCAAGTCACGCTTGCACAGCAATTCCCAGGACAACGACGGCAACGATGAGTGCCAAAGGGAAACAGCGCGCAGAGAGCAAGGTCGGAGATGGTCGATTATACGAGTATGACCAAGACCATGGAGATCCCTCAGAATCTACATCGCTTCTTGCGCCTTCATCCACTACTGTCGTGAACGAGTACGGCACGGGTTCGGCGTCAGGCAACAACAACTCTCGGTCATACTCTGGGCGTCGTCGAACCTGGGTTAGAGCACTTGTCTGGTTCCTATCGTTTCTGTCCCTCTCTCTTTTCTTTTTCATAATAATCGTTCTTTTCTTATTCTCCTCCTTTGACCGGGCTCCGGCTGCCCGGCGAGCCCCTGCAGAACTCCTCGCGCACGGTATACGTTGGGAGACCTCTTCTGTATCTTTGGACAACGTAACGGGAGGCGATGTGGATATTACTGTCCATGGGGTGCTAGGCTTCGACACGGACTGGATCCTTGGAGTGGACACCGATGCCAGTGTCTTGGCCCCTCTTAGACGCTCTTTGACTCGTTG
Organism: Cantharellus anzutake; assembly: GCF_015039405.1. NCBI lineage: Eukaryota > Fungi > Basidiomycota > Agaricomycetes > Cantharellales > Hydnaceae > Cantharellus > Cantharellus anzutake. Next base: position 1,225,372 of record NW_024066951.1, read on the forward strand.
GGCGATCGGTCATATCGGAGACCTGAAAGTTGCCCCCACCACTGCTTCCTTGTACGGTCGCCTAGGCAAAGTCGATGTGCTTATTGCGAACGTATCCACAAGAGAGGAGGCGACCATTTCAGTTGTACCTACCAAACGAGGTGGGATTGTTCATATGCAAGATGTTCATATCCCCTTGCGAATACGATCGCCGAACAATTCCATGTCGGTCCTGAAGTGGAGTAACCGTACTTGGACAGAAGGAAAGGCGAACATTCGCGTCTACCTACCTGAGGCTACGGTTTCGGCTGCAAGGTCCGCCTGGTGGCTACCGAACTTTAGCAGGAAGGAGCACGACATCAATGCTTCGGCAAAGTTCAAGCGTAAGTCTGGTTCCGTGTGACTATGAGTTCCCCACTCACTCACAAGTACGAACAACAGTGCCGCAGACTCCCGATGGTTTTCCTAGCCCTGGAGAACCGTTCGCTCTGTCCAAAGTCTTCACTCTTGTGAACTACTCAATGGGGATATTGAACAGCAAACATGGGGCCCACGAAATCGGTTTTTCTGCTCTCGCTAGCCTCTTGCTACCTCTAACACAGTCAACGTTGTTGAAGCTCAATTTGCCTTCGGATCTCCCCCAATTTCGCTTTCAAGTCTCGCTAATTAATGGTGAGGGAGGAGTAAATCGCACTGTTCCCTTCGTTCTCCTCTCCACATCGCCCGAGTTGGACAATGGCACTTCCGATTCAGAGCTCGCATCTGTCAATTTTCCCGTCAAGGGTTCGTTGTTACCCTTACTTCCATCCACTGTTCCACCGCTTTCACGACTTGTATCCAACTATCTATCTGCGCAATCATCTATCATAATCCTATCATCTGCTCCACTTGCCAAAGGCAAATCATTAATATCTCTCCCTCCCACCCCCATCACCATCCCTGGACCATCAAAGCGACCAAAGATTTTGAAAAACATAACCGTGAAGAACATGCACCTTTCTCCGTCCAAGTCGGGTGACACGCTCGTCGCTTCTGGGACGCTCTTCGCGACATATGGCCTACCGACGGCAATGCAGGACCTCACTCCTTTAATAGACATCCGGAAGGTTTGGCCCGACACGCTTATTTTCAACGGGGAAGTGCCACCTGACACCTTTCGAGACGATAATGAAGGCTCTGGAAGGATAATGACGCCCGGGGAAAACCCTCTGCCGGATCCGTTACCTGAACGGGCATTTGCGCGTATCCTGCCAGAGGACTGGATACCAGCGCACGAAGTGCCCCCAGAGAACGCGGCTGACATTTTGAACAGGAACGAAGCATCTTCGAAATGGATGGATATGCAAGGCGGAGTCGTCACGGGCGTCGTAACAGCCGAGATCGTGGATGTCCCGCTGCAGATTTTGCCTGGTCGAGACGCCGAGTTCCAAGCTTTCGTTCGGAAGGTTAGTCATCTTGTGTCGACTTAGCACAAGCCCCTGCCTGGTATGCTCAAGACGCATTGCAATCAATCCCTTAGATCATGTTGTCCCGAGGTGCGGGGGTCCCGGCCGGCGTGAAGGGAACTGCTGCCATTGGGATCCGTGTTGAAGGGCTGACATTACCACGTTCTGCCTTCTCGCGACCAGACGAAGATGACGACCAGCAGGACATTGAACTCGAGGGTTTGACATTCGAAGGCAACGTTACTGTCGGGAAGAAGAACTCATGGCGCTGAGGGAAGAGTGCGTGAATAGTTTCGTTTTTGGTATAATTCCTGTAGTATGATTTGTATCATCATGATAGCAGCAGCCATGTAGTAACCCCGCGACAAATTTACTCACCATAAATGTACTCATGTTATGGAGGGGGTGGCTGGGAAATAAGATACACCCACTCAAGGTGAAATGCTGCCATTTCAAACACAGCTGAGGTACTTATGTATCCAGACACGGAGTTCTAGAACGAGTCAATCTCCAATGACCTCTATGTAACGTGTTCCTTGTAATCCTACTTGTGAACCGATAATATCCCTACCGGATTTATCTGAATTACAGCCACACGCCGCGAGACACTCATCCGTCCGCTGTCCATTCCCCCTTCCTGTAACTTGTCTTTTATGTAATTCAGTCTTCTCAATCTAGATGCGCGCATCAGTTTTCGAGAATACCTGTTGGCTTGTGAGAAACAGAGGGCCAAGGCTACGCCAGTACATTCATCATGCACTGCTGGAAAATCCCCATGTTGGTGCATGTCGGTCTCTGTACGGTGGACTCTAATTCCTGGTGAGGGTGACGTTAATTAGGAGAGGCTATGTCCCTCATGCATTATCTTGCACTTATAAATGACGTGAAAGCCAGGCCACCCTACACATGGCCTTTATTATATATTCAGTGGCAGATGCATGTGTTTGCTGATCCAGCAGTAAGGAGGCGCCTGGTAACTTTTATACGCTGACGAATCATATATGTATATAGTTTGTCCCTAAGTCACCCCACTTTCTAGGTGCGCGAATATGTTCATACCAGATGGAGCTGCAGCCACAGGATGAAGGCCAGGTTGAGAACAAACTACACTATCTAACGGTGTGCCCCAGAGTGGCGGACACAACCTTTATGCACACATGTTTCGAACTCCGTGCAACGTCACAGGACTGGCATTCCCCCAATTAACAGCCCTTCTTGCGTCAGAAATCCCACCGTGACCAGTGTTCAGGATGCAGAACTAGCATGACCTCGAGCAGTCGTCCACTTTGTCACGTCTGGAGGATGTTTGGGTTCTCCAAGATGTAGTTCCATATATATAGTACAGCACTTTACATAGATCAGATAGCCAGGGTTCTCATGAAATGTGCTTATAAGGGGCAAGTGACGTTTGAATAAGGATCGCCGTGCATCTTCACCGTACGTTGAATGTTTGTACGGTCAAAAATGGGCTGGACACTAGTTTTGGAGAAGTAACGCCTAGGCCAGTGTGGGAGACCGCGTAATGAATTTCAACGTCGAGTGCGCGCGAATTGCTGTCGCTTTTACGACAGTGGAACGATCCGGAGACTATCGAGCCTAAAAGGTGATGATGCTTGGTGGGATATCACAGGTTGACGAAAGATGCATTCATTACCTTCTATGACCTTGAAAGGTGATTTGAGCAGAAAGATTGTTTGTTTCCAATGAGTCGGGAAACTATTGGGACCAGTTGAGAAGGAAACCACGGTGGGCATCTTTTTCGCACTAGTGGACCGCCGCCGAAGGGGCAATGGTTTAGTCGCATCCGAGGTGGACCTCGCTTTGGAGGGTCCAACCTGAAGATATTCAGCGGTGGGCACGAGGGTACCACTGGGCTCCACCAGAGTGACCTCTGCATCCGGAGGGACATCCGATCCATCTGGCATAAACCAGCTGTCAAAGTACAGGATGAATGAGCGCACCACGCCATCCTTTGTGGCGGTTAGCTTGAAGGAAGAAGTAAAATCTAGTTCCCTTGGGACAATTCTCTGCAAATGAAGATCCTGTAGAGCCGATCAAGATATCAATACGCATTGTCCCTGATGGAATGTTCATACCTTGATCACCACTAAATCACTCATGATCGCGTCTGGTTTGACATCCTCAATGAGCGCGTCAGCGTATGCCTCCTCGGCCATGGATGTCATCTTGAAACCTGCCATTCGTCATAAATTTGCCGCTAATAGAATTACTTTCGGCTCACCATATACGTCCTCCCAGAATGTTATCCTGTCTTTCACAATATCGGAGGAATCACCTAATGCCATTATCATTTGACATTGACTTGGAGCCATCACTCCGCCTATTGGATCGTCCTCCGAAGGTTTGCAAAGGAAGCGGTCACGCGCCACAAGCACGGAGTCAAGCATGGACTCATATAGCAGTGCATAACCCATCCATTCTGAGACAATGACATCGATTTTGACGGAGGGATCACTGTAAGGAGGCGGCAGTAGGATATCCTCCACTTTCCCTTGAATAACACTAGAGGCTCCATCAAAACCCGAAGCACAGACGTGACTTGTTCACATACGTGATAACGTCCTCCAGATCATTGTCCTTGACAATTTGACGTGCTTTAACCGCGATGCTACTTGCATCCACTGCGAAGACATGCTTTGCGCCTGCACGGGCCACAAACAGGGATAAGATACCGGTTCCTGCGGAATGAGGTTAAGGACCATTGGCCGCAAAGACAATTCGACAACAATCACCGCAGCCAACATCCATTACTAGCTTATCATGAAATAGCTGTGGGTTTGAGAGGATGAACTTCGCATAAGACGATGTGCGAACATGATCCTGCAACATTGTGGCGTGTATCTCTGAGAGGCATGAGTGAGGGTGATGCCCAGCCCGGCGAAGGACGATAGCAAACCTTGGTAGCTGTAGCTGTCGAAGTAGTGGGAGTCATCGTCCCTTATAGGCCGCCCCTCTACAAGTTCCAACGCTGAGGGTTTCATGGATGAACCGGGCCTGATGTCACCCTTAGATCCTACCAATTCTTGAACAAGTGATTGCAAATATGCGGTTTTTGATTGTTCCTCTCGAAGTTGAGTCCCTAAAGCCTCTACTTGGCTTTCGGTAGAGATATCAACACTGCCCCCCGTATTGCTGTTTGCGCTCCGCCGTGGATCCAGCTTCTGCGAGTCGTCGTCAGACCAGTCCCCGGTATCCAACTCTAAATGCGCAGAAGAAATGAGAGAGTGCGATTCCGTGAAATAAAATCGAAATTACGCAATAAAGGATCATTCTCGATGACAGGCTGAAGATATGAGGCTTCTGAGAAGAAATCTTCGTTTCCGTGCAGATTATCAAGATCCGACGGTTTCACTTTCTATAGGGAGTATAAATAAGGGATAAGAACAGTACCCCCCGTTGGCTGCACGCGTGAACTAACGTTTCTACGGATATAGTTAATTAATCGGATTCGGCGATACAGATCAAGGTCTGCAGTTGGCATCAGACCACTGGAATCAAAAGCTTCATTAAGGAGCTACTAACGAAGTTCAGCACTGACAGATTCGATGTTAAACCCATGCTTTTCGGTGTCATACTTGACAGCTTCAATGGCAGATCCCAGCTGAATGGGTTCAAAGAGTGAAAAACAAAGGGGGGATTCTTCGTTCCAGCCCTCGAAGTTATCATCAGAATTTTCCACAGTGCCATCGCTACTGCTATCTGAGTAACCTTTGTCCTTATCTTCGACGATTGTGGTTGAGGACGGTAATTCAAGCCTGACTTCCATAGCGCAAGAAATCGAGGTCACGAGTTGTCTGCAAAAATTGTGGGAAATTTAAACATCTCTTTCAGCATGTCTCTTGCCAATGCTCGTCTGTGGACTTCGATAACGACATCTTCCCTTATTCACGCAGTAAGATTTGTCTCCACCTCGCCATGCAGTAGGCATGCATCTCCTGCCCAGCAAGAGTCCTCAACCATCTCCCCTGCGATCTGGTCTCCACAATCTCGCAGGACTGGCCTCATTGCGCGGAAGCGGGGGATGGCTGCATTATATGACGACTATGGCGCGCGCATCCCCGTCACTGTTCTACAAGTGAGAGCTACCCACCAGTTCCGTTCCTTCGCTCCCTTTATCTATGTTGTTTTGCTAGGTGGACAACTGTCAAGTCACTGGGAACATCAAAATGCTTTGGCCGCACAAGGAGCCATACTACGGTGTTCAAGTCGCTGCAACAAACAAAGATAGAAGAAAGGTAACCCATGGAATGAAGGGCCACTTTAAAAAGGCTGGCGTGCCGCCGAAAGCTATCGTGGCCGAGTTTCGCGTTTCTCAGGATGCACTGGTCCCAATCGGTGAGCAATAGTAGGGACTGCACCATACCTGTGTGGGGGTTGAGCTGCAAATTAGGTACCACCCTTTCATCTATACACTTCGTTCCCGGACAATTCGTTGACGTCGCAGGGAAATCGTAAGTCTGTCATCTCATCGTGGACCTCGTTCGTGAACGTCAGAGTTAGGACTGGGAAAGGTTTTGCTGGTGTAATGAAGAGATGGGGATTTGGTGGTCAACCAGCCAGTCACGGAACTTCCCTTACTCACCGTTCCGCAGGAGGCACAGGCGCCCATCAGGTGAGTCGCCTCCCCTCTCTGTAGATTCCATATATTCTCTAAGTTACCTTCTCTCAGGATCCTGGTCGCGTATGGCCGGGAAAGAAGATGGCAGGTCGCATGGGAGGGAAGCGTGTCACTGTTTTGAACCTTCCAGTTGTTCGTGTGGACAGCACCCTCAATCTTATTTACGTCAAAGGTTGTATTCCTGGTGTTAATGGGGCTCATGTGTTTGTGACGGATGCGAAGCGCAAAGTGCAAGCTGCGGCACAACGGAAATTGCAGAAAGGGATGGGTATCGAGAATTGCTTGCCTCCTGGTGTTGATTCTCTGCCTCTCCCAGCAGGCACAAAAGAGATGGCCGAAACACTACCAAAGATAATAACCGCTCCTACGAGGGGACGGAATCCCTTTTCACCCATAGATTAATGATATAATTCTCCCAATTTTCATAAACACAAGAGTGTAGCTGGAGGTGTCGCCTGTAAGCAATTGCAACTACATGTACTTCAAGAACCCTCGGGTTGCTTCATTCACGTTCCGTCCAAACGTTGGGATGATACTCTTCCGCCCGCAACGCTTCCGCGGCGGCAAATTGTTCTGCATCGGTCCCGTTAAGTTGGTCCTCGTGTAATTCGGCTGTCGGAAGGGAGTCATCCTGCTTTCTTGCTTGGAGGAAGTCGGGAAGGCCCGTAGTGCGAGGTGCGTGTCCTCCCCAGTCTTTCTTCATGCCGGTCCAGCCCCCGTTCTCGTGCACGTAATCCATGAACGAGCGCCATAATGGGTCTAAGGACAGTACGACAGGGTCGCCGACTACGATCAGGAGCGCCTGCGCCCGAGTGACGGCCACTGATTGTGATGGCGAGAATGATCACTAATGGCTTTCTGTTACCTTGTGCCCGAACTCACCGTTGAACCGTGCTTGATTAGCTACGAATCCAAGCGATGCTCGCATGTCCTCCTTAACATAATTTGTGTTGCTTCGAACACAAGAGATAATGATCGCCCGCCGTTCCTAAGACGATGAGCACAAGGTCATTGGTTGGTGACTTGCCCGGGAGGGAATGTCGGGAAAGTTTGAGTCAAGATTGCCCTCACCTGTCCCTGGAAGCCCTCTACACTATCAACCCTCAACTTGCCGGTGCGGTTGCCTTTGAGCAAGGGTGAATTAATTATGGTTCGAATTTTCTGGCATTGCGCCTTGTATGGGGAGATAACTCCAATATAATCATCGCCTGAATCATAACTGAAATGAGCGACACGGACAATCATATTCCTTGGAAAGGCTTACTTCTCATCTGCTTCTCCAGCCTCAATTTCTTCACCCACCCGACAACGACGGACACCTCAGTCGGATTGAACCACGAAGGGGATCTTCCTTCACGCTTGTCTTCACCTACAGCACGATCAGCATTTTGGTGGAGAGAATACTAGCCTTTACTCGCCTTTTACAGCATGGAAGATAATCGGGAAGCCACTTTTGGGTAACTCTGACCATTGGGACAGGCATTGAGTCACTAACGGATCCCCGCATGCTTCGAGCTTCTTTCCATAAAATTGATCGCTTGGAAATTTAAGGATGGCAGGATGACTGCGATAGTTTTGTGAAAGGGTAACGATGCTATGGAAGATTCATGTGATTTTGGTTGCTGTAAAGCCGAAGGAAAAAAAAACATACGTGCGGCCGGTATATTCCTCAACATCGTACGGAGGCATCGCAATCAACCGTTCAAACAAACTCCGTTCCAAGCCAAACCTGCGACCGAGGAAAGACCTCACGATGGGTCCGAGCTGCAGGGGGTCACCCGAAAGGATAACCCGCGTATGTGATCCAGCGAGTGTTCGCAATGGCACCATCACTTCAGGTTCAAAGCCTTGGGCAGCTTCGTCAACGAATATCCACTCGAAGTGATCCTTTGTCATTCCAACAGCGTATAATCGTGAAGCAGAGATACAAGTCGAGACAATCACGCGAAACTTTTTGAGTTCCTCTAATGGGGGTACCTCGAATCTTCCTGCATTCATCTTCGAATATTCTTGGATATCGGTTCGAACCTCAAGGATGGGGCGTGCAAGCGCATTCAAACGGAACATAACCGATTTCTTGAGATGTTTTTTTAGCCGGGTAACAATTAAATCGGCAGCAGGGTTGCTTGGAGCGCAAACAAGTATCCTGGAATCCGGGCGCAACTGAAGACACTGGAGGACGCTTTCCACCACAGCAATTGTCTTTCCCGTCCCTGGCCTAATAGAGGATTTCTTGGATGAGTGGTACTTCAAAACAGATGAGGCAAGATGCGCACGGCCCATGGATCAATAAGGGTATGCTATCTCTTGGTGCATACATAACCATCAGAACTGCCCTCTGTTGAGCTAGATTGTTCTGGATGTCGCGATTGAACCACCCGGGTGATGGGAGTTCGGGAACATGCCCATAAACGTGATTGATCGCAGGATATATCAAACGGGTATCATGCACTTGAATACTCATGGCTTGATGCATGCGGCGAAGGGAAGATCTGTTGAGCTTGAAATGGACTTCGTATTGCATCCCCTCGATATGCTGCCGCCCAAAATTCTCGTGAAATTTGAGATGCACGCGCTCACGCTCCACCTCCTCCACTCTTCCTTGAAACCATGGGCCGGAAGGGTGGTTCATCTTGCGAACCTCGATCAGATCGCCAAGAATGATGGACGGGCGTTTTTCCAAAAGTCCAGGAACGATGACCCTAGCATCGCTATTAATAAATCCCTTCATGTAGCTGGTAACTTACATGTACTTGTCGCCGCGTGACTCCAAGAATTGTGAGTCCATATCGTAACGAGTAATATCGAGCCTGCGGAAAGAACGTGATATCCAGTGCCTCAGCAAGCGGGGAGAAAGGACTCACTGTAGAACTACCTCCTCAACATGAAGCAAAGATGACCAGAGTTGCGGGTACGTCGTCACATCTAATCCCCTAACTATGTCTAGATCTGGAATCACCTCTGCGGACTCCGAGCCCAATTCCAAGTCCGATGCCTCAAGCTCGAATTGTCCGACTGGCAGGAAGTCATTACGGAACGCATGACGTAACAACAACGGATTCCTTTCCATCCGGAGAAGATGTCGAAGGGCAGGAGGGACAGAAAATTGCTTAAGAGAGACTTCGGGTTTTGGCCCCTTGGGCTTTTCCTCAGGCGCAGGCATGATTACGGATCGCAGTTCTTCTGGATCCCGCACTGGTGGGGGTTTGTATTTCTCCTTCGGCGCCAGCGATTCCAGCTCTTCACGATTCCCTACCTGGGCCACGACGTCCTTTACAACATGGAATTGGACGCCGTCATCATTGATGAATTCCAGGATCGCGCGATCTTCGAATTTGCCAACAACACCATGCGAGTTGAACTGAAGTAAGAAACCATGGGACTCCCCATAATGTATCACCCCTCTCCAAGTCTCCGGCTTGAAGCTTTATTGCAATCCGAAGGTATGTATTAGTTTTCACACCAACGCCGCGCAATGCTCAACCTACTGGGTTTCCTTGGAGAAAATATGCTTCCCACTCGCGGAGTCCATCCGAAAGTCCAGAAGTCTAACGCTTCCGGGAACCGTAAGACGGAGGTGGATGGCAATGTCAGTTGTCTTCTTGGGCTCGATAATCCCATAGTCGATGGTGACATCAAAGTTGCGAGGAGCTTCCACTTCCAGCTTCTGCCTGAGAGTATAGAACTCTTCTGCACGCTGATGCGGCCTCCCCACAGAGTGTGTCTCCCAATTATCCGAGGAGATTTCCCTGTCGCACTTGATACAATATTTGGTTTTATCAGGGGTAACTGGGACTTCTTTTGCGGGAAGGACGACATTTGGTCGCATCTCGCACTCATCAAGGTGGTCCTCTGATCTGCAGTGTTGTTGGTAGACACGCTTTGTCCCATCTCCCTCGCAGTAACGCGTATCGCAGACTTTGCAAATGCCACCTTGGCCTATTCCGAGGGTATAGCATTTCGCCACATGCCCGGGACTAGCGAAGTGGACCTAAAGTTACTCTTGGAGTCCAAGATCACCTTGCATACGAAGCAGAGCTTTAGAAAATGATCAAAGTGACAAGCGCCTGTCTGAGAACGAGAGCATTTGCCCTCTCGTCGAAGCTGAACGCAGGCTTGGGGCATGGTGCGTACAAACGGGAAGAAAGTTCAGACATCTCCGTGGAGCGACCTCGTGCCTTTGCGCAGATTTTCAAATGGCAACATCTGAGTGACCGGGCCAACAAACTTGTGTCTGTACACATTTAGCTCAATTCTTTTCGGGAACTTCCACCCCAGGCGCTGGTCGAAAACCGGTGTTAGACTTATATATCCAGTGCTCTGCCATGGCGAATCGTCAATTTTACTGCGCAGGGTAGGATCCATTATGAACGAGTGAACCAAGTGGCAAACCATGGCCGGAAACAGAAGAATACAGTACACGGTTACATCAATCGGAATCTATCTCAATGATTTCCGGTTCAGCACGTCGTTTTCCGCTAAGAGTTTGTCCTGACCCTGGGCCATTGGACTTCTTTTGCGATGTCGAAGATGCCGATCTGCTGCTTTGGTGAGCGCTTGAACTTGAAGGTGCGGCGCGAGGGGCACGCCCAGAAAGCGTGTTACCAGACCCAGAGAACGAAGGTTGCTGTGCCGCAAATCAATGAATGGATAAGCAACAACAAAATACTGATTGATGTACCCACATCCGGAGAACTAGGTGCTCGTGCTGGCCCTGTGGCGGATTCACCATTTGTGCCGTCATCGGTCGGGTAAGGCACGACAGGGAATCCAAAAAAGAGCTTCCCGCGCGGCAAGCGTAAAGGTGCTGGCACGTTCTTGTTCTGGTCGACTACATCGTTCGAGGCGAAACGAGGCTTACTATTGTCAATCTGTGAGTTTGTGAAAGCAAGCGAATATACAATAAACGCACTCAGTCCTGTATATCTTACTGTCAGGATCAACATCCTCAATCTTCCGGGCACTCTTCCCTTTCCCTTTCGTCTTTCTCCCATTAAGCGTCTGCCCTGCGCCCTTGAAACTCTCCCATTCTGTCCCGGCAATCGTTCCGGAGCCGCTGCCACTTGGGCCCTGAGCATGGGATGTGTTAAGCCGACGGTTGCTCAGGGAAGAGCCAGGACGGGAAGAACCGGGGGTAGAGGAATTTACATCAATTTTTAACTTTGACGCCATGGTCTCCGGCGGGGCAGGTTCTGGGCGCTTAGGTTCCACATAACCTTTCGGTGGGGCAAAGTCAACCTTTGACAGCAACATGAATACCAAACAACCGCTATGGCAATAGTCTTCGTGCCTGCCTACCTCAAGATCCGTATCGACTACATTTATCCCTGGCCCATCAGGCTTGATCTCCATGATCAAGAGCTCAAAAACAATACTGTTATAGACTATCTCATTATATCTCCTTGCGTAAGGGTAGAGAAGTTGCGAAGAGCCTGTTCCAGGCTGCGCAATCGTGTGAGTCTGTGCTACAATAACACAAGAAAGGGGACATACACCGCCTTAGGGTCAGATATTTCCAAGAAGGTGGTTGACTGTGCTTGAAGTTTGACGAATTTGCCCTTGGGAAGTCGAGTCCCAGTGATTCGAACGGGGTCCCCTTCGTTCAAACGGAGTGCTTTCATCATCTAAAATTCCCCTTATCAGCTGGGACATCATCAGCGCTAATGCTGACGCACCCAATAGGGAAGGTGCACTACACCCTCTTGGGCGATGAACTCAAGAACACCGGCATTTGTAGACGCAGCAGGGTTGGAGGGATTACGGAGTTGGAAGTTCCAAGGAGATTCAAGATCCAGATTCGCTGTGTGCAGTGGGTAAGCACTTGTCTGTCTCGGATAGAGGGATGACCCCCTTACTCAGATTTGCTAAGGCGGATGGAGGCAAAATAACTGGCCAGGGACATTTGAAGCACGGGTATTAGTACTTATGGAACCTTGATAAGGCGAATAGAAAGATCGGCGCACTCTTTCCTCCATAACTGACATAGTCGCGTTGGGTTCCTTGGAGCATTGCGACGCTATAAGCTTTCATATATTCATCATAAGCGCGGGGTTGGGGCCAGGACCACGTCCATTCTGCCCCCAACCACCTGCACCTAAGTGTGCTGCTAAATTAGAGAGAATTCCACCAGGGGGTGGATGGAAGTTGTCATCGTCATCGAAACCGCCGAACTAACACCCAGGGTAAGGATATGCTTGGGAGTATAAAGACACCTATCCTAGCGCCCACCATGTTGTCTACAGGTTACTTGTTTGACTAGAAGGCAATCTGATCGCAGTGAGGTAGCAAAGTTGCTGCACACAAATACGGCTCGACGCGTAATTCGCAACTTGCCGCATTCAGTCACCAACTTCGATTGCGATTGATTTGAGTTCTGGGATTTCCAAGGCTCCAGACAAACCCACAGGCCACGCCAAAATGGAACAAGCCGATTTTTGTTCATTCCATCAGGTGGTAATTTGACACGCGGAAACACTTGACTGTTTGAGTACTACTCACTATTCTGGCTTGTCCACCTCGACATACATCATGTCAGCTCGAATGTTATACTTTACGCCTTCCTTCACATCCTCCCCACTGTGCTTCAGGTCTCTCTGCTCAAATATCAACACCCTTCCCATTCGCGGTTCTACATCGACATATGTTCCGTTGGACGCAAGACCATCCAGGGTGCTGCATGGCCAGAATCGAGTTGCGCCACCTTTCAAAGTTTTCGCGTCCCCATTCAGATAGAGCTGCAAGGTATAGTAGGATATTTCTTTATTTTCCGCATCGATATGGCTGCCATCTTTATGGGGCTTAAAGAACTGCCCTGAAGTGTACCGCAGGAACCGGAGGTCCTCCCGAAGCCCTTTCAGTCGTGCTGGTCTAATAGCATCGGACTCTTCCTGCTCCGTTTCGCCATGGCGAGCTGCTGCCGAGTGCCGCCTCGAATATCCCCTGTGAAGATGCGCATCTGGGATCTCCTCGATTTCTCCAATGCATGGCCGAATTTTCTCCAGTATCCACGCCGCTATTTCTGCGTCGTTCCTCACGATCCTTCCGCTGTTGCGATAGGATGGAATAACTATCGTTTCACCTATCCCTGCAACAAGCCATGCGCCCCCCACTGATTCGTCCCCCGTATTTGAGCAGGTATCGCCCTCACTGGGAACAAGAGCTAGAAGCCGTTCGCATTCCTCCCTCGTAAATAAATTATCGATTACAAGTGCATAGCGGTTGCGGTATTCCGGCAGGCCATACTCTGTGAAGTTTATATGCGTCGCTTTGACTGGAGGAGGCTGGTCCGGAGTGACCGGGGCAGGTGGTTCTGGCACACTCGTTGGGAAGGGTTTTCGAGTGAGGAACCTTAATGGGTTGAACCTGTCCATGCTGTATGGTTTCGTGAAGCGATCGACCATTCAAATGGAAGAAATGGTAATGACTCAGAGCGACACGTGGAGGACACGTTGAGGTGGGCAAGCCTGAAGCAACGCCTGTATTCTGTGGTCCCTGTTCAGCCGCACAGAGATCATCACCTGCAATCAGCGGATTATTCGCCCTCAGAAGGGTTCGATGCGCCTTCCGCTTGCTGGCTTCCTCTACACGGGCCAAGTAAACAATCAACTCATGTGCCCATTCTTCTGCCTTGCAGCTTTCATATTTGCCCCTTGGGTTATGGACGATGCACATCCCTCCGAGTTTCTTCTTCAGAATGACTTCTCCACTTGTAGAACTTGGGCTGTCAAGGACGGTGGTCATAGACTTATAATGACAGCAGTACTTTGTCGTATCAGTGAGACAATCAAAACCAAACACAAAGATAGTAACTCCTGATTTCTGTCCGAGATCTCGAAGCCAGGTGAAAAAAAAAAAAAAAAAAAACTAGGCAAGGAGTGGAGCAGTTTCGACTGCCGCACCAGCCTTACCCCCTTCAACGCCCGCTTTTTCAGGGACGGGCAGAACCCACCTCTCAGCATGCCTCCACAGTACACATCCGTCTTTCCTAACGAGAGCTGCAATGACGACAACCGTAGGAACGAAGAGGGGAACGTAGACCTGAGGAGGCATTTCGACCATGAGAACGAAGAAGAATGGTGGATGGTAGGCGGTGACGTGGCTTTCCAAAGGTACTGGAAGAATGGAGTGGCGAGGATGAGAGCGGGTACGTGGACAAGGAAATACGCAATGAGGGTCATGTGGAACAAAGGTGCTGAGAAGGAAGAGATAGCACGAGGAACGCGCACGGTAGGTCGGGCTACCTCAGCCGCAGGGGTATCCGTCTTGAGTCGCTTCTCGGGGGTTGCAACATTAGTGTTTGAATCGAGATCGGGGTTCTCCACCAGCACACGGTCAGGAGACAAAGTATATTCATAGCGAAGAATCAACGCAGCGAGAACACCTGGAACAGGATCTCAGAGGAGATGGGGGGGGAGCAGAAAGCTAGATACACGTACCAACATATCCATTCATAAGGTGCCCGACGAGACGACTGAATGGGAACGTCTTCTCAGCTATTGGAACGAACACACTTTCTTGACCAGATTCTTCCTTGGTCGTCACGCTGAATACGACCACTGCGGTGAAAGAAAGGCAGAGGAGCACTGTGGCATATATGAAAATGATCATCCCACGAATGGACATCCAGCCTCGAGGAGAGATCAAGCTAGGCTGAACGACGAAAGCATACACAACTCCGCCGACAGCAAAGCTGAGGATAGAGTGATGGAACGATACGGCTGCACATACGCCGAGAACGGCGGATAAACCCACGATGCGGCAAGCATGCCTTTTGTGCTCCTTGACCCGACGGATGACAGGGAAGATCCAGCCTGCATGAAAAAAAAAAAAAAGTGGAACTTGGTTTCCATTCGATATTTGATCATTTTGGCGGCTTACCCTTCCCAACAACGCGGTGCACTTCAGCATCAGTGAACACAGCCAAAAGAGGCTAGAGGGATGGGGGGGGGAAGAGGGGAAATAGCGAATTAGGAAACCATCCTCCGACATGACCCCCACACGAAGGTTTTTGCTTACAGCAGAAATCCCAACAGTAGCAAAAATAGCGACAGAAGCTCCAACCATCCAGACGCTAAGAGTTTCGAGGTCGGCAGCGGCAGAATACCACATTCCAAACCAAAATACGAGGCCAACTAGCGAGAAAACCAAGGGTGCCCAGAATTTGCAGCGCTTCATGGGCGTTCCAACATGATGATTGGCATCGTAAGCCTCGAAAGCTTTCCAGACCTATTTTCTCAAGTATGAAGGTGCGCTCGTCTCGTGGGTGGTGGATACATGATCGCAGACGACGTACCCTGAGTGACGCATAGGAGGCGAAGTAAATCGCGAACAAGTCAACGAAAGCGCTTGTAAGGAGATTCAGAAGATCGATCTTCAGCTCCTCGGTGCTCGTCGAAACCTCAGATCCAGCGGCAATATTGGATAAGGCCCTTCGAGAATGCTGCAACATGTTGATGTCGTTGGAAGTTGGAAGGTGAAGTACTAAAGGCGATGCGCCGCAGTAACATCAAACAAGATCAGGCGAACCTACGGCTGTGTTCTTTTTTTTCAGCTGGACCACCGTTTTCTCGCTCTCTGATTGGCTGAAGCCTCGCTCTTTAAGGTTTTAGCCTTGACCTCGAGTTATGACGGATCCGAGATGGAATTCGATTGACTTTCATCAGTGTTGGAGAGTCTCCTGTGCGTGTTCAGAACAGATCGGCTTTCTTTCGGCTAAGTGGTATGTTTTGACATCGATTTGTTCACGATGAATGCGGCCAAGTTTTTTACCTTCCATCCAACTACTATTGACACCCGTGCTCATTGACACTTTGACTTTGTTTTCTTTCATTTGACACGTCACCTAACGGCCAGGTTATACCTTGGTCGACACACTTATCCAATGATTGCGACGACACAACCCCC
Organism: Cantharellus anzutake; assembly: GCF_015039405.1. NCBI lineage: Eukaryota > Fungi > Basidiomycota > Agaricomycetes > Cantharellales > Hydnaceae > Cantharellus > Cantharellus anzutake. The sequence goes on from NW_024066951.1 coordinate 1,241,338, forward strand.
TGGAATCGTTCAATGTACAGAGTCTCAACAGTGCATTGAAACACGTTCTTGCTCTCTCATTGGCTGGCCGGGCACCCAGCGTCATTCCGGTTGTGTTCACTTGTCTCGCATCCGTGGTATATACCTATATCATTCCATGGCTTTAGAGCGCACTTTCAGGGCTTGACATGACCTCACATCAGATGAAAATCTCGCCCCTCAACGACGACTCAGACAGTCGTAAAAAGGTGGGTACATGGGATTTCTTTTATCATCATGTTTCACACTCCGCGAAACCTTTGAATTGTGCAGTACTCCGGGAGCGTACAACGTTAGGAAGAATGGGCACGGTTTACAAACGGATGTGGAGTGTGTTCGCCATGTTAGACTCAAGGTAGCAGTGCAGAGTGTACAACATTAGCCATGCTGGGCTTGTCGTCGTCAATCAGGATCGATAGTCGCATCATTGCGATGTCGCATTCTAGACAACAGATTAGGTGAAGAGGTTGGAGCGGCATGTGAAGAAGTGCGCATCGATGAGATAGATGACGCATGTGGGCCGGTCAGGAAACTCAAACACAACCGGAGATGAGATAAGCTAGCTGGCTGGCCCCAAACAGGCGATGACTTAAGCGACCGGATCCCAAATCGGTGATGATCTAAGCAAGCAGAACCAAAATGGGTGAGGAAGAGCCCTAAAGGGGCGATGAGCTAAGCGAGTGCATCCCAAATGGGAGCTGAAGTAAGCGCCTTCATCCAATGAGAGTGTGTGAGACCTCGCTCCAACCAATCGGCATTCGCGATTCGTGGAGCGTGTCCGCGCTCTTTATATATAGTAGATATTACCATATATGGAATTGGCACGGTCTTAGGTTGAAATTCATGCCAACCGGTTGACAGAGTTGACAGATCGTCATACCGATGTCCACTAAGACCACTTCGTAAGTACGCACTCTCGAGGAGAGTGCGGACGGAGGAGTGCATTGAAAATGTGAGATTTCTCGAAATATTTCCACTCAGAACGGTGGCGCACGCGCCAACCAGTGCGCTTGTACAAAATGTGACCAAAAAAACACTCCTAACCTAACACTCAGCGCAGCTTATAAGCGTCCCGAATAGTAATGTTTTCCACAACATATTCCGAATCGGCATATCCTAGCACCCTCGCCACATCGGAACTTCGATGACAAGGGGACAAAGGGAGGGAGAAAGATCTCATCAGAAACGGCAACCCACTCTCCAGCCTTTCGTCAAAAAAAAATCAACTAGCTCACCTCTTCTTTCCTCTTATCTTTTGAATCTCCAGAGCGTTATAGTTGGCCAACCCACGCCCAACCTCGACATCTTCCCATCCATCCTTTTCCGCTTTATTCTTCTCTTCCAACGACAACTTCGTTAAACTCGTCGTTGACGGGTTCTTATTATTATTATTATTGCTGAACGTGACCGACGACCACGACTCTTCTTCCACCATTTCAGGAATAGCGGGAGGGACATCGATGACGGGCGTAGTAGTGGCAGTGGGATGAATGTACGAATGGTGGTGGTGGTGGTGGTGGTGCCAGTGCTGCTGATGAGTGGTTGTAGATGATGATGATGATGAAATAGTAGTACTGGAGGAACCAGTGGGTGATGTGAGCGACGTCGATCGAGATAGTGGGTCTATTGAAGAAATGGAAGAGGTAAGACTCTGTGGGAGAAGGACGGGAGTGTTAGGTTGCGTAATGGGAGGAGGACTGGGGGTATTCGCGTTGCTGCTTCCCGACTCTTCTTCAATGTTGTTACGCTGATCAACGACGAGCTTAAATGGACTTTTCCTATCGACCCTCTCGCTCTCGTTCTCGTTCTCACTCTCACTCTCACTCCTACTACTCGAGGAATCCTGTTGTTGTTTCTTACGACGAACGACGATTCGCACAGCTTGACCAGATGCAAAGACCCCTTCAACTCCCACCACACCCACCGAAAGAAGTCTCCCACCAGCTTCCCTTTTAGAAAGATGTCTGTGTGCTCCTTCGTCGATGATCACCGATCCTGAGGGAGTGAGCGTGTAGGAAGTCCACTGTTTGAGATCCTTTAGCGGTAAGACGGAAGGCACGAACAAGGTATGAGGAGGCCGAGTACTGTCAGAGTTTGACTTTGACTTTGACTTTGACTTTTTTTTTGGTTGCGCGGCGTTGTTCCAAGTGGAATGCATTGATGGTGGGGTCTCAGTTCCACTTCCACCACCACCACCACCACCAGAGGAACAGGAATCAGGGGTTGACGTTCCTGAATTCGACTGACGTAGTAAAAGATGCGATGGTGACCAGTGAGTGGCGGCGGCGGCGGCGGCGGCGGCGATGTACTCGATGATTCCGAATATGTTTTCGGGATGTCTGCTCGAAGTGATCACGGTAGCGACGCCTGCTCCCGTAGCAATTTCCGCAGCGATGAGTTTAGTCTCCATACCTCCCGTCCCTAATTTCGAACCCAAGGTCGCAGTGCTAACTGGAAGTGGGAAGGGGGGGTTCAACGCCATCATCACGGGTATTGTTAGCAGGAGTATAAAAAATAAAAAATAAAAAATAATAATCACCTTGTGATCGGATTTCGTGGACAGACGATACAACATCTATGGCTCGTGCGTCTGGATCTTTGCGCGGATTTGAGGTGTACAGCGAATCGACGTCCGTCAATAGGAACAAGTAGTCGGCATGGATCATCGATGCTGCAATCGCGGACAGTGTGTCATTGTCACCAAACCGAATTTCCTATCGAATAAAGGTAGAGGGGGTGGGTGGGGGGATGGATTATTCCTTAGTCAAGATCTAACCAAACAAACAAAACAACTGGCATCTAAACTACTACTACCACTTACGCTGACGGAGATGGTGTCATTTTCGTTGATGATGGGGACGACACCCATAGTTAACAATTCCGTAAGAGTATTGACCGCGTTCAGGTAGCGAGTCCTCTGGCTCAAATTTCCCAATAAGTTTATCATAGTGAAGAGAGAGAGAAAAAAAAGAAAGAAAAACTTTTGAAAGCAACTGACATCAGATAGATCCCCTCGTGTCAATAACACCTGAGCGATCGGTTGTCCCAATTGACTGAACAGGTTATCCCATAGAGCGATAAGACGACCTTGTCCGATCGCTGCCAAAGCCTAAACGAAAACTCCCCCAAGTCGTTCAGCAACCAAACACCAAAAACAAAAACAAAAACAAAAAACAAAAAAAAGAGCCATAAGTTCAAGGTTTGGAATTCAAGTCATAACGCGCACGCTCACCTGTTTCCCCGACAAGCTTTTAGGTCGAGCTGGCAATTCCATCCGTTTTAACCCTACACCGATCGCTCCAGAAGACACGAGCACAACTTTATGACCAGCACCCCGTAGTCTTATTACCGTCTCGACTATGGAAGATAACGTAGATAACAGTGGCTGATGGGTGATTTCATGAACGATGGAAGAGGTACCTAAATTTTATTTGAAACGTTTAGTAAGAAACGCGAGAGGAGTATGAGTATGGCACACACATACCAAGCTTAATGACGACCGTCAAGACGGTCTTGCTAGAGGGTTTGGCTTTTGGTGGCATGGGTTGGCTCAAAGTAAGTGGGAGGAAATTTCTTTGGTATCATAGCCACAAGCGACAACAAGAATGTAATTTATGAAATCGATCGATCGCCATACATGCAACTAGGTCTGCGTCTGTGCCCCCGGATGGATGGAGCTTTAATTTGGGCAGGCTAAATGACTTTCAGCTTCGGCTTTGGGAGGTCTAGGCATTGCTCTGCTACCATTCGATCTCGCACTGCGGTTGACCAACCCCAGCCATAGTATAGACATGGGATAGGGATAAGAAAGACGATCAATTACGTCATGGAAGCTATATAATCACACAACAATGGATCTGACGCAGTGGTTGTGCGTACCGCGCGTGAGGAACATACAGGTTTGGGAGAGGTAGACACATCCTATAGTACTCGTTGCTAATCTCTTATTTTATTCAGACGCGAACTTGGTTATAACTCAGATGGTCGTTCGTTCCTTCCATGAACAGTTACTCATGAGAGACGAGGGCACTGGTCTGAGCTCCAAATCGGGACAATTGCTAAAGGATCATCCAGTATCTGCTAGCTAGGGAAAATAGACTCGATAAGGTGTTGATGAGCGACTTATGATCTCGGAGCTGGACTATGAGTAATGACTCAGTCTCAGCCAATATGCGTGAAGAACTAGATATATTACCTATGAGTAATGACTAGAGGTAATATACATAATATAAGTTACAATGATAAAGCAATGAGGGAATGTAACTAACTAACCTCAGTCTCAGCCAATATGCGTGAAGAACTGAGGGAAAAGGAAATGAATTCAAATGAATGAATATGTCCGTGGCCTGGCACGGATTAGTCCGAAATAATATAAAAGAGAAAAGGTGTTGTGACTAAGTAGTCACGCTACCGCGGGAATGTGGCTGTCCGGGCGAGTTCCTCACCCGGATGTGGGAATGTGGCTGTACGAAAACTCGTCCGGCCTCCCATAGCACATGGTTCCTCCAACACGCCCACTACGTGTGCGCCCACTGGAACTAGTCCAGGTGAGTTTCCCCAGCCTCCAATGGCTCCTCTGGAGTCATCGTTAGCAATGAGTCTAAATCCTGCTATCCAAAAAATGGATGCCCAGATCACACAAGTCCGATGTGAGGCGTTGTCAAAGAAACAACAATAAGCAAGATAAAAGGTAAAACGGGGTTTGAAATCGGTGAGCATCTTCATTCACCCTCAAACAGCCTTAAGCTGTTATCCCCGTGGATCGGCCTACTGATTCTGCTTTTCAGCAAATCTAATTCGGCCCTTGCGCATTCGCGCACTGATCGGTGTTTTCGATCGACATTCCGCATTGATCTCGACGATCTTTGCTCCCCGGTTTGAGGTTTCCCTCAATCTTGTCTCCCCTCGACGACTCTGAGGGTCTCCGGTTGTATGCGGTGCGGGTTTCTTGTCTCTTGTCAATCGGTGTGTCAATTTCGCTCCATCCATGATTTCTTCGCCCACTGAATGATCATCCTCTGATAGATCCTTGGCCTTCATGGCCCTTCCCTTCAAGTACGACGTCGATTTCTCTTTCGGGATTGGATAGGGGCGGATGGGCAGGCTGCCGTTGACTTGGCAAGCCAGTGTTCGCGGATCCGGCATCATCGCTGTCGATCCGGATGTTTGGAATGGTTTGGATAATGGAGTGAATGTGGGAGATCGATCCTGATCAGGGATCAGAGTATTTGTTGTGGGATGAATATGGCGATTCCACGAGGTTGGCACAGGTGCGACCTTGCCTTCATTAACCTCTAATTTCCCCCTTGAAGCGTCATCATTCTGACCATAACCCTCATCCTTAGGGCTCATTCCCGCTTCATCTTCGCCGTCGGTTCCCTCTCTTTCCTTTCCAATTCCATATCCTTCGAGAATCTCGTCAAACCAATCCGAGGCAGCAAATTGCCTCATTCTCTCGCTGTGGTCAGGCAGCGGTTCTACAGCCGATGGAATATCATCATCGCTGTCTTTCGCCGTCAAGGATGTGCCAAATAGCTCGCCATCATCGCCTTTAGCGCCCACTGAAGTTGCCATTTCGATTTCCGTTGAGGAATGACTTTGGCACTTCGCGCTTGAGTCCATTTTTGGGTTTTCACAACATCCACTTGAGGACTCCTTGGGTTTCTGGCGATAGAATCGATGGTGTCTGAGATCTATGGCGATGGGCTGTTTTGTGCACGCTCTTAGCCTCGGTTTCGGCACTTCAGATGAGTCCGATAGGCCCGCGCTTGAATCTGCCCCGCAACTTTTATCCAAAATGACAGACGAACTTGATCGCCTCTTGCGATCCAATCGACGGTGGATGGACTTGTTAGTCTCAGGCTCCATTGTACTAGCCTGTCGCGTCGAATCTAGTGTGTTTAAGTGGTCCTCTGGGCCATTTTCGCCCGATTTCGTTCTGGGACCAACATCCAAACTAGTGGATGATTTACTCGCGTCTGAGCAGCTTTGTCGATGCGAACTGGATGTTGTAGTGATGCGCTGATTCGCGCGAGCGCTTGGCATCAATTTTGATGGAATTTGGAGGTTGGATGGGCGAGTTTTCGTCGATTTGGTGATTTCCGGTGCGCTTATTTCACTCTCATGAATCTCAGCACCTTTATCCCCCTCTAAATCGCCATTCTGACGTCTTCTAACGCCCTTAGATTCTCTCTCTACTCCTTCCCATATCCATATCCCTCTCTTCCACTCATTCACATTCTCTTCCATTCGCTCAATATCATCAGGCCGCGAGTCTACAGCCGATGGCAAAACTTCATCGCTGTTCTTTGCCGTTGGGGGTGACAATAACGGCTTGTCGTCCTCATTCATATCGCCCATGGAAGGACTCATTTCGATTTCGCCCACTGAAGATGCCGTTGAAGATGTTTCGGGGAAATGTCTTGCATACTTCGGGCTTGAGTCCACTCCGGTATCTGTGTCTGACCCACTGGACATTTTTCTTTGGTTCTGGCGATTAGGACGACGGGGGGTAGAACCAGTGGTCATAGGCTGCATCATGCAAGCCTCTCGCATCAAATCCGAATGGTCCTTTGGGCTATTTCCGCCCAATTCCACTTTAGGACCAACATCCGAGGTAACGGACGATTTACTGGAGTTCGAGCGATTCAATCGATGGGGAAAGCTCTCTGAGGTGATGGGCTGCTTCGCGCAAGCCCCGGATGTCGATTGGGATGATTTGTGATGGACAGATAGGCGAGTTTTGGTCGGTTTGGTGATTTGCGGTGTGTTGTACCCAACTTTTGCACCTTTATTCCCCCTTAAATCACCACTCTGACATCCTGCGATGCCCATAGGTTTATCACCTACTCGCCATTTCCATATTCCCCCTTCCCTAGAATCGACCTTCACCTGCGCATGTTCGATATTGCCAGTTTGGGTAAACTCGGCATCGCTGTCTGAAGCTGAGTGCGCAAGTTCAGCTTTTCCGACATCCACCAATAGTGGACATATATTCCCACTTCTGCTTGCCTTTGCTAGCGGTTTTCTATATCGGATCAACGTTGCACCCTCCTTGTTGAAAATCGTGTTTATCCCCGCATCACAAAGCTTGGTGGTCGATAGCAGGGGATCCCGGAGTTCTGGTGCATATAAAACGTTGCGGAATGTTATCGATTTGTCTCTCCCATTCAGGTGGACTTTTCCAATGATATTTCCGATGCCGCTGGCCTCAATAAAACGATTATCGGCTACCCATATCAGAGTCGGGGTTTCGAGTTTATGGAAAGAGGAATAATGGGATGCATCATTTGTCATATGTGACGATGCTCCGGAGTCGATGATGAAATGGATATGTCGGGAACTCCTGCGAGTGCGGAGAGCGTCCTCATCCAAGTGTGCAGTGTAGGTTTGGTGAGTCTTAGGTTGTTTCCAATCTTGTCTTGTTGTCCAGGCTAATCCTTCGGACCTTTCACCAGTTCCCTGTCCCTTCGACTTCTTCCTCTTTGAGCTGACTCCTTCAGCTCCACCCCCTTCAGCCCAACATACTTCCACCACATGTCCGAATTTTCGACAATTTAGGCACTTCGGCCTCTCGGAAGATTTTGACGTGGAGTTGGCTGACTTCGGTTTATGACTCAGGGGCGACTTCATTGAAGTCCGTGAATTATCCTGAGATGGAATAGGGGATTGTGTGGTATGGCTGGTAGTGGAATGGGTGCGAGTTTTGAAATGGGTTGTTAATCGGCTCCAAGCTTCGGCTGCCGATGTTAGTCCCTTCAGTTGGGACTTTATTTGGTCATCAACGGACTTTGTAATTATGTGTAGAATAGTCGCGTTGGCATCATCCCATTGATCAAGCGGTGATTGAGGAGGTAAAGATGTTGAAGCAGTGTTGTCAGGGATGGTAGGGTCTGGCCGCTTCCTTTCTCCTTCCGCGAGAGTAAGCAATTTCCGCTTCTTTAGTATGAGCTCCATGCGATACTTCCAAAACTCCCAATTTGAACCATCATGTCTGAGTGATCCGGAGTTTCTAGTAATGCAATCAAAAGCGTTATAGTCCATATTGGAATCCGAAGCGGGAGTTCTTTGGTTTGAGATCTTTGAGCGCTCTGGGCTCATAACCTGTTGATGAGCGACTTATGATCTCGGAGCTGGACTATGAGTAATGACTCAGTCTCAGCCAATATGCGTGAAGAACTAGATATATTACCTATGAGTAATGACTAGAGGTAATATACATAATATAAGTTACAATGATAAAGCAATGAGGGAATGTAACTAACTAACCTCAGTCTCAGCCAATATGCGTGAAGAACTGAGGGAAAAGGAAATGAATTCAAATGAATGAATATGTCCGTGGCCTGGCACGGATTAGTCCGAAATAATATAAAAGAGAAAAGGTGTTGTGACTAAGTAGTCACGCTACCGCGGGAATGTGGCTGTCCGGGCGAGTTCCTCACCCGGATGTGGGAATGTGGCTGTACGAAAACTCGTCCGGCCTCCCATAGCACATGGTTCCTCCAACATAAGGGACTCTCCTACGTTTTGGGTGTGATACAATTAGAGGCTATGGTGGCTCGCTGGATTGTATGGAGAATGCATATGCGATACAACCTTAGGGTGGGGCCGGTTCAGACAATGTCGAGTAAGGGTTTGATTCTGAACGGGGGAAAATCGTCCGATAGTCCCGATAGTCCCGATAGTAGCGGCTGGCGGCAAATCACTCTCACGAGATTACCAACGGCGATGTGTGTGTGTGGGCGCAATGTCACCACAGAAAGTTATATTAATTCTCCGCGGCGTCACCAATTAATTAACATCTGGCACCCACAATTCTCTCACTCTTGGCAGAGGTGGCATTCCCTGCCGTCTTACTTACTTAATTGCGCAGATATACAAACATCAGCAGACCACCCAACTGGTGATCATTGGCGGAATATGGGCGAATTAATCGATGTGGTGGCTATATATATATCACCTAGTAAACGCTCTACCACGAGATTGAAAACGTCGAAGCACCGGATAAGCTAGGCACCTACTTTGAAATCCGAAAAACTATATAACGAGTTTGAGAATACACGTGTGATGCATCTTACCTCATTCATTCCATCGAAGCGCCACCCGTATGCTTCCTACGATAGTACAGCCAGGTGATAGGTTAGACCACAAAGGGGTCGTGTTTCATAGTTTTCACTTCAACAAGTGCAGCATTGCAGGGTCCCGCGTTGACCGATAAAGCCCGATATATATATTTGCGCAAAATAACTTGGCCTTTACATGGCACGACAATTCAATTAGGAGAAAATGCAAGTACTAGTATACTGTTATCACGCTGTGGACCCTTGCGGGCGAACCAAAATATTGCTGAGAGGAACCGAATATTAATAGTGGCAAGACTGAGCATTAATTGAACCTGAGGCCCTAAAAAAAAATTAAAAACCAGCAAGTTAACTCCAAGTCCTCTCTGACAACAAACACCCCTCCAGATGACGTGAATGATGCCCCTTCCCCCAGCCGCACCGAATTTTCAAAAGCCCCCCAGAGTAAACGCCCCCCCCCCCCGCCCGGGACACTTTCATTCAGGAGAACTTGAGCGCGGAGGTGTTCAGATACACCCCCACCCCCAGGTCCATGCATGCAGTGCACCAAGGTCGTACGAGCTAATCCTCTTCTGGGATGGGGGGGGACGGCGGAGGAAGAAAAGCAATATTATACATATATATACCGTAAAGAATAGTGCTCCAAAAAAAAAAGTAACCGCCTCAAACCGAATTCCGACGGCCATGCATGGGCTCTTCTGCAGAAAACACGTCCATTCCCCTCTACTCCTGCCTTACAAAAATTCAATGCAGAACAATTAATATTATCTCGAAACCAAGATGTACCCCCGTCGATTTCAAGTACTGAGAGTCTGTCTGTTGGTTCCGCATTTGGAAACAACCACCACCAGTACTACTCAACACCGCCACGATCATCTTGGTAAAATAAACGGGGATAATATCATTGATCGAGGTCACAACGTTGCACATCGAAGAAGGGTATGAAAAGTCTTTGGCGTGCATAGAAGGCCCTTTTCAGTGTGATGCCGGAAGCAGGTCTGTGAGGGGGGGTTATGGTTTTCTGCAGTCCAACCGGGAAGAAGAGAAGAGGGGGGGGGGGCGAACGAAATCTGCCTTTTCGACTTGTCCAGAGGTGCATATAAGGAGGGGGGCTGTGTTGTTCAGTCCGATAGCGGCTTGGCATATGTACGGACGCAAAAGCATTTCTTCTGGTCACAAGGTATATTATTATATTGCGGCTTGGATGTGCATTGTGGACGCAGGGTTTACTCTCTGCCACATGCAAACCAACTTTGAACGGGAATACTTACGTAACCTGGGAAAGGTGAATTCCTAGTCTAACAATCCACGAGGATAAGAGCTTCCCTCGGTGAAAATGGGAGCGCGCCTCCAAGTGCTTGTGCTGTTGTAAGTTTGGAAAAGAGCGGAAACATACAGTGTTGAGCCAATTCCGGAGTGTAGGGACACGAAGTCCGCAGAAACAAAGGTTGGGGGGGAGCGTATATATATAGTAGTAAGCATGTTTGTTGGTCGGCATGTGCATATAAGTAGCACCTGCGAGGGGTGAGTCCTGAAGTGATGAACAATATTGTGGTGATGAGGCAACTTGCTCGGATCGGATAACTTGTGTTCTTGAAGGAATAGTTTCATACTCGTCTGGACCAAGTTTCTCAATCATGCAGTCCTAGCTAGGCCCTCTACAGAAGCAAAGATCCTGATTCAGAATTTAGCTCGGTACATCGCAGGGCAACTCTATACTAGCGTTCTCCATCCGATCCACCATAGCATTCGCGGAAGGATCGGTGTAAGGTGCAAATCGGAGTGAGAGGAAAGGTGTGCTCGAGTTCAGTCAGCGTATATATATATATATAGGAGACCAAGAAGATTTCAGGAACGGTGACGAAATCGCCGCCTCCCAAGCTGTGACAGTCAGAGGCGGTTGTACAAGTACGAAGATAGCTCCCATTGCAACTGGGTAGTACTCGTGTGTGTGCAAAAAAATCTTCATCCTTCCAAGCACATTTCTCCTTCAGGGTTGTTCGAATACAAGCGATCCATCTCCTATCCTAGCAGAAACTGCAGATCCTTTGGCGAGCAGTCTCTCTCTAGTGTCCTCATAGGGTCCTTGTCGGTCTCCCTCATGTAGCGAAAGATGTAGCGAAAGACGGTGCTGATCCAGGTAAATTATAAACAAGCGATCTGCTCGTTCCAAAATTTCCTGTAGATAGTACGGAATTACCTCTGATCCAGGATTGACGGGTGAATTCCGGCATGCATGGGAGACTAGGCGTCACACGAGATAAGTAATCGGGACAGATAATCACAAACCACCAGTATTGAGCTCCTCAGAACTTGCTGAAGTACCGAGGTTGGAGATACTGCAGAAACAATAACAATGTGCTCTGCGATCCCCCGACATGCAAGCACCATTTCGATCCGTCCATCAGGTACATGAGAAAGAGAGTGGCAGCCGTCACTCAACTTTCCACCATGCATGCACCATTCGCGTGTTTCAACTCTTTTTCGTCTTTTCCTTAAGCGCTTTCAAGTTCGTTGGCCTGCTGCCGCTACCTCTCGTACAACCACTGCAACCACGACGTCCCATTCATCCTCTAGAGCAGTAACGCGGATAACAAGAAGACGAGGGATTCGGATGGAGGAACGACGTATGGTGACCCTTCCGGGACGGACGACCATTGGGATGTTGGAGATATATATGGGATCATGGTCCTTACTCGGATGACTGGTCATTGACGACGACGAAGATGAAAATGAAAATAAAGCGTGTGGACGATAGTACGGAGGACCCGAAACTGGATGACAGAGAAAATGGAGGCGTGGAGGGATGATATATTCGTCCACCAATGATCGCTTCGATGGAAGGATCGGATCAGAGGAAAGGAATGCAGGGAGGTTTGAACTGTAAGTATTGCACAGTATATACTGTATTACATAGTAGGTCCGATGCGAAGGGACAGGAGACGAAGTATATGTTAGACATTTCAGACATGGTGGCTGGGTCACAGTCGCCGCGCGTTGGCATATATCCGCAGCGAGTTTACTGAATCAAGTCCGAAACACGCGAAGCCCACCACCGTTGACGTCACCCCAACACCAATATATATTGATATCACACGCTTCGGACTTGGTGCTCCACTCGAACACATGTGGCGACGATTCGACACGTGTACATACTGCTTATCAAGACAATAGTGCCAAGTCAAAGCTTGATGTCGGTCGCTCTTCTGTATTGGAGTTGAACATCCCCAAGCTGTCACTGCACACCGTTATCCTTTCACTCCCCTGACCCGATGCACCGGATAGTGTCGACCTGCTGATTTCGTCTTTCCATTGTGTCAACTTGCATCATCCATCCAGACATCAACGTCATCGCTTATGGTACCGTGGTGTGCAGACAAACGGACCGGTACATCAGCAATGAGCGACAGGAGGAGGAATGTGTTAGGCGAAGAAATGGGCATCTTCGAGGTGAAATTGTAATTGTAAGATCATGATGCGTCTGTGATCCGTTATGAGAGTATTGGCATGTAGATATTTTATCCGTAGTTTGCAATCAAAGAAATTGACGTTGGATTTGTTGGTGTTCCCGAGCCGAATATATATCCATGCCCATCATGTGCAGGCAGCAATGTGAAGGATGCAGTGACGAGGAGAACATGCTCAAATGTGGACCATTTGTGCCTCGGAATGACGTCCGAGATTGGTAAGAGCTTTACGTAGATTGTTGACTGATATGGCCAATGCTCGGGTGTACGCTCCTGGGTTAATAGTGACTAGCTGGCGCCAGAGTTTAACACTTTCTTCAATGAATGGGAGCGCCTCCGAGTGTTGTCCGAGATCCGAAAGAGCATTATATAGATTGTTGAGTGACATGGCCAATTTTGGGGTGTATGATCCTGGGTTAATGGCAACTAACTGGCGGTGGAGTATGTTGGAATTTGCACGTGGTCTTTTTAGGGAAACCTAAAAGTTGGACATACTGGGAATCGAACTCCAGTCTTCTGGATCGCGAACTCAGTGTGCACAGCCATTACACCATACGCCCCGTTAGGCTGAGGTGGTTATTTCAACACACCCCCTTCACATTGGATCGACCATGTGATCCACATGTGACCCAAACCACCGGGGTTCCAACAACCCGTGAGCCGTCACCCCCTGAATTCATATTCAGGCCGGACTTACTGCTAATCTCCTACATGTCCATGTCATGTGGTCTGAAGCAGCCGGATTTGGGTCCTTAGTGCTCTGAGCTACACCCCCTGAAACTTTGTCAGGCCGGCTAATTTAATGCTTGGCTTCACGTGCCCAGCTCACGTGGCAGCAACCGGATTTGGGTGTGCTCGGTGTATTCCGCAGAATGTCCACCATGTTGGAATTTGCACGTGGTCTTTTTAGGGAAACCTAAAAGTTGGACATACTGGGAATCGAACTCCAGTCTTCTGGATCGCGAACTCAGTGTGCACAGCCATTACACCATACGCCCCGTTAGGCTGAGGTGGTTATTTCAACAGAGTATGACGCTTTCTTCGATGAATGGGAGCGCCTCCGAGTGTCGTCCGAGATTTGAAAGAGCATTATATAGATTGTTGAGTGATATGGCCAAATTCGGGGTGTATGATCCTGGGTTAACGGCAACTAACTGGCGGTAGAGTTTGACGCTTTCTTCGATGATTGGGAGTGCCTCCGAGTGTCGTCCAAGATCCGAAAGAGCATTATATAGATTGTTGAATGACATGGCCAAATCCGGGGTGTATGATCCTGGGTTAATGGCAACTAGCTGGCGGCGGAGTATGACGCTTTCTTCGATGAATGGGAGCGCCTCCGAGTGTCGTCCGAGATCCGAAAGAGCATTATATAGATTGTTGAGTGACACAGCCAAATATGGGGTGTATGATCCTGGGTTAATGGCAACTAACTGGCGGTAGAGTTTGACGCTTTCTTCAATGAATGGGAGCGCCTCCGAGTGTCGTCCAAGATCCGAAAGAGCATTATATAGATTGTTGAGTGACATGGCCAAATCCGGGGTGTATGATCCTGGGTTAATGGCAACTAACTGGCGGTAGAGTTTGACGCTTTCTTCGATGAATGGGAGCGCCTCTGAGTGTCGTCCGAGATATGAAAGAGCATTACGTAGATTGTTGAGTGACATGGCCAAATCCGGGGTGTATGATCCTGGGTTAATGGCAACTAACTGGCGGTAGAGTTTGACGCTTTCTTCGATGAATGGGAGCGCCTCCGAGTGTCGTCCAAGATCCGAAAGAGCATTATATAGATTGTTGAGTGACATTGCCAAATCCGGGGTGTATGATCCTGGGTTAATGACAACTAGCTCACGCCGAAGTTTGACGCTTTCTTCAATGAATGGGAGCGCCTCCAAGTGCCGTCCAAGATTGGAAAGTGCATTACGTAGATTGTGAAGTGACATGGCCAAATCCGGTGTGTATGACCCTGGGTTAATGGCAACTAACTGGCGGTCGAGTATGACGCTTTCTTCGATGAATGGAAGTGCCTCCGAGTGCCGTCCAAGATTGGAAAGAGCATTATATAGATTGTTGAGTGACATTGCCAAATTCGGGGTGTAGGAACTCGAGTCCACAGAAAAAAGGTAACGGCAGAGTGCAACAGAATCATTTGCTGCCTCATATGCCTCCTGGAATCTGGAAAAAAATCCCAAATTGAGGTGAAGCCGGGTAAGCACATTAGCCAGTGTGCTGACAGCATCTTTCGACCTGTGGACAACAGCCAACTGGATAAGATCATGAGCTAGTTTCATTAACATAATTTGTCGATAACCCATACCTTAGCCCACTCAGGGAGTAACGAGATCCTGATGTAGCTTTCCATTCTCACACAGACTTCCACCCACCGAGTTGCTTGCTGACCCAGAAACATACTAACCAGCCCAACAAGCTCCTCAGAGGGTTCCTCGACTCCACTGAGGTGATGGACAATGTGTCGACATGCATAACGAAAGTGCTCAGATAGCTCCTTTTGAGGAATATGCGGCATTTCATCTTTTTCGTACAAGTTTTCAATCAGGCCTAAGCCCTCTACAGAGCAGAGACCCTCGTTCAAAATCTCAGTGCATCGCAGGGCAACCCTGGCATTATCTGCCCCAACAGCTATGGGAGCGCAACGAGAGCTGACTGTTTGGGGATTGATCCGATCGACAATAAAATCGCGGAAAGATTGGTGTAAGATGCGAACCGGAATCAGGGAATCCTCAACTCCTGAGAGCAGAGGAGCGAGTTCGGCCAATGCATATCGAACAGAAGACTTGAGGAAAGGCAACAAAATTGAGTCCCAGGCTGTGATGGACAGAGGCTGCTGAGCAACGAAGATTGCTCCCATCACAATTGGGTAATCGTGCGCAAAATCTTCATCCGCCCAAGCACACTTCTTCAAAATGCTTGTATACAAGTTTTCCATCATCTTCTCAGCAGGGACCTCTCGTCGTTTGGCACCAGTGTCGAGCAGAGTTTTTAGTGTCCTCATAGGATTCTGGTTGGTCGTCTTCATGTAGCGAAAGATGGTGCTGATCCAGATAAACAACCCATTTGCTCGTTCCGAGATCTCCTGTACCATTTTATCCTCATCCTGAAGATTATGCTGTAAATCCCGATGTAACATCTTTAGCTTTCGCAGCTGGAAGCGTATGAATCTAGCACAATCCTGCGCATTTGCTTCATCCGAGAGATCAATAGTGAGGCGATCAATAGGGTAATTGGGGGAAAGGTAGCGATTCACGAGATCGAATTGTCTCGATGTGATGAAGAATTTTATTGAAGATGGTAGCCTGGGCACTTCCTCCCCAAGAATTTCGGCAAGAGACTCGAACGCCTCTTTGTCACATTCATCTAAAGCATCAATGATGATCACCATAGGACGATTGGAAGGTGGAGGTTTATGGAGGAGAGACGGGGCGACCAATTTCTTGAACTGCGTCATGAATGAAGCTGTTGCAAGACTAGGGTCGTTTCGAAGAGCAGAGGTAATGAAAGTGCGGTAAGCGGGGTCATGGTCTGCCAAAGCTCGAGCCATGCCGCTGAATAGAAAATCAGGCCGCGACCGTTCGCCCGCTTTAAAGAAGAACTGCAGTAACAGGGTAACATCCCCTTCGCTGGCACATCGTTCTGCTATTGTGAGTGCAATCGAAGTCTTGCCAGCGCCAGCCACGGCAGTCAACAGCATTAGCCGGTTCTCACTATCCCCAGTGTTGCGGCACCATGCCATGATACGCTCAATGAGATCAACCCTAGTGTCTTTCAGGCACACCTGAGTGGAATCATCATGGGCAAGATGAAAGTATCGGAGATTATCGAGAATCTTGTCATCGTGTAGACGGCGTTCTATGGCCGCTAATTTGGAGCCAGTTATTAAGTTCGTGCTAAGCTGCATCGGCCGAAAATCAGAATGTTATGGAACGATACTGTAAGGAAAGCTACCTGAAACGATGCCAATGCTTTGTCAAAATCTTTCTTTAGGCCGTCAATTCTTCCCGGGTCTCTCAAGTAGGAGAATGTTTTTCTGATAGCCGATCGTTTTTCTACGTTTTCCCGTCTTTCAATTTCGGACGTAATCTTCTGTAGCGCGCTAGGACTTGATGTAAGTACGATATCGAAGACCACCAAAACGGATGCAGACTTACCCATCAAGCTCTGTGGCGCTTTCCACCCATGGCTTTGCCTCTTCCGCTGACACATCATCGGACTTTATGGCTGAAGATACCTTGGCCATGGCGCTCGCTACGTATTCACCGAAATCAGTCCATTCCTTTGCGTTCTCCTTGAACTTCTACATGGTGCAAACCAGCATGAGCTTTCATCCGTGGACAAGCATAAATCATTACCAACTTTAACTTCGTCGAAGATGAAAAGCGCAGCACTAGTCGCATTCTTTAGGGGTGGACACCAATCAGCCGTGGCATTCACGCCTCTGAGAGTTAAAACCGCCAGGTTACCCCCCGCTGCGAAGAGATCATTGATCTTTTGCCTCGGAGTTTCAGCCTCTTGTTGCAGCGACATGCTCGATAACGAACAAGGGGACGGATGGGAAAGCTTTGGGCACGCAACACACCTGTGAGCTCAAAAGCTAGAGCCACGAGGCTTCCGTCTGATTATGGAAGGTTGAGGAAGAATATGATATACGCATTTGGTCGACACTAGAATCCAACGAATTCCATGACCCGGACTAGTAATTGGCATGGATCATGACATTAATTCCTCGCTTCTCTAATGCACGAGAGCCCGCGTCATGCCGCCCAGAACGATGAGCATGATTAGGAGCGAGCAAGGACTATATATATGTGATGATAAATCTCAATACCCTCGTGGTGTCGTGGCAGTGCGGCTGTCCCGTCAATACATCGTAGCGTACATGACTTTCTATAGATGATATGTGGGTAATCTGGTTGGTATCGTCTGGTGTCAAGGACTATGAGACGTCACACTGAGGCACCGGCTGCAGCGCGCGGTGGGGCACGTGTACGCGATGTGCATCAGCGGAAGCTGGGATCCAGTCTAGCCTTTCATCACGGTCTTGGAGTGCAACCAGCCTTCATACGAACTTTACTAGTAGGATCCCGGTAAGTGGCCGAGCGCCGGCTTTGTGCTCGTTAATGCCCAAAAAAATGGGCCTCGGACAAGTATAGAGGCTTTTTTCAAGTCGGATTAAAATCGTTCTCTGCCGTTGTCGCAAGTGAGTTAATCGCCTCATCCCGAGGGGGTAGGATTTAAGTTCGGACCCAGTTCGGTTAGCTCCCTAATTTGTGTCTTGCCTGTGGATGGCCATGCGTTTGGGGTATTTAACTTGCGCGTAGTGTAGGTAAGTACTCGGTGAACTGGTTCAGGTGAGCAAACGGGATTGACCACATACAGGAAGCGCAATCGGGCCAATTGTGGCTAGTAATGATGTACATGCCTTATCACTTTACTTACTCTCCCCTTGTCATAGATTGGCGGTCAGGTACGCATCAACTCTCAGAACCTTCTTCGGGTTGTTGGCGCTGACAGTGGCTGTACATAATTGCTTGACGTTTCGGCGTCTCCCGCGCGCTGACAAAAAGAACTGCTCATACGTTTGATCGCTGTGTGATTGCATCTCTATGCCAGAGTTACCTGAGGTTCATCGTATCGCTGGTATCGTACGGAGAGCAGCCCTTGGAAGACGAATTCGTGCTATCCAGTCTACCGAAGACCCTCTTGTGTTTGCAGATGGAATAACAAATGAGGTCTTTGTACGTTGAATCAGGATTCCGCTTTCCGTTTAATATGATCTATGTGTTCACCGTAACTTTGGGAATGTCAGGAGGAGGAGCTAGTAGGCCGTACAGTCACGAATGTAGGGCGTTATGGCAAGGTTTTCTACGCTGAACTTGATGGCCACGAACGGCATCCTGTCATGCATCTCGGCATGACTGGGAATATGTACGTTAGGGGCACGAATCCTGACTTTTATAGGAGCTCTCCAAAGAAGGTGGACACACAATGGCCACCCCGGTTCTGGAAAGTATGTATCAGGTCTCGCTCGCTTTAGGGGAGATTAAAGCCAAAATCTTAATACAAAAAATATGAAATGACATCGTCGCAACTCGCAAGTTCATCTGGAAGATGGAAAGCACACTGACTGAGCCGGAGACTGAACTTGTGTTCGTGGATACACGTCGACTGGGACGAATACGATTGTGCAAAGATGTCCTGGACGAACCTCCCATTTCGATGCTGGGTTTCGACCCAATACTCTCCTTTCCAACCCTGGAAGAATTCTCATCGAAAGTTCTTAAGCGAGGCCTCCCCATCGAGTCCCTGCTTTTGGACCAGACGTTTAGCGCGGGAGTCGGCAATTGGGTTGCCGATGAGATTCTGTTTCATGCTTGAATCCATCCCGAACAGAGATCTAATAATTTTGGGGAGAACCAGGTCAAGGAATTGTATGACAAGATGTAATACGTCTGCCAAACCGTTGTAGGAGTCGATGCTGATTCGTCACAGTTCCCTGAAAACTAGCTATTAATTCAGGCACCGTTGGGCGAGCATAAACTCATAAACTCGTCTTGGGTCCACACAGTCTTACTGATTTTCCATTAGGGGAAAGGGAAAGGGAATTCTTCCGACCTGAAATTGGTGGGTTCACCGCTTTGGGGTGTTGTCCCACCTCACCGACAATAATCCTGCGAACTCAGCCATCTGGCGAGCCAGCGTTGATCAAGTGGATCACTGTCGGCTCTCGCACGTCCGCATTCGTGCCCAAGGTCCAAGTATTGATGGGAACTAGAGGAGGGAAAGAAGGGACGCACAAAATAGTCAGAAGTCTGCCAATTATACCGGAAAGACGTCATCCGAGTTTACGATAGGAAGGAGATGAAGGAGTCCATTCTTCAGGGGATTCTTCTTTATCCGAGCTGGAAGACCCGGAAGAACCAGAGTCTATCAAAACAGTGCGCCCCTTGACACCACGTCGCGTCTAACTGATCCCAAAGCGGCAACTAGACTAAGAAAAGAAAGTCATCGGCTTCAGCGGACCAACCTTCAAAAGAAACCCGCCATGCTCGAAAGGGGCAAACATTATTGAAGTACCTTGCCTCTAATGTGCTGTGGAATCTGCACGATTGACTTACGGACGTACTTGCAGGAATTGGCGAATGAAGAGATCCAAAGTGAACCGACGACGAAGCTCTCGTCTGTCAGCCAAAACGTAATAGTCATCACTTTATCCCCTGTCCCACACGGTTGTATTATAATGTTTCCGAATGTCGAGAACTTCGTTTTGGTATCAGAGTGCGTAAATGAAAGCAAGCAACAATATGAGTATCAACTGTAGTTGATCAACTTCGTCTTTACCGTCGTCCCGCTTGACAATACCTTATTAATCATCTTCAACCTCATCCATCAATTCGTCCCCATCATCCTCTTGATCGTCTCCTCCGCCCTCGTCCTCTTCTCCGTCCTCGTCGTCCTCGTCCTCGTCCTCATCCTCATCTTCATCCTCGTCGTTCCCTTCATCATCTGAACCTGACTCTCCTGCACTCCTCACCGAGCTGAACATCTTCGATGCTTCCTTCGTTCTCATCCATCTCAACATCCATGTCCTCTTCAGCCTCTTCATCACTCTCGCCTCCAACATACTTGGAAACCGCAACTTCTCTCCGAGCACGTTGAGCTTCGCCTTCCTGGGCCCATCTTTCCCTTTGCTCGTCTACCACTTTCTTGGTGAGTGCAGCGGCGGAAACGAGTGCGGACTCGCTATTTCGTGAGCGCATTTCGATCTGCGCGAGAAGGAGGTCAAGACGGCCATGTAATGCCAGCAGGCGATCTTGGAAAGCAATACGGGATGCAATTGTAGTGTGAAGTTTGGCTAGCCGTTTCACAAGTTGTGGGTCCTACGAAAAATGCTATGTGAGCCCTGATCGAATGACTGACGAGGGCTAGTAAACTCACAGTTAGGAGGTATGATGCGTGTACTATGAGGGTTGCACGCAACCACTTTATCAGCACACCGCCTCTCTCTGCATCTATTCCTGATCCTTTTGAGAACTTGAAGCCCACCGAACCTATACCACGATTTAGACGGGATACAGATTCCTGAATCAATGGCGCCACAAATCTGGCTGGCAACTTCCGTATAGTCCTTGTAACGACCGAGTCTTCGCTGGTATTGAGCACTGTTTCGAGGAGCTCCGAGTCGCTGTGCCAAATTTCAACAAAAGAGAAGTCCGTTATTATCAGACGAATTGAAATTGGGCAGTTTGGGTACACATGCAGTATACAGGATAAAATTATTGGTCTCATGCGAACGCGCCTCCGCAACTGAGAGGGAAAAAAATGACTAGGGAGCACCCGGGTAGCTGAATGTCACAGGACAAATAGCGAGATTGAGAGAAGGGCGAGCCGTGAGGCAGAACGTTTCAAGACAATCGAAGCCCGAGATATGTGTGATGCAGAAAGGCAACGCCATGCTATTCCCGAGGCGAATTGGTGGTGTGCGGCTGTGTGGCAGTAAGGTTCCAGGATATGTATTAGGAGAGTGATCCCAACCGAGTTGGTAGGGACACAATTCAAGTAAGCCAACCGTTCCAGGGGAGTCGCGTGTGTGTCTGGATTTGAATGTGTTTGAGCCGAGATCGAATGCTTATAATGGTCAGGGCTTTTTGATGGACACAGTCATGCTGCAACAAGGAAGGGCAAGGTCGAAAAGGGAATTTGGATCCGATGTTGTGGCGGAGCGGCACACAGCCACCGGATAACTCATCATGGGACCCGAGAATGTACAGCCCAGTTATCCACGGCCATAGGACTCGGGAAGCACCGCGTCCTGTTCGATCTGCGAAGTTAAGCCGAGTGCTACCATGTCAGTACTATGGTAGATTCCACATGGGAATCCTGAGTGCCGTGGTTTTTTTTTTTTTTTTCTTCTTCTTCTTCTTGCTTTCGTCCGGTTCAGACTATGTCGAGTAGGGTTTGATTCTGAACGGGGGCAATCGTCCGATAGTCCCGATAGTCCCGATAGGAGCTGGCGGCGAACCATTCTCAACACCGATTGTGGCCGCGCGGGGAGTTGGCCAGATTCATTTGTCTATTTGTCTATGTGGCGCAACGTCACGCAGAGGGTTATTACATGTAATATATTCTCCGCGGCGTCACTGACACTGCCTTGGCACTGAACATTAATTCTCACTCTTGGCAGGTGGCATTCCCTGCCGTCTAACGCTTCTGGGCCTCAGGTGATAGCCGGCCTCCGTCAGAACCGAATAGCTTAGACCCCGCGCGTTGACCGATACTTACATAGCCTTACAACGAATTAATGGCAACGACAATTCAATTAGGAGACAATAATGCTAGTGCTAGTCTTATCATGCTGTGGACCATTGCAGTAACGAACAAAATATTGCTGAGAGAAACCGAATAGTACTAGTAGCAAGACTGAGCGTTAATTGAACTGTAACTGGGCATGAGGCCCCAAAAAATTAAAAACCAGGAAGTTAACTCCAAGTCCTCTCTGACAAAAAAACACCCCTCCATATGTGAATGCTGCCCCCCAAACAACCCCCCCCAGCCTTACCGCAGTTCCAACTCAGCCCCCTGGAGTAAACGCCCCCGCCCGCCCGGGACACTTTCATTCAGGGGAACTTGAGCACAGAGGAGTTCAAATATACCCCCACCCCCAGGTCCATGCATGCAGTGCACCAAGGTCATACGAGCTAATCCTCTGCTGGGTTGGGGGACGGCGGAGGAGGGTATGATGAAAAGGCAATTTACATATATACCGTAAAGAATAGTGCTCCAAAAAAAAAAAGTAACCGCCTCAAACCGAATTCCGACGGCGATGGGCTTTCTGCAGAAAACGTCCATTCCCCTGTTCTCGTGCCTGCAAAGGTTCCACCCAGAACAATTAATATCTCGAAACCTAGATGTACCTCCGTCGATTTCAAGTACTGAGAGTCTGTTGGTCCGCATTTGGAACAACCACCACCAGTACTTAACACCGCACAATCGTCTGGTAAACGGGATGATATCATTGATCAAGCTGGCCACAACGTTGCACATCGAAGAAGAGCATGAAAGTTATCGACATGCATAGAAAGTCCTTTTCAGTGTGATGCCGGAAGCAGGTCTGTGAGGGGGGGTTATCGTTTTCTGCAGTCCAACCGGGAAGAAGAGAAGAGGGGGGGGCGAACGAAATCTGCCTTTTCGACTTGTCCAGAGGTGCATATAAATATTGCCAGGAGGGGGGAGGGGGGCAGTGTTGTTCAGTCCGATAGCGGCTTGGCATAATGTACGGATGTAAAAGCATTCCTTCTGGTCACAAGGTAGTAAGGGTACATTATTGTATTGCGGCTTGCATCATGTGCATGTGGCCGCAGGGTTTTACATGCAACCAACTTCGTGAACGGGACCTGGGAAAGATGAATTCCTAGTCCAACATCTGTGAGCTTCCCTCGGTGAAATGAGAGCGCTTCCAAGTGCTGTGTAAGTTTGGAAAGAGCGGAACATACAGTGTTGAATGAGTTGGCGCAAAAAATCCGGGGTTGGAGGACATGGAGTTCGCAGAAACGAGGTGGGGGAGCGTAGTCAGCATGTCGGTCGGCATGTGCATAGCACCTTTATAACTTCCACCCAGCGAGTTGCTTGCTGAAATATGCGAACTGGCAGGGGTCCTGAAGTGATAAACAATGTGGCGACATGCGCGATGCAATTGCTCGGATAACTTGCTCTTGAAGGAATACGCGGTAGTTCATCAAGTTTTTCAATTAGTCGTAGGCCCTCTACGGAGCAAAGACCCTCATTCAGAACCTCGGTACAATCGCAGGGCAACTCTAGCGTTCTCCATCCGATTCACGATAGAGTCGCGGAAGGATTGGTGTAAAGACGGCAAATCGGAGTAAGAAGGAAAAAAGGTGCAAGTTCAGTCAGCGTATATATATTATAGTAAGAGACCAAGAAGACTCCATGCAGGAACGGGGCGACATGAAAAAATCGCCTCCCAAGCAGCGCTAGCTGTGACGTGACAGTCAGAGGCGGTTGTACAACGAAGATTGCTCTCCCATTACAACTGGGTAAATCGTGTGTGCAAAAAAATCTTCATCTTCAGGATGTTCGAATACAAGCGACTCATCCTATCCTAAGAGCAGAAACTGCAGATCCTTTGCCGCCCGTACCGAGTAGTCTCTCTAGTGTCCATATAGTGTCCTTGTTGGTCTCCCTCAGGTAGCGAAAGATGTAGCGAAAGACCGTGCTGATACAGATAAACAAGCGACCTGCTCGTTCCAAAATCTCCTATAGATAGTACGGAATTATCTCTGATCCAGGCAGGATTGACGGGTAAACTCCGGCACGCATGGGAGAGGCGTCACACGAGATAATCGAGACGGATAATCACAACCACCAGTGTTGAGCTCCTCAGAACTTGCCGAGTACCGAGATTAATTGGAGATACTGGAGATATTGAACTCCAACCCTATCGAATGGGTTTGCTTTTCATGTGCAAAGAGAAGTCTGTTATTAGACCAATTGAAAATTTCAGCTTAGGTATATACATATACGTGTGTCATGAGGATTAGATTATTGGTCTCATGAGAACGCGCCTCCGCAACTGAGAGGAAAAAGTGACTAGGAGCCAACCCGGGTTATCAATTAGTAACTATATGTCACAGGACATAGCTAGATTGAGAGAAGGGCGAGCCGTGAGGTGGAACGTCGTTTCAAGACAATCATCGAAACCCGAGATATGATGCAGAAAGGACGTCATGCTATAATTCCCGAGGTGAATTGATGGTGTGTGCGGCTGTGGAAGTAGGGTTGCAGAGTGATCCCAACCGAGTTGGTAAGGACACAATTCAAGAGTTTTTGTTGCCCAAGTACTTAAGCCAACCGTTCCAGGGAGTCGCGTGTGTGTCTGGATCTGGATCTGGATCTGGATGTGTTTGAGCGGAGATCAAATACGAACGAATGCGAATGCTTATGATGGTCAGGTACTTTCGACGGACACAGTAATGCTGTAAACAAGGTCGAAAGGGAATTTAGATCCGATGTTGCGGGCGGAGAGACACACAGCCACCGGATAACTCATCATGGGACTTAAGAATGTGTAGTCGGGTATCCACGGCCATAGGACTCGGGAAGCACCGCATCCCGTCCGATCTGCGAAGTTAAGCCGAGTACCGCTTAGTTAGTACCATGGTAGGGGACTACATGGGAATCCTGAGTGCCGTGGTTTTTTTTCTTTTTCTTTTTCCTTGCTTGCTTGCAAACCTTCTGTGCCGACTGCACCGCACGCCCGCATCGGGTGTCTGTATGTACAAGCACTTCATCACTCCCATTGGAACGATGTACATATATATATTTTGTTCAACCTCATTGTTCACTTTCCTATAACCTCAACTAGCTGTCTTGTCGCACTGCATACAAGTGATTACTACTGAAGTCCTCGCATTCTGGGATATGATGCAATTCGAGACAGTGAGTGGACTGGGCGCTCGCTGGGATAGGATGAGTGAAGAGTGCCGTGGAGCTTGACTCTGAATGGTGACTGTGTGTAAAGATGTGCAAAGGAAATGACTAGGGAAAGGAGAATTTCATTACAGGATGCGCAACGGAATGGCGGGAACAAGGGTGTTCACAGTTATACATCGCTGGCACGGCTAACAATTAAGTTAGGTTTCGAATTGACCTCAACAGGAGAAGGCCTTGTCGTAGATCGATCCCGCGACCAGGGGTTCCATTTTACGGAGTGCTCCAGCAACAAAAGGCTCTTCATTCCTCACTGATCAAATAAAGTCCATGAGGGACTGTTGCGCGGGATAGGCGAGGGAGATCGATCGATCGGAAGCATCGAAATCGACGAAATGAGATGAATAATTACTCAGCACGTTTGTCACGCAATCCTGCTGCGCATATAAATATACATAAGCGGAGTGGGTGGAGTGTAAGGCAGACTTGAAAGCGAGATCGTAAATCCATGCGACCAAACAAGAAAAGGTCAGCGTTGCAATTGCTTCGGAAACTGACAGATGATCATGAATTGATATTATCATTTCAACAGCGTTCATCGTGCAAAGAGTCTATGGTAGGGGTGTGTATTAGCACTCGCCATAGTCGTCGATCTCTTTAACTCAAAGCTTTAGAATCATGCGTCGTCTAATCTCTCGAGCTCCAAGGTCTGAGAGTGAATGCTAAGCAACTAAGCAGAGGCATCCCTCAGCTAGACAAGTTGTAGTATATCTTTGTTTGGATCGCAGAGAAGAGTTGATTAATGGTGTCGCGATATCTTCGCGTAAAACGATTTCTCCGTTAACGGAATTGCTGGTGCGTGGGTGTGTGATAGAGTTGATTTTGGCGAAGGGCATGGGACTACCGTCACGGATCGGTAAACGATATGAATGTGGTGGGTACCCACGGATGATGCGATCAGTGAGCGATTTTTGGTCATTGACCGTAACAAAGGGAAGAGCAGGGAATTCTCGACACTACGCAAGCAGAAACGCAGAACTCTCTCAAAAGTACGGGAGATCAACAACTCTGTGAGTACATAGAGATGGATCTGCGGGGGCGAACGACCGGACGTGGACAGTCTCTCGAAGGGCAGCATTTGGAATGATCAACAATTCCTTGGCCATGGATGCGCAGAGTGTTCCCTCTGTGATCGACGGCAGAACGCGCTCATCGCTCACACTCTCTTTGGGACAGGTGTGCCAATAGCGCCATATATGTTGTGTTGTCGACCGCGGACGGCCGGAATATAATCACCATCCTGGCCGACGGTGTTTCTTATCAATGAATAGGCCCGTGAATACAGAAGTGAAACTTACAGATTCGTGATGGGTTCGAGTGGGCACGCCCCCGACAGCATCGGGTGGGCATGCTAGGCCCCTCTGTTGCGCCACTGAACGCACATAGTCACCAGTATGTGCTAGTGGCGGCGGCACGTTGGGTATGGGTTGAGGAGCTATGTTCCCATCCCACCAAGTGATTGGCCCCGGTCCCACTGGGCACGCCGGCGCGACCCTACACTGCCAATGTAGTGAGGGCCAGGGTGGATAGTGGCCCACACTTCCGTGGTTTGGGGCTTGCTGGTGTGTGTAGACACCAGGTGGTCGGCAAACGGGGCCAGCGTGGAGCCTTGAATCCATGAGGTACGCCTGTGATCGATATGGACCATGGGAACGGGGATAGTCGCAAATAGCGTCCCTGATCTCCTCGCGAGTTCGGGGACCTTGGCTTCGGCGATACGATACTCTAAAAATACCTTTTTTCTTTGTTCGATGGCCCTGATGAGTTGACCGTGACCTTGACGGGCCAGGTGCTGGCCCGTCTCGGTCTAGAACGCTGGACACACGCATGCTGCGTTGCACATGTGCAGGATACGTTTCCTGGTGCTGACGCTGGATGCTGCTGTCCTCGGTCCCGGGTGTATTCAGCGTTCTGTCCATGGTTCGTTTCGTTTCGGATATGGATAGCTCGGGGGATGTTGTGTATTTTCGCGGCCCTGTAGTCAGAATTGTCTCAGAGACCTATTTCTTCCGCCTGAGGAGAGCTGTAGTTGATGGGAATGCAATCGAACACTCGGCATCTGCCTTCCTCGAGCTCTTGACTTTTCTGGCATCTATGTTAATTGATAACTGACCGCTCACGGTCGGTTCAACTTACAAATCTGCAGAAGATGTGTCTGAGCTAATACGCCGACTTCTTTCTCTTCCTTCCATAGCCAGAATCATCATCGTTTTCGTTCTGATTCACTTTGACGTTCTTCAGCGATTTGCATGGACACTGATTCACTTGAGACCTCGATGTCGATGTTTATGCTGATCGTCGAGGTCACTAGGAATCGGTGTATACAGCCCATCGGGAATGATTCCACATCTTGAAAACTTGTTGGGGCTAGCGTTCTCCTTTGGACTGATTGGCAGCTAGCTGGACCGCCAAGTTCAGCTTGAATCTCACCCGGTCGGATGCAGCTGCCGAGCTGAAGCATCATTGATACTAGACCCGACTCTGGATAGCTAGCTCGGGGCCTGGGTTTGGGCTGACACGAACTCTCTTCAGATTATTTGCGGGTACAGCAAGCTAGCGGGACACGAATGGAATCATAGCGCAGACACTATACGTGCGGCAGGGAACCGAAACAGTGGTCTCGCAGCAGTGGTCGGTCGGGTGGTTCGAGATATAGGTGTGACTTTGGTTTGGCGAGGATACGAACACGAGGCCAGATCCCTGAACGAGGCGTGAAGACGCTCTTAATAACAACCGTTTAGGATAATTGGGCCGCAAGCTCATCCATCCATTGAACGAAGGTCTGGACACATAGTCATGTTGTTCAGGTCGTTCGCATTCGCATAAGTTATTCCTGACTTTAGCCCTTCTTTGTTGTTCTTGAAATTGGAGGGGTCAAGTACTTCATATACACATTCCCAAACCTTGGCACGGACATAGAATGAGCAAAGGGTCGGGTTTTCGGTATTCGCAAGGAATCATACCCGTGGGACGACGCCGAAGAATCAGCAGAATAACGTGAGCCTTTGACACAGACACCTCATGCACAAAAAACCACAATAGCTAGTAGATGCGAGAGAGAAATAACATTCATTCGTCTAGTTTTAGTGCCAATTTTTGTCCCCATAATTTTCCGGCGTGAGTTCCATAAATCTCCCCATCCTCAATACCACCATTTCGATGACTATCCATCCGCTGCTCGTGAGGTAGCTAGGGCACCGAGGGAATGAAGTCGGTTGCTCAGATCCAAGAGGATATAGGACAGGCATCCTTGCAGCGGAACAAGTTTCGAAATCCAGTACGATGGAGGCTGATGCCGTCAATTCGGCCCAGTAGAAATCAGGTGTTTCGCAGAACTCTAACCATTCAAAGGTTGCTCATACTTGTTTGTCACGGAGTCTGGGGTCCTGCCTATGCCCATACGCAGGAGGATAGTGAGATCGAGATAATCCTGATACTCTGCATTCAGGTACAATGTGTAGCGGTGCTCCCCGTGAGGCAGGTACGCACGTAACTCGGAGACGATCAATTTCACCAAACGGGGGGTGATGGCGCCTCTGTAGGCCGGAGCCTCTATGACTAGAGCGCCTTTGCAGATCGAAGGCGCCAAGAGGCAACGACCCCGTGACTCACCAACAAACACATGACGCGTTACTGGATCCCGTGCTTAATGATGGTCCTCGTGACTGGGCGCGACTCATCTTTTATTCGGCTCTTCATTGCTCATCCTGTACAGCATATTATTATAGCGATCCATCAATCTGTTGCGTTCTCTAGAGATACTGGAAGTCGATATGGCTAGGTTACAAACAGCGTCATCCGGAAGGGCACCAGGATGCTCCTTGGTTGGATGCGGCCAGTCGCGGGGAGAGTAAAGATCTTCAATTCGTCTACCAGCCTGTCGCAGCGGTCATGGCGAAGCGACACACTTCCCCAAGGATACTGGCTCCCATTATTTAATGTAATCCGAAGTTGTGGTCCTCGAACGTCTAGTGTCGAAGGATGTTGCCTCAATATAGAGACGAAGGTACATGTAACTATGACATATCTCGGTTATCGGAGGGCAAGGGCTTCGTGGATTATACTGACATCTGTGGGGTCTGTGGGAGTACGGCTTGGATATGATCACATAGTGAGGATAAAAATACGATCCTCCATTCAACCGATAGTCAACGGATATCATTCTGGCGACTCCTTGCATAAACCACTGCTTGAGTGCGGCGGGGACCAGCTAGTGGGGCGAACTGTCAAGTACTGACCACATAGCTCATATACAATCTTCAGCTTGCGTTGACCAGCTATCTAGAAAATTAAATGCCGGTATCGGGACGATCAAACCACTATAATCAATGGGGTATTTGCGCTGGAGAGATCCCCCAAAAGCCTCGCTGGGTTCAGCCCACTGTAATTCATCGATCCGCCAGTTGTTCTCACTTCTGACGCATTTGATCCCCGAGGCAAGCTACATAGCGATAAGCCTGTAGACAGCCCTGTCTATATATCGCTGTGGACACCTATACTTCACCATGGCATAGGCCAATAACGGAATGTCCGGCATTCCCGAAGCCCCAGAGTTTGCACTCAAAGATTTGCTAGCAGATTATTACCAAAGAACGCATTCCCATTGGATTTCTGAATTGCGATGACCAACTTCGTCAATTAGGCTCTAAGTAAGCCTCCGCCAGGGAGGAGGAACTTTCTTGTCGTAAGTGTATGAAGCAAAGGGTCTCAAACGTTCCGTCCCTAATTTGTTCAAATACGAAGTGCTCAGTAGCAACTGCACGGTTGCAATTAAAGCTTTTCCATAGTTCATTGACGGGGGACTGGAACTAAAACTAGGCGAGGAGGACCAAAGGCATGCACTTCAAGTTAACGAATGAGATCAATCATCACTGGGGAAGCACGTTTGTCGTGCAGCCCTGCATATAATACAAGCAGCATGAGTGGAGTATAAGGCAGACTTGAAGCGAAGGACATCGTAAATCCATGCGACCGGATAAGAGATGAGTCGGATACGAGCGCATCAGTGTTGCAATGAGTTCGGGAACTGACGGACAAATGGATATGATTGAATTGGACTTCTAGCCTTGTGTGGAGGCTTGATAAAGCGCTCTCATAGGCTCCGAGTTTCGAGATCCATCGCAAACGAAACTTCTCACAATAATCCTCAAGCTAGGCGAGCTGCAGCATCTCTTTGTGTGGTGAGTTTAGATTGCGATCTTTCAGGCTGCAGATAAGGGTTGCGACATTCACGCATCTATAATGCATTTTCTCCGCTGAAGGGACCACTGATGTGGATGTGATAGAGTCGATCGTCAATATTGAAGGTGGCCGGTACCCGCAGATGCAGCGATCAGTGAGTGATTTTTGCTCACAACCGTTATAATGAGAAGAGCAGAATGAAATAACGTGTTCTTTACCGACACGCGCGCGATGCTTCATCCAAACTCCTGGCAGTGATCTGTGAGCTGGGTTTGCAGATACGAGCGGTTTTTGACGCTATGATACACAGGAACGCGGAACTTTCTCAAACGCACAGCTCGAACTAAGGAAATCAACAATCTCGAACAAGAGCCTCGTAAAATGCCAGCGTGACAAACACCCGGAGGGGAACCTGAACAAGCCAATAACTGGACAGTCCTTAGGAGAGCCATTGGAGTGGTTGATAGCCTGCGGTAACTCGGCCATGGATGTGCAAAGTGTTCTCTCTGCGGTCGATGGCAGAACGCGCCCATTGTTCACCCTCTCTTTGGGACAGGCGTGCCAATGGCGCCATAAGTGTTGGGTCTTCGACCGTGGACGGTCATGATGTTATCACCATCCTGACCGACAGAGTTGCCTATCAGTGAATAGATCCATGCACAGAGCAGAGAAACTCACAGATTTGCGATGGCTTTGGGTGGGCAAGCATCCGACAGCGTTGGGCGGCCATCCTGGGCGGCCATAATCCCCGGCATGTCCTAGCGGGGGCGGCATACTGGCAATTGGATGAGGCGTGTCTCCATTCCACCAACCGCTTGGCTGCGGTATCCCTGGCGCGACCCCACTCTGCCGATGTCGTGGGTCGATGGCTCCGTGGTCCAGGGCGCGCAGGTGTGTGTGTGGTGCGCAGACAGGGCCAAGGACGGATTGAACGCCCGGTCCAGAGTTGAACCCAGAATTCATTGGGTGAACTTGTGATCGGTATGGAGCGCAGGGTTGGGTGTAATTGCAAATGCTGTCCCTGATCTCCTCACGGGTTTTTGGGCCATGATTGCGATGGTATGACACTTTGAATATGCCCTTCTGCTTTGTTCGACTTCGGTAGGTTGCCTGCGACCTTGATGGACCAGGTGTGGGATTCTGGAGGGAGGGGGAAGTGCCTGACACGCAGGCCGATATAGGTGCAGCGTGTAATTGTGCATGTGCACGAGTGGAGTGCATCTCTGGGCACTGGCACTGAAAGCGGCTACCTTCAATCCCAAGCACGTTGAACATTCTGTCCATTAATGTCGGTTCGGTTTTGGATAGAGATGACTCAGGGATGTTGTGTATCTGCAATCAGAATCGTCACTTGGCTTATTCTGGCCGGAGCAATGACACAAACTTTGAGGAGAACTGGAATGAGCCCAACGCAAACGAACACCCGGGATCTGCCTTCCTCGAGCTCTTGCCTTTTCCGGCAAAGTGTTGGCCTCTTACGCTCTTCAGCATTGTACCTTCACGAACGCTCTACGTGGTCGATCTAACTCAATTCCCTGTACCCGCAACTAATAGTGTCACAACACCAGCAAGTATCATCTGTAGTACTGTCATGCATGACTGGGGTCGAATTCGCCACTGGATTAAGAGCAACGAACAATTTAGCCAACATGGTCTGGCGACTCTGTCTTCATGACTTCAGCTTGCAAATCTGAATATCTTCGAAACCGCGTCTGAGCACAATATCTGTACCGACTTTCTTCCATAGCCGGAATCACAACTTCGTTCTGTGTTTCCACCTTGACGTTCTTATTGGAACTTCAATGATTTGCACGGTTGCTAACCCACTTGAGACCTCGGTGTCGATGCGTCCTACGATTATACTGATCGCCAAGGACACGAAGATCGGTGTACAGTAGATCAAGAGTGATCAGTGGGGCCGGCGTTCTCTTTCGTATCGGGCAAGTGTTACGTTTCCCAGCTAGACCGCAGTCACTGACGCGGGGTGTTGCCTTCGATTCACGGGTGAGTGGCGAGAAAAGCTCAAGACCTAAGCCGAGCGCGCAATCACGATCACTGCCAGAACAGGCACGCATGACATTAATAGCGAATGGACGACGAACGCGCGCATGACTAAGACACGCCATCGTGTTGTTTGCTGCATGTACACTTTGTAGAACTTGTACAGTGCGATGAATTGGATATCGACATTTGGATATGAACCCAGGATTGATTCGGGGACTGGCGGATGAATTGATACGATCCCAGTCGCGCGATCTTAGTTCAGAGCCCTATGATGCGTGGTCCCTCTCCTCTTTCTAGCCTCAAGCCTTAGGCATGAGCGCTGAAGAAGCGGTGCAGAAGAAACCTTACAACAGCCACGCTATCATTTGACAGGTCTAAGTAGCTGGTGTACTTTGCCGTCGTGAGTGATGGTAATGGGGATATCATGAGTTGGTGGTCAATGTAGCGATTGAACTTTTTCTCAAGCTCAAATCACTGACGTATGGATGCCGAAAGCGAGACGGCGATAAGCCAGACAAGCCAAAACCTTAGTTCGTGCTCACGAAAACCGCCGTCACCGGTGGCAGCTGACACAGGGACAACAAGATCAATAAGATATATGCGATAGTAACTACAGATGATGCGATCAGTGAGTGATTTTCTGGCCCTAACCACCATAACGGGAAGAGCAGGAGGATTGATAGTTCTAATTTGTTAGTCTGCGATTACAAACGGAGCGCGAACAGAAAGAAGCATAGAACTTTCCCAAACATACAGCTCGAACCCAGGGCCACTCATCCGGGCATCAACGGGACATCATCGTTACTTAAGAGAGAGGATAAGTGTACGCGAACACCCAGACAGTCCGGCGTTTGCTATGCGGCTGCTTGAAGTCGCTGAACCGAGTAACTCAGCCATGGACGAGCGAGTATTCCCCTCAGTGATCGATGACAGGACGCGCTCATTGCTCACCCTCTCTTGGGGATGGGTGTGCCAATGGCGCCATATTTGTTGTGTGGTCGACCGCGGACGGTCGGGACTGGCTCATCATCCTGGCAAATGGAGTTACTCATTAATCGGGAATTTGGCGCGTATCATAATGAGACTTACAGGTTGGTGATGAGCGTGATCCGGCATACCTCCAACTCCAACAACATTGGGTGGCAATTCTGGAGGGCCTCGTTGTCGTGTCGGCCAATACACATAGTCTCCACGATGTTCCATTGGCGGGGACCATCCGCTATGGATGGTGTGAGCGACCATGGGCCTACTCCAAGCACTTCCCCCTGTTGGCTCCATTGGGGTGTCCCGTTGTTGAGGGTATGGTGGGAGCCTGGGCAAGTTGGGGTTCGTGATCCCACAGCCCGGCGCAAGGGCAGGTGCACAAATTAGTAGTGCAGGGCTGTGAGCGGTAATGGGTGGAATGAGCGGTCCAGAGTGGAATTGGGGTTGTGGTTGGACTTGGTGCACTATGGTATGGGATTGGGGTACACCGCAAATAGCGGCCATAATTTCCTCACGGGACTTGGGTCCGCGACGTCGATGGTGCGACACCTTGAAGATCTTCCCTTTCGGCCGACCCTGGGGAGCTTGTGATCCTAGTGGTGGGTGGGGCGCGGATTCTGGGACAAGGCTTCTAGGCGCATTGCGCCGCTGACGCGGAGTATGAGCAGCATACATTTGTCGTACTGGAGCAGTTGAGCAGATCAATTTGTATTGTGTCCTTTGAGTGAATTGTATAGAGCACCCGGGCAAGTGTTAGCGGGTAATGTTGGAGCTACGAAACCTGTATTTACATCTATTTGTGTCGATACTATTCAAGAGCTTGCCATCACGTTGTCTGCCGTCTCCTTCATTTCAACAGGTAAGTCTCACTAGTGGGACATTCCGGTGGCGGCCAGGGTCGACTCCGTCACTAGATCGTGCGAGTCGCAATTTGGGAAACGCCCGTGGCCCTCATAGAAGTCGATTTAACTTGGGAATCTCTGGACTTATCTGGGATGGTACATCCCTTTCCATTCAGAACATTAAACATGTCGGAATCCCTTGGTCGCCTTCGATTCGCCGCAAGTCACCAATTCTCCCGGCGGGTAACATTCACGCTTTGACCACGAAGTCCATCGATCTGCTACACTCCACTTACCCTCAACTAGTGGCCTCTCATTTTTGTTGTCGTTTTTAGGGAACGACTTTGCAACCAATTTAGTCGCATGGAAGCGAATCCTTGGCCATACCCCAGGATCCCAGCCTCTACTAAATTCCCCAGGCGTCCTGAGCTGCATCCGGAAATAAAATCATGTATTATCCGATCTCAAGTTCTTGGGGCATCCTGTGTTACCTGATGACTCCATATTGACGACCGCTGTGGCTGGGCCAACGGCAAAGAATGTTCTTCGCTTGCGACTCGTCGGGCATGTCTGCGCGTCTGAGTTGGATGACGCCAGGCGTACGTCTCCTCTGACAGGTTGGGTGACGGGGGATTCGCTGGTATCGACCAGTCCTACCGCCCCAATAAGCCAGTGCCATACTTGATATAATCGAAACAGACTTAGGTGGAAAATGCGGACCATTGACATTCAACTTGCCTCTGGGAGGCAAGCCCCCCTGGGGTTCCTAGATTTGTCGTTGAGTGCGTGCTTAGACATGGACGAAAGGTCGAGGCCTTTGGTCCCGGGACTAGGGGGTACCTTCGAAGAAATGCGCGAGCTTTTGTACTCCCACAGAATATGAACAAAATAGGACGAGTCACAGATTATCATGCATGCCACAACTGCAAAGCAGAGGCCGGGCACTAGTTTAACGCAACAGTCAATACAAGATGTGGCTTCAGTGTCAGTATACGGTAGAGGATCACGGGTACGGAAAAAAAAAACATGAAGAGGCTGATCGAAAGGGCGGCGATTCACGAACTGCAACAGCTGTGCATCCCAATTTTTAAAAAATTATTATTATTATTATTTATTTTTTTGCGGACTGGTTGCGCCACCATGTCGTCCAGGTTTCATGTTGTACGCGTGTGTGTGTGTGTTTTTTTTTCCAAGATGATTGGACCTAGCTTTTGCCATGATTGTTCTCATAATCTGAAAGGGTCAGTTTATAGATACGTGCCCTCCGTGCTGTAGTACCGGGATGTCCTCTCAAAACTAGGAAGGAACGACACGAGGTCGATCGACGGCATGCACTGACAGATAATGACTCGAGACAAACGGGGTGCGCGCGGGAACCGCGGCCCATGGGCCAGCAAGCCATCAGGATCAGTGGATACAAGTAAAGACCCATGTATTATAATGGTCAGACAAGGCACACGGAAGACACTACCATACAGGAACGTAGAGGAAATGAATGAAGTTCATACAGAGCTAGGACCATGAAGCTCGGGAGAGGGATGAGTGATGCGAAACATATAGGAACAAAGATGCACATGGGGACAAAGAATAATAATTAACCGACCGTAGAATCAAGAAAGGGCTTAATCGAAGATGGGTAAGAAAAGAAGGACGTTATCTATTCTTCATCAGAAAAGACCTCCTCGCCACGCTTGCGGCGAGCTATCCGCTCCTTCTTAGCCTTGCGAGCATCAGACGACGCTAGCTTCTTCTTCGCCTTCGCTTTCTCAATCTTGTTACCCATAGCATCATATTGATCATCCTCCTCACCCTGCTTCTTGTCAATTCGTGGTCCAGAACCCTGGCCTTCGACCCAGTTGTGACCAGAAGCCTCGAGATGGCCATCACGCATGGCCCAAACTTCGGAACAAATTGACTCCGAGAAATCACGGTTGTGCGTGATGATAAGCACACCACCTTGGAAGTCTTTTAGGGCTTCGATAAGGGCAGCCAAGGACTCGCGATCAAGATAGTTGGTAGGCTAATAAAAATGCTGATAAGCAACCCGTAGATGGAACCAATATTAGCGGTACCACACACCTCATCCAAGCAGATAACGTGCGGTCGGCGCCAGGTCGCAGCACCCAGCACAATCTTGACCTTTTGACCACCAGAGAGACCTCTCATGGTGTTGTGGCTGACAAACTCGGCCTCCAATCCAAAATCAGCGAAGTGCTTCTCAATTTCACGACGAACAAGGGGACGAAGGAGACCAAGGCGCTGAGCCTCACGAGTGTCGAGCTCGACAACTTTCTTCTCGAACCCACGCTGGATCAGTTCGTCGCGAGAAATCCAGATGTTCTCCGTGCTCGACAAACCCTTGAACGAGACTTCGTACTCGTACGACTGCTTCAACTTCTTGCGTGCAACGATCTCTTCGATAGTACGCTTCTGTCCTTCGACAACAACAACACCACCCTCCTTCATCTTCGCCTCCTCTTCCGCGCTAATCACTCGGTTAGCTTTGCTCAGCTCCTCGCGATCTTCGCCGGTCTGGTAACGCCACAACATATACTCAAGAGGAGTTTTGTCAAGGTGATGATCGATATGGTGGAACGCATGCTGAGCCACGTAGCCGATAACCAAGTTCGGGTGCTTCCAAACCTCGCCGCCCTTGTTGGGTTCAAGGTCACCAATGAGGAGCTTAACTAGAGTTGACTTGCCAGAACCGTTCGGACCCAGTATGGCAACTCGAGAAGACAAGGAAACTTGGAGAGTTATGTCGTAGAGCTGCTGAACAGCCTGCGTAGGGTATTGGAAGCCAACTTTACGCATCTTGAGCAGACTCTTTTCCTTTGTCTTCACACCCTCGAGGAGTGGGGGGTCGGGGAGCTTGAACTTGTAGTCCTCCGCAGCCTGGAGAGTGAAGTACGACTTGGCCTCTGGGACTGCCTTGACGAACGACTCAAGGTTGCCTCTGTAGCGCTTGACCTTGAAGCGGTTAAGGTGCAGGACATCGGTGATGGTCTTGTTTAGGAAGCCGGAATCGTGCGAGACAATGATAGAGGTGCAAGTTTTGAGACCGGTGAGGTAGCTCTCCAACCAGGCAATGTTGACAACATCGAGGTGGTTAGTAGGCTCATCGAGGAGTAGGATGTCAGCTTTGAACAACATGGCACGGGCCAAGGCGAGCTTCATCTTCCAGCCACCAGAAAGCGACCCGATGGCAGAAGCCTGGCGCTCGGCGTTGAAACCAACGTTACCAAGAGCCTCAATGACTTCGTCTTCGCTGGCTTGAATGCGCTTGTCATCAAGGATGAACTGGAGGACGGATGTGGTTTCTTCGGAACCGTCGATGTCATGCTCAACGTAAAATGTGCGAACTTCATCGGGCGACGGGAAGCCCTCGACCTGACCGTTGGTGATGGCCCGCATGAGTGTGGACTGGTTGATGTGGAATTAGCATTGAGTAAAACCCCAACAATTGGTACGAACCTTCCCGGTACCATTGCGACCACAGAGACCGTAGCGGTGGCCACGCTTGAGGCGGAGAGTCGCAGTGTTCAGCAGAATCTTGGCACCGTATGCCAATGAGAATGTACAGTTGCAGAGGTCCTCACCCTCCTCCTCATCGTCGGGGACTTCGTCGTCATCGCTCGTGGCCGCGACAGACTTGAGTAACC
Organism: Cantharellus anzutake; assembly: GCF_015039405.1. Lineage (NCBI taxonomy): Eukaryota > Fungi > Basidiomycota > Agaricomycetes > Cantharellales > Hydnaceae > Cantharellus > Cantharellus anzutake. The sequence goes on from NW_024066951.1 coordinate 1,279,095, forward strand.
ATTGGCGGGCAACCTCCTTTGGATCAGGCGACGTGGTAACGTATTCAAGGTAGGGCGCCAAAGCGGCCTCCCAATCGGCAACTTCGAAGATACGAAGATTGACCAGGTTTGCAGCAAGCCTCGCAGCGTAGCCCAAAGAAGCATTAGAAGCATCGGGTGATGCGCTGAGCTTCTGGTACACTTCCAGGGCAATCTGGGTTTGCGAAGCGGCATCTGCAACCTTCAACGGAGGGAGATTAGAACCATCACCCTCAGGGACTTTGGCAACTTCGCGAAGGGTGTTGATAGCCTTCACGACAACACCGCGAGCTTCAGGGTCTGCGACAGTTTCTTGGATCTGAATCAACCCAGGAAGAAGCCTGGGGACGAAGGGACGGACTGTGAACTCGTTGTCCACGAGTTTGGACATGTTGTCGATGATGACGGCAACTTTACGTTTAGTAGCGGTAGGTCGTTCATTAAGGCCGCGCTGGAGGAGCGGAGCCATCAGTGATAGTGTAGGAGCGTCAACCTCGGAAACGAATGTTGTAGAGCCAAGGAGTTGAATGGTGCCAGGCACCTCCTCGACTGGATTAATTAAAGATGAAATCAAAGCAGGAATGAATCGTTCCACGTCCTTGTTGGAGATCAGAGCCGTGGACTTTGTGAGAGTCTCGCGTGCGACCTTCTTGACTTCATTCTTGGTGTCCCAGATCGCCTCTGCAAGGACAGGAATGATATCAGGGGTGAGCCTCGCCACGGCGACAGGGGCATTCTGGATGAACTGATCGAGAGCCGAAAGTGAGCCGGTCTTCACCTGCCACTTACTCGCACTCTTAATTTGTTTGAGAAGGATCGGAAGGAGTGTTCCAACAGCCCAAATGGATACATTCGAGGCGATCGCAAGAACGGCCTCCAACGCGGCATTGCGAGGCGCAGGCATCTTGTCCCCGAGAGTCTCTAGGAGTTGGTTGAAGATACCATCCTCGTTGGAAGAGACGATGAATGGTTCAAGGGCTTTGATTGCATCGCCTTTGATCAATGCAGTGATAGCCTGGGAAGCACCTTCACGGGCAGCTGGGGACTTCTTGTCGGCAAGGGCCTTGAGAATGGCGTCGGTGAATCCTGTGGACTCGAAAACGGAAATGCCATCATTTTTGACACGGGAGGCGAGCGCCTCGGCGGAGGTTCTGCGTGCCGCCTTAGCAGCAACGAAGAGTGATGCGAGCTGGGAGTTGGCGTCGTTGGCAGCCTTAAGGTCGGCAGTATTAACGGGGGCAGGGGTAGCAGCGGCAGCAATAGGGGCCATTGCAGAAGATATCTAAACGGTGGGAGGGAGGGGAGGTGCACAAACACGAGGCGCGCAGCGGTTAATAAACCTGTGCAGAAAGGCGCCCAAGGCAGCAAACACGCACCTCGTATAATGGATTTAGAGTAAAAGATCTAAGTCTATTCAGGCAGTTAGGCTCTCAACAAGGACAGGAGACGTCTAGGTCGTCGTCTAAGTCGACGAAGAAGAGAAAACTTGTGAGGGTGAAAAGTGGGGGAGCGGTGAAAACTTTTTGGGTCCGGTTCTTATAGAAGGGCTGTAGACTCCGGTATCAACACCCCCCAACACCTGGAGTCACCATCGCCACAGCAAATTTGTTGCGCGCAAACCAAATCAGGTAAATTTGATTCAAAGCTTTGACGTACAGCCATGCAGTTTCGCAACGGACGGAAAAAGGGAAAAGGGAAAAAGCGTGTCTTCCGAACAAGATCCTGCACCACACCATGCGCCTGACCCCATTCTATGTTCCTTCTTCTCTTCACACCTCGTCGGTGGGAGTAGTGAAAGTCAAGGGTGTAAAAGCCTGCCAGGAAAACGTGCGACCAAAATCAATCAGAAGATTCACGGAAATCGTACGACTGAAACTCACGTATCCTTCCGCAGCGTAGTGCTTCCCGTTCGCTTCCACCCTAAAAAAGCGTCAGTGAGTTGCAGCCCATAACCCTCCCCAGCAAAACAGCTGACCAGTGCAATCTAAGAGCATGGAGAAACGCGGAGAGACCCTAGATAACAAATAGATTGCAAAAATTGATATTTAGTAATTTCCGGGGTAAGGGCCACAAAGCGATCAAGAGGTGCCGCTCGGACGACGCCGCGCGGGGTAGTTCAAAGCGGTGTAGACATAACTCTTTTTTGTGATGAAACGGAAGCTTGTCACGCACCTCCATGACACAAAGGATAAAAATAGTTAGCACAAACCACATCCCGAATGTGATGACCAGGAATATAACGCCGGACACTCCTTCTCCTTCGAATGCTCCTTCAATTGTCATTTCCCACAACACCTCGGAGAGTTGCGCGTGCGCTAATGACAGGGCCCATAGCCGGAGGTAAGAGGCCGTATTAGAAATGCAGCCTAGACAGAACTCGATAGTGTGAATGACTTGGTGAATGACTACTTCGCCGAATTCCTCATGCTCTCCACTCTGCTTATGGTTCCACAGCACCATGACCAAGCAAACAGAAACCGTACACAGGTTTGCATCGTGCCAAATGTGGCACCAGGGAAATTCTCGGTCAGCAAATTCGTCCATCCACGCGGCAAACCAGTGGGAACTCACATGCTCATCATGATCAGCACTGCCATGACCATCAGCCGGATTTGCGGCTTCCTCCGTACCCAAATCTAAAGAACTCCGACCATTGGTCCGTAGCTCGTCATCACCATCATTGACGGCCCGGTAGCCCTCCGCCTCTAATCGCTTCAACTCTTTCCACTCCCGGTAAGGTTTGACGCAAAGCATCCATGGAATGCATATGAGCGCTAACAGTACCAACACTACTTGAACGCCTGATTGACTGGGGAAGAGTTGTTCGGACGGCTCCACCGTGCCAGGTGAAAGAAACATTGCAATAAGCATGTTGAGCAGGTTGGGTGGCCGCGTGGTTGCCTTCTCCCAATCAGTGCACCATTTCAGAATTATGCAAAAGACAAGGTAGCCGAAAATGGAATGCAAGAACAGGATTTGGGGCACGAAGTCGGTCCATATGTTCGATCGCTTCTTGAAGTGTATATGATTTGGTACCTGAAGACAGATCGCAAAGGTCATCTGCAGTCAAACGCAGGACGCAAGTTCGATCAGCAAAATCCTTGGCGAAATGGGCTTCAGCATGCCTTACATGAATGACACCGAGGATAATGGACATCTTCATCTTGTAGGAGTTGGTGAAGATTAACGAATTTTCCGAACCGTTCCAAGCGGGGTCCAAGCCAATAGGATATGTTCCACCAATGGCTTTTGCTGTACCATTGCCAGTAAATTCCCATGCAGACCCAAATATGTTCAATGACTTGGAAAAGATGTCGTTGTAGATGAACCCAGTGTACATGGATAAAAGGCCCATGAGGAGGACCAGATACCGGCCACTAGAAACGGAGAGCGATGATTAACAGAAGGAGGCAGTATGTCTAGGAGGGTAGACTCAACTAGAAAAACATTTCGAGAATCTGCACCGGTGATACGGGATGGGATCAGAAAATTGAGTGATGGTCAAGAACGGCTCGAAACGAACGGACCTCATGAATCTGTGTCTTCGCGATCTGCTTCTCGAACAAGATCATACCAATCGCGGTAATCGTTGCAATAAACCCGTGTCCAAGATCGCCAAACATGACTGCGAACAGAAAGGGAAATGTAACCACAGCGAACAAACCCGGATTAACTTCCTGGTATGAAGCAACGCCATACGCATCAATTATTGCCTGGAAGCCTTCGGTAAACTTGTTCGTGCGGTGGAATGTGGGGGGTTGGCCGTGCGTGCGGATCTCCTGGAGGATGGGGGGTATGTTTGTTCCCGCGGTCTCCTATATGCAAGGATTTACGCCAGCACAGAACACAGCCACAATACAACTTACAGTTGCTCGTCTGAGAGCCTGTTGAATGATAGTAATGTCCCGTGATGGAATCCAAGCCTCAGCGACTTGAACTTTTTGCCGCGGATCATAACGGAAGAGATTGAGAGTGGACCAGATGATCTTCTCTTTATGCACAGCGTCCCGCCAGCCAGCGATTGTCTCAGCAATACGCGAAAGCTCTGAGTGGCGCGTAAATCCGGTGCTGTACAGAACTGCGTTGATGTCTTCCAGACGGGCGGTCACATCCCTCAATGCTTGAGAGCGTTTATCCACATTCGAGTCAATCGGATACAGTGTCCCACCCATTGACTCCGCCACCTTACGAATCTTGGCAAGAATCTGTTCTCCGTGAGCGAAAATAATGAAGACATTCTTGCGAATCTCGTCTCCGGTGGAGGGATCCACGAACACCTCCTCAATGTCGGTGTGGTTCATGTACAAATTGCCACGAAGGACTCGCCAGAGGACTCGCTCCAAAGTAGAGATGCGAGAGCGATCAATAGTCCCAGCAACAAATCTGGGATAAAATCAGCAATTAATACGAGTGGACCGTAATTTATGTCCGACGCACTCCAAGTCGAAGGACACATCACGCGTGCCTTGAAAGTCAGCATCTTGGTCAGCGAGAAGAGGCTGTGTCCCATCGTCAAGTGATCTTCTGATCCCCTCGTCCGAAACATGAGCCTTGTCCCAATAATCAGCAACCAGGCGAGAGAAACGCAACTCGACGCACTCTATCGAAAAACTGGGCTGTTTCCCGCAAAACGTGTCTGGCCTCGGCTAGTTCCCTGGCACGGGTGCTCAGGGTTTGGTAGCTCTCATTCATCTGCTGCAATCGACTCTCGTGCTCCTCGAGCTTGACTTCGAGCTCATCGATAGTAGCGGGAGCACTGGGTCCAACAGTGAGGAGTGGCACAGAGTCTTCCAAGGGCCGAACATGGATGTTGGGCTCTTTCTCAATTTGTGAACTCAAAAAACGAACGCGGCGCGCCATCTCGTCAATCCTTCGAATTTCACCAACAAATGAGCGTTGGAAAGGATTCACGTCCGGGTTGAGCTGTCAAAGCACGTCAATAAGTAGCTTACGCATGGGGGTGCAGGGACGATTCCTCACATCTCTAAATTGAACATCACCGAGCTCCCCTAACTCCGCAACAGTGTCATGAGCTACTTCCCTCGGAATGAAAAGGTGAACCAAGCTCATCTGCTCCGAGCCTACCAAATATGCATTTACGTCATCATTGCTTGCACGTTCCAAAACACCCACCACTTACGGAGCAGGCTTGGGAAGTCGTTCATCCCTGACGGCAGACACCAGGGGATATGTCGAGATTAATTGTTGCGAACGGCCGCGGATGCGGCACGACCCGTAACCACGTGATGACAATCACTCGGTCTCTAGGCAACTACGAAGCCACACCCCCCTATGAGCCAAGGACAATATTGCTAGTACTAGTAGAGGCTGGGTCCTTCCTAGGAAATTTCAAGCGTCTCAAATAGGCATGGAAGATTCTATTGCCCGATGCATCAGCCACTTATTATTCGAGAACCGAGAGCTGCGGCTTTTGAGACTAGTTGTTGCAACTTGCAATCTCACTTTCTACCAGCGAGAGGAATTTTGTCCTCCCTATTAGCCACCTCTGCGAATGGGATTGCATATATTTTTTACGGTGTCTCAGCCTAAAACTACCTGGAGCTTTCTGCCTACAAGTACATCTGCATAATGTTGAGCGACCCATAAAAGTATTCTAACTATCTGTCTTGTTCAACTCATGAGCCAGCTTCACAACGTTGTTCTGTACAATCGGTCTGAGTTGGTTCAATCTCTATGCTATTCGCTTATGATATACTCACTCCTTTGCGCTCAATTTTGACGGCTGGGTCACCGTCCTTAGCATGTCTAGTAACAGTATTACCCTGAATGCAACCATCAGTTCTGTACACTGATTTATCTAAGAGCTCTCTTATTTACCTTGTTGCTCGTTACTTGTGCTTTGCCTTCCTCGACAATTTCCGCAACTGTTCCGGTTGCATTGCCCCTGCCCCATTTCCACCTGTCACCGAATATGCTCAGGATCACCAGATGCGGAATGAATGAAGGACTTACGAGACGTCGTCGCCTTTCTTGATTTGATCAGACATGATGATGATAGCACAGTTTGATGGGGGAATTTTACCATTGCATCGGTGCCCTTGTTAAATACCGGCACCGATTCTGATGACGTTGATCTGAAACATCCGTGCCATCAATGGATGGGGCTCCGACACCTAGACTGCTTCACCAGAGTCGTGCGCCGCTCCGGAAGCAAATTCTTGGGCCAACTATGCTCATGACTTATCTGGATGGCCACTGCCAGCGCTTCTTCCACGCCACCATAACGACACTAATCTCCCAATGCCCACTGTTCCAGAACACCAAGGCGATCAGTCTTCAACTAACATCTTGGATCATCTCGTTCACTTCGCGTCCCCTGGCCAATTGAACCGAGCCATTGGGGAATTCGAGTCATCAGGATTCAAGTTGAGCCGTGAGATTTAACGATCGATCCAACAATTCGGTCTGATATACATATACTCTTCCGCTCGATTCAACTCTCCACCTATCACAGTGTCTTGCCAGGCGGCACTCATGCGGATGGTTGCACTCACAACGCACTTGTCGTATTTGCAGATGGAGTCTACTTGGAACTCATCTCCTTTACGCACGAGGTTTCTGACTATCCAGAAGGCTCCCCCGAACGGTCGAAACGTGAATCCCATTGGTGGGCAGACCAGAATCCCGGTGGACAACCTGTGCCAACCAAGCTTTCGACACATCCGTCTGGAAATGGATCAATTCAAGAGCGGGAGAAAAACTCTTCTCGGCCCCCCAATCAGGTGGAAGACGTAACCCCAACGGCGTGGAGCTAAAATGGAACGTTACGTTCCCAATCCCTAACCTAGGACATGGAGTGATTCCATTTTTCTGTCAAGACGTCACGGATCGATCACTACGAGTACGTATCAGTTTCACAAATTTCATATCATAAGAGCAAGCTTCAAACCTCATGACAAATTCACTTTCCTCCTACCTGCTAGGTCCCACTCGCACCACCTTCAAACACCAGTCATCCGAACGGTGCTCTCGGCATCGCCCAAATCATCATCCTTGTTCCCTCATCAGACTTCACACTCACAAGCAACCGACTGTCCGCCACCCTCGGCGTTTCCACCACCGAATCAGCGACACAAAATTCGTGGCCTCTCAAAACCCCCCGCAAAACTGACCATCCTTCCAAGTTAGTCCTCAAAGCGACTGACTCTAATCAGTTTGCCATCACAGAAGTCAAATTCTGGGTGGTACAAGGATCCACACCACCACCCTCAAGAACAGCGGCGCCATCGGTTGGGTAGAAGTCAAATAAGTCAAAAGTTGTATATCATCTTATTCCATGAATACAGAATTGCAATCTAGAAAGTCTTGTATATAAAGTGAAACATCAGCTTTGGGTGTTGCGCAAGTAGTGTATTAAAGAAGGAAACCAATCCAGAGAGGAATTGAGGAGTGGGGTATAAGCTACAACAGATTTTCGCAAATCGTTCAAAAAAAGAAAGAAAAAATGTAAGAACGATCTCCGGATGTCAGAAAGGGGATGCCCTTGGGCTTTTTGCTTGGGTAAGGAATTATAAGATCAAAAGGGTAAACGTGTAGGGAGGAGTCATACACTGTCGTCATCAGTATAACTTATGAGCTAAGCAACAAAGGATCACAGACTCATCACATCATTACACTGCCGACTTGCTTTCATTTCTCGCTATCTTGCATCCAACTTAATATGCTTCCTGACGAGCGACGTTCGGGATACTATCCCCTCCAACCAATCGTCCCGAAACGCTATTATTCCGGCGAAGCGAAGCCGCCTCACCTAAACTTCTCAAACTCATGCTCTCCACCATCTCCTCGTCACCGCCGTCACATTTCTCCAAACACGTCCCTGGGACAGTTCCCCCCAGGCTAGCCATTATGCGATGACGATATGCACGAGGTGCCTCAGGAGGCGGGAACGGTGCGCCAGGCCCAGCCATCCATTCGTCTTCCCATAAGTCGATGATGCGTGCACGTTTCGTGGGTTCACGCACCAGAAGTTTACCCACGACGCGACGAACGCCCTCTGTGGCAAGCCGAATCTCAGGAGGGTGAACTGAGGGATCGACCGACCGAGTGATGCAGCAGAGAGTGGTGATCTAGGCCCCGAGGCAGTTTCGGGTAGCAAAGCGGAAGGAGAAACAGGGCGGGATCGACCTATCCATGATGTAGTAGAGCGATGATACGAGTAAGAGGAAGCATAACTACTGCTAGTTTCACTGCTCGACGTGGCTGACGAGGATGAAGGATGCAACCCGGGCACAGATTCGGGAGGAGAAAGTGTCGGATCGTACACTGGGAGTAAACCTGGCCAATGATATTCCCCCTTAGCAATGCGACCAAGATAGGCCCGTTTCGTCTCTCTGGGCGGAGTTGAGCGAATCGAGTCTGTGGGGCTGGATATCAGATCCGAAGTGCCCCTTCTACAGAAGTAGGCGCAGGATATATTGTCGGCACATTCCTATCGAAGGGGAGGAATCGTGTTGCTAGTGCATAGAGGACGATCCCTGTCGCCCAAGCATCTGTTTTTCGACCGTCGTATGGTTTTCCAAGAATGATTTCAGGCGCAGCGTAGTATTCTGAGCCGCAGCGGGTCGTAAGAAGTGGGCTTGCGGGATCGATGAACCGCGAGAGCCCAAAGTCGGTAATTTTCAGTAAAGGGGAAGGAAGCATGTCAACGGCAGTAGGCGATGCAAGGTCCAGGATGAATGGATTCATTGTCAGGAGAATGTCTGCAATCTAGGTCAGAGACCACTTTCATGCTGGAACAAGCGCAGAACGCACTCTCAAGCTTGATATCCCTATGGACGAGCGCCACTTCATGCATCCATCCTACTGCAAGAGCCAACTCCCCCCATAGGCGCCGCAACAGCTCCTCAGTCATTCGAGCGTAGTTGTCGTCTACATTAAGAAGTTCAAATAACTCGCCCCCTTCAAGGAATTCTAAAACCAAGCAGTGATGCGTTGCTGTAGTGAATGAATGCAGATACGAAACTATATTAGGATGTGAAATATGCTGTAATGACCGATCATCAAGCTGGCATTCAGAACGGCGATCTAACTGACTGCTCACTCTAAGAACCTCAACCTCCCGGACAAACGATATACGCATTCTATCATTCGCATCACACACCCTCATTTCCATCATCTTGACAGCCACCAGCCCCGCTTCATTGGTGCTAGATGTAGCTCCAGAGCCACGGAACAACGATGAGCCTTCTGGCGGTATCCCATGACTGCTTGCGGTTTCCGCACTCGCATCGCCGGTATCCACTGGAGAAAACAGTTGTACTGACTCCATAGCTGACGTGGGGCGAAGGCCGTCTACATTCCTATCTCTTCTACGTCGAGCAGCCCCAATTTCACTGGGACGACGTTCGTGCGGGAGATCGTCATGCGCTTGGGTAAGCGCGCCATACTCGTCACGAGCCAGCCAAACGCCACTAAATGCACCTTTTCCCAACAAGCGAACGAGCGATATTCGCAGGTCATCCACTTCGAGAATCGTCCCTGAAAGAAATTCATCTTTCCCATCAGGAGGTAGACTTTCTCGCGGTATAGGTTTGGACCGCAACGTTGAATGCAGGGGCTTGTAGGGGGTATGAACGTGCGAAATAATCGGCTGCTGATCGTCACCGTTTGTGACAGGAGATTGTGGCCAAGATAAGGAATGGTCGGTGAGAGGAAGAAGATCGGCAACGTGTGAACTTGTGCTCGTTGTTGTCGAAGGAGGATTTACGGTCAGAATGGGCTTGTCGTCCAAAGAAAAATCGTGCGAATTTCGCCGATGTCGCGACGGAAAGAACCGAGAAAGCGGAGGCAGTTTGGGTTTTGGCGGAGCAGAAGTGGGCTGCAGTGCTGGGGGCGGGGATGGTGGCCGAGCAACTCTGGCAAAGAAAAATTCGCCACTTGAGTGTGGAGCCGATTGTGGAGGGCGTGAATCCGAAGCGGATCTGAACAGAGTTACTGTCCGGTCAGATTCGCGATGAGGGAGCGTAGCACTCCTGTGAGGAGGGGTTGGGAGCTTGTATGTCGTTGATGACGCACTGAAGAATGCATTCGTCCGATCCGAAGACGGAGCTGTGAGACTAATCTCATGGCTGGATGTGCTGGCTAGAGCATCTGTGGTTGATGAGGTGGAGTCACGGTGAGAGATATACGCGCTGTTATTGGAGACATTGCTGGGTGAATGGTGGAGCCTGCGATGGGATGAGCGGGGAGACACATTTCTAGAGGTGTCAGACGGGGTCGGAGTAGGAAGGCGATTCTGAGGTTTGAAACGGTTGGCAAGCAAGACTCCAGCGTGAACGCATACCGTCAAACAGAAGAGTGCTTACATGCGACCTCCAAGTAAAGTCGCTGCCAATGGAGGAGACACTACTCTTGCCGCGAGAGTGCTTCATGAAAATGGCTCACAAATGGATGGCCTCGGCGACTAGACCGACCTGTTGGCAGGATGGAGTGTGAGGGAACCGGTGCTATCGTCAAGTCACACCTTGAGTTGATGGGCGCTAAAAATATGGAAAGAGGAGAGCTAGCTTTTGATCCAGAGTCAAGTCATTACAGGGAGCCTAACCAGGACCAAGTCTATAATTAAAAGAACACGTTTGAAACTTTGGTATTTGCGCTGTAGCCGAAAGTCACACAGACAATTTGATTCCGAAACTAACATGGGAAAAAGTAAAACAGTTTCGATCCTCCATGGTTGGAAATGCAAGCAAGTACAGCCGGTTGTACGCTGCAAAACATGCGTGCATCGTGTCTCGAAAGGATACAGTCCTCAAATGACCCTGTAGTCGGACTTAATCTCACACATTGAACCCATACCCACGCATACAGGCGATGTGCTTCTGGACAAGTTCCATGCAAGCTTTACTTGCTGTATCTGAGTCGTGCTTCATGAAGCATTCGTCTCGCGCAGCCTTGGTCTCCGGGCAGGCGCAGCATCTTGAGACAATATCAGCACCTGGGCATCAGAAGAGCGACAGGAGAGGGTGCTGTGCAAATACTCACGGCTTAATCCCCTCAGGGTTGAGAGGATTAGGAGCTGGTTTTTGTGGTGTACATGCCACTTCCGTATTGCTTTTGAGTAACCCTGGCATGGCTTGTGAGGAGACTTCGAGAGGCTGGATAAAAGCCACCGTTCTTGACTGAGAAATTTCACTTACGTAATGAGGATGTGGGAACGCCACGGGAAATGCCGTTAATCACTTCCCGACCTTGACCGCCAATAAAATGTCACGCCCACAGGATGACAGAAATCAAGAGGCTACGGTCTACCTGGTAATGATGTTGGTGCTATTGTAGAAGCCAACTAATTTATGTTTCTTTCGTATAGGGGAACCTCGATGAGAGATGCACGGACGCCTTAGTTTGGGAGCTAATGCTGCAGGCTGGTCCAGTTGGTGAATGGGCGCGTGTGGGCGTGTTATAACCTTTGACATATGATTTTATGCTCCTAGTAAATGTTCACCTCCCTAAGGATCGAATCTCCATGGCCCATCAAGGCTATGGTTTCTGTGAGTTCCTCACCGAGGCGGACGCAGAGTACGCTTGCAAAATCATGAACCAGATCAAGCTGTGGGGTAAACCCATTCGCGTAAATAAGGTAATCCGCCCTTGGTGGGAAGCTTGAACCAGGATTCAAATTTACCGCGCTCTTAGGCCTCATCGGATAAGAAGCAGCTGGACATTGGCGCAAACCTCTTCGTTGGCAACTTGGATGAGAACTTAGACGAGCGCATCCTTTATGACACGTTCAGCGCGTTCGGCATTATCTCCACAACAGCTAAAGTAAGCGTACACAAATACGACCCTCGATCCACATGTTCGCAGATGACCTCACCAATTCCCCATTTACCGTAGATCGCGCGAGACCCGCAAACCGGACAATCGAAAGGCTATGGCTTCATTTCCTACAACGACTTTGACTCCTCCGACGCCGCCATCGAGGCCATGAACGGTCAATACCTTAACAACAAACCCATCACTGTCCAATATTCCTTCAAAAAGGACGGAAAGGGAGAACGACACGGTACCCCGGCCGAACGGCTCCTTGCCGCCCAGGCACGCAAAAACAACACCCTCCCATTCGGTTCTCGTCCGCCCGCTCCAATTGCCTTCACTGACCGCCCCCCGTCGTCAATCCCTGGCGTCCCAGTGGCACCTGGTCTTCCCTACGCACCATCAGGCTACCAAGGTCAATTCGCTGGCGTTCTCGCCGCGCCCCCACCACCACCTATGGGCTTCACACCCCAACAGACTATGATGGCCCCTGCGCCACAATTCATGGGCGGCGCACCCCCTCCTGGCGTTGGAGTTCCAGCTCCGCCACCGACCGGCATGTTCAATCCCAGCGTTCCAGGCGGTGTGCCACAACCGAACGGCATGATGGGCATGCCTCCCCCGCTTCCCCCTGGATTCCAAGGAATGATGATGGGCGTTCCTCCCCAACAACCTAGTATGCCCGGGTTCATGGGCGCGCCTCCGCCACAACCTAAATAACGTTTCAGCACCTTTTTTTGAGGCGTTGCATTGCCGCTCAATAAAAAATGGGGTGCTTGAACTTGAATCTTTGTTCTCTCCTAACCTCATATATATACACACCACCAAAACAACAATAATTTTGTTCGGCGCATCAGTTGCCTGCGCGGGGGGCGTAAGTAGTGCCTTCTCACGTGTGGACCTATAGCGGCCTTGTGTGAAAGAACTTCTGAATGATAATTTGCCAAATGGAAAATAGGAGAACGAATGCACTCCTCAGAATGTAAACTTGTATCCAGGTAGTTACGAGATCTCCTCAACTAAACCGAATCGACACATGCGGAAAGCAAATCCCAGGGTCGGGAAAGGTCCGCCGTCTAGAAGGGGAACATAAAACAAAACACTAATTATATTCGAAACAACGCCCCCTTTTCATCGTCGACGTTAGCGATGTGAGGAGGCGTAAATGGTAATGAGCAGTTCATCAGATGCAAGATATTTGTGTTGTGCAGTTATGCAGCGGTTGATGGTTATCCGAAAGCAAAACAATTGAAAACAGTGGATAGCCAAGATCCTGATATAGGGGTCAAGAAAGAAAATTGTAACCAAAAAAAATAACGCGATCTTCCAGGACCCTTCTCCATCTTTTACATACTATACATTCACCCGATATTATTTTCAAACGCAGCAAAAAGGAAAGAAAGAATAAGAGATGAAGCTATCGCGGGCGACGTCCGCGAACTGACAATGTCCGTGTTCCATATTCTAAACAGAACCTCACACGATTATCGCTCCGTCTATCGGTCCGGACCCACCGCCCCAAGCTGCAGGCGGTTTTTGCCATTTTCCATCCGACCAAGCAGTATAGCTTGTCCCACTCCGAGTTGTCCGAGTAGACGCGAGTAACTGAGGGCTATCAAGGTTCACTAGCTTGTCTTTGGGGAGCTCTTCTCCGTCCTTAGCCTCCACCCAACCCTTCCAGCCCTTCTTCGTCCTCGTCCTGGTGGGCGCTTCATGAGCTGGCGACACCTGCGACTCGGGCGTGGTGGGAGGTATCTCCGCGGGTGGTGTGGGGTTTTGGGTGGAAAGTGAGACGGTGGACGTCTCCCTCACAGGCGTGGCTTTTTGGTGAGTGGTCACCTTTTGATTGGAAGTGGAAGCGGATTTGGGGGACGAGTCATTCGGCGGGTTGGTAATGGTGAGGCGCAATTTCTTAGGCGCCGGACCATCAGACGCAGCGCCTGATGTGGACGGACGTTTGCTGCCACTCTTCTGTTTCGTGGCGCCGGAGGGTTGAGGAATTGGAGCGGGGATCGAGGGCGCCGCACTGGGCTGCGTGGTAGGGGGCTGCGCAGCCTTCGACTTGGAAGCCACAGCATTCTTGGTAGACGTCGACTTGCGTGCGGGGGCTGTGGCGGACGAGTCGGAAGATGGGGTGATGTGTTTTGATGAGGAAGGTGGGTGGACGCGGTCAGCTGCACGCTTCCCGGACTGTCTGGCGCTACTCTCAGCCGTTTCATCTACGTGTGGCCTATCAGCGGGATACGAGTCATCTGGAACACTAAACCCACCATCAGCCGGAAGATCGGTGCCAAAGTCGTTGGTTATCCCGTTGGGATAAATCCCAAGGATTGTTTGGTCCCGTTCTTCGAACGGAGGAGGTGGAGGGTAGGAATGGATGAGCGGCCGCAGATCAAACGCGCCAGCTAGAACGCGAGTAGCATCTCGTCTTCGTCGTATTTGAGGTCGAGCTGGGTAGTACCACGGTCGGGAAGTCGAGTGGCTCATGTTGAAGGACAAGGGGAGGTGATGGTAAGATGATAGGACTTGAATGGTTGGAGCTTATACGTCGGATTGGTTTGCTTCCGGGAGCGCTGCCAATTCAGGCCTTCCTCGTCATAAACAAAATAACAAACAAGCTTTCTTCGACTCGGGTTCACTTTTCTTGCGCAAGGCTCAGGAATGAGTGGTCTAGGCACGCTCGAGGACACTCGCTGCGACACTCGTCACTTTTCGCACACGGCTCAAGGCGAGGTGACCAGGTGGGCACTCCCAGAAAAATCATATGACACAAAAGGAAATTACAATTATTATTCAATAAATGGGTGTCCTTTGTTCCCATGTAAAATGAGGGCTCCTATCACTGATGGTCTTCCTTAAAGATATCCTACACACCTACAATTGTCGTCTGAATGGGTTTCGATCAGAAGAGGACGGCATTCCGTTCAACGCGGAGATCCATTGCGAACCAGCGCTTGTTTGACCGGCGGTGTTGGCTGGCATCACAGGAACGTCAACCAGGGGTTGCGTGCTGGGAGGATTGTAGTATTGAACGTTGGGTGCCACACCATGAGATGAATCTGTTGTTCCAGTAACATCCGGCTCTAAATCTATAAGAATATTGTTACCGGTAAAGGAATTTGAGTATCGAGCGGTGGATGTGTCCTTGATCGGCTGACGTGGACGAGGAATCTGCAACAAGTCACTATTCGGACGGTTGTATTCAGGTATGGGAGGCGGCGGGCTCGATCGCTTGGCGGGTTGAGCATATTTACCCCCGCCCCGCTCGGTCGGCTGTGAATAGACCGAAGGCTCGGTCCAGATGTTCGATGACGGCCTTTTCCTCTCTCTCGGCGATGTAGGGGAGGTGAATGACGAGACGGACGATAAAGCAGAAATAATAGATGGAGCTCTTCTAGACCGAACATCTGAACCGAAGTGCTGATTCATCGGACTCCTGATGACACTTGCTCGCCGGCCAGTGTAGCCACCTTCCATCCTCTCCATCTCATATCTCCATGACTCAGACTCGCGCAAACGCTCGGAAACATTGAGTGCACGACTTTTCGAGGATGACCCAAACCCAAACCAACCCCGCCACCCAGATGTATTATCGAGTTTCTGTTGCTTGAATGCCATCGTCTCGTCCTGCCTGGCCTTCCGGGCTCTCTGCCTCCATAGGATAAGACACAATGCAATGATCGCCACCGTTCCAAATGACACAAGTAAGATTTGCCACCAAGCGAATCTGAGCGAACCGGATCTTGGCGCATCGGATATGGTGGGGGCGGAACTCAGTCTAGTAGGCGTAGGAACAGATGTGGTTGGGGCAACAGGAGTAAGTGGTAACCCGGGAGCCACGGTTACCAGGCTAGAGAGACAAATCCCCCCCAACGAATTCACAATACCAATAGCATTGCCACCAGTACAAAGGGCATCAACGCACTGCCCTTGACGCAGAATTTTCCCTGAAGGGCAAGTCAAACAATTGGAAGGCCCGGCTGACGTGCAGGTGGAACACGAGCTATCACACGACTTGCAGCCACCGGAACCCCCGCTGGATGAATCATAATACTCGTTCTTTCCGCACGTCAAGAGGCAGCGACCACCAGATGACAGGACTGGCCGCGTTGAGGAACACGACGTACACTTGTCGAAACCGCTGCCAGAGCACGTCCCACAATCAGGGTGACAGGGAAGGCAAGAACTTCCCGACGCGAAGGAGTTGCTAGGGCACGATGAGACGCAGGTTCCATTGAGGGCAAAAGATGAAGATTTTGAGCATGAAAGACAGAAGGTCTTGGAACCAGCACATGTGCTGCATGACGAATCGCAGGCTACAGAATAGGTGTGTCAAGGCGCAAATCTCTGCAAAAAAGGAATAAACCCTTACGAACCTACGCAAGTGAAGCCATCTCCCTTTGGATCGATAAATCGGCCATCGGGACACTTGGTTAGACACTTTCCTCCCGATAACACATATCCCGGAAGGCACGCAGTGCATTGCACTTGATCAATAGAGCTGACAACTGAAAAACCGGGTATCTGGCACGCCGTGCACGTAGACGGACATGTATCGCACTCGTTCTTCGCATTGTTGACGACGTACGTTCCATTTGAAGGGTTTGGATTTGAACAAACGCCATTGCTGCTTACGGAAACACATTGCCCACCAAGTGAAGACATGCCGGCTCCACAAACTAAGCAATCCGTGGATGAAGGCCCTTTACACGTCTTACAAAGCGACGAACACCTGTTACGAGCAATTTTGGTGAGAAGAGACCGGGGGAAAATATTTCGCAAGCAACGTACGCAGCGCATGACCCCCCATTATTAAACTGGCCATCCGGACACGAAGGTGTGGAAGCAGGTACGATACACTTAGATGGCGTACTTGTGTCCTGCACGAGGCCACTCTCGCAACTAGTGCATGTCCCAGAATTCCCAGTACACGACTGGCATCCAAGTTCGCAGGTCCGACATTCGCCATCCCCATTATTGAAGAAGCCATTAGCGCAGGTCGAGCACTGGGTCGAGTTGCCATTGCTGGATGCCCATCCAGAACTGCATGTACATGAGCCATCGGAGTTACAAGTCCCGTGCAAGCAGTTACATGATGAGGACGGATTAGTTGCGGTCGACGACAGACACCTTCCAGTCCCAGAAGGGCCATCATCACAGGTGAGGCAACCAGATGGGCATGCTGACGAAGATAATCAGTTTAAAGTAGTTCCAAGGCTGATATAAGGGCCCACATTGACACTCGGGACCAAAGAATCCCGGGGCGCAGGTCTCACAAGCTGACCCGGAGAAACTTGGGGAACACGAACAGGAACCGGATGCGTTGCACGTGCCTGATGAAGAGCATGGAGAAGGACAGGATGATGACTGCAAAGCAACTAAACTCGACTCTGAATTGATCTCGAAGTTGGACGAGCTGGATATTTGGCTCAAGTCCGACACAGATTCCCATACTACCATTCTAGCACCTGTCGAGTTCTGAAGCAATACTCCCCAAACCCCGTCCTGAACCAAGAACGATTCAGCCTTGAGAACGGCAGTCGAGAACGTGGCGTTTGCTGTCCCCAGATCGTGAGCGACACCGGTTCCAGTGAAATTGGAGTTAAGGAAAGAAAGGAACGAAGAGGATTGCCTTATCGAAAGCGGTAACGAAATTGACCCAGATATACCAGATGATGCATTAAGCAAGGAGGATTGTAACGAAAGAGTCGATAACGGGGATTGAAGAGCGGAGACCAGCAAGGACGGCAAAGACGACGATGAATCATATGTGCCTGGTAGTAGTATTATGGAAGAGGATATTGACGGGGATGATAATGTAGCGCCAACTATGTCGTCCGCAAAGTTCAGTATTCAAAGACGCTCGGTCGGGCGAATCAACACATACGAGGTGTTTGTGCAGTATTCCCCTGCAAGCATAGCTTGGAAGAGCATATTGTGACTGCAGAGGACGAAGCACATAGCGCAGGAACTGCGGGACGCGTATTAGACTAAGACTCTCCTATGTGCTCATTGTACCCACCAACAAAGGCAGTGAATAGAGCGATGGACAGCATCAGAAATTAAGCAAGCAAGCAAGCAGGTTCTACTTTCTCAGAATACGGCCAGCCGTATCAAAGGGCAATACTGGGTCCAAGATACGTCTGCTGGCCCAAAAATGGCGTTCACAAGAAGGTTGCGAGAACGTTGTACAGTTGCACAAAAGCGTAGTTAAGTCATTCAATTCATTTTCAACACAATTCAATTGATCGGAAACAACCGCGCCGTCGGTGGCTAATTTCCAATTTCTCCCTCAATTCTGTGCCGATTACTTAAGTAGTCACAGCTGTCAATGGTGCTGATCCAGGGACTGTTTGGTCAAGTCATGCCAGCCACTTCTTCCTTGTGTACATTGGTCGATTCTGTGTCGCACAGGCTTTAAAACTCAACTCCTGACACTAGATCGCTCATCACAGGGCATGATTGAATGTAGGATCCAAGTGCAAGCGCATTATCGTTCCACCGCAATGAAGATGCTATTTTATACTAGCTGATCAATAGTGCTGGCTTGATATAGGCCGGCTTGTGTATGAGACGCGGAATCCGATGTGAGTGGCCCTCCTTACCTAGGATGACAAGCACTTCACATTCCATCACCCTTAGCTGTAGCTCCCCACGGGCACTCCCTTGCATTATGCTCCATGCAAATTCCAAGAGCACATAATCACCCACCTGAGTGCCCTTATGCTTCATTCCCCGGTACTGCGAAGAATTCAGGGTTGGGTAAGCCAAAGACTGGCATGGCGTTTAATTCCCCGATCATTCATTTCACGACTATCTAGAATGTGGAGAATCGGAGAATCTCTGCCGCCGTGGCCCTGAACGGATATCAGGCCGATCATCGCGGCCGTATGCATGTGCGTAGTCATGCAATTATATCTTGACAGCTTCATTGTCAGCAGGGATCAAAACCTGCGTGAAAAGGGCACTGGCGTGTGGGTGTGGGTTCACCTGACGCAATACCTCGTCCAGCTCATTCCTTCCACTACCCATCGATGGTTTGGCTTATGACCTTACTGCCAGTGACCATATTCTGATCCGCTACGCGTTCATGAGCTCAGCCATTTATCTCAAGCCTTGGCCTTCCATGGCCCCATTTTCTTTGCGCTCTATGTCTTTGGATTCATCGTGATTTAGTACGTGGTATGTGTATGGCGCCAAATCCTGCATCAAGTGCAGCGTCTCAAATCTCCCGCTTCCCTTGATCTCACGCTATGCAATGGGGGGTGGGGGTTTAACAATGATAGCATTGTGCTGATTAATAAACCCGATGTCACATTTGCGCGACCTGCATATTCCCTAAAGCCTCTAAGTCCCCAGGCCCTCAGACCCGCGCAACGGCAGAGTTTTCCTTGAACCAACCATACTATCTCATGCAACCTCCAGGGCTGATTAACGCAACGTCGCGAGGTCGTTCCTGCGCACCTTGCGAGTCTGCCCTACCCAACATTCCTCCAATTTACGTTGTCTCCGCACTTTCATTAAATGGAAGAAGCGAGCGGTTCAAGGATGGGTCAAGGGAATATTCCTGGGGATTCTTATCACAGCGCAGTACTGAGCAGCGCGGTGTATCCATGGGCAAAAATGTTACAAACCAATGAAATGCCCTTCGATGCAACATTAGCACTTCCCGATGAATTGCTCATGTCCGCTTCGTCCAAGCCGCCAGGTAGGTTGTCACTGCAACCAACCTGCTTTGTATGTCTGGTCTCGGCTTCGAAATAAGGCCTAATCACACGAGTAGTACCCTCATTGGCGCGACCCGCGCGAGCGGTAAGGGAAATCATGGAAATCCCCAGCCCATATCCGACGGGATATCATAGCCTAGCAGCCTTGTCATCCTCGCCTCATGGCCGCTCAAAAGTTCGCCGATTGCTCTGGCGGTAGACGAAAACAAATCACATTACAAGCAAGATAAGTACACAAAACAAGTACACAGTCCATCGAGACCCAAAAATACAAACACAAGTAGGGATATCACACGCATTCAAGTTACCGCGGTGGAAGTGAAGGAAAAGTAGGTGCTGTAGAACTTGACGATGGTGATAGGTACCCGGAACGATACGCAGAACGCAAAGGGGACGTAGGAGGGAGTGCAGGTGGCTCAACAAGCGTATCACCGAATACGACAGTTTTGTCCCGCCCAAATTGGGCCTTCAGAACGCCCTTACCCATTCTCTTGAGCAGAGCACGACGGCCAACACCACGAGCATCGACATAAACGAGCGAGACATTCTGTGCCGTTTCCCCTATTTGTTCCACTGCTTTCCCTGCGTCTGGGCCATACCTGATATTAACGGAGTCATTGAATTTCTGTGTTTGGTAGGGCGGAGGTCATATAAGGTCATATAATGGATGCTCACATGTGGCCGACACCAGCAGACAGTGAAGTAGTGCCAGATTTAAGAACGGTCGATACAGACTGCTCAGCGGCTGTCAGGATCATGTCCGTTGAGGCGAGCACCCTATTTTTCAACCCGGGCTTCCTCGCGGGGCGAGAACTTTGATTCGGACCCCCAGGTGGTCCTGGTGAAGGAGACGGCGACCTCCTGCCCCACCTGATCGCTAGCCTGTCGATTGCGCCGTGAATAAGATTGACGGTCTTCGATGAGGCTTGAACGGCATGGCCACTAAGCATATGAACGCGATTGACATTCCGCTTCGCCCTATCGGAGAAGGTGATGGGGGATTGCGTCGGAGCAGTTCGATTCACAAACTGAGTGGATGCGTAGTTGAGACCACTTGCGATAGCGTCGCCAAGGAGGACGATTCCTCGACTAGATGTCAAGTCAGCATACACCTGGAAATGTACAAGAATAAGCCCTCACCTTAAATAATCCGCAGAGCGCAAAAGCCAATCTTGTTCCTGCGGAGTCACGGAATGAACGTAGAGGGTTTGCGCGTTTTCATCATACTCTGCGACCACAGGGTTTTTCCCGCTCGTTTCCAAATTGGGGTGCTCTTGGACTTGAATATTCTCCCTTAATGTTCCGACGTAACCACCATCATTCTGATCCACCAGAACCAAGCGGCCCTAGATGAATCAAGAAGTCAAAAACCAGCATGGATGGAATCATCGAGCAAGCTCGCCTTTAGATCTCCGTCGGGCTCATAGGGATCAGGATCAATCTGTTGCACGATCCCATACTGCGACAGCACTATATTGAATGTCTCGATATCTTCTCCCTCTGCTGGTGATGAGGGTGGTGGAAAAGCCACGGTAATGCGGGGCGACCCTTCCAAAGCGGCCGCGACAAAAGTATAGGTTCGACTCATTCGAGAATATAAGATCGTTTCGGTAGGCGATATCGGGATCTCGATCGAACCGATTCGCAGAAGTAACCAGACATCACGGGCATCCTCATTGGATCCTTGGGACCATCCTGAAAACGAGTCGATATCCAAGGTCACGCATACTATTCCGAGTGTCCCTTGCGTGTCTGGGGGACTACTTGTCGAACTAACGAGGCGGCAATCAGGAATGGTCACTAGCAGGAAGGCTTGTGGAGGAGGAGGCGTATCTCTGGTCATAGTCAAAAATATCAGTCTGAGGAGATTCAATAGCCCTTATATGCGTTCCGTGACGGCCGATATAAAAAGTACGCAGTTCGACTGCGCTGAGGCTGTGAGATGCGAAGCCAGGACACAAAGGAGGCGATGGCTGTGCATGTTCTTGGCGTTCCCACTTATCAAAATCAAAAGAATTGCTATGGCGGGCCAACACAAGCCACACCCCACTGAGAGCACATCAGTGCCTCAGTTCCCTTGCTCGGCTTGACGCCAGCAGATTCTTGAATCCCTCCAGTCTTGAGGGGTGTGTATGTGTATCATTTTAGACTCCGCATCTGTGCCAGTCGGCACATGACAGAGCGTACACTGTACACAATCAGTACAAGGTATCTGCCAGTGCGTTCTCTACCCATGTCACGTCCCGTTGAGCAGATCTCACCACGTTAAGCTTGTCAAGTCTGAATGGCCTCCTCATTGTCATTGCAGTTCGTTTCCCAGTCGGAAGCTTCAGCCTTGTCTTTCCTAACCGTGCTACTATCTCATTCCATTGTCTCCTCACACACACCCCGCGCTGCGTGGCCCAATAGCCATAATTTTCCACAACATCCTCGACTTCCGAACTCAGTGTTACTAGGTATATGCCTGTGGCTCCTGCGGATCAAGGAAGACGCGAGTCACGGTATGTTAACTAATGGGTTCACTCTCATGTCTTTTCTGTCAACAATCTTGACTTCCTCAGTCTTTGGTGACATATTACGCGAAATTCAGGTTCAGAATCTCAATCCTGAGCCTGAGCTTGGCAGCACAGCAATTGTGAGAAACTGGATCCTTACAAGTGCAATTTACGCGGAAGAAATACAAGTACTGATGGAAAAAGAGAGTGGGCTTCACATGAATGCTGCCCACCTTCACCTGGCACATCAATGAACACGTTGTTCATCCACAGAGGTCTAAGCAGATTTCCTTGCAGTAAGTCAGGCCCTAGAACGACAAACCGATATTTCCCATTTCTGATCTCCTGCTTGACGAGTAACATAACATAACCATAGATGCATAACCAATCATTTATCGATAAATACGTGCCTTGATGGTTTCCTTGTTTATCGTCATCGCTTCCAGTGCTATTGCAGTGAGCCCTAAATCCTTGGCACTTTCTACATGCTGATCCACCAGTTTTTTCAGTGGTACAATGATGAAAGAGACTCCTAGGTTATTTTTTTCAAAGAGGGCTGGGAGGAATAAAGTGTAGGTTTTCCCTGTCCCTGTTGCAGCTGTTGATACTAAATTCTGCTTTGGCTTGCGAAGCAGAAACTCGGCAATCTCAGCTTGGAACCAGCAAGCACATTGGTTCCAAGTCACTTCACTCTGAACCCTTATATGCTCAGCAGAAGGTGTCCTAGTGTCTGTTGCATGATCTGTGGATGAGTCCATGGTGTAAAAGACAGTGAAGGAGCGGGGGGTGGGTTTGGCGCTTCTAGGAGATTCCTTTTTGAGACCCAAGAGTTGTTTCGGGGTTTGCCGGTGGGCACCGCCACTGCCATAGTGAACCAGTCGAAGTGTCGCGCGCTGGTTTTCGGAGTAGATGATCGGACATGAACTCTTTAACCCCGTTACATGTGACTTATTATTTGTATTAATAACTGTATTGGGGTGGTCTGTATTGATTGCAGATTTGTCCAGATAACGTGATTTCTGAATTGTAATACAAAGGGGTACTTAATTATTTTCTAACATTGTGTAGTGCGCGTCCACGAAGCGGAGACGGCTGGGTTCGAGTCTGCACCAAACCCTGAATTTGGGCTTACCAACCCACTTTCGCTATCTTAAACTTTATACCCCCAGTCAATACATTCCAGCATTCACCGATGGAGCATTTGTCGGTGTCAATGAACGAAAGCAATATCAGTGTAGTCGCCAATCTCCTACGCAATGTTGAACGTTTGAAGACTCTGGAGTTCGAGCTTGTGGCTTCCCCAAACCTAGACATTTCAGGCATCTTCCCTCGTTCATTCCCCCGGCTTGAGAATCTCGTGGAAGGGTTTCCTCCACGCGTCTCAAACACCTATATTGCCAAGCACCACAAAGTTTGGGCCCCTCTTCACTCGATGACACAATAAAGAAGGATATTCTGAAGGGCCTCATCTCCTTAGGGGCTAGAACGTCATCTAGCCTGCTGCAGGATTGCCTCGTTCACTGTCACGCGCCTGAATGCCTAGGAGTTTACGTCGCCAGCGGACGAGAGTATCAGATAATCAGGATGCTGGAGTCCCTACTTCCAACTGCGAAACCGCCAGGTTCATTTCTCCTACATCTCTCGGCATACCACTGTCCCAATCTCCAGAGAATAATGTTCGCGATCTATCTGAGACCTGATCTTCAAGCAATCAAATGTAGTTCTAATCACATCCTTGAACTCCTTGCCCTCCGACTGCGTCTCTCAAATGTTGAAATCAGGATCCGCATAGAAACCCAGGACCCCCGCGAGTTGGATCTATCTCCCCTTATTAGGGATCTTCCGGAAGCCTTCCCAGCCAGGGTGGTTGTTTGGGGCCCATTTCGCCGCTCCGACCAACCTTTTTAAGCCACATGAATACAACCCTCCGGTTTAGCGTTGAGCGCGTCGTTTCATCTGTTGAAAATCTTGGTTTTTCTTGGGAGTTATAGTGCGCTGTGGCCGACTCACAATGTGATGTTGAGCTTGCGGCGCTGTATTTCCTTTCTTGGTATTCCCGCTACCAAAGTCAGTGCGCCATTGAGGCGACTGCTTATAAAAGCAGTGAACAATTTTTCCCTTTCGTCTCCCTCAGTTCAACTACGATTGACTGAGCGTAACACGCTAGCGTAAATCGCTAATATCCTAATATCATCTTGCGCGAGATGTTCAATGCCCACTTGTCCTGCTTCACAAGTTGCCTCACAACGCCTAATGATTGCAAACGGCTGATCGCCTACTGTAGTTATGCTTATACATGAAGTTGAAAGAGATATTTCATCCAAGTTAAAAGCCATTCCCAGCAGCAGAGGTTCCCATCTCGGGGGTCCCCCTACATTTCGGCATGGACAGAATCTCCTGTCTTTGCTTTCCCCTCAAATCAGCTTTGCTGTTCCATGTCGACGCACGCTCGCCACGGAGCTAGCACAGTGCGATCGCTGCAATTCCATCCCTTGTATTAAGTACAACTGGTGGGCACCGCCTGACACGGCCAAACCTCCCACTCTTCTCACCGCCACCTCGAACCATCGTTTGAGCGGAAAGGAATATGCAGAAACGAGGTGTGTACACTGGAATATTTCCTCTGATGACTCGTCATTCAATCGTATCGGATCAATCATCGAGCCAACAACTTCAGCTCCTAGGCCGGGTCTTTCGTTCTCGTTGGGGATTTTTAGATGTACTTGTAACCACCGGGCAGATTCGAAGATTCGGGTGATATATCAGTTTGCAAAAACCAGGATTTAGTGGAGAGCGTGCAGTTCTGCCAGTAGAATGATTCCCCCTCCTGGCGTTCTTGCGTCCAGAAAACAGATTTGAGATCATGGCACGAGGACGACCCCCCAATGATGTCAGCTCCGATGTTAGGAATGGAGCGATGATGGTCCGATGGGTAGGGGAGAAGCCAGCTCCAGCCCCAATTGCGAAGTCAAAATCAATCAGAGATATGCCTTGTATTGAAAAATTCTGGGTTAGTTGCAACTCACCATCAACCAAAGCACGATATGCCACTGAAGTCTTCAAATGGAATGGACGTGATCGGAGGCCGTCGTGGGCCCAAGACCATTGCGCGGAGGATGCGATTATTAAATCAGCGGTTCCCCATTTACAAGAGGTTGGACTCAACCATGGGTTCCAGCAGCGAGCGAATCAAGATTATTATGGTTGAACATTTCAGACATTAGCACTTAACGCCTTTTTGCCTCATGAATTTCAGCAGCTCAACCTCCGCGATTAGCTGCCAGAGAGCTTTACAACCTCGACTGTGGCAGCTTCGCGCTGTTTGACCTCTCCGATGGCCCAAACCATCGTTCCTGGCAGAATCAAGTGAAGTACCTCTGGGCGACCGAAATGCGCTTACCACGCCCCTTTATGCTTCTTCCTCTTTTGTTTTTCTCTCCTCTTGTGACACGGGTCTTCCCCTTGACCAAGAAGTAAGCCCTGTCCGCAGACCGCAGACCTTCTCCCGGCCCTAGTCCCCGTGTGGCTCGTCACATCATTCACCGGATGGCGGATGGATGAACGGCTCGAATCTGAGCTGGGCAGGAGTAGCATTCGCCAGTATTAACATTCCTGAAGTTCTCTCCAAATGGTATAGGAATGCTCCTGTAGAGACCTGAACGGTTGAAGTACCGAGGCTCAAAGTTCGTGCCTTGTATAAAATGTCCAAGTAAGTGCCGCCTGAGACCGCTTGCGGAAAAGAGTTCTACGGCATATCCTGCAAGCTGAGCTCGATCTGGGGACGTTTCCCCAGTAGTATGCATTGACGTTGTGCACGAGATGCCATAGTTCGAAAACCCTTCGGGCGTGCTCACTTGGGTCGAACACATCCACCACATCGATGTGGCCTCTGTCCTTAGAGAGCCTCGACAAGGCTCCCAAAGTCAATGTTTTCACACCGATTACCGAAGTCTTCAGATTTAGGCTGCAAGCATGTGTAAGTCGCATCATTGAGATCAGAATGGGAGGAAATGTTGAGCATCCCGATATTGAAACTCGAGATCTAGAGCTAGTTCAACCGAAGAATCACAGCTGATACTAGCTACTTGCGACAGAGAACTGTGCGGGGGGGGGCGAAAAGGACCTGGGCTGAGTTTCCGTGCACGGACTCACGAAGACGCTTTCATCCTATCCAGCTCATTGCATATGGAATGATGACCAGCAACAAGCTACTCAGAATTTAGCAAATTACAGATGAGGTATCCCTGCCACCATGACCACAAGGGGACAGCGCGCGGATGATACTGGCCCAGGGCATCGTGCGGAGGGGGTGGAGTTAAGAAATGAGTTCGAGACTCGTATCCGGCCCATGGATCTATGTACTAGGCACTGAGACGAAATCATCGCCGGAAGCCCGCAAACATGAACGCAGAGCAACCAGATGAAATAGTCTGTGGCTCCTTGCTGCGCGATGAAAGGCTTCTAGACGGTAGCAGGGTGAAATTTTTTAACCTTACTGAACCTGGTTTAGTCTAATATCTTACAAACGGGTAAATTGTAGTCACGATCGTCAACTTTTCAACCAAAACATTTCTCCTGGAACTTGGAATCATACCAAGATTGTCAGCAAGTATACGATAAACTTGCCCCAATAATTCTTGATTTGAGGGTTCTTCATATAAATCCTGGTTCGGCTTTTTGCTAGACTTGGGCAACACATGCTCTGGAAAGAGTCTGTGTGTGTCCTCCTTGAAGGGATCATTGAACATGGCTCTTTCCTCAGCTGCCATTTGACGATTGAACCGCCCAACCCAGTGCCTGCATAGCGCTTCAGCAAAATTCCTGTACTGTCTGTGAAGGGGAGCCCTCGCGAGAAGGGTTGCCGTTTCTGTTACAGCCTTGGAAGCACGACAATTACCTGGGTCCTTGAACCATGAAGACAAAAGACGGGGACTGATGGTGAGAATTTCATCATCATCTCCTTTGTCCATGCAGATGCAGATGTAAATGAGACACCAGGCAAAAGACTCCGAATCGTGTCGGTACAGACGTAAAACCGAGCCAATAATTGCTTTTTCACTGAGGAGATCTAGGGCCATGAACGGCATAGTTCCAGTGTTGTCCTTCCCGCTCAGTTCCTTCTGTTTGCCCAATCGAGCTAGGTCGAAGTCGACAAGAACCCCGCATTTCGTATCGGGCTTGTACATCAAGTTTCGTGCGCTGTCCCCATGGCAGATATTCCTTTCCCACAATGCCCAATGACCTGCTGCAAATGAATGCTGAGGGATAACACAAAAAACGAAAACACGACGTACAGAAGAAACAGTCCAAATATGCGATTAGCATGTGTTCCCCATCTAGACGCTTGAGCTCCCCCAGACGGTCAAGTATGACGAAACGAAGCGCTCACACCCTGGTCGTGTCCAGATCCAGAAACTTCCGGATGAACCTCATCGAACACGTTACATAGGGAAGGTCTGTGTTCATCAGCAAACTTGGTAGGGAGCTCTCAGAGCTCTGTGAGCAAATTGAGTCTTTTTGCTGTGCACCCTCTACACATTGGGTGGAGAAAATTAAATGTTTGAATGATTTTATTCTCCTAAGGATGCAGAAGTGCAAAGATAATATGTATATACATTTTTGGAAATGCATATTCCATGGCCAGCATCATTACTTGAAACACTCTATGAGCTCATAGAGCTTTTTGTTTTTAAATCATGGATGGTCTTCATATCTCCATGAAATCTGCTTAGTTATTTTGGCACCAGTAGTGCAAAGATAATATGGATATATATGTGTGTAAAATGGCCATTGTCATTGCTCTGAAAGCTCTATGAGCTCTATGAACTCAGTGGGCTCATAGAGCTCATATACCTTTTGTGTTTACTAAAATCAGCACCTTATTTTTTATTGCTATTTACAAAATTTGAGGAAAACTCTGAAATTCAAAAATTTGCACTTTATCTTTCATCTCATTTCTTGCTCAAAACTCAACCAATTTTGATGATTCTATGTGAATTGGAAAGCACCAAAGTGTGGCAATGTAACCATGCATGTTATGTAGGGTATAAATCAGTTTTAACAAAGTGTTCCAAATGAAGTAAATTGAAAATAAAGCAAACAAAAAGCTGATGTATTCTTCAGATATCATCCAAGCCTTTGACACCAAATTTCCCATGGTCAAAAAGCCATGGTTATTTGGCTCACTGTCAGGGCCCAGCCCTTGTTCTGTGACGGGCCCAGGGGGATCCTCCTAGTCGCTGGGGTATCTAGTCCCAGTCCGAGATCCTCAAACTCACTGAGGGGGCTAAACCTTCTCAACCTCCTCTACAAATGGGAGCCAGGAACTATACAGTTTTCAGCTCTTTGTTGACTCCCCATAAATGGCACCCCCCCGTGGGAACGAGCTGCTCACCCAGAAAGTTCCCACAGTTGTGGCTGTGATGGTTTCTGGGTGAGTAACTTACCCAGAACTTTCCCATGGGTCTGCATGCATGTGGGATTGTGGAATAGTGAGGGGCTGTGCCCTGACACTCACCAAAACATGGTGGGAGACTTTTCTAACACTGAAACATACATTGCTACATTGCCCCACTTTGGCACTTTCCAATGCACATTGAATTATCAAAAAAGTGAATTAATTTTTTTTCCAATTATTCCTAATTTCCTGGACTCTAAGTGGCTATGCCAAAAACTCCGGTACCTGGTAAAGTATACAGGCTGGCCACACTCAGAAAACCAATGGCTCACGTGCAACCACCTAACCCATGCCTCAGACCTAGTCGAGGAGTTCCACTGGACGCACCCACATGCCCCAGGGAGAGAAAGAGAGAACTGCCCAGCTGCTTCGAGGCAAAGCAGCTTAAGAGGGGGGTGATGTCAGGGCACACCCCACCTGACCCTGCACCGCGCTGCCCTACTCCGCTCCCCCGCTATCACTCCCTGTTTCTTCTTTCCCCTTTCCTTCTTTCTTTCTATTTCCATTTCATGGTTGACTTCCCCTTCTCTATGTATTACTACACACCTAACCCCGCTCCCCGATCGCTGTGCCCGCCACACGCATTCCTGCTCACAGAGCGGCACACCTCTGGGATCTCCTGCGGAGATACCCAGGGGAGTGCGGCTGTGTGCGGGAATGATGTGGCTCCCCCCATGTGACCCCAACTGCATGTATATAATAGCACCTGGGGTGGGAACAGAAGAAGCAGCCTTCTTCTCAACTTCCCACTTCAGGTAAGTACTGTAGCTTCTCCCCTTTAATGATAATACCAACTTCCCACTTCAGACTAAGTGGTCAGGGATGCTCACCCTGCAATGGGACCGCCGCTACACATAGCCGACACCTGTCCCATCGAGTCCCTCGCGCCGGGACCTTGCCACTTTTGGAGGTGTCCCTGACAAGTATATACAACCTGCTTTCTTACTATCATGAGTTCCTGTATCATTTCCTGCATTGCCTCGGCTGGGATTTGGCAATGTCCCCAATATTCTTTCACTGCCCATGCTGCTTCTCGCCCATCAAGACCCTTTCGATAGGTGTCCATATAGCGGAGTGAGCGGTTTGCAAACCTGAGAATAATCAGCAATTTTAATCCTGAAATTCCACTGAGTACATACCTCCGGATTGAGGGTAAAGGCACCGAGTCCAACGCATTTTTGGCATTAATCTCCACATCTCCAATCTTTGATGATGGGGAAGATTCATGATAAACCCGCTTTGCATATCCCCAGACTTGTTCAATAAAATTCAGTTCACAGTGGAACTTAGGGAGAAAAAGCACATCAAAACCAGCTGCTTCGCAATGGGTTTCAAGAAGGGTTTTGATGTTGATGAAATCATCGGAGTGAAAAAGAATATTGCGGCAGCAGCATTGGCTTGCACTGGCTTGGCACTTGAATTTCTCCCATTGGGCATGCAAGTGAGTTGTGTCATAGCCCTGCTCAGTAAGAATCTGGGCCATGCCTTTGAAATACCCAGGATACTGTGGGTGGTCATCAGGGTAATAAAGTTGCTGTGATTGCCCATTGAACATCGTATCAGCCATGTGCTTGGTAGTCATGCAGGGCTTCCATCTGGACCATAAATGATTGAGCCACTATCGTTGTGCAAGGCAACAGGAACTCCCCATGGTTTGGGATTTCTTGGGATTTTGACAGCTGATAAATTAGAATGAGTCTGAGCATTGTCAAAGACAAAAACATGTTTGTCATTTGGGTAGCTGTCATATCCATCCCTGGCCATCAACTTCTGATCCCTCCGATCCCTCTGGTCCACCTCCACTCCTTCTTCACTAACCTCAGAGCTCCCATATTCCGCAATCCCCTCGGTACCCCTCGATGATCACCACCCCCTCCTTTCAATTTATTACCTACGCCTCCCTAAGTACAGAGCCCTGAAGGCTTCCAGACAGCTCCAATGTCCGCTAGCGCACCCCTGCCTCCACTGGGCAATACACTCGCTTGCCCTGCAAAGCCCACCTTCAGGCCTATCCCTCCTTTCCGTTTCTGGGTTATCGCCTGCCTTTCCATTAACCCCATAACCTGACTCATCGGTAATATTCAATCGGCTAATGTCTAACCCCGTTAGCTCCGCTCCACTCGGCTCTGCCAATTGCGGACCTGCCCTCATTGTAACTATATATATACTCAACTTGTACATAGGTTACACCTCAGTAATAAAATCGACTAGAGTTTACCCCCTTCAGTCCTGGTTGCCAGTTTAGTAAGTTAGGGCACGGATGTGTTACTTGGCACAGCGCTCCTGTCATATCCGTGCATACCCGACCCCGACCCGACTTCCGGACCTCCACCCTCTTCACCTCCGGAGTCATAACCTACCGCTGCCGTTCCGATACTCACCTTCGGTCCTGGCAACACACCTCCTCCTTACCTCTCCGACCCTATCTCCATCCGCTCCGATACTCATCTCGGACCGAACACCGCCCCACTCGCCACCCTCCTACTACTCCGCTCCCCCTTCACAACACCTCCACCCTCCCGTCATCCTCCTACGCTTCCCCTGTCCGCTCCGATACTCACCTTCGGACCTGACTACTCTCCTTTCCGCCACTCCTTCTCCCTTACCTTTCCCCTCTCTCCTCCCTCTGTTACTCCTCCACCACCCTTCCGCCAAGTTACGACCTTCCACTGCTGTTCCGTACTTCGCACTTGGACACCACTCGTACCTTGCTCCGAGCCTCCGTCATAGTCCCTACCTCGGACTTTGACTCCACCTTGGTCTTAGTCCATTGCATTGGTGACCTCATACTACGTAAACACCATTGCCAATATCCCTCGGACTTTCAACCCTGCCTCCGTAACCTCCGTAAGCTCTGCAACCCCTGAGCTTCGCGGATCGCCTTCGGCACTCTCGCCGCTTGTAATGTATTTCTCGCATTTTCCCCTCATCCCTATTTGGACTACTGCTTCTTCCTATTCTAGCCAGTTAGTCATCATCCCCACTTCCCCTCATCCTCCTGCCCCTCTGGGCCTCGCCCTCCCTACCTCCTTTCAGACGTATCACAGGTCCTGCCTTATGACCTTCGGTACCGCTCCGCTCCTTCTACCCTTTGTTCCCGTTCGGACATCTTCGTTCTGATTTGGTTACCCTTTGTTCTCCTTGTGCTTTTGCCCCTTCCATTATATATATCGGCACTTGTACATACTCGTTTTGGTTTAGTCCGAAATCGACCTGAAATGCCCCCTAGAGACTTCCTGCTCACCTACTGTGAAATTAAGGACCAAATGGACAAACAGCAATGGCACAGTGCTCCGCTTGAGTCGCTGAGGCCAAGGTCCCTCCACGCTAAGTCTCCGATTCCACTCCGGAGTCGTCTGTTTCTGCCCTGTTCTAGCAGACCCTCCTCCTGCTGATCCTCCCATCCCCACTGTCCCAGCCGCCAACGATGCTGAACCCATCCCCAACGTGGCTATTGCACAATTAGCCCAAGCCATTGCCAGCTTGGCTCATCACACCGGTCATCCACCACCTCCACCATCCTCTGCTCTCCGGACCAAGGTCCGTGAGCCTGAACAGTTTGATGGGAAAGATCCCCGAGAACTCCGAGTATTTCTGGTCCAATGCGAACTCAATTTCCAGGACTGTCCCCTGGCTTTTGCTAGCAACCACACTAAGGTCATCTTTGCGCAGTCCTACCTCAAAGGAATGGCCCTTGATTGGTTCGAGCCGGATCTATTATTCGATCAAAATTCTACACTTCATCCGCGATGGATGAATAACTATCAAGAGTTTGTCAACGAACTTCAAACGAACTTCGGTCCTCACAATCCTGTGGGCGACGCCGAAGTTCAACTAATGACCCTGGACATGAAGGACAGGCACCACATCAATAAATACGTTGTTGAGTTCAACCAACATGCCTCTCAACTTCATGGTTACGGAGAAGCCGCGCTTCGTCGTTTTTTCTATAACGGATTGCCGGAACGTATCAAGGACGATATTGCCAGAGTAGGTAAACCTTCTACTCTTTCGGAACTTTGCACCTTGTCACAAACTCTCGATGTGTGCTATTGGGAGCGTAAATCTGAAGTTACACATCATGCGAAACCCTCCTCCTCTAACGTTTTCGACGTCCCTTCCTCCTCCTCTTTCAACTCTGCTTCCGGTAGCAAGCCTCCGAAGGACAATAAGAAGTCCAAGGCCAGCTCCGCTAAACCGGACCTTTCGTCTAAACTCAGAGACAATGGCAAGCTCACGGCACAAGAGCATAAGCGTCATCTCAATGAGAAACTTTGTATGTTCTGCAGTCAGTCCAGCCACATGGTCAAGGACTGTCCCAAATCTTCTTCTCGCGCGTCTAAGGCCCATTCGGCCCAGACTGAGGAGCAAGGATCCACTTCCGCAGAAGCAAAAAATTAGTCCGCACCCCCATGGACTCCGCATGGACCGGGGGTTGCGATTCTTCCCTCCGTGCGCTCAAAGAAGTGTGTTTAAATGCATCTTCCATCTCCGACTTATCCTCCCTCCATATTCCCGTTTCTTTTTCCCTTTCAAATGGTCTATTTTCTCCTCTCAATGTTGACCCTTCAGTTAATGTTCTACCCATTGTAGATAGTGTTGCTGATGTACCACTCTCTCCTCCACCCCCTCCGACTACTTCCGTAGATCGATCCACCTCTCTCCGTTTCTCTTCTTTCTCTTCTCCTGTTCCTTCTCCTCCATCTAATGATAGGACACACAATAAACTTTTCCGCTCCTATGAGAATGTACCTGCACTCATAGACTCTGGGTCTTCGGACTGCTTCATCGATGACACATTCGTAAAGAAGCTGAGTTGGCAAGGAGAAGGTGGTGGGAAGGAAGTAGGGCTCCGGAGTCAGTTTTGGAGTTCTGGGAGCCCGGAGTGGAGGTCGGGATTGTATGGATATGACACCACAAGAACAGACTGAAATAGTGACACAGTGTCAGAGATTGGATGTGGGATGAAGGAAACATCCCCATGACAGAGGGCTTTGGCCTCAGTGACTTAGACCAGGAGCGCTGTGCCTAGTTGCATGTCTGTGCCCTAATTTACTAACTGGCAATGAGAACTTAGAAGAGGGAAACACTAGTCGATTTTATCACTAGGGTGTAACCTATCTACAAGTTATGTATATATAGTTACATAGAGGGTGGGCCCATGAATGGTGGGGCTGAGTGGAGCGGAGCTAACAGAGTTACATGTTAGCCAACTGAATATTACCGATGAGTCAGGTTACAGGGTTAATGGAGTGGCAGACTATAACCCAGAAATGGGAAGGAGGGATCAGCCTGAAGGTAGGCTTGCAGGGCAAGCAAGTGAATTGCCCAGCAGAGGCAGGGGTGCACTAGTGGATGTTGGAGCTGTCCAGAGGCCTTTGGGACTCCATACTTAGGGAGGCATAGGTAATATATTGGATTGAGGGGGTGGTGACCTTCAAGAGAGTCGGAGGTGATTGCAGAATATGGAGGCTCCAAGGTTAGTGACAAAGGAGCAGAGGTAATCCAGAAGGACCAGAGGTAGTGGGAGGATGATGGCCATGGATGAATATGACACACAGGCTTCCTGTAGTTGCACTTGGGCCTGGTACTGACAAGCAGTTTTGGCAGGGGGCATGGTGTTAACTGAGTCCTTGCACATGATGCTAACTCCTATTGCCAATACTGAGATTTCATGGGTATCTTAGACATCTAAACCTTCTCATGTGTGTGGTTTTATGTACTTTAGCCACAGGAACCCAGTAGGCGCCTCTCATCGGTGTCATTGGTATGATTTCCTAATCGGGAAGATGAGGTGGCCAATATGCTGGCAGGTTTTTTCTTAAAACTTAAAAGAACAAAAATCCATCCTGGTACATTGAAAGGGTGTCCAAATGCAATCATTTTGCACTAGGTTATGTGATGTTTAGATGTGATATGACAGGGCTGAAAAGAAAGTTTGTCAGAAGCAAATTGAAGTGCCAAAATTTAGTGTCCCACCCTATAGTTATATTCCTGCTTCTATCTTACATCTGTGCTATGAGTGAGCCACTGGAAACTGGGTTGCCTTATCTGGAACTGTTATAGAGTGCACAATTGTCTGGAAGCAGAGAAGGGACCCAGTAAGGAGGCGCCTTGGCCTCAGCAACTCAAGTGGAGCACTGTGCCACTGCTTTGTTGTCTAAGGTGGTCCTTAATTCCAGGTTAGCAAGGGGGAGTCTCTTGAGGGGACAATCCAGTCGATTCTGGTTCTCTAGTCATCAACTCCAGTTGTCGATTTCAGACTAGGGGTACAGGAAACTAAGTACAGAGTGTATATACATATAATAATACAGGAGTGGAGTCAGAAACCCAAAGGGAACAAAGGGAATGGAAGGAGACAAAGGGGGACTGGATGAGGGAACAACCCCAAGGGTCAAGGGTTGGAACTCTATGGTGCTGTCAGGGCATACACCCTGACCTAGCCCATACCTGCATCCACACCCACACTTGCACCCACACCCAGCTGTTGCACTTCCTGTGCACACCCTGTGCCAGATGCTCAGTGTGGCTGGATGGCCTGGAGCTCGGGTCTTGGGTCTCATGTGACTTCCAGATATCTCTGGAAGTTTTTGATCTATTGTGGCCACTGTGGGAAGATGAGAGGTTAACTTCCTTCTCATCTCTGACCCACAGTAGGATTGTGCCCTGGATAGGGCTGGCCTAGGGGAGGGTCATGGGGACCTGGGAGTCGTCCCCTGACAGGTGCTTCCCAAAAGGGCAGGGCCAAGAGGGGAAGGAGTGGAGTGGGTTGTGGGGAATGACAGCTGACTAATATGGAAAGGAAGTAACCATCTAAATAAGGAAGAAGATTAAATGACACCATACAGTAGAGACTGCAGGGTCCAGAGTCAGAAGTCAAAGTCTGGAATATTGGCTAGATGTGATAAATGAAATGCAATAAGGAATACAAGGAGATAAGACAGAGGAGGTCAAAGTCTGGAGGCAGAGATGTGACTGGAGTTCTGGAGGTGGAGGTGCAATGGGGTTCTGGTACAGGAGTCCGGAGCCGGAGGTGTGGAGCATCACAAGCTTGTCAGAGTCCGCGCGTCAGTTCGCGCGTAAGAATCTCCCCGGGAAACTAGTCGTTGTAAAAGCTGGGGGGCCAACCCAGCTGGCGATAAGGCCTTATATACATGAGTTCCGCAACTCATAAGAGCGCGGCTACACTGGGAACACATGGTAGCCGATAGAGAAGCGACATGAAATAGGAGAATAGATCATGCGGATAAGGGGGCGATAACGGGTGAGGGATGACGCGATAGCGGAAATAGCGCATTGAATACAGCCTGCGTTCTAACTATGGCAAATCACACGCAGATATCGGCTTACGGGTACTCAACCTATCCGGATAGAGGTCCGGGCTGGCCGGATAACCGTCCGTGCCCTGACAAAGCTCTGGTCTGGAAGGTATGAGGTTGGGATTGGACCTGGAGTCGGACCGGAGGTAGTGTTGGACGTTGTGTTGGAGCCAGAGGTAGAGTGGGCTCTCAACAATCAACAGGGGGAGGTGGTGGTGGAGGGTGTGGAGTTCTGGAGGAGGAGATGGAGGTCCAGAATCAGGAGCAGAGGTCCGGAGTTGTATGGATATGACAGGAATGCCATTTACAACACTTCTGACTGGTCACCTCCACAGCCAGGTGGGCAGCCATCATGGTACCCATCACATGCGATACCTTGCCTGAGTAATGCCTCTCTATTTCTGGACCATCAGATTTGTACAGTGTAACAGGTCAATTGCCTTGATTCGAGACAGAGAAGAGGGGGAGGGTTGCAGTGTGTGCAGGTACAGGTGAGGTATCTGTCAGGGCACGCTGCTGCCATCTCCATCTCCTTTTCCTCTCTGGCACCCTTTCTTTCTTTCTCTCTTTTCTCCCTTCTTCTCTATCTTTATATGGACAACCTCTCTGTTTCTCCTACACCTGTAGCACAGACATGCCTGATGCCAAGCACCCTGCATGGGCACCCCGATGCCGGACGCGCTGCACATTCCTACTTGTATTTCCCTTCTCTGACACTCAGGATCGACTGTGGAGCCACCCACAATAACCTGGCTCCACCCAGGGCTGATGTGGCACCTCCATGTGACCCATTCTCCCATGTATATAAACTAAGCTGAAGCAGGACCGAAGAAGCAACCTTCTTCTCATTTCCTGCTTCAGGCAAGTACTTTAGTTTAGTCTAGCTTTTCATTCTAATAACAATACATTTCCTGCTTCAGCCTAAGTGAGGGCTGCCTGCTATACAGTCTCACCACCCTGCCATCGTCCGGGCTGCTACCTCTGCCTCCCTCAAGCCATCCCTGACAGTATCTTACATGTTGGTAGCTAGCTCAGAAAGGCATTTGGGGTTGTGGATGGCATCTTTGCCACTTGGATGTAACTAGTTTTTCACTCCTTCACGGGTCTATTCAGTACTAACTCATGTACAAGGTTTTCTATTTTATATGGACTGGAAATGAAATGAATGGAATGGGGAAATGCAAACAGGCCAATAGGCAACTGTAAATAAAGAATGTCCAATCAGGGACAGAGAAACAATAAAAGATATATGAATATGAATGAATGGGGGAGTTGTGACAATGGATCACCTTGGACAACCACTATGTGTGTCATATCCATGCATACCCGACCCCGACCCGACTTCTGGACCTCCACCCTCTTCACCTCCGGAGTCATAACCTACCGCTGCCGTTCCAATACTCACCTTCGGTCCTGGCAACACACCTCCTTCTACCCCCCCACGCCACCTCTACTCCTCCTTACCTCTCTGACCCTATCTCCATCCACTCCAATACTCACCTCAGACCGAACACTGCCCCTCTCACCACCCTCCTACTACTCCTCCTCCTCCTACGCTTCCCCCATCCACTCCGATACTCACCTTCGGACCTGACAACTCTCCTTTCCGCCACTCCTCCTCCCTTACCTTTCCCCTCTCTCCTCCCTCTGTTACTCCTCCGCCACCCTTCCACCAAGTTACGACCTTCCACCGCTGTCCCGTACTTCGTACTCGGACACCGCTCATACCTTTGCTCCGAGCCTCCGTCATAGTCCCTACCTCGGACTTTGACTCCACCTCAGTCTTAGTCCATTGCATTGGTGACCTCATACTACGTAAACACCATTGCCAATATCCCTCGGACTTTCAACCCCGCCTCCGTAACCTCCGTAACCTCTGTAACCTCCGTAACCTCCGTAACCTCCGTAACCCCCAAGCTTCACGGACCGCCTTCGGCACTCTCGCTGCTTGTAATGTATTTCTCGCGTTTTCCCCTCATCCCTATTTGGACTACTGCTTCTTCCCATTCTAGCCAGTTAGTCATCATCCCCACTTCTCCTCATCCTCCTGCCCCTCTGGGCCTTGCCCTCCCTACCTCCTTTCGGACGTATCACAGGTCCTGCCTTATGACCTTCAGTACCGCTCCGCTCCTTCTTCCCTTTGTTCCCGTTCAGACGTCTTCGTTCCGATTCGGTTCCCCTTTGTTTCCTTGTGCTTTTGCCCCCTCCATTATATATATCGGCGCTTGTACATACTTGTTTTGGTTCAGTCCGAAATTGACCTGAAATGCCCCCTAGAGACTTCCTGCTCACCTACTGTGAAATTAAGGACCAAATGGACAAACAGCAATGGCACAGCGCTCCGCTTGAGTCGCTGAGGCCAAGGTCCCTCCACGCTAAGTCTCCGATTCCACTCCGGAGTCATCTGTATCAGCCCCGTTCTAACAATGTGGGCCTTTACAGGGGGGACCTCAGGACATTTGCATGGGGCCTAAAAGGCCTTTTTCACTATAAACATCCTAGGACATCCTGGCCATTCATTTATTGCAAACATCCTCAGATGTCCTAATTCAGTTTGATTCAATGGTTGCAAATTGTCCTGGAATGCCATACTCATCCATCCCATGGTCTGTGCACATGCTGACCACTGTCTAGAGGGATGTCAAGACTGTTTCCCACGGTCTTGACACACTTAACATATCAAATAGCTTCCAGAATATATATTTTGAGACTGAATTGACCAATAAATTATTGAGAAAAATGCAAAATACTTTTTTGGATTGATGGTGGCTGTCCAACTTAATGTCTGTGCACAATGCTGACCACTGTCTAGAGGGATGTCAAGACTGTTTCCCACGGTCTGAACACACTTTACATAGTTGAATTGACCAATAAATTATGAGAAAAAAACAAAATACTTTTTTGGATGTGAGTCTTTGGGTTAGTGTGGCTGCCCAATTCAATGTCTGTGCACAATGCTGGCCACTGTCTGAAGGGGTGTCAGCACTGTTTCCCATGGTCTCAATGCACTTTACACAGATGGATAGCCCCTTTGAATAGCTTCCATATTTTGAGACTGAATTGACCAATAAATCATTGAGAAAAACACAAAATACTTTTTTGGATGCAAGTCTTTTGGGTTAGTGTGGCTGTCCACCTCATGTCTGTGCACAGTGCTGGCCACGGTCCAGAGGGGTGTCCAGACTGTTTCCCACAGTGTCAACACACTTTGTGTAGTTGGATAGCCCCTTCAAATAGCTTCCAGAATATATAATTTGAGACTAAATTGATAAGGAAGTTATTGAGAAAAATGCAAAATACTTTTTTGGACATAAGTCTTTGGAGTGGGGGTTGGCAAATGAAGGGAGAGGTCTGAGAAAATAAAAATAGCATGTGATTTAAAAATATGGCCACTGCACCCACCTGAAAGCCACTCCATTTAACCACACAACTTCTACTCAGTGTTATATGATTATTGCCTGATAATAATATTAAAATGCATATGTGGTATGTGTCATATCCATACAACTCCGGACCTCCGCTCCTGTTTCTGGACCTCCATCTCCTCCTCCAGAACTCCACCTCCACCACCTCCTCCCCCTGTTGGTTGTTGAGAGCCCACTCTACCTCTGGCTCCAACACAATGTCCAACATGACCTCCAGTCCGACTCCAGTTTACTCCGGGTCCGATCCCAACCTCATACCTTCCAGACCAGAGCTTGTGATGCTCCACACCTCCGGCTCCAGACTCCTGTACCAGAACCCCATCACCCCTCCACCTCCAGAACTCCAGTCACATCTCTGCTTCCGGACTTTGACCTCCTCTGTCTTATCTCCTTGTTGTCAGGGACTTGCCTGGGGTCGAGGAAGCCTGGGTGTAGCGTCCGGGGCTGAGAGCCTGGTGGGGGGGCAGATTGGGCATGCATACTGACAGGCCTGATGTGGGGCAATGGTCCCTGGCCACTTAGACTGAAGTGGAAAGTTGAGAAGAAGGCTACTTCTTCGGTTCCCACTTCAGGTTTGTTTATATACATGCAGCTTGGGTCACATGACAGGTGCCACATCACCCTTGCACACAGCCATAACCACCTGGGTGTCTCTGTGGGAGATCCCGAGGGCATCCAGTGCAAGCACGTGTGCTGGGCACAGTGGGAAGTCGCCAGGTGGGGTGTGTTGTGGGCATGCTGCAGATGGGTCAATGGTACATCAATACAGAGGAAGGTTGTCCATGTAGAATAAAGAGAAAATAAAGAGGAAGTAAAATAGGAAGAAAGTGAGGAAGCAGGAAAGAGGAGGGAGGGAGGAAAAGAGGGAGGAGGTGAGGAGGGGTGGACAGCAGGGTACTGGGTCAGGTTGGGCCAGGTGGAGCCGGGTCAGGTGGATGTGCCCTTGTCAGGGCAATAGCCCCGAACCCCGAGTCACATGTAAATTAGATACATATAGTCACATGGGCAAGCAGGAACCTCCGGGTAACTGCTTACACACCACCGTAAAATACACTATCTTGTATCACTTACGGCCTTGTGTGCTGAGCCACCCTAAGACCTCACACTTTTTTAAGTGCTTGAGGTGTGTTTTACAACACAACCCACATCTCTATAATCTTAACATCTGACTCGGAAGCGCCTATGGCACCTAAACACGCCCGCAAGGGCAAGGTCGCATCTGCAGCGACACTAAAAAGAAACGAGCGGTTTATTAAGAAACCGCAATCTCCCATCATGGGAGATTCAAACAAAAAGCCGTCGTCAGACGACAACAAGGATCAACATGATCCGGCATTAGCAACCACTTCAGGGCTGGTCCCTGAAGGTTTTAGAAACTTTCGTGGAGTAAGTGCAGGGCAAAATACCCCCAGAACTCCACAACAAACCGATCTAACCCAAGCTGGGGAAGATCCCTCACCTCCTCACGAGGTGATCGACTTGCGCGAAAAACGTGTAAGCGCCGAACGATCAGCCCAAAAAGCTGATCGGATAGAGTCGCAGGAAACTCCAGGGCCCCACTATCCCCTGGAGTCCCCCCTCACGTCCCCAAGTCAAGCCCCAAAGGCAGACAAAGGGAAACAAAGGGAAGAGCCCCCGCGTCGGCTATCCGAAAAACTACTGGACTTGTTCCAGGTTCCGTCTGAATGGAGGACGGAAAGTGAAGATCAACTTCTTCTCAGGCTGAAAGCCCGAGAAGGCGTGAAAATACGCCCTGAGAGCAGGATCTCCCAGAGCGCGGAAGCTCCAAAAGAACTTCCGCTGTTTACACTCCCACACACCATGCCAGACGAGGCAAGGTCGCCAACTTCGGAGGAGGTCTCTGAGATAATGAAGAGGAGGCAAACGGAAATGAGGGAGTTCGCTGAGGAAGCCTTACGTAAAAGTAAGGGGAAACCAGCAAACAGATGTCAGGGCACATACCCTGACTTAGCCTGGACCCGGACCCGCGTCCGGACCCGCTCCACTTCCCATGCACTTCCTGCGCCGCACGCTCCGCGCACCGCATGATCCCACCTCATGTGACTTCCGGGTATCCCCGGAAGTTTTCGCCATATTGGGGCCACTGTGGGAAAGTGAGAAGTTAACCTTCTTCTCACTTTCTTACCCACAGTAGGCAAGTGTAGCCTACTCTTCATTTATCTATACACTTTCTTACCCACAGTAGTTATGCCCTGAGATGGGCTGTGTTTACAGGCTAGACTGTGGACTGTAGAGAGGGGTCATGGGGACCCGGGGTCCGTCCCCTGACAACAGACCCCTCTATGAAAGGGAAGCACCCTCCGCAATGGCCTCGCCTAAACAAAGCGAGCATGGAGTGTTCACTCCAAGAACCCATTCTGGAACCCCCAGAAGCGGAAATGTCAACTGGGGAGAGTCACTGCTCGCCCAACCAAACTTCCTCCTGGAAAACCAGGAATCGTGCATAATAAACGTGATAAACTCGATCCAAAAAAAGATTGAGGAAACGAACCATAATAGCATGGCTCGTCTAGAGATAACTCTAGAAAGAATGGCCAACGCAATCGACGCGTTGACTGAAAAAATCAGCGAACAAACAGATTTGCTGAAGGAAATAAATTTCTCACAAAAAAGTGAGGAAACAAATAAACACCCCTGGACCATGGTCCAGGACATAAATAGAACTTGTGAAAAATTCACGAAAAGAACCACCAGCGAAAGCACACTGGAATATCATCAGCGACTCGACAGAGACGCTAAGGAGATCCTTCTCCCAAGGATAGGAGAAGACGATGCCGAAAGAAGGCATTGTTCAGAGATTAGGAGGAGAATTGGCACGTACCAACAGTTTGGCCAAACGTCCACTTATGACGGACCTCTCAAACAGAGAGGTAACTCATTCACACCCTCTCAAAACAATGAGAGAATACAAATACAACTTCAGGCGAATTTGCCTGAAACCAAAGAAACACTGCGAGGAAGATTTCCCCCAGCAAAAACCCCCCCAAAGGAGAGATCTCCATTGGATAGCGACCCCACGAAGGCAGGGGAGCAAGAAGAGTACCTGGAGAAATGGTACGAAAAGGCCATAAGAATGGCCGAAGTGAGAATACCCACCCCACACCCA
The DNA here is from genome assembly GCF_015039405.1 of Cantharellus anzutake. Classification (NCBI taxonomy): domain Eukaryota; kingdom Fungi; phylum Basidiomycota; class Agaricomycetes; order Cantharellales; family Hydnaceae; genus Cantharellus; species Cantharellus anzutake. The sequence continues at coordinate 1,321,438 of NW_024066951.1, forward strand.
GAAGGAGTGAAACCAGAAGCCCTAAAGAATGGGCCGGCATTCCCTGACAAGAAATGGTCAGGGGAGAACGACATGGAATCGTTCTGGCAGTGGTTCACAGAACTACTGGGATTCCTTGCCTCATGAGGATGCAAAGGTCCCCAATTTGACGAAGTCCACCTGGACTGCTTGATTCATGGATTAGGGGGACCCACGTTTGACCTCGGAATTAGACTCCGAGACGAAACTCTCCTCAGAGGAGACGAGGGCATGTTCCTCGAAGTTCTCAACATATTGATGAGAACCTTCATCAAAGCCTCCGCCGCGTTGAATGCAACAAAGAAATACCGCAACATCAAATACGAAGCGGAAAAAGGCCTAAAACAGTTCTACTCAGAACTGTCAAAAGCAGCGTCCCAGATGGTGACGCCGCCAGACTAGGCGTCCTTCAACGCCAGGTTCCTAAACTACATTCCCCTCAAATGGAAGAGGGAAATGATTGCTCATGATAGAATCAGAGCAGACTTCTCCTCAAACGAGGAGATGTTAAAAGCAATATCTCGTGTAGACGAGATAATTGACGGGCTGAAGATGTCTTCAGCCTACAAATCAGGTTACTATACCAGAACAACTACCACGGCTGTTATGGAAATGGAGAATCTTATGGTCCGTGACAGGCAACCAGACCTTGAGGCCCTTTGCTATGGAAATGGGCCTAGACTCCTATAGACCAGGCACACAGGTAAGATGTTTCTTACTTCTTCTCACTTCATTCTCTGCCAAACCCCATGCCAAGCTTTCCCACTGGGTTTTGGTGCTGGCTGGGGGATTTGTTGATTTCCAAAGGACTTCCTTTGGCCATTATAACATTTGTATTAGATAGATACAAGTCATATGACATGTATGGTAATTGCCGAGATGTTTTCTCATTATCGAATACATAACCCACAAACCTTGTACCGCAGTTGTAACATCCTCACCATTGTGCCACCACTGCAAACTCAACCTGTAACCTCAGAACCATGTCCACCTCCCTATTCATCCTCTCCATGACAAAACCGCAACGAGGAGGGCATTCCCATGCCCAACCTCCTGCTGCCCACTCCCACCAGTCCACTGGGTGGTTGAGCAGTCACTCCCCTCCAACCAGAAGTTCCCTATCAGGAACTGTAGCCTATCCCACCTCCTTAGGAGAGGGATATGGTCCAGGCAGCTCCAGGATGCCTGGCCACACACCCATGGGCCCCACTTCCCACGGTCACCCACTACCGTGCACTGGTCCACCAGCCCGCTTTCCCCAACAACTCCTGCTACCGGTACACTCACATGAGCGCCAAGTCACTGATAGCGACCCACTGGGTGACTCCCTTTGGGAGTCCCAGTATCCCACGCTACCGGTACACTCCATTGAGCGCCAAGTCACCACTAGCCAACCACTCCCAGCACACCCGCTACCGGTATGCTCCCAGGAGCGCCAAGTCCCCGTTAGCAGACAGCCAGGTGGCTCCCTCAAGGAGCCCACATCATACTCGCTACTGGTACACTCCCAGGAGCGCCAAGTTACTGTTGGCCAACCCGCAAGTTGTACTTCCAAATACTCATCCCATTCCGCTCTCCCTCCTCTGGCTACGCAGCCACCTCCATTAGTGAGCCGAACGGTTCAGGTTGGGTTCCCCGGAACCCATTCCTGTAACAATGGCAACCACGAGCCGCAGCAGAGCCCTCCCATCAGGAAAGAAGGCGGAAGAGCTGAAACCCAGATGGAAAGAGGATACATCCTCGAAAAACTCGAGGAAAACTGACCAAAAGTCAGTTCCAATTTGCGGCAAATGCGGCAAAATAGGGCAAACAAAAGATTGCCCAAGACACAATATAACGAGCGATGAAGGACCAAGGCACATAGCTGCCATGGAGATCGCGAACTCAACGGATGAAGAGTCGAAAGGCTCATCAGATGAGAAACCAGAGAACAACTCTGGTAACTCCGAAGCATCAAGCTTCGAAGTCGAGGACCCATATGAAGGACCTCAATACTCACCCGACTCAGAGGGTGAGGGAGTCAATGTCGGGACCATAAGAATGGGCCCAATGTCAGTCATCAACCATGATGACATAAATTATTAAATCAAACTGGCTGTAGCACACCAGTTAGAAAACACGGCAGACGAAAAAGTTGCCGAAGCCTTGGTGGAAGCACCAAGAAAAGATGCCTTGGGGAAATACACCAAAGTACCCAAGGAAAACAAGGACAAAGGGAAGAAGGACCAAAAGTCCATCGAAACCCAGTCTCCCTTGTTTGATGTGAAATTCTGCATCTCAAAAGACACGGGAAAATACCCCGCAAACAGACCGCTCTCAACGAAGAGAACGCTAACGGCTCACATAAAAATAGCAGGCATAAAAGCCTATGCGCTATTCGATAGTGGAGCCGAAATGGATGCTTTATTGCCGGACTTTGTCCGCGCGGTCCACATCCCAATTCTCCAATTGGAGAACCCAGTCATCCTTCAAATGGGGACGAAAGGAACAAGATCACAGATCCTGTTCGGAACCAACGTGGATGTTGAGATCAACGGCCACGTAGAAAAACACTACTTCAATGTAATTAACATCGACAGATACGACGCCATCTTTGGCGCCCCCTGGTTAAACAAAAACCAGGTAAGCTTAGACTTCCAGTCCCACAAAGTGAGAACGGTGAACAAGGGCAACATAGACACCCTTGGAATAAGCGAAGACCATGTGACGAGATCACACGGATGGAAAACTCGAGCAAGAGCCCGAGAACAACCAAGGAAGAAGCCCCCCTGACAGGGAGGCAGGATTGAAACACACCTCAGGGTAATCACAAGAAAATACCCTGAAGGTTGGCCCAATCCTAGTCCGGAAGGACTAGAACTTCCAGACGTACCACACCTGGAAGGTCTCTCCATGAACAACCCTGAGTTCGAAATACTCAGGGTGTCAGAGACCAGATTCGAGACGAAGAAATGTCTCCGTAGCGGAGGGCTTCGGCCTCAGCGACTTCTGCCAAGAGCGCTGTGCCTAGTGACACGTCCGTGCCCTAACTTACTGACTGGCAATTAGAACCTAGGGGGGTAACTCTAGTTGATTTTACTACTGGGGTGTAACCTATGTACAAGTGGGATATATATATGGTTACAGCGGGGACGGGTCCGCAATTGGCAGAGCCGAACGGAGCGGAGCTAACGGGGTTTAAACATTAGCCGACTGAATATTACCGACGAGTTGGTTTGCGGGGTTAGCGGAAAGGCAGGCGATAACCCAGAAACGGAAAGGAGGGATAGGCCCGAAGGTGGGCTCTGCAGGGCAGGCGAGTGTATTGCCCAGCAGAGGTGGGGGTGCGCTAGCGGACGTCGGAGCTGTCCGGAAGTCTTCGGGGCTCCGTACTTAGGGAGGCGTAGGTAATAAATTGAAATGAGGGGGTGGTGACCATCGAGGGGTACTGAGAGGATTGCGGAATACGGGGGCTCTGAGGTTAGTGAGGGAGGAGCGGAGTTAGAACGGAGGGATTGGAGGGACCGGAAGTCGATGGCCGGGGATGGATATGACACAGGGAGTGGTGGAGAGAAAAATTTGAAACCGTAATGGCGCCAGTGCCATTAGAAATGCCTCCCTTGAGGGAGGTGAACCATCGAATCCCATTGAAGGATCCGAACAAGAAATTTCGGGAAAATACCCCAAGATGTCCTGCAGCACTGCAGGAAGCACTAGCGACCAAAATAGATCGCTATGTAAAAGCAGGATGGTGGTATCCTGCAAACAGCGAGCGAGCATGCCCGCTACTGTGCATCCACAAAGCAGATGGATCTTTGCACATGGTAATAGATGCGAGGAACCGTAACTCAAACACGATCCTCGATGTCACACCAATGCCAGACATGCGACTGATCCAAGAATCAGTCGCCAGAGCAACATACCGATCCAAGATCGATATGTCGGACGCGTATGAACAAATACGTGTGGATCCAGACGACGTCCATAGGACGACATTCTCCACACCCCATGGGATGTACAACTCGAACACGATGCAGCAAGGAGACTGCAACGCTCCCTGCACCTTCCAGCGCGCACTGACCTGGGAACTACGAGGAGAAGTAGGCAGACGCCTACACGTCTGGTTCAACGACATATTCACCAGCACAAGCTCGGTGGAAAACCACAATAAAGCACTATTGTGGTTATTCACTCACCTGAAAGGGGCGAAATTCTACATAAGCCGGAAAAAATTCCAGCCATTTGCCCCAATCCTAGATGTTCTAGGAAGCCGAGTGGACGAACAGGGCATCCATGCTCAAGCGGATAAAATGGAAAAAATCCACAACTGGCGAGAGCCAGTAGACCACACAGGAGTCCTAAGATTCCTGGGAATGGTAGAATATCTGTCGATATTCATGCCAAACGTCAGCGGTTACACAGGACCACTGCAAACAATCTGCTCAAACAAGCAGACATTCAGGTGGACACCACTCCACCAGAAATGCTTTGATGAAATCAAACGTCTAGCATGCAGGGCTCCGATCCTGAAGCCCGTCCAGTGGAACCCACTGGAAAGCCTCTCAGAAGAAGAGAGGACAAAACTCCACATCTGGGTCATAACAGACGCATGCCCAGCGGGCATCGGTGCATTAATTGGACAAGGCGAAAGGTGGCAGACTTGCCGCCCGGCCGCATTCATGTCCAAAAAGTTCACCAACACACAACGTAGGTACTTCGCCTATGAGCTCGAGGCACTGGGTGTCCTCAAAGCACTCATGAGATGGCAAGATGACCTCATGGGAGGCTGTGAATTCACAGTAATCACGGACCACAAAGCTTTGGAATATTTCAAAGCGAAAAACCACAACTCAGGGAGACACCTGAGATGGCAAGCCTTTTTCGCAAGCTTCAATTGCGAAATAAAATATGTGGAAGGCCACAAAAACAAAGTGGCAGATGCACTCTCACGATACTACGACTCGTCAACGGACGAGGATCTGCATTTCGATGATTACGTGTCGGCAGACATCCACCTGGACAAAAATGCAGAAGACATTATCCCCGACAGAATCGAGGAATACGAAGAACTGCTACTAAGCAGTACCCTGAGTAAAAACTCAGAGAGAAAGAGACTCGCAGCGATACGCGCAAAAAACACCCTAGAGGAAGCTCTAGGGGGGAGCGATAACCTAGAGGAAACTCTAGGGGGGAGCGCCCAAAATCTGGAAGAAATCATAACTCCAGAAGAGAACCTTCGAAAACAACTCGAAGAAAAAGACGTCATTGAGGCAATAAAATCTGGATACTTGAAAAGCCAGATCCACCGGGAAATCCTAGAGAACCCGGGGAATTTCAAAAACTTCTCCATAAAAGATGGGCTGATAACCCAACTTGGAGAAGGAGGAACGACCCAAATAGTAGTCCCGAAAGGAAACTACGAAAGGAAGTCCATTCGGGGAATAATCCTCGAGAACATCCACGAAACACTTGGACACCTAGGATCCAAGAAAACAGTGGAAACCCTCCATCGACACTTCTGGTGGAAGTCGATGAGAAAGGATACCCACAAGTTCTGCAGGTCTTGCGGAACTTGTCAAACGACAAAGAAAAGCACCAGGAGAAATCCCGGAATGCTTCACCCACTCCCGACCCTGGAGACACCATGGTCATCAATAGCCATGGACTTCACAGGTCCATTCCCAACAAGCTTGGGATATGATTACCTCTGGGTAATCATCTGTAGGTTGACGTCCAACATCCACCTAATTCCAATAAAGACAACAACGAACACACTAGAACTAGCATTCGTATTTCTTCGTGAAGTTGTAAGACCACACTCGATCATATCAGATTGAGACTCAAAATTCACGTCAAAATTTTGGCGCGAACTACACTGAATACTCGGTGTACAGTTGAAATTCACAACTGCATTCCACCCGCAAGGCGACGGCCAAGCGGAAAGAATGATACAAAAAGTAGTACAAATACTACGCATGATGGTTAGACCAGACCAACATGACTGGGCAGCGAAACTGTTGATGGCGGAATTCACAATCAATGCGAGCTCGAACACATCGACAGGATTTGCCCTGTTCGAATTAATCTACGGCCATATGCCAAAGATGTGCCTAACAGCACCACTCTCGGACTATCCGGGAGTAAATGACTTCGCTCAAAAAGCGAAGGAAAACCTCATGGCAGCACACGACGCGATAATACATAACCGCACTGCTCAAACAATCCAGGCAAATAAGAAAAGACGCCCGGACCCACCTTTGAGAAAAGGCAAGCTCGCATACTTATCCACAGATAAGCTGAACCTACCCAAAGGCAGGGCAGGAAAACTAAAGCCCTTATACATAGGGCCTTACGAAATTCTGGAAACATTTCCAGAAATGTCAAACTATGTCCTCAAGTTGCCACCACAACTTGAACAATACAGAATCCACCCAAGATTCCATGTATCCCGGCTCGCACCTCACGAGCCAAATGACCAGGAAATCTTCCCAAATAGGGAAGTAAACATATTCTACAATTTTGGGGAAGACCCTGATCGCGAAGCAGTAGTTCGCGAAATCCTAAACCACATGTGGGTTCACAACGAACTCTGGTTTAAGGTTAAATGGGAACTAGGGGACACCACATGGGAACCCCTAGGAAATTGCAACGACCTCGCCCACCTGGACGAGTACCTCACCTTACAAAATGTAAGGGAACCAGAAAAACTCCCTATCAAAGAAGACAGGGAACTCTCGGCATCACTATGCCCCCAAAACCGGAGGCGGAGGAAGTAAAGCTGAGGGACGATGGCCCACAGCCAAGAGCGTGGGAAAGTTCTGGGCGAGTAACTCGCCTGGACAGCCACACCATGTACTAGAGATCACATGGGCTAGGCGAGTAACTCGCCTAGACCACGTGAACCACAGGCTCACGTGCAAAAGAACACACAACTGCGGCGAATCCCAGGCATGCAAGAACGAAAACCCCTCCCACCACCACGAGTAACATAATGACAAAATGTCGTTCTCTGGGGGAGGCAACCCTCGGTTCGATCCAAACAAACCACCGGATATCGAAATACGACAACCCGGGGAGCAAGGCTCCCCGGAACAACAACAACACCAGGTGCAGATAAGCGCCATGGATTACACGATGCACACAGCACAAATGAGTGCTGCGAACCAACAACCATCCGCATTGCTAACAGGCACTGCATACCCCCAGCCTCCCCAAAGAGACTTCCAACCATACGCGGTGCAAACTGCACTGATGGCGCAACAAGTGCCATTCCAGGGGCAGCACTTGCTGCTGCAGCCCCAGGCATACTCCCCAAGGAACTTCCCTGGCCAGATCAACCCCTGGATTAGCCAATTTGGCCCAGGTCCAACAACACCCCAGCCAAATGCAGGCTGGGAATCAGCCATCGCGTCAGCGGTAGCTGCTCAGACAGGTCAGCTCCGTGAGGAGCTGAAAGAGATGAAGTCCCTTGTAGGAGGGAGACGAGGGAGCGACAGCGGCTCCTCATCCAGACCGTCCAAATGGGCATGGTCTGATAACTCGAGGGCGTCAGAAGATGCCTGCAACCATTGCGCCCACTGGAGGTGCAAATACAACAGAGCACGAAGAGATGCTGAGGGCATCTTTGACTCTCTGAAAGACACAGAGAGAGAAGTCGATCTCCAAAAAAGGGAGATCAAATTACTGAAACGCAAGCTCAGAGAGGCACACGCACTGGCAGACCTCGCTGCCAAACCCATCATGATGGGGGCCTCCCAGGTCAGGGGGAGGGGATACGGTTCTGGGCCTCATGAGGCGCGACCCCACATGGGGACTAGCGCATCAAGGGGTGGGGCACCAACTATCCTGCCACCCCGTGGGCAGGCGACCCTGTCCAGGTTGCATAAGGGCCCGCCCTCAGAGGGGCAAACCCATGTCGAGGGGAAGAGGGAGAGCGGTAGGCAACCGACGGCAGACCCTAAAACGGGGACCACTGCCAGAGGCAGCGGGCCGCTGAGTACCTCAGCACCCTATGGGCAAGCTACCCTGCAGGGAAGTGTCCACATGCTATATGAGACCACCGAACTCAACGAGTTCGGCAAAGTCGAAGCTCCAGTCGACATAACAATCGACCCCAACTTCCCCATGAGGAGAATAGCGGGGTCAGAAGCGGCGCATGACGCCGCATACGCTTGGTGGACAAGCGTGAGTGGGAAAGAATTCGTACACTGGTACGAACAGGCCGAAGCCGCCTTCAAAAGCGGCAAGGTACATAGAACCCTTCGCAAAAAAGCGAATCAAACCGAGAAATACTTCTTGGGACTCCCAAGTATCGCAAGACTCACGGAGGAATATAATTCCCCAGAGAATAAGGGGAAAATCTCCTGGGAAAGTCTAGGCAAAGCTGCCTACTTAAAGTCCCAGTTCAAACCACTCAGGACTCCTGAGGAACGTGCCGCAAGAACTGCAGAACGGGAAGTGAAAGCTTCCAAATACTGGGAAAGAGATGCAAGTCTCTGTGCTGGACAACCAGCCCAACGACCATCCTTCCCCACGGGAAGAATGGTAGACCTACCATACTCTACACCTGAGCCAAGCAGCTCAGGAACACAACAACCCGCTCCCACCCAGGGAGCACCCACTTCGTTGAGCCCACAGCCCGACAATGTAGCCCAGGCTACGTCATCGCATCCGACACAGCAATCGGATGTCCAGATGAACAACCTGGAGGAAAACCCTCCTCCGGGGCAATGAATCCACCCTTGAGAGAAGGGAAAGTGACACGGTAATATGCCATCGAGGCGCCCGTGAAAACACCTTCCCCGAACTCGAGGCCCTGCACACAATACTGTATGCAAGGAACCACAAGTAACAATTGCGGAAATCTCCACTCCGTCAAAAGACCCATCCACCACTGCTCGTGTGTAAACACCACTTACACACGAACCCTCACAGAACAAGTGAGGAACACCAAAGACATACAACCTTTGGGTTGAAATCCATTTTCGACAAACTCCACCATTTCTTTCTTCTCTCCCTGCGATACCAATGTATCGCTGTTCACTTCAAAGTAACGGCCCACACTCATTCATTCCTTAAATCCCCTCTCTTTCTTTCACCGACATGTACAAAATCGCCCACTTTAAAGTGGCAACAACAAAACACTCATTGATAATTCCAAACTCAATGTAAATCAACTATTAAAACTCTGTTTTATTCACTATCAACCTTGTATGCATCGCAAATGCAATGCAAGGGGGGAGAATGTCAGGGCAATAGCCCCGAACCCCGAGTCACATGTAAATTAGATACATATAGTCACGTGGGCAAGCGGGAACCTCCGGGTAACTGCTTACACACCACCGTAAAATACACTATCTTGTATCACTTACGGCCTTGTGTGCTGAGCCACCCTAAGACCTCACAGAACTTGAGGTCACAAGTCGAAGACTCTCGACATATGTATCATCCTATGGAATCTGTACCCTACAGGACTTCACCATTCCGCTCTCCCCCCAGTGCTCGACAGATGATGTCACCTCACAATCTTGGAGATCGTGAATACTCCGAGGTCCACTTTCCCATGATGCCAGCACGTTTGCTATGCGAATGCCAAGTAGCTGCCCATCCACCGTCTGTTCCCTCCTTCGTCAGTCATCATATTCCCCCACCAACAGTACGTTCCCTTTGGGAATGCCAAGTCACCGAAGGCCCCGCTAGTCAATCCTCATTGCGCACTCATGATATCAACATGCTACCGGTACGTTCGCACTGCGAACGCCAAGTACCCGATAGCAGTTATATGAAGATCTCACCCACCTCACGAGTCACGACCTCGCACACAGTACACTCCATTGAGGAGCGCCAAGTGCCCGTGGCTGACCTGTCCGTCCTGACATCTCCGACTACCTACCATCAATCCCTTAATAGCTCACTACATCACCAATCATGATCGATGGGAATTCAATCGTCCACTCCCATACAAGACTGGGATCACTCATTGATTACATATCCCATTATGGTACAGACTAGATACGACGTTTGTCATCCTGCTATAAGAACGGATCGAGGAATGGGGGTTTTCCCCCATCCCCACAACATTGGTGCCCCAACCCCGGTGCGAGAAATTTGCACCATGCCACCAAAGATGGTGTCCCTGCTGGGAGACGAACCAGTCACCCCGGTCCAAGTGACACACGAATTGTATCCTCCTTCCCACCCCATGAGGATCAGTCAGTCAGATTGTAGATACAACTCAAGAGACACCTCGCCAGTAGGCGAAGATGTGCATTCCTCGCCTGGCGCATTCCTAAGGCAACAAGCTCTCAGGCAAGTCATCGAAGCTCTTGGAGAGTTTGAAGGTGGAATTTTTGAGGATTCGAATAACTACATGAAACGTATACGAAATTGGCATCGTCTTGCTCCTACTGATCTCGAGAAAGAGTCTGTTGGAGCCGGTCTCGAAGGAGAGCCTTTGAGATATCAACTAGGGACTGTCTGGCGGGTCGAGCTAACCGACCTGCTCATGAAAATTACCGAGTTCACCCAGCTAGCCACCAAGGCCAACTTAGCTGCAGGTGATTTCGTAGTGGATCCCCGAGGCGACCTTGCCCTGATATTCACCATAAGAGGATGGTCGTCGCCCAAGGAGTTCAGCATTGCTTGGAACTTCCTAGACCAACGTTTCAACTCCTTCAAAAAACATTTCGACGCCATCAAGAAAGCTGCTCGTCCTTCACAGGAATTTGACGAGTCACGCATGAGTGGACTCAGGTTGGCAAATGTCTCGCCCACCAAGTTTATGGATCCTGGGCAAGTCGAGGAGGTGTGGTCGACCAAAATGCGACCCACTCGTCAACCTGAAGCCCTCCTGTTGGGATGGACCACATTTGAGGATCTCATACCTCCTGCTGAAGAGACCACTTTTGTTCGTAAACGCACCCAACCGTCCAGGGCCTTCCCAGTGCCTAGACCAAGTATTAATGTCGCTGCAGGGATGCTACCCAGAGACGAACCCTTGATGCCGTTCATCACAATTCGTCGAGAGACCAACGCTTTCAAGAACCCCAAGGAGAACGTGGGTTACACAGAATTTGTGAGAGGTTTGAAGGTCGGAAGGAAGACAGAGCTGGGACCTGTTGAGGAGAGACTCAATCCCAACAATCATGGACCCAAACCCCCTCGTGTTCCTCACCATCCGGCGAATGAAGGACCCATTGGATCCAGAGATCCAGATCATGATCCAAGACAACCGCCTCTCGACCCCTGGCAGCTGCCACCACGAGGTGCGGGTCCACCACCCCCATCAGGACCACCACCTCCACCTGGACCACCTCCTCTGCCCAGTGGGGCCCCATACCTGGGGCACATTCTACCCATCAGATACGCTGGGGCACTGCCCCCTCCCCTGCCTCCCGGACCTGGAGTGTTGGCAGCGCCTCAGCAGAATCCTGGATACAGACCTCCTCCTCTCGACCGCACGCAACCTTACGTGGATCGCAAATATACTACGTCAGACTTCCCGGAGTTCGATGGTTCGATCAACAGCTATATAACGTGGTGCAGCATATGTCGGAACCTGGCCAGGCACTCGCCTGCTTTTGCCCAACAAATGACCCACGTACTTTCTGATCGTTTCAAGGGTGCTCTGGCAGATTGGTGGTTGACTGTACCGGACGCCGACAAGTTATATTTTACCACCAATTGGGAAGATCTACACGGATATGTGCTACATTTCTTCTTAACACCTGCCTTCCTCGACAAGATTCAAGATCGATTCCATGCTTGCAGGTACTGTAAGGGTGAAAGGTACTCTAAAGAGTCCCCACATGACTTTGCGACACGCAAACTACGACTCTTGCACATCCTATATCCACTTGCCGATGTTCCCGGACCAGAGGTCCTGAGGGGCGAGGCCCAAAGACTTCTAGAAGACATCCTGAAAGGATGGTGGGCCCATCTCAACATCGATCAGGTCGACACAGCCGAAGAACTCTTACGGCTGACCAAACTTAAGCATGACAAATTAGTAGCTAGCGACAAGTTCAGTATCGATGCTTTAGCAAACCGAGTCACCCACATAAATTTGGAGAGGAATAAACATGGAGGAGACCATGTTGAGACCAGAAGCATCGCCATCGCATCTGGGAGCCAGACCTACCCTATGAGCGACTTTAAGTCGTGGAAGAAACTGCCCAGACCGTGTCGACACTGTGGAAGTCCGAACCATTGGGACAACGACTGTCCCCCTAGGAAGGCTGATTGAGCCAGGAACGACCATAAGGAGCATGACAACTCATCCAAGTTGGAAAGTACCTACCGACAGGCTTATGCTGCCTTAATGGAAGGTCAGGAAGCAGAATTCGCAGTGGCCTACACAGAGTTTTGTACCCTGTCCGATTCCGAATCATCGGATGTACCTGACATAGATAATGCCGAAGATTCTTCCTTTTCTTACATTGCGGCCTGTACATGGAAGGAGATCCTGCCTGACAAGAGACTCATTGGGGCTGCCCTGGTCCTGGGTGAGATATATGAAGCCCGTAAGATATTCGAGCAACCCCCAGGTCAGCAGTCCTTAGGATCTGATGCTTGTCGGGTCCGTTGTCGCATCAACACAATAGATGGGATCGAGATAGAAGTGTTGGCTGACTCTGGGGCAGCGTGCATGCTAATATCAACCAACCTGTACGACCATATTAAAGGAGAAGGCACCTGCATAAGGCAAGGATTGAAATTGAATTTGGTTCAGCTAACAGGGAAGGCTAAATGCCAAGGCTACATGATGATTGACTTATGCCTGCCCTCACAACGAGGTCACGTCCTGTTGCGGGGTGTGGAAGTTTACGTACTCAAAGGGATGACCATCCCTCTGTTGATAGCCGAAGACGTGCAGACAGCGTTCCAGCTGCATACTATGCGTCCACCTGAACGAGAATTCTGGCAGGTGGCAGACTCTGGCCACCAGGTTCCCCTCAAGAGCCAGATTCATCATGCGCCCACCTATCCAGTTATAGCCAGTCCTTCTCATTCTCGAGAACCTAAACAAGTGAACGTCTTGGGTACAGGTCGACTAAAAATCACGGAGGATGTGACCTTAGAACCGCACACAGTCCACCTGGTTGGGGTCACTGGTAACTTCGACCATAACTCAGGAGTACACCTCGTCGAAGGACGGAGGACGGGATGGAAGCAGGGTGACTGTTGCCACCTCCAACCATGCTCATAAACACTGCCCATCCCCTTAGGCTGCCCTTGACCAATCCGAACCCATACCTGATCAAGGTCCAGAGCGGGACAATGATAGCATCCATGTGCAATCCCAACGAGGATCTAGATGGTGCCGAACAACTAAGCGAGCCTCAGATCCGTGATTTCCAGAGTAAGGGACTATTAATACAGGCTGTCGCAACGGAAGCCAATGTCCTGGGACAACCTGAGGAAGTCCATGATATCGACGGAGCTTTGGTCGGACCAAAGACAGCTGAGATGATACCTGGAGACGAAGTCCTTCCTGAAACCTTGGTGGATGTGGTAGACGTAAACCCAGAGTTATCGCCCGAAGAAAAGGAACAGCTCCGAGCCTTGGTGCAGAAGCATGAGAGGGCCTTTGCTACGACTGGGAACCTGGGACGATATGATGCCCACATGCATATATCATTAAAAGAAGGTGCGAGACCCATCTCGCTTCCGCCATACCACGCCTCCCCTCTGAAAAGAGAGATTATTGATAAACAGCGAGATGCCTGGTTAGAGATGGGAGTGATTGAGCCGTCCCAGAGTCCCTGGGGCGCCCCGGTTATAATCGTCAGCCAAAGAGGGAAGAATAGACTCTGCGTGGATGGCGAAAACTGAATGAGGTGGATGAGTTCCCCATTCCAAGACAAACAGATATTCTACAGGCCCTTTCCGGCTCCCAATATATGTCAACCTTTGACGTGCTATCAGGGTTTACGCAATTGGAGTTCGATCAAGAATCGAGAGATAAGACAGCCTTTCATACCCATCGCAGATTGTTTCAATTTACGAGGATGCCTTTCGGGTGGCGAAACGGCCCACCCGTGTTCCAAAGAGTCATGCAGGAAGTCCTAGCTCCTTTCCTGTGGCAATTCGCCCTAGTGTACATCGACGACATTGTGGTATACTCCATGTCCTTCGCCCAACACTTGGCACATATAGATCGAGTTCTTGACACTATAAAAAGGGCTAACCTTACGCTTTCACCGCCCAAGTGTCATTTAGGATACCAGAGTCTGTTGCTACTGGGTCAAAAGGTATCTTGCCTGGGACTCTCCACTCACAGGGAAAAGGTGCAAGCCTTACTGGAGATTGAAGAACCCCAAAACAGGAAGGCGCTGCGCACCTTCCTTGGAATAGCGGTTTACTTCTCCTCATTCATACCTCAATATTCACTCATTGCCAGACCCCTCTTCGACTTATTGAAAGATGGGGCTCCCTGGATCTGGCACGAGCCATGCAAACAAGCCTTCTCATTGCTGAAATATGCCCTAGCCACGGCTCCAGTCAGGGGACACCCCATGAAAGGGTTGGGTTATAGACTCTATACCGATGCGTCTGATGTAGCTTTGGCAGGTACGTTACAGCAGATACAGCCAATGACTATTAAGGACCTTAAAGGGACGCGCGCCTACGAGAAGTTGAAACTCGCATATGATCAGCAGGAGCAGATCCTTGAGTTGGTAAAGAAGTTGAACGCTGGGCAAGATGATCGCCCCCTACCTGCACAGTGGGCATCCGCTTTCGAAGAATCTACTGTCCAGGTGGAAAGAGTTATCGTGTATTGGAGTCAAACATGCAAGGGTCCCGAGACCTGATACTCAGCAACCGAGAGAGAAGCCTTAGCAGCTGTTCTGTGGTAAAGACAGGGCGAAAATTCTGCAGATTGATGTGGGCGTAGTCTCTATCCCCTTCTTTGGGGTAGACATCCCAGCATCTAGTCAACGCATCAGGTTTCGTGCCAAGCCTTCCCGGGTGGAAACGGACAACCATGTTGAACTGCAAGAGAAACTCTGACCAGCACACCTGCCTGCAGGTCAAGAGTTTAGTAGTGGTGAAATATTCCAAGTTCTTATGATCTGTGACAACGTCAATTAGAGTGCCAGAGCCTTCAAGATAGTGTCGCCAAGAGTGTCATATCCGTGCATACCCGACCCCAACCCGACTTCCAGACCTCCACCCTCTTCACCTCTGGAGTCATACCCTACCACTGCCGTTCCGATACTCACCTTCGGTCCTGGCAACACACCTCCTTCTACCCCCCATGCCACCTCTACTCCTCCTTCCCTCTCCTCCCCTATCTCCGTCCGCTCCGATACTCACCTCGGACCGAACACTGCCCCTCTCGCCACCCTCCTACTACTCCTCCTCCTACTCCACTCCTCCTTCACAACACCTCCACCCTCCCGTCACCCTCCTACGCTTCCCCCGTCCGCTCCGATACTCACCTTCGGACCTGACAACTCTCCTTCCCGCCACTCCTTCTCCCTTACCTTTCTCCTCTCTCCTCCCTCTGGTACTCTTCCGCTGACCTCCTGCCAAGTTACAACCTTCCACTGCTGTCCCGTACTTCGTACTCAGGCACTGCTTGTACCTTTGCTCCGAGCCTCCGTCATAGTCCCTACCTCAGACTTTGACTCCACCTCGGTCTTAGTCCATTGCATTGGTGACCTCATACTACGTAAACACCATTGCCAATATTCCTCGGACTTTCAACCCTGCCTCCGTAACCTCTGTAAGCTCCGCAACCTCCGAGCTTCACGGATCGCCTTTGGCACTTTCACCGCTTGTAATGTATCTCTCGCGTTTTCCCCTCATCCCTATTTGGACTACTGCTTCTTCCCATTCTAGCCAGTTAGTCATCATCCCCACTTCTCCTCATCCTCCTGCCCCTCTGGGCCTCGCCCTCCCTACCTCCTTTCGGACGTATCACAGGTCCTGCCTTATGACCTTCGGTACCGCTCCGCTTCTTCTACCCTTTGTTCCCATTCAGACATCTTTGTTCCGATTCGGTTCCCCTTTGTTTCCTTGTGCTTTTGCCCCCTCCATTATATATATTGGCGCTTGTACATACTCGTTTTGGCTCAGTCCGAAATCGACCTGAAATGCCCCCTAGAGACTTCCTGCTCACCTACTGTGAAATTAAGGACCAAATGGACAAACAGCAATGGCACAACGCTCCACTTGAGTCACTGAGGCCAAGGTCCCTCCATGCTAAGTCTCCGATTCCACTCCGGAGTCATCTGTATCCGCCCGTTTCTAACACACGTGAGTGTCAAGTAGATCAGCAAAGATGGTATTGACAAACCACTGAAAGGCTGCAGGTGCATTGGTCAGACCAAATGGCATGACAAGCCACTCATAGGATCCATAGCATGTGCAGAACAAAGTCTTCCACTCATCACCTGCTGCCATCTGCACCAAATGGTATGCATGGCAGAGGTCGAGCTTGGTGTAGATCTTTGTACAGCTAGGAACATCTAGGAGGTCAGACATATGCGGCAGCAGATACCTATCTTTCTTTGTGATCTTGTTGAGGCCCCTGAAGTCCACACAAAGATGTCTTTCTTGCGGATGAAGAGCGCTCCCATCATTCCCAACAGTCCCAAGCCAAATTCCCATGCCCAACCATGCCACCAATTTCACCCCCTCTCCAGATCTCCATCACCACACATACAACCCAGCCGTTTTTCTACCCGTTGGTGATGCTATACCTTCCTCCTTTACCCACGGAGCATTTCCCAGAATGGAAACCCCATACTCGGATGGTTCAGCATGGGTAGAGTCTCACATGGTCTTGACAGCACCTGTCAATGGCCACATCTCAAGAACCACTGCACCAATTGGGACAAATAAGGGTTTGCCTAACGGCCCGTTTACATTCCCCCATTCCATTCATTCCATTTCCAACTCATATAAAATAGATAATAGCTTGTACATAACAAGTTAGTACTGATAGACCCATAAAGAAACAAGAAAGAGTCACATTGTCATGACCTGGCGTTCCCCGGGGCCAGACGATTTCCTCCCTGACCTTCTCCCACACCCGAACACTCCGCTCGCCACCCGTCGCCGTCTAACCACTTCCCGCCACCTCTCCACAACCCCTCTCTTAATTGTCATTGAACGACCTAGTGGTGCAGAGCGCTGCAACCTGTTGTCCCATGCTTTGCCACACCTTGTTATCTCACGGTGAAGGTCACGCTTGACCTTCGCTGCCTTGAACACGTGCCCTTTGTTTGTTTCCCCCCTTCTTTCCTCCGCCCGCAATCTCTGTGAGATCTGGCGACTTATTCCCTATTCAGTTCCCTAGTGCTTATATACAGCTTGTAACTAATGCTTGTACTGTAGTTCGAAATCAACTAGAAACTCACCCCTAAGCTTACCTCTGTCCCCCATAAGACCTCCGACCTTCTGAAGTATCAGGACCGTGTCAAGAACAAGGCGCAACGCTCCTCCTTGAGTCGTTGAAGCCGAAATCCCGGCTCACTCGCCTAAGTAGCCTCGGCCTCGAGATCGGTGGGGTTTATCCCTCGCTAAAGCTTGGTCGTGTGTAGGACGCCTGTACCACTAGCGGGCAACGCTCGGTCACCTATGGCTACCATCGGCGAAGATTCGCACGGTTCTGACACACATCCAAGTGGCAAAGACATCATCCATGACCCTAACGCCCCCCTTGAGCTTGTTGCTTACGTCTAAGATTCCCCTGCTCATAACTCTCAGCCTTGACGTCCAAGAGAGATGTAGGTGAGTGTTTAGTTGAGGTTCTAGCAGACCTGGTAGCGCCCCAGGACCAAAACCCAGCCCCACAAACCACACCCACGCACACTACAACCCTCCCCCCTCTTCTCTGTCTCGAGTCAAGGCAATTGTCCCATTACATCATCAAGAAATGTATGGAGAGCCTCAAGCTCAGACTGGGACAGTGTCAGGGATGCATCCGGGGTCGAGGCAGTCTGGGTGTAGCGTCCGGTGCTGAGGACCTCATGGGGGGTAGATCGGGTGTGCGTACTGGCAGGCCTGATGCAGGACAGCGATCCCTGGCCACTTAGACTGAAGTGGGAATGTTGAGTTATTATTCAAAGGGAAACTATGCTACTTACCTGAAGTGGGAATGTTGAGAAGAAGGTTACTTCTTTGGTTCCCACCCCAGGTGTGTTTATATACATGTGGCTTGGGTCACATGAGGTTCGCCATGTCACCCCGCATACAGCTGCAGTCACCCGGGTGTCCCCATGGGGGATCCCGAGGGCATATGCTGCATGCATGCGCACTAGGTTGCGCCCTAGAGCTGTCCAGGGCATCCGGGGCTAGGCATGTCGTGTGCATGTCACAGGTGGGTCAATAATACATAGATATAAGGGAAAGGTCATCCGTGTGAAATAGAAATAGAAGTGGAAGAGGGATAGAGGGGGGAAGGGATATGAAGGAAGGGTGCAGGGTGAGAGAGGAGGTACCGGGTGAGGTGGGCCTGGGTGGAGGCGGGTCGGGCAGGTGTGCCCAGACAGACAGGGAATACAGGGTGCCAAGGGGAGGATGGGTGCCTTCCTCCAACTCGATCTTCAGGTCATATTCATGGTGCGGCGCAAGAGTATTGGCTTTACTCTTACTGAAGACATCCACAAACTCATGATAAGCCTTGGGAACAGTTGAGAGGTCGACAGGATCAGCCAGAATAGAGGTCGATGTCAGGGCACACCTCGGGTTGCTAGCATAAGTAGCGCATTGCCACATGACCCATATCTCCATCAGCTTCTACTTCTTTTCTTCTTCTTCATCTCTGATCTGATCTGATCTGCGGCTGCCAGTTATGATGCTGCATGATCTTCTATCCTTCTTGATCCAATACTACCGGTTATTAGCTAGTTGCCTAGTTACCACCTCTACCATGTATATATGACCATGTGCTGGGATGGGCATGTCCCCCAGCTTTGATATCAATTAGGTTTCTGGGGGATCCTTTGTTGCGAGCATGCATGACCCTGACAGTCAAGCGCAACTCTGCTATAGTGGACAGATTTTCCAGGCAGAAAGTGACAGATCCATCGAGTCAGGCAGTCTGGGCAAACACAGCTGGACTGATGATCTCAATGGTGATTGCCTGATGGACAGATGCACACTGTGGGTTGGAGGTTAGATTCCCTTGCATTGGGACTGGGTCCACAACTATGGGAGGAGAGCTCAGGATGGTTGGACTGGATTGCTCAGACGTCTGGAAAGTCATACTGCTTGAGACCCAGTCAATCAATGGATTGTGTTGGGTGAGCCAGTCATGTCCTAGGACAATAGTGCAAGAACCATCCAACGATGTGACATAACATGTTGTTGGAGTAACCTCACCAGTGGCAAATCAGATGGGCAGATTCACAGCTTGGGTGATCATGGAGTTCATGGTACTGTCAAATAATCAGAGTTGCAGAGGCATGACAGGGTATGTGGAGATGTGACGCCCATTGATGAAGGATGTATGTGGGGCCCCAGCCCATGTCTATATTCTGCCCACAACATCAATTGATGTTGTGTTGACTGATAATTATGTTGCAATGCTAATTTAGTGTCATGGAAGCTTCTCTATTTATTTGTGCCGAGAATGCATTAGAATGTATATAAACCCTCGGGGTATCTGTAAAAGGTGGATCAGCCTTTACTTCTACCCTGTCAATATACAGCAACTAAAAGCATATAATTAGACAGACCATCTGAGGCCTGAGGCGAACAGGGGAATGGAACGTACCATCCCCAAAACAAGTAAGAAACCCTTTCACTTTTTTACGCTCTATTTTCCTTTCCATTCTCGGCACCATGTTACCGGTGCCAAAACTCCATTTGGCAATGCACACATCATTGGCCCCTGACAACGTGCGACTTCAATCAAGTTCTCATGCAAACTTGTTGAACAACTCAACACATCCTCTTGATGTTGAGATACAACACCAGGAGCATGTCTAACGCTCCTGCCAACATGGCTGGCCCCTCCACTGGCTGTAGGGTGGAGGACGACACCACCTCAAGTGATAGTGGTGATCTGGGCCTGCAAGGGCCCAGCGACATGTCTCAGATGTGTCAAATCTATCTGAGAGACGTTGACCAAGTTACAACGTCTGAAGCCCTCATAGCTGAGACTCTTGCAGCATATGTCCCAAGGCGCATGTTGCATCCTCCATCCCCAACCCACTCCCTTGCATCTGAAATGGTGCGAGTATTAAGAAATCGTGTCAACCAAGTCGACAAAGACATCACCAACTTGAGGGGAAATGTTCATAACATGAATACCCAGATCTCTGGGAATAGCAATAACATTGCTTGTTTAGATTGCAACATCATTAAGGTGGAAGAAAGATTAAACGAGAAACTAAACGAAATTCTCCTCACACTCTCTTGACACGACGAGCCAAAGCCACCCACAGTAACGGTGGAAAATGTCATATCCGTGCATACCTGACCCCGACCCGACTTCCGGACCTCCACCCTCTTCACCTCCGGAGTCATAACCTACCGCTGCCGTTCCGATACTCACCTTCGGTCCTGGCAACACACCTCCTCCTTACCTCTCCAACCCTATCTCCGTCCGCTCCGATACTCATCTTGGACCGAACACTGACCCTCTCGCCACCCTCCTACTACTCCGCTCCCCCTTCACAACACCTCCACCCTCCCGTCATCCTCCTATGCTTCCCCCGTCCGCTCCGATACTCACCTTTGGACCTGACTACTCTCCTTTCCGCCACTCCTTCTCCCTTACCTTTCCCCTCTCTCCTCCCTCTGTTACTCCTCCACCACCCTTCTGCCAAGTTATGACCTTCCACCGCTGTCCTGTACTTCGCACTCGGACACCACTCGTACCTTACTCCGAGCCTCCGTCATAGTCCCTACCTCGGACTTTGACTCCACCTTGGTCTTAGTCCATTGCATTGGTGACCTCATACTACGTAAACACCATTGCCAATATCCCTCGGACTTTCAACCCCGCCTCCGTAACCTCCGTAAGCTCCGCAACCCCTGAGCTTCGTGGATCGCCTTCAGCACTCTCGCCGCTTGTAATGTATTTCTCGCGTTTTCCCCTCATCCCTATTTGGACTACTGCTTCTTCCTATTCTAGCCAGTTAGTCATCATCCCCACTTCCCCTCATCCTCCTGCCCCTCTGGGCCTCGCCCTCCCTACCTCCTTTCGGACGTATCACAGGTCCTGCCTTATGACCTTCGGTACCGCTCCACTCCTTCTACCCTTTGTTCCCGTTCGGACATCTTTGTTCCAATTCAGTTACCCTTTGTTCTCCTTGTGCTTTTGCCCCTTCCATTATATATATCGGCGCTTGTACATACTCGTTTTGGTTTAGTCCGAAATCGACCTGAAATGCCCCCTAGAGACTTCCTGCTCACCTACTGTGAAATTAAGGACCAAATGGACAAACAGCAATGGCACAGCACTCTGCTTGAGTCGCTGAGGCCAAGGTCCCTCCACGCTAAGTCTCCGATTCCACTCCGGAGTCGTCTGTTTCCGCCCCGTTCTAACAGAAAACCCACCTCCGAACCCATCAACTGATGACTCCCAACTCTGTGGCCCCCTCTCTTTCTCTTTAGGGTGGTAGATCCCTTGCCCCCTTACAACACTGGCATTCTTCTTTAGTGAGCTTGCCACTCTTGTCAAGCTTCAAGGACGGATCAGAGTCGGGTTGCTTTCCCTTGGACTTTTTAGGGTCCTTGGTAGGGTGATCAGCGGAGGTGGAAGGGTTGGATGTGGAGTTGGGAGGATTGGAGGACTTAGAGTACTTTGAGTTCTTGCTTGATTTTGCGTTCTGCTTGGAGGAGTCAGGTGAGGTAGCTTGATCTCTTGGATGGTGCAACAACTCACCCTTGTGCTCCCAGTATCGTCCATCAATATCTTGGGCAAGAGAGCACATGTCATGCAGTGAGTGTGGCTTACCATAATGAGTGATCTCGTCCTTGATCCTATCTGGCAACCCATTATAGAAATGGTGCCTCAAGGCAACCTCACTGTATCTGGGTAACTGTGAAGCATTGCGATTAAACTCGACGACATACTTGGTGATCCTGTGATTATCTGACATAGTCAGAGTACTCAGATGATGTTCAGCATCACCAAATGGGTCATGTGGGCCAAAGTTCTCATTGAGTTCTCAGACAAAGAGTTCATAGGCGATGCAGGTTACCATGGAGGAGTTCAGGCTTGAACCAACTCAGAGCAATCCCCTTGAGGAAGAATGTGGCATAGATGACTTTCGTATGCTCATTAACAAATGCTTGGGGGCGGTTCTGGAAGGTAAGTTTGCACTGAACAAGGAATGTACGGAGTTTCTGAGGGTCAGTACCGTCAAATTGGTCAGGCTCACGAAGCTTCGTCCTATGACTGGGGTCTGGGGGTTGACAAGTGGCAGTGGTTGAACGGGCCAGGGTGGCAATAGCGTCTGTCAACTGGGCCAACACACGCTACTGGGGTCATCTGGCAGCTTGTCCTCAGGCAGATCATCACCACTGTGTCAGGGCACGCTGCTGCTGCCTCCTTTTCCTTTTGTCTCATCCTCTCATTCTCTCTGTTAGAACGGGGTGGAAACAGACGACTCCGGAGTGGAATCGGAGACTTAGCGTGGAGGGACCTTGGCCTCAGTGACTCAAGCGGAGCGCTGTGCCATTGCTGTTTGTCCATTTGGTCCTTAATTTCACAGTAGGTGAGCAGGAAGTCTCTAGGGGGCATTTCAGGTCAATTTCGGACTAAACCAAAACGAGTATGTACAAGCGCTGATATATATAATGGAAGGGGCAAAAGCACAAGGAGAACAAAGGGTAACCGAATCAGAACGAAGACGTCTGAACGGGAACAAAGGGTAGAAGGAGCGGAGCGGTACCAAAGGCCATAAGACAGGACCTGTGATACGTCCGAAAGGAGGTAGGGAGGGCGAGGCCCAGAGGGGCAGGAGGATGAGGGGAAGTGGGGATGATGACTAACTGGCTAGAATAGGAAGAAGCAGTAGTCCAAATAGGGATGAGGGGAAAACGCGAGAAATACATTACAGGCGGCAAGAGTGCCGAAGGCGATCCGCGAAGCTCGGGGTTGTGGAGCTTACGGAGGTTACGGAGGTGGGGTTGAAAGTCCGAGGGATATTGGCAATGGTGTTTACGTAGTATGAGGTCACCAATGCAATAGACTAAGACCGAGGTGGAGTCAAAGTCCGAGGTAGGGACTATGATGGAGGCTTGGAGCAAGGTACGAGCGGTGTCCGAGTGCGAAGTACGGAACAGCGGTGGAAGGTCGTAACTTGGCGGAAGGGTGGCGGAGGAGTAACAGAGGGAGGAGAGAGGGGAAAGGTAAGGGAGAAGGAGTGGCGGAAAGGAGAGTAGTCAGGTCTGAAGGTGAGTATCGGAGCGGATGGGGGAAGCATAGGAGGATGACAGGAGGGTGGAGGTGTTGTGAAGGGGGAGCGGAGTAGTAAGAGGGTGGCGAGAGGGGCGGTGTTCGGTCCGAGATGAGTATCGGAGCGGACGGAGGTAGGGTTGGAGAGGTAAGGAGGGGGTGTGTTGCCAGGACCGAAGGTGAGTATCGGAACGGCAGCGGTAGGTTATGACTCCGGAGGTGAAGAGGGTGGAGGTCCGGAAGTCGGGTAGTTCTTTTTTTGGTCTGGCTTATCGCCAGTTTTAGTGTATTGTTTTCGTCATTGTTTTCAATGATGTCGGATCTTGGGGCCATTATTGTGGTCCCAACGCTGATGTCCTCACCCTTTCTTCTGGGCGAGTAGTGAGGTCCCTTGTTTGGGTCCTCTGGTTCAAAGTCATTGGAGGTGTCCTCCACTTCGAAATCACCAGAGATATTCTCCGGTTCTTCTTCATTGGACTCATCTCCAACTTCACCTTCTGTTTTGTAGTCGACTTCCCTGGCGATCCTGTGCCTTGGGTTTCTGTCTCCTACTAACTAGTGCTCAGGGTGGCTCTTTGCCCGCTCTGGTATTCCACAATTATTGCGTACTTGTACCAGCCTTTGGTCAGTGTTCCCTGACTGCTTCAGGGAGGATTCGCCTTTCCATTTGGGTTTAGGGTCTTGCACATTGGCTCTTGCCTCTGTGTGTTTCTCCTTTCCCGCCTGGTTGGGCTTTTCACGATTTGCGGTCACGGTGGTTTTAGGTCTGGCATAGCATTCTGGCCTGTAGGCTGGAGCTATCCTCAGCCTGTTTTTCATCTCGTCCATGCGAGATGTTGTTCTGAACATCTCCTCGAAAGAGGAGAATCCCATTTTGATTATTTCCTCCTTGCATTCAGGGAGGATGTTTTCCAGAAACCTAGCATTAAGCAATGGTTCTGGGTAGGACTGTCTGGGTCCTTTTCCTGCATTGTACTTTACATTGCAGTATTTTTCCGTCACCTTCAATGTGGCGGGCTCCTTGATATATGTCCTCATTAGAGTATCGAGAACTTCAAGAAATTTCCCCCCTTTATCTCTAAGGAGGGCTTCTTCATGGAGTTTTAGTCCGTGTGAGAGTGCAGGCTCTGCCAATCCACCAATGAGACAATCCAGATGGATTTCATCGTAGTGTGCACCTCTATATCCTCGTGATGTGAGGAATCCTAGCAGTGTGGTGTACCACTGCCAGAAAATTTCTGTATCGTTTTCGCCTGACCACTTCATGTCAGGGAGTTGAGTAGGACCGTTATTTAACCAGTCCCACTTCACCCTGTCTATGTGTGGGGTGAAAGTTAGAAGTTCGGCCATCCGTGTGGCCTTGTGGTACCATCTTTCGAGGTGCCCATTATCCTCCAGCAATGTTTTGCTGGAAGTTTTCCTTGTGAAGTTTTCATGAGGGTTTGTTTGGTTCTCTCCAGCATTACTGGAGGGGTTTTGTGGAAGGTTACTTCCACTTATCCTTTGCCTGGGTGAAGTGACCGAGGAGGGCCATTTATCGCCTAAGATGGGGCCTGGTGTTGATGGTTGCCCGCTCATTTGTGGGTTCTCCTTACTAGGCTCCTTCTTCTGCCACATTGCACTCCTACAGACTTCGGTGACCTCATCCGAAGTTGGTGACTTCGCTTTTTTTGGCAAAAGTTTTGGGTTCGGCCTTGGCAGCAGTGGCTTCCCCTGAGCCTCTGTGCTCTCTGAGCATCTGCCCTTGACCTTTTCTCCTATTATTTCTCGGGCCTTTAGCCTGAGAAGGAGTTCTTCATCACTTCCTGTCCTCCATTCGGATGGGACCTGGAAAAAGTCCAGAAGTTTCTCGGACAATCGACTTCGGGGAGCTTCCCCATCCTCCTGCACCTGGTGCCTTTGCTGTGTCCACGCTGGGTCCGAGGCCATCTGAGGACAGTCCGGAAGTGAGCTCAACCTGTGAGTCTGTGTCGATCTGGATGACATGGCCTTTATATCCATGTTGGAGTGTGTACACTCGTTCTCAGACAGAGCGCTGAGTGTCTCACAGTGGTTGTGAGATGGTGTTGGTGGTGTGGAAGTTTTTTTCACATTTCCTCCACTCAGGACTGGCTCCCTGCACAAGCGGGAGTTGTTGTTTGATTGTTTTGCACAATTCCCAGTCACATAGACTGGGGAGTGAACCAGCATGCTGCGATTTTGCGGGCTGGACGTCTCACAGTTAATGTGAGACGATGTGGACAATGTGGAAGTTTTTTCCACATTTTTTGCGATCACAAATGGCTCCCTGTGCTGGCAGGAGTTGTTGTTTGATCGATTTGCACAACTACCAGTCGCATAGACTGGGGAGTGAACCGGCTTGCTGCTATATCGCAAGCTGGGCGTCTCGCGGCTGACGCGAGACGATTCCGTAGATGTGGACGATTTTTCCACATTTTTGGAACTCCAAACGGCTCCCTGCGCCAGCAGGAATGGTCATTTGGTTGTTTATGACAACTCCAGTCGCATAGACTAGGGAGTGAACCAGATTGCTGCTATATTGCAATCTGGTCGTCTTTCGTTTAATGCGAGACGATGCTGGACATGTGAAAGATTTTTCCACATTTTTTGGGATCAAAAACGGCTCCCTGTGCCAGTGGGAGTTATCGTTTGATGGTTTTGTGTAACTCCCAGTCAAATAGACTTGGGAGTGAACCGGCTTGCTGCAATCTTGCAAGCTGGATGTCATGCGGGTGACTCGAGATGATGTGGACAATTTTTCCACATTGCTTGGGGCCACAAACGGCCCCCTGCTGTCAGGGACAGCTCCGAAAGCGGCGAGGTCCCTGCGCGTGGGACTCGGTGGGACGAGTAGCGGCTGTGCGTAGCAGCAATCCCATCGCGGGGTGAGCGTCCCCGACCACTTAGTCTGAAGTGGGAAGTTGAGAAGAAGGCTGCTTCTTCTGTTCCCACCCCAGGCACTATTATATACATGCGGCTAGGGTCATGTGGAGGGAGCCACATCATCTCCGCACACAGCCGCACCTCCCTGGGTGTCTCCGCAGAAGATCCCAGAGGTGGCCGCTCAGTAGGCAGGAGTGTGCGTGGCGCATGCGGCAATCAGGGAGGCAGGGTTAGGTATGTAGTGGTACATAGAGAATGTTAGAACCGGCGGATTCAGACGACTCCGGAATGGAATCGGAGACTTAGCGTGGAAGGACCTCAGCCTCAGCAACTCAGGCGGAGCGCTGTGCCATTGCTGGTTGTCCTAGGGGTCCCTAATTTCGGATCTAGCAGAGGGAAAGTCTCTTGGGGGGAATTCATGTCGATTTCGGACTGAGGTTACAAGTTACTATGTACATTGTATATAAGGAGGGGTCCGGAATCAAAAGGAGCGAGGGTAGGATGAAAGGAGACAAAGGGAGATGGAAAGAGGAACAACACTGAGGGTCAAGGGTTTCACTCAATGGTGTTTCTCAAAGGAGGAATGAAGGGCCAAGGCCCAAGGAGGAAGGAAGGAGGTTGGGAGTGGGGAATGGCTAGCTGACTGAATAGAAAGGAAGCAGCAGCCCAAATAGGAATGAGGGAGAATAGCGGAATTGCATGGAGCAATGCAATAGTTGCAAGGTCCGACATAAGTCCGGAAAGTCCGAACTCGGAAGTTAAACTCCGGAATATTGGCAAACATAATTAAATGGAATGAGCTAACCAATACAATGGGTATAAGCGGAGGTGGGGTCAAAGTCCGAGGTCGGAGCTAAGACTGGAGGTTCCGGAGACAGAGATGCGAACGGGATTCCGGAGTGGAGGTCCGGAGTCGGGAGCATAGGTTTTGCGTACTCATCTGGAAGATGTCGAGGTTGGGGTCGGACCCAGAATGTTCCAGAGTCGGACTGAAGGTGGTGTCTGAGCCGGAGGTGGGATAACCTCTTGGGAGTCGGCAAGGAGAAGGTGATGGAAGGGAAGTAGGGCTCTGGAAGTCGGAGTTCGGAGTTCCGGGAGCCCGGAGCGGAGGTCGGGATTGTATGGATTTGACAGAGAAAGGGAAATCGACCGTAGAATAGAAATAGAAATAGAGATAGAGAGGAAGGGGAAAGTGGAGGAGGAGAGACGGGGAGTGATAGCAGGGTAGTGCGGTACAGTGCGGGGTGCGGTGCGGGGTCGGGCAGGCGTGCCCTGACACCTGCGCCAGCAGGAGTTACTGTTGTTGTTGTCAGTGTCTTGCACCAAGTGGGAGGTTCCCTGAGGATAGTGGGGCTCAGGGACTTCTTTTGGCATGTCTGACCCAGCCCTTAAGGCTGTTAGTGTGGCAGCCACGCGCTTATGTGTGTGCATGTTTGCCTCCTCACCCAGTGGTGAGAACTCTCTCTTTCTAGGAGAGATCATGTTGGCACATGGGGTTCTAAGGGTATTGTTCCCTGCATTTACCCCATGTAAGTTTTTGGGATCCTCAGGGTTTGTCCCTGAGGTCCTACCAATATGTGGCAGGTCTTCGTCATCATCCAATGATGCAGTGTTTAGGTTATCTCCCAAATTGGGAGATTGCGGCTTTTTAACAAAGCCACCCTTTGTTCTCGCTGCAGATGCGAGCTTCCCCATTTGGGGGTATGACGGTGCCATGTCAGGCACCGTCCCCGGAACAGATGTAAAAAGGATGTGTAGATTAGTTTTAATCACACCCCAAGCACTTAAAAAAGTGTGAGGACTGTGGGGCTCGCTCAGGTCACCAGGCCATAAGTGTCACAAAGGTGTGGGTATTACGGGGTGATAAGCGATAGGTTTCAACCCGTCACCTGTCACATGACACTAATCTACAACGGGACTACATGTAATGGGGGCCCAGGGCTTGTGCCCTGACAGGAGGGGATGCTGAGGTTGGACAAGTGGGAGAAGCAAGGAGAGCTAGTCCTCTACTGGGGTAGGGTATACGTCTCAAAAGACCTGCAACTCCACCATGATCTGGTACGGCTACACCATGACTCACGGGCGATGGGGCACCTGGGGCAATGGAAGACCCTGGAGCTCGTCTCCTGTGACTACTGGCGGCCCCAGATGGCAGAGTATGTCGGGCGATACATATGCAGATGCGACACCTGCAACCATGTCAAATCCTTCCCTGCATGGAAGGTTGGGAAGCTCACCCCAAACAAAGTCCCCACCCATCGCTGGCAGGTAATTTCGGTGGACATGGTGGGGGAGCTCCCAGAGTCAAAGGGCTATAATGCCATCCTGGTCGTAGTGGACTGCCTATCCAAACGCATCCATGCAGTCCCCACCGTAATGTCAGTGGACTCAGCAGGTATCGCACGGCTCTTCTTAGAGCACATCTGGAAACACCATGGGCTCCCTGAGGAGATCCTTAGCGACAGGGGAAGCGCTTTCATCTCGTGCTTCTCAAGAGAACTTGCGGACCTCCTGGGAGTCAAGCTAACCCCCTCAACACCCTACCACCCCCAGATGGATGGACAGACAGAGTGGGTCAACCAAGAAATTGAGGCCTACCTCTGTGTGTTTGTCAACCACCACCAAGACAACTGGGCGGACTGGCTCCCATTAGCAGAGTTTGCCTACAACAACCACATCCACTCCTCCACCTGCTGAACCCCCTTCGAACTAGACACCACGCAACACCCCAGGATGGGGACAGAACCCACATGCACGTTGAAGGAGAGAACGAAGGAAGGTCAGTTGGGAGGTTCAAACGAGACCACCACCAAGCTGTTCCCTGGTTCTTTAGTTAGGATGGGGAAGTGTACTAGTATTATTTATTGTAAATATAGTACCAATCCGAGTGTTTTGGCTAATTCTATTTTTATGGGTTAGTTTTAAAGTTCCTGGGAATTGACTTACAGATAAACCGAGCCCTGCGGAGCTGTTTCTTTATTGAAATTTATTAATTTGTCTAGGTGTAATTCTGAGTAGCGTTGTTTAATTTGGATTTAAACTTGAATTTAATCTTCTACTTGGTGAAGTTTCAAAGATTCTATTCAGTTAATGAATTTGGATTGTGTCTGGAGTGTCCCTTGGGTTTGTTTTATTTTTGTCTTATTTTATTGCTTGTTTTAACAGTAGCAAGATAACTGTTTTGTGTTTACACTTTGAAATCTGGAGTGTTAACCAGCTCTCCTGTTGAAATATTTACTTAATATTTCTCTCCTTAATTGCTGCCTTTTACTACAGTGGCAATCTTAACTGTATATCACTTTTTCGCGCTGGAGTGACAACCAGAAATGCTTGAGAAAAATACTCTATTTTCTTACTTCTCTAAGGGGGGCGAAAAGTCGCAGAAAGGGTCTCCCTTTTATATCCTTGGGTTGCCTTCCTTTTTCACGCTCTACCTTCTATTTACAGGATTTATTTACAGTGTATTTTTCTCAAACTGAATAGAAAATGAAATTTTCACGCTATAGTTCTACTGCACTTTTGCTGCGCTGAACTGCAGTTCTACTGCAGTCAGACTGCGCCTAGAATCCTTATTGTCCTCCCTTGCCTAAGCTATTTTAATGGTTAATTAGAACTTGGCTGTGCTGCATTTGTCGCAGTTACCTATTTCAAATTCCCTATATATACCATTAAATTTGCTATGACTCGATGATTCTGAATTCAAACTTCGCATTACTATGCGTACAGCTGTGCTGAGACCTTCAGCTGATTTATTCCATTTTTATTTAGCGATATTTAGTTAAAATGAGACTGAAATGGTAAATGAGTGAATTATTCAGGTTTAAAACTGAAAGAAAAAGTTGCTAGTAGTTAAGAATTACTTAAACGAATGTGTTATAGCTCTCCACTTCATTAGAATATTGTTCCCTAAAATTCCCGCCATGGTCTGTCATAGTTTAGTGGTTTTCGTGAATTTCGTTCATATTCCCTGATTCCCCTTTGTATTATCACATCCTAATCCTCCATATGTATTGTTCGTTGTTATAGTAGGTCGTCCTTGAAGATATCATATTTTTATGTATTTTATTTAGGACTCTGGACCTCTTGAAGCTGTCTTCCCGCGCGTTTTCAGGTTTCTAACTTCATGTCCTTGTATCTCATTCATTTCTGAATGTTTTCTCACGTTCTTAGTATCATAAATTTTCATTTATTCCCACCTTTCCAATGGTACTAAGGTTGTGTCCTATTTCCTGGTATTCGTTGAGTTAGCAAAAGTTCGCATGCACATTCGGTAATCATGTGCATCATTCCCATAGACGTTCGTATGCGGGTGCCATTTCCGTTTAATTGTTTGGGATTTATGATATGCGCAGGTGTTTATTTCTTTCATATGGGCTTCTGTGATTTATTTCAGATTTTTCCCTCATGATCTAAGGTTGTTTTGCACTTTCCATGCTTTGTTTTGACCGGGCTCTTCCTTATTTGGACGGAAATTGGTCTTCGCAATCTGCCGAAGTGCGGATCTCGGTTCCGATGGCTGGTTCCCTGCGCATTGCCACCCTCACGTGTCATTACACATGATGCGGATTTCTATATTCCCATCATGGGTATAACTTCACAACGACTGGACCGTTTGGGCTGAAAATTTGCATAATTATAGTTCCCCATTTTTTATAATTTCCGTGTAAATTTTGTTGTATGTTTTAATTATGGATCCTACGCAAACATCGTCTTTTCCCTGAGCTCGGACTTTTGATGTCGCTATTCCCGTTATTGGATATCTCATTAATGCATGATCCTTTTTTTATGAAAATTTGGGAGGATCAAGATTAGATCCCTTCCTTTCTAATGGGTTATCAAGCTTGTCTCGGTCGTTAATGGTTAATCTTCGCGCTTTCCTTTTAGACGTTGTCCTTGTTTTGCAGGAGTTTTAGTCATATCTCCATCGTTTATAGGTAGTTTCCCCTGTAATTACTTTCATTGGGTCCGTTTGGGGGACATCTACATTTCCTATTATAGACACGACTTTGAATTTTGCATTAGTTCCTGAGGAATCCTTGTTCCGTGGTACTTCCATCCTTGGCTACGTGTGCGGACGTGGGAAAGTAGCTTCCGTGGAGGTTCTCTGATTGTTTTTATAGTCAAATCTTGGTCGATTGTCCTAATTCTTTGTTTAATATTTGCTATAAATTCCCCCGAGAATTCCGTCTCGTTGATGCTAAGCTTGAAATATTTTTGCTAATTTCCTTTCTTTCGATTTATCGCGTATAGTCATAATAATTCGTAAAAATTCGTAAAAATTCATTAAAATTCAGGTCCTTCTATTTTCTCATATCTACTTGTCGTATGAGGTTTTGTGATTTATCTGGCATATTTCCATAATGGATTTTCATAGTGTGACCGTTATTTCTCCTACAACGTCCAAGGTAGAGGCTGCCGATGCCTTCTCATCAAGGATGATGAAGATGCAGGAGGAAGTAAAGGCAGCACTGGAGCACACAGCAGACAAGATGGCCCGCTACTATGACCAGGGCCATGAGACAGCCCCCGAATACTGGGAGGGTGACCAAGTATGGCTCAGTGCCCAGAACTACACAACCAACTGCCCGCCTTGAAGACATATCAGATTAAACCCCTAACTACACCTATTTGACGGGAGCACCAACTCAATCATAACCCATGCCATTGATATTCCCCTCTGCTTCGCTTCCGGAAACATCACCCCCATGACTTTCTTTGTCACATCGCTGGATGGATCATGTTCCTTAGTCCTAGGACACAACTGGCTTACCCGCTACAATCCATTGATTGACTGGGTCTCAAGCAGCATTACGTTCCGAACATCGTCTCTGGCACCACTGCCATTGTCCGACATCCAACCATCTGATGTTTCACCAGCACCTCAGTCACAGGCTCCCACTCCTCCATTACCATCTATCGAGTTCGTCAGCCATTCCGCATTTGTGAAGGCTTGTCGACTTGAAGGATCGGTATCCTTCAGCCTAACCATCCCTTCCGAGGAAAGCCGCTTGAGGGCTGCCTCATCCCACACCGATTTCATTGACCTCTTGGGTGTTCCGAAGGAGTATCATGAGTTTGCGGATGTGTTCAGTAAGAGCAAAGCCTCGACGCTGGCACCGCACTGTGAGCACCACCTGAAGATCGACCTTGAGGAAGGCACTTCTCCACCCTTGGGTACTATGTACTCTCTCTCTACTTCGGAACTCGAGGCCCTCTGGGTGTTCTTAGATGAACACCTAGCCTCCGGGTTCATTCGTCCCGCTACCTCCGCTCATGCAGCACCGGTCCTCTTCGTCCACAAGAAGGATGGATCCCTCCGTCTTTGCGTTGACTTCCGAGGGCTGAACAAGATCACCAAAAAGGATCGCTACCCACTCCCCTGCATCTCCGACCTCCTTGACGCACCTAGCCATGCCACAGTCTACACCAGACTCGACCTCCGGCATGCTTACCACCTGGTTTGCATTGCAGCAGGCGACGAATGGAAGACTTCCTTCCACACATACTATGGTTCCTATGAGTGGCTTGTCATGCCATTCAGTCTCACAAATGCACCTGCAGCCTTCCAGCGATTCGTCAACACGATCTTTGCCGACCTCTTGGACATTTCTGTGGTAGTCTACCTAGATGACATCCTTACCTACTCGGAAGACATGGCTTCACATCAGGAGCATGTCCAAGAAGTTCTTAGGAGACTCCGCAAACACGGCCTATATGCCAATCCGAAGAAATGCGAATTTCATATGGACACTACGGAATATCTCGGATACTGCCTCTCTCCCTCCAGACTCACCATGTCCATCAAGCAGGTCAAAGCCGTCCAAGATTGGCCCGAGCCCCATGAAGTCAAGGATGTCCAATCCTTCCTTGGCTTCGCTAACTTCTATCAGCGTTTCATCCACCAATACTCCGACATTGTGGTCCCCTTGACGCGCCTTATGTGCAAAGGAGCCCCCTGGTTATTCTCTGATGACTGTCGCTCTGCTTTCAACACCTTGAAAGAAGCCTTCACTTCTGCTCCTATCCTTACACATTGGCTACCCAACACCCCCCTCATTGTAGAAACCGATGCCTCTGACTACGCGAACTCCGGAATCCTGTCCATCCACTGTGATGACGGAGAGATTCACCCCATCGCTTTCCGCTCTAGAACACTCTCGGCGCCGGAGCTCAACTATGACACCCACGATAAGGAACTGCTCGCCATCCATGACGTGTTCCAATTGTGGCATCACTACCTTGAAGGTTCAGGAACTCCAATCAATGTCATCACCGACCACAAGAACCTCGAGTATTTTTCCACCACCAAACTCTTGACCTGGCGGCAAGCCCGCTGGTCGGAGTTCCTTTCCCAGTTCCACATGACTGTCCGATTCCATCCCGGAAGACTCGGAGTAAAACCAGATGCGTTGACTAGACATTGGGACGTCTATCCCAAAGAAGGGGATATGGACTACGCTCGCATCAATCCACAGAACTTCTGACCGGTCTTCACTTTGGAGCAGCTCACTGCATCCTTACGAGCCACGTTCCTAGCTGCCACAGTAATCCGAGCAGCCGTACTCATCGACACAGAGGCTCTTCATTGAGACATTCTAGCCTCCCTCTCCTCCGACACCACAATCTCTTCTCATCTCGCTTCCCCCAACCTCCCCAATTCCTGTTAGAAATGGGCGGATACAGACGACTCTGGAGTGGAATTGGAGACTTAGCGTGGAGGGTGTTAGAACAGGTGGATTTGGACGACTCTGGAATGGAATCAGAGACTTAGCATGGAAGGACCTCGGCCTCAGCGACTCAGGCGGAGCGCTGTGCCATTGCTGGTTGTCCTGGGGGTCCCTAATTTCGGATCTAGCAGAGGGAAAGTCTCTTGGGGGGAATTCAGGTCGATTTCGGACTGAGGTTACAAGTTACTATGTACATTGTATATAAGGAGGGGTCCGGAATCAAAAGGAGCGAGGGTACTCTGAAAGGAGACAAAGGGAGCTGAAAGGAGGGGCAACACTGAGGGTCAAGGGTTTGACTCAATGGTGTTTCCCAAAGGGGGAGTGAAGGGCCAAGGCCCAAGGAGGAAGGAGGGAGGATGAGAGTGGGGAATGGCCAGCTGACTGAATAGAAAGGAAGCAGCAGCCCAAATAGGAATGAGGGAGAATAGCGGAATTGAATAGGACAATGCAATAGTTGCAAGGTCTGACATAAGTCCGGAAAGTCAGAACTCGGGAGTTAAACTCCGGAATATTGGCAAACATAATTAAATGGAATGAGCTAACCAATACAATGGGTATAAGCGGAGGTGGGGGTCAAAGTCCGAGGTCAGAGCTAAGACCGGAGGTTCCGGAGACAGAGACGTGAACGGGATTCCGGAGCGGAGGTCCGGAGTCGGGAGCATAGATTTTGCGTACTCGTCTGGAAGGTGTCGAGGTTGGGGTCGGACCCGGAATGTTCCGGAGTCGGACCGAAGGTGGTGTCCGAGCCGGAGGTGGGATAACCTCTTGGGAGTCGGCAAGGAGAAGGTGATGGAAGGGAAGTAGGGCTCTGGAAGTCGGAGTTCGGAGTTCCGGGAGCCCGGAGCAGAGGTCGGAATTGTATGGATATGACAGAGGGACCTTGGCCTCAGCGACTCAAGTGGAGTGCTGTGCCATTGCTGTTTGTCCATTTGGTCCTTAATTTCACAGTAGGCAAGCAGGAAGTCTCTAGGGGGCATTTCAGGTCGATTTCAGACTGAGCCAAAACGAGTATGTACAAGCACCAATATATATAATGGAGGGGGCAAAAGCACAAGGGAACAAAGGGGAACCGAATCGGAACGGAGACGTCTGAACGGGAACAAAGGGCAGAAGAAGTGGAGCGGTACCAAAGGTCATAAGTGTTAGAACCAGGCAGAAACAGACGACTCCGGAGTGGAATCGGAGACTTAGCATGGAGGGACCTTGGCCTCAGCGACTCAAGCGGAGCGCTGTGCCATTGCTGTTTGTCCATTTGGTCCTTAATTTCACAGTAGGTGAGCAGGAAGTCTCTAGGGGGCATTTCAGGTCGATTTCGGACTAAACCAAAACGAGTATGTACAAGCGCCGATATATATAATGGAAGGGGCAAAAGCACAAGGAGAACAAAGGGTAACCGAATCGGAACAAAGATGTCCGAACGGGAACAAAAGGTAGAAGGAGTGGAGCGGTACCGAAGGTCATAAGGCAGGACCTGTGATACGTCCGAAAGGAGGTAGGGAGGGCGAGGCCCAGAGGGGCAGGAGGATGAGGGGAAGTGGGGATGATGACTAACTGGCTAGAATAGGAAGAAGCAGTAGTCCAAATAGGGATGAGGGGAAAACGCGAGAAATACATTACAAGCAGCGAGAGTGCCGAAGGCGATCCACGAAGCTCAGGGGTTGCGGAGCTTATGGAGGTTACGGAGGCGGGGTTGAAAGTCCGAGGGATATTGGCAATGGTGTTTACGTAGTATGAGGTCACCAATGCAATGGACTAAGACCGAGGTGGAGTCAAAGTCCGAGGTAGGGACTATGACGGAGGCTCAGAGCAAGGTACGAGCGGTGTCCGAGTGCGAAGTACGGAACAGCAGTGGAAGGTCGTAACTTGGCGGAAGGGTGGCGGAGGAGTAACAGAGGGAGGAGAGAGGGGAAAGGTAAGGGAGAAGGAGTGGCGGAAAGGAGAGTAGTCAGGTCCGAAGGTGAGTATTGGAGCAGACGGGGGAAGCGTAGGAGAGGTAAGGAGGAGGCGTGTTGCCAGGACCGAAGGTGAGTATCGGAACGGCAGCGGTAGGTTATGACTCCGGAGGTGAAGAGGGTGGAGGTCCGGAAGTCGGGTCAGGGTCGGGTATGCACGGATATGACAATAAGGCAGGACCTGTGATATGTCCGAAAGGAGGTAGGGAGGGCAAGGCCCAGAGGGGCAGGAGGATGAGGAGAAGTGGGGATGATGACTAACTGGCTAGAATGGGAAGAAGCAGTAGTCCAAATAGGGATGAGGGGAAAATGCGAGAGATACATTACAAGCGGCGAAAGTGCCGAAGGCGATCCGCGAAGCTTGGAGGTTGCGGAGCTTACAGAGGTTACAGAGGTGGGGTTGAAAGTCCGAGGGATATTGGCAATGGTGTTTACGTAGTATGAGGTCACCAATGCAATGGACTAAGACCAAGGTGGAGTCAAAGTCCGAGGTAGGGACTGTGACGGAGGCTCAGAGCAAAGGTACGAGCGGTGCCTGAGTACGAAGTACGGGACAGCGGTGGAAGGTCGTAACTTGGCGGGAGGTCGGTGGAAGAGTACCAGAGGGAGGAGAGAGGTAAGTAAGAAGGAGTGGCGGAAAGGAGAGTTGTCAGGTCCGAAGGTGAGTATCGGAGCGGATGGGGGAAGCGTAGGAGGATGATGGGAGGGTGGAGGTGTTGTGAAGGAGGAGCGGAGGAGGAGGAGGAGTAGTAGTAGGAGGGTGGCAAGAGGGGCGGTGTTCGGTCCGAGGTGAGTATCGGAGCAGACAGAGATAGGGGAGGAGAGGGAAGGAGGAGTAGAGGTGGCATGGGGGGTAGAAGGAGGCATGTTGCCAGGACCGAAGGTGAGTATCGGAACGGGCAGCGGTAGGGTATGACTCCGGCGGTGAAGAGGGTGGAGGTCTGGAAGTCGGGTTGGGGTCGGGTATGCATGGATATGACATCGAGAGTCTTCGACTCGCGACCTCAAGTTCTCACAGTGAGGACCGTTAGAGGACTCGACATAACCAGACTTATAAGACATGTTGTGCGTTGTACAGTCACATGGTTCAGTTGAGTCACAGGAAGGGTTGTTACAGAAGACGACACACAAGACAGTTGTAGAGAGTAGTTGTTAGTTAGTGGGAACCGCCTTCAGCGGTTTCCGTACAAGACGCGTGACTATCTACAAATGGTAAGGTCGTGGGAAATCCTGCGAAACACAAGTTACCTCGGCCAGCACCAAAACCCCAATGGGGAAAGCGAGTCGGAATTCATAGGCATCCCTGTCTTCAGCACCAGGCAATGGTCCGGGTGCATCTTCCCATCTGGGCCAGTCGAGGAACCAAGGAACTTCAGTCCCTTGAGCCAACAGGAGTCGATAATTACGAGCAGCCTCGGTGTGTCCGCTCAGGTCCAGTTCTTCAAACAATCCATTCTTGATTACAGTGCCCCAAAAAACCGTTGCAATGTTTTGCACTTTTCACTTCACAAGCTTATTGCACCCTGGGAAGGGATCCTAAAATTGCATAAAAATATGAAAATAATGCGCTAGTAGCTCATTAATAGCTCCACCAATTCTCTAATAAATGTGTCCATTTTTGGTAAGGTTATTCACTTTACAAAGGACCCATGTCATTGCAACGGTTTTTTGGTGTGCATTTTGGAGAAAGGAAAATCACATTTAGTATGACTACCTTTTGCCCTAAGTAGTGCCTCAATCCTCCTAGGCATACTCTCGATTAAATCCTGGCAGACACTTGGTCCTATCCTCTCCCACTCCTCCTGAAACTTATCCCACAGCTCATGAACACTACTTGGAGGTTCTCCATACGCCCCAAGCTTCCTCTTTACATGGTTCCATGAATATTTGATTGGATTAAGGTCTGGGGACTGGGAGGGCCACTCCATGACCCTGATACCATGGTTATTGAACCAGCTATGGGCCCTTTTGCTGGTGTGTTTTGGGTCATCATCCTGTTGGAAGAGGATGTGGGCTGGGTTTTTGTCATAATATGAGGGGGTTTGCTGGAAGTCCTCTTCCAGGATTTGGCAGTAGAGCTCTTCATCTATCTTTCTATCAATCTTGCATGTCATTCCAACTCCATCTGATGTCATACATCCTCAAACCATGACAAAACCACCACCAAACCTTTTTGTGCCTTGCACCAGCCTGTCAGTAAGAGGTTCATCCCCCCATTTCCACACCCATTTCCTCCCATCTGAGCCCAGGCAATTCACCTTAGTCTCACCAGACCACACCACTCTCTTCCAATCCTCCAGAGTCCACTCTTTGTGGCTGATTGCGAAGTCCATTCTCTCCATGGTATGATGTCTGCTGAGCATAGGCTGCTTCTTCTTCACCACTGCTCTCCAACCAGCCTCCTTTAGTTGCAGACGAACAGCCTCAGTTGAGAGGCTGGTGCTAGTGACGTTTTGAAGAATTTGGGTGACTTGTGCAGCATTGTTGGCTTTACCAGAGTTGATAAGATGCATTGCATGATGGATATTGGTGTCTGACAGTTTAGATGGGCAACCACCACTGGGCTTAGGAGTGTCAGTACAATGTTTAGACCAAATATGGGTAACAGTGGAATGGTGGACAGCAGTAATTGATGAGATCTGGTGAGCACTGTGGCCAGAAACAATGAGAGAAAGCACTTGGTCAATTTTCAAAGCAACCAATTGACACATTCTAGAATTGGGGATTACAGCTTAAAATCCATGTGTATTTATGCTCCAGCAATGTTTATTTGTTTACTAGTGTGTATTCTAAACAATATCACATGACCTATCAGATGATATTTCCAGTTTTAGTCCATTCTGGCAGCACACCAAAAAACCGTTGCAATGACATGGGTCCCTTGTGAATTGGATAACTTTACCAAAAATGGACATATTTCTTATGTAATTGGTAGAGTTATGGACAAGATACTAACACATGTTTCACATATTTATTTAAAAATTTAGAACCCTTTCCCATTGCTTAATAAGCCCTTGAAGTCAAAGGTGCAAAACATTGCAACAGTTTTTTGGGGCACTGTACGTGACATGGCAGTTGACAAGCTAGGTATACAGCAAACTCGGGTGAATTTGCCATCAATCGATCATCAGTCGAACAAAAATTCCTTTTGGGGGTTCCAACCAGGATATCTTACATCCCTCTTGGACTTCTACTTCCATCAGGTGTTCATGGATCTGGGTGTAATTGACGAAAGCGGTGAGGAGGGAAATGATCCGGAGTGAGTAGGTATATCGAGATAATGGTGAAGGGGTGTTGCCAGGGAGCGAACTGGAAGGCAAAGATGTGACTGTCCAACTTGTGCTCGCCACCCCACTTGGACTCAACTTTGTATATTACTTCCCTCAATTCATTAGGCAATCGCAATTTTGTGAGGGTCTCAGCCTTGAGCACGGCAGCCTTTGAAGACTCCCAGCGTTCCAGCAATGGGGTCAGAGATCGAGGTGGAACGTTCTGG
The DNA here is from genome assembly GCF_015039405.1 of Cantharellus anzutake. Classification (NCBI taxonomy): domain Eukaryota; kingdom Fungi; phylum Basidiomycota; class Agaricomycetes; order Cantharellales; family Hydnaceae; genus Cantharellus; species Cantharellus anzutake. The sequence goes on from NW_024066951.1 coordinate 1,360,858, forward strand.
TTCCCATTTTCTCTCAGCACTTCGGCCTCGTTGAGGTGGTGATCTTCAGGTAGTAAGAGCCACAATTGATCCAGAGATCGAGCACCGGGTCTTACGTGGTGCAAGGCGACGTACGAGAAGGTCGGGTCGAGAGGTCCCAGCTGCCCGTTTAACCACATAGGGTCGGATGGGGCTCTCTTGAAGGGCTCAGACGATACTTTGGCTGCCTCGAGACCTGGGCAGTCCCATCTGTGTTCGTCCGTGATCGCAACAGAGTTACGTGGAGTGGGCCTGCAGCTCATACTTGCCAGTCCGAGAGACATTGTCAGTTAGGTTCGTTGATGGGATCGCGAGAGGAAAACGATGGAGATGGGAGGTGATTGGAGTGTATCCTGATCACGTGCCGTTAATCGACTTCGTGTGAATACCTGATTGGGAAGTGGGCACTTATTCATGTCTGCTCAGGCCCGCCTTCGATCTATACCTTCTGAGGATCTTGGGGGCGTTTCGGAGGTCTCTTTCGGTTGCCCAGGTGTCTTCTTGCGCCCCATATCCTTTCCACCTCACTCTGTACAGGAGTTTCCCTTTCTGCTTCCTGTGCCCCACCACCTCTTCTACCTCAAACTCTTCCGAGGCTTTCATATCGTCCCTGGGGTTGGACAGTAGCGGTCTTGAGACGTCACTGGGTGAACGATAAGGCCTCAGGTGCGCTACATTCACCACGTTATGCATAGGGTAGGAGTTGGGAAGTTTTAATCGGTAGGCATTCTCGTTTATCACCTCCGTCACCTCGAATGGTCCAATGTGTCTCTGCATTAGCTTCCTCCCTGTACCCTTTACTTCCAGGAGGTTGAGTTTATGAGGATCGATCAGTACCAAATCTCCCACTTCGTACGTTACTCTCCTGTGTTTGGCATTGTGCGCTCTAACTTGATGCAATTGTGCCAGATGGATCGCTTCTTGTGCCCATCTTCTGCATACGTTCAACGTGTCCACTCTTTCCTCCGCTTTGACGTTGAGGGACTCCTCAGGAACTAGGAATGAACTGGGCAGACAGGGCCGGAAACCCATCAGTAGCGTTAGCAGGAGCTTCTCCCGTAGTAGTGTGAGGACTGTTATTGTACACTAACATCAGAACGTCCAAGAATTCATGCCAGTCGTCCCTGTCCTTATTGACATAAGCTCGTAACATGACTTCCAATTGCTGGTTCATTATTTCCGTCTGTCCGTCCGTTTGCAGGTGCGCAGCTGAAGACATCGCCAGCTTAGTGTTGAAGTGATGCACTAAGGATGACCAGAACGTCGAGAGAAAACGAGGATCCCGGTCGCTGACTATTACTGCGGGCAACCCCACATGTTTAATCACATGGCGCCATAATAAGTCTGCAGCGCCCATTGCATCTGTGGTGGAAGAGCATGGGATGAAATGCCCATATCTCATGAACTTGTCTACCACTACCAAGATGGCGTCTGGCTGCATGGTTCCTTTAGGAGGGGGTAATCCTGTCACAAAATCCAAGGTTATTGTGTGGTATGGCAAGTCTGGGACAGGCAAGGGCTTCAGCAGACCCAGCATCTTGCCTCTGTCATGCTTGATCTTCTGGCAGATGTTGCAAGTTTCCACATACTGTCGAGCATCCTTTCCAAGGTCCTTCCAATAACACTTAGATTTCAGGCACTTGATCGTTCTTTCTATACCTGCGTGGGCAGCCTCGTGAGGGGTGTCATGAATTTCCTTGAGGATCGTGGTCCCCAGACTTCTCGGGACACATAGGTGTCAGCTGGTTTGCGGGTCGTCCCAAAGTAGCAACCCTTCCTCCAACACTTGGTAGGCACCTCCTGCTACAATGCCATCAAGAGTTTTGCGGTATATGTCCCCGAATTCTTCGTCCCTGTAGTAGGCCAGACAGAATTCCTCGGCTGTTCTTGGGGCTAAACCCAACCATAAACTTGTCGTGCTCTTTTCAACTTGATCTTCGTCCACTATGTCCATGCTATGCGATAGGTCTAACTTATCTACGGCGTTAGACCGTGCCCTGGTAACCACAAAGGCTCCTTTCGCTGGGTCCTTGCACAGATACGTGCTCCAACTTTGGATAAGGTCCTCCTGAGCCAGGCTGGTTTCTAGACTGAGTAGCTTTTCCACATTTGGGGATATCGTTTCCGGGGTCCGGGCCAAGCGAGATAAGGGGTCTATGTTAGAATGTGCAAGGCCCAGACCGTGGACTATGGTCATCTTTGGGAAGGCTGTGAAGACTAGACCCCATGCTGCTAGGCAACGATTGTAGTTTTCAAAGGTCCTCGCCCATTGCAGTGCCGTGTGGTCCGTGATTAGGAGTAGGTCCTCGCCTTCGATGAACGGTGTGAACCTGACTAACAATTCCTTAGCTGTTACAGGAATGGGTTCCGGGGAACCCAACCTGAACCGTTCAGCTCACTAATGGAGGTGGCTGCGTAGCCAGAGGAGGGAGAGCAGAATGGGATGAGTATCTGGAAGTACAACCTGCGGGTTGGCCAATGGTAACTTGGCGCTCCTGGGAGCATACTGGTAGCGAGTATGATGTGGGCTCCTTGAGGGAGCCACCTGGCTGTCTGCTAATGGGGACTTGGCGCTCCTGGGAGTGTACCGGTAGCGGGTGTGCTGGGAGTGGTTGGCTAGCGGTGACTTGGCGCTCAATGGAGCGTACCGGTAGCATGGGATACTGGGACTCCCAAAGGGAGTCACCCAGTGGGTGGCTATTGGTGACTTGGCACTCATGGGAGCGTACCGGTAGCGGGAGTTGTTGGGGAAAGCGGGCTGGTGGACCAGTGCACAGTAGTGGGTGACCGTGGGAAGTGGGACCTGCGGGTGTGTGGCCAGGCATCCTGGAGCTGCCTGGAACATATCCCTCCCCTAAGGAGGTGGGATAGGCTACAGTTCCTGATAGGGAACTTCTGGTTGGAGGGGAGTGACTGCTCAACCACCCAGTGGACTGGTGGGAGCGGGCAGCAGGAGGTTGGGCGTGGGAATGCCCTCCTCATTGCAGTTTTGTCATGGAGAGGATGAATAGGGAGGTGGACATGGTTCTGAGGTTACAGGTTGAGTTTACAGTGGTGGCACAATGGTGAGGATGTTACAATTGCAGTACAAGGTTTTTGGGTTATGTATTCGATAATGAGAAAACATCTCGGCATTTGCCATACATGTCATATGACTTGCATCTATCTAATACAAAGGTTGTAATGGCCAAGGGAAGTCCCTTGGAAATCAACAAATCCCCCAGCCAGCACCAAAACCCAGTGGGAAAGCTTGGCATGGGGTTTGACAATGAAATAAAGGTGGAGGGACCAACAGTTTGAATGTTCAGTCATGGACCATAAGATTCTAGGTCCATTCCTATAACAACAGCTCTCAGCCTCCCTTCCAGCCACCTGTCTAGCCACTCCAGTCCTCTAGGCCAGCTCTATGGTTGATGTCGAAGCTATCTGGCACAAGGACATCCTTACTGCCCTGCCATCCAACTTCCCCTCTGTTGCCGAATATCTCTCTGATCCTATCCCTGCAGACTCTCGTTGGTCCCTAGATGCGGACGGCCTGTTAGGCCTGATAAGCATATCTATGTACCGGATGCAAACGACCTCTGCCTCAGGATCTTGAGATACAATCATGATCACCCACTCTCCAGACACTTTGGTCAGAACTGCACATTAGATCTGGTCCGACAAGAGTACACTTGGCCGGGTATCCATTCATTCATCAAGGACTACGTCTTGTCCTGTACTGCCTGCGCCTGTGCCAAGGTTCCTTGTCACAAGCCCTATGGCTTGCTGAAACAACTCCCCATCCCTGGTCGCCCATGGAACTCAATATCCATGGACTTCATTGAACAGCTTCCCCCATCCTCTGGCTTCACAGCCATCCTGGTAGTCGTTGACTGTCTTTCTAAGCAATGTGTCTTTATTCCTACACACGATACCATTGATGCACCTGGTCTCACCAAGCTGTTCCTCCATGTACAGTATTCTTGAAACATGGTGTACCTTCTCACATCACTTCGGATCGAGGATTCAAGTTTGTATCCCATTTCTTCCGCTCTCTAGGTAAAGCTCTTGACATCCACCTTCACTTCACTTCAGGTTATCACCCAGAAGGGGATGGTCAGACCGAGCAGATGAACCAGATGTTAGAACAGTATCTTCAGGTGTATTGCAACTACCAGCAGGACAATTGGGCTGAGTTATTGCCCCTGGCTGAGTTCACATACAACAATGCCCCCAATGCTACTACTGGCGTCTCCCCATTCTTTGCCAACAAGGGATACCATCCGACCCTCTCCATCCATCCGGAACGAGACTTGACTTCAGTACATGCCCAAGAGTACTCAGTTGATCTCAATTCCTTACATCAGTTCCTACATGGGGAAATGTCCTCAGCGCAACGATGATATCAGGGCCCTGCGGACGCTAGACACTCACCCACACCCGGTTTCGAGGTTGGTACTATGGTCTTTGTTAAGGCTAAGTATTTTAGATCCACCTGACCCTCAAAGAAACTCTCAGAAAAGAACCTCAGGCCCTTCAAGATCATTGCTGCACCAGGAACCCACTCCCGCACCATCCACCTTCCTGAGACTATGAGAGCCGTACACCCGGTCTTTCATGTATCCCAACTCGAACCAGCTGTCCCCAACACCATTCCCAACCACATACAACCTCCACCTCCACCCGTTGAGATTGACAGTGAAACTGAGTAGGAGATTGCTGAAATACTAGATTCAAAGTTGGATTGTAGGCATCATAACTGTAAATTACTGTATATCAAGGAACAACTCCCGGGTCCCCATGACCCTCCCCTATGGTCCACAGTCTCAAGTGTAACCAGCCCTGTCCAGGGCACAACCTACTGTGGGTCAAAGATGAGAAGGAAGTTAACTTCTCATTTTCCCACAGTGGCCACAATAGATCGAAAACTTCCGGAGCTATCTGGAAGTCACATGAGACCCAAGGCCCAGGGCCCAGGGCATCTGGCTGCACAGAGCATCCGGCACAGGGCACACATGGGAAGCACAACAGCTGGGTGTGGGTGTGGGTGCAGGTGCGAGTGCAGGTGTAGATGTGGGTATGGGCTAGGTCAGGGTGTATGCCCTGACACTGTACCTGGTATGTTGGCTTGGGTATGATGGGACGGACGAGGAGACATCTTGGTTGCTGGCCACAGAGCTTGGCCATGCCTCTGACTTGGTTTCTGACTTCCACATGCTGTATCCTAACAAGCTGGGCCCCCACTTTTCTTAGCACACTCATGTGTCAAGATTGGCCATGTGTTGATTAGGGTATGGCACAATGGAGGTATATACAAAAAACAAAAAACCAAAAAAGAGAGAAAATGACCTCAGGGCGACACACCCACACCATGGGAAGTATACATGGGCAGGTCACCTGCTCCCCCACTGTCTGATTTCTCCTTCTTCTTCCTCAACCTCTCCTCCTGCATAATCTTGGTGACCTCGCTGGGCAACTGCCTCACAGTGTCAGTCAGCTCCCTGAGGGCACATCACCCCACTTCTCCACATCACCCCCATCCTCGCCCCAATCATCCTCCTGTTAGGTACCAGGTTGGCAGCTCAAGGAACAAGGCCCCAGGGGGTTGGGCTTCGGCCTCAGTGACTCTGAAGGAGCGCTGTGCCCACCTACTGTCTCAGTGCCCACATTTCAAGGTGACTTGAGGCTGCCTTGTTAGGGGGGACAAAACCTAGTCGATATTCAGACTAAAGCTATACTAATGTATTATACATTGTATATATAGTCAGAGGAACTGAATGGGTCAGGTGATAAATTAACAAAAGAACACAGAACAAGGGCCGGCATCCGGGTCAGAATGCATGGTCATGACACCTCCTCATCCTCCGTATCCTCCCCCTCATCCTCAGACACATGTGCTGGCACCTTGGGCGAGATCACCCATGGTCTCTTCTGCTGTGAGGGCATCACAGTCCCCACTCGAATAGTGACCAGGTGTCAGGGACAGCTCCGAAAGCGGCGAGGTCCCTGCGTGCGGGACTCAGTGGGACGAGTAGCAGCTGTGCGTAGCGGCGATCCCGTCGTGGGGTGAGCGTCCCCGACCACTTAGTCTGAAGTGGGAAGTTGAGAAGAAGGCTGCTTCTTCTGTTCCCACCCCAGGCACTATTATATACATGCAGCCAGGGTCACGTGGAGGAAGCCACGTCATCTCTGCACACAGCCACACCTCCCTGGGTGTCTCCGCGGGAGATCCTGGAGGTGCCCGCTCAGTAGGCGGGAGTGTGCATGGCACGTGCGGCGATCAGGGGGGTGGGGTCAGGTATGTAGTAGTACATGGAGAAAGGGAAATCAACTGTAGAATAGAAATAGAAATAGAGATAGAGAGAAGGGGGAAAATGGGGGAGGGGAGACGGGGAGTGATAACAGGGTAGTGCAGTATGGCGCGGGGTGCAGTGCGGGGTCAGGCGGGTGTGCCCTGACATCACCCCCCCTTAAGCTGCTTCGCCTCGAAGTGGCTGGGCGGTTCTCCTTCTCTCTCCCCGGGGTGTGGGGGTGCGCTTGGTGGAACTCCTCAACTAGGTTGGAGGTGTGGGTCAGGGGTCGCGCATGAGCCACTGGTTTTCTGAGTGTGGCCAGCCTGTATACTTTACCAGGTACCGGAGTTTTCGGCGTAGCCACTTAGAGTCCAGGATTTTCTCAACCTCATACTCCTCTTCTCCATCTACGAGGTCTGGGCCAGGGTGGGGTTCGGTGGGGCGTTCCACAATTTCATTGGGGCGGTGCGGTCTGATGTTCATCACGGATACGACTGGGTGGATCCCTCTTTGTCAGGCGGTGAGCCGGAGTTTGATGGCAGCAGGGGAGACGACTTTAACGATCGTGAAGGGCCAGTCCATTTGTGGTCTAGCTTCTTGGTTGGGCGGTCAGTTGTGTAGTTCTGGGTGCTGAGCCAGACCCGGTCGCCTTCTTGGTACGTAGGGGCCGCCTCGTGGTTCCGGTCATAGTAGCGGGCCATCTCATCTGCCGCGTGCTCTAGCGCCGCTTTCGCCTCTTCTTGCATCTTCATCATCCTTGATGAGAAGGTGTCAGCGGCTTCTACCTCGGATGTGCGTGTGGGTTCCATCCCCATCCTGGGGTGTTGGCCAGTGTTGAGCTCGAAAGGGGTGCGGCGAGTGGAGGAGTGGACGTGGTTGTTATAGGTGAACTCTGCTAGTGGGAGCCAGTCTGCCCAGTCATCTTGGCGGTGGTTGACAAATACCCGGTGAAGGAGAGAACGAAGGAAGGTCAGTTGGGAGGTTCAAACGAGACCACCACCAAGCTGTTCCCTGGTTCTTTAGTTAGGATGGGGAAGTGTACTAGTGTTGTTTATTGTAAATATAGTACCAATCCGAGTGTTTTGGCTAATTCTATTTTTATGGGTTAGTTTTAAAGTTCCTGGGAATTGACTTACAGATAAACCGAGCCCTGCAGAGCTGTTTCTTTATTGAAATTTATTAATTTGTCTAGGTGTAATTCTGTGTAGCGTTGTTTAATTTGGATTTAAACTTGAATTTAATCTTCTACTTGGTGAAGTTTCAAAGATTCTATTCAGTTAATGAATTTGGATGGTGTCTGGAGTGTCCCTTGAGTTTGTTCTATTTTTGTCTTATTTTATTGCTTGTTTTAACAGTAGCAAAATAACTGTTTTGTGTTTACACTTTGAAATCTGGAGTGTTAACCAGCTCTCCTGTTGAAATATCTACTTAATATTTCTCTCCTTAATTGCTGCCTTTTACTACAGTGGCAATCTTAACTGTATATCACTTTTTCGCACTGGAGTGACAACCAGAAATGCTTGAGAAAAATAATACTCTATTTTCTTACTTCTCTAAGGGGGGCGAAAAGTCGCAGAAAGGGTCTCCCTTTTATACTCCTTGGGTCGCCTTCCTTTTTCACGCTCTACCTTCTATTTACAGGATTTATTTACAGTGTATTTTTCTCAAACTGAATAAAAAGTGAAATTTTCACGCTATAGTTCCACTGCGCTTTGCTGCGCTGAACTGCGGCTCTACTGCGGTCAGACTGCGCCTGGAATCCTTATTGTCCTTCCTCGCCTAAGCTATTTTAATGGTTAATTAGAATTTGTCTGCGCCGCATTTGCCGCAGTTCCCTATTTCAAATTCCCCATATTTCCCATTTAAGTTCGCTATGACTCGGTCATACTGAATTCAAACCTCGCATTACTATGCGTGCGACTGTGCTGAGACCTTCAGCTGATTTATTCCAATTTTATTTAGTGACATTTAGTTAAAATGAGACTGAAATGATAAATGAGTGAATTATTCAGGTTTAAAACTGAAAGAAAAAGTTGCTAGTAATCAAGAATTACTCAAACGAATGTGTTATAGCTCTCTACTTCATTAGAACATCGTTCCCTAAAATTCCCGCCATGGTCCGTCATAGTTTAGTAGTTTTCGTGAATTTCGTTCATATTCCCTGATTCCCCTTTGTATTATCACATCCTAATCCTCCATATGTATTGTTCGTTGTTATAGTAGGTCTTCCTCGAAGATATCATATTTTTATGTATTTTATTTAGGGCTCTAGACCTCTTGAAGCTGTCTTCCCGCGTGTTTTCAGGTTTCTAACTTCATGTCCTTGTATCTCATTCATTTCTGGATGTTTTCTCACGTTCTTGGTATCATAAATTTTCATTTATTCCCACCTTTCCAATGGTACTAAGGTTGTGTCCTATTTCCCTGTATTCGTTGAGTTAGCAAAGTTTTGCGCGCACATTCGGTAATCACGTGCGTCGTTCCCATAGTTGTTCGTATGTGGGAGCCGTTTTCGTTTAGTTGTTCGGGATTTATGATATGCGCGGGTGTTTATTTCTTTCATATGGGCTTCTGTGATTTATTTCAGATTTTTCCCTCATGATCTAAGGTTGTTTTGCACTTTTCGTGCTTTGTTTGACCGGGCTCTTCCTTATTTGGACGGAAATTGGTCTTCGCGATCTGCCGAAGTGCGGATCTCGGTTCCGACGGCCGGTTCCCTGCGCATCGCCACCCTCACGTGTCATTACACATGATGCGGATTCCTATATTCCCGTCATGGGTATAACTTCACAACGGCTGGACCGTTTGGGCTGAGAATTTGCATAACTATAGTTTCCTATTTTTCATAATTTCCGTGTAACTTTCGTTGTATGTTTTAATTATGGATCCTACGCAATCATCGTCTTGTCCCTGAGCTCGGACTTTTGATGTCGCTATTCCCGTTATTGGATTTCTCATTAACGCATGATCCTTTTATTATGGAAATTTGGGAGGATTAAGAGTAGATCCTTTCCTTTCTAATGGGCTATCAAGCTTGTCTCGGTCGTTACTAGTTAATCTTCGCGCTTGCTTTTTAGACATTGTCCTCGTTTTGCAGGAGTTTTAGTCATATCTCCGTCGTTTATGGGTAGTTTCCCCTGTAATTACTCTCACCGTTTGGGTGACATCTACATTTCCTATTATAAACACGACTTTGACTTTTGCATTAGTTCCTGAGGAATCTTTGTTCCGTGGTACTTCCATCCTTGCTACGTGTGCGGACGTGGGAAAGTAGTTTCCGTGGAGGTTCTCTGATTATCTTTATAGTCAAATCTTGGTCGATTGTCCTAATTCTTGGTTTAATATTTGCTATAAATTCCCCCGAGAATTCCGTCTCGTTGATGGTAAGCTTGAAGTATTTTTGTTATTTTTCTTTCTTTCGATTTATCATGTATAGTCATAATAATTCGTAAAAATTCGTAAAATTCGTTAAAATTCAGGTCCTTCTATGTTCTCGTATCTACTTGTCATATGAGGTTTTTGTGATTTATCTGGCATATTTCCATAATGGGTTTCCATAGTGTGGCCGTTATTTCTCCTACACCGGAGGTAGGCTTCTACCTCTTGGTTTACTCTCTCCATCTGCCCATCTGTCTGGGGGTGGTAGGGCATCGAGGGGGTGAGCTTGACGCTGAGGAGGTCTGCAAGTTCCTTCGAGAATTGCAAGACAAAGGTGCTCCCTCTGTCACTGAGGATTTCCTCAGGGAGGCCATGGTGCTTCCAGACATGTTCAAGGAAAAGCCGCGCGATCCCCACCGAGTCCACCGTTGTCACTGTTGGGATTGCGTGGATGCATTTGGATAGGTGATCCACCATGACCAGGACTGCATTGTAGCCCTTCAACTCGGGGAGCTCTCCAATCATGTCCACCGAAATCACCTGCCAGCGGCAGGCAGGGATCTTGTTCAGGATGAGCTTCCCCACTTTGCAGGAGGGGAAGGATTTGACGCGGTTGCAGGTGTTGCACCCGCGGACGTACTGCCCGACATACTCCACCATCCGTGGCCACCAGTAGTCGCGGGAGACGAGTTCCAGGGTTTTCCACCGTCCTGGGTGTCCCATTGCCTGCGTGTCGTGGTGTAGCCACACTAGGTCATGGCGGAGCTGTGGGTCTTTCGGGACATATATCTTCCCTCTGTACAGAACCAGCTCCCCTTGCTTCTCCCACTCGTCCAACCTCAGTGTGCCCTCTCCCAGTTCCTGCATTGCCTTCACCACCTTTTCATCTAGGTCCTTTGCCCTGCTAATCCTCTCGAGGATAGTTGTCTCCTCACCCTCTACCAAGACCGCCTCTGCTGCATGGGCCTCAAACCAAGCAGGTTGGAGGAGGGTCAGCCCATCATTGTCGTCCTTGCCTTTCGGGTGGTCCGCGTGGCGTGAGAGCGCGTCCGGCTTTCCCATGAGTTTCCCAGGGCGGTGGATGAGGGTGAAGTGGAATTGGGAGAGGAAGAGGGACCACCGCGCTTGGCGCTGGTTCAGCCGTTGTGCGGTGCAGAAATATCCTAAGTTGCGGTGGTCGGTGTAGACCTCGACTTTCTCCTCCGCTCCTTGTAGGAAATGCCGCCACTCCTCGAGGGCGCACACTATTGCGAGCATCTCCTTGTCATACACTTCATAGTTACGCTCTACATCCGTGAAACCCTTGGACATGGAGGCTACGGGGTGGAACTCTCCGTCTGTCTGGAGCTGGGATAGTATGGCTCCGGTGGCAAAGTTGGAAGCGTCGCACTTGAGTTTGAATCGACCTGTATCGGCAGGGAAGGTGAGGACCGGGGCGGAGGTGACGGCGTCTTTGAGGGTGCGGAAGGCATGGTCTTCGTCTGGTCCCCAGGCCCATGCTTTGGTTTTATGAGTCAGTGCATGGAGGGGGCGGGTGGTCTCGGAGAAGTCTTTGATAAACTGGCGGTAGAAGTTGACAAACCCCAGGAAGGACTGCACCTCTTTGACCTTAGTTGGGGTTGGCCAGTCGAGGACTCCGCGGACTTTCACGGGATCCATCGCAACACTTCCCTCGGAGATGATGAGGCCGAAGTACTCGATCCATTTCCGCTCAAACTTACACTTCTCCGGCTTCAAGAAGAGTCTCCACTTCTGCAGCGTCTCCAGGACTTCTCGGACAACCCTCCGGTGCTCCTCCAGGGTGGCAGTGAAGATCAGAATGTCATCCATGTAGCAGATGACGACTTCCTGGTCGATGAAGTCCCGGAGGATGTCGTTCATCATCGTTTGGAGGGTCGCTGGGGAGTTACACAGGCCAAAGAACATGACAGTGGGCTCGAATAGCCTGTGGTTGGTCGAAAATGCCGCCTTCCACTCATCGCCGTCCTTGATACGGATGTTGTTAAATCCCCAGCGCAGATCTAGCGCCGAGAAGTACTTGGCATTTCGGAGGCGTGCGAGGATGTCCGAAATGAGTGGGAGGGGGTACGAGTTTTTGACCGTGATCTCGTTGAGTTTCCGGTAATCCTGGACCAGGCGCAACGTTCCATCCTTCTTCTTGACAAAGAAGACTGGGGCTCCCATCGGGGATTTGGATGCCCGTATGTGCCCATTCCGCAGGTTCTCGCGCAGGAACTCGTCTAGTTCCTTCTGCTCTGGTCGTGATAGGGGGAAGGTCCTCCCTCTCGGGAGTTTGGCATCTGGCACCAGGTCTATTGCATGGTCCCAGGGCTTCCGTGGGGGCAGCTGGTCGAAGGCCTCTTTCGAAAATACGTCCCGGAAGTCCTGGTACTGCTCTGGGACCAGCACTTCGAACGGCGCAGGCTCTGCTTCTGGTTCACGGGCTTCCTGGGCCATCCGCTGAGATGGAGTTGTGGTTGCTCTCAGTTCATGCCCCCACCCCGGAGGGATGATAGCGGCGTAAATCCCATCCCCTGGTTCCACTATGGGGTCCTGGTCGGCGTGTCCTCGCGTCGACCAACAGGAGGATGGGCAGCGAGACATACTGACCTTTTGCCGCATCCAGTCTACCTCTGGGTTGTGGTGCAGCAACCACGAATGGCCTATGATGAGGGACTGCCGCCCTAGGTTTGTGACGGCGAAGCGGGCCTGCTCCGTGTGTCGTCCAAATGTCAGAAGGGCCTCTAGTTCCTCAGTTATGGCCCCGTTCTCATTTGGGGTCCCATCGACGTTGCAGACAGGGATGGGTTGGGGGAGCAGGGTTGTCTCGAGCCCGTGTTTTCTGACAAACTCGGGGCTCACGAAGTTCCTGGTGGCCCCTGAGTCTAAGAGGGCTGATACGGAGACAGTAGTGAGGGAGGTCAAGGTGGTCAGCTTTACAGCTAGGTTAAGGGATCTGGGGGGTTGCTTTGACAGCACGTAGATGGTGGGTGGCGGGACTGCTACCTCCGGCGCCATGCTTGGTATCTCTCTGTTCGAGGATGCGGTTTTCCTCTTTTTCTTGGCGATGACTTGGTGGAATTTAGACATCGGCGCCGACTTAGGTGCCTCACAGTATCTACATGAGTTGGTACTATCGCCCGCAGGCGGCTGGGACGCGTCCCTCACTGGTCACCTTCCTGAAAATCCTCTTGGGCCTCTGCTTCCTGCCCTTCTCCCTCTGCCTCTGGTCCATCTACCAGCTGTCTTCTCAGCCCCTCCATGAGCGCTCTGAGGTCTTCGGGGTGCATCCATCTGGCTCGGCGGGTTTTCGGTTGCGGGCAATCCCGTGCGATGTGCCCTGGTGCGTTGCAATTGTAACACAGCCCGTTTCACCTCTGGTCGATCCTCGAGTGGTCGGGGTCCATGGGTTGTGGCCCTGCTCCTGCAGCGGAGCAGGGCGTGGGGGGCTGGGGCGGGGCGGCAGTGGGTGAGGGGCGTGGCAGTGGGAGAGTGGCAGGGAGTGGGGGTAGAGGGGTTAAGAGTGGGGGTCTGGTGGGGGCTAAGGGGGGTTGCATTGCCTGGAAATGCCACCACTGGTTGTTGAGGAGGGTGGCCTCACATTTCCACTCAGCCCAAGTCGTTGGCATGGGGCGGAGGCGGGAGTTGATCGCCTGTTCAAAGCGGTCCACTAGCCCCATGTCCCCTAGCTGTGAGGCGGGTCTGAGGATCTCAAACTCCTGGATGATTTTATCCACGGAGTCGCTGCCCTGCTGCAGGGTGGCCAGCTTCTGTCTGGCTGTGGCCTCGCGGTTCAGGTCTTGGAACATGGCATCGAGTTCCGTGTTGAACTCATCCATGGTGAGCCAGGGGGAGCCTGTCGTCAGTAGCGTGATGGTGCGCTGCGTCGCCCACGCCCCTGCAGTCCCTCCCTTCATATAGGACAGGACAAAGAGGATCTGGGAGAGGGGGTTGGGGAATTCCGCTGCTCGGACATGGAAATATATCCCGCATTCGGCCTTGAAGCGGTCAAGGTCTTCGGCTGCTCCAGAGAAGGTGGTGGGGGGGGTGACTTTAGGCGGTTTGGCTCTGGGGGCAGGTGCAGGTGTTGGTGTGGGAACCGGCGCCGGTGCGGGCGCGGCTGGGGGTTGGTTCTGAGCTTGGCTTTCTACAATGGCCCGGAGCTCGTGGAATCAGGACAGCAGTTCGTCATACTGCTCTTTGGTCACCATAGCAGGGGAGGCGGGGGAGATGAGGTTGAAGCCTTCTTCTGCTGTCAGGGACAGCTCCGAAAGTGGCAAGGTCCCTGCGCGCAGGACTCGGTGGGACAAGTAGCGGCTGTGCGTAGCGGTGATCCCGTTGTGGGGTGAGCGTCCCCGACCACTTAGTCTGAAGTGGGAAGTTGAGAAGAAGGCTGCTTCTTCTGTTCCCACCCCAGGTGTCATATCCATACAATCCCAACCTCCGCTCCGGGCTCCCGGAACTCCGAACCTGACTTCCGGAGTCTTACTTCCCTTCCGTCACCTCCTCCTTGCCAACTCCCAAGAGGTTATCCCACCTCCGGCTCTGACACCACCTTCGGTCCGACTCCGGGACATTCCGGGTCCGACCCCAACCTCGACACCTTCCAGATGAGTACGCAAAACCCATGCTCCCGACTCCGGACCTCCGCTCCGGAATCCCATTTGCATCTCTGTCTCCGGAACCTCCGGTCTTAGCTCCGACCTCGGACTTTGACCCCACCTCCACTTATACCCATTGTATTGGTTAGCTCATTCCATTTAATTATGTTTGCCAATATTCCGGAGTTTAACTTCCGAGTTCGGACTTTCCGGACTTATGTCGGACCTTGCAACTATTGCATTGCTCCATTCAGTTCCGCTATTCTCCCTCATTCCTATTTGGGCTACTGCTTCCTTTCTATTCAGTCAGCTAGCCATTCCCCACTCCCAACCTCCTTCCTTCCTCCTTGGGCCTTGGCCCTTCACTCCTCCTTTGGGAAACACCATTGAGTCAAACCCTTGACCCTCGGTGTTGTTCCTCTTTCCAGCTCCCTTTGTCTCCTTTCGGAGTACCCTCACTCCTTTTGATTCTGGACCCCTCCTTATATACAATGTACATAGTAACTTGTAACCTCAGTCCGAAATTGACATGAATTCCCCCAAGAGACTTTCCCTCTGCTAGATCTGAAATTAGGGACCCCTAGGACACCCAGCAATGGCACAGCGCTCCGCCTGAGTCGCTGAGGCCGAGGTCCTTCCATGCTAAGTCTCCGATTCCATTCCGGAGTCGTCTGAATCCACCCTTTCTAACACCAGGCACTATTATATACATGCGGCCAGGGTCACGTGGAGGAAGCCACGTCATCTCCGCACACAGCCGCACCTCCCTGGGTGTCTCCGTGGGAGATCCCGGAGGTGCCCGCTCAGTAGGCGGGAGTGTGCGCAGCGCGTGCGGCGATCAGGGGGGTGGGGTCAGGTATGTAGTAGTACATGGAGAAAGGGAAATCGACTGTAGAATAGAAATAGAAATAGAGATAGAGAGAAGGGGGAAAATGGGGGAGGGGAGACAGGGAGTGATAACGGGGTAGTGCAGTACGGCACAGGGTGTGGCGCGGGGTCAGGTGGGTGTGCCCTGACACCAGGTCACATTTGGCCCTGGCATGCATGCAGTTCGTGCACGCCTGGTACTTGATGCAACGACCACAGGGGGGCTTCTCCCTTGCAGCCTGTGGAGGGTCAACTAAGGCCTTGTGCTAAAAAAGAAAAACAAAAAATTACATGTGTTAGCCTCAGGGATCTTGTGGCAGTAAGCGTTTTAAGATGCTGGCTACTCACCTTGCCTTTGGACAACCCAGCTGCCCATGCCTGCTGGTGCTTTGCCTCTGCCTCCTGCTCCCTGGCCTCCTCTTCCTCAT
Organism: Cantharellus anzutake; assembly: GCF_015039405.1. Taxonomy (NCBI): domain Eukaryota; kingdom Fungi; phylum Basidiomycota; class Agaricomycetes; order Cantharellales; family Hydnaceae; genus Cantharellus; species Cantharellus anzutake. Next base: position 1,376,425 of record NW_024066951.1, read on the forward strand.
GCCTTTTCTTTTCTTCGGCTGCCTGCCTAGCTGCTTCAGCCACTTTCTTGGCCACCTTACGCCTCACCTGCTCATTCAGCTTTGCCTGCATCATGGCAGGCTTGTCGTCTGTCGCCTCCTGGATGTCCTCCTCCTGCCAGGATGCGATGTTGTGTAGCTCGAGAGACTTGGACATGAGGGCAGGGTATTGAGTGAGATTGTTGGGTAATGACTGGACTTGATCAAAGGATTTTTTGTTTTCACATGCAGATTCAAAACTCGGGATTGGCTGAACAATTCCCACGTGCACCAATTGGGCCTCCAGGGGCATCAGCCCTCAGAAGGGGATACTGTCACAACCCAGCATATCCACCACTTCCGTCAATGCATCCTAGTGCCACTTGGCCTGTCCCACCCACTGCTATCATCATCCATCCATCCACCTGTCCACCTGTCACCCTCATCTGCACCTTCTCCCTGTGCACATACCTTCCAACCAAGGTTGCCCATTTGAGTGGTTCATTGTTGTCTGCCTGCCAGCTAGACGGCTTGCTAGACGGCCAGATGGCCTTTTCTCTTTTGTTTGCTTGTGGACTATTGTTCCTCCTTTGCCACTCGTTATTTCTTGCTTGCCTTTTTGTTGACCAAGTTTGCCAATATTAACCATTTTTCTCTTTCTTCATTCATTAATATTGCGCTTAATCTGCCACTCCTTCTGGGCTGGTCCTATTTAGTTAGTTGTGCTTATAATGCATGTAGGTTACACCGGATGTACCTCAGTTTGTATATCGGCTTGGATTCCCCCCCCCCCTAGTCTCTTCTTCTCATCATAAGGCTTTTGTCTGAAATTGGGACACCAATGTAAGAATGAAGCACAGTGCTCCACCCATGTTACTGAAGCTGAAGTCCTGCCCCTCTGACCTTACGAGCCTGGATGACTTTGCACGCCTTGTGGATCATCCAGATACGCATCCAACATGTTCCTGACAAATGTGGGCTGTGGTTGAGAGAGATATGTAAAGATGGGAAGATGAGGGAAGTGGGGGAAGTCAGGGAAGGTGGTTCTGGGTTGTATGGTCAGGTGTGGTTGCCCTGACAATTGCCAATGGTACTCATGGCGAGGTTGTGGAAATAATCCCTGATCTGAGGGAGGCTATGACATCCAACTGGGGGCCTAGAGTATTGCTGGTTTACCCACCATCATGCATTCTTATTAGGCTGGAACAAGCCAGGTGGGGGACTACCCGATGGGGTGGTGCCAATTTTCCCTAAGGAACAAACCTACCAACTGAAGGTTGGAAGAGGGAAAGACAAAAGTGTGAAGCAGAAACAACTCCTATAACTGGAGCATATGGTTTCATGGACTATCACGTGCAAGGCCAAATGATCGGACATGTAATAATCGGCCTCGCAACTCCTCCTACTGGAGCACTGACACCATTCAGTGCATATGTTGCATTATGGTGTAGCTTGGGAGAGAAACCATCCACTTATTGAGAGATTTTGATGAAACCCTTTTCACACAGCCTGTGTGCAAGGCTCTAAAGTGGGCGGACTCATGGTTTGAAGAGTTGAACAAGAAGACAAAGGAACATTGGGAACAGCATTGCATTGCTGGAATGATGGCACACACATGAGGCAGAGATTGCGACCATGAGGACCATGTGATGTGTTCATAGGAATTTGCAATAGTTACACATTTCCCATGGCAATTATGACCTGGCAATGACCTTGCAAGCAAGGTAACTAAAACTGGAAATCTGATAGGTCATGTGATATTGTTTAGTATACACACTAGTAAACAAATCAACTTGCTGGAGCATAAATACACATGGATTTTAAGCTGTAATCCCCAATTCTAAATGTGTCAATTAGCTGCTTTGAAAATTGAACAAGTGCTTTCTCTCATTGATTCTGGCCACAGTGCTCACCAGATCTCATCAATTACTGCTGTCCACCATTCCACTGTTACCCATCTTTGGTCTAAACATTGTCCTGACATTCCTAAGCCCAGTGGTGGTTGCCCATCTGTCAGGAACATGTTGGACATGTATCCGGATGGTCCACAAAGCGCATGAAGTCATCTGGGCTTGTAAGGTTGGAGGGGAGGGACTTCAGCTTCAGCAACTTGGGTGGAGCGCTGCACTTTGTTCTTACATTGTTGTCCCAATTTCAGACAGAAGCCTTACGATGAGAAGAGACTAGGGGGGAAATCCAAGTCGATATACAAACTGAGGTACATCTGGTGTAACCTACACGCATTATAAGCACAACTAACTAAATAGGACTGGCCTGGAAGGAGTGGCAGATCAAGTGCGATATTAATGAATAAAGAAATAGACAAATGGTTAATATCGGCAAACTTGGTCAACAAAAGGCAAGCAAGAAATAACAAGTGGCAAAGGAGGAACAGTAGTCCACAAGTGAACAAAAGAGAAAAGGCCATCTGGCTGGCAGGTGGACAACAATGAACCACTCAAACAGCAACCTTGGTTGGAAGGTATGCTGAAAGAGGGCTCACGGCTCTCTATGCTGACTAAGCTTGTGGGGCCTAAACTCCTACTTTCTCTCTTGACTTTGCTTAACTCGATCCTAAAACTCCATGGTGGGTTCTCCAGGATTCTGCAAGGTCCGGGCTCAACTAATCTACTACCCACTCATTGTGGGCTAGACAGTCGCTCTTACTCCTACTGTTGGATTCCACTCACTCACACCCACTCTAGCATGTCCTAGCACCTTAGAGAATTTGGGGGAGGGGAGAACTTGATTTCTCAAATCTGGTATGTACAGGATTATAAGAAATAATTATTTTTAGAAATAATAGATGGTGAATATTGGTACCATATGGCACCTGGGTACCTGATTAGGCGAAATAAACATGGGTAACAGTAACAATAAAAGAATATCAATCAATAACTGAAATGATGCAAAAATATGAAAATATAAGAAAATAAGGGATATCTCAACGGATTTATGGAATTTAAAGCCGAAATTGGAAATGCAGGCAGAGATAACTCTCACGCAGCCAATGAGCATTTTTACCAATCTATTAGATGCCATGGGAATGAGTGAGGCTGGAATTTTGGGTTGCCACTTGAGATTCCCATGCCCACACATGCTTGTAACCTGCCATTCCTAACTTGCCCAGCATAGAACTCCATCAATTCTCCACCGATTGGGACATTCTTGATATCGTCGGAATCGTACGAATTAGCACTATTTTAGATACCAATCCATACCAAGTTATTGCGTGAATAGAAGTGGGTATCCAAGCCAGCTCTGCACGTGGGCGATTATCCCACCTCCAATGCACACAGGGGAGAAGTGCAGATGAGGGCGATGGGTGGACAGGTGGATGGACGGATGATGGTGGCAGTGGGTAGGACAGGCCAAGTGGCACTAGGATGCATTGACAGAAGTGGTGGATATGCTGGGTTGTGACACCATCTAAGCTCTCAGACACCAATATCCATCATGCAATGCATCTCATCAACTCTGGTAAAGCTAACAATGCTGCACAAGTCACCCAAATCCTTTAAAAAGTCACCAGCACCAGCCTCTCAACTGAGGCTGTTCATCTGCAACTAAAGGAGGCTGGTTGGAAAGCAGTGGTGAAGAAGAAGCAGCCCTTATTGGTGAAGAATGGAGAGATGCCTGTGGTGGCATTTGGAGTGTTATTGTATGCAAACTCTGCAAGAGGTATTATCCTGCTGATAGTTACTATAGATGCACAGGTACTGCTCGAGCATCTGGTTCATCTGTTTGGTTTGTCCATCTCCTTCTGGATGATAACCAGAGGTGAAGTGGAGGCAGATGTTGAGGGCTTTACCAAGTGAACAGAAAAAATGGGAAACAAACTCCGGACCCCTGTCAGAGGTGACTGTCAGGGACTGACCCGGGGTCAAGAGTGCCCAGGTGTATTGCCTGGTGTATTGCCCGGTGCTGAGGGCCTGGTAGGGTGTGACACAGGTGTGCATGGCAGTGGGCCCGGTACAGATAGACATCCCTGGCCACTCAGGCTGAAGTGGGAAATGTGAGAAGAAGGCTTCTTCTCAGTTCCCACTTAGGTTATGTTTATATCCATGCAGTTGAGGCCATGTGGGAGATGCCATGTCATCTACAGACACAGCCACACCCATCCGGGTATCTCCGCGACAGATCCTAGGAGCATCTGGTGCACGGGAAGTCACCCAGTGCACCTGGGTTCAGGTGTGTTACATCACAGTCAGGTCAATGGTACATTGATGGAAAGTTGTCCATGTAATGAAAGAAGAGAAGGAAAAGGAAAGAAGAAAGAAGGGAAGAAGAAAGGAAGAAGAAGAAAGAAGGAGGAGGGAGGAAGCAGGGCAGGGGGAGGGCAGTAACTGCAAAAAAGTGTAATCCCAAGTCATGAAGGGTCATGAATTCATGCAGTTTTGTGAAGCTGCACAGAAATTCATGAGGATTCATGAGGGTTCATGCAGGAGCATACACACCCATGAAAGTTTTCATGAACTTTCATGAAACTTCATGAACCTTCATAACCAAATATAACCAGTTAAAGTTGGAAATTGACAGGACACATTATGCACCCCCATGCCTTCTTATGAATGTTCATGAATGTGCATGACTTTCCATGAAGAAGAATAGTGTCATATCCATACATACCTGACCTGACCCAACTCCTGCACCAACGAGTCCCACATCAAGGGTTGAGGGTTTGACTCAATGGTGCATCTGAGAGGGGGTAAAGAGGATGCAGGCCCAGAGGAGCAGGAGGAGGGGTGGGAGTGGGGTGTATGGCCCTAACTGGCTGAATGAAAAGAAGTGGTTGCCCAAAATAGGAGTAAGGGAGAAAGGTGTTCCTTTTCTTAGACCCCTTTGTCTCCATTCAGGCTCCTTGTCCCAATTCAGCCCCCTTTGTTTTCTCTGACCCTCCTTATATGTTACCTCCAAAAACAGTAGTGGCACAGCACTCCACCTGAGTTGCTGAGGCCAAGGTCCTCATGTGTTAAGTCTCCATTTGTCAGGGCACACCCCACCTGACCCCATGCCGCACCACCCTACTCCGCTCCCCCGCTATCACCCCCTGTTTCTTCTTTCCCCTTTCCTTCTTTCTTTCTATTTCTGTTCCATGGTTGACTTCCCCTTCTCTATGTCATATCCGTGCATACCTGACCCCGACCCGACTTCCGGACCTCCACCCTCTTCACCTCCGGAGTCATAACCTACCGCTGCCGTTCCGATACTCACCTTCGGTCCTGGCAACACACCTCCTCCTTACCTCTCCGACCCTATCTCCGTCCGCTCCGATACTCATCTCAGACCGAACACCGCCCCACTCGCCACCCTCCTACTACTCCGCTCCCCCTTCACAACACCTCCACCCTCCCGTCCTACTCCTACGCTTCCCCCGTCCGCTCCGATACTCACCTTCGGACCTGACTACTCTCCTTTCCGCCACTCCTTCTCCCTTACCTTTCCCCTTTCTCCTCCCTCTGTTACTCCTCCGCCACCCTTCCACCAAGTTACGACCTTCCACCACTGTCCCGTACTTCGCACTCGGACACCGCTCGTACCTTGCTCCAAGCCTCCGTCATAGTCCCTACCTTGGACTTTGACTCCACCTTGGTCTTAGTCCATTGCATTGGTGACCTCATACTACGTAAACACCATTGCCAATATCCCTTGGACTTTCAACCCCACCTCCATAACCTCCATAAGCTCTGTAAGCTCCAAGCTCCACAGATCATACTTGGCACTTTCGCTGTCTGTAATGTATCTTTCGTGTTTTCCCCTCATCCTTATTTGGACTGCTGCTTCTTCCCATTTTAGCCAGTTAGTCATCATCCCCACTTCACCTCATCCTCCTGCTCCTCTGGGCTTCGCCCTCCCTATCTCCTTTCGGATGTACCACAGGTTCTGACCTATGACCTTCGATACCACTCCGCTTGAGTCGCTGAGGCCAAGGTCCCTCCTTGCTAAGTCTCCAGTTCCCCTCTGGAATCATCTGCCCTCGCCCAGTTCTAACATGGGCCAGGTGGAGCAGGGTCAGGCAGGTGTGCCCTGACAGTGATGTGGGAAGGAACTCCATGCTCGGAGAACATGTGGAGAAGGAATATGTCATATCCATGCATACCCGATCCCGACCCGACTTCCGGACCTCCTCCTTCCCCACCTCCAGAGTCCTACCCTACCGCTGTCCGTTCCGATATTCACCTTCGGTCCTGGCACCACACCTCCTCTTACCTCCCATGCCACCTCCACTCCTTCCCTCTCCTCCCCTATCTCCGTCCACTCCGATACTCACCTCGGACCAAGCACCACCCCCCTCGCCACCCTCCTACTACTCCTCCTCCTACTCCTCCGCTCCTCCCTCACAACACCTCCACCCTTCCATCATCCTCCTATGCTTCTCCCATCCGCTCCGATACTCACCTTCGGACCTGACAACTCTCCTTTCCGCCACTCCTTCCCTCTTCCCTTTCTCCTCTCTCTTCCCTCTGGTACTCCTCCGCCGACCTCCCACCAAGCTACGACCTTCCACCGCTGTCCCATACTTCTTACTCAGGCACCGCTCGTACCTTTGCTCCGAGCCTCCGTCATAGTTCCTACCTCGGACTTTGACTCCACCTCGGTCTTAGTCCATTGCATTGGTGACCTCATACTACGTAAACACCATTGCCAATATTCCTCAGACTTTCAACCCCGCCTCCATAAGCTCTGCAACCTCCAAGCTTTGTGGATCATCTTTGGCACTTTTGCCGCTTGTAATGTATCTCTCACGTTTTCCCCTCATCCCTATTTGGACTGCTGCTTCTTCCCATTCTAGCCAGTTAGTCATCATCCCCACTTCTCCTCATCCTCCTGCCCCTCTGGGCCTCGCCCTCCTTACCTCCTTTCGGATGTATCACAGGTTCTGCCTTATGACCTTCGGTACCACACCGCTTCTGTCATCCCTTTGTTCCCATTCGGATGCCTTCGTTTCGATTCACATCCCCTTTGTTTCCTTGTTCGTTTCCTTGTGCTTTCGCCCCTGTTAGAACGCGGGGATTCGGACGACTCCGGAGCGGAATCGGAGACTTATCATGGAAGGACCTCGGCCTCAGCGACTCAGGTGGAGTGCTGTGCCATTGCTGGTTGTCCTAGGGGTCCCTAATTTCGGATCTAGCAGAGGGAAAGTCTCTTGGGGGAATTCATGTCGATTTCGGACTGAGGTTACAAGTTACTAGGTACATTGTATATAAGGAGGGGTCCGGAATCAAAAGGAACAAGGGTAGGACGAAAGGAGACAAAGGGAGATGGAAAGAGGAACAACACCGAGGGTCAAGTGTTTGACTCAATGGTGTTTTCCCAAAGGAGGAATGAAGGGCCAAGGCCCAAGGAGGAAGGAAGGAGGTTGGGAGTGGGGAATGGCTAGCTGACTGAATAGAAAGGGAGCAGCAGCCCAAATAGGAATGAGGGAGAATAGCGGAATTGAAATGGACAATGCAATAGTTGCAAGGTCCGGAGTAAGTCCGGAAAGTCCGAACTCAGAGGTTAAACTCCAGAATATTGGCAAAGGCAATTAAATGGAATGAGCTAACCAATACAATGGGTATAAGCAGAGGTGAGGTCAAAGTCCGAGGTCGGAGCTGAGACCGGAGGTTCCGGAGACAGAGACGCAAACAGGATTCCGGAGCAGAGGTCCGGAGTCGGGAACATAGGTTTTGCGTACTCGTCTGGAAGGTGTCGAGGTTGGGGTCGGACCCGGAATGTCCCGGAGTCGGACCGAAGGTGGTGTCAGAGCTGGAGGTGGGATAACCTCTTGGGAGTCAGCAAGGAGGAGGTGACGGAAGGGAAGTAGGACTCCGGAAGTCAGGTTCGGAGTTCCGGGAGCCCGGAGCGGAGGTCGGGATTGTATGGATATGACAGCCCCCTCCATTATATATATCGGCGCTTGTACATACTCATTTTGGGCTCAGTCCGAAATCGACCTGAAATGCCCCCTAGAGACTTCCTGCTCGCCTACTGTGAAATTAAGGACCAAATGGACAAACAGCAATGGCACAGCACTCTGCTTGAGTCGCTGAGGCCAAGGTCCTTCCACGCTAAGTCTCCAATTCCACTCCAGAGTCGTCTGAATCTGCCCATCTCTAACAGAATAGCTTGGCCAGTTCCGGAGATGTGATGGTGTCATGGGTAGGAATGAAGATGCACTGTTTGGACAGGCAGTCCATGATGACCAAGATGGAAGTGAATCTGGAAGAGGAGGGAAGCTGTTCAATGAAATCCATGGAGATGGAGTTCCAAGGGCAATTGGGGATGGGGAGTTGTTTGAGTAAACTGTAAGGCTTATGATGAGGGACTTTGGCACAGGCACAAGAAGTACAGGAGGACACATAGTTCTTGATGAAGGTATGGATGCCCAGCCAGGTATAATCATGATGGACTAGCTCCAGAGTCCAGTTTTGACTGAAGTGTCCAGAGAGCTGGTGGTCATGTTTGTCTCACAATATGCAGAGACAAAGGTCATTAGAGTCCAGAACATAAATGTGGTTGTCCAGCCTTAACAGGCCTTTGGCACATGGACCAGTGGGAATTGGGGAGGTTGGGGGAGGCAAGATGAGAAGAGATTGTGGTGTCAGAGGAGAGCAATGATAGGATGTCTCAATGGAGAGCCTCTGTGTCAATGAGTATGGCTGCCTGGATTACTGTGGTGGCTAGGAATGTGGCTTGTAAGGACACAGTAAGCTGCTCTGAGGTGAAGACCAGTCAGAAGTTCTGCAGATTGACATGAGCGTAGTTGTCAGGGGACGACTCCTGGGTCCCCATGACCCTCCCCTATGGTCCACAGTCTCTGGTGTAACCGGCCCTGTCCAGGGCACAACCTACTGTGGGTCAGAGATGAGAAGGAAGTTAACTTCTCATCTTCCCACAGTGGCCACAATAGATCAAAAACTTCCGGAGATATCCGGAAGTCACATGAGGCCCGAGACCCGGGGCCTGGGGCATCTGGCCACATGGAGTGTCCAGCACAGGGTGCACACAGGAAGTGCAACAGCTGGGTGTGGGCGTGGGTGCAGGTGTGAGTGTGTCAGGGACATGTCTGGGGTCGAGGGGGTCCGGGTATAGTGCCCAGCGCTGAGGACCTCGCAGGGGGTAGATCAGGCATGCATACTGGCAGGCCCAATATGGGACAGCTGTCCCTGGCCACTTAGACTGAAGTGGAAAAGGTGAATTGTTATTAAAAGGAAAGCTACACTAATTTACCTGAAGTGGAAAAGGTGAGAAGAAGGTTACTTCTTCGGTTCCCACTTCAGGTACATTTATGCACATGCAGCTTGAGTCACATGATGGATGCCACGTCATCCTTGGAGACAACTGCAGTCATCCAGGTGTCCCTGCAGGGGATCCCGAGGGCATCTGGTGCAGGCGCGCGTGCTGGGCACAGTGGGGAGCCATCCAGGGAGCCTGGGTTAGGTGGGTCAATAGTACATTGATACAAAGGAAAGTGGTCCATGTAAATAGAAAGAATAAACAGGAGGGGAATGATGGGAAGAATGAAATAAAGAAAAGAGAGAAGGGAGAGAAGAGAGAAAGAAAGAGGAGGGAAGGGGGGAAGGAAAGGATGGGAAGCGGGGCAGCGGGTGAGGTGTGGCTGGGTAGGCCCGGGTCAGGTGGGTGTGCCCTGACAGAGTGCAGGTGTGGATGCGGGTATGGGCTAGGTCAGGGTGTATGCCCTGACAGTAGTCCATATCCCCTTCTTTGGGATAGATGTTGCAAGTGGGAAAGAAGGCTAGACCACAGTCAAGGGCTCGCCACTCTCACAGCTGCTCCCTCACCAAAGGGAAAGAAGAGGGGGGGGTGGAAGGGCACCTAGGGTTTCAGACTCACTGTGACCCTGGTCCCAACTAACTCAGCCTAAAAATCAACACACTAGGTGGACCTCCCTGGAGGACAAGCTAGCAGTACTGACTGTGAAGCACTGTCCCCAAGACTACAAGCACTCAGACACCACCCCAGGCACACGGACCTGGTACTTAGTGGAGCAGAGGGGAGAATCTCTGTATCATACTAGATACATTTTGTATATAAACCATGGTCATCTGAACTAAAGTCTGAGCAATCCAACGGTGTTAGGGATGGACAGAAACGGATGTGACAACACAGAACAAAGAAAACAACAGAAAACATAAAAAATATATAGGAACAGCCACACAATCGATAAATTCCGACGACCTCCACAACGGTTGTACCAAACCTCCCGATCCTGGACTCGTTCTATTCTTCCTGATAGTAGCTTTCCAGAGATACCAAGTTCATCCAGATCGGAGAAGAACTGGGAGAGTTATGGTGAAAATACTGTGAAAGGCCCGGTAACATGTCCGGGTGGGCCATAACCTGGTCTGAAAAATTATCAAAAAATACAACGATGATAGGGGAGGTTCAACAAGCTTTGGGGGACTGGGATACTGTGTTTCAGGCGCTAGCTAACGTCTGTAGGGCATGATATAGCGGTGTCGGGGTACTACCGGCTTTTCCCTCCTTCAACATCCCACTGTCTAGTCAATGCATCTGGTTTTACTCCAAGTCTTCCAGGATGGAATCAGACAGTGATGTGGAATTGGGAAAGGAACTCTGACCAGCAGGCTTGTCGCTGAGTCAAGAGTTTGGTGGTGGAGAAATAGTCGAGGTTCTTGTGGTTGGTGACGACGTCAATTGGGGTTCCTGTCATATCCATACATACTCGATCCCGATCCGACTCCTGGACCCCCATCTGCATCAGCACCAGAGTCCTACCCTACCGCCATCCGTTCCGATATTCACCTTCGGACCTGACACCACACCTGACACCACACCACCCCTCACCCCTCATGCCACCTCCACCCTTCCATCCTTCTCCTGCCTTATCTTCATCTGCTCCGATACTCACCTCGGACCGAACACCACTCCTCTCGCCACCCTCCTCTCACTCCTCCTCTCACTCCTCCTCTCACTCCTCCTCTCACTCCTCCTCTTACTCCTCACGACACCTCCACCCTTCTGTCACTCTCCTACCCTTCTCCTGTCCGCTCCGATACTCACCTTCGGACCTGACACCTTTCCTCTCCTCCACTCCTCTCCCCTTTCCTCTCTCCTCTCTCTTCCCTCTGACCCTCTTCTGCTGACCCTCTGGCAAGTTACGACCTTCTGCTGCCTGCTGTCCCGTACCCCATACTCGGACACCACTTGTACCTTTGCTCTGAGATTCCATCATAGTTCCGACCTCAGACTTTGACTCCACCTCAGCTTTAGTCCATTGCATTGGTGACCTCATACTACGTAAACACCATTGCCAATATTCCTTGGACTTTCAACCCCACCTCCATAACCTCTGTAAGCTCCATAACCCCTGAGCACTTTTGCCACTTGTAATGTATCTTTCACGTTTTCCCCTCATCCCTATTTGGACTGCTGCTTCTTTCCACCCTAGCCAGTTAGTAATCATCCCCACTTCACCTCATCCTCCTGCCCCTCTGGGCTTCGCCCTCCCTACCTCCTTTCGGATGTACCACAGGTTCTGCCCTGTGACCTTCAGTACTGCTCCACTTCTGTCATCCCTTTGTTCCCGTTCGGACGCCTTTGTTCTGATTCAGACCCCCTTTGTGCTTTCGCCCTCTCCATTATATACCGGCGCTTGTACATACTCGTTTTAGGCCCTTAGTCTAAAATCGACCTGAAATGCCCCCTAGAGACTTCCTGCTCGCCACCTATGAAATTAAGGACCAAATGGACAAACAGCAATGGCACAGCGCTCCACTTGAGTTGCTGAGGCCAAGGTCCCTCCTTGCTAAGTCTCCGGTTCCCCTCCGGAATCGTCCACCCTCACCCAGTTCTAACAGTTCCAGAACCTTCAAGGTAGTGATGCCAAGATTGGAATGCATCATGAATGGCGAGCAGTTCCTTATCATGGGTGTTGTAGTTGAGCTCCAGGAGGAAGGGACAGGGTCGGAACGAGAAGTGGGGGTGGGCTTGTCGAAAATGTTAGAGGAGGAGGGTTTTGCGTGACATGTAACTTCAGATTTACACTCCCAATAGCGCACATCAAAAGTTTGCGACAAGGTGCGAAGTTCCGAAAGGGTAGAAGGTTTACTTACTCTGGCAATATCGTCCTTGATATGTTCCGGCAATCTGTTATAGAAAAAACGATGAAGCACGGCTTCTCCATAACCATGAAGTTGAGAGGCATGTCGGTTGAACTCGATGACATACTTATTGATGTGGTGCCTGTCCTTCATGTCCAGGGTCATTAGTTGAACTTCGGCATCACCCACAGGATGGTGAGGACCGAAGTTGGTTTGGGATGTCCAGTCCTTCCTTGGCTTCCCTAACTTCTATCGGCATTTCATTCACCAATACTCCAACATTGTGGTCCCCTTGACATGCCTCACATGTAAAGGAGCCCCCTGGCTCTTCTCCAATGACTGTCATTCTGCTTTCAACACTCTGAAAGAAGCCTTCATGTCAGCCCCCATCCTGACACATTGGGTACCCAATGCCCCTCTCATTGTAGAAACTGATGCCTCTGTCATATCCATACACTCCCAACCTCCGCTCCGGGCTCCTGGAACTCCGAAACTGACTCCAGAGCCCTACTTCCCTTCTCCTTGCCGACTCCCAAGAGGTTATCCCACCTCTGGCTCCAACACCACCTTCAGTCCAACTCCGAAACATTCTGGGTCTGACCTCAACCTTGACACCTTCCAGACAAGCATGCAACACCTATGCTCCCGACTCCGGACCTCTGCTCCAGAATCCCATTTGCATCTCCGTCTCTGGAACCTCCACATCAGCAAACTTGGTAGGGAGCTCTTGGAGCTCTCAGAGCTCTCAGAGCTCTGTGAGCAAATTGAGTCTTTTTGCTGTGCACCCTCTACACATTGGGTGGAGAAAATTAAATGTTTGAATGATTTTATTCTCCTAAGGATGCAGAAGTGCAAAGATAATATGTATATACATTTTTGGAAATGCATATTCCATGGCCAGCATCATTACTTGAAACACTCTATGAGCTCTATGAGCTCACTGAGCTCATAGAGCTCATAGAGCTTTTTGTTTTTAAATCATGGATGGTCTTCATATCTCCATGAAATCTGCTTAGTTATTTTGGCACCAGTAGTGCAAAGATAATATGGATATATATGTGTGTAAAATGGCCATTGTCATTGCTCTGAAAGCTCTATGAGCTCTATGAACTCAGTGGGCTCATAGAGCTCATATACCTTTTGTGTTTACTAAAATCAGCACCTTATTTTTTATTGCTATTTACAAAATTTGAGGAAAACTCTGAAATTCAAAAATTTGCACTTTATCTTTCATCTCATTTCTTGCTCAAAACTCAACCAATTTTGATGATTCTATGTGAATTGGAAAGCACCAAAGTGTGGCAATGTAACCATGCATGTTATGTAGGGTATAAATCAGTTTTAACAAAGTGTTCCAAATGAAGTAAATTGAAAATAAAGCAAACAAAAAGCTGATGTATTCTTCAGATATCATCCAAGCCTTTGACACCAAATTTCCCATGGTCAAAAAGCCATGGTTATTTGGCTCACTGTCAGGGCCCAGCCCTTGTTCTGTGATGGGCCCAGGGGGATCCTCCTAGTCGCTGGGGTATCTAGTCCCAGTCCGAGATCCTCAAACTCACTGAGGGGGCTAAACCTTCTCAACCTCCTCTACAAATGGGAGCCAGGAACTATACAGTTTTCAGCTCTTTGTTGACTCCCCATAAATGGCACCCCCCTGTGGGAATGAGCTGCTCACCCAGAAAGTTCCCACAGTTGTGGCTGTGATGGTTTCTGGGTGAGTAACTTACCCAGAACTTTCCCATGGGTCTGCATGCATGCGGGATTGTGGAATAGTGAGGGGCTGTGCCCTGACACTCACCAAAACATGGTGGGAGACTTTTCTAACACTGAAACATACATTGCTACATTGCCCCACTTTGGCACTTTCCAATGCACATTGAATTATCAAAAAAGTGAATTAATTTTTTTTCCAATTATTCCTAATTTCCTGAAATATCTCTCCCTAACTTATCCCAAAATTTCTGATTTTCCCCCTGAATTTTTGGACATTCTCCTTTTTTAGAAAGTCCCCCATTTTCTGAATTTTCCTTAATTTTCCCTGACTTTTTTTCAAGTTTTTAGAAACCCCCCAGTTCCCCCTCATTTTCCTCCCATTTTCCCCTTCATCCCCCCCCTCAATTTCCCCCCCATCCCCCCTTCGATTTTCCCCTCATTCCCCCCCCCAATTCCCACCTCAATTTCCCCCCATTTCTCCCCCATTCCCCCCTCCAAATTTCCCCTCATTCCCCCCCCCCCCCCATTCCCTCCCAATTTCCCTTCAAATTTCCCCTCATTCCCCCCCCATTCCCCCCTCAAATTTTCCCCTCAATTCCCTCCTCAATTTTCCCCCCATTTCCCCCTCCATTTCCTCCCCCATTTTCCCCCTCATTCCCCCCTCATTCCCCCCTCATTCCCCCCTCATTCCCCCCTCATTCCCCCCTCATTCCCCCCTCATTTTCCCCCCCATTTCCCCCCATTTCCCCCCCATTTCCCCCCCATTTCCCCCCCACTCATTTTCCCGCATTTTCCCTAAGTAATTTCAGATTAACTGCATTTATATCCCTAAATTTGGTCTATATATTGATTGGGCTACATACCCTTGGTGTCTGGTGCTGCATTGGTGCTGAAAGTGAAGCTGAGTTTGTTCAGTCCCTTGTATGGTAGGGAGTTGGCTATGGCTAGTCACATGATGCCATAGTCAATGCTTTTAAATTTAAATTTTGATATTGGGTAAATTAAACACTCAGGGAGCTCATATAGATAATAGTCCCCTGTGTGCAAATATAGCTCTATGAGCTCTCAGAGCTTTGACTACTTTTTGGAGCTCTCAGAGAAGGGGACCTGCAATTTCAAAGTACTGAAGCTCTGAGAGCTCTATGAGCTCTATGAGCTCTCAGGCCTCCGCATCCAGGTTTGCTGATGCAGTCTTAGCTCCAACCTTGGACTTTGACCCCACCTCCGCTTATACCCATTGCATTGGTTAGCTCATTCCATTTAATTACCTTTGCCAATATTCTGGAGTTTAACTTCCAAGTCCAGACTTTCTGGACTTACTTTGGACCTTGCAACTATTGCATTGTCCCATTCAATTCCGCTATACTCCCTCATTCCTATTTGGGCTGCTGCTTCCTTTCTATTCAGTCAGCTAGCCATTCCCAACTCCCAACCTCCTTCCTTCCTCCTTGGGCCTTGGCCCTTCACTCCTCCTTTGGGAAACACCATTGAGTGAAACCCTTGACCCTTGGTGTTGTTCCTCCTTCTGGCTCCCTTTGTCTCCTTTCGGAGTACCCTTGCTCCTTTTGATTCTGGACCCCTCCTTATATACAATGTACATAGTAACTTGTAACCTCAGTCTGAAATCGACTTGATTCCCCCCTAAGAGACTTTCCCTCTGTGTCATATCCGTGCATACCCGACCCCGACCCGACTTCCGGACCTCCACTCTCTTCACCTCCGGAGTCATAACCTGCCGCTGCCGTTCTGATACTCACCTTCGGTCCTGGCAACACACCTCCTCCTTACCTCCCCGACCCTATCTCCATCCGCTCCGATACTCATCTCGGACCGAACACCGCCCCTCTCGCCACCCTCCTACTACTCCGCTCCCCCTTCACAACACCTCCACCCTCCCATTATCCTCCTACGCTTCCCCCATCCACTCCAATACTCACCTTCAGACCTGACTACTCTCCTTTCCGCCACTCCTTCTCCCCTTACCTGTCCCCTCTCTCCTCCCTCCGTTACTCCTCTGCCACCCTTCCGCCAAGTTATGACCTTCCACCGCTGTCCCATACTTCGCACTTGGACACTGCTCGTACCTTACTCCGAGCCTCTGTCATAGTCCCTACCTCGGACTTTGACTCCACCTCGGTCTTAGTCCATTGCATTGGTGACCTCATACTACGTAAACACCATTGCCAATATCCCTCGGACTTTCAACCCTGCCTCCGTAACCTCCGTAAGCTCCGCAACCCCCAAGCTTTGCGGATTGCCTTTGGCACTCTCGCTGCTTGTAATGTATTTCTCGCGTTTTCCCCTCATCCCTATTTGGACTACTGCTTCTTCCTATTCTAGCCAGTTAGTCATCATCCCCACTTCCCCTCATCCTCCTGCCCCTCTGGGCCTCACCCTCCCTACCTCTTTTCGGACGTATCACAGGTCCTGCCTTATGACCTTCAGTACCGCTCCGCTCCCTCTACCCTTTGTTCCCTTTTGGACATCTTCGTTCCGATTCGGTTACCCTTTGTTTTCCTTGTGCTTTTGCCCCTTCCATTATATATATCGGCGCTTGTACATACTCGTTTTGGTTTAGTCCGAAATCGACCTGAAATGCCCCCTAGAGACTTCCTGCTCACCTACTGTGAAATTAAGGACCAAATGGACAAACAGCAATGGCACAGCGCTCCGCTTGAGTTGCTGAGGCCAAGGTCCCTCCACGCTAAGTCTCTGATTCCACTCCGGAGTCGTCCGAATCCGCCCATTCTAACACTCTGCCAGATCCGAAATTAGGGACCCCCAGGACAACCAGCAATGGCACAGCACTCCACATGAGTCGCTGAGGCTGAGGTCCTTCCACACTAAGTCTCCAATTCCATTCCAGAGTCGTCTGAATCTGCATGATCTAACAGCCTCCGATTACATGATCTCCGGAATCCTTTCCATCCATTGTGATGACAGCAAGATTCACCCCATTGCCTTCCACTCAAGAACCCATCGAGAAGGTCAAAGCCATCCAAGACTGGCCTGAGCCAGCACTGAAAGGACATGGTGAGTCTGGAGGGAGAGAGGCAATATCCAAGATATTCTGTAGTGTCCATATGAAATTTGCATTTCTTTGGGTTGGTGTATAGGCCGTGTTTGTGGAGTCTCCTAAGAACTTCTCAGACATGCTCCTGGTGCGAAGCCATGTCTTCTGAGTAGGTAAGGATGTTGTCTAGGTAGAGTACCACAGAAACATCCAAGAGGTTGGCAAAGATTGTGTTGATGAATCACTGAAAGGCCACAGGTGCATTTGTGAGACCAAATGGCATGACAAGCCACTCTGTCAGGGCACACCCGCCTGACCCGGGTCCACCCAGACCCACCCAGCCACACCACACCCACTCCCTGCTGTCCATCCCTCTCCCTCCGAGTCCCTCCTCCCTCTCTCCCTCTTTCTTTTCTCTCTTTCCTCTCCTTTCTTTGTTTCATTCTTCTCATCTTTCTCTTCCTGTTTATTCCTTCTATCTACACAGACCACCTTCCTTTGTATCAATGTACTATTGACTTGTCTGGCCCACACACCCCAGATGGCTTCCCACTGTTCCCAGCATGCATGCATGCAGTGGATGCTCTTGGGATCCCCCATGGGGACACCCGGATGGCTGCAGCTGTCTCCAAGGATGATGTGGCACTCATCATGTGACTCAAGCTGCATGTACATAAATGTACCTGAAGTGGGAACTGAAGAAGTAACCTTCTTCTCACATTCTCCACTTCAGTCTGAGTGGCCAGAGACTGCTGTCCCTTCCCGGACCTGCCAGCATGCACACCTGGTTCACACCCCACGAGGGCCCCTCTGCCAGGTGATACATCCGGACCCCCTCTACCCTGGATGTGTCCCTGACATACACCAGGCGTTCTTGGATGAGCACCTAGCCTCCAGGTTCATTTGTCCTGCTACTTCCGCTCATGCAGCACTGGTCCTCTTCATCCACAAGAAGGATGGATCCCTCCATCTTTGCATTGACTTCTGAGGGCTGAATAAGATCACCAAAAAGGATTGCTACCCATTACCCCACATCTCAGACCTCCTTGATGCACCTAGCCATGCCACTGTCTATACCAGACTCAACCTCCAGCATGCTTACCACCTGGTTTGCATTGCAGCAGGCAACAAGTGGAAGACTTCCTTCCACATGCACTATGGTTCTTATGAGTGTGTCAGGGACGTGTCTGGGGTAGAGGGGGTCTGGATGTATCGCCTGGCAGAGGGGCCCTTGCGGGGTGTGAACCGGGCATGCGTTGTAGGAGAAATAATATTCAAAGAATAAAACAATGATCTATCAGAATAGTCAACGAACAGGTGACAAGTTCAGACGTTTAACAGATCTCATGATCTTTATGAGACTGGACAGACATTAGAAGATCATTATAAAATATCTACACCCATGTAGTATGAGATTTAATCTACTACAATCATGCCTAGAACTTGACATAGGTGTAATATTCAAAGAATATATCCCTACAACAAGAAAATAGCACATAGACGGCAGAATAAGAAGGAACATTGGGAAAGAAATGTAAATATCTCGGGAACCAGTAAACTTTTGACTGTAATATTTTTACCATCTGGAAGGACTGTTTCTTAACTTTATCCACGGTTTTGTTTCATTCTAAAAGCTTCAAAACTGACGGAGATATCGCTCAAACGGCGAAACACCTTATAATTCATATATATTTATTTGCTAATTCTTACAAAAGGTAATGTGACTCAAGGGAAATATATTGGCGCCCGGAAGTCTGGCGGACCGAATACCATATGATAGAGTATTCCCCGGCGCGGGCGGACAGTTTTTGATCGCATCAGAAGAGGAGAAAATGCTAAAAAACCGGATCTTGTATATTTTCCCATGATTCATCAAAACTTTTTGATTTTAAGCCCAAATAAATCGGAACAAAGGAATGATTGATGATCTGGATCTCGGATCATAAGCATGAAGTGATTCAGAAGTCCGCGGATCAGTTAATTAATTGGGAAGGCTCTAGAACATTAGTAATGATGTGGCTTCACAAAAAGGGGTCAATTAGAGAACAGTCTAGAAAGTTCCTTTATAGCCGAGTCATTTCTAAAGATAACCGTTCGTAATTAAGGCGGTGTAGAGCATAGCTTCAGCGCTACAAGATCCCGCTGAGATCGGCCCAAAAGACAAAGAAATGAATTACTTATTGCTGAGTCATGTCCTAAGTCCATTATTAAGCTTACACAGCCCAACCCCCTATATCATTCTAGAACTATCTATAATACAAATGTAGCACATGTAACTAGTGCGAGGCGTGGGAGTAGAGAGGCCTCTGAAAAGCATAAAAGGCCACCGCTTCTGCCCCCTCTCAAACCTCAGGTAGAAATAAAAGTTTAATTCTCCTCACCAGTGGTTGGTTCGTTTGCTCCAAAAGATAAAAGCAAATATTAGTTGTTAGCTAATATAAAACTAACACGTCACTCTAAGCGTGAGTTAGGGTCAGTTAGACACAGCTGAACAAAAGTGTCATAGTGAGAATTAGTGAGAATTTGGTGGAGGGACTTCTTAATTGAATAATCTCTCAACAATACTTGGTTATCACACCACAGGAGAAAAGTGAGCGATCCTGAACCTGCTAGATAACTAGCACGCACTCTAAGCGATAGAAAGAGCAGTTTGGTCACTCCTGTATTGAGTAACATTTATTGCGGAATTATTTTATTAGCAGTTTTCCTTCAGTAAATTATCAGGAAAATCACATCCTACTGAAAAGTGGTAAATATAGGTGTAATATTGACTAGAAATCATAGTAAAGTCAATATAGAATTTTATCCGTAGACGATCTATACATCAGGTGAGATCGTTGGGGGGTGTTTATTGTTGTTTAGACAGTGAACAATCATATATTTGGCAACCAAAACACGGTCAGTACGCAAATCAGCACAAACTCTAATATCGTTATTGGACGTAGGAAACTGGTTACATAAGGCGATCCAGCTCCGCTCCTTCAGCGTGCTGGCAGGTCTGGGAAGGGACAGCAGTCCCTGGCCACTCAGACTGAAGTGGAGAATGTGAGAAGAAGGTTACTTCTTTGGTTCCCACTTCAGGTACATTTATGTACATGTGGCTTGAGTCACATGACGAGTGCCACATCATCCTCAGAGACAGCCACAGCCATCTGGGTGTCCCTGTGGGGGATCCTGAGAGCGTCCACTGCATGCGCGTGTGCCGGGCACAGTGGGAAGCCATCCAGGGTGTGTGGGCCGGATGGGTCAATAGTACATTGATACAAAGGAAGGTGGTCTGTGTAGATAGAAGGAATAAACAGGAAGAGAAAGATGAGAAGAATGAAATAAAGAAAGGAGAGGAAAGAGAGAAAAGAAAGAGGGAGAGAGGGAGGGAGGAGGGAGAGGGATGGACAGTGGGGAGTGGGTGTGGTGTGGCTGGGTGGGTCCAGGTGGACCCAGGTCAGGTGGGTGTGCCCTGACAGTGTAGGAGAAATAATGGTCACCCTATGAAAACTCATTATAGAAATATGCCAGAAAAATCGCAAAAACCCCCATACAACAAGTAGAAATGAGAAAATAGAAGAACCTGAATTTTAAAAATTTTTCACGAATTTTCACGAATTATTACAACTACATACAACAAATAGGAAGAAAGAAAATTAACAAAAGTACTTCAAGCTTAGCATCAACAGGACAAAATATTCGGGGGAATTTATAGCAAATATCAAACAAGAAACTAGGTCAATTGAGTAAGATTTGACTATAAAATCAACCACAAAACCTCCATGGAAACTACTTTCCCACACCTGCACACATAGCTGAGGCTGGAAGTACCACAGAACAAGGATTCCATAGGAACCAATGCCAAACTCAAAGTTGTGTTTATAATAGGGAATGTAGATGCCTCCCAAATAGACTCAATGAAGGTAATTTCAGGGAAAACTACCAATAGACAATGGGGAAATGACCAAAATTTGCAGGAAATGAGGTCAACATTCAAAAGGAAAGCACAAAGAACAACTAGTAATGACCAAGACGAGTTTGATAGCCCATTAGAAAGGAAGGGATCTATTTTTAATCCACGCAAATTTTCATAATAAAAGGTTCATGCATCAATAAGATATTTATTAACGGGATGTGTGACATTAAAGTCATAGCCCAGGGAAAGTCAATGTTCATGAAAAATCCATATTTAAAACACATCACGAAAGTTACATGAAAAATATGATAAATTAGAAACTACCACTATGCGAAGTTTCAGGCCAAACAGCCCAGCTGTTGTGAAGTTACACCAGTGACGGGAATAGTGTAAGGTGGGTGTCATAGAACCCATGTGAGGTCTTAGGGTGGCTCAGCACACAAGGCCGTAAGTGATACAAGATAGTGTATTTTACAGTGGTGTGTAAGCAGTTACCCAGAGGTTCCCGCTTGCCCACGTGACTATGTGTATCTAATTTACATGTGACTCGGGGTTCGGGGCTATTGCCCTGACATTCTCCCCCCTTGCATTGCATTTGCAACGCATACAAGGTTGATAGTAAATGAAACAGAGTTTTAATAGTTGATTTACATTGAGTTTGGAATTATCAATGAGTGTTTTTTGTTGTCGCCACTTTAAAGTGGGCGATTTTGTACATGTTGGTGAAAGGAAGGGAGGGGGTTTAAGGAATGAATGAGTGTGGGCTGTTACTTTGAAGTGAATGGCGATGCATTGGTATTGCAGGGAGAGAAGAAGAAAGAAAGGAAAAAAAAAGGTGGAGTTTGTCGAAAATGAATTTCGACCCAAAGGTTGTATGTCTTTGGTGTTCCTCACTTGTTCTGTGAGGGTTTGTGTGTAAGTGGTGTTTACACACGAGCGGTGGTGGATGTGGGTCTTTTGACGGAGTGGAGATTTCCGCAATTGTTACTTGCGGTTCCTTGCATACAGTATTGTGTGCGGGGCCTCGAGTTCGGGGAAGGTGAAAACACGGGCGTCTTGATGGCGTATTACTGTGTCACTTTCCCTTCTCTCAAGGGTGGATTCATTGCCCCGGAGGAGGGTTTTCCTCCGGGTTGTTCATCTGGACATCCGATTGCTGCATCAGATGCGATGATGTAGCCTGGGCTACATTGTCGGGCTGTGGGCTCGACGAAGTGGGTGCTCCCTGGGTGGGAGCGGGTTGTTGTGTTCCTGAGCTGCTTGGCTCAGGTGTAGAGTACGGTAGGTCTACCGTTCTTCCCATGGGGAAGGATGGTCGTTGGGCTGGTTGTCCAGCACAGAGACTTGCATCTCTTTCCCGGTATTTGGAAGCTTTCGCTTCCCGTTCCGCGTTCTTGCAGCACGTTCCTCAGGAGTCCTGAGTGGTTTGAACTGGGACTTTAAGTAGGCAGCTTTGCCTAGACTTTCCCAGGAGATTTTCCCCTTATTCTCTGGGGAATTATATTCCTCCGTGAGTCTTGCAATACTCAGGAGTCCCAAGAAGTATTTCTCGGTTTCCTTCGCTTTTTTGCGAAGGGTTCTATGTACCTTGCCGCTTTTGAAGGCGGCTTCGGCCTGTTCATACCAGTGTACGAATTCTTTCCCACTCACGCTTGTCCACCAAGCGTATGCGCCGTCATGCGCCGCTTCTGACCCCGCTATTCTCCTCATGGGGAAGTTGGGGTCGATTGTTATGTCGACTGGAGCTTCGACTTTGCCCAACTCGTTGAGTTCGGCAGTCTCATATAGCATGTGGACACTTCCCTGCAGGGTAGCTTGCCCATAGGGTGCTGAGGTACTCAGCAGCCCGCCACCTCTGGCAGTGGTCCCTGTTTTAGGGTCTGCCATCGGTTGCCTACCACTCTCCCTCTTCCCCTCAACATGGGTTTGCCCCTCTGAGGGCAGGCCCTTATGCAACCCGGACAGGGTCGCCTGCCCATGGGGTGGCGGGATAGTCGGTGCCCCACCCCTTGATGTGCTAGTCCCCATGTGGGGTCGCGCCTCATGAGGCCCGGAACCGTATCCCCTCCCCCTGACCTGGGAGGCCCCTGTCATGATGGGTTTGGCAGCGAGGTCTGCCAGTGCGTGTGCCTCTCTGAGCTCGCATTTCAGTAATTCGATCTCCCTTTTTTGGAGATCAACTTCTCTCTCTGTGTCTTTCAGAGAGTCAAAGATGCCCTCAGCATCTCTTTGTGCTCTGTTGTATTCACGCCTCCAGTGGGCGCAATGGTCGCAGGCGTCTTCTGACGCCCTCAAGTTATCAGACCGTGCCCATTTGGACGGTCTGGACGAGGAGCCGCTGTCGCTCCCTCGTCTCCCTCCTACGAGGGACTTCATCTCTTTTAGCTCCTCATGGAGCTGGCCTGTCTGAGGAGCTACCGCTGACGCGATAGCTGATTCCCAGCCTGCGTTTGGCTGGGGTGTTGTTGGACCTGGGCCGAATTGGCTAATCCAGGGGTTGATCTGGCCAGGGAAGTTCCCTGGGGAGTATGCCTGGGGCTGCAGCAGCAAATGCTGCCCCTGGAATGGTGCTTGTTGCGCCATCGGTGCAGTTTGCACCGCGTATGGTTGGAAGCCTCTTTGGGGAGGCTGGGGGTATGTGGTGCCTGTTAGCAATGCGGATGGTTGTTGGTTCGCAGCACTCATTTGTGCTGCATGCGTCATGTAATCCATGGCACTTATCTGCGCCTGGTGTTGTTGTTGTTCCGGGGAGCCTTGCTCCCCGGGTTGTCATATTTCGATATCCGGTGGTTTGTTTGGATCGAACTGAGGGTTGCCTCCCCCAGAGAACGACATTTCGTCGTTATGTTACTCGTGGTGGTGGGAGGGGTTTTCGTTCTTGCGTGCGTGGGATTCGCCGCAGTTGTGTGTTCTTTTTGCACGTGAGCCTGTGGTTCACATGGTCTAGGCGAGTTACTCGCCTAGCCCATGTGATCTCTGGTACATGGTGTGGCTGTCCAGGTGAGTTACTTGCCCAGAACTTTCCCACACTCTTGGCTGTGGGCCATCGTCCCTTGGCTTTACTTCCTCCGCCTCCGGTTTTGGGGGCATAGTGATGCCGAGAGTTCCCTGTCTTCTTTGATAGGGAGTTTTTCTGGTTCCCTTACATTTTGTAAGGTGAGGTACTCATCCAGGTGGACGAGGTTGTTGCAATTTCCTAGGGGTTCCCATGTGGTGTCCCCTAGTTCCCATTTAACCTTAAACCAGAGTTCGTTGTGAACCCACGCATGGTTTAGGATTTCGCGAACTACTGCTTCACGATCGGGGTCTTCCCCAAAATCGTAGAATATGTTTACTTCCCTATTTGGGAAGGTTTCCTGGTCATTCGGCTCGTGAGGTGCGAGCTGGGATACATGGAATCTTGGGTGGATTCCGCATTGTTCAAGTTGTGGTGGCAACTTGAGGACGTAGTTTGACGTTTCTGGAAATGTTTCCAGAATTTCGTAAGGCCCTATGTATAAGGGCTTTAGTTTTCCTGCCCTGCCTTTGGGTAGGTTCAGCTTATCCGTGGATAAGTATGCAAGCTCGCCTTTTCTCAAAGGCGGGTCCGGGCGTCTTTTCTTATTCGCCTGGATTGTTTGGGCAGCGTGATTATGTATTATCGCGTCATGTGCTGCCATGAGGTTTTCCTTCGCTTTTTGAGCGAAGTCATTTACTCCTGGGTAGTCCGAGAGTGGTGCTGTTAGGCACATCTTTGGCATATGGCCGTAGATTAATTCGAATGGGGCAAATCCTGTCGATGTGTTCGAGCTCGCATTGATCGCGAATTCCGCCATTGACAGTTTCGCTGCCCAGTCGCGTTGGTCTGGTCTAACCATCGCGCGTAGCATTTGTACTACTTTTTGTATCATTCTTTCCGCTTGGCCATCGCCTTGCGGGTGGAATGCAGTTGTGAATTTCAACTGTACACCGAGTATTCGGTGTAGTTCGCACCAAAAATTTTGACGTGAATTTTGAGTCTTGATCTGATATGATCGAGTGTGGTAGACCGTGGAGTCTTACAACTTCACGAAGAAATACGAATGCTAGTTCTAGTGCGTTCGTTGTTGTCTTTATTGGAATTAGGTGGACGTTGGACATCAACCTACAGATGATTACCCAGGGGTAATCATATCCCAAGCTTGTTGGGAATGGACCTGTGAAGTCCATGGCTATTGACGACCATGGTGTCTCCAGGGTTGGGAGTGGGTGAAGCATTCTGGGATTTCTCCTGGTGCTTTTCTTTGTCGTTTGACAAGTTCTGCAGGACCTGCAGAACTTGTGGGTATCCTTTCTCATCGACTTCCACCAGAAGTGTCGATGGAGGGTTTCCACTGTTTTCTTGGATCCTAGGTGTCCAAGTGTTTCGTGGATGTTCTCGAGGATTATTCCCTGAATGGACTTCCTTTCGTAATTCCCTTTCGGGACTACTATTTGGGTCGTTCCTCCTTCTCCAAGTCGGGTTATCAGCCCATCTTTTACAGAGAAGTTTTTGAAATTCCCCGGGTTCTCTAGGATTTCCTGGTGGATCTGGCTTTCAAGTATCCAGATTTTATTGCCTCAATGAGGTCTTTTTCTTCGAATTGTTTTCGAAGGTTCTCTTCTGGAGTTATGATTTCTTCCAGATTTTGGGTGCTCCCCCCTAGAGTTTCCTCTAGGTTATCACTCCCCCCTAGAGCTTCCTCTAGGGTATTTCTCGCATGTATCGCTGCGAGTCTCTTTTTCTCTGAGTTTTTACTCAGGGTACTGCTTAGTAGCAGTTCTTCGTATTCCTCGATTCTGTCGGGGATGATATCTTCTGCATTTTTGTCCAGGTGGATGTCCTGTTCGTCCACTCGGCTTCCTAGAACGTCTAGGATTGGGGCAAATGGCTGGAATTTTTTCCGGCTTATGTAGAATTTCGCCCCTTTTAGGCAAGTGAATAACCACAATAGTGCTTTATTGTGGTTTTCCACCGAGCTTGTGCTGGTGAATATATCGTCGAACCAGACGTGTAGGCATCTGCCTACTTCTCCTCGTAGTTCCCAGGTCAGTGCGCGCTGGAAGGTGCAGGGAGCGTTGCAGTCTCCTTGCTGCATCGTGTTCGAGTTGTACGTCCCATGGGACATGGAGAATGTCGTCCTATTGTCAGGGTTCAGCACCCTGCCTTAGGGTGCCCCGGACTCCCCACCTACTTTACCCCCTTTTATTCTTTGACTGTTGCCTTGTTGTTGCCTTTGTGTGTTGTGTACATGCGCGCGCACGGGATAGCGTGGGAACTTTCTGAGCGAGCAGCTCGCCCAGAATATTCCCACGGGTCACAGCCACAGTTCTGGGCGAGCAACTCGCCCAGAACGTTCCCACACTTGGCACTGCCACCTGGATGTTCCCTCCGGGTCACACTACACAACTCTAAGAGCTGTATAGTTGTGGGCATGTGACCCATTCCTTTATATAGCAACCATGCGGGGAGATGAGACCTTTACCCTTCTTCTCATCTCATGCCCCGCATAGGCAAGTGTATATATTGTCTTTCCTTTTACTATACATCTCATGCCCCACATAGTGTGAGGACAGGTTAGATGGGGGTTGAGGTCAGGGAGCCTCCGAGTCCGAGGCTGGGCCCTGACAGTCAGGGGGGCTTCTTTTTTGGTTGTTCTTGGGCTCTTGCTCGAGTTTTCCATCCGTGTGATCTCATCACATGGTCTTCGCTTATTCCAAGGGTGTCTATGTTGCCCTTGTTTGCCGTTCTCACTTTGTGGGACCGGAAGTCTAAGCTTACCTGGTTTTTGTTTAACCAGGGGGCACCGAAGATGGCGTCGTATCTGTTGATGTTTATTACATCGAAGTAGTGTTTTTCTACGTGGCCGTTGATTTCAACGTCCACGTTGGTTCCGAACAGGATCTGTGATCTTGTTCCTTTCGTCCCCATTTGAAGGACGACTGGGTTCTCCAATTGGAGAATTGGGATGTGGACCGCGCGGACAAAGTCCGGCAATAAAGCATCCATTTTGGCTCCACTATCGAATAGCGCATAGGCTTTTATGCCTGCTATTTTTATGTGAGCCGTTAGCGTTCTCTTCGTTGAGAGCGGTCTGTTTGCGGGGTATTTTCCCGCGTCTTTTGAGATGCGGAATTTCGCATCGAACAAGGGGGACTGGGTTTCGATGGACTTTTGGTCCTTCTTCCCTTTGTCCTTGTTTTCCTTGGGTACTTTGGTGTATTTCCCCAAGGCGTCTTTTCTTGGTGCTTCCACCAAGGCTTCAGCGACTTTTTCGTCTGCCATGTTTTCTAACTGGTGTGCTACCGCCAGTTTGATTTTATAATTTATGTCATCGTGGTCAACGACTGACATTGGGCCCATTCTTATGGTCCCAACGTTGACTTCCTCACCCTCTGAGTCAGGTGAGTATTGAGGTCCTTCGTATGGGTCCTCTACTTCGAAGCTTGATGCTTCGGAGTTACCGGAGTTGTTCTCTGGGTTCTCATCTGATGAGCCTTTCGACTCTTCATCCGATGAGTTCGCGATTTCCATGGCAGCTATGCGCCTTGGTTTTTCATCGCTCATTATATTGTGTCTTGGGCAATCTTTTGTTTGCCCTATTTTGCCGCATTTGCCGCAAATTGGAACTGACTTTTGGTCAGTTTTCCTCGAGTTTTTCGAGGATGTATCCTCTTTCCATCTGGGTTTCAGCTCTTCCACTTTCTTTCCTGATGGGAGGGCTCTGCCGTGGCTCATTGTTGCCGTGGTAGTTGTTTGGGTATAGTAACCTGATTTGTAGGCTGAAGACATCTTCAGCCCGTCAATTATCTCGTCTACACGAGATATTGCTTTTAACATCTCCTCGTTTGAGGAGAAGTCTGCTCTGATTCTATCATGAGCAATCATTTCCCTCTTCCATTCGAGGGGAATGTAGTTTAGGAACCTGGCATTGAAGGATGCCTGGTCTGGCGGCGTCACCATCTGGGACGCTGCTTTTGACAGTTCTGAGTAGAACTGTTTTAGGCCTTTTTCCGCTTCGTATTTGATGTTGCGGTATTTCTTTGTCGCATTCAATGCGGCAGAGGCTTTGATGAAGGTTCTCATCAATATGTTGAGAACTTCGAGGAACATGCCCTTGTCTCCTCTGAGGAGAGTTTCGTCTCGGAGTCTAATTCCGAGGTCAAACGTGGGTCCCCCTAATCCACGAATCAAGCAGTCCAGGTGGACTTTGTCGAATTGGGGACCTTTGCATCCTCGTGAGGTGAGGAATCCCAGTAGTTCTGTGAACCACTGCCAGAACGATTCCATGTCGTTCTCCCCTGACCATTTCTTGTCAGGAAATGCTGGCCCATTCTTTAGGGCTTCTGGCTTCACTCCTTCTGGGTAGGGAGTGAGTATTCTCACTTCGGCCATTCTTATGGCCTTTTCGTACCATTTCTCCAGGTACTCTTCTTGCTCCCCTGCCTTCGTGGGGTCGCTATCCAATGGAGATCTCTCCTTTGGGGGGGTTTTTGCTGGGGGAAATCTTCCTCGCAGCATTTCTTTGGTTTCAGGTGAATTTGCCTGAAGTTGTATTTGTATTCTCTCATTGTTTTGAGAGGGTGTGAATGAGTTACCTCTCTGTTCGAGAGGTCTGTCATAAGTGGATGTTTGGCTGAACCTTTGGTACGTGCCAATTCTCCTTCTAATCTCTGAACGATGCCTTCTTTCGGCATCATCTTCTCCTATCCTTGGGAAAAGGATCTCCTTAGCGTCTCTGTCGAGTCGCTGATGATATTCCAGTGTGCTTTCACTGGTGGTTCTTTTCGTGAATTTTTCACAAGTTCTATTTATGTCCTGGACCATGGTCCAGGGGTGTCTATTTGTTTCCTCACTTTTTTGTGAGAAGTTTATTTCCTTCAGCAAATCTGTTTGTTTGCTGATTTTTTCAGTCAACGCGTCGATTGCATTGGCCATTCTTTCTAGAGTTATCTCTAGACGAGCCGTGCTATTATGGTTTGTTTCCTCGATCTTTTTTTGGATCGAGTTTATCGCGTTTATTATGCGCGATTCCTGGTTTTCCAGGAGGAAGTTTGGTTGGGCGAGCAGTGACTCTCCCCAGTTGACATTTCCGCTTCTGGGGGTTCCAGAATGGGTTCTTGGAGTGAACACTCCACGCTCGCTTTGTTTAGGCGAGGCCGTTGTGGAGGGTGCTTCCCTTTCATAGAGGGGTCTGTTCGCTGGTTTCTCCTTACTTTTACGTAAGGCTTCCTCAGCGAACTCCCTCATTTCAGTTCGCCTCCTCTTCATTATCTCGGAGACCTCCTCTGAAGTTGGCGACCTTGCCTTGTCTGGCATGGTGTGTGGGAGTGTAAACAGCAGAAGTTCTTTTGGAGCTTCCGCACTCTGGGAGATCCTGCTCTCAGGGCGTATTTTCGCACCTTCTCGGGCTTTCAGCCTGAGAAGAAGTTGATCTTCACTTTCCGTCCTCCATTCAGACGGAACCTGGAACAAGTCCAATAGTTTTTCGGATAGCTGACGCAGGGGCTCTTCCCTTTGTTTCCCTTTGTCTGCCTTTGGGGCTTGACTTGGGGACATGAGGGGGGACTCCAGGGGATAGTGGGGCCCTGGAGTTTCCTGCGACTCTATCCGATCAGCTTTTTGGGCTGATCGTTCGGCGCTTACGCGTTTTTCGTGCAAGTTGATCACCTCATGAGGAGGTGAGGGATCTTCCCCAGCTTGGGTTAGATCGGTATGTTGTGGAGTTCTGGGGGTATTTCGCCCTGCACTTACTCCACATAAGTTTCTAAAGCCTTCAGGGACCAGCCCTGAGGTGGTTGTTATTGCCGGATCATGTTGATCCTCGTCATCGTCTGACGACGGCTTTTGGTTTGAATCTCCCTTGATGGGAGATTGCGGTTTCTTTATAAACCGCTTGTTTCTTTTTAGTGTTGCTGCAGATGCGACCTTGCCCTTGCGGGCGTGTTTAGGCACCATAGGCACTTCCGAGTCAGATGTTAAGATTGTGTAGTTGTGGGTTGTGTTGTAAAACACACCTCATGCACTTAAAAAAGTGTGAGGTCTTAGGGTGGCTCAGCACACAAGGCCGTAAGTGATACAAGATAGTGTATTTTATGGTGGTGTGTAAGCGGTTACTCGGAGGTTCCCGCTTGCCCACGTGACTATGTGGGCTATTGCCCTGACAAGTTCTCACAGCGAGGACTGTTAGAGGACTCGACATAACCAGACTTATAAGACATGTTGTGAGTTGTACAGTCACACGGTTCAGTTGAGTCACAGGAAGGGTTGTTACAGAAGACGACACACAAGACAGTTGTAGAGAGTAGTTGTTAGTTAGCGGGAACCGCCTTCAGCAGTTTCCGTACAAGATGTGTGACTGTCTACAAATGGTAAGGTTGCGGGAAACCCCGCCAAACACAAGTAACCTTGGCCAGCACCAAAACCCCAATGGGGAAAGCTTTGCACGAGGGGGGGAAAGGGGTAGAACGAGTAAGGAGGGTAGGGTATCGGGATAGAGGATGAAAGGGAGAAGGAGAGGGAGCGATAGAGAGGAGAAGTCTTTGACTATGCGATGGATATGGTCGTTGGAGACTCCATATCCGTAACACTGACTCTCAGTGTCCTAGTCAAAAGTTACGTCTCCTCCTGTACTTCCTGTGCCCATGCCAAAGTCCCCCGCCACAAGCCTTACAGCTTACTCAAACAACTCCCCATCCCTGAACGTCCTTGGAACTCCATCTCCATGAATGTCATCGAACAGCTACCCTCCTCTTCCAGATTCACTTCCATCTTGGTCATTGTGGACCACCTGTCCAAGCAGTGCATTTTCATTCCTACCCATGATACCACCACCTCTCTGGAACTGGCCAAGCTCTTCCTCCTCCATGTGTTCTCCAAGCACAGAGTTCCTTCCCACATCACCTCTGACAGGGGTCCGGAGTTTGTTTCTCATTTTTTCCGTTCACTTGGTAAGGCCCTCGACATCCGCCTCCACTTCACCTCCGGTTATCATCCGGAAGGAGACGGACAGACCAAATGGATGAACCAGACGCTTGAGCAGTACCTGCGTATTTATAGTAACTACCAGCAGGACAATTGGTCTGAACTCCTACCTCTCGTGGAGTTTGCATACAACAATGCTCCGAATGCCACCACAGGTGTCTCTCCATTCTTTGCCAACAAAGGCTACCATCCGAACATCACCATTCACCCGGAGCGAGACCTAACATCAGTACATGCCCAAGAGTACTCTGTAGATCTCGACTCCCTCCACCACTTCCTTTGTGAGGAGATGCACCTCGCTCAGATCTGTTATCAGGGCCTGGCAGACTCCCATCGGAGTCCTGCCCCAGCTTTTGAGGTAGGAACTTCGGTCTATGTAAAGGCCAAGTATTTCCGCTCCACCCGACCTTCCAAAAAGCTCTCCAAGAAAAACCTCGGCCCATTCGAGATCATTGCCCGCATTGGAACCCACTCCCTCACTCTCCACCTGCCGGAAAACATGTGAGCCATTCACCTGGTATTCCATGTCTTGCAGATCAAACCCTCCATCCCAAATGCCATTCCAAACTGCCACCAGCCACCTCCGCCTCCCATAGAAATCGAGGGCAGGGTGGGGTTCGAGATCAAAGAGATACTCGACTCCAAGATCGACTGATGTAGATGCAACAAGTGGCTCTACCTGGTCAAGTGGCTAGGCTATGAAGGGACCGGCAAGGAGACACAATGGCTCCTTGCCGGCAAACTTGATCATGCCT
Source organism: Cantharellus anzutake (assembly GCF_015039405.1). Taxonomy (NCBI): domain Eukaryota; kingdom Fungi; phylum Basidiomycota; class Agaricomycetes; order Cantharellales; family Hydnaceae; genus Cantharellus; species Cantharellus anzutake. The sequence continues at coordinate 1,407,857 of NW_024066951.1, forward strand.
CTGACCTTGTCGAAGCGTTCCACTCTCGGTACCCAGACAAGCCTGGTCCTGAAGCTCCTTAGGAACCTTGACTCCTCTCCCATCTCTCCTTTTCTCCCCACTCCTCACTTCCTTTTTTTCATTTTTTTCTTTCTGTAAGTACAGCTCCCCTCACCTTACTAATTCTGGGCCTTCAAGGGTTCAGGCCTAAGAAGGGGATACTGTCATATCCATCCATGGCCATCGTCCTTCACTACCTCTGGTCCCTCTGGACTGCCTCCACTCCTTCTTCACTAACCTTGGAGCTCCCATATTCTGCAATCACCTCTGCTTTGCTCAATGGTCACCACCCCCTCTTTTCAATATATTACCTATGCCTCCCTAAGTACGGAGCCCCAAAGGCTTCTGGACAGCTCTGACATCTGCTAATGCACTCCCACCTCTAGTGGGCAATTCACTCGCTTGCCCTGCAAGCCCACCTTCGGGCCTATCCCTCCTTTCCGTTTCTGGGTTATCGCCTACCATTCTGCTAACCCTGTTGAAGGAGAGAACGAAGGAAGGTCAGTTGGGAGGTTCAAATGAGACCACCACCAAGCTGTTCCCTGGTTCTTTAGTTAGGATGGGGAAGTGTACTAGTATTATTTATTGTAAATATAGTACCAATCCGAGTGTTTTGGCTAATTCTATTTTTATGGGTTAGTTTTAAAGTTCCTGGGAATTGACTTACAGATAAACCGAGCCCTGCGGAGCTGTTTCTTTATTGAAATTTCTTAATTTGTCTAGGTGTGATTCTGTGTAGCATTGTTTAATTTGGAATTTAACTTGAATTTAATCTTCTACTTGGTGAAGTTTCAAAGATTCTATTCAGTTAATGGATTTGGATTGTGTCTGGAGTGTCCCTTGGGTTTGTTTTATTTTTGTCTTATTTTATTGCTTGTTTTTTTTTTTTTTTTTTTTTTTTTTTGGTGGAACCCCATTAGCTTTCGCGATACATAACATGTATTTGGGGTTTGTGCAGGGAGGTAGAATCCCATGGAGTGTGGAGTGGTTTGAATGCCAGTTTGCCACCACGGGGAAATGCATTACGCACTGGCCAGTTTGTCGCTGTGTGGGGCTCCCGGACTCGGTCATGGAGGGTCCGGTATACCCACTAAAACCCTGGTGCTATTCAGCCAGTTATCCGGCAGTCTCCCTTCCTCGTGAAGGTTTCCGCTCCAGGTATGCAGGACTAGTTTGGTCAGCAGGGCCTTTCGGCCGTACTTTTTCCGGTTTGTTAGGGCGATGTCTTGTTGGAGTTTATCATTGAGGCCGGCGTGGAGGGCGTTTTTTATTTCGGTTAGTGTGGTTTGTGGGTGGTCAGGGTTGATGACTCTCCGGCATCTGGCCTTCCAGATTTGCCACGCACATTCTAGCATTACAATACGGTACAGTCTTGTTTCGCCTTTTTGAAGGTTACCGTTAGTGTTCTTTATTTTAGTTATCGGGGCGGCCATCACGTGTGAGGTGTCTAAGGTTGGGGGCCATGTGATTTTCCTTCGGTCGCACATTGCCTTGGCTGTAGCCCATGCCCATTCTCCATGGTTGAGGGGGCACTCGAATAAGATATGAGCCATCGATTCTATTTGTTGGCATTGGTCACACTCTCCCCGGTGTTCAAAGCCTGGGATTTTCTTCCAGTATTCGCCGATTTTGAGACAGCTGTGGGTCAGCTTCCAGAGGAAGTTCCGGATCTCAGGTGAGGTTTCCTTGCGGTTCTTCGCTATGGTTTCCCATATTTTGTCTTGTGTGGGGGGGTCGTTACTTAGGCTTGCCAGAGTCGATTGGATTCTGGTGATGTTATTGGCTGTTGTTGTTCTTTGATCGGGTATTTTGGCTAATCTGGATCTGCAGATTAGTTTGGTCGCTGTGGATTGGTTTAGGGTGTGTAGGCAGGCTCCGCTTGGTATGTGGGGGGGGGAGGTTCTACAGGTGGGAGGTGTTCTGGGGCTAATTGTGCCCCTATTGTGGCAAGGTTGTCCACTTCTTCATTTCTGCGGATCCCAGCGTGGCCTTTAAGCCATTCAAATGAGGTGGGGGTGAGTCTACTTCTCAGGGCACTTACAGTCAATTTAATAAAGTAGCTGTTCTTTGCGTAGGCGTAGTCCGAGTCTTCGAGGGTTTCGAGGTTATTGCAGAGGGAGTTGATGCACCATTTTGAGTCGGATTTGATATGGAGGTTGGATGATGGCGGTGTGGAGGTGGCGGCGTGGTGTATGGCGAGTATTTCGGCTATGTTATTGGATTGTGAGTAGCGGGGATTGACTCTTTTGCTGGTGTTCCGGGGATCGTTCGGGCCATACCATACACCGAAGCCGGCTGTGGTGTATGTCTCACCATTTTGGGAGCAAGACCCGTCCGTGAATGCCACTTCGTTGTGAGGCTGTTGTGGTCGGGGAGTGGGGTTCTGCCAAATATTCTGTAGTGGTGGTCGAGCAGGGTGTGGAGCGGGGATGGGGAGAAGAGTTTGATGTCTTTTGGGTCCCCGATGGCATATTGTTTTGCGGTTTCTTCAGGGGGGTGGTCTGGTTGGGAGAGGAGGTGTGAGTCGCTGTAGGGGTTATAGTGGTAGTCAAGGTTGGTGGTTATCTTTATCGCTGTTTGGTAACAGGCTTCTGGGTTTCTGCACCCAGCTTGTCTGTAGGTTGCGCACAGGGGGCAGGAACACTTTTTTTTTGTGGGGTTGTGGATTGGGTTTTCTTGGTGGCCGACTTGGGTGATTAGGTCGCCAATACGTGTACACCCGTGAGTCGCTCTTAGGCACGATGTAGTTTTCGAGCGGTCATTGATTCGAAGGTTGTCTCCTAGGCCGGGGTGGGCCCAGGCTGGTCGATTGAGCTTGGCGTCCAGGTCGATTGTTGGGTTTTCTAGTCTGAGGTTATACTTGGTTCCGACGTTTAGGGTGTTGCGGAGTTCAGCTGGGATTTTCCTGGAGTGGGACTGGGCGTTAAGGAAGGGTTTTTGGGTGAGGATGTCTGTGATGAAGGGGTATGCTGGGTCCTGGGGCAGTTGGTTTTTCGGGAGGGTGGCTATTAGGATTGCTTCAGCGGTGTCTGAGGCCAGGGGCCTATTGGGGGTTTTGTCGAGGATTTTTTGGAGTTTGATGAGGTGGATTGCCTCGTTCCTATCTTGTAAGTTCAAGACGTTTTTGCCGCCTTGGGTTTTTGGTTTGTTCAGTTGATTCATGCTGATTGGGGGGGGCTTTCGGAGTTCCATATAAACTCTCGTATTCTTTTGTTTAGGTGTTTTTCAATGTTTTTCGGCATTCCTTGGGCACGAGTATGGAATTGTGTCATTCCACCGATGGTCATTTGGATGATCAGGCGCCTGCCCTCAATGGATGGGTGGGTTTTATTCCATTGGGTGAGTGATTTTTCTACGTTCGTTATGATTGAGGGCCAGGGGTCGTTATGGTCGGGTTTGTTCCCGCATTGGGCCCCTAGGTATCTCATTGTTTGACCATCTTTTAGAATGGTTATTGACTCATCTATGCTTTCGTTACCACAGGGGTTAAGGGTTCTTTCGTTATGGACTCTTTCACGGAATTCTGGTGAGCCGACTGGGAGGATGACGGTTTTTTCTTGGTTGAACTTTGCACCGGATGCGATGCACCAGCGGTTTAGTGTTGAGAATAGGTCGTGTAGGTCATTGTCTTTGGAGAGGAAGACAGCGGCGTCATTGGCGAAGAGGGATACAATTACTCTTTGTGAGAGGGAGGGGGTATTGATCTCTAGGCCTTTAAGGGAGGGGGATTCTCTGAGGGTGATTGCTAGTGGTTCTATAGCGAAGTTAAAGAGGAGGCAGGATAGGGGGTCGCCTTGGCGGACCCCTCTTGTTATCGGGAATTCTTTGCTGATTACGCCATTGAGGATCACTTTTGTTTTAGCTTTAGAGTAGAGATTTTTGATTGTTAATATAAGTTTGGGTGGGATTCCCATGGTTTCCATGACCTTCCAAAGATAGTCATGTCGGATGCGGTCATACGCTTTCTCCTGGTCAAGGGCGATAATCGCTCCATCCTGGCCAGTCAGTTCGCATAGGTCAGTCATGCGGTTGACGTGGTCGATCTGGTCAAAGATGCTGCGGTTTTTGATGAAGGCTGCTTGGCATTTATGGATAAGGAGGGGGGCTATGGGGGATAGTTTATTCATGATGGCTGTCGTGATTATTTTGTATTCTGCATTTAGTACGGTTATGGGTCTATAGTTCTCAATTTCTCTTTTATCTTTTTTCTTGTAGATGGGGCAGAGCCACCCCTCTGAGATGAGAGGGCACGTAGTGCCGTTCTTTTCAATGTCATTTGCTAGGTGAGTAAGGAGTTTTACCACATTAAAGCCTTGGTTTTCGTTTTTACGTTTCTTCCATCTGGTGTTTAGGTTCTTGTATAGCTCAGTGGGTATGCCGTTGAGGCCTGGGGCTTTGTCGTTGGGTGACTGGTTTAGGGCCTTTTCTATATCCGCGAGGTTTAGTGGGGTGGCCAAATCAGTGTGGGCTTCCGGTGGAACTAGGTTCCGGATTGTGTTGAGAGAGTCTCTGATGTGGTTGTCTCTCTCTTCTTGGTGGGCAGATAGGTCTCGGTGTTGGACTGCGTTGTAGTGGTTGGCTGCTATGTCTGACATCTCTTCTGAGTTGGAGGTGTAGGCTGGCGGGTTTGAGTCTGGTAGTCTCAGTTCAGGTATAGTATCGTGTGGTTTGTTTTCTTTTCCCCATTTGCACCAGTATTTATTGGTTGTTTCGCTGAGGAGTCTTTTGTTTGCTCCGGCGCGTGCTTTTGATTTGGCTTGTTTGAGTTTTTCTATTTCATTTATTCTTTTTGTTAAGTTCTGAATTTGAACCTGTGTCATTTCCGTGAGGGTCTCATCAGCCAAGGGTAGTCTTTGTATGGCTTTGTCGCATCTGTGAGTAAGTCGTTTTATTTCCGAGTTGAGTTTGCCAGCTTTTATTTTGGTGGTTTTTCTAGCTAAGCGGGTCACAGCAGACACAAAGTTTTGGAATATGTTCTGGGTCTCGCTGTTGTTTCTGGTTATGTTGTCAAGGGCTTCCTTGCCGATGGACTCAACCTCAGTAAGGAAAGTTTGGTCATTGGTTAGGTACAGGGGAATGGCCCATGGCCCTTTCCCAATTGTGGTGGTGTGGTTGTCTCTTAGCTCAACGGATATTAGTTGGTGATCTGCGGTTGATATGTCTGGGCTGGAGATTTCCCATTTATAGGCTTTTCCTCTGATGTCGTCAGTCGCGTAAATTCTGTCTATTCTGGAGAGGGATGTTCCTGTAGTGTGGCCGAAGGTATAGTTCCTTTCTGGGGCCGGGTGTGATTCTCTCCATCCATCGGCTAGGCCGTTGAGGGAGGTAAGGTCTCGGAGAGCTGTTGTAGTTATGTCCGGGTCTGGGTGGGGGGGAAGTCTGTCAATAGCCTCTTCTACCATGTTGAAGTCCCCTAGCATTATGTTGATGGGGGAGTCTAGGAGTTTTTGGCATAGGTTCTCCCAGAATCGGGAGTTGTCATTGTGGGAGTTGGGGGCATATACAGCTAAGATGTTTATGGAGTGGTTGGGTGGCCATTCTATTTCCGTGAGGAGAGCGCGGCCGGGTTCAATGACTCTGGTGGTTTTGGGGGGGGGTCTTGATTATGCTCTTGTTGATTATGATTGCAACTCCGCCAGCACGGGTGTGTTCTTGGTTGATGGAGTGAGCAATTATGTACTCGGAGTTGTAGATGTCATTTAGGTAGTTTTGTTGGTGCTGGTCAGTGTGGGTTTTGGAGAGGCACATGATGCCGTATCCTTCTTTTTTCATTTTTTGCGTGAGGGTTGTCCATTTGTGTTTGGTGGTGGGGCTATTTGCGCCTTTGATGTTAAGGGCGCCGATTTTTAGTCTGGGGAGGCAATTATGGGTGGGGTCACCACCTCTTAGACGGAGGGGGGTGTGGGTGGGGGCCATTTTCAGATCCTCTGCCTCTATCCTTGGACGTTCGGAAAATGGTGAAAGCCGGTGGTCCTCCAGGGGCAGAGGGAGGAGGCCATTTACCGGTTGAGTTCGTGCTGGGACCTGATTGGGGGTCCAATGTTTGCTGTTTAAGTTCGCTTTTTTGCTGGCTTTTGTTTGTAAGCTCCTTCCTGGTTGCCGGCCATTGGGAGGAGCAGAGGAGGTGTGGGCAAGTGCGCTTTCCTGTCACCTTGCGGTCCAGTAGATTTGGGCGCTCTTGTTTGACGCTGTTTTGTTGTTTTAATTTTATTTTATTTTTATTTTGCTTCATCTCAGGTTATTTTTGGTTAGTTTCATTCATGTGTTGAGTATATTGTGCGGAATATTTTTATATGGGGTTAGACGGGATTGGGGTTACTGGTTTCCATCTAAGCCGGCCGTTAGGCATGGTGTCTTCTGCATCCCCGGTTGTGTCCTTGGTACCTACCGCGGCCGCGTCTTGCCGGGTGGGAGTGGGGTGGGTTATCAGGGTTTGATGCCGGACTAGTGGTGCTTGGGTTGAGTTCACGCCATATATGGTGCTCATGGATCGGGCATACTGCGAAGGTGTGATCCAATCCTTTGCATGTGTGGCAGTATATATGGGAGCCACTAGCTGACCCGTTGTTACTCGTTGGAGTGGCAAATGAGGTTTCTCTGAATAGTTGGACCCACTGGTCGAAGCTAGTGTTCATGTCCCCGGGGGTGGGGTCCAGGACTTCAAAGAATGGGGAGGGGAGGTGGACTTCCCACATTGTTACGTTGGAGTCGGAGGTTGGGTTCCCGCATCCGGACTGGTTGAGCCGGTTCCCATGGTTGGATGCAGCATAACCGCGGGGTATGACAGTGCAACTGGTTGCTATGTGGTTTATGTCATCAATGTGTAAGTGTGCCCTTTCCAGGAAGGATCTGAACGTAGATCCTTGGTTAAGGATCTTCTGGGTGATCGTGTTTTCGACATCTCCAGTTTCGTTTAGATTAGCTCCGAGGCCACACAAGGAGACAACATAGCTGGTGGGCCTGTAGTTGGCAAAGTCGATAGCTATGAAGCAGATTGCGCGACTCATCCATAAGTGGCCCGCGATAAGAGTGTTGATATGTGATGGGTGGAGGCCCTCGATGAGGAAGCCCCAGGGGGTTCCTGTTATGTCTTTGGATTGGGCGATTGGGGGGCGGACTGTTATGTTCGGGCCTGATTGGGGGAAGGCCCTTTTGAGGAAAGTAGCCAAGTTGTTTCTGAATTTTTTGTCACCCTCGGGGCTGTGTTTAGCGTCGAGTGGGTATGCTAGAGCAGTTCTTGGGATGGCCCTCCATTGTTCGAGGCGATCTTCGCTGATGTTTGCAAGGACTCTTGCTGGCTGCGCTCCGTGGGCGCGGAAGTTGGCTAGTTCACCTACAAGGTCGATGTAGTTGAAGGTTTCATTGCCGTCATGTGGGTGCTGGGCTGCTGTGGTTACGGGGTCAGGTGCGTCAGCTATGGCTGGGGGGCGGGTATTGTGTGGGGGAGTTGGAGGGGAACTCGCTGAAGTCAGGAGATTCGGCACAGTGTGGTTAGGAGGGTTGTTCATGTTTCCTTCACTCTCTGGGGGGGGGGGTGCAAGGTCAGGGCCTTGGATGTTGGCCAAGTCCGGGGATCTGTGGCGTTTGGCTGCTTCGAGGATGGAGGTAATGGATGGGAGTAGTGTGTGAGGGGGCGTGAGTGTGGGCGGGTCCTTGTCAGTGGTAATGGGGGTACTGTGTTGGTGCACTCCGGCCCAGCCCTCAATCATTGTCTCGTCTCCTCCATTGGAGCTTAAGGGTGATGGTGAGCGATAGGGGTCACTAAGGTTACTACGGTTGTTTTGCATATTTGCGGCCTGGGGGAACCACTGTAAGTTTTTATGTATGTGGCTTAATTAGTAGGAGGTTGCGGGGAGACACACCGTTGAGGCGTTCTACCGCGGGTATGGTTTTGTTTGGGACGAGAGGTATTTCTGTAGTATACTTCGTGGCACCGCCAGCCTAATCCTTGCAGGATTACCCAGGTACTCGGGAACTGTGCAGTTTCCCATCTGGCACACCCAACTCCTAGCCCCTTCCGGATGGGGACCTGACGGTGTATTTGGGCTTAGTGAAGGTTGCCCCGTCGAGGTCCAGGGGTCTTTGCCTGTGTTTTATCCGGATTCTTAGTGGTTCCCCTTGGTTTTATTGAGTTGTGTTATGGTGTTGAGTTTATTGTACTTAGGTGTCGTCTCACACTTGCTAGTTTAACAATGTTGTGGTTGGTTATTGCTTGTTTTAACAGTAGCAAGATAACTGTTTTGTGTTTACACTTTGAAATCTGGAGTGTTAACCAGCTCTCCTGTTGAAATATTTACTTAATATTTCTCTCCTTAATTGCTGCCTTTTACTACAGTGGCAATCTTAACTGTATATCACTTTTTCGCACTGGAGTGACAACCAGAAATGCTTGAGAAAAAATAATACTCTATTTTCTTACTTCTCTAAGGGGGGCAAAGAGTTGCAGAAAGGGTCTCCCTTTTATACTCCTTGGGTCGCCTTCCTTTTTCACGCTCTACCTTCTATTTACAGGATTTATTTACAGTGTATTTTTCTCAAACTGAATAAAAAATAAAATTTTCACGCTATAGTTCTACTGCGCTTTTGCTGCACTGAACTGCGGTTCTACTGCGGTCAGACTGCGCCTAGAATCCTTATTGTCCTCCCTTGCCTAAGCTATTTTAATGGTTAATTAGAACTTGGCTGCGCTGCATTTGTCACAGTTACCTATTTCAAATTCCCTATATATACCATTAAATTTGCTATGACTCGATCATTCTGAATTCAAACTTCGCATTACTATGCGTACGGCTGTGCTGAGACCTTCAGCTGATTTATTCCATTTTTATTTAGCGATATTTAGTTAAAATGAGACTGAAATGGTAAATGAGTGAATTATTCAGGTTTAAAACTGAAAGAAAAAGTTGCTAGTAGTCAAGAATTACTCAAACGAATGTGTTATAGCTCTCCACTTCATTAGAATATCGTTCCCTAAAATTCCCACCATGGTCTGTCATAGTTTAGTGGTTTTCGTGAATTTCGTTCATATTCCCTGATTCCCCTTTGTATTATCACATCCTAATCCTCCATATGTATTGTTCGTTGTTATAGTAGGTCGTCCTTGAAGATATCATATTTTTATGTATTTTATTTAGGACTCTGGACCTCTTGAAGCTGTCTTCCCACGCGTTTTCAGGTTTCTAACTTCATGTCCTTGTATCTCATTCATTTCTGAATGTTTTCTCACGTTCTTGGTATCATAAATTTTCATTTATTCCCACCTTTCCAATGGTACTAAGGTTGTGTCCTATTTCCTGGTATTCGTTGAGTTAGAAAAAGTTTGTGCGCACATTCAGTAATCACGTGCATCGTTCCCATAGTCGTTCGTATGCAGGCACCATTTCCATTTAATTGTTCAGGATTTATGATATGCGTGGGTGTTTATTTCTTTCATATGGGCTTCTGTGATTTATTTCAGATTTTTCCCTCATGATCTAAGGTTGTTTTGCACTTTCTGTGCTTTGTTTTGACCAGGCTCTTCCTTATTTGGACGGAAATTGGTCTTTGCAATCTGCCGAAGTGCGGATCTCGGTTCCGACGGCCTGTTCCCTGCGCATCGCCACCCTCACGTGTCATTACACATGATGTGGATTTCTATATTCCCGTCATGGGTATAACTTCACAACGACTGGACCGTTTGGGCTGAAAATTTGCATAATTATAGTTCCCCATTTTTTATAATTCCCGTGTAAATTTCGTTGTATGTTTTAATTATGGATTCTATGCAACCATCATCGTTTCCCTGAGCTCAGACTTTTGATGTTGCTATTCCCGTTATTGGATATCTCATTAATGCATGATCCTTTTTTTATGAAAATTTGGGAGGATCAAGATTAGATCCCTTCCTTTCTAATGGGCTATCAAGCTTGTCTCGGTCGTTAATGGTTAATCTTCGCGCTTGCCTTTTAGACGTTGTCCTCGTTTTGCAGGAGTTTTAGTCATATCTCCGTCGTTTATGGGTGATTTCCCCTGTAATTACTTTCATTGGGTCCGTTTGGGGGACATCTACATTTCCTATTAAAGACACGACTTTGAATTTTGCATTAGTTCCTGAGGAATCCTTGTTCCGTGGTACTTCCATCCTTGGCTACGTGTGCGGACGTGGGAAAGTAGCTTCGGTGGAGGTTCTCTGATTGTTTTTATAGTCAAATCTTGGTCGATTGTCCTAATTCTGTGTTTAATATTTGCTATATATTCCCCCGAAAATTCCGTCTCGTTGATGCTAAGCTTGAAATATTTTTGCTAATTTTCTTTCTTTCGATTTATTGTGTATAGTCATAATAATTCGTAAAAATTCGTAAAAATTCATTAAAATTCAGGTCCTTCTATTTTCTCATATCTACTTGTCGTATGAGGTTTTGTGATTTATCTGGCATATTTCCATAATGGGTTTTCATAGTGTGACCGTTATTTCTCCTACACTGTAACTGTTAGAGATGTGTTGCAGATTCAGACGACTCCGGAGTGGAATTGGAGACTTAGCATGGAGGGACCTTGGCCTCAGCAACGCAAGTGGAGCGCTGTGCCATTGCTGTTTGTCCATTTGGTCCTTAATTTCACAGTAGGCGAGCAGGAAGTCTCTAGGGGGCATTTCAGGTCGATTTCAGACTGAGCCAAAACGAGTATGTACAAGCGCCGATATATATAATGGAGGGGGCAAAAGCACAAGGGAACAAAGGGGAACCGAATCGGAATGAAGACGTCCAAATGGGAACAAAGGGCAGAAGAAGCGGAGCGGTACTGAAGGTCATAAGGCAGGACCTGTGATATGTCCGAAAGGAGGTAGGGAGGGCGAGGCCCAGAGGGGCAGGAGGATGAGGAGAAGTGGGGATGATGACTAACTGGCTAGAATGGGAAGAAGCAGTAGTCCAAATAGGGATGAGGGGAAAACGCGAGAGATACATTACAAGTGGCAAAAGTGCCAAAGGCGATCCGTGAAGCTCGGAGGTTGCGGAGCTTACGGAGCTTATGGAGGCGGGGTTGAAAGTCTGAGGGATATTGGCAATGGTGTTTACATAGTATGAGGTCACCAATGCAATGGACTAAGACCGAGGTGGAGTCAAAGTCCGAGGTAGGGACTGTGATGGAGGCTCAGAGCAAAGGTACGAGCAGTGCCCGAGTACAAAGTATGGGACAGCGGTGGAAGGTCGTAACTTGGCGGGAGGTCGGCAGAAGAGTACCAGAGGGAGGAGAGAGGAGAAAGGTAAGAGGGAAGGAGTGGCGGAAAGGAGAGTTGTCTGGTCCGAAGGTGAGTATCGGAGTGGATGGGGAAAGCGTAGGGGGGTGACGGAAGGGTGGCGGTGTTGAGCGGAGTAGGAGGAGGAGGAGTAGTGGTAGGAGGGTGGCGAGAGGGGCGGTGTTCGGTCCGAGGTGAGTATCGGAGCGGACGGAGATAGGGGAGGAGAGGGAAGGAGGAGTAGAGGTGGCGTGGGGGGTAGAAGGAGGTGTGTTGCCAGGACCGAAGGTGAGTATCGGAACGGGCAGCGGTAGGGTATGACTCTGGAGGTGAAGAGGGTGGAGGTCCGGAAGTCGGGTCGGGGTCGGGTATGCATGGATATGACACCACAGTTGACAGTACAACGGTAATTTGGCTTGGACAGGGCCCTGGGGCATCACTTAATATTAGGGGGTTCACAAAGACACAACTATGCACAACTCAGACTTAACTTGAGTTCCTCAACTCAAACGCAACTGAACAAAACTACAACAAAACAGCCAGTTGTGTCGAGTTGCAAGTTGAGACTCACACGGCCCAACTGGATCAAAACTCATTCCCAACTCGGCCTTTAGAAATTTCTTAACTCCGCTGCCCAGTGACAGAAAGTCAGGTGAGGACTGTACAGTTTTGATTATCCCTTCATCATATCATGGCAGGATAGGTTTGGGACAGGATTAAGCGATGGTGGTGCTGATAGTAGGAATTTTGGATACTGTGAGCATGCTTCAGTTTGTGGGGGCTTGAGAGTCGACATCAACTGTGTAGTTCTTACATAAGTCAAGGGTAGACGGTGTTAAAGAAATATTAGTTGAGCCTAAGATATGGATCTTTGTGAACCCCTGTAACTAGTTCCAAACTGATCCTAAACTTCAAAAACTATTGAGGCATAACTGCACCCACACATGATGGAGTTGCATTCAAGTTGTGCCTTAGTTTTGCTCCAGATGTGCCTTCATGAATCCCCCTATTGGTTTATGCTGCAAAAAAATGCCAAATCTGTTAGACACTGGTCTGGGGTCGGCACTGAGGGTCGCCATTGCAGGCCGCTATAGGCCATGATGGCCATGATGCCGCAAACAAGGCCCGAGGGTAGGGCATTTGCCCTCAGCGACTCTAAAGGAGCACTGTGCCCCCTAGCTGTCTCTTGGCCCTCATTTCAGACTTACTGGGGTTGCCTTGCTGGGGTCAGGACTTAGGAGGTCGTGGTCAAATCGATATTAGAGCTAAGGTACAATAAAGTATCATACAGGATATACATATATAGGGAGAAAGAATGAATGGAAGCGGACCCGGGCTGAAGGCCAAAGGGTCCGGAAGCAAACATGAATAAGGAGTGGGGTTGGCCGCATAGCGGCTGGCAATGACCGAGGGTCAAAACAAACAATAACAGATAAATAAAGGAAGGAGCGTAGGGCCATGATAGCAGCAATGGTATTGTAGCGGTGCCAGACTCGGAGTTGGGCTGGAGTCAGGTGCGGGAATGATAGTGGCCCTGTAGGGGCCAAGTGGGTGGGGTAGAGGAGTCACGCTGGGCATGGTGCTGGAGGTGGACTCAGGGCAGGGAGGTTGGTGTGGCTGTGGGGGAGTCGGCCAGGTGCAGGGAAGCCTAGGGGCAAGTGGGGGGGTGAGCAGGGGGTCCTCGAGGAGAATAGGGATGAGGGTTGGGGCTCGCACTCATGCTCGCGCAGCGGGACAGGCTCAGGTGGTATCAGGATGGGCCGGGAACGGGCTGGAATGCACAGCCATGACAAAATCCCTGGGGCTTTAACAAGGCATCCAATAATCGAAGGCAGAGTGCAAGGCATGGGGTGCAGCATAAATTGTCACCTAGGAAAGTAGGGTTCAAACAAAAACTACTGGATCTGATGGCCCACTGTAAGGAATGGATGATGCGCACTTTGCACGCATTTCCTCTATTCATTATTCTATAATAAACTTCGAACTAACCAATGTAAAACACCTGTATGTACATATATAGCATCCGGGGTTGGGAAAGGAGCTTTGCTCTTCTCCTCCCCCCCTGTCAAATACTAGCTCCATACAGTCTACGTTATCAACAGCCTGAGGATTGAGGAGTCACCAAGGCCGGCACCCCAACCGGCCTTACAGCACTACATCCAGGCCCCCTCTACCCTGGATGCATCCCTGACAGTTCCCCACATCAAGATGATCGTCGATGGCATGCCTCTCATCTGTCCCGACACGGTCAGTAGAGACTGGGGGTGATGTTATAGGAATGGAGTCTCCCATGACCATGTTGACTGAGCATCAACCACAGCGGGTTGTCAGGGGATGGACCCTGGGTCCCCATGACCCCTCTCCACGGCCCACAGCCTAACCCGCGAACAGCCCTGTCCAGGGCACAACTCTACTGTGGGTAAGAAAGTGAGAAGAAAGTTAACTTCTCACTTTCCCACAGAGCATGTGGGGTGGAAGCACACATCCGGGTCCGGCTAGTCAGGGTGTGTGCCCTGACAACACTGTGGGAAACCCTCCAGACAGTGGCCAGCACTGTGCACAGACATGAGGAGGACAGCCACACTAACCCAAAGACTCACATCCAAAAAAGTATTTTGTTCCTCAATGATTTATTGGTCAATTCAATCTCAAAATATATATTCTGGAAGCTATTCAAAGGGGCTATCCATCTGCATAAAGTGCATTGAGACTGTGGGAAACAGTGCTGACACCCCTTCAGACAGTGGCCAGCATTGTGCACAGACAGTTGAGCAGCCTGAGGATTGTCATGGGAAATCAGATTCAATTGTGGCATTATGTTTTGAATGTCTACCCTGAATAAGACAAATTTGATAAGCATTTGATTGAATTATAGAATCATCCCAGGACATCCACTAGTAAATACCCCCATTAGATGGCTGACTAGGCTGGTTCATAAAACTATTTTTCCACATTATTGCAAATTTCTCAGATTTTATTTGATACCTTGTTTTTGTTTTTATGTGGTTTTATTTGCTGTTTTTCTTCATTTTCTGGACCATCTTTTAATCTCTAGACTTGAAAGCTCCTGTGGATGTTCAGCTCATTGACTCTGTTCGATATCTTATTTTAATTCATTTTGCTGAGTTATGATTTTATTACTGTTTTTATTTCCGGTCCGTGAGGTTGTATGATTTTTATCTAATTTTCCGAGATGATTTCTGGTTGTTTTAGTGTTGTAATTTTTGCATTCCTACAGTGCTTAACTACATCGCTAGTTTCTCCCACAACAAAATGAATTACAAACACATAAACAACTGAGTACAAGAAGTGGGTAGGAAAAGGGGAAAGTTTGAAAAGGCAGGTCCGGCAGAATGTATGTCTACTTCAATTTCGATGGGATGAAGTCACCAACCGACTACCTCCAAGTTTGTGGTGTCCTTAGGTGGATTCCGAACTCATGCAATGGCATGTCGCTCCATGTTCTTGGTTAGGGCGTCAGGACTTTGAGCATGCTGACCTAAAGCGACGGCTATCACCCCCACAACCCCTGCAGCTGACATGTCAGTACCGCTCAGCACTATTGAATCGGTCTCGCTATCGGGCCAGGCACTTTCAACCTGGACACCCAGGTAGGAAGCAGTGATGGCAGGTCCCCAGTTGGAGAAGGTCGCGAAATTGCCATCATTGTCAATAGCACCAATGGTGTTAACTCCAGCAAGACGTTGAGGACTGAAATCTCCTGCATTCATGCTTTGATCCCCTGCACCTATTACAATGTGCA
The DNA here is from genome assembly GCF_015039405.1 of Cantharellus anzutake. NCBI lineage: Eukaryota > Fungi > Basidiomycota > Agaricomycetes > Cantharellales > Hydnaceae > Cantharellus > Cantharellus anzutake. The sequence continues at coordinate 1,422,874 of NW_024066951.1, forward strand.
ACCCATGGTTCATGAGAGACTGGATGACTTGGTCCAAGTAATTGTCCCCAACTAAGCCGGCGGATAGTACAACGACGGAAGGGCGTTTACGAAAGTCGGATTGTTGAAAAGCCCAGCTGAGGCCTCCGAGCAGGTTGGATACATATCCCACACCACCATCGTCACAAGTCTTGACCGAAATAACCTTGGCACCAGTCGCTGGGCCATACCCTAGCCCCGCTGCCAGTGCGGCAACATATGTGTCGTGACCGTTATAACCGTCCTTATATGGACCAAAAATCTGCATACACAAATAGGTATGAGTGAACATATATGACACAGAGTGTGTAAAGAGATACGCACCTTACCGGGAATGACCTGATTTATACCAAAGCAGCTGTGCCGACGGTCAACACCAGCACCTAGGATATAAATATCCACTCCACTTCCATCACATCTTTTGACCGGGTTATCCCCTATTTTAGCCGCAACATCATTGCGCTCTGTCACGTCCCTCTCATTCACTTTGCGGAGGCCATGGCCAATGAAAGTTATGCCATCAGCTATGACATAGTCAACTTCAGGGCAACTAAGAATGTGAGCAAGGGATGCTCCAGTCGAGTGTGCGGAGTAGCCATTCGGGACTAGGAAAGTTATTATATCTTTGGGGGGAAATCCTCTAATATCAACTTACTTTCATACCGGTGAGTGAGTAAAAATTCTGACCCAGGGCTCCGGGTTGAGATCTGAGTAATACCTTCAATATGGTCTTCCATATTTGTACCGGATTTCAGCACGCTAAGTAATGAATGAGTCCGCCAGTATCATGCTATGCTTGTGTATGGGACATACACGATGTACGAGTCAGGCTTTACTGGACCCTTTGGCATCCTGATACGAACAGAGGCAGCGAGGGCCGTTGCTGTAGTGGATGCGAATATAACGACGAGAATAGTCACGGTTGAGAACTTCATTGCTGTAGCTACTGGATGGGTGGTGAAGAACAGGGGGCTAGGGAGAATCGACGGCAAGCTGAGAGGATGTCTAATATATCAGCACATTACACAACCCGATTTTCGCCTGGGTCTGCACAATACACATCCTGATTGGAGGTAGATCCATTTCATGCAGCGAGACTTGACAACCTATGACGGAAATGGGACTAGGGAAACATCCATGAAAGCAGGGTCTTCAGACTGCTGGGGACCGACGAAGAATGCCCTCATCGAATTGGAGATGATTGGGAGGAGTGTGAGTATGGCTCCTATCCGCAATCCGGCGGATTTGGGGATGAAGGTTGAGGGAAAAATCGTTTCCGAAGGCTATAGTTTCGGATATGATTGCACTGTAGAACATGCTTCCGGGCTTGCTTCCTTGCCTGATGGCACTTGCACTCCCAGACTCTTTTCGCAACACGAATAACCTAACCAGGCTAGTCAGCCAATTAACCCACCCTATTAAGGGGTGTTTGTTACGCTTCAAATAGGGCCTAAATGGCCTATTTCAATGTGGACGTCCTGGTGATGCGGCTTGCTGCCAAAAGTGGACTGTGGGAAAATCTGAGGATGTCCTGATAACTATGTGCCCCATGATTAGTAGATAGGAAAATGGAAAAGGTAATTGAATATTAAGGGAGTTAGGGCCGAGGTGGGGGAATGGCCAATGATTTGGAAAATCCATCGCTTACAAGTACATACAAGCTCTGGCTAACATTCTGCAAGGAAATGTATAACCTTATAGCTAGGTATCAGAATGAAGAACACACATGTTATGTCGCATGTAAGCATATATTACCACATTCAAGTTTTAACATGTGTTGTCATGAATATTCACCGAACATGGATTGCGTGGGAAAAGGGAAAAAGTCGACATTCAGAGTCTCTCAGGAGCCTTAAAAATATAAAAAAATATCCTGAATTCCCGTGGAGAATATTCTTCTTATAGTACCAAGTTGGAGAGAAATCGATGGCATTTCTGTCAATATATTTGCAAGTTATGCCGATTGATGGCAACACAATGAATAAAGTTGACGATCTCCACAACGGCTGAACTAAATCTCTCCGCTATAGACTAGTTCGACTCACTTTGATAACAGCTTTCCAATGATACAATATATGTGTAAACCGACGAAGAAATGGGGGAGAAATGGGGGAAATACTGCTGGAGCAGCCTGATATGAAAGAAGGTTGACACGAAACCAAACCGTCCCTTTCCATGCTTTTTTTTGAGCCACACTAACTTCTCCTCTCCTCCAGCTTTCCAACAAGTTCAATTTTATTCAAATTGGCCCTGTGGTTCTTGAGGTACCACCATTGACAGGTGCTGTCAAGTGTCATATCCATGCATACCCGATCCCGACCTGACTCCCAGACCTCCATCTTCACCACCTCTGGAGTCCTACCCTACCGCTTTCCATTCCGATATTCACCTTCAGTCCTGACACCACACCTCTTCTCACCCCTCATGCCACCTCCACTCCTCTGTCCTATCTCCATCCGCTCCGATACTCACCTCAGACCGAACATCACTCCTCTTGCCACCCTCCTCCCACTCCTCCGCTTCCTCCTCACAACACCTCCACCCTTCCATCACTCTCTTACCCTTCTCCCGTCCACTCTGATACTCACCTTCGGACCTGACACCTTTCCTCTCCTCCACTCCTCTCCCCTTTCCACTCTCCTCTGTCATATCCGTGCATACCCGACCCTGACCCGACTTCCGGACCTCCACCCTCTTCACCTCCGGAGTCATAACCTACCGCTGCCGTTCCGATACTCACCTTCGGTCCTGGCAACACACCTCCTCCTTACCTCTCCGACCCTATCTCTGTCCACTCCGATACTCATCTCGGACCGAACACCGCCCCTCTCGCCACCCTCCTACTACTCCGCTCCCCCTTCACAACACCTCCACCCTCCCGTCATCCTCCTACGCTTCCCCCGTCTGCTCCGATACTCACCTTCGGACCTGACTACTCTCCTTTCCGCCACTCCTTCTCCCTTACCTTTCCCCTCTCTCCTCCCTCTGTTACTCCTCCGCCACCCTTCCGCCAAGTTATGACCTTCCACCGCTGTCCCGTACTTCGCACTTGGACACCGCTCATACCTTGCTCCGAGCCTCTGTCATAGTCCCTACCTCGGACTTTGACTCCACCTCGGTCTTAGTCCATTGCATTGGTGACCTCATACTACGTAAACACCATTGCCAATATCCCTCGGACTTTCAACCCCACCTCCGTAACCTCCGTAAGCTCCGCAACCCCTGAGCTTTGCGGATCGCCTTCGGCACTCTCGCCGCTTGTAATGTATTTCTCACGTTTTCCCCTCATCCCTATTTGGACTACTGCTTCTTCCTATTCTAGCCAGTTAGTCATCATCCCCACTTCCCCTCATCCCCCTGCCCCTCTGGGCCTCGCCCTCCCTACCTCCTTTCGGACGTATCACAGGTCCTGCCTTATGACCTTCGGTACCGCTCCGCTCCTTCTACCCTTTGTTCCCGTTCGGACGTCTTCGTTCCGATTCGGTTCCCCTTTGTTCTCCTTGTGCTTTTGCCCCTTCCATTATATATATTGGCGCTTGTACATACTCATTTTGGTTTAGTCCGAAATCGACCTGAAATGCCCCCTAGAGACTTCCTGCTCACCTACAGTGAAATTAAGGACCAAATGGACAAACAGCAATGGCACAGCGCTCCGCTTGAGTTGCTGAGGCCAAGGTCCCTCCACGCTAAGTCTCTGATTCCACTCCGGAGTCGTCTGTTTCCGCCCGGTTCTAACACTCCTCTCTCTTCCCTCTAACCCTCTTCCACTGACCTTCTGCCAAGTTACGACCTTCCACCGCTGTCCCATACCTTGTACTCAGACACCGCTCATACCTTTGCTCCGAGCCTCCATCATAGCTCCTACCTCGGACTTTGACTCCACCTTGGCTTTAGTCCATTGCATTGGTGACCTCATACTACGTAAACACCATTGCCAATATTCCTCAGACTTTCAACCCCACCTTTGTAACCTCTGTAAGCTCCGCAACCTCCGAGCTCCATGGATCATCTTCGGCACTTTTGCCGCTTGTAATGTATCTCTCGTGTTTTCCCCTCATCCCTATTTGGACTGCTGCTTCCATTCTAGCCAGTTAGTCATCATCCCCACATCCCCACATCCTCCTGCCCCTCTGGGCTTCGCCCTCCTTACCTCCTTTCAGATGTACCACAGGTTCTGCCCTATGACCTTTGGTACCGCTCCGTTTCTGTCATCCCTTTGTTCCCGTTCAGACGCTGTAAGGGGGCAAGGGATCTACCACCCTAACGAGAAAGAGAGGGGGCCTAGGGTTGGGAATGCTCAGGGGAGGTCCAGATGATGAGGAGGGGGGAGGAGAAATGGTCCGGGTGCGATGTGATAAAAATGATAATCTCGTAAATCTCACTGATAATCAAACTGATGGGAACTCTGTCCCTGCACTATGTCTTGAGCCTCTTTGGCTTCGTATTCGCCGCTCTGGGCGCTGGTAAACTTTGCTAGAACTTCATGTTCATTGGGGAGCACCTCTCTCTGTTTGGGGGAGTCCTTTTTGTAAATACAGGGAAGAGGGTAACTATAAATATGAAAGAAATACGTGGAAATCCGAATGATCCGACGGGTTAGGATGGCAACAGATCCACAAGGAACACTTAAGAAAAAAGCAATATCAAAGAAATATTGACGTTGTTAAGGAAATAAAGAAACATGGCGATCGCCTCAACCGCTGAACCAAATGCGTCACTCGTAACATCGTTCGACTCGTGTTGACAAGGGCTTTCCAACGATACCAAATTCGTCCAGATCGGTGGAGAATTGATGGAGATACAGAGGAAGCGGCGGAATTTGCGGGTGACAGTTACCCAATTTGGAAACTGATGGTTGTCCGTGGTCAGGAATGGCTTGAAAAAATCGGAAAAAAATATAGGAAACGTGGAAGGGGTATCTGGAACAGTGGTAGATGTGTTTTGGGAGTGGGGTACTTGACATGGGTGGTAGAATCGCGATAATCGGCTCGTTTGCATGGTACTGGCTGTGCCCACCTACAACGCCTTTGTTCCGATTCGGTTTCCCCATGCTTTCGCCCTCCCCATTATATATATTGGCACTTGTACATACTTGTTTTAGCCCTTAGTCTAAAATCGACCTGAAATGCCCCCTAGAGACTTCCTGCTCGCCTCCTATGAAAGTAAGGACCAAATGGACAAACAGCAATGGCACAGCACTCCGCTTGAGTTGCTGAGGCCAAGGTCCCTCCTTGCTAAGTCTCCAGTTCCCCTCTGGAATCGTCCGCCCTTGCCCAGTTCTAACATCAAGTCCATGTGAGATTCAGCATGGTGTTGAATCAGAACCTCTACTAATATTTGTCCATTCAGCACAAAAATGGGCATGGTAGGAGAGCTAATCGTGCTCTATTGATCGAGCATAAGAACGTTGGGTATAAATGCATAGTTGTGGAGACCATTGAGTAAGAAGTTGAAAGTTATGCTGTGCATGAGAATCCTGCTTAGGAACTGAAAATGGTTTCAGAAAAATGTCAAAATTGTATCCGGTGCGACTTACTGGACTTATCTGGAGCTCCAATTCAAATGGCTTCAAATCCAGGTCACATGGCAAGGACATAAAATCATGCACAACCCTGGTATTGAACCCAGGACCTCTAGCATGCATCCATACACTACTCACCCTTGAGCCATGCCAGTATAGGCTGTTAAACTCTATACTATTGGGAACATATTATATTCTCCAACAAAAAATAGACAGAAAATTGGAAAGAGCAAGTAATGTGGGTCATAAATGGATGTGCAAATGGAGGCAAGACTGGGCCTGTGTGCTGTGTGGGCTACAGTGTAACATCCATAAAAATAGTTATTTTGTGGTGTATGAACCTTTCCCTGTGAAAACAAACAGAAATAATATGCTATGGTAGCTTCAAGAACATTCCAATTGGGTTTAAAAAATGGAAAACACTAATAAAAGAAATTGAAAAAGACAGAACAATAAGAAAGTGGCCTGGAAACCCAAACTTGTGTTGGAAGCCTCAACTGCTCCCATAACCATAACCGTTCTAACTTTACACCATTCAACTATACTAAACCTTAGCTTTCCAATGCAGTTGGTCTCATTCCAAATGGTGGAGAAATGAGCAAGATAGTATGGGAGGAGCGGGGAATACATGGTGCATTTCCCCTATCTCACTGAATAGTAGTCCAAATGTCCTGAAAGTTTGTGCACTACAATACATGTCCTCAAAGTAAGCTTGACATATTTTCTCGTATTTTTTTGACATCTGAGAGGCACTGAACTTTGACCTTGCATGTCATTTCCCACGCACACCACTCCCATGCGTTGTTGAGTGAACCAAGAATCACACATTTCTCCATCAGTTCTCAACCATTTGCCATCGGGTTCTTTGCGATAAATTTCTCTCAATCGCCTCTCTATTTCATATTATTACTCCAACTCATGATTCTGCATGCACACAGCTCCAGAAGTGGATTGTGAATTAAGGAAATCATTACTTGAACATTTGAATTGAAAGTGAATTGTCAGGACATCTCAGTGTTGGAGAATGGATATCTGTTCCCATCAGTATAGAGTTTAACAGCCTATACTGGCATGGTCAAACAGGTGAGTTGTGTAATGGTAGCACACTGAGAGGTCCTGGTTTCGATGCCAGGCTTGTCCATGATATTATGTCCTTGTCTTGTGACCTGAACTGTATCATTCAGTTGGATCTCACAGAGTAAGTCCTGCAGGGCAACGTGAAATTTCTTCACTCAGGACATCCTAGGATGTTCCCATACAAAAGAGGCCTCTAGGCCCTCTTCAAACCTCCTGAGAGCCCCCCTCTATAGGTCTAGATATCAGTTGTCCAAGGTGGACCTAACACCTACAGATGCACCAGCTTTCCCAGCCACTGGATGGTCTGTATTACTGTACTAGCACGACCAACAACCAGTTCCCATGGCCTCCGGGAATTGCCAGAGGCTGCCAATCAATTCAGTTGTATTAATTTTCAATTCAATCCAAGACCCTCGCGTTACACATTACTGGTTGTTGGTCATGCTAGTACAGTATTCTGGTACTGTCTACCTGCTGCACACATGACACTCCTGGAGGCCCTCCACCATTCCCTACTAGGGAATGGTGGAGTATTCGACAGCATCATTACCAAGTCTAGAGGATCACCTACTACATCCTATCCCAGCTTGTGAATCACATCGGATCCCCATAGATACAGTATTACCACATGGTGCAAAGCAGATGCTGTTCCTCAGTTTTGGGAAACACCATTGTTGCACCAAGCGGCTCAATGGGCCACAACATTGATCATTGAGATTGTTCCTGTTGGGAGCATGTTCTCCTTCATGTGGAACTTCTTTGTTTTGATGCTATTCCAATTCATTATCCGCCTTCACACCATGTGCGCAGCCAAGTTTTTCAGCTGAGCCGTATCACCTTTTATTCAGTATGGTTTCTGTATGACAAGTTCCAACGCTGTCATCCTGCTGCTTCTTTGGGTGCATAGGTTGGCCCAGGAAGCGAAGTGGTGCCTCCCTCTGTCCAAAGCTTCCTTCCTTGCATCTTCACCATTGCCAGCACTGGCCCTCCATCCAGGAGACATTTCAGTCAGGGTAATTCACAATCTGAACAAACCAAATAGGGGGGGCTATTTCCCCTTTCTCCTTAATGATGATGACACTGGGATTTTTGTTCCCATCACTTCATTCTGTGGATTTCTGGCTCATCAGACAGTGGGAGCGGAACTCTCAGGTAGGGAAAAACAGTTGAGATGAAAGAGGGCCTCGTGCGACATTCCCAAACATGGAAGGCCTGTTAGAACTGGGCAAGGGTGGACGATTCTGGAGGGGAACTGGAGACTTAGCAAGGAGGGACCTTGGCCTCAGCAACTCATGCAGAGTGCTGTGCCATTGCTGTTTGTCCATTTGGTCCTTAATTTCAGAGGCAGTGAGCAGGAAGTCTCCAGGGGGCATTTCAGGTCGATTTCAGACTGAAGGTTCAAAACAAGTATGTACAAGTGCCTGTATATAATAGGGAGATGAAAGCACAAGGAAATCAAAGGGGGGTCCAAATCAGAACAAAGGCATCTGAACGGGAACAAAGGGATGACAGAAGCGGAGCAGCACCGAAAGGTCATAGGTTAGAACCTGTGGTACATCTGAAAGGAGATAGGGAGGGTGAGGCCCAGAGGGGCAGGAGGATGAGGTGAAGTGAGGATGATGACTAACTGGCTAGAATGGAGAGAAGCAGCAGTCCAAATAAGGATGAGGGGAAAGTGCAAAAGATACATTACAAGTGGCAAAAGTGCTGAGTATGATCTGTGGAGCTTGGAGGTTGCGGAGCTTATGGAGGCAGGGTTGAAAGTCTGAGGAATGTTGGCAATGGTGTTTACGTAGTATGAGGTCACCAATGCAATGGACTTAAGCCAAGGTGGGGTCAAAGTCTGAGGTTGGAACTATGATAGAATCTTGGGGTGAAGGTACAAGCAGTGTCCAAGTACAGGGTACGGGACAGTGGCAGAAGGTTGTAACTTGCCAGAGGTTTGGTGGGAGAGGGGAGGAGGGAGGAGAGTGATGGGAGGAGTGGGGAGAGGAGTGGAGGAGGAATGGTGTCAGGTCCAAAGGTGAGTCTCAGATGGATGGAAGTAGGGTAGGAGAGTGACGGAAGGGTGGAGGTGTCATGAGGAGTGAGGAGGAGTAAGAGGAGTATGGCAAGAGGAGTGATGTTCGGTCTGAAGGTGGATATTGGAGCAGACAGAAGTAGGGTAGGATTCTGGAGGTGATGAAGATGAGGGTCCGGGAGTGAAAGGTTGCTTACTTATTTGGGGACGGTAACGTTCCGTTCCCCTGTTCGCCTCAGGCCTCAGTCAGTCCATCTGAATATAAGCTTAAATGTGCTGTATATTCAATGGGGTAGAGGTAAAAGGCTACCAGGCCTTTACAACTACTCCGAGGTATATATATGTAATTTACATATCTCAGCACAAATAAATAAAGAAAGAACAGCATCACTATAATCGGAATTATAGCGATGCAACATAATATAAATATCACTATAATCAGAATTATAGTGAAGTAAGGTTAATCCCTTACAGGGAGTCGGATTGGGATTGGGTATGTATGGATATGACAAGGCCCTTCAAGTACGCATGTGGACAGTGGGGTGGGTGAGTTGTAGCCTAAGCCATTCCCATTCCCCCTTTTTTTTTACTCATATCAGTTTTTGGTGATGTACTCAGTCATTCTAACTATTTTCCCTTGGGCTCATAATCCCACTCAACTCAATGCTGTTCAGTTTGTAGAGTGGGTTTATCTCAAGACTGCTTCTTGTTGGAAATGTGAGTCACCGGAGATATCTGGGGTGCATGTGGAGGATAATGTGGAGGATTTTACTAAGTGCACAGCCTGCACAGGAGTTGCCTTATGTAGATTTTCATTCCTTTGTATATAGACATTATCCCCAAATCACTATGGTTTGGGATGAAACTTCCTTGCACATTTTTACTGAGTTAACCAATGCAGAAAACTTGATTCAAATTAAAATCCTACTAGTAAACATGGCAATAAAATGTTATTTTATGAAGTTTCAAAAATTTGGGGGGTGGCCAAATGTCTGAGGAGAAAAAAGTTGGAATAATTGGTGAATGGAGGATAGACACAGCATGTTAGATTCGGATGACTCTAGAATGGAATCAGAGACTTAGCGTGGAAGGACCTTGGCCTCAGCAACTCATGCAGAGTGCTGTGCTGGTTGTCCTGGGGGTCCCTAATTTCGGATCTAGCAGAGGGGAAGTCTCTTAGGGGGGAATCAAGTTGATTTTGGACTGAGGTTACAAGTTACTATGTACATTGTATATAAGGAGGGGTCCGGAATCAAAAGGAGCAAGGGTACTCCAAAAGGAGACAAAGGGAGCTGGAATGAGGAACAACACCAAGGGTCAAGGGTTTGACTCAATGGTGTTTCCCAAAGGAGGAGTGAAGGGCCAAGGCCCAAGGAGGAAGGTGTCAGGGCACGCCTTCAGGTCGCTAGCGTAAGTAGCGCATTGCCACATGACCCATATCTCCATCAGCTTCTACTTCTTTTCTTCTTCTTCATCTCCGATCTGATCCGATCTGCAGCTGTCAGTTATGATGCCACATGATCTTCTATCATTCTTGATCCGATACTACCAGTTATTAGCTAGTTGACTAGTTACCACCTCTACTGTGTATATATGACCGTGTGCTGGGATGGGCATGTCCCCCAGCTTTGATATCAATTAGGTTTCTGGGGCATCCTTCATTGCGAGCACACATGACCCTGACAGAAGGAAGGAGGATGGGAGTTGGGAATGGCTAGCTGACTGAATAGAAAGGAAGCAGCAGCCCAAATAGGAATGAGGGAGTATAGCGGAATTGAATGGGACAATGCAATAGTTGCAAGGTCCAAAGTAAGTCCAGAAAGTCTGGACTTGGAAGTTAAACTCCGGAATATTGGCAAAGGTAATTAAATGGAATGAGCTAACCAATACAATGGGTATAAGCGGAGGTGGGGTCAAAGTCGGAGGTTGGAGCTAAGACCGGAGGTTCCAGAGACGGAGATGCAAATGGGATTCCGGAGCAGAGGTCCAGAGTTGGGAGCATAGGTGTTGTGTACTCGTCTGAAAGGTGTCAAGGTTGGGGTCGGGCCCGGAATGTTCTGGAGTTGGACCAAAGGTGGTGTTGGAGCCAGAGGTGGGATAACCTCTTGGGGCAATTAATTACATCTGTTGCACGATCTGTGGGTGAGTCCATGGTGTAAAAGACAGTGAAGGAGCGGGGGGCGGGTTTGGCGCTTCTAGGAGATTCCTTTTTGAGACCCAAGAGTTGTTTCGGGGTTTGCCGGTGGGCACTGCCACTGCCATAGTGAACCAGTTGTCGTAGCGAAGTGTCACGCACTGGTTTTCGGAGTAGATGATCGGACATGAACTCTTTAACCCCGTTACATGTGACTTATTATTTGTATTAATAACTGTATTGGGTTGGTCTGTATTGATTGTGGATTTGTCCGGATAACATGATTTCTGAATTGTAATACAAAGGGGTACTTCATCGCGAAAATCGGCTCAATGGCTCAATACACTCTGTGCCACTCTAGACCACTCCAGAGCCTGGGAGCACTGAAAAGTGATCTGAGAAAGGTCCCCTGGTTTAGACGTGCTCGGACCTGCCCTTGTACTCTGGAGACCTTCGGAGCACTGGGGAGCAACCTGGAACATGACTGATTACACCAGAATTGACCAATTGTCGGCGCTAGTAGTATACTCGATTTCATTGACTATCATATATTGTATATAACAGAATGGTTAATCATCGTCGTGGAGCACACGTGCTATGGTAGCATCTCTGCATTCTGTATATTCACAACGAGTTCTAGAAGGACACTCCGTGAAATCAGTAATCGTGAAATAATTGTCAAGGCGTTCACCTACGCTACTGCCTTGAGAAGATCATCAGAAACTTCCCTCCAGTTGTCAGGGGAACGTTTGCCCCATTCGTGGATCCACTTGAGGTGTCCAGCAAAGCGTCCGGAAAAGCTTTCACTTGAAAAGGCTATGACGGTGCGGCTTCCCCCTACCCACTCCCTCAGTGCACATTCGATCTACCATTAGAGGCTTGAATAAATGACCAAGGCAGCGCACAGTGGCTTACCGTTATGAGTGCAAATGCCACTAGCTCTGGAGAAATTGCTGTAAAAAGTCCTGTGTGACGATGAATAGTCTCTTTTGGCCGCTTTTGTGAGGAGGTGAAGTAACTAAGTATTGTTGCCTTGATGCAAGGTGCATGAAGAGCCCCTGATCGTTGCTTGTTGATGCAAAACTACCAAAAAAATGTCACCATATTGTGTGGCTAATATTAGAGAACTTGAACTCACATTCACTGTTTCATACGAGAGGAAGCTAAAATTCTCCTCAAACAGCGCAGCCTCGATGATGTGCGCAATATGTCTTGCATCGGCCATAGAGTCAAGCTTGTAATAGCTGCTGAGGCTGCAGCCTTGAATCGACTTCGGAAACTTGACGCTGTACCGAGAATCTGCTACACACATTAGAGTGACAGGATAAACATTGAGATGAAGACTGACTGTTATGGAAATGGGAATTTCCCATTTTAGACTCTTATGGGTTCTGTATCACATGATTTGTATAGTAATTGAGTTTAACCAATCAATAATCAACCAAAAACCCGAGAGTATGTCTCTGTGAAAACATCTATAACAACACCTGCCAGATCTATTGTAAAATCATATGAGCTCAACTTCTACCCATTTCCACTTTCCTGTGCCAAGAACGGACGAAAATGGGCGCCTCCGGCCCCATTTTTGTAACACTGACTGTTTTGAGATGGTCCGCCATTGGTCCCACCTCATCTTGGCTATGGTATGCAAGTGCATCGCTAAATGTGTCAACAGCAAACTCCTCATTTTGGCTTGTTGGTGGAAAGGGATTGATGGACATTAGGCACACTCCATAATAATCAGCTGCGCTCTGAAGGACATTATAGATAAGACTATCTTTGTTGTCCTTCCATGAAGAAAGCGTCTTCTTGTTACGGCTAGGTGGGGCTTTGGGCTCATTAGAGTCCACGTGGTTGGGTAAATGGTCATCCGGGGAAGATGTGCGGGCACTGGGAGTGGTATCATGCTTGGGTGGGGCATGGATGCCCTGGAAACCGTACTTAAATCAACTGAAAATCAGAGAGACTAGTTGGGGACATACCAACACATAGCGGTCACCATCATGGATCAAGGGTTCACGTTTCTGAGTCTTCGGAGTCTAATAGAAGTACATGGGGTATGATGACAGTTATAATGAGGGGAACACAGGACTTACATGGCGTGCACGTTTGGCCAACAGTGGTGGAGCAGAGACATCGAGAGAATCTCGCTCTGAGGAATAGGAACAACGCCTTTTGATTCCGCTTGGAATAAGCTGGTTTTCATCTGAATCGTCTGATGGGCTAGTGTTCCCCAAATCCTCAGTGGCCTGCTCATCAGTGGTAACGGACATCTAGGGGTTCCAGTCAGTTAAGCCTAATATAGGAGTCTGAAGAAATAAAAAAAACTTTGTTGCCACGCATCCATAAAAAATCAGAGTGAACCTGCACAGATTTTTGTCTTGCATCCTTCAAAGTACGAGGGTACTGGGGCCCTTCATTGTCTTCATTGTCCTTCCCTTCAATTGATTGCTCATGTTCAAGGTCTGAAGCACTGAGTTCAAATTCCGAGTCTGGGGTGTCGTTGTGGTGCATCAGTGCAAAAAAAAAACAGTAAAAACAATAGGACAACTTGCCTTCTTCACGACGCTGGGAGCTCTGGCTCTCCTTTGATCGAATATTATTGATTTGTGTGGCATGATGTCCTATGCCCATTACTCAGAATCAGAAAACACGAAAAAAAAGCGTGAAATCTAACCTTTTTTCCCCTTGGCTTTCTCCTTCCTCCTCTAGACATCGAATGTCAAGCTAGTCTCTAATCGCATTTTGAGAAATATTTGACACACATTTGAATCATTGCCATGAAGCGAAAAGTTGTTGATTCCCAACTGTTGTAGCAATTCATTGTTGCGTCGAATATTTTTCTGGCGCTCCTCCTCATAATCAATCTCATCACCCATCACGGAGCCATTTGTACTATTGTCTTGGATAGTGTGAAAGCCACCGGACGATGGGGACATGTCACCATCATCACTTTTTCTGCCGTCATCCTCCAAGTCATCCCTCAGGCTTGCCATCCGCTTGTGAGGTGCTACAGCATGATTGGGTACCTTCCGAGTCTTCTGTCCATTTGACTTTTCGATGCTTTGTTGGCTTGACTATTAATAGTGGATGTAAGCCTGAATGAGTCCCGGGGATGAATACAGGGTAGCCAAACCTTCACAGGTACCAGACGGCCTCTGGGGGGCTTTGGAGTGGATTCGGCCAAGGCTAGTGCCTTCTGGCTTGGTTTACTGACCCGTTTGTGCAGTGTAGACCTAAGTATAGCCTATGAGGGATGAGTGTAAGCAGTGCAGTATGACTTACATGGTGTGACGAAGAGAAGCTGTTTCAAGTTTGATGATTAATTAATAATTCCGTGTTTGACTTTTCATCCGAAAAATATCGCACCTCTTCTAGCCCTCTGACTGGCATGAAATCCTCATCGCACTTCTGCCCATACTGTAAAGAAGGTCCGTTTAGGACATCTAAAGGACAGAAATCTCACATTAGCCAGAAACAACCGTGTAAAGTTGCCCATCAGCTTGCCACCGCAGTGAGGCACAGAGACAAAAATGGTCAAATACCGTGGTCTGGTGCTTCTCCATCTCAGTCTAGTGGAGTTGAGCAATTTCAAGATAATGCCGATGATAATCATGACCAAGGAGACGCACTGAGCCCACAGAGTGATACCCAACAACAATACATAGTCGAAAAAATCCTGGGTGCTTCGGCCATTCTTAGAAATCCAGCTAGTGCTGCAACTGGGGAGGCTCCATTGACTAAGCAGTGGGAAGCATTGCATGCTATCGAGGACCCGGAGCGTCCATTTTCTCCCTGGGAGTCATTGAAAGAGTCCAAACTCATAGAATGGCTAGCTGAAAGGTATCCTACTAGTTTGGGGACGGTAACATTCCGTTCCCCCGTTCGCCTCAGGCCTCAGTAGTCCGTCTAAGTATACGCTTGATTTGGCTGTATATTAACGGGGTAGAAGTAAAGGCTCATCCGCCTTTTACAGCTACCCCGAGGGTTTATATACAATCTTATACATTCTCGGCACAAATAAATAGAGAAGCTTCCGCAACGCTAAATTAGCATCGCGACATAATTATTACACAACACAACATCAACTGATGTTGTGGGCGGAATATAGACATGGGCCGGGGCCTCACATCCTCCTCCCTTGCGATACTAGATCGCAGACAGGGTACTAGCATATATACACAAGGGGAAAGCAAGCATTTTAAAGAAATAAAATTTTTTAACGTTCTACATATGAAGGATGTATGCAAACGGGGGCACACTCATTGCAGGAGGCTATAATAGTATTTTGTAGGCGAAGCCCACTTAGAGTTTCTCCTGGAACATATGCACCCAGATCTCGACGACAGTGTTGTCGATGATGGAACGACTTTCTCGTCGTTGTGAGTTTATTAAATACCATCGTCCACCGTGACGATGTTGACAGTGTAGGTCGTCGACAGCAGAGTTGTCACTGACGAAGAAAATGAATAATCAACGACGTTTGCATTGACGAAGGATGAAGGGTACAGAATAGACAATCAACGACGGCATTGTCGTTGACGAAGGTATGGATGTGAGGGGGTCAGTTCCTCATTCGTTTACGCGGCACTGACCTGGACGGGCCAGAGCCGGATGGGCAATTTGACGTAGTCCTACGAGTCGTTGTGGACCTAGCTGCGTCGACAGCGACATCGTCACTCAGATAGTTGTCGTTGTAGTGACGAGTCTCGACGTCAGCGTCGTTCATGGACGAATCCTCATCTTGACGACGGTGCAAGTAATGGACATGGTGCGTGGGATGGCCACGTCCATGAGAAGAGGGAGCATGCCCTCGCACTGGTGGTGCGTGGGCGGATTCGTACACCGACGAGTGTGCATACGTTGGAGGGGGGTAATGCGGCGGAGGTGGGGCGTTTGAATACGCCACAGGGTGTGGGCTCGCGTACATCATAGGCAGGTTTGAGTACGATGTTGAGGGAGGGTTCGAGTACATAAGTGCTCGTTCCTGGCGTTGAATTTTACGACGCTCACGAGCGTCGTCAGTCATTGGTTTTATCCATCGACACGCGAGGATGTACATCCGTGCAATACGAGCCGGGGGGTACTGGTCGGGAAGTCTTTTCGCCTCCGTCTCAATGTCGTCGCGCGACATACACATTCGTGAGGCACGGTTGTTTGTAGCCACCCTGTACCAGTTGGTACAGGTGTCGACGTCCTCTTGCGAGGGCTTGCCTGTCTTGAACGACCAGGCAAGATGGTACATTGTAGCATAGAACCTCACACCTTCTTCGGTGTGTATGTAGTTACGAAACAACTCGAACCACTTAGGTTCTTTGTCGCAGACGAGCGCAGCCGCATCTGGGAATTCGATTCTATCAACATGGTCGATGTCGTAGAAGTGGGTAGGAAGGGCCACCGATCGACAATATGTCGGTGGGGGTAGGGGTTCGCCATGCACTTCAGTGAGTTTGGCATCGTAGTACTCGTAGTAATGGTAGCCGGGTGGACGGTTCGCGACGAATTCTTCGAATGGGGCATTAGGGTCGATGACCCATTCGCCTTCCATCTCGTCATCGTCGGACGTGGGAGCCCATCTCTTGGAAGAGGTGGTTTTCTTCGACGGCGCAGACTTGGCTGACGCAGGATCCACCAGGCCAACCCCGGGGATAACGATGGTTTGGGGAACAGTGGGCCGTGACGACAAGGGAGCAGAAGATTGGATCGGGGTGGGTTTGGGAGACGCAGGGCATCCCCTTGCCGTGTGCGCAACTCTAAAGACGTCCTCGTTAAGTTCGTCGTTGGCCTTTCGGAGGGATTCGACCTGTCGGTGAAGATGGTCGTTTTCAGAACGCAGGTCGTCGGCCTCGTTCTGCAGCATCTCATGCTTATTCTTGAGCTCATCGAGTTCGTCATTCCTATGCTCGTCTCCGAACGTAGTCTCTTTACGTTTCTCGAGTTTCTTCTCGATACGGGCCCACACGACTTCAGTAATCATTTCGAGTTGATCGAGCCCTGTCTGCGTGGAACGCAGTAGGTGGGGGTATTTCTCACTCGCGCTTACGCGAGTGGGCAGGACCAAATGGTCCTGTTTTGGGGTTAAAACACCCATGCTGGGCGCTTCAGGGGTGACAGTCTGAGCGACTGTGGAGTTGTCGTCCATCGACGACATGGCAGCATCCATGGTGGGACTTACAGGTGGGGAGTTTGGACTGGAGTCTACGAGGGCCTCCTTGATGGGGGAAAGGTCGAGGGAGGAATCAGCGAGGGGGGATTCAGTCGCATTCATTTGAGCGATTTCAAATTTGATGGTAGGAAGCAGGATTTGATCCCGCTTTCGTCGCATTTATCCGATATTATTCGGATATTCCCGGACTTGCCAGTTTAGGCAACTCATGGCTTCAATGCCATAGTTGGCCATGATAAGGCATTGATATCCGCTGGTATCGGACCGGTAGGCGACGTTCACGCCGTGGTCGTGATGGTCCGCTGGATCTATTGTCCGGCGTCTGATCCCATCGTTGACAGTTCAGTTCCTCGACGTTCTCTACCCCTTGTACTGTTAGGTAGTCATCCAACGCAATTAGATTGTTTACGTTGGCCAAGGGTTCCCAAGTAAGGTCACCAAGTCCCCATCGGACACGGAACCATAAAGACTTATCGTCGTCCCATCGATGGTCGACAATTTCCTTAACCTGGTATTCCCGTTCTGGGTCGTCACCAAAGTCGTAAAATACTTCTACGGCATGCCCAGGGAACAGCACAGAATCATTCGGCTCATGAGGTGCGAGCCATGAGATGTGGAACTTCGCAAAGATATTTCTTTGCGTCAACACTGGGGGAAGCCTGAGGACGTAGTTTGATGAGTCCTCAAATACCTCCAGTATTTCGTAGGGGCCAATATAAGTTGGCAACAACTTATGCGCCCTCCCCTTGGGGAGGTTCAGATCTTTCGTTGAAAGATATGCGTAGTCCCCTTTCTTCAGTTTTGGGGAATCAGGGCGCCGATGTCGGTTCGCCTGGATAGCCTGTTCCACACGACTCTTAATAATAGCATCGTGAGTGGCCTGGATGTTGTCCAGGGCCCGCTGGGCAAAGGATTTTACCCCCAGCAATTCGGATGACGGCAGAGACACGGTCATCTGTGGGAGGTATCCGTATACCAACTCAAACAGGGCGAATCCCGTTGATTTATTCGCACTTGAGTTCAATGCGAATTCTACCATGGGTATATGCACGGCCCAATCTCGCTGATCAGGTCAGATGAATGACCGAAGGATCTGGACCACCGTCCGGATCGCTCGTTCTGCTTGGCCATCCCCTTGAGGATGGAACGCAGTAGTTAACTTGAGTTTAACACCCATGAGTCGGTGTAACTCAGTCCAAAATTGAGACGTAAACTTCGTGTTGCGGTCTGACACGATGGATGTTGGCATGCCGTGCAAGCGCACGACATGTTGCAGGAACAGATGCGCCAGCTCAATAGTCTTGACCTGGGTCGTCACAGGCACTAGGTGAACCTGGCACGTTAGTCGGCACAGAACTACCCAAAGGTAGTTATAACTCAGGCTCGTCGGGAATGGTCCGACGAAATCCATGGCGATTGACTCCCAAGGTTTCTCAGGGACCGGGAGCTGGTGAAGCAGTCCCGGATATCTGAGTTTGCTTTTTTTGGTCGTCTGGCACGTCCCGCAGGACGTGCAGAATTTCTCGATGTCTTTTGACATCGAAGACCACCAGTAGTGTTTGCGTATGTACTCGAGCGTCTTCTTGGCGCCGAGGTGACCAAGGATTCGGTGTGCGTGCTTGATCGCGATGCCCGTTATCCTCTCCCCTCTATGAATAGATTCAGGGAGGACAAGTCGTGGCTTGCCTGAATCATTCAGACGGAAAATTAGGCCATCGACGATTGAGAATCTAGGGAAATCCCCAGGTTTTGCCAGGATCCCTCTCCAAGCATTGTGCTTGGAGTAGCCATCTTTCACACTTGCGATGAAAGCTTTGTCCTCCACATGAGGACGTAGTTTTGCCAATGGCGGCAGCACATCTTCGAGGGAAAGCTCCCTCCTCCCTTGATGATCGTCAGGGGGATCGAGCACGGATGCCTCGAGGTCTCGTGGCTCCTGAGCGTCTCCGATAGAGTGGGACGCGCCTAGGCGTATGCACTGCAGTCTTAACCTGTGCAGGTGTAATAATTCTCGTGCTTCCTCAGCACACGCCAAGGGCAGGTCGTCACCCTCTTTATCAATCCATATATCTGCGGATACGTAATCGTCGTAGTGGACATCCTTGTCTGACGAGGATTCGTAGTATCGCGACAGGGCATCAGCCACTTTGTTTGTGTGGCCTTGTACATACACGATGTCACAATTGAAACCGTGAAAGAAATTCTGCCAATGAATGTGACGCAGCACAGTGTGATTCTTCTCTTTGAAGTAAGTAAGCGCCTTGTGGTCAGTGACCACAGTGAATTTCCACCCACCAGTCAGCTCGTCGAGCCATTTGGTGAGCGCTTCCAGAACGCCTAGAGCTTCTAGCTCATAGGCGAAATACGCCCATTGAGTCAGGGTGAATTTCTTCGACATAAACGCAGCAGGGTTAGAGGTCTGCCATTCTGCACCCTGTGCAAGCATGGCCCCAATGCCAGCGGGGCAGGCGTCGGTGATCACCCAGACACGGTACTTGTCTTGGTCTTCTGAATCCGGTATATCCCAGATTATGGGCTTTAGAATCGGCGTCTTGCATGCGATTACTTTGATCTGCATGAAACATTTTTCGTGTAGGGCACTCCAGCGGAACGGCATATGGCTGGTGCATATGGATTGCAACGGTCCAGTGTATGCACTGACGTTGGGCAGGAATTTCGCCAGGTACTCAATGAGCCCTAGGAATCGCAGACCCTCGGTGTGGTTCTCTGGCGTTCACCAGTTCCTTATTTTGTCTAGTTTGTCGGAATCTGCGTGGATTCCGTTTGAGTCCACTTTACACCCCAGTATGTCGAGTACAGGGGCGAATGGCTCAAATTTTCTTGGGCTCACATAGAGCTTCTCATCTCTTAGACGAGTATATATCCACAAGAATTTCTCGTTGTTTTGCTTCACTGACGTAGTTCCAGTGAAGATGTCATCGAACCATACATGGACGGCTCGACCGATTTGGTCCCTTAGGATCCAAGTCAAAACGCGCTGGAACGTGGAAGGGCCGTTACAGTCCCCTTGTTGCAGCACGTTCGATATGAAAGTACCATACGGGGTACTCATCCCCATGTATTGTATGCAGTCCAGTTCGATACAAATCTGTTTGTACGCGTCCGTCATATCGATCTTTGATCGATAAGTTACCTGAGCCACACTATCCATGATGAAACTCATGTCAGGCATGGGCATGACATCGAGAATGGAGTTCGCATTGCAATTTCTCGCATCGATTACAGTCTGTAAAGAACCATCCTTCTTTGCAAGACAAAGAAGTGGAGCCGCCGTCGCGACTGCCTTGCGTTCCCACCACTTGGCTCGCTCATAACGAGCGATCTTTTCTCGAAGCTGTGGTTCGAGGGCCTGAGGGCACGTAGCCCTTCTTTCTATATATTTTTTATTCAGATCAATCAAGTTGATCCGGTGGTTAACCTCCCTGAACGGAGGTAGGACTTCAGGGGCTGGTGCCATGACGTCTTTGAAACATTCATGCCACCAATTCCTGAGTGGCACGAATTCAGGGTCTGTCATTGGCAGACCTTCTAAATGGGAACAGTCAGGAAGCCTGAGGTCTTTCGACCTCGGGCTTGGCCAGTGATTGGGCCACTGGGAGGTATCCGCATCTTTTTGAGCAGAGATGGCAAGGACGCGTGGCGAAGGGTTTCCAGCCTTCGCCGTATTGCGTCATGCCGTCTGTTTAGATGACAGTTCGGATCTCGGTGCACGGGGAAGTTTGGGGTGACCGTGTGCAGCAGCCCCCACGGAGGTTTTACCCCGTTCCGTCAGGACATCAAACGTTTTGATGTCGCCCATCTTTATGTGGATGGTGTGAGTTTCGAAATTGAGGGACGCTCCGTTGGCATTCAGCCAAGGAGCTCCGAGAATGGCGTCGTAGCGGTCAATGTTGACGATGTCAAAATAGTGAGTAGATGTAACCCCGTGAATGGTTACGGGAGTATTCGTGCTGTACATTATGCACAAACGACTGTTTTTGGTCCCCATCTGGAGAACCAAGGGGTTTGGCAACTCGAGCAGTGGAATGTGTACTGCTCGGACAAAATCTGGAGATAGGGCGTCTGTTTCAGTGCCACTATCAAATAGGACAAAAGCGTTTACCCCGGTGATGTTAACCTCACCGGTGAGCGTCCGCCTTAAGTCGGTGCTGCGGTTTTCAGGGTATTTACCTGCCTCTTGCGAGATTCTAAACTTCGCATCGAATATTGGCAGGATTTTCTTCAGAAGCTTGTTAGGCACTGAAGAACTCGTCACACTTTGCGTTGACGGTTTCCCGGATGAAGATTTTGGGACCGGTATAACACCGTCCCTCTTGTAGGTCTTTACTGCGTCGTCGACAAGCTCAGCTACTATCTGCTCATCAGATGGCAGTTTGTCCGCTTGCCGAGCAGACGCTAATTTAATGGAGAAGTTTTTGTCTGTGGGATCCACGAACATGTCGGCATCCACTTCTACGTACTCCTCCTCCGCCTCAGCGAGGAGGTTGGGGTCATATGGGTCGTCCACGAGTTTATCGTCGAATGCCTCATCGTCTGCCATATAGTCCTGCACCTCTGCAGGATCTTCAACACCTTCCGGTTCTTCTACAGGCTCCGAGTCCTGTAGGTCTCGTTCGTCAGACTCGACCGCTATGTTGTACATGCGCGGTTTGGGCTTGTGTCAGGGCCCGGCCTCGGACTCGGAGGCTCCCTGACCTCATCCCCCATCTACCCTGTCCTCACACTATGCAGGGCATGAGATGTATAGTAAAAGGAAAGATAATATATACACTTGCCTATGCGGGGCATGAGATGAGAAGAAGGGTAAAGGTCTCATCTCCCCGCATGGTTGCTATATAAAGGAATGGGTCACATGCCCACAACTATACAGCTCCTAGAGTTGTGTAGTGTGACCCGGAGGGAACATCCAGGTGGCAGTGCCCAGTAAGCGTGGGAGCGTTCTGGGCGAGTTGCTCACCCAGAACTGTGGCTGTGACCCGTGGGAACATTCTGGGCGAGCTGCTCGCTCAGAAAGTTCCCACGCTATCCCGTGCGTGCGCGTGTACACAACACACAAAGGCAACAACAAGGCAACAGTCAAAGAATAAAAAGGGGGTAAAGTAGGTGGGGAGTCTGGGGCACCCTAAGGCAGGGTGCTGAACCCTGACAGCTTGTTGTGATTTGGGCAATCACGTTGATAGCCTACTTTCCCGCATTTATAACAATGCGGTTTCCCATCCTTATCCAAGGATGGCGTCGATTTCGTCGCTGTAGACGACGTCGACTTCTCTGTTTTTGGAGCCGGCAAATAGCTCGCACGGAAGGTCGAGCGTTGTCCGCTCTTCAGAGTTGACGTGTTTCCCCCGAATGTGTTTTTGTACACTTTCTTGGTGGACGAAGAATCAGCAGCTTTTTTGGGTGCTGCTGTGGTGTTTCCTTGTTTTTGCGTCGTTTTTGATGCGGCTGGCGCTTGCGAGTCGTTACGATACGCAGAGATCGCCTTAATTGAATCGTATGCGTGGTCCAGGCGGAGCACGGCGGTCCACAGCTCATCTTTCGTTGTGTAGTCCACGGAAATGTCATGGCGCATAACCATCTCCCGACGCATTTCGCCAGGGATGGCGTTCAGGAAACGTTCATTGAATGTTGCCTGGTCAGGAGGCGTGATCATCTCCTCAGCTGCACGATACAGCTGGTTATAGAAGTGTTTGATTCCCTTCGCGGAATCGTATGAAAGCGTTTTGAACGCTTTCGTGGATGCTACTGCTGCAGACTTCTTGATGAAGGTGCAGATAAGGATCTCTAGTAGATCCCAGAATGGGGGAGTTACCCCGTTCTGCACTCCAATGCGTATATAGTGCATCAGGAGGTCTTGCGCCTCACCTTCAATGGCGGTTGTCAAAGTGTGGACATGAAACTCGTTGTAAGCTTCACCCTTCCACCCACACGACGACATATAGGCTAGCCAGGAGTGCAGCCAGTTGTGGAATATCTTCGAGTTATTCTCTCCAGACCATTTGATGGTCAGAGTCAGTCCCTGCATCTTTTTGAGCAGTTCTGGGCGCACATCTGCAGGCAGTGGCTGCAGGATTCGGACCTCCACACTTCGGCATGCAGATTCAAGAAGCTGAGTCATGAACTCAGATGGATCAGGCACTACTCGTGCCGCAGGTGCTGCGTATGAACGCATGGTTGAGTCAAACAAACCGGGTCGTACAGACGAGCGGTTTGGAAAGTTGGATGAAGGCTCCCATTTTGCTTCGGTGCCAAATGGGTCAAGAAATGGTGGGTTGGGCCAGGACGAGCCACCCTCGCCACCATCCTCGTCATCACCATCCCCACTCAGACGGTGGGGCCTTCATCCCGAGTTAGACCTAACTTGGTCTACACGCCTCTTGCTCCCTTCTGGAGCCGCAGGCGGTTGTGAGAATCGGTGGTAGTTATCCAGCACTCGTCTGAGTGCTGTGCCGTGGGACAGTCTTTCGGGGTCTTCACCGTTTGCCCCACGACCCACGTTGTATACGAATGCTGCGTCTGCATCCAGACGGGCGTTAAAGTCAAAAGTAGATTCGCTGAGACTACACTTAGCGAAGATAGGTCTGACCTTGGTGGGCTGTCCGCCAATGTCATCTACACGATCCTGGATGTAGATCGGGCGTTATTTCCATGCGTAATAATCGTACGGAACACTGGTGGCTTCCGCGTCACCGTCCTCCTCTTGTATCGTCTCCACAGTGGCCTTCATTGGCACTGCTTTCTTTCTCCCATGGTCGGGAGGGAAATTACGCGTTTGAGTAGCGTCAACGTGTGGTATTTTCACCCCACCGTTCGTGGGTTGGGACGACAGAATGAACGGTGCGGGCATGAAGCCTGGTCTGAAATGGAATGGAGAAGTTCCACTCTCCCCTGTAGTCGATGATCCAGCCAGTTGTCCTGGGTCGATCTCCCTACCTTTTCCCTTGGCGTCAGTGGTTACTGGCGCCATCGACGGGGTAGGTGGCTTAGTTCCACTAAAGATGGGAACAAAACGTCCGTCAGATTCTTGCACCTCGACGGACGGGCGTGAACTTGTCACCTCTGGCGCATCTGTGACGACGGCAGAGACAGTGGGGATCCCTCCAGGTATGGGGACCCCACTGATTGGTTGACCCGTTGGATTAACGGGGACTACAGGGACCTCCTGGGGCGCTTGCGCCTCCACAGCGGGTTTAGTGATTGGTTGACCCGTTTGATTAACGGGGACTACAGGGACCTCTTGGGGTGCCTGCGCCTCAACAGCGGTTTTTTTCGTCTGGTCAGAGACGACAATAGGGTCCCCACCCGTTGTTGGGTTCACTGCAGGGTTTGCAGATGGGTTATCCACCGTTGCTGCGGGTGGCTTTGGCTCGTCGCGTCGAGAGAGCGCAAGGAGGATTTCGTTTAGTTTCTCATTAAGTCTTTCCTCCACCTTAATGATGTTACGATCTAGATGAGCAATGTTATCGCTATTCCCAGAGATTTGGGTATTCATGTTATGGACATCGCCTCTCAAGTCGGCGATGTCGTCGTCGACTTGGTCGACGCGATTTCTTAGTACTCGCGCCGTTTCAGACATGAGGGAGTGGGTTGGGGATGGAGGATGCGACGCGCGCATTGGGACGAATGCCACAAGAGTCTCCGCTGCAAGGGCTTCAGATGTTGTGACTTCGTCAACGTCTCTCATATAGGTGGGATGCGTCTGAGACGCATCCCTGGGCCCTTGCAGGCCCAGATCACCACCATCACTTGAGGTGGTGTCGTCTTCCACCCTACGGCCAGTGGAGGGGCCGGCCGTGTTGGCGGGAGTGTTGGACGTGCTCCTGGTGTTGTATCTCCACGACATCCAGAAGAGGTGTCGAGTCGTTCAACAAGTTCGTGTGAGAACTTGATCGAAGTCGCGCGTTGTCAGGGGCCGACGACGCACGCGTTGCCAAATGGGGTTTCGGCACCGGTAACGCAGTGCCGAGAATGGAAAGAGAATAACAACTGTAAAAAAGTGAAAGGTATCTTACTAGTTTGGGGACGGTAACGTTCCGTTCCCCCATTCGCCTCAGGCCTCAGTAGTCCATCTAAGTATACGCTTGATTTGGCTGTATATTAACGGGGTAGAAGTAAAGGCTCATCCGCCTTTTACAGCTACCCCGAGGGTTTATATACAATCTTATACATTCTCGGCACAAATAAATAGAGAAGCTTCCGCGACGCTAAATTAGCGTCGCGACATAATTATTACACAACACAACATCAACTGATGTTGTGGGCGGAATATAGACATGGGCCGGGGCCTCACACTAGCGCTGAGTGGCTTATCCCAATCGAAGATCAATGACTTCCTACAACTAGATTTGGTGAGTTAGATCATTTCCCTTCCCTGTTTGTCAGATCAAAAACATAACTCATCTGTGCACAGCCTAGATCCGTGACAAGCTGGCACCATCTTTCCGAAATGCCAAAGAAATGTTTGAGCGGATCGAAACCCTCATGCCACAGGGGCCACCTTGGATGAGTGAGAAGTTTGTCCTTCCGGATGCTCCCAATGAGCCGCAAACGCTGTGGTATCGAGATATCGTTGAATGCGCTGCCTTTCTATATGGAAATCCAGCCATTCAAGACTGTATGAACTATGAAGGGCTTCGAGTTTTTGAACCCGATGGGAAAACTAGGGTATATCATGAATTTATGACTGGCGAAATAATGGCAAACTTACAGGTGTGTTTCAATGCTCCAATGGAATGATCGTGCTTAGATTTATTTATAGAAGGTCATACCAACTGGAGCGAGCCCGATTGGTATAATATTTGCATCAGATGAGACGCACTTAACAAACTTTTCGGGGAACAAGACTGCACATGCTGTGTATATGAGCATTGCGAACATTGACAAGGCATCACGAAAGAAGTACAGCCAAGGCACCTGGATACCGATAGCAAAGATCCCAGTGTCCAAGTTTGCGAAGACCCAGTTCCAGACCAAGACAGAGCAGGAACGAATGCCTGGGCTCCTCCAAAGCATATCGTTCCACAAGTGCATGAAGGTCATTCTCAGGCCATTATGTGATCCAGTGTCACATTGGCATGGGCAAATCATGGCCGATCCCCATGGGAACCTCCGCAGATGTCTTTGCTTCCTGGTCGCATGGATAGCAGATCTGAAGGAGCAGTGTCTTATTGCAGGCGTAGCCAGCAATTCATGTCCCAAATGCTTTTCTGACAGTACTGAATTCGAATGTGCCGAAGCCAGTGACCGGAGAACAGGTCAGTCAACACTGGAAATGCTAAGGCAGATACGTGCAACCTACCCCAGTGCCGATACCTGGCAGTTCTATCAGAAGGCAAAGGACTTTGGTCTAGCAGGAGTCGAGGAACTATGTTGGGGGAACCTTCCGGGGAATGATATTTCCACTATTCTATGTGTCGATGTTCTTCACGGCATCCACAAGTTTTTCAAGGACCATGTCATGGAATGGATGAAGCATACCATAGGTGAAACAGAGCTCGATCGCTGTATGATGGCCCAGGTGCATCGTATCGGCTACCGGAATTTTGATTCCGGCATATCACATATATCCCAATGGACAGGAGGTGGAAATCGCGATCTTGAGCGGCATGTCATATCCATGCATACCCGACCCCGACCCGACTTCCGGACCCCCACCCTCTTCACCTCCGGAGTCATAACCTACCGCTGCCGTTCCGATACTCACCTTCGGTCCTGGCAACACACCTCCTCCTTACCTCTCCGACCCTATCTCCATCCGCTCCGATACTCATCTCGGACCGAACACCGCCCCTCCTGTCATCCTCCTACGCTTCCCCCGTCCGCTCCGATACTCACCTTCGGACCTGACTACTCTCCTTTCCGCCACTCCTTCTGCCTTACCTTTCCCCTCTCTCCTCCCTCTGTTACTCCTCCGCCACCCTTCTGCCAAGTTACGACCTTCCACCGCTGTCCCGTACTTCGCACTCGGACACCACTCGTACCTTGCTCCGAGCCTCCATCATAGTCCCTACCTCGGACTTTGACTCCACCTCGGTCTTAGTCCATTGCATTGGTGACCTCATACTATGTAAACACCATTGCCAATATCCCTCGGACTTTCAACCCTGCCTCCGTAACCTCCGTAACCTCCACAACCCCCGAGCTTTGCGGATCACCTTCAGCACTCTCGCCGCTTGTAATGTATTTCTCGCGTTTTCCCCTCATCCCTATTTGGACTACTGCTTCTTCCTATTCTAGCCAGTTAGTCATCATCCCCACTTCCCCTCATCCTCCTGCCCCTCTGGGCCTCGCCCTCCCTACCTCCTTTCGGACGTATCACAGGTCCTGCCTTTTGACCTTCGGTACCGCTCCGCTCCTTCTACCCTTTGTTCCCGTTTGGACGTCTTCGTTCCGATTCGGTTACCCTTTGTTTTCCTTGTGCTTTTGCCCCTTCCATTATATATATCGGTGCTTGTACATACTCGTTTTGGTTTAGTCCGAAATCGACCTGAAATGCCCCCTAGAGACTTCCTGCTCACCTACTGTGAAATTAAGGACCAAATGGACAAACAGCAATGGCACAGCGCTCTGCTTGAGTCGCTGAGGCCAAGGTCCCTCCACGCTAAGTCTCCAATTCCACTCCGGAGTCGTCTGTTTCCGCCCGGTTCTAACACGGCACATCCTTCCAGTTATTGCCAGTGCTTCTGGTGCAGTACCTGGAGTGCTGAAGTCAGTGCGATCACTCCTAGACTTCATCTATCTTGCCCAGCTCCCGTTGCATACTGACGCCACTATCTCTAAAATGACGGTGTCTCTCGCAGGTTTTCATGCCTCAAAACAGATATTCATATCCAATGGCTCACGACGCGGGGTTAATGGGCCTCTGAATGATCTTAACATACCCAAACTTCATATGCTTTCGCACTGGGCTGACAACATCGTCACCTCTGGTACATGTGACAACTTCTGCTCCGAGGTTGGGGAGAGTCTCCACAAGAAGCTGCCGAAAGCCGCATATCAAAGCTCAAACCGTAAGGAATTCGACAAACAAATGATCCGCTTCTATGTCCGTCAAGAATCCCTCTCCCTCTTTTCTGCATATTCGCAATGGAGGACACGAGGCCCTATGTTTGACTCCAGCAGCGAAGCATTGGAAAACCCTGGTGAGGGCCCTTTATCAGTTCAAGGCCTGATTAAGCACGCGGTGCAGCCCCATTATCAGAACATATCAGCGATAACAATTGCTGAGAGACTTCGGCTCTCTGATTTCATTGGTGCGATATACCAATTCATCACATATGATGACGATGGAAGCCAGAGATGTCCCCGCTATGACTATTATGGCCCTCCACCTTCTGACTTTACCAATATCGATGTTTGGACTTCCTTCCACTTCACTATACCATCTCCAAATGAATTTTATGAACAGGAAACTGAACGGATACACTGCCTCAATCGTGATCCAGTACTTGTGGAAATCAATCCTGTCCGCAAAGACATTCGTCGTAAGTAGCAGTTCCTTTTCTTCATTGATTGTACTCATATTCTTGAAGGCTATCGTGTTGCCAGCATCCCGTTATTATTTTCCGCAGCAGGCATGAGGACGCAATTTCAGAACTTGACTCTCTATGCCTATTGTTAGAACGGGCGGATTCGGACGACTCCGGAGCAGAATCGGAGACTTAGCATGGAAGGACCTTGGCCTCAGCGACTCAGGCGGAGCGCTGTGCCATTGCTGGTTGTCCTAGGGGTCCCTAATTTCGGATCTAGCAGAGGGAAAGTCTCTTGGGGGAATGTTAGAATGCGGGGATTCGGACGACTCCGGAATGGAATCGGAGACTTAGCATGGAAGGACCTCGGCCTCAGCAACTCAGGCGGAGCGCTGTGCCATTGCTGGTTGTCCTGGGGGTCCCTAATTTCGGATCTAGCAGAGGGAAAGTCTCTTGGGGGGGAATTCCAGTCGATTTCGGACTGAGGTTACAAGTTACTAGGTACATTGTATATAAGGAGGGGTCCGGAATCAAAAGGAACAAGGGTAGGACAAAAGGAGACAAAGGGAGATGGAAAGAGGAACAACACCAAGGGTCAAGTGTTTGACTCAATGGTGTTTCCCAAAGGAGGAATGAAGGGCCGAGACCCAAGAAGGAAGGAAGGAGGATGGGAGTCGGGAATGGCTAGCTGACTGAATAGAAAGGAAGCAGCAGCCCAAATAGGAATGAGGGAGAATAGCGGAATTGAAATGGACAATGCAATAGTTGCAAGGTCCGGAGTAAGTCCGGAAAGTCCGAACTCGGAGGTTAAACTCCGGAATATTGGCAAAGGTAATTAAATGGAATGAGCTAACCAATACAATGGGTATAAGCGGAGGTGGGGTCAAAGTCCGAGGTCGGAGCTAAGACCGGAGGTTCCGGAGACGAGATGTGAACGGGATACCGGAGCGGAGGTCCGGAGTCGGGAGCATAGGTTTTGCGTACTCGTCTGGAAGGTGTCGAGGTTGGGGTCGGACCCGGAATGTTCCGGAGTCGGACCGAAGGTGGTGTCCGAGCCGGAGGTGGGATAACCTCTTGGGAGTCAGCAAGGAGAAAGTGACGGAAGGGAAGTAGGGCTCCGGAAGTCGGAGTTCGGAGTTCCGGGAGCCCGGAGCGGAGGTCGGGATTGTATGGATATGACAGGGAATTCATGTCGATTTCGGACTGAGGTTACAAGTTACTAGGTACATTGTATATAAGGAGGGGTCCGGAATCAAAAGGAACAAGGGTAGGACAAAAGGAGACAAGGGAGATGGAAAGAGGAACAACACCGAGGGTCAAGTGTTTGACTCAATGGTGTTTCCCAAAGGAGGAATGAAGGGCCAAGGCCCAAGAAGGAAGGAAGGAGGATGGGAGTCGGGAATGGCTAGCTGACTGAATAGAAAGGAAGCAGCAGCCCAAATAGGAATGAGGGAGAATAGCAGAATTGAAATGGACAATGCAATAGTTGCAAGGTCCGGAGTAAGTCCGGAAAGTCCGAACTCGGAGGTTAAACTCCGGAATATTGGCAAAGGTAATTAAATGGAATGAGCTAACCAATACAATGGGTATAAGCGGAGGTGGGGTCAAAGTCCGAGGTCGGAGCTAAGACCGGAGGTTCCGGAGACAAGACGTGAACGGGATACCGGAGCGGAGGTCCGGAGTCGGGAGCATAGGTTTTGCGTACTCGTCTGGAAGGTGTCGAGGTTGGGGTCGGACCCGGAATGTTCCGGAGTCGGACCGAAGGTGGTGTCCGAGCCAGAGGTGGGATAACCTCTTGGGAGTCGGCAAGGAGAAGGTGACGGAAGGGAAGTAGGGCTCCGGAAGTCGGAGTTCGGAGTTCCAGGAGCCCGGAGCGGAGGTCGGGATTGTATGGATATGACACCTATGTTGAATGGTGGACTCCATTCATGAATCCAGCCCCGCACACACACCTGTACCAAATTCATAAGGATGTCAGGAGTTCAGGTCAGCGCGCAACAGGAGTTATCCCTGCAGTGACAATAGCAAGGCCTTGCATGCTAGCCCCGGTCCTTGAGGGAGACCAAAAGGGAGACATCACATCAGGCAACTGTTATGACAACGTCGCACACTACTATGTGAACCCATTCTCAAGTCACAGTGACTATGAGTTCTTCATGTCATTATAGTTTCATTCTAGGTTACAATATGTAACAGAGGTTGGCCTGGCATACTACGCGCTAGTGCCTCTGAAGAAATTTCACGTTGCCCTGCGGGACTTACTCTGTGATATCCAAATGAGGTAAACCAGGTGACTGGACAAATGACATAAAATGGACAAGCCTGGTATCGAACCCAGGACCTCTAGCATGCATCCATACACTACTCGCCTGTTATGCCAGGGAGGTTACTCCATCCCATATTCCAACACTCGCCCTCAATTTGGGGTGTTAGCCTCCAAATTGATGTACCGTGGCTGTCCACCATGAAGAAATTTCATGTTGCCCCACGGGACTTACTCCGTGATATCCAAATGAGGTAAACCAGGTGACTGGACAAATGACATAAAATGGACAAGCCTGGTATCGAACCCAGGACCTCTAGCGTGCATCCATACACTACTCGCCCGTTATGCCAGGGAGGTTACTCCATCCCATATTCCAACAGCCTCAACTCTTATTTAATGAGAATTATGATGATCGGTGAGAACTATGTCAAAAATACACATGATGCAGGGTTTCGCACAAGGAGATCGATACTGATTGGGAGTTCACTGGAGCACCCAGGAGAACCACGGAGCACCCAGGAGTTAAAAGACTGGAATTGTCTTTGGATGTTGCTCTGGAGCGCAGACCGGTTTTCGCGATGTTAATTATTTTCTAACATTGTGCAGTGCGCATCCACAAAGTGGAGATGGCTGGGTTCGAGTCTGGGTTTGGTGAGGAGGCTGTGGGAACACCAGACTCGTACGCAGTCGGAGGAGCTCCATGGACGCGCAAAATAATAGCTCTTTATGTAATGTTCTCACATTCTGTACTCAATACAAAAGGTCACATGCTATGGAGTTAAACACATAGCCGATCACCTACTCTGGAAATTTGGATGCAACACTTCGCTCCTCTGACTGGGGCAAAATGTAGTATGGCTGTGCTCTGGCACTGTCCGGCCTCTGTCTTCCCACGGCAAACAAGCTCGCTTCAAGGCTCTAATCATCACACCCCTCCCCAAGCCATCACAGAAAAAATCCAAAACAAATGTAGTAGTTACCCCCACCCAAAATTAACCCAGCCCAACCCAGCCCAACCCGATTCATCTGCTTCTTGCTCATATGTGCTAAAATTATGTTGGAATCTTGTATCGCGCACTCAGCACTTTGTCATTATTGAGCCCAGTCAAGGGAAAAACATGGTAGAACTACCTAATCATAGTCCAATCCTACTCTGGTGTTGATCACTACAGTATCCTCACCCCAAGAAATTGGCCGATGAGGTGAAAAAGAATATTATTTTGAGTGTGCAATACAAGATTCCAACATAATTTTAGCACATATGAGCAAGAAGCAGATGAATCGGGTTGGGCTGGGTTGGGCTGGGTTAATTTTGGGTGGGGGTAACTACTACATTTGTTTTGGATTTTTTCTGTGATGGCTTGGGGAGGGGTGTGACGATTAGAGCCTTGAAGCGAGCTTGTTTGCCGTGGGAAGACAGAGGCCGGACAGTGCCGGAGCACAGCCATACTACATTTTGCCCCAGGAGCGAAGTGTCGCGTCCAAATTTCCGGAGTAGGTGATCGGCTATGTGTTTAACTCCGTAGCATGTGACCTTTTGTATTGAGTACAGAACGTGAGAACATTACATAAAGAGCTATTATTTTGCGCGTCCACGGAGCTCCTCCGACTGGGTACGAGTCTGTGGGAACACTAACTCTCAAGGAAAGGGAACATAGCCACAACCACACATGCGCTGCACCACCTAACTGACGACAACCTTTACCCTCATCGCCGAAGTAATATATAAAGGTTTAATTTGGTGCCCACGGCTGGGCAGCAACTCCGCTGCCTTCCACTATGTTCCTCCAAACCCAAACCTCTAGGCTCGGGTGCAACGACCGCATGGGTCATCACGAAAATACACCGCGCACTTCGAACTTCGTGTGAGATGACCATGTGTTTGCAACAAAAGATATTCTATGTAACCCGAAACTACAACACCTGCCCTTCCTTTACATTGGACGATCCCCTCATGTAGGATAGCCGCACTGCCACGTACTTACGAGGCTGCGGACCACCTCTACCTAGAAACCAGGATCATCCCTGCAAAAACTCTGAGATAACCAACCTGGCTACGGGAATGAAACAAATGAATAGCACACATAAATGACTGACTCGTACAAGAAGCGGGGTGAGAACAGGGAAAGATTGCGGAGGCAGGTCGTGCCGAATATGCGTCTATTACTTCTATGAATCAGAAGTCACCATCACCAATGTCAGATCTTGGCGGCCACCAAGCTCGTGGTGTCCCTTCGCTGGACCTTAGCCATTGGAATGGCGCGGCGTAGTAGGGCAGCTTTTAGAGCGGCAGGAGTCATCTGTCCATATTGACCCAAAGCAACGGCTAACTCGCCCGCAACTTGCGCGGCTGACATGCTAGTGCCACTCTTGACGCTCACTGCAGTTTCGCCACCGATCCCAGTACTAACAATATCGACACCTGGGGCGAGAATATCAACGTCACGTCCCCAGTTGGACCACTCCGTCAACTCGTAACAGTTGTTGATAGCGCCAACGGTGATAGCTTCACCAACAGACGCTGGACTGAAACCCTCTGCGTTCATCCCGTCATTCCCTGCGCCGACTACAACATGCAACCCAAGGGCGATTGCTCCCCTGACGGCATTGTTAAGGCCCTCATCTGACTCTCCGATGACGGGCACTAACGCAATGGCAGGACGTCCTCGTTTTCTGAATCGCTCCACAACGAAATCGAGGCCTGCGATTACGTTGGAGATCTCTGCAATGTTTTCATCGTTGGTAACCTTGACCCCAAACATCAGGGCGGAAGTCGCTTTCCCAAACACACTCCCCATTGCGACCCCGGCGAGAGCTGTGCCATGACCGCTGACATCCCGGAGGGACCCGTCCATGAACTGCACATACATCCTGGCATGAGTGAACATATATGAGTGTGTGCATAAAGAGATACGCACAGCGATGAGAGCAGCCCGTCCACCAAAGTATAAGTGTCTATAGAAAACTCCGGAATCAACCCCATAAATATCTACTCCATCCCCGGGCCCACTGCCAGCACGTCCTTCGAGTCCAGCCGGATCATCCCCCATTTCAACTGAAACATCCGCATCCTCATGGTTCACTTGGCGGAGGCCATAGTCGAAGAAAGCTATGCCATCAGCTTGGACATAATCAACGTCGGGGCAATTGAGAATGCGAGTAAGAGATGCTCCAGTTGCGTGTGCGGCGTAGCCATTCAGGACTACGAAAGTTAGCATATCTTCAGCGTTCTCTGATATCCACTCACTTCTATACCGTTGAGTGATTGAAAATTCTGACCCAGGGCTCCGGGCGGATATCCGAGCGATACCCTCGATATGATCTTCCATATCCGTACCGGATTTGAGCGCACTAAGTAAGAGTCCTGAGCCAGTATTATGTTATGCCTGTGCGTGGGACATACACGATGTACGAGTTAGGCTTTACTGGACCCTTCGGCATCAGGACACTACGAATAGCAGCAGCAAGGGTCATTGTGACAGTGGAAGCGAGTATAGCGATGAGAATAAGCGCGGTTGAGAACTCCATAGCTCGACGGATGTTGTGAAGACCAGAAAGGATGTCCAAGCTTGGATATCACCAGCATCCCTGGACGCAAGCACACAGCCAATTTACCCCCATCATATTGCTCGGATATAGACAAATAGACAAATATCCCCGCCACTCCGTAACGGGTCCTGCAAATTTAGGCCCCACTCTGTGCACAGGGTCCTCTGTAACCTAGGGTCCTTTTTTCCCATTCTGACCATACGACAAATAGAATTTCGCTACAATCTGCCTGATGGCGGAGGTTGGAATTTCCCCTCTAGAATATTAATTTCCGGAGGGTTCTCTTATGTGTAAGCGCTCGACTTAAGTAACTGTATTGAAAATAAAAAATCCCCGAAATTTGGTCATTTCCGAGCTGATTTCTCACAAACATATTGATATCACTAACTGAAAAACGAAAAGCCACCGTCAACATCCGGGTCCCAACTCACGAGCCCGCCTTCATCCTATGCAAGACCGAATATTCAAAACTTCCTATAACCGAACTGATAAGAAAATTAGTTCAAAATAGAGTCGTAGAACAAAGAAATAAACTCCAGCGTGCGCGGATGCAAGAGGTAGTGCGGACGCAGATAAGAAGGCACGGAGGCCGAAGCGTGGCAGCGGAAGCAAGTAAAAAGAAAAAGATAAAACCGACGTACCGATCGAGAAGCGTGAATAAGAAACCTAGCTAAAGAAACAAGTGCAGACCAGACAACTCAATGAAAAACTGAACATCGGGGATGATGAATAAAAGGCGTAATACGATGAATATTGGGTACTTGACCCAGCAAGGGGCACGGCGGATGCCCAGAAGAAGAACTGAGGCGCTGAGGCGCAAGTCATATTTAATCTCGTGCCCTCCATTAAATTGACTAACAAGAGTAGCGGGTTACAGTACTTGCCGCGACCGGCCCGGCGAGAATTTCTCGCGTTAGCAGCAGTTGAACGGACCGGAGCGCTTTGCACGCAGTCATCGAGGTAGTGCTGATCTGATCTTTCATGGGAAAATAATACCATCCACGCTATAAGTCTCGGAAAGTTCGAGCACGCGCACATGTAAAATCCCGCCGAAGAAGGCTTTCCTTCCTACTTCGAGCTTCCATCGGCACTAGTGTCTCTCTGCATTTCTACATTGTGTGCGCCGAATCCCTCAAGAGCTTCTTGAGCATTGCACTATCGAATCCCCTCCTACCCTAGCTTGGCATCACATATGGACCCTATGTCTAAACTCGTAGTTTTCACCGGAGGCACGGCTGGATTAGGCCTTGCAGCTCTGGGGAAACTCATTGAAAACGCCCCGACAAATTTTGAAGCCACTCCTCGGTTCAACTATGAAGTATACATCGGTGCACGATCGACTTCCGACGGAGCGTTACAAGCTCATTTTGAGGGTGTTCGGCAATCATCACCGTCGCCACTCGAGGTTAAGGCACATTTGCTGCCACTTGACCTAGCTTCGCTCGACTCTATCGAACGCTTTGCGCAAGATGTCTTGTCGAATATCGTCAAACCTAACAAGAAGATTGATATTCTGGTGCTGAACGCTGGGATTGTCGTACGCAACGTTCGAAAGACCGTCAAACTTCCAGACAACAGAGAATTCGAGAGCACCCTTTTCGTCAACACGCTTAGTCAGGCTGTTCTATTGAAGCGTTTGTTGCACGTAATGGCGGATGATGGGCGCATCGTACTGGTGGGTTCGGAGAAACACAAAGTGCCTGCGAAAAGTACGAATTGCTCCATTCGCCCCGTACCGAGCCGAATAAATGATAACCCTGCCAGCGGTCGTGGCACCCTCCACAATCGAGGACCTACTCTCAGGGGGCAAATGGGAAGGACGAAACGCCTACGGTCTATCGAAGCTCGTCCAAATGCATCTATTCTTTATTTTGAAGGATGAAATCAATCGTCGCTGGCCTTCTGAGGGGAACAAGCCCTCTGTGGTGGCAATCTCTCCTGGTAAGTTGTAGTTGTGCGATGTTGTCCTTCAATCTCATGGACTCCACAACGACCAGGCTTCGTTCCTGAGACCAAGTTGGCACGAGAGTGGCCATGGATCCTGCAGCTAATCGGGAGGTATGTTTTGACCCTATTCCCATTCACTACCCCGTTACCCGTTGGTAAGCATCGGTCTTTGTTGTTCACTATATGCCGCGTTTTAAGGCTGCCACTTCTTAGCCGCCAACACTATTCTCCGTGGTATGGTTGATACCACGTTGTCGTCAGGCACGTATCTGGGTAGGACAGGCGCCATTGCTCCTCTGGAAGAGTGCAACGACCCAACTAAACGTGATGAATGGCGGTCATGGTTTGTTGAGCTCGGCTTCTGGAAAACTGGGGCAGACGTGAATTGACATATACAATGATGGGTGAGACATTATTAAGGGTCAGCTAGTACATGGGGAACAATCGAGGCGCATTCGGAGGATTCCAATGTGATCAAGCGGATTCGTTTCTCTTACTTGAGCCTCCTCCCTCTCTGTTCCTTGGCATAAAATTTCTGGTATCCAATATAAATGGAAAGGAGGACCAGTATTCCAACGATATTGCCTGCATTACAATGTAAGACTGGTTGAGGGGAGTGCACAGAACAACAGAGCAAGATCACTCGCCTGTAATAAAGGCTGCCGTGCCAGTCAGCAATTTAGCAGCCGAGTGGAGAAGCCCAGCCACAACCTCCAGTGCGGACGAAACCATGGCTTGTATTACAATGAGACCAGATTGGAGCACGTCCAGGACGCCATGAACAAGGCGAAAAAGGATATTCAACAAGGTGGAGAAAAGATTCTCAGCGCTGGAAGTGACGGAAATCATATGTGCAACACGTCTTTAGAGAAGGAGAACCTAAGGATGCCCCCATCTCGCCAGCTTTATAGGAGAAAGGACTCCACATTATTGGAGCCGACAGCAAGATGGTGACGTTGAGAATATGAAATTCAGCTGTGTTGATGTCTATTGTCATCGTCGCGCGTCCTTACACCGGCGCTCTCCGGCCCACACTCAACCCAAAAATCCAAAAAAACTCGCGAAAACAATGCCGCCCTCGTTATCGAAGAAGAGTAAGCAAGATCCACAGCCTAAAAAGAAGCGAATACGCCCGCGTGCTCGGCTCGAACCGGTCATCGTAGAAGCAGCCTCGGTAGCGTCTTTTTCCTCATTTTCCCCCTCGGGTGACCTCTTTGCACATATCTCACTCGCGGTCGACAAACATCGGCTACGCGTGTTTAGCACTTCCACTGAAAAGGTCGTGTCGGAGAAAATCTTCAAGGATGCTCGTGTCACCTGTATGCAATGGATTAAGCCCCCGGAACACCGACGGGGCCACAAGAGCAGAAAGAAGCGAAATAGCGAGACAGCTTCGGAAGCCCAGGAGGCTAGTTCAATTCAGCAACAATCTTTGGTAATTGGCTTCTCTTCCGGGGACATTACAATTTTTTCGCCTTACTCGAGTGAAGTCACGCATTCGTTGTCGAGTCCGAGGTCCACGTCTAGCATCCTCTCTATAGCGATTCCCGAAAGCAAACATAGGGATGAGATGATTTGGACGTCGGGCCAGGATGGGATCCTCAACGCGTGGAGTCTCAAGAGTGGGCAATTGATCAACAGTTGTTCCTCACATCTTGGGGCCACTGGGACTGGTCGCACACCTTACTCCTCTATAACCCACTTCTCTTCGAAGAGCAGCCATGTGGATACCTTATTCGTAGGGTATAATTCCATTAAAATCGTGCGCCTCGCAAGGGAGACAGATGACGAAGATCAATCCTCTCAACCCAGCCAGTTGCGCGAACTTGCCACATTCATTGGACATGCTTCCCGCCTTTTGTGTCTTCGATGGATTTCCGTCTCCCATTCCGATAGCGAATCGGATTCCCAAATACTTGCCTCGATTGCAGAGGGTGACCGCTTTGTTTCGATATGGCAAATCCCTGCGCCAGGCGACCCGGATGACCGCGACAGTTCCTCGTCCTTTAGTATCAAAGAGGGAAGATTAATAGCTTCCATCCCTCTTGACACCGATGTGCGATTCATCGAATTTTCCAAGACTTCGTCATCCATATCTCTACTGGTTCTTTCAGCATCAGGGTCTCTGCACGTCTACCCGATACCTACCACTATCGTATCATCGCTCTCCAAAAAGCAGGCGCCGCCAATCAACCTCAGTGTAGGCTCGACCATTGTCACCGGACCTTCTGAGCCTTTGGTGGCCACGGCAGGCTTTGCTGCCAGTAACAAAGAAGCCCCGGTAATACGCATTGCCCGTTATATCAGAGGCACACGACCAGTATTCACTTCCATAGTACGTCCCGTCGTTAGAGATTATCCGAACAAACTTAGAATGCCATTCCCAGCATTTCCTCGACGACGATGGGAATTACATTCCCCAAATCGAACTCGAAGCTCCCCTTTCTAACCCCACGCAGGCGGAGGAAGATTCCGGGGTAAGCATTTCTCACTCGAAACAAACATTATTATTTTTACGGATGTGTGCGCGTCTTGTAGATTCCCATCCAAAGGTATCGTGAGGCTGAAGAGTCAACTCTTCGCACAGGGAATGAATTGGTATCAGACGGAGAAGACCCCTATGCTGCTCTGAACAACGAAGCTGAACTGGATGGTGATATGGCTGAGCTTTCTCTGGGAGAGAAACTTGCCATCGCCTCTGCCCCTCCGCACATATCAACGCTGGACTTAGACTTAGTGGCCGAGGGCACAAAAGACTCAACCATATCAAAGCCCTCTGACCCGCTCTCCCTCACTCGGAC
Organism: Cantharellus anzutake; assembly: GCF_015039405.1. NCBI lineage: Eukaryota > Fungi > Basidiomycota > Agaricomycetes > Cantharellales > Hydnaceae > Cantharellus > Cantharellus anzutake. The sequence goes on from NW_024066951.1 coordinate 1,461,859, forward strand.
ACTCGTTCAGGCATTACATTCCAGTGACTCGGAGCTCCTCGAGACAGTGCTCAATACCAGTGAAGACTCGGTCGTTGCAAGTACTATACGGAAGTTGCCAGCCAGATTTGCGGCGCCATTGATTCAGGAATGTGTATCCCGTCTAAATCGTGGCATAGGGTCGGCGGGTTTCAAGTTTTCAAGAGGATCAGGAATAGATGCAGAGAGAGGCGGCGTGCTGATAAAGTGGTTACGTGCAACCCTCATCGTACACGCATCATACCTCCTAACTGTGAGTTTACTAACCCTTGTCAATCATTCGATCGGGCCCGGGGCTCACATGGCATTTTTCGTAGGACCCACAACTTGTGAAACGGCTAGCCAAACTTCACACTACAATTGCATCCCGTGTTGCTTTCCAAGATCGCCTGCTGGCATTACATGGCCGTCTTGACCTCCTTCTCGCGCAGATCGAAATGCGCTCACGAAATGGCGAGTCCGCGCTCGTTTCCGCTGCTGCACTCTCTGGGAAAGCAGTAGACGAACAAAGGGAAAGATGGGCCCAGGAAGGCGAAGCTCGACGTGCTCGGAGAGAAGTTGCGGTTTCCAAGTATGTTGAAGGCGAGAGTGATGAAGAGGATGAAGAGGACGTGGATGTTGAGATGGATGAGAATGAAGGAAGCATCGAAGATGTTCAGCTCGGTGAGGAGAGTGCAGGAGAGTCGGGTTCAGATGATGAAGGGAACGACGAGGATGAAGATGAGGATGAAGATGAAGACGAGGACGAGGATGGAGAAGAGGACGAGGACGAGGGAGACGATCAAGAGGATGATGGGGACGAATTGATGGATGAGGTTGAAGATGATTAGTAAGGACGCGGAGGGTATTATCAAGCAGGACGACGGTAAAGACAACTACAGTTAATACTCATATTGTTGCTTGCCTTCATTTACGCATTTTGATACCAAAACGAAGTTCTCAACATTGGGAAACATTATGTTACAACCGTGCGGGACAGGGAATAAAGTGATGACTATTACGTTTTGGCTGACAGACGAGAGCTTCGTCGTCGGTTCACTTTGGGGATCTCATTCGCCGATTCCTGCAAGTATGTCCGTAAGTCAATCGCGCAGATTGCACAGCAGAGTAAAGGTACTTCGATAATGTTATGTCGCTTTCGAGCATGGCGGGTTTCTTTTGAAGGTTGGTCCGCTGAAGCCGATGACTTTCTTTTCTTAGTCTAGTTGCCGCTTTGGGATCAGTTAGACGCGACGTGGTGTCAAGGGGCGCACTGTTTTGATAGACTCTGGTCCTTCCGGGTCTTCCAGCTCGGATAAAGAAGAATCCCCTGAAGAATGGGCTCCTTCATCTCCTTCCTATCGTAAACTCGGATGACGTCTTTCCGGTATAATTGGTAGACTTCTGACTACCTTGTGTGTCCCTTCTTTCCCTCCTCTAGTTCCCATCAATACTTGGACTTTGGGCACGAATGCGGACGTGCGAGAGCCGACAGTGATCCACTTGATCAACGCTGGCTCGCCAGACGGCTGAGTTCGCAGGATTATTGTCGGTGAGGTGGGACAACACCCCAAAGCGGTGAACCCACCAACTTCAGGTCCGAAGAATTCCCTTTCCCTTTCCCCTAATGGAAAAATCAATAAGATTGTGTGGACCCAAGACGAGTTTATGAGTTTATGCTCGCCCAACGGTGCCTGAATAGCCAGTGTTCAGGGAACTGTGACGAATCAGCGTCGACTCCTACAGCGGTTTGGCAGACGTATTGCATCTTGTCATACAATTCCTTGACCTGATTCTCCCCCAAATTATTAGATCTTTGTTCGGGATGGATTCGAGCATGAAATAGAATCTCATCGGCAACCCAATTGCCGACTCCCGCGCTAAACGTCTGGTCCAAAAGCAGGGACTTGATGGGGAGGCCTCGCTTAAGAACTTTCGATGAGAATTCTTCCAGGGTTGGAATGGAGAGTATTGGGTCAAAACCCAGCATCGAAATGGGAGGTTCGCCCAGGACATCTTTGCACAATCGTATTCGTCCCAGTCGACGTGCATCCACGAACACAAGTTCAGTCTCCGGCTCAGTCAGTGTGCTTTCCATCTTCCAGATGAACTTGCGAGTTGCGACGATGTCATTTCATATTTTTGTATTAAGATTTTGGCTTTAAACTCCCCTAAAGCGAGCAAGGTGTGATACATACTTTCCAGAACCGGGGTGGCCACTGTGTGTCCACCTTCTTTGGAGAGCTCCTATAGAAGTTAGGATTCGTGCCCCTAACGTACATATTCCCAGTCATGCCGAGATGCATGACAGGATGCCGTCCTGTGCCATCAAGTTCAGCGTAGAAAACCTTGCCATAACGCCCTACATTCGTGACTGTACGGCCTACTAGCTCCTCCTCCTGACATTCCCAAAGTTACGGTGAACACATAGATCATATCAAATGGAAAGCGGAATCCTGATTCAACGTACAAAGACCTCATTTGTTATTCCATCTGCAAACACAAGAGGGTCTTCGGTAGACTGGATAGCACGAATCCGTCTTCCAAGAGCTGCTCTCCGTACGATACCAGCGATACGATGAACTTCAGGTAACTCTGGCATAGAGATGCAATCACACAGCGATCAAACGTATGACCAGTTCTTTTTGTCACCGCGCGGGAGACGCCGAAATGTCAAGCAATTATGTACAGCCACTGTCAGCGCCAACAACCCGAAGAAAGTAAATATCAGTGTAGAGGCTTCAGCTCATTGATGCAGCGCCTCAGCAATGGCCTTTTGCCTGTGCAGCCAAGGCTAAGGACTGCCGCACAAAGTCTAAGAGAGAAGTGAAAAACCGCCCACCCACGGCGTGCATGGTCGTACATCTAACCAAGCTAAGTTCCAAATTAAGGTTCTGAGTGTTGATGCGCACCTGACCGCCAATCTATGACAAGGGGAGAGTAAGTAAAGTGATAAGACATGCATATCATTACTAGCCACAATTGGCCCGATTGCGCTTCCTGTATGTGGTCAATCCCGTTTGCTCACCGAGGGAACCCTGAACCAGTTCAGCGAGTACTCACCTGCACTATGCGCAAGTTAAATAACCCAAACGCATGGCCATCCAGAGGCAAGACATAAATTAGGGAGCTAACCCAACTGGGTCCGAACTTACATCCTACGCCCTCGATGTCCCGGGATGAGGCGATTAACTCACTTGTCACAACGTCAGAGAACGATTTTATTGAAAAAAAGAAACAATAAGCCTCTATACTTGTCCGAGGCCCATTTTTTGGGCATTAACGAGCACAAAGCTGGCGCTCGGCCACTTACCGGGATCCTACTAGTAAAGTTTGTATGAAGGCTGGTTGCACTCCAAAACCGTGATGAAAGGCTAGACTGGATCTCAGCTTCCGCTGATGCACATCGCGTACACGTGCCCCACCGCGCGCTTACCGCCGGCTGCAACCAGTCCCTCAGTGTGACGTCCCACACCAGACAATACCAACCAGATTACTCCAGATTACTCACATATCATGTATAGAAAGTTCCACTACGATGTATTGATGGGACAGCCGCACTGCCACGACATCACAAAGCCGCGGGGTATTGAGATAGATTTATCATCATCATCATCACACAGTCCTTGTTCGCTCCTAATCACGCTCATCGTTCTAGGCGGCATGATACGGGCTCTCGTGTAGTAGAGAACAGTAGAGAAGCGAGGACTTGATGTTATGATCCATGCCAATTACCTAACTAGTTCGGGTCATGGAATTTGTTGGATTTTGGCATCGACCAAATGCATATATCATATTCTTCCTCAACCTTCCATAATCAGACGGAAGCCTCGTGGCTCTAGCTTCTGAGCTCACACGTGTGTTGCGTGCCCAAAGCGCTCTCATCCATCCACTTGTTCGTTGTCGAGCATGTCGCTGAAACAAGAGGTTGAAACTCCGAGGCAAAAGATCAATGATTTCCTCGCAACGGGGGGTAACCTGGCGGTTTTAACTCTTAGGGGTGTCAATGCCACGGCTGATTGGTGTCCACCCCTAAAGAATGCGACTAGTGCTGCGCTTTTCATCTTCGACGAAGTTAAAGTTGGTAATGACTTATGCTTGTCCACGAATGAAAGCTCACGCTGGTTTGCACCACGTAGAAGTTCAAGGAGAACGCAAAGGAATGGACTGATTTCGGTGAATACGTAGCGAGCGCCATGGCCAAGGTATCTTCAGCCATAAAGTCCGATGATGTGTCAGCGGAAGAGGCAAAGCCATGGGTGGAAAGCGCCACAGAGCTTGATGGGTAAGTCTGCATCCGTTTTGGTGGTCTTCGATATCGTACTTACATCAAGTCCCAGCGCGCTACAGAAGATTAAGTCCGAAATTGAAAGACGGGAAAAAGTAGAAAAACGATCGGCTATCAGAAAAACATTCTCCTACTTGAGAGACCCGGGAAGAATTGACGGCCTAAAGAAAGATTTTGACAAAGCATTGGCATCGTTTCAGGTAGCTTTCCTTACAGTATCGTTCCATAACATTCTGATTTTTGGCCGATGCAGCTTAGCACGAACTTGATAACTGGCTCCAAATTAGCGGCCATAGAACGCCGTCTACATGATGACAAGATTCTCGATAGTCTCCGATACCCCCATCTTGCCCATGATGATTCCACTCAGGTGTGCCTGAAAGACACTAGAGTTGATCTCATTGAGCGTATCATGGCATGGTGCCGCGACACTGGGGATAGTGAGAACCGGCTAATGCTGTTGACTGCCGTGGCCGGCGCTGGCAAGACATCGATTGCACTCACGATAGCAGAACGATGTGCTAGCGAAGGGGATGTTGCCCTGTTACTGCAGTTCTTCTTTAAAGCGGGCGAACGGTCGCGGCCTGATTTTCTATTCAGCGGCATGGCTCGAGCTTTGGCAGACCATGATTCTGTTTACCGCACTTTCATTACTTCTGCTCTTCGAAAGGACCCCAGTCTCTCAACAGCTTCATTCACGACGCAGTTCAAGAAATTGGTCGCCCCGTCTCTCCTCCGTAAACCTCCACCTTCCAATCATCCTATGGTGATCATCATTGATGCTTTAGATGAATGTGACAAAGAGGCGTTCGAGTCCCTTGCCGAAATTCTTGGGGAGGAAGTGCCCAGGCTACCATCTTCCATAAAATTCTTCATCACATCGAGACAATTTGATCTCGTGAATCGCTACCTTTCCCCCAATTACCCTATTGATCACCTCACTATTGATCTCTCGGATGAAGCAAATGCGCAGGATTGTGCTAGATTCATACGCTTCCAGCTGCAAAAGCTAAAGATGTTACATCGGGATTTACAGCGCAATCTCCAGGATGAGGATAAAATGGTACAGGAGATCTCGGCACGAGCAAATGGGTTGTTTATCTGGATCAGCACCATCTTTCGCTACATGAAGACGACCAACCAGAATCCTATGAGGACACTAAAAAGTCTGCTCGACACTGGTGCCAAACAACGAGAGGTCCCTGCTGAGAAGATAATGGAAGACTTGTATACAAGCATTTTGAAGAAGTGTGCTTGGGAGAATGAAGATTTTGCGCACGATTACCCAATTGTGATGGGAGCAATCTTCGTTGCTCAGCAGCCTCTGTCCATCACTGCGTGGGACTCGATTTTGTTGCCTTTCCTCAAGTCTTCTGTTCGATATGCGTTGGCCGAACTCGCCCCTCTGCTCTCAGGAGTTGAGGATTCCCTGATTCCGGTTCGCATCTTACACCTATCTTTCCGCGATTTTATTGTCGATCGGATTGATCCCCAATCAGTCAGCTCTCGTTGTGCTCCCATAGCTGTTGGGGTGGATAATGCCAGGGTTGCCCTGCGATGCACCGAGATTTTGAATGAGGGTCTCTGCTCTGTAGAGGGCTTAGGCCTGATTGAAAACTTGTACAAAAAAGATGAAATGCCGCATATTCCTCAAAAGGAGCTATCTGAGCACTTTCGTTATGCATGTCGACACATTGTCCATCACCTCAGTGGAGTCGAGGAACCCTCTGAGGAGCTTGCTGGGCTGGTTAGTATGTTTCTGGGTCAGCAAGCAACTCGGTGGGTGGAAATCTGTGTGAGAATGGAAAGCTATGTCAGGATCTCGTTACTCCCTGAGTGGGCTAAGGTATGGGTTATCGACAAATTATGTTAATGAAACTAGCTCATGATCTTATCCAGTTGGCTGTTGTCCACAGGTCGGGAGATGCTGTCAGCACACTGGCTAATGTGCTTACCCAGCTTCAGTACAATTTGGGATTTTTTTCAAGATTCCAGGAGGCATATGAGGCAGCAAATGATTCTGTTGTACTCAGCCGTTACCTTTTTTCTGTGGACTCAAGTTCCTACACCCTGGATTTGGCCACATCACTCAACAGTCTATGCCATGCCCTTTCTAATCTTGGACGGCACTCAGAGGCACTTCCATTCATCGAAGAAAGCGTCAAACTCCGGTGCAAGCTGGTTGCTGTTAACCCAGGATCATACGCCCCATATTTGGCTGTGTCACTCAACAATCTATGTAATGCTCTTTCAGATCTCGGACGACACTCGGAGGCGCTCCCATTCATTGAAGAAAGCGTCAAACTCTACCGCCAGTTAGTTGCCGTTAACCCAGGATCGTACACCCCGGATTTGGCCATGTCACTTAGCAATCTACGTAATGCCCTTTCCAAACTCGGACGACACTCGGAGGCGCTCCCGTTCATCGAAGAAAGTGTCAAACTCTACCGCCAGTTAGTTGCTGTTAACCCAGGATCATACACCCCGGATTTGGCCATGTCACTCAACAATCTATATAATGCTCTTTCGGATCTCGGACAACACTCGGAGGCGCTCCCATTCATCGAAGAAAGCGTCAAACTCTACCGCCAGTTAGTTGCTGTTAACCCAAGATCGTACACCCCGGATTTGGCCCTGTCACTCAACAATCTATATATTGCTCTTTCCGATCTCAGACAACACTCGGAGGCGCTCCCATTCATTGAAGAAAGCGTCATACTCCGCCGCCAGCTAGTTGCCGTTAACCCAGGGTCATTCACACCGGATTTGGCTGTGTCACTCAGCAATCTATATAATGCTCTTTCCAATCTTGGACGGCACTCGGAGGCGCTCCCATTCATTGAAGAAAGCACCAAACTCCGCCGCCAGTTAGTTGCTGTTAACCCAGGGCCATACACCCCATATTTGGCCAGGTCACTCAACAATCTATATAATGCTCTTTCCAATCTTGGACGACACTCGGAGGCGCTCCCATTCATTGAAGAAAGCGTCAAACTCTGCCGCCAGCTAGTTGCCATTAACCCAGGGTCATACACACCGGATTTGGCCTCATCACTCAACAATCTATATACTGCTCTTTCGGATCTCGGACGACACTCGGAGGCGCTCCCATTCATCGAAGAAAGTGTTAAACTCTACCGTCAGCTAGTCACTATTAACCCAGGAGCGTACACCCGAGAATTGGCCCCATCAGTCGAGAACCTACGGGAAGCTCTTACCAATCTCGGACGCCATTCCGAGGCACAAATGGTCCACATTTGAGCATGTTCTCCTCGTCACTGCATCCTTCACATTGCTGCCTGCACATGATGGGCATGGATATATATTCGACTCGGGAACACCAACAAATCCAACCTCGATTTCTTTGATTGCAAACTGTGGATAAAATATCTACATGCTGATACGCTCATACCGAATCACAGACGCATCATGATCTTACAATTACAATTTCACCTCAAAGATGCCCATTTCTTCGCCTAACACATTTCTCCTCCTGTTGCTCATTGCTGACATTTGTCTGCACACCACGGTACCATAAGCGATGACGTCAATTGAGCCTGAGGTCTGGATGGATGATGCAAGTTGGCAGAATGGAAAGACGAAATCGGCAGGTCGACACTATTCGGTGCATCGGGCCAGGGGAGTGAAAGAATAACGGTGTGCAGTGACAGCTTGGGGATGTCCAACTCCAATACGGAAGAGAGATCGAGATCGAGCTTTGACTTGGCACTATTGTCTTGATAAGCAGTATGTACACGTGTCGAATCGTCGCCACATATGTTCGAGTGGAGCACCAAGTCTGAAGAGTGTGATATCAATATTGGCATTGGGGTGACGTTAGCTTCGCGAGTTTCGGACTCGATTCGGCAAACTCGCCGCGGATGCCATGCGCGCCGAATGTGACCTAGCCACCATGTCTGAAATATCTAACATACCTCGTCTCTTGGCCCAACAACTTCTCACATCGGACCCACTAGTACATCCTGGGAAACACCTGCAGTTCAACCCTCCCTGCATTCCTACATCGCCTTCCTCTGATCCGATCTTTCCATCGAAGCTCCATTTTCTTTGTTGTCTGGTTCCGGGCCCTCCATACTATCGTCCATACGCTTTATTCTGATTTGTCAGGGTTTTCATCTTCGTCGTCGATGGCCAGTCATCCGAGTAAGGACCATGATCCCATCTCCACCAAGGACGAACATCCCAATGGTCGTCCGTCCCGGAAGGGTCATCATACGTTCCTCCATCCGAATCCCTCGTCTTCTTGTTATCCGCGTTACTGCTCTAGAAGATGAATGGGACGTCGTGGTTGCAGTGATTGTACGAGAGGTAGCGGCAGCAGGCCAACGAAAGCGCTAAGGAAAAGACGAAAAGAGTTGAAACACGCGAATGGAGCATGGTGGAAAGTTGAGTGACGGCTGCCACTCTCTTTCTCACGTACCTGACGGACGGATCGAAATGGTGCTTGCACGTCGGGGGATTGCAGAGCACATTGTTTCTGCGTAACCAATGGCGTCGGAGTTTGGATCGATCGATGATGTAAATTGGTTGAGACGAAGCACAAGTCGATTGGCGGTCGAACGCGGCCACTTGGTCCACTTAAGTCAGATCCTAGCTTACCACGCGCTTTTTCCCAACACTTTATGATCCAACCGAATTTCGCTGCCCAAAATTCTATGACGACTGCCCATCGGTGTTCCGCCATGCCTTCCCTACTAGTTTGGGTGCGTCCCGTGTTTGATCTGCGCTGTATTACCACATCTCGTGGCCATCAAATGTAGGTGTCGTCGGATGGTCATGTATCCTGGTAACTACATGACTAGTGCTACTACTGGATGTCGTTCATCAAACGATGAAATTCAGAGACATGTGCACTTCCAGGCGATTATCCCTACCTTGAAGACCCTTCCTGCTACAACTGACTGTCCTCTCCGGCCAAAAACGTTTGTTCGGTAAGCAGGATAGTGAATAAGTAAGGTTGGTCCTAACCCTAGAATGGACCTGCTCCGCGACTGTGCGCCACCCGGATCATAATTAGGAAGTTAATGTCGATTACTTTGTCCATCTTCGTGAATCAATTAAGTAACACTCTGGATTGAATGAAGAAGCACGCTGATGTAGCACTTATGTCAGTAGAGGTAGAATGCGATAAATTAGCGCCGCTTGCCCCGTTAATATTGCTCGGCACGAAACCGCCGATACTCGATGGTGCCAGTGTCTCTTGGCGGTCTGATCAAGGACAACCTAGATATCCTGCCGTGCTCTTGTTCATGTTCAAAAGTGCAATCACCTCAAAATCCCACTTCTACAACGAGCTCAGACAATCCTTTTGCATACGCTTTCTCTTCGTTCTCCAACTCGATCACTCTCAGGCTGTTTCCGAAGGCTATAGTTTCGGATATGATTGCGCTATGGAACATGCTTCCGGGCTCGCTACTTTGCCTGATGGCACTTGCACTCCCAGACTCTTTTGGCAACACGAATGACCTAACACCTACGGATGCGCCAGCTTTCCCAGCCATTGGATGGTCTGGATTATTCTGGTACTGTCTACCTGCTGCGCGCGTGACACTCGTGGAGTCCCTAGGGATTAATGGTGGAGTATTCGACAGTGTCGTTAACCAAGTCTAGGGGGCCACCTGCTATTTCCTATCCTAGCTTGTGAATCACATTGGATCCCCGTGGATACAGTATTACCACACGGTGCAAAGCGGACGCCATTCCTCAGTTTTGAGAAACACCATTGTTGCACCAAGCGGTTCAACGGACAGCGACATTGATCATCGAGATCGTTCCTGTTGCATGGGAGCGTGTTCTCCTTCATGTGGAATCCTCCATGTTTTGATGTCATTCCAATTCGTTATCCGCCTTCACACCATGTGCGCAGCTAGCCAAGTTTGGCAGCCGGGCCGTATCACCTTTTATTCAGTATGGTTTCTGTATGACAAGTCCCGACGTTGTCGTCCCGCTGCTTCTTTGGGTGCGTAGGTTGACCCAGGAAGCGAAGTGATGCTTGCCTCTATCCAAAGCATCCTTCCTCGCATATTCACCGTTTCTAGCACTGTTCCTCCATCCGGGAGAATCAGCATTTCGGTCAGGGTAATTCACGATCTGAGCGAGCCAAATAGGAGGGGCTATTTCCATACCCCTTTCTCCTTAATGACGATGATGCTGGGATGATTCGTTCCCATCACTTCATTCCGTGGATTTCTGGCTCGTCAGACAGTGGGAGCGGAACTTTCAGGTGGGGAAAAACGGTTGAGACGAAAGAGGGCCTCGTGCGACATTTCCGAACGTGGAAGGCCCTTCAAACACGCATTTGGGATGAGTGCGTTGTAACCTAAGCCATTCCCCTTTTTTTACTCATATCAGTATTTGGCGACGTACTCGGTCATTCTAGCTGTTCTCCTCCGGGCTCATAATCCCACTCAACTCAACGCTGTTCAGTTTGTTTTACATATTAGAGCGGTTTTATCTCAAGACTGCTTCTGATCGGTCACCTCCGCAGCTAGGTGGGCAGCCATCACGGTACCCATCACGCGCATAGGATATCCTGGAGACGACCATTACAGACTGCGCATTGAACCCTCTAGTTCTGGACCATCAGATTTGTACGGTAAGACCATATTTCCACTCAACTAGGGACCAAGGTTGGCCGATGTTACTCACCGACGTACTCGCCATTATTCACTCTCGGTAATTTGCTCAGTCATCGTCCAGTCTTTCAGCTCTATCGGTGCAAGTCACCTCAATAGGCGCTTCCTTTCATCTATGAATTCCTCATGTCGCTTGCCCGGTTAGTGGATCGATCTGACTACCAACGCTACCTGCACGCGATGTCCATATGCATCTAGGATCCTTACTAATAGGACTTTTTGACTCTGGAGTGCGAATATGAATGGCGGAGCTCTAGGGGCCGAGCTTGGTAAGGGAATCAATTCATTTCTGAGAATCTCCGTATTCTTGTACTCGATACAGCGATCTGTCTCAAAGCGCAAGTGAATCCTTGAGAGAATCATGGACAGTGGGAGTTCTTCAGGATTAGGTGAAGAATGACGCAGAGCAATGCGTGGTGTCGCCGTCTCTTTACCCGAACTTGCAAAAAAAAAAAAGCAGCTGAAAGAAGAAGGACGTGACGCCGGCTCCACCAGAAGTCTACGCAGGATGGAATTGCCATCATCCATTTTTACGAAACTCAAAGTGGGAACCAAGGCCACGGATGTCGACAGTATCACCCACTCCTTTAGAGTGTAATCACCTTCTACCGCTTAATTCAGAAAACCATGGGCTATATGGACGTTCTATCCGAAGAGCGTCGTCTCTGTCTGATGTAAATCGAAAATATTGGCTGATAGTCCGAATGGACCTCAAGAATCGAAGCCTTCGGTATGGAGAGGTATGGAGAGTAATCATAGATGCGGGAAGAAAATGCTGGGATGAAAGTGGTCGGTCAGCAGAAACGACTGCACAATTCCAAGGTCAAAGACAAGGGTCCCAGACGACACCTCCTATATCATTCACTTTAGAGAGCGATGCGAAGCGGACAGAAATGGGCTTGTGAAGTTTCGCCAGGGGGAGTCGGGAATTTGGCTGACATTGGGCGCCTATTCTTGTGCGGGTTTGCCGAAGAAGCATGAGGGTATCGGGTATGATAGGATGAAGGGAAGGAGGGTCGGAGCATGGAGGTTGGTTACGAGTGGAGGGCGAAAGGCAGAAGAGTCCGGAGATAGTTTGACGCGTAGTGCAAAGCCACGTAGGTACGCGAATATCCCGTTTCCACCCAAACCATTACTGCCTAGACACAGGCGACCCGACACACAGACGAATTCGAAATGGCTGTCCTGAGAGATTAACGTTTCGGGAGTTTTTAAGGGCCCGTTCCCAAGTTTCGTGGACGAAAAGGAGGAAGAAACCAATAAGCCTTTGTTTCCAACACAACCCACCTCAAAGCAGAGCAGTAATCCACAATAAAAGGGGGGAAAGAATCAGTTATACTCAGTAGTGATGGCGATGAGACATTGGCGGAGGAGTCCTTGTTACAGTAAAATGTCGTAGCAAATCAGGCGCCATCGTTTCTGCCTGCATTCCCTTACAAATGTCCAAAGGTAGGGCACTTGACAGAAATTGTGATAGGGAGAAGGGAGGGTAAGAAAGAGAATAGAACGAGACCGTTACGGAAAATGGCATAGTGAGGTGCACTAGGATGGCGGCGGGAAGAGGCGCGAGGGCAGAGGAAGAGGGATCGCATCATCATTGGTTGAGCTCCTTGGACTGAAGTGAGATTTGTGTGCACCTCAGTAAGAACCGGCGTCGCATTAACAAACCGCGGCTCAACCGCTTCGACATTCAGTACACCGATAGAAGTGAAAGAGATGTTCCTTCAACGCGCCCACTCGGCGTCGAGCGGTCCCGAGACACATATCGGCAATTCCTGTGACCGGTTGGATTTCAGGCTCGATGTCCAGGCATATTGAGTACAAAACCCATGCCTGAACAGGAGTGCCACATGGAGATGCATGTGTAAGGGGCAGGTTCTCTGCGCACTCACGCTTGGTGAATTAACAGGGATGTTTCTCAGCCAGAGTGAGCACGATCGTATGGTTGTGTGTCGGCTGGAGTCAACCCTAAATGTCAACGAGCACCGTAAGGATTTGACCTGGAAAATTGACACGGTGATTGACATGGGTATTAGCGGGAGTGTTAAATGAGATAAATTTCGGGCTGGGTGATCATGTAGTCCTAGATGGCCAGTGAAAACAAATGCTAATTGCTGCACTGTGGTTTGAAAGACGCCACAATTTGGCGAAAAAGCATGGACCCCTTTACCACGGACTTGCGAGAGACTGTACCTGAGCCTTGATTTCTGCGTCAGAGTTGGCCGAACCTATTGCTTCTCCCCATACGAAAACTGGGGTACTGAGTATCGGAAACTGGTGCCACCAATGTGTTGGCGCATCAACAAAGCCTATCAACCAAATTGAAGTGCATCGCCAGTAACGATAAGTATCTTTATTGTCCAAGGAGGCATTAACGAGCGCAAAGCCGGCGCCCGGCCACTTCCCGGCATCCTATTAGTGAAGCACATGAAAGCACTCCAAGACCCTGATGAAAGGCTAGACTGGATCCCAGCCTCCACTGACATACGTCGCGTACGCTTCCCCCACCGGCGTTTACCGCCGGCTCTCTGTACGAAGCGGTCGCCGCGCCCATATCTAGTTCTGATTCCTAATCACATTCATCCTGCTTCCAGTTCTAGGCGGCATGATACTACTGGTCATGTCACCCCTAGAATTTGCCGCTGATAGGTCCCAGGCTGCATGATGTCGACCGAATAGTCAATGCACATATCATATCCATCCTCAATCTTCCATAATCAGACGGAGGCCTCGTGGCTCTAGTTTAGGGGCTCACACGTGTGCTGCGTGCCCAAAGCTCTGTCCTCCATCTACTTGTCCGTTATCGACCATGTCGCTGCAGCAAGAGGCTGAAACTCTGAGGCAAAAGACCAATGATCTCCTCGCAGGGGGGGGTAACCCGGCGGTTTTAACTCTTAGAGGCGTCAATGCCGCGGCTGATTGGTGTCCACCCCTAAAGAGTGCGACTAGCGCTGCACTTTTCATCTTCGACGAAGTGAAAGTTGGTAATGATTTATGCTTGTCCACGAATGAAAGCTCACACTGGTTTGCGCCACGTAGAAGTTCAAGGAGAACGCAAAGGAATGGACTGATTTCGGTGAATACGTAGCGAGCGCCATGACCAAGGTATCTTCAGCCATAAAGTCCGATGATGTGTCAGCGGAAGAGGCAAAGCCATGGGTGGAAAGCGCCACAGAGCTTGATGGGTAAGTCTGTATCCGTTTTGGTGGTCCTCGATATCGTACTCACATCAAGTCCTAGCGCGCTACAGAAGATTACGTCCGAAATTGAAAGACGGGAAAACGTAGAAAAACGATCGGCTATCAGAAAAACATTCTCCTACTTGAGAGACCCGGGAAGAATTGACGGCCTAAAGAAAGATTTTGACAAAGCATTGGCATCGTTTCAGGTAGCTTTCCTTACAGTATCGTTCCATAACATTCTGATTTTCGGCCGATGCAGCTTAGCACGAACTTAATGACTGGCTCCAAATTAGCGGCCATAGAACGCCGTCTACACGATGACAAGATTCTCGATAATCTCCGATACTTTCATCTTGCCCATGATGATTCCACTCAGGTGTGCCTGAAAGACACTAGAGTTGATCTCGTTGAGCGTATCATGGGATGGTGCCGCAACACTGGGGATAGTGAGAACCGGCTAATGCTGTTGACTGCCGTGGCCGGCGCTGGCAAGACTTCGATTGCACTCACGATAGCAGAACGATGTGCCAGCGAAGGGGATGCTACCCTGTTATTGCACTTCTTCTTCAAAGCAGGTGAACGGTCGCGGCCTGATCTTCTATTCAGTGGCATGGCTCGAGCTTTGGCAGACCATGACCCCATTTACCGCACTTTCATTACCTCTGCTCTTCGAAGCGACCCTAGTCTCTCAACAGCTTCATTCACGATGCAGTTCAAGAAATTGGTGGCTCCATCTCTACTCCATAAACCTCCGCCTTCCGACTGTCCCATGGTGATCATCATCGACGCTTTAGATGAATGCGATGAAGAAGCATATCAACCCCTTGCTAAGATTCTTTGCGAGGAAGTACCCAAGCTATCATCTTCCATAAAGTTTTTCGTTACTTCGAGACATGTTGATCTTGTTAATCGCTCCCTCTCACGCCATTTTCCTATCGATCACCTCACCATTGATCTCCTGGACGACACAAATATGCATGACTGTGCTGCATACATCCGCTCCCAGCTGCAAGAGCTGAAGAATTGGCATCCCGATTTAGCGCATAAACTCCAGGATGAGGATAGTGTGGTGCAGGAGATCCTGGAACGAGCGGGTGGTTTGTTTATTTGGATCAGCACCGTCTTTCGCTACATGAAGAAGCCTAGGAAGAATCCTATGATAACACTAGAGAGCCTGCTCGACACCGGGACCAAACGATCAAAGGTGCCCACTGAGAAGATGATGGATGACCTGTATACGAGGATTTTGAAGAAGTTTGATTGGGAGGATGAAGATTTCGCGCATGACTACCCGATTGTGATGGGAGCGATCTTTGTTGCTCAGCAGCCTCTGTCTGTCGCAGCCTGGGATGCAATTTTGTCACCTTTTCTCAATTCTTCTGTTCAATATGCGTTGGCTGAGCTTGCTCCTCTGCTCTCAGGAGTTGAGGATTCCCACATTCCTATTCGCATCTTACACCTATCTTTCCGCGATTTTATTGTCGATCGGATCGATCCCCAAACAATCAGCTCTCGTTGCGCTCCCATAGCTGTGGGGGTGGATAATGCCAGGGTTGCCCTGCGATGCACCGAGATTTTGAATGAGGGTCTCTGCTCTGTAGAGGGCTTGGGCCTGATTGGGAAGTTGTTCGAAAAAGATGAAATGCCGCATATTCCTCCAAAGGAGCTATCTGAGCACTTTCGTTACGCATGTCACCACATTGTCCATCACCTCAGTGGAGTCAAGGAACCATCCGAGGAGCTTGCTGGGCCAGTTAGTATGTTTCTGAGTCAGCAAGCAACTCGGTGGGTGGAAGTCTGTGTGAGAATGGAAAGCTACATCAGGATCTTATTACTCCCTGAGTGGGCCAAGGTATGGGTTATCGACAAATTATGTTAATGAAACTGGCTCATGATTTTATCCAGTTGGCTGTTGTCCACAAGTCGGAAGATGCTTTCAGCACACTGGCTAATGTGCTTACCCAGCTTTGCTTCAATTTGGGATTTTTCTCACGATTCCAGGAGGCATATGAGGCAGCAGATGATTCTGTTGTACTCTGCCGTTACCTTTTTTCTGTGGACTCGAGTTCCTACACCCCGCACTTGGCCGAGTCACTCAACAGTCTATGGCATGCCCTTTCCAAACTCGGACGGCACTCGGAGGCGCTCCCAATCATCGAAGAAGGTGTCAGACTCCACCGCCAGCTAGTTGCTCTTAACCCAGGATCATACACCCCAGATTTGGCAACGTCACTCAACAATCTATGTAATGCCCTTTCCAAACTTGGACGACACTCAGAGGCGCTCCCATTCATCGAAGAAAGCGTCAAACTCTACCGCCAGTTAGTTGCCGTTAACTCAGGATCATACACCCCGGATTTGGCCTCGTCACTCAACAATCTACATAATGCTCTTTCGTATCTCAGACGGTACTCGGAGGCGCTCCCATTCATCGAAGAAAGTGTTGAACTCTACCACCAGCTGGTTGCTGTTGACCCAGGATCATACACCCCGGATTTGGCCACGTCACTCAACAATCTATATATTGCTCTTTCGGATCTCGGACAACACTCGGAGGCACTCCCATTCATCGAAGAAAGCAACAAACTCCGGCGCCGGTTAGTTGCCGTTAACCCAGGATCATACACCCCAAAATTGGCCATGTCGCTCAACAATCTATGTAACGCTCTTTCAGATCTCGGACGACACTCGGAGGCGCTCCCATTCATCGAAGAAAGCGTCATCCTCTACCGCCAGCTAGTTGCCGTTAACCCAGGATCATACACCCCAAAATTGGCCATATCACTCAACAATCTATATACTGCTCTTTCGGATCTTGGACGACACTCGGAGGCGCTCCCATTCATTGAAGAAAGCGTCATCCTCTACCGCCAGCTAGTTGCCGTTAACCCAGGATCATACACCCCAAAATTGGCCATATCACTCAACAATCTATATACTGCTCTTTCGGATCTCGGACAACACTCGGAGGCGCTCCCATTCATCGAAGAAAGTGTTAAACTCTACCACCAGCTAGTCACTTTTAACCCAGGAGCATACACCCGAGAATTGGCCAGATCAGTCGAGAACCTACGGGAAGCTCTTACCAATCTCGGACGTCATTCCGAGGCACGAATGGTCCACATTTGAGCATGTTCTCCTCGTCACTGCATCCTTCACATTGCTGCCTGCACATGGTGGGCATGGATATATATTCGGCTCGGGAACACCAACAAATTCAACCTCCATTTTTTTGATTGCAAACTATGGATAAAATATCTACATGCCGATACGCTCAGAACGAATCGCGGGCGCATCATGATCTTACAATAACAATTTCACCTCGAAGATGCCCCATTTCTTCGCCTAACACATTTCTCCTCCTGTTTGCTCATGCTGATGTACCGGTCCGTTTGTCTGCACACCACGGTACCATAAGCGATGACGTTGATCGAGCCTGAGGTCTGGATGGATGATGCAAGTTGGCACAATGGAAAGACGAAATCGGGAGGTCGACACTATCCGGTGCATCGGGTCAGGGGAGTGAAGGGATAACGGTGTACAGTGACAGCTTGGGGATGTGCAACTCCAATACGGAAGAGCGATCGACATCAAGCTTCGACTCAACACTTGATAAGCAGTACACGTGTGAAATCGTCGCCACATGTGTTCGAGTGGAGCACCAAGTCCGAAGCGTGTGATATCAACATTTGCGTTGGGGTGACGTCAACCGTGGCGGGTTTCGCGAGTTTTGGACTTGATTCGGCAAACTCGCCGCAGATGCCACGCGTGCCGACTGTGACCCAGCCATCATGTCTGAAATCTCAAACATACTTCATCTCCTGTCCCGACAACTTTTCACATCGGACCTACTAGTACAGTACATACTGGGAAACACCTGCGGTTCAAACCTCCCTACATTCCTTACATCGCTTTCCTCTGATCCGATCCTTCTATCGAAACGATCATTGATGGACGAATATACCATCCCTCCCCTCTTTGTCGTCTAGTTCCGGGCCCTCCGTACTATCGTCCACACTTTATTCTGATTCATCAGGGTTGTCATCTTTATCGTCTGGGGACTCCACTTCCGAAGGAGCAGCAATGCTGGTTATGGATTCAGTGGCGTATTTTCTGAGCCATGCAAGGATATATTGGAAGTGTTATATCCTTCATTCGACTGGTGTGTTGAGCGTGAGGGGGCTAAGATGACAGGACGGAGCCGGAGACATTTGGTTACACGTCCAGTGGGTTTTGGCATTGCGTGTGCTAAGGAATGGTTTTACCCGCCCTTCTTCACCGTTTCAGCATGTTCTTGACGTAGCTGATCACAACGAGTGCTTTCCTCCAGCGGGTATAACGACAGTTGAACTCATACTTTTGATAATTCTTGCCATTCTCGGACATTCCTTTATATTCTCTACCGTTTCCTGTCATCTTTCTGGGAGCCTAAGGCCATATATAATATGTATGCAAAGTGGTGTTTAGTTCAAAGTTAAGCTGGGTGAGCTACTTTGCGAACTGGGTGTGAATACAATTCCAGTACAGTACGGCCACACACCCTGTGCTTCATAGGGGAACGCGAATCATGCGTGGTGCTGTAAGATGATGTGACAACGGCGGGAAAGCCATCAAAGTGTGTGCGTGGATGTGACGTCATACGGCCTCAACCAAGTGAACACCGCAATCGGCACCGAAACAGTTCTACGGACACCGTGAGGACGCTGATAGTGGTATGGACCTTGTACACTCCGGGGTGCTATTCAGGAATCTCAGCCCTTGATCAAACAGAAAAGGAAGTTCCTCGCAGAGAACGTTCGAGGCCGACATTGCATGACGCACGCACAGCTGGTGCCCACTTGCCTGCATCCTAGGGCTCATATAAAATTTTAAGACTAGCTAGCCCAGCCTCCGCTTACGTACGTCACGTACGCGCGCCATAACTGGCGCTTACCGTCGACCCCTTGACTGAAGCGAATGCGGACCTGAGCCACAGCTAGGTCCCATAGTTTCCTTGCTAGTTCATATCTAGCTTGCATTCCTAATTTCAGTGACCTTATACTAGTTCACTCACCTGACAGGAGGAATCACAGAGAGTGTCAGAACCTAGCTGAGATATTGATTGATCCGGGGAAGATTCGTTATCGCAAGTGTGAAAGATGAAATAAACAAGGGCAACGGTCCTTTGTATTGTGAGCAGGAGAAATCAAGGCAGAGTAGGCGCAAGTCAAACATACGTACCCAAAAACGGTCGGACAAGCACCCCACCCGATAATATGACCAGCTACTGTTGAATTTCGCATGGTACGCTGTGCATGTGGCGGACTCATAACGTGATGTTGAGCCTGCGGCGTCATTTTTCCTTTCTTGGTATTCCTGCTACCATTAATGACAGTGTGCATTGATCGACTGCTTATAACAGCAGAGAATAGTCTTCCACTTACGTCTCCCTCAGTTCAACAACGTTTGATACTGAGGTGAGACTTCATTTTCTCTTTCATGTCAGTCTTTATGACTGACATGCACTCATGTATCCTAGCGTAACACGCTAGGCAAATTAGTCTATTCAACAATGAGTGTAACATGCTAGTACGTATGTAATAGCTCAAGAGAAAATCTTGATCCCCGTTTCCAAAGGTTGATTGCGTCATCGAGGTTGTCCGAAATCGATGAGCCGATTGGACAAGATGTCATGAGACGGGACCTCGGGCACCGGCATTCCTAGAAGCTTCGCACTTCTCGCTTGATTGTTAGCTAGCGTCGTAGATGTTTCGCAGTGCTTGCGTTTTTTGCACGTCATTGAACCTTCCTGCATCGAGTTAGCTCCACCGTGGAACCACCGTTTCCAATGTCCCCAATTCCATGCATATTCTGCTCGGTGACCATCTTCTTCGTCCTCGTTCGATGTTGGTCGGCAGGGTCTCGATGGCATCTCGCTCGGCTGTTCGATTGGTGCTGCAATTTGAGGCTGCCACTTCTTAGCCGCCAACACTGTTCTTCGTGGTATGGTTGATACCATGTTGTCATATGACATGTGTCTGAGCAGGACAGGCGCTACCGCTCCTCTGGAAGAGTACAACGACCCAACTAAACGTGATGAATGCGGTCGTGGCTTGTTGAGCTCGGCCTCTAGAACACTGGTGCTAGACACGAATTGACAATACACGCCAATACAAGTCATATGAATGATGGGGGAAACATTATCAAGGGTCAGTTGTTACATGGAAAGTAATCGAAGCGCATTCGGAGGGACTGCAAGGTGATCTAGCGGCTCCACTTCTCCTACCTGAGCTTCTTGCCTCTCTGTCCCTTGGCGTAGAGTTTCTGGTATCCAATGTAAATGGAAAGGAGGACCAGTATTCCAACAATATTGCCTGCATTCCAATGTAAAACTGGTCGAGGAAGATGCACAAAAAACGAATCACTTGCCTGTAATAAAGGCTGCCGCGCCAGTCAGCAATTGAGCAACCGAGTGGAGAAGCTCAGTCAGTTTCCGTGTGGACGATACCATGGCCTGTATTACGATAATACCAGATTGGAGCACGTCCAGGACGCCCTGAACAAGGCGAAGAAGAATATTCAACAAGGCGAAGAAAAGGTTCTCAGTGTCGGCGGTGACGGAAGGCATACTTATGTACAACACGTCTTTAGGGAAAGAGAGCCCCCATCTCGCCAGCTTTATAGGAGAAAGGGCTCCACATTATTGGAGTCAACATCAAGATGGTGACGTTGAGAACACGGTTGTATTGAAATTCAGCTGGTGTTGACGTCTGTTGTGATCGGCGCTTACAGCTCTGCGGCAAAACTGATCGAAGAAGAGCAAGCAGGATTCACAGCCTAAAAGGAAGCGAATACGCCCGCGTGTTCGGCTCGTACCAGTCATCGTAGAAGCAGCCCTTGATAGCGTCATTTCCGGGCGACCTCTTTGCACATATCTCACTCTCGGTCGACAAACATTGGTTACGCGTATTTAGCACTTCCACTGAAAAGATCTTGTCGGAGAGGATGCTCTTGTCCCCTGTATGCAATGGATTAAGCCCTCGGAACACCGATGAGGCCACAAGAGCAGAGAGAAGCGGAATAGCGAGACAGCTTTAGAAGCCCAGGAGGCTACATAGTTCAATTCAGCAACAATATTTGGTAATTAGCTTCTCCTCCGGGGACATCACGATTTTTTCGCCTTGCTCGAGTGAAGTCATGCATTCATTGTCGAGTCCGAGATCCGCATCTAGCATTCTCTCTATAACGATTCCCGAAAGCAAACATAGGGATTTGGACATCGGACCAGGATGGGATCCTCAACACGTGGAGTCTCAAGAGCGGGCAATTGATCAACAGTTGTTCCTCACACCTTGGGGCCACTGGGACTGGTCGCACACCTTACTTCTCCATAACCCACTTCTCTTCGAAGAGCAGCCATGTGGATACCTTATTCGTAGGGTATAATTCCATTAAAATCGTGCGCCTCGCAAGGGAGGCAGATGACGTAGATGACACTCGCAACCCAGCCAATTGCGCGAACTTGCTACATTCATTGATCATGCTTCCCGCCTTTTGTGTCTTCGATGGATTTCCGTCTCCTATTCCGATGGTGAATCAGATTCTCAAATAGTTGCCTCGATTGCGGAGGGTGACCGCTTCGTTTCGATTTGGAAAATCCCTGCGCTAGGCGACCTGGATGACCGCGACAGTTCATCGTCCTTTAATATCAAAGAGGGAATATTAATAGCTTCCATTCCTTTTGACACTGATGTGCGGTTCATTGAATTTTCCAAGACTTCGTCATCCATATCTCTACTGGTTCTTTCAGCATCAGGGTCTCTCCATGTCTACCCGATACCGATCACTATTGTATCATCGCCCTCAAAAAAGCAGGCACCCCCGATCAACCTCAGGGTAGGCTCGAGCATTGTCACCGGACCTTCTGAGCCTTTGGTGGCCACGGCAGGCTTTGCCGCCAGCAACAAAGAAGCCCCGGTAATACGCATTGCCCGTTATATCAGAGGCGCACGACCAGTATTCATGTCCATATACCCCAAATCGAACTCGAAGCTCCCCTTTCCAACCCGGGTGAGCAACTCTCACTCGAGACAAACATTATTATTTTTACGGATATGTGCGCGTCTTGTAGATCCCCATCCAACGGTACCGCGAGGCAGAAGAATCTACTCTTTGCACAGGGAACGAATTGGTGTCAGACGGAGAAGACCCTTATGCTGCTCTGAACAATGAAGCTGAACTGGATGGTGATATGGCTGAGCTTTCTCCAGGAGAGAAACTTCCCATCGCCTCTGCCCCTCCGCCCCTCTCAACGCTGGACTTAGACTTAGTGGCCGAGGGCACAAGAGACTTATTCATATCAAAGCCCTCTGACCCGCTCTTCCTCATTCGGACGCTTGTTCAGGCATTACATACCAGTGACTCAGAGCTCCTCGAGACAGTGCTCAATACCAGTGAAGACTCGGTCGTTGTAAATACTATACGGAAGTCGCCAGCCATATTTGCGGCGCCGTTGATTCAGGAATGTGTATCCCGTCTATGTCGTGGTATAGGTTCAGCGGGTTTAAAGGTCTTAAAATGTGTTGATGAAGTGGTTGCGTGCAACTCTCATTGTACATGTGTCATTCCTCTTAACTGTGAGTTTACTAACCCTTGTCAATCATTCGATCGGGCCCGGGGCTCACATAGCATTTTTCGTAGGACCCACAACTCGCGAAACGGCTAACCAAACTTCACACTACAATTGCATCCCGTGTTGCTTTCCAAGATCGCCTGCTGGCATTACATGGCCGTCTTGACCTCCTCGTGCAGATCGAAATGCGCTCACGAAATGGCGAGTCCGCACTCGTTTCCGCCGCTGCACTCGCTGGGAAAGTGGTAGGGAAAGATGGGCAAGGCGAAGCTTGATGTGCTTGGAGAGAAGTTGCGGTTTCCAAGTATGTTGAAGGCGAGAGTGGTGGAGAGGATGTTGAGATGGATGAGAACGAAGGAAGCATCGAAGATGTTCAGCTCAGTGAGGAGAGTGCAGGAGAGTCAGGTTCAGCTGATGAAGGGGACGACGATGACGACGATGAGGATGACGACGATGAGGATGAAGACGAGGAGGATGGAGAAGAGGAGGACGAGTGAGACAATCAAGATGATGATGGGGACGAATTGATGGATGAGGTCGAAGATGATTAGTAAGGACGCGGAAGGTATTGTCAAGCAGGACGACAGTAGAGACGTAGTTGATCAACTACAGTTAATATTCATATTGCTTCTTGCCTTCATTTACGCACTCTGATACCAAAACGAAGTTCTCGACATTGGGAAACATTATAATACAATCGTGTGGGACAGGGGATAAAGTGATGACTATTACGTTTTGGCTGACAGACGAGAGCTTCGTCGTTGATTCACTTTGGGGATCTCTTCATTTGCCGATTCCTGTAAGTATGTCCGTAAGTCAATCGCGCAGATTGCACAGCACGTTAAAGGTACTTCAATGATGTTATGCCGCTGTCGAGTATGGCGGGTTTCTTTTGAAGGTTGGTCCGCTGAAGCCGATGACTTTCTTTTCTTAGTCTAGTTGCCGCTTTGGGATCAGTTAGACGCGACGTGGTGTCAAGGGGCGCACTGTTTTGATAAACTCCGGGTCTTCCGGCTCGGATAAAGAAGAATCCCCTGAAGAATGGGTACCTTCATCTCCTTCCTATCGTAAACTCGGATGACATCTTTCCGGTATAATTGATAGACTTCTGACTACCTTGTGCGTCCCTTCCTTCCCTCCTCTAGTACTTGGACCTTGGGCACGAATGCGGACGTGGGAGAGCTGACAGTGATCCACTTGATCAACCCTGGCTCGCCAAACGGCTGAGTTCGCAGGATCGTTGTCGGCGAGGTGCGACAACACCCCAAAGTGGTGAACCTACCAACTTCAGGTCCGAAGAATTCCCTTTCCCTTTCCCCTAATGGAAAATCAATAAGATTGTGTGGACCCCCCAAGACTCGTTTATGAGTTTATGCTCGCCCAGCGGTGCCTGAATAGCCAGTGTTCAGGGAACTGTGACGAATCAGTGTCAACTCCTACAGCAGTTTGTTGCATCTTTTCATACAATTCCTTGACCTGGTTCTCCCCCAAATTATTAGATCTCTATTCGGGATGGATTCGAGCATGAAACAGAAACTCATCAGCAACCCAATTGCCGACTCCCACACTAAACGTCTGGTCCAAAAGCAAGGACTTGATGGGGAGGCCTCGCTTAAAAACTCCCGATGAGAATTCTTCCAGGGATGATATGGAAAGTATTGGGTCGAAATGGGAGGTTCGCCCACACCCTTGCACCATCGTCCAGATGAATTTGCGAATTGCAACGATGTCATGTCATATTTTGGTATTAATATTTACGCTTTAATCTTCCCTAAAGCGAGCGAGATGTGATACATTCTTTCCAGAACCGGGGTGGCCACTGTGTCCACCTTCTTTGGAGAGCTCCTATAGAAGTTAGGATTCGTGCCCCTAACGTACATATTCCCAGTCATGCCGAGATGTATGACAGGATGCCATCCAGTGCCAGCGTAGAAAACCTTTCCATAGGTCATATTAAACGGAAAGCGGATCCTAAGACCTCATTTGTCATTCCATCTGCAAACACAGGAGGGTCTTCGGTAGACTGGATAGCACGAATTCGTCTTCCAAGAGCTGCTCTCCGTACGATACCAGCGATGCGATGAACTTCAGGTAACTCAGGCATAGAGATGCAATCAAACGTATGACCAGTTCTTTTTGTCAGCGCGCGGGAGACGCCGAAACTTCAGGAAATATCAATGTAGAAGTTTCAGCTCATTGATGCAGCGCCTCAGCAATGGCATTTTGCCTGTACAGCCAAGGCCCCACAAAGTCCAAGAGAGTAGTGAAAAACCGCCCACCCACGGCATGCATGGTCAAGGTCGTACATCTATCCAAGATGATGAAGCTAAGTTGCCAAATTAAGGTTCTGAGTGTTGATGCGTACCTGACCGCCAATGGGGGAGTAAGTAGAGTGATAAGACATGCATATGATTACTAGCCACAATTGGCCCGATTACGCTTCCTGCAGTGGTCAATCCCGTTTGCTCATCGAGGGAACCCTGAACCAGTTCAGCGAGTACTCACCTACACTAAGTATGCGCAAGGTTAAATACCCCGCCATCTACAGGCAAGACATAAATTAGGGAGCTAACTGAACTGGACTCGAGCTTACATCTTATGCTCTCGAAGTCCCGGGATGCGATTAACTCACTTGTCACAACGGCAGAGAACGATTTTAATGGCCGATTTGAAAAAAAAAACAATAACTTATGTAAGCCTCTATACTAGCCTGGAAATCCAGTTCGCAATTTCCCACGGTCCTCGGAATATGCCGGGATTCTTGCCATCAACAGTGATGGATAATGTCCTCCCATGCGCAGAATTGGGTACGACTACAAATACTCCGTGCCTCCAGAAGGGAATGGATTTTGAACTTGATCCCGTATTGCAAGCACGGAATATGACTGACTGGCTGTGTGTGCGCCAAATCAGTCTAGGTCTGGTGACAACTCTAATGCCTTCACAGTAAACGTCCAGTTGTTAAATACGTTCAATTCGACGAACTTTTCTTCTGGGACTCGTTGGTCAAGCCCTACATGCACAGGGCCCGTATAGTATCACGTATCCGCCAGGCCGTGGTGTATGACAGTCTCCCCGCTGAACTTAATGTAGGCACGATTTAGAAACATTTGAACAACTCCTCAACATTTTGTAGACACTAAAGAGGGGGTTCGAGGAA
Organism: Cantharellus anzutake; assembly: GCF_015039405.1. Classification (NCBI taxonomy): domain Eukaryota; kingdom Fungi; phylum Basidiomycota; class Agaricomycetes; order Cantharellales; family Hydnaceae; genus Cantharellus; species Cantharellus anzutake. Next base: position 1,487,753 of record NW_024066951.1, read on the forward strand.
GAGAAACTTAGGAGTTTCCTGCGTTCTACCTCTTATGGAAGTCTTTTAGCTCTCAATTCGAACCTTGCCTTTGCAACATCTTACTATGTCACCGAAACGCTCGAAACAGTTCGCGGTAACGGCGGTGAGGGGCTCAACAATCCAGATGGCCCTGGATGGCCTCCTCCTGATGCAGGCAACCTAGGTACAATGTGGAGGTTTGACTCGAGTGGCGACATGTTGATAAAACGAATTTTTCGTGGCTGGCACCGGCATGAAGATTTCACGGGTTTCGGGTACGCCTAAGATGTTACCCTGGTCTCGTCCCCCATCCTGAATCTTAATTGTAGTGATATTTTCAGAGCTCTTGGATCCACTTCCGTCGACTCCATCTCACACTTCAGCTCCTCATTGTGTGTAGGAAGCGCGCAGATCCCTGTGGGTGTTGCAGTTGACCTTGCATCATGCAGAACAGACAACTGCAAGCAAGGACCATATCAGCCAGCAGATGTCATTGCTCGGCAGGAATTGGTAGCGGCAAACCTACCTATTTTAACGCTGATGGCAATAGCAAGTTGCCACGTTGACCCTGATGGAAATTTAGCGCATCGGCCGTTTCCAGAAGCTTTTGTGTTTGGCGTGGCTGTCTTGACCGAAGAGGTGAAGGTCGAATTGTTGACCCCATACTTCGATGAGAAGTCAAAAAACTGGAAGATATATTGCTCTTCTTGTCATTCCGCTGCCTTTGGTGACATGACCTTGGCTCGCGCACGACCTCATTTCGTTCTCGTGAGCTTTCTCAACTTGATGACTGGGATCCTGGTACACCATCAAAATGTGGCGCGCACGCTGGCCAGACATGAGTGGGACGAAGATGTGTTGGAAGTCTTTTCAAGGTCTTCTTTCGTCCACTAGTGCTAATTACGCATTGACATACTCGACGCGATGTATCAAAAACGTTGACTTAGACCTTACTGACAACAATTGGGACGGTTGTGTTGCATCTGTGCCCTCCACTCTACCCACTCTATTGTTATGCAGATGGTGAATGATAGTGTCTTTGACGGAATATTCAGGAATTGGGCCGGCTGTTGGCGGGCAGTCGGCGATGGGCGCAACGATTCTACGTTCACATCCGGAGCAAATTTTGTAGTCTCATAGTCCTCGACTGACGCGTACTGTGCCTTTCACGTCTTCCCTCCCTTGTAACAGTCACCATGCTAAACATCATGTCGGATGACCTTGAAGATCTCCACAAAAAGTTCAAGAATTATCAATATCCTACTGCAAGGGATCCAAATCGGACACTCCCTTCCTTCCCAAAGGTCATAAGTAACAAACTCTTATGGGATCATCTGAGCAAGCTCGGATTCATCGATCGGTCGAAGCCGATCGAGAAGCCGTCGTCCACTGGCTTCAAAACGGCCAGGTACGCGTGGATTCTCGTTCCGTCCGGTTTGAGGTAGTTGACTCGCGATTGGGGTAGTAACATGAGCACTTCAGACATCACCTCACGGAGTCTTCGTGTCTTTTCGAATTGGACAGCATACAGCAGTCGGAGGGCCTACGGAAAATTGTCCTTAACCGAACACCGAATGAATATGGAACGCTTTGTGAGTTTCTTCGCGGAGGGGGGGTTATCGGTTGAAAATTTGCCTGATGCCCTCAATGTGAGCACGGACTTACCATAAGTTCACTGTTTGGAACTCTGCCTCACATCATGAGGTACTGACCGCCAGGTGCTCCCCACTCACTGGGAGAAAATTACACTCGGGGAATTGGCCAACCTGGGTGACGGGTTTGAGATGCTGGAAGTGGTTGCAGCAGTGCTGTGCCTGCAGGACGGAGTTGTGAGGACTAAAGTTCGATCTCTTCGAGACAGTGTCGCGATGCTCAGGAAGAATAAACCGTTATTCGAGTTTATTATCCGAATGTTTCTTCCGCGCCATGAAGGGATGGTGTCCACTGAAATGGACACTGAGCGAAACATTGGAGCGATCATCATGCCGTTTTTCGATATCAGTTCGAACCCGTCGTTCTTCTGCCATTCGTAAGTGTGTTAACAGGCCCCCGCAACCGCTTAGCATTGAATGTTGGGTGCCAGGAACCAGCCTATCAACGTCCCTCCTGTCATGGGATTTGGAAGCACAGTACCCCGTGCGGACTTACTCACGTCCGTGGGTTTGGACCAACACACGAGCATACGGGTTGGAATCTTCATCGGCGAGGCCAAACGTCCTGAACTAAAAGAGTCTACCTACCTAAAGATCCAATCAACTCCTGCATCGTCTAGCCTGTCAGTGCCAGAAATACAACCTTCAGCGAGGCCAAACTTTGCACAAGCATTAAACCAAACATTCCTCGCATCGCTGCCCATATTGTCGCTTATCGCCTTGGCTGCGACCAACGGAAATAAGTTCAGTCCCAACAAACCTCCGCCTCTCCCAAAACACGGGTTTGTTTTTGGACTACGATATTCTGCCGAATTGATCCTTGTGGATATGATGTTCCCGTCGTGGGAGGTGAAGACGGCGGATGCCCCCGACGCTCCTGATGCCCCATCCTCGGGCTGGGTGTACAACACGGTTGAGCTTGGCAAGTTCCTCCTGCCGGAGATGTTTGGTGGGGGTCGGTTGTCTCCGGGAGCCTTCAGGTTTATGAATTTCATGGCCCGGGTTCTAGAACATAACAACGAGTTATTCGAGGAACTGTCAGCTGCTTCATTCCACGGGATCGTGGGAGAAGCATTTAGGGTTTGGAGGCACCCCGTTATTGATGAACGGCAGTGGCTGGAGAACTTGTTACAGCTTGATCCGGCATATGACGAGATTCTGAGGCACGAGGAAGTTACCACTATCCAGGAAGAATACCGAAGGAGACGCGAAGAAAAGGAGGAGAAGCAGGAGAAGAAGAAGCGAGAGAAGAACAAGGGGAAAGAGAAGGGAAAGGGTGAGGGGAACATTCATGCCCTGGAGGGTAGGATGGGGGAGCTGGCGCTGGGAGACTAATTATTTTGAACATCAGCGAAGTTTCCGTACATGTAGCTACTTGAATGATGTACTCTTAGTGCTAATTAAATGATTTAGGAGTAATAGTGTTACAGACAAGGGTGGGGGTCAAGACTCAAGGGGTTAGGCTTTGGCCTCAGCGACTCTGGAGGAGTGCCGTGCCTGCCCGGTGTCCCAGCACCCACATTTCAGAGCAGTTGGGTTTGTCTTGTTGAGGGGGAAATCATTGTCGATTTTTCTGTGTTTAATGCCCTATTTCACATGTCAAATTGTGTCTCACTCACATGACCTGGAGATGGCCCTGTTAGAAACCACCTCTGCCTAATGAGGGCATTTAGTTGTCAGGGCACACCTGCCTGACCCGGCTCCACCCGGCCCCACCTGACCCGGTACCCCACTGTCCACCCCTCCTCAACCTCCTCCCCCTTTCCTTTCCCCCTCCTCATTTCTGCTTCCTTATCTTCTTTCTATTTTACTTCTTCTTTATCTTCTCTTTATTTTACATGGACGACCTTTCCTTGTATCAATGTACCATTGACCCACCTGCAGCATGCCCATGACACACCTGGCCCAGGCACCTTGGGCAACTTCCCACTGTGCCCAGCACATGTGCTTGCACCGGATGCCATCGGGATCTCCCACAGAGACACCTGGGTGGTTATGGCTGTGTGCAAGGGTGATGTGGCATCTGTCAGGTGACCCAAGCCGCATGTATATAAACATACCTGAAGTGGGAACCGAAGAAGTAGCCTTCTTCTCATCTTTCCACTTCAGGTAAGTAGTATAGCATTCCCCTTTTAATAACAATAACATCTTTCCACTTCAGTCTAAGTGGCCAGGGACCATTGTCCTGCATCGGGCCTGTCAGTATGCATGCCCGATCCACCCCTGTCAGGGCACACCCCCCTTCAAGTAAGAGACGGCAAACAGGACTTTGTCAGCCTCGGTCGGGAATGCTCGGGCGCGGGTCATAAAATTTACTTTGCATTGGACGAAGAATGTATGAAGTTTGTTACGGTCAGAGCCGTTGAATGGTTCAGGTTCACAGACCATCTTACGGGCCAGTTTGGGTCGAGGCAGCAGGATCATCTGGCGGTTCGAGCAAGATCGCTGATTGCCTTGGTGAGTATGAAAGCCATACATCCCTTCGGCAGGGCTTGCTCGGCTTGGTCAATATCGATTTCTTCGATCTCCTCGTCGACAGTAACTGGCAGATCAGTGGGTAACTCCTCTCATGGCACTGGCTTGGGCTCTGGTTCGGGTTCTGGCACCGGCTTGATTGGTATCTGGGCCATTAACTCAGCCTCATTACCAAGTGAATCGCTGTCAACTTTGCTTGGCGCTCGTTGCCAGCGGTATCGACAGCATTTCACTGGTGTTGAGGACCATAAGTCTGCCCGGTCTGCTGTGAAACTCTCGAATAAAGGTTCATCTGGCTCTTCCCTATCAAATAGTACACGCAAGGTGTACTGCGTGTATGGTGATGCGGAAGTACCAGCCACAGGTGGGCAGGTCTGAGAATGGGTTCTGGGTTTGCGAGACATCGTTTAACATCAAGAGTGAGGGGAGTTCGAAAATACTGTCAGGGTGTGGGAAAACATTACCGTGACTCGCCATCAGCAGCCATTAAGGTCCGCTACTCCGGCGTAACAGCCCGTTGAGGGCAGGGGTGACAATCGCAGTGAAGCGGGGTTTTGGCTTCAACGACTCGTTCGTGAGCATTGTGCCTCGTACTTGATGTGGCCCGGATATTTCGGAGGACAGAGAGTGTGACTGGGTCAGACAGAGAACACAGGGGGTAACCCTGGTTGATTTTCGAACTGAAGTACGAGGTAGTGTACAACCGGTATTTAAGTGTAATGAAATGAATAGGAATAAGTCGCCAGATCTCACGGAGATTGCGGGCGGGCTTAAGAAGGAACAAAAACAAACAAAGAGCGTGGGAGAAGGATGGCTGTGCATGGCCGTCAAGAAAACAAGTGTAATAAGGAATGACTCATAGGCCCGTGATGGGCTGTGGAACAGGTAGCAGTGACAGGGATGGATGACAGGCTAGTCCAGGCAGCGTCGGGTGGGCAGCGGAGTTGACAGGGTCGAAGTGGAGGAGGGAGAAGGTGTGGGAAGTGGTCACCTGACCATGGGAATTGCCGGGTCATGACAAGACTTCACAGTCTACCACACTCAATCATATCAGATCGAGACTCAAAATTCATGTCAAAATTTTGGTGCAAACTACACTGAATACTCGGTGTGCAGTTGAAATTCACAACTGCATTCCCCACAAGGTGATGGCCAAGTGGAAAGAATGATACAAAAAGTAGTACAGATACTATGCATGATGGTCAGACCAGATCAATGCGACTGGGCAGTGAAGCTGTCAATGGCAGAATTCGCAATCAATGCGAGCTCAAACACATCAACAGGATTTGCCCTGTTCAAATTAATCTATGGCCACATGCCAAAGATGTGCCTAACAGCACCACCCTTGGACTACCTGGGAGTGAACGACTTCACCCAAAAGGCAAAGGAAAACCTCATGGTAGCACATGATGCGATAATACACAATCGCACTGCCCAAACAATCCAGGTGAATAAGAAAAGATGCCCAGACCCACCTTTGAGAAAAGGTGAGCTTGCATACTTATCCATGGATAAGTTGAACCTACCCAAAGGAAGGGCAGGCAAACTAAAGCCCCTGTATATAGGGCCTTATGAAATTCTGGAAACATTTCCAGAGATGTCAAACTATGTCCTCAAGTTGCCACCACAACTTGAACAACGTGGAGTCCACCCAAGATTCCACGTATCTCAGCTTGTGCCTCATGAGCCAAATGACCAAGAAATCTTCCCAAATAGGGAAGTAAACATATTTTACGATTTTGGGGAAGACCCCGATCGCAAAGCAGTAGTTTGCGGAATCTTAAACCACACATGGGTTCATGATGGACTCTGGTTTAAGGTCAAATGGGAGCTAAGGGACACCACATCGGAACCCCTAGAAAATTGCAACGACCTTGTCCACCTGGACGAGTACCTCACATTACAAAATGTGAGGGAACCAGAAAATCTCCCTATCAAAGAAGATAGGGAACTCTCGGCATCACTATGTCCCCAAAAACGGAGGTGGAAAAAGTGAAGCTGAAGGGCGATTGCCCACAGCCAAGAGTGTGGGAAGATTCTGGGCAAGCAACTTGCCCGGACAGCCACACCATGTGCTAGACATCACATGGGCTAGGTGAGTAACTCGCCTAGACCACATGAACCACAGGCACACGTGTAAAACCATACACAATTGCAGCGAATCCCACACATGCAAGAACCTAAACCCCTCCCACCACCATGAGAAACAAAATGATGAAATGTCGTTCTCTGGGGGAGGCAACCCTTGATTCGATCTGAACAAGCTGCTGGACATCAAGATACAACAACCTGGGGAGCAAGGCCCCTCAGAACAACAACAACACCAGGTGCAGTAAGCACCATGGACTATACAATGCACATGGCACAAATGAGTGCCACAAATCAACAACCTCCCACGATGCCAATTGGCACTGCATACCCCCAGCCTCCTCAAAGGGGCCTCCAACCATATGCAGTGCAAACTGCACCGATGGCGCAACAAGCACCATTCCAGGGGCAGCAATTGCTGCTGCAGCCCCAGGCATACTCCCCAGGGAACTTCCCTGGCCAAATCACCCCCTGGATCAGCCAATTTGGCCCAGGTCCAACAACACCCCAGCCAAATGTAGGCTGGGAATCAGCCATCGCATCAGCAATAGCTGCTCAGACAGGTCAACTCCGTCAGGAGTTGAAAGAGATGAAGTCCCTCGTAGGAGGGAGACAAGGGAGCGACAGTGGCTCCTCATCCAGGCTGTCCAAACGGGCATGGTCTGACAACTCGAGGGTGTCAGATGATGCCTGTGATAATTGAGCCCATTGGAGGCATGAGTACAATAGAGCACAAAGAGATGCCAAGGGCATCTTTGCCTCTCTGAAAGATACAGAGAGAGAAGTTGATCTCCAGAAGAGGGAGATTGAATTACTGAAACATGAGCTTGAAGAGGCACATGCACTGGCAGACCTCACTGCCAAACCCATTATGATGGGGGCCTCCCAGGTCAGGGGGAGGGGATACAGTGCCGGGCCTCATGAGGTGGGACCCCACACAGGGACTAGCACACCAAGGGGTGGGGCACCGATTATGCCACCACCCTGTGGGCAGGCGACCCTGTCCAGGTTGCATAAGGGCCTGCCCTCAGGAGGGTAAACCCATGTTGAGGGGAAGAGGGAGAGCAGTGCGCAACCGATGGAAGACTCCAAAACAGGGACCACTGCCAGAGGAGGTGGGCCGCTAAGTACCTCAGCACCCTATGGGCAAGCTACCCTGCAGGGAAGTGTCCACATGCTATATGAGTCCACCAAACTCAACAAGTTTGGCAAAGTCGAAGCTCCTATCGATGTAACAATCGACCCCAACGAGAATAGTGGGGTCAGAAGTGGTGCATGATGCCAGCATACGCTTGGTGGACAAGTGTGAGTGGGAAAGAATACGTACATTGGTATGAACAGGCCAAAGCTGCCTTTAAAAGCGGCAAGGTACACAGAGTCCTTTGCAAAAAAGCGAAGGAAACCAAGAAATATTTCTTGGGACTCCTGAGTATTTCAAAACTCGCGGAGGAGTACAATTCCCTGGAGAACAGGGGAAAAATCTCCTGGGAAAGTCTAGGCAAAGCTGCCTATATAAAGTCCCAGTTCAAACCACTCAGGACTCCTGAGGAATGCACCGCAAAAACTGTGGGGCAGGAAGCAAAAGCTTCCAAATACCGGGAAAGAGATGCAAGTCTCCATGCTGGACAAATGGGCCAGCAACCACCCTTCCCCATGGGAAGAACGGTAAACTTACCATACTCTACACCTGAGCCAAGTGGCTCAGGAACACAATAACCCACTCCCACCCAGGAAGCACCCACTTCGTCGAGCCCACAGCTCAACAACGTAGCTCAGGCTACGTCATTGCAACTGACACAGCAATCAGATGTCCAGATGAACAAGTCCCCTGCTTATTCTTAGATGGTTCCAGGCCTTGCCATTCAGTTGGCTTTTAATTCTCCCACTCCACAAACCTCAGACATAATTCGGGCTTTTCGCCTATTCCTTATTTGTCCTGTGGATTCCTTTCTATTTACTTCTCCTTCCCCTGGTAACCTTTGTTTACCTTCAGATCCAAATTGTTCTGCTATATGTACGTGTGTACCCCTCCAGTAAAATAGTTCCCCCAGTTATAATATAAAAAGTCTTCAGCCCTCGAATCCAAAACCTCCTCCAGGACGTCTATCACATCCCACTCATCTGCTACTCTACCCTGAACCAAGAGCTGAGTAACAGGCATGTCTAAAGGCACCTTGGTATAAAACCCAAAAAGAATCGCATGACGAATGATTGACCCTTGCTAACACCTCCATTGTTAAGTAGTGAGGGGGGGCTTCTGGCCCCCTTCTGCTGGCAGCCTCGGTTCCTCCATCACCAGCTCCCCTGACAAATTGGGGACAATGAGAATGTAACAGGCGCAGTGCTCCATTCCGAGTCACTGAAGCTGAGTCCCTTCAACACCCTGTCGCCCTTGGAGCTCTGCCCCCCTCTGGTCTGTCTCCGACCTACCATCAGAAGACCCAGAACACTGAGCTCCACCAGACAGTGTCACCTGGGCACCGATCGGACCTATCGCCAGGAATGTGTTCGTGACATACTTGTCAGAGACTGGATTTTTGTCAGAGACTGGGATATTGTCGGAGTCAGAGGTGATGCAGAGGTCTGTTGGAGCGCGCACGCGCGGATATGCGGGCGGAACTATGCGGCGCGTCCGGAAGCGCTGTTCAAGGTTAGCAGAGTGGGATCGCGGCCTCAGCGACTCAGGTGGAGCACTGTGCCCTGAGCTTGACGTTTGGGGGAGATCCCGTATTTACGGATTGACACTCACAGCGGACTTCAAACAAGACTTGCGGGCGGAGCGGACCTGTAGGAGGAGCGCGGACTCCGCGAGCACGGACTCAGGGGGGGGGAAGCCCCCTTTGCAGAAGGAGAGACTCAGACCAGACAGGGGGGGTACTCTAGTTGATTTCAGACTGAGGTCCCCAAAAGTATTTACAAGGTATATAAATAGGCAAGAGGGAATATAGAAAGGCCGGTCAGTCCGGCGTGGTCCGGCGCGGAGATAAGCGGGGATTGTCAAACTAAATAAGGACAAGAGCCCGGGAACTGGAAAGGAGGAACAGATCACTAAACAATAAGTGGCAAGGGTTATTGATGAATAACTGAATGAGATCAATAACCTAGTGCCAATAAAGAGGGGATCAAATGCCGATATTGGCAGGGAAGCAAACAATAAATGGCACTCGGCAAGGAATGAATGATAAGCTGCCAAGTGACAAATGGCCAGAGGAAAAGCGGAGGTCAGCGCGCGGCGCCGATACAAGTCCGCAAATAAGCGGGGTCGGTGCGGTGCCGACACAAGTCCGCGAACAGAAGTTGATCTGCCAGCACTGTCACACAAGGACAGCATGAAGGCCAACAGAGGTACAGAGGGGAGTGGGAGTGTTGACCTGACCAGAGGTGTCAAGGGCAACCAGAAGTGGCCAGAAGGTGCAGAGATGGGCAGAGGGTGCGGAGTGGGCAGAGGGTGCGGAGTGGGCAGAGGGTGCGGAGTGGACGGAAGCGGGGCATGGCTGTGACCACATAGCGGGAAGCGATGAGTGTGGTTCAGATGGAGACAAGGCAGGCGTGACTGAATGCCGGGAGCGCCAAGGGCTCAGGAACTGGAGGTAAGGTCGGAATACCGGCAGGGTCTAGGTTCTGATTCTTGGCCAAGTCTCACGCAGTAAGGCAGGGGGCCAGACATGGGGTTGGGGGCTGGTTAGGATGGGTTTTGGGTCGGCGGATTCGCCTATCGGCATTGGTTCGCCGCTGACGGAGCCCCGGGATTTGTCGGTCATGACAATACTCTGTCATTGTGGTCCCCTTGACATGTCTCAGGTGTAAGGGAGCCCCTTGGGTCTTTTCTGATGAATGTCAATCTGCTTTCAACACCCTGAAAAAAGCCTTCATGTCAGCCCCCATCCTGATGCATTGGGTACCTGATGCCCTGCTCATTGTGGAAACTGATGCCTCCGACTATGCAATCTCCGGAATTCTTCCATCCATTGTGATGACAGAGAGATTCACCCCATCGCTTTCTACTTGAGAACCCTTTCAGTGCCAGAGCTCAACTTTGACACCCATGATAAGGAACTACTGCCATTCATGATGCATTGCGATCCTGGTGTCACTATCTTGAAGGTTCTGGAACCCCAATCAACGTCATTACCAACCACAAGAACCTAGAGTACTTCTCCACCACCAAACTCTTGACTCGGTGCCAAGCCCACTGGTCAGAGTTCCTCTCCCAATTCCATCCTGGAAAACTTGGAATAAAACTAGATGCATTAACTAGACACTGAGCCCAAAGAAGGGGATATCAACTATGCTTGCATCAACCTGCAGAACTTCTGACCACTCTTCACTTTGGAGCAGGTCACTGCATCCTTACAAGCCACATTTCTAGCTGCCACAGTAATTTGGGCAGCTGCACTCATCGACACAGAAGCTCTTCATCAAGACATCATATCATCCCTCTCCTCTGACACCACAATCTCCTCTCATCTTTCCTCTCCAAACCTCCCCAATTCCCACTGGTCCATTGATGCTGAAGGCCTACTAAGGCTGGACAACCGCGTCTATGTCCCAGACTCTAATGACCTTTGTCTCTGTCATATCCATCCACCACCACAACCTTCCATCACCTCCAACCATCCCAGATTGCCTCCACTCCTTCATCTCCAACCTCTGAGCCCCCAGATCCTGCATCTCCTCCGACTCCCCTGATGGTCATCACCCACCCATTTCAATATATTACCTATGCCTCCATAAGTACAGAACCCCAAAGGTCTCTGGACAGCTCTGACATCTGCAAGCACACCCCTGCCTCCACTGGGTCATTTAGTTGCCTATCCTGCAAGTCTGTTAGAACTGGGCAAGGGCGGACGATTCCGGAGGGGAACCGGAGACTTAGCAAGGAGGGACCTTGGCCTCAGCGACTCAAGCGGAGCACTGTGCCATTGCTGTTTGTCCATTTGGTCCTTAATTTCATAGGCGGTGAGCAGGAAGTCTCTAGGGGGCATTTCAGGTCGATTTCGGACTGAGGTTACAAGTTACTATGTACATTGTATATAAGGGGGGGTCCGGAATCAAAAGGAGCAAGGGTACTCCGAAAGCAGACAAAGGGAGCTGGAAGGAGGAACAACACCGAGGGTCAAGGGTTTGACTCAATGGTGTTTCCCAAAGGAGGAGTGAAGGGCCAAGGCCCAAGGAGGAAGGAAGGAGGATGGGAGTGGGGAATGGCCAGCTGACTGAATAGAAAGGAAGCAGCAGCCCAAATAGGGATGAGGGAGAATAGCAGAATTGAATGGAGCAATGCAATAGTTGCAAGGTCCAACGTAAGTCCGGAAAGTCCAAACTCGGAAGTTAAACTCCGGAATATTGGCAAACATAATTAAATGGAATGAGCTAACCAATACAATGGGTATAAGCGGAGGTGGGGTCAAAGTCCAAGGTCGGAGCTAAGACCGGAGGTTCTGGAGACGGAGACGCAAACGGGATTCCGGAGTGGAGGTCCGGAGTCAAGAGCATAGGTGTTGCGTGCTTGTCTGGAAGGTGTCAAGGTTGAGGTCGGACCCGGAATGTTCCGGAGTTGGACTGAAGGTGGTGTCAGAGCTGGAGGTGGGATAACCTCTTGGGAGTTGGCAAGGAGAAGGTGACAGAAGGGAAGTAGGGCTCCGGAGTCGGTTTCGGAGTTCTGGGAGCCCGGAGCAGAGGTCAGGATTGTATGGATATGACAAAGTCCACCTTCAGACCAAACCCTCCATTCCACTTCTGGGTTATAACCTGTTAACCCCATAACCCAAGTCGTCAGTAGTATTCAGTTGGCTAACCCTTGACCCCATTAGGTCAGCTCCATCTGGCCCCTACCATTTATGGGCCCGCCACCTAGACTCCCTCTGTATCTATATATACATAACTTGTAGTTACCATACACCTCAGTGAACAAATCAACTAGACTCTTCTAGAAGACTCCTCAGTCTGTAAATTAGGGCATGGACATGATACTGGGCACAGCGCTCCTGGTAGAGTCACTGAGGCCATAGCCCTCCAAACATGGGGTTGTTTTCATTCATCCCGAATCCAGTCTCTGACAGTCTCCACATATTGCAAGACAAACACAACCACCAGCTCTCCATACACTTCAGTCAAAACCGGACCTTAGAGCTAGTCTGCCATGAGTACACCTGGCCAGGTATCTGCACCTTTGTCAAGAACTATGTGTCCTCATGTACTTCTTGCACCTGTGCCAAAGTTCCCCGCCACAAGCCTTATGGCTTGCTTAAACAACTCCCCATCCCCAATTGCCCTTGGAATTCCATCTCCATGGATTTCATCAAACAGCTTCCCTCTTCCAGATTCACTTCCATCCTGGTCATCATGGACTGCCTGTCTAAACAGTGCATCTTCATCCCTACCCACAATACCATCACCTCTCTGGAACTGGCCAAACTGTTCCTTCTCTGTCATATCCATACATACCCGATCCCAATCCAACTTCCGGACCCTCCACTTCACCTCCAGAGCCCTACCCTATCCCTGTCCACTCCAATATCCACCTTCGGACCTGACATCACCTCCCTCTCATTCCTCACCTCCCTCCTCTTCTCACTCCTCATCTTCCATCCCTCTTCTGCCAACCTCTGCCAAGTTACAACCTCCTGCCACCATCCTGTACACCATACTCAGACACCACTCATGCCTTCACTCCAAGATTCTGTCATGGTCCCAACCTCGGACTTTGACCCCACCTCAGCTTACATCCATTGCATTGGTGACCTCATTCCATGTAAACACCATTGCCAATATTCCTTGGACTTCCAACTCTGCCTCTGCAACCCCCGTAAGCTCTGCTACCTCCAAGCTTCACAGACAGTTCTCAGCACCTTCGCCACTTGTACTGTATCTTTTGCACTTCTCCCTCATCCCTATTTGGACTACTGCTTCTTTACATTCAGCTGTTAGAGACCGGAAGTGAGATGAAGGAGTTGTCTCCATGGCAGAGGGCTTCAGCCTCAGCGACTCAGACCAGGAGCACTGTGCCAAGTTACACATCCATGCCCTAATTTACTTACTGGCAATGAGAACTAAAAGGGGGATCAACTCTAGTCGATTTTATCACTAGGGTGTAACCTATCTACAAGTTATGTATATATAGTTACAGTGAGGGCAGGCCCATGAATAGTGGGACTGAGCGGAGTGGAGCTAACAGGGATAGATGTTAGCCAACTGAATATTACCGACGAGTTGGGTTGCAGGTTTAGCAGAATGACAGGTTATAACCCACAAGCGGAAAGGAGGGATAGGCCTGAAGGTAGACTTGCAGGGCAAGCAAGTGAATTGCCCAGCAGAGGCAGGAATGTGCTAGCAGACATTGGAGCTGTCCAGAGAGCTTTGGGGCTCTGTACTTAGGGAGGTGTAGGTAATATATTGAATTGGAGAGGTGGTGACCATCAGGGGGGTCGGAGGTGACTGCGGAATACAGGAGCTTTGAGGTTAGTGAAGGTAGTCTGGAAGGATTGGAGGTAGTGGAAGGCGATGGCTGTGGATGGATATGACATCAGCCAGTTAGTCATCAACCCCACTTCACGTCATCCTCCTGCCCCTCTGGGCTTCGCCCTCCTTGCCTCCTTTCAGATGTGCCATAGAGTCTAACCCATGACCCTTGGCACCACTCTGCTTCCATAGTTCCCTTTGTCTCCATTCAGACACCTTTGTTCCGTTTTGGATCACCCTTGTTTCCTTGTGCTTTCATCTCTCCATTATATGTAGGCACTTGTACATACTTGATTAGACCCTCAGTCTAAAATCGACCAGAAATGCCCCCTAGAGACTTCCTCTTTGCTATTTCTGAAATTAAGGACCAAATGGACAAACAGCAATGGCACAGTGCTCCCCTTGAGTCACTGAGGCCAAGGTCCCTCCTTGCTAAGTCTCTGGTTCCACTCTGGAATCGTCTGCCCTTGCCCTGTTCTAACATTCTCCCTGTGTTCTCCAAGCATGGAGTTCTCTCTCACGTCATCTCTGACAGGGGTCCGGAGTTTGTTTCCCACTTTTTTCATTCACTTGGTAAAGCCCTCAACATCCACCTCCACTTTGCCTCCAGCTATCATCTGGAAGGAGATGGACAAACCAAACAAATGAACCACATGCTTGAGCAATACCTGCACATTTACAGCAACTATCAGCAGAATAATTGGTCTGAACTCTTGCCCCTTGCAGAGTTTGCATACAATAAGGGCTACCATCTGGACATCACTGTTCACCCGGAGTGAGACTTAACATCAGTATGCACACAAGAGTACTTGGTGGATCTTGACTCCCTCCATCACTTCCTTCATGAGGAAATTCACCACATGCAGATCCATTACCAGGGTCTGGCAGACTCCAGATGGAGTCCTGCCCCAGCTTTTGAGGTAGGATGTTTGGTCTATGTAAAGGCTAAGTTCTTCCATTCCACCCAACCCTCAAAGAAGCTCTCTGAGAAAAACCTCAGCCCTTTCAAGATCATTGCCCATGTCAGCACTCACTCCCTCACTCTCTGCCTCCTGGAAAACATGTGAGCCACCCAGTTTTCCATGTTTTGCAGATCAAGCCCTCCATTCCAAACATCATCCCCAACTGCCATCAACCACTGCCAGCTCCAATAGAGATCGAAGGCAAACTGGAGTTCAAGATCGAAGAAATTCTCAGCTCAAAGATCAACCAACTGTCAGGGCACACACCCTGACTAGCCTGGACCTGGACCTGCATCTGGACCTGCATGTGTGCTCCACCCTGCACACTCCACATGCCACATGCTCCAGGCCCCGGTTCCCATTTCTCATGTGACTTCCAGGTATCCCCGGAAGTTTTCACCATATTGGGGCCACTGTGAGAAAGTGAGAAGTTAACCTTCTTCTCACTTTCTTACCCACAGTAGGCAAGTGTATTCTACATTGCCTCTGTTTATACACTTTCTTACCCACAGTAGCTTTGTGCCTTGAGACTAGGCTGTTCCAGGTTGGGCTGTGGGCCATAGAGAGAGGGATCATGGGGACCTGGGAGTCGTCCCCTGACACCAACATAGATGCAACAAGCTGCTCTACTTGGTTAAGTGGTTAGGTTATGAAGGGACCAATGAGGAGACGCAATGGCTTCTGGCCAGCAAACTCAATCATGCCTCTGACCTCATTGAGGCCTTCCACTCTTGGCATCCAGACAAGCCTGAACCTGACATCCCTTAGGAATCCTGATCCCTCTTCCACCTCTCCTTTCCATTCCACTCCTCATTTTTATTTTTACTTTGTAATTGCAGTTCTCCTTACCTTACTAATTCTGGGCCTTCATGGGTTCAGGCCTAAGAAGGGGATACTGTCATATCCATCTCCCACCACCACCTTCCATCACCTCCAGCCATCCCCAATTGCCTCCGCTCCACCATCCCCAACCTCAGAGCCCCCAAATCCCATAATCCCCTCTGACTCCCCTGATGGTCACCACCCCCCCATTTCAATATATTACTCACCCCTAAGTACTGAACCCCAAAGGCCTCCAGACAGCTCCAATGTCTGCAAGTGCACCCCTGCCTCCACTGGGCTATTTAGTTGCCTGCCCTGCAAGTCCACCTTCAGACTGCACCCTCCATTCCACTTCTGGATTAAGCCCATAACCATTGCTGGTAATATTCAGTTGGCTAACCCTTGACCCTGTGATGTCAGCTCCACCTGGTCCTTGCCATTTATGGGCCCACTGCCTAGACTCCCCTTGTACTAGAGACCTTTAACCCGTGGGGTGCTCATTCCTCGCACACCCACAGGTTTAGCAGTCTCTAGCTCCTGCAGAGGGCATCGGGGCTGCACCCCAAACCCCCATGGGGCATTGCCCCAGACCCCATGCAACGACATCCTTGTTATTATTGTTCCCCATGTGCTAAAGAAATAATCAGATATATGGTGATTATTTATGCACCAAGGGCCAGCCCCTTGAACCCCTGCTCCTGCGGAGGGCCATCAGGACCTTGTCCCAAACCCCACTCCATTAGTCATGCACAGGGATGAGAAACACCTTCCCCAATCCACTGGGAGTGAGGCCCTTGCATTGTTTTTCTTCATTTTCTGGCCATTTCTGCAAACCCACCACCCCAACTGATCAAGTTTTGTCTGTTATTCCTTTGTAAGTTTATAAAACAGTGTTCCCCATGTTGCCATGAATTTTTTTGGATTTTATTCTATATAGCACACTTTCCTTTTATTTTTCTATCTTTTATTCTATGTTGTCCCATGTTGCCATGAATTGTCTGGACTTTATTTTATAGAAAATTTATTTTCCTTTGTTCCCACATTGCTGCAATTTTTTCAGATTTTATTTTATACAGGACACTGTCACGGCCGTGCATTTCGGCCCGTTAGCCGCCCGTACCGATGCCGCCCGAGCCCGTTACCGCTATGCGAGCGTGAGCGCGAGCCCCGACCTCAGCCCTATCCTCCCTGAGGACCCCCTGCTCACTTCCCCGCTTGCCCCTAGGCTCCCCTGCACCTGGCCGACTCCCCCACAGCCACACCGACCTCCCTGCCCCGAGTCCGCCTCTGGTACCGACCTAGCGTGACTCCGCGACATCGCCTACTCCGCTATGATACCATCGCCGCTATCGCGGCCCTACACCCCTTCATTTATTTATCTGTTATTGTTTGTTTTGACCCTCGGTCATTGCCGGCCGCTGTGCAGCCAACCCCGCTCTTTGTTCCTATTTGCTTCCGGACCCTTCGGCCTTCGGCCCGGGTCCGCTTCTATTCATTCTATCTTCATATATATATCCTGTATGCTACATTATAGTACCTCAGCTCTAATATCAACTTGACCACGACCCCAAGCCCTGACCCCAACAAGGCAGCCCCAGTAAGTTCGAAATGAGGGCCAAGAGACAACTAGGGGGCACAGCACTCCCTTTAGAGTTGCTGAGGCCAAATGCCCTACCCTCGGGCCTTGTCTGAGGCATCGCGGCCATCGCGGCCCTTAGCGGTCCGCATCGGCGACCTTCGGTGCCCGACCCCGGATCAGTATCTAACAGACACCTTGGTTTTATTTTTGTGGATGTTTCTGCTTCATGGTGTGCCATGTTGCCGTGAATTTTCTCGAATTTTTACCTTATATGGAACCCTTCATTTGATTCTGCTCCAGATTTTTAATTATTCAAATTTATTTACCCATTTATTTTACATGCTAATAGCGAAATACAAAGAAAAAGAGAGAATACAACAGTACTACCATTTATGGTACATGCCAATTTTGAAAACATAACTAATACAACACCACTATTACTATTATTATCTAATTGTATATGCTAATCAGCAAAAAGAAAATAACTAATACAACAACAAAACTGCTACCACTATTATTATTGTCATCTAATCAGGTGTTACTGAAGTTGTAGTGGGAGACAGCCAAGTGGCCCAGTGTATATTAGGCAAAGCACAGCAAGCCACATGTGACCCATATCTTCCCAGGTCTATTCCGGTGGTTGGAGGGGGTGGATGGTGGTGGTAAAGACATTGATTAAAACATGTGTGCTTACCGAAGTTCATCTTCCACCAGTGGTGTCAAAAGCTGAAGTCCCTGACAAAGTTCCTTGGATGAGGATTGGGTTTTGGTGGATGTAAATGAGGAAGGCTTCAGAAGACCAGCACCTGATTGATTGGATACGAGGCAGCAGTGTTCCAGCAAGTGCAAGCATGGTGGCACCCCCAGAGCGTAGAGAATGTCCACTGACATTTTCATTTGGCAAGATGGCATGCAGACAATTCAAGAACCACAAGTGTGTTGGGACTGTGCCATTATCAGTTAGCCAGAGTTCAGGCAGGTGGGGGAAACTATGGTCGCACAATATTAGGTACTGAGTGAAAGCTGACAATGGGTCCAGTTGGTTCTTGCACCCCTCTAGAATGATTGTGGATCCCTCAAACAACCGATCTGCTTTGTGCATTGGCAAGATGAATGAAATGTGAGGTTGAGGAACTTTATGAAAGTGCACTGAGTGATGGCAAATAGTCTTTCAGACATTGCATAAAGCTGTGGAGTCCGGGTCCACAAGTTCCCCCAATCTCCTTAAACAATGCCAACCAGTGAAGGTCATTGTGATGAATAATTTGTCATCATGGGAAGGAGGTCGTGGCAGGCTATTTTGGATGAGAATGAGGTCTTCCTCCATTAGAGCCCTCTTCCGAATGCTGGGGGTGTTGTGCAGCTTCATACATTTACTAAGGCAGTGTGAAACAAAAGGCGAGTTCCTGATTGTACGAATCTCTGGCCAGGTGCCTTCCAATTTCGCACAGATCCCTGACAGGTAGATTTTGATGGAGGAAGGTTGGATGTAATGGCACATGTAAGTGATGTAGAAACTGAGAGTGTTTTTGGATGGCTTTAGTGGGAAATCGTGAGTATCGCAAAAAGTAGTGTAGGACATAAAAGTGGATGTGTAAGTTTTGTGGGTGCTCCACTCCAGGGAGGCACCCAAGGCATGAGCCTGTTCACCCATCAGGCATTCCATCAACCATTTTTCATGGGTGGGCTGTTTGGTCGATGGGCCTTGTTGATGCTTCATACCTTAGCTGCCCCCAACATATCCAGCGGAGGCGTGAATTCCCTGATCGAGAGTTCTGGCATATATGAGCATGCGATGCCAAAAGCCCACCTTGAGAGGGCATCAGTGATAACATTTTTCTTCCCCTTGATATGGAAAATGTGCAAGTCGATTTTGGACTCTAAGCAGATTTTCACAGATGCCATAATAATCAGACTGTAAATCTCAAGTGCACAGAGAGAGTTGAATATTGAGAAGGAAGTTGTGGAGTCGGTGTGAATAGCCAGGCACTTTGGTGGTGGTGTTTTGGAAGCCACCCATACCAGGGCAGCCAGTACCGTCACTGCTTCATTGAAGAAAACATTGACATTGTGTTCTCAGTCGACCACCGGATCTGCAATGTAAGCTATCTTGTGGCTTGGGGAAAAGAAAGCCAAACCAATAGATGAAGTATCTGCCCAAATTTGGAAGTCTGCATCTTCAGCATGCCACTCCTCAGTTTCCATCATTCGGACACCCTCCAGGGACTCAACCTGTTGTGCAAACCAGAGCAGACCATCCCTGACTTTCTTATTAATGAAGACCAAAGTGCTCATGAATCTTCTGCCAGCTACTTTGTCGTATGATGAATTGAGAGCCAGTTTTAGAAGCGGGAAAACATTGAGTGACCAGTTTGCATAACCGAGGATCTGGAGCCAAGTGCACAGCATTTGTTGTTGTGGGTGAGGTGGATTGTCGACAAAGTCCCAAATTGCCAGAACTAGTTTGGCTTTGGCCTCCTTGGACATTTGGATTGTCATTGATGGTAGATCAACCTCAAAACCAATTATTTCAATGGTTCTGCCATGTTGTTGCTTTGAATCTTCGTGAGGGACCCCAATCCAATCCAGCAGTTGCAAAAACTCGGCCTGTGCGATAGGAATGCTTCAGTTGTATGGTGTGTAAAAGCTAATGGCTGGGGAAAAACTGGCCAAAAAAGCGTCATCATAGGTCAGGAATTCACTTGACGTGAATACCAATCCAGCAAACCAGCCCAAAAAACAAACACCACAGATGGCCTGATGCACGGTTGCCAAACAACCACACACCTATCAACATGATACTGGCCATCGATCAAGGTGGCCTGGCAGGCTTGCCAGCACGGGTGCATGGGAAGATGCCGATATGCCTGGGAAGCATCGGATTTCCAGACACAAAACAGCTTAATACCACCATTAGCCTTCATTCGTGCATGCATGTTGGTTGCAAGGTCAGAGAGGTTGTCAAGTTTGACAAAGCCACCTTTGGCTGGGATGAGGGAGTTGAGAGATTTGGTCCCTGCACTGTGATCGTTTATGAGTCGAAGCTTGGCAGACCCCTTCTTTGGGACTGTGAACACCAGCTGTGCTGTCATTCCCAGTAACAAGGATGCACTGAAAGATTCAGAGTATCGACCCAGAGTAATCTCAGCATCTCATTGCTGCCTGAGAAACTCAATCGATTCATCATCTAGGTTAGGCAAACCAGAGAGGCGTGTGACTACACCCCCCAGTTGCAACTTGGGGTCATCCATGTCTGCAAAAGGCCACAATCCATGTCGTAATCCATAACACATGGAATCAACAAGTGCACGGTTTGGGTGGTCCACTAACAAACTCTCAAATCAGTCAATGTTGATAGGTGTGACAATTTTAAATAAGGCTGGGTGCTTAGTGATCGTTTCAGAGATGTCTCCATATTTGTAGTCACCAGGAGGAACCAATGGGATTGGCTGTGCACTTTCTGTGCACATAGCAGAAGGGGTACGTCCATGATCATTGCAGCCAAAGATGAAATGCATGTGCTGGGGTCGTTGCCCAGCGCACATGAAGCCAAGCCCAGGTTCCTCAGGCAGACGTCTTTTGGCCAGATTCCTTTGTGCATTTATAACAGGGGTGGTCTCCACAGCAATCCTGACAGATGTGTTTAAATTTGCATGGATCATATGAGCATCCCTTCTTTGTGTTGAACTCGCCACAGATGGGGATGGTTCCCATCTTTTTTCCCTGCTTACCCCTTCCTCAAGATTGGTCCCCAAGGGAGCCTGGCACATCACTGAGGTGTCTGAGGTGTCTGAAGGTGATGTCGCTGAAAAGATGGAAGTCAGTGAAGGAGAGATGGTAATGCTCTTGGACAAATTTACAGACAGCTGAGTTGTAACTAATGACAGAGAGTTTGTTAGTGCAGGTGCTGAACTTGTCAAGGATGTGCTCATAGTAGGTGCTAAGTTCTTCTTGTCAGTGTGGGTAAGTGTAGAGAAGCGCATGCTTATATTTGGTGAAGCCCAGTATCCATTCCCCTTGTGACCTAATCTTTGCCTTCCCCTTGGAGCTGGACTTACTAAGCGTGAGCTCAGCTCCACCACCAAGGTCAATAGAGTCTTTGTATTGGGATGCAACAGCATTGTGGTCCTTGACAACAGCAGCAAGGTCGATGTGCTTGTCACAGATGAGGTCACGCCTGTCAGGGTCATGCATGCTCGCAATGAAGTATGCCCCAGAAACCTAATTGATATCAAAGCTGGGGGACATGCCCATCCCAGCACACGGTCTTATATACATGGTAGGGACAGTAACTAGTCAACTAGCTAGTAACTGGTAGTATCAGATCAAGAAAGATAGAAGATCACATGGCGTCATAACCAACAGCCGCAGACAGGAGATGGAGAAGAAGAAAAGAAGCAGAAGCTGATGGAGATATGGGTCATGTGGCAATGCGCTACTTATGCTAGTGACCTGAAGGCATGCCCTGACAGTGCCAGAGCGTGTGAGGGAAAGCTGGGGCATTCGAGTAACATCTGAAAAGTGTAATATCTCCCATGGGCTCCATGGATATCCATGGGTTTTCATGGGTTTTCATGGGCTTTCATGGGCTTCCATGGATTTTCATGGGGGGCCATGAACACCCATGGACACCCATGGAAGCCCATGAATGCCCATGTACAACATTATCTTCCAATTTCCATGAAATTCCATGGGTACCATGAATACCCATGAATACCCATGGGAGCATTATTAGAAGGGTCCATGAATGTCCATGAATGTTCATGGATGTTTATGGAGGTCCACAGAAGTCCATGACAGTGCATGAACAACAACATACTTGTCAGGACTCAGCCCTCATTCAGGGGCAGTGTCATATCCATACAATCCCGACCTCCGCTCCGGGCTCCCGGAACTCCGAAACCGACTCCAGAGCCCTACTTCCCTTCTCCTTGCCGACTCCCAAGAGGTTATCCCACCTCCGGCTCCAACACCACCTTCAGTCCGACTCTGGAACATTCCGGGTCCGACCCCAACCTCGACACCTTCCAGATGAGTACGCAACACCTATGCTCCTGACTCCGGACCTCCGCTCCAGAATCCTGTTTGCATCTCCATCTCCGGAACCTCCGGTCTTAGCTCCGACCTCGGACTTTGACCCCACCTCCACTTATACCCATTGTATTGGTTAGCTCATTCCATTTAATTACGTTTGCCAATATTCCGGAGTTTAACCTCCGAGTTCGGACTTTCCGGACTTGCTCCGGACCTTGCAACTATTGCATTGTCCATTTCAATTCCGCTATTCTCCCTCATTCCTATTTGGGCTGCTGCTTCCTTCTATTCAGTCAGCTAGCCATTCCCGACTCCCATCCTCCTTCCTTCCTCCTTGGGCCTTGGCCCTTCATTCCTCCTTTGGGAAACACCATTGAGTCAAACACTTGACCCTCGGTGTTGTTCCTCTTTCCATCTCCCTTTGTCTCCTTTTGTCCTACCCTTGTTCCTTTTGATTCCGGACCCCTCCTTATATACAATGTACCTAGTAACTTGTAACCTCAGTCCAAAATCAACTTGAATGCCCCCAAGAGACTTTCCCTCTGCTAGATCTGAAATTAGGGACCCCCAGGACAACCAGCAATGGCACAGCACTCCGCCTGAGTCGCTGAGGCCGAGGTCCTTCCATGCTAAGTCTCCGATTCCACTCCGGAGTCGTCCGAATCCACCCAGTTCTAACAGGCAGTGTCAGGGGACATAGTGTAAGCGGTTCTCTGTTACCCTATCGATATCGCATAAGACTATATCACCGCATGTAGCTGCATTGGCCCTCATATATCGTAAATCCCTCACCTTCTCCTGATCCAACTCTGCCCCCTGATCCGAGTGTTCCTTCATCTCTATTCACTTCATTTTCTATCGGATCATTGTTTAGTTCCTTTGATCCTATCTCTTCCGATTGATTGATGTCACTCGTGTATATAGCTCTATGTGCCGCTGAGGGTTGGAACCTCAGCTTTGTCTATGACTAGGTTTTCGGGCGATATTCAACTCGGACTGACGAGCGATCCCTGACAGGCAGCCTGACCTCAGAGTTGGGTGTGTGCAGTGTTCTGGGCAGTGGGGCACTAGATCCTGCCTGTAGTTCCTCAGACTCACTGAGGGGGCTAAGTGGGGAGTGAGTTGAGAAGAAGGGTGAGTTTCCCTATCCCTGGTAAGCTACTATAAAAGGAAGTGGACTGTGCCAGTTTATAGTGTGACTGCAGGCAGAAGCCAGGTGCATTCCCACAGCTTGGAAAGGGTGTCACATGGGTCTGTATGTGGGCTCCTGGTTGTAAATACACATGGAAAAATAGGGAAAAATGGGGAGAGACTGGGGGGAGGGGTTTCAGGGTTGTATGTTCAGGTGAGGTGCCCTGACAATACTATAGCAAGTGAAAATATCAGTTGAAATTGCAGGACTCCATAAAATATAGAGACCCATGGGGACCCAACCAAAAGCCTTTATACATATGTCTTCACAGGTGTCATATCCATCCTCTGCCACCAGCTTCTGTCACCTCCAGCCATCCCTGATTACCTCTGCTCCACTCATACCAACCTCAGAGCCCCCCAATGGTCACCACCCCCTCATTTCCATATATTGCTTACACCTCCCTAAGTATGGAACCCCAAAGGCCTCCAGACAGCTCCAATGTCTGCAAGTGCACCCCTGACTCCATTGGGCCATTTAGTTGCCTGCCCTGCAAGTCTGCCTTTGGACCACCCTCTCCATTCGCCTTTTGGGTTATTGTCTGTTAAACCTGTAACCCAAGTTGCCAGTAATATTCAGTTGACTAACCCTTGATCCTGTTATGTCACCTCCACCTGGTTCCTGCCATTTATGGGCCCTCCACCTAGACTTCCCATGTATCTGCAAATTAGGGCCCCAACATGCTACTGGGCACAGCACTCCTGGCTTGAGCTGCTGAGGCCAAAGCCCTCTGAACACTGAGTCATACCTCCCTTTTGAATCCAGTCTTTGACAACAGGTGTCTGTATAAATGTTAGAACTGTGGGGCTGAATTGGTCCATTTCCAGAGGTTTTGGGTGCAGCATAGGGGGTCAGCATAGGGATGATTCTACAGATAATGTGGCAGAGGTTGTGAGAGCTGGGTTTACAATAACATGGTTGGGTCAGGTTTTGTGTGATGATAGTTGTTGGATACTAACTATTTACATGGCATGGGATACTGTACTCCACAGAGCCCATGAGAGGCTGAAAATGGGAAAATCCCATTTCTATATTAATAAATATGAACTTTGATTTTTGTGCCACAACTGCAAGTGTCCACTGAATATGTTGGTGTGCTTGTTTAAGCACTGGTGTAGCCTCACACTCCCAGTCCATCAGTACATGCCATAATGAGGCTACATATATTATTAATGAGGGGATTAAGGTTAAGGGTGGGGAATACAATCCTTACAACCAATCACAGGTGCATCATACATGTGAGGAGCCCAGGGAAAAACATGCATACATCTCCATCAGTTTTGATCACAGCAAAATTTATGTAAATAGTATTGGTGAATATAGACATGTCAGTGCTGCCTGTCTTCAGTAACTTTCATCATTAATTATGGCAATATTTGCTTCACACTTGATTGAACAATGGAAACCCCCCCCCCTCTGCTCTGACCATCTGCACATCACTGTGGCAGCATTGAGTGTCAAATCCTTGTAACAGAGCAAAATAACAAGCAAATAGAAGCTGTTACATAAATGGCCTTTGGGAGTTCATGAGCATCCATGGGTGTCCATGAGCACCCATGGGCACCCATGAGAGTCCATGAATATCCATGGGATTCCATGAACACCCATGGGAGTCCATGAACATCCACAGAAGCCCATGACCACCCATGGGAGGCTGTAAATGTCATGTAATTTGTCAGAAAATCCATGGAACTCCATGAAAATCCATGGAGCCCATGGAGCATCTATCACTTTTCACAAGTTACTGGGGCATCCACAAGCGGCAAGGCTTCGGACTGCAGCTTTGGGATCAAGGTTGTAGATGTTTCGCAGGCATCAGGTTTTCTGTTGGTTGCTAAGTAAGTCAGTGACATCCCAGGGGTGGTTACCTCCTGTGTCATATCCATCCCCGGCCATCGACTTCCGATCCCTCCATTCCAACTCCGCTCCTCCCTCACTAACCTCGGAGCCCCCGTATTCCGCAATCCTCTCGGCGCCCCTCGATGGTCACCACCCCCTCATTTCAATTTATTACCTACGCCTCCCTAAGTACGGAGCCCCAAAGACTTCCGGACAGCTCCGACGTCCGCTAGCGCACCCCCGCCTCCGCTGGGCAATACACTCGCCTGCCCTGCAGAGCCCACCTTCGGGCCTATCCCTCCTTTCCGTTTCTGGGTTATCGCCTGCCTTTCCACTAACCCCGTGAACCGACTCGTCGGTAATATTCAGTCGGCTAATGGTTAAACCCCGTTAGCTCCGCTCCGTTCGGCTCCGCCAATTGCGGAACCGTCTCCGCTGTAACCATATATATATCCCACTTGTACATAGGTTACGCCCCAGTAGAAAAATCAACTAGAGTTACCCCCCTAGGTTCTAATTGCCAGTCAGTAAGTTAGGGCACGGACGTGTCACTAGGCACAGCGCTCTTGGCAGAAGTCGCTGAGGCCGAAGCCCTCCGTTACGGAGACATTCTTTCGTCTCAAGTCTGGTCTCTGACATCCTGGGTAGTCCCAGTTCCATGCATATCGAGCATCATGGTCATCATCAACCTCCTGCAGGCACTTGGCTGACCCCCCCATGTTCATCCTCTTCATCATTGTCTCGCTGTCAGCAGTAGGGCTCCTAGTGGATCAGATGATCTGCGGGTATCCGCAACTGCATCCGGAAATTCACAGATCCGGTTTTGGATTTTCAGAGGAAAATATCTGCGGTTTTTAATCTGTGGATTTTCGGATTATCCGCAGTTTTATCACATGATTTATTGCTTGCAGATATGCAGGAGATCTGAGGCAAATAAGGGTGAAATTCTCCATATTTACTGTAACTGCTACTCTACTGTGGCTTTTGAGAGGATAATATCCACGGTTTCTAGTCCGCAGATAGGCAGATTATCCATGGATTAAATATATCCCACTTTCCTAGATACCCCTCCTATGTTTCCATATTTTCTCCCAATTTTTTCAAGTCCAATCTAACCACCCAGGCCCGTTATTTCCAAATTTGGCATTTGACACCCATCTTTTGTGCCATTTTCCCCATATCTCTGTCAGTTCTCCACCAATATGGACATATTTGGTATTGTTAGAAAGCTCTTATCAGGGCCGTTCCAACAAAATATAATTTTGGAACATATTATCTATAATCCGCGGTTGATCCGCATATCCGCAGATTTCTAACCACCAGATACGGTTTTTGTTTCAAACCTCTAAAAATCCGCGGATTCTGATCCGGATCCGGACCAATCCGATCCACTAGGAGCCCTAGTCAGCAGGCTCCAATGGCTGGGAGGGTACGTTGTAGGAGGGCACAGCAAGTACCACACAAACAAGGCCAGAACCACGTTTTTTCGAGGCTCCAACGAGCACCCTCAAGCCTCCGACACATTCACAATGCCCACGGCACATTTCCCCATTTTTTCCAATTTTTTCCATGCTTTTTTTCTCAAGACTCATATTGCCACTTCCCCAAAATTCACGGATATCCACCATTTCCCCCATATCTCCACCAATTCTCCACCAATTCACACGATTTTGAGCTTGAAGGACAGCGACGAATCAGGAGAAGAGGATGAAAGGACGGGACGGGAGTTAGGATGACGGATATGCGGTGGAGAAGCGAGATTGATGGTTGATATTGACCTTATGGGCCTCAATTATTGATTTTATTGTTACCTTGTGGACATTTTTTTTGCCTTATTGTTTCTTAGCCGAGCTCTCAACATTCTTCCTGTTTCCATCGCCACCATCCATCGGCTATTTTACTTGTTTTTTGTTCTGATTTCTCTTTTTTTTCTATATATACACCCAGTTTGCGTTGTACTTACAGTTGTTGGACCCCTCATCTGTGCTACAAAGACTGTGGTGTTGAGCGACCCTCCCATACGTTTAAAGAGCTTAGTCTGACTCCCTGATGACTGTCCAAGAAGGACCAGGGTGAGTTCTGAGTTTTAAAAGAATTTATTAGTATCGTGCACTTGCACCGGGACCGTGTGCGGCCATACCGGTAGTAAGATTTCCTTTGCCCCCTTTTTCTTTTCTTGTTTGCTGCTGGGTTACATCCCTAGCACGCTTACAACGTTTAGCTTGACCAGGGATGGCAGTGGTACAGTTGTTGGAACGGTTGATGCTTCATGATTGGACAAAGTGCTCAGGGTCCGTTTGGTGCTGACTTCCACAAACAATTGCTTCTTCTCTAGACTGTGCAGATTGATTGAATCAGGCAACATATCAATCTGCAAGTTCACTTCGTTGATCATGGCTGAGGTCAGCAGCGCCATTGAGGAGTTTCCACAGACATTGATAGGCTCCATGCAGACCAATTGAATGACTTGAGTATTCCGATTCAAGGCTGTCAAGCTGGTCAAGGAGTGCATCATCAAATGGCACGGTTGCAATATGCTCCAAGTCGATGCCACCAAATGTGAAGACTTTGGGATCTGTCGAACCACTTGTTGCTTGCACTTGGGCATGTTCAGACATGTGTGACCATAAGATATTCGAAGAATCAGTCAGAAATGCAAAAACAAGCAAAAAAAGTTACTGAGCAGGCATGGACAATTCCAGGAGTCAAGAGAGCAGCAGCAGCAGCAGGAACAGCAGCGACAATGCACGAGTAAGAGTTTGGAGACAAAGCAGTAAGCGGCCTTACTCACCGAGAGAGGCACGAGTCCAGGAGATAAAGAGGGGGGAAGTAGAGGTGCAGGCGCTTTTTATAAGTGTGGCCTGGACTAATTGTGAGCACTCTTGCAGTGAGGGAGGTTCAGTACATACCTCCACTGGTATGGTCTGTTCTATGCATCCATGCCAGAAAACCCAGCATATGGCTGAAGCAGAAACCTAGACTCATTGAGTAGTCAGGTTGCACGGCAACTCGTGAATGGTAGGAGCGGCAAAAGGGAGTGGGCAGTGCTGGGACAGGAGTGACAGGATATGATCGGGCAAAGGAAACCTCGGCATGAGCTGGGTTGGGTCTGACCGTAGCCCCGTGATTAGTCCCATGAAATGAGAACATTAAACAATAATAATAATATTTATTATTTATTAATAACTAATTAGCAAAAACAACAAAAAAAATAACTAATACAACAGCAACAACAATTTTTAATTACTATTTATGATTATGATTACCTATTTATTTACCTATCTATCTATTTTATCTATTTATCTATCCATTTTACATACCAAAGTCACATGGGAACAAAAAAGAGTTGCTCCCATGGGGGGGTTTGAACCAGTTTTGAGTGGGGGTATTAGTACTTTTTCGCATATGTCTGTGCGCGAAAAAAGTTGTGGGAGGTTAAACTCAATTACTCACAATTTCCTCAAACTGAACATATACACGTGATTTTCACATAAATTCATCATATCTCTCTCAGTTCCCATCCGTTTCTCGTCGGGTTTTTTTCCATGGGTGCGTCCCAATGTCCTCTACATGTTGTATTATTAGTCCGACTCGTCGTTTGGCGATCCTGAGGAGATTATGGCGATTTATCGCATTCCCCATGCACAAACTGTATGGTAATCTGTTATATCTCGCTGAATATTGCATCAAATGTTCTATAGTTTTATGTCCTATCTTATATTATTAATGCAAAGATTCTATATTTTTTTATATTTCTTTTGACATCCATGAGGCGCTGGAAGACGTTTCCCATGCACAGACCATGTGCAGAGCAGACACTGCATTCGTATATCTGTCAGTTTTTATTTGTTTCTCCTCGGGCTTTTTTTAACGGGCGTGTGTTAATTTCCTCTACAATGTGTACTATTACCTCAACCTGATATTCTGCGATCTTGAGGGTGCCAAATGAAATTTAATGGAATAATTTATCATATCTCGCTTGATACCGCACCAAATGTCCTGAAGTTTTGCGAACTATTTTATATAGTATTAGCGCAAGTACTTGATATTTTTACATATTTTTAAAACATCTGTAAGGTGCTGGAGACCGTTTCCCACGCACAGATCATGTGCGGAGCTGACACTGGATTGGTATCTCTGTCTGTTTCTCTTTGTGTCTTTTGCAATGGTCCCATACTACCATTATATCTATTTGGTATTATTAGTGCAAGTCATGAATCAGTGTGAATGAGGAGGGGGAATGTTTTTTCCACAAATAAAGCATGTACATTAGTTTCTCTGTCAATTTTCATTCATTTTTCATCGGGCTTCTTTTAATGGGCTTGTACTAACGCCCTTATTATTTAGTATTATTGGTGAAAGCCACGAATGAGCGCGTATGAGGCAGTAAGACATGTTTTTACATTTTTTTTACAAAAAAACCATGTACATTCGTATCTCTGTCAATTATCATTCGTTTTTCGTCGTTTCTTTTTGTACATAGTTTTCATGACGTCCTTGTCATTTTATATTATTAGCGCACATTGCGAATGAGGGTCTATGAGGCAGTGGAACGTTTTTTCACATTTTTTCACACACAAAAGATATGTACATGCATAGCTCTGTCAAATCTCATTTGTTTTTCGTCATGTTTTTTTTTCAATGAGCTTTTATTAGCGTCCTCTGTATTTTGTATTATTGGCACATATCGTCAGACATCCTGTATGAGGTCATGGACACTGTTTCCCATGCACACACCTCGCGCTGGCATGGGCCACCACTTGTATCTCCCTCACAGTCTTCAACCATTTTCCTTTGGGTCTTTTTCAATGGGCACGTCATGGCCACCTCTCCATCTTTTATTATTACACCACAATGGGTTATCTAGTGCAATTGCTAACATTGAAAACGCTCCCATGGCTCACACAACTGTATTGCTTATGAATTTAATTTGTATTGATCAATACATTCAACCTCACTTCATTATGAGAATTATATTATATATATATATATTGTAGATACCAAAAACCCCAGTCAGTAAATCAACTAAAGTTATTCCCCCCTTCCAGAAGACTCCCCAGTCTGTAAATTAGGGGACTGACATGTTACTGGGCACAGCACTCTTCACTGAGTTGCCGAGGCCACAGCCCTCCAAAACACTGAGTCATTCTTGCTCATTCCGAATCTGGTCTTTGACACTGAGTCCAACTGAGTGTCAGACTCTAGCCCCAAGAGATTCCCTTCCAAGTTGAAGGGAAAAGGGGTTGATCAGGGCTTGAAGCCCCCTCCAGTTATCTTAAGACTGCAGGCAAAAAATTTCCCTGCAGTACCTATTGTTATTCAGAGCTTGTCCAAGGTGAGCGATGCAGACCACAAAGGAGCCACACCCTGGAAACCACAACATGGAACCAGGTCTGTCATATCCATTTCCCACCACCACCTTCCATCACCTCCAGCCATCCCAGATTGCCTCCACTCTGCCATCCTGTGAGGTCTCAGTGGGTAGCTCAGCACACAGAGCTGTAAGTGATACAATGGTGTGTATTTTATGGTAGTGTGTAAGCAGTTACCTGGAGGTTACCGCTTACCCATGTGACTATATGTATTTTAATTACATATGGCTTGGGGTTCGGGGCTATTGCCCTGACATCCTCCCCCCTTGCATTGCATTTGCGATGCATACAAGGTTAATGATGAGGAGAATAGAATTTAGGAATTGAGTTACATTGAGTTTGAAATTATCAATGAGCATTTTTATTGTTGCCACTTTAAAGTGGGCGATTTGTACGTGTCGGTGAAAGGGAGAGGAAAAAAGGTTTAGGGAATGAGTGAGTGTGGGCCATCACTTTGAAGTGAACAGCAATACATGGGTATCGCAGAGAGGAAAGTAATGGAGTTTGTTGAAAATGAATTTCGACCCAAAGGTTGTATGTCTTTGGTGTTCCTCACTTGTTCCATGAGGGTTCGTGTGTAAATGGTGTTTACACACAAGCGGTGGTGGATGTGGGTTTTTTTGATGAAGTAGAGATTTCCGCAATTGTTACTTGCGGTTCCTGACATACAATATTGTGTGCAGGGCCTCAAGTTGGGGGAAGGTGTTTTCATGGGTGCCTCAATGGCGTATTACCATGTCACTATCCCTTTTCTCAAGGGTAGAGTTATTGCCCCGGAGGAGGGTTTTCCTCCAGGTTGTTCATCTGGACATCTGATTGCTGCGTCGGATGTGATGACATAGCCTGGGCTACATTGTTGAGCTGTGGGCTCGACAAAGTGGGCGCTGAAGGAGAGAACGAAGGAAGGTCAGTTGGGAGGTTCAAACGAGACCACCACCAAGCTGTTCCCTGGTTCTTTAGTTAGGATGGGGAAGTGTACTAGTAATATTTGTTGTAATTATAGTACCAATCCGAGTGTTTTGGCTAATTCTATTTTATGGGTTAGTCTAAAAGTTTCTGAGAATTGACTTACAGATAAACCAAGCCCTGTGGAGCTGTTCCTCTATTGTAATTTCTCAATTTGTCTGGGTGTAATTCTGTGTAGAGTTGTTTAATTTGGATTTTAACTTGAATTAAATCTTTTACTTGGTGAAGTTTCAAAGATTCTACTCAGTTAATGGATTTAGATTGTGTCTGGAGTGTCCCTTGAGTTTGTTTTATTTTTGTCTTATTTTATTGCTTGTTTTAACAGTAGCAAAATAACTGTTTTGTGATTACACTTTGAAATCTGGAGTGTTAACCAACTCTCCTGTTGAAATATCTACTTAATATTTCTCTCCTTAATTGCTGCCTTTTACTACAGTGGCAATCTTAACTGTATATCACTTTTTTGTGCTGGAGTGACAACCAGAACTGCTTGAGAAAAATAATACTCTATTTTCTTACTTCTCTGAGGGGGGCAAAAGGTCGCAGAAAGGGTCTCCCTTTTATACTCCTTGGGTCACCTTCCTTTTTCACGCTCTACCTCGTATTTACAGGATTTATTTACAGTGTATTTTCCTCAAACTGAATAAAAAATGAAAATTTCACACTATAGTTCTACTGCACTCAGCTGCACTGAACTGCGGCTCTACTGCGGTCAGACTGTGCCTAGAATCCTTATTGTCCTTCCTCACCTAAGCTATTTTAATGGTTAATTAGAACTTGACTGCACTGCATTTGTCGCAGTTTTCTATTTCAAATTCCTCATATTTACCTTTAAGTTCGCTATGACTCGGTCATTCTGAATTCAAACTTCGCATTACTATGCGTACGGCTGCGCTGAGACCTTCAGCTGATTTATTCTATTTTATCCAGTAACATTTAGTTGAAATGAGACTTGAAATGATAAATGAGTGAATTATTCAGGTTTAGAACCGAAAGAAAAAGTTGCTAGTAGGCAAGAATTGCTCAAACGAATGTATTATAGCTCTCCGCTTCATTGGTATATTGTTCCCTAAAATTCCCGCCATGGTCCATCATAGTTTAGTGGTTTTCGTGGATTTCATCCATCTCCCCTGATTCCCCTTGTATTATTGCATCCTAGTCCTCCATATGTATTGTTCATTGTTATAGTAGGTCGTCCTCGAAGATATCATATTCCCACGTATCTTATTCGGGGCCCTGGACCTCTAGAAGCTGTCTTCCCACGCGTTTTCAGGTTTCTAACTTCATGTCCTTGTATCTCATTCATTTCTGAATGGTTTTTCACGTTCTTGGTATCATAAATTTCCATTTATTCCCACCTTTCCAATGGTACTAAAGTTGTGTTCTATTTCTTGGTATTTGTCGAGTTAGCAAAAGTTCGCGCACACATTCGGTAATCACATGTGTCGTTCCCATAGTCGTTCATATGCAGGCACCGTTTCTGTTTAATTGTTTGGGATTTATGGTATGCGTGAGTGTTTGTATCCTCAATATGGGCTTCTGTGATTTATTTCAGATTTTTCCCTCATGATCTAAGGTTGTTTTGTATTTTCCATGCTTTGTTTTGACCGGGGTCTTCCTTATTTGGACAGAAATTGG
Organism: Cantharellus anzutake; assembly: GCF_015039405.1. Lineage (NCBI taxonomy): Eukaryota > Fungi > Basidiomycota > Agaricomycetes > Cantharellales > Hydnaceae > Cantharellus > Cantharellus anzutake. The sequence goes on from NW_024066951.1 coordinate 1,520,830, forward strand.
TCTTCGCGATCTGCTGAAGTGTGGATCTCAGTTCCGACAGCCAGTTCCCTTTGCATCGCCACCTTCACATGTCTTTAAACATGATGTGGATTTCTATATTCCTGTCTTTGGTATAACTTCACAACGGCTGGACCGTTTGGGCTGAAAACTTTCATATCTATAGTTTCCTATTTATCATAATTTCCGTGTAAATTTCGTTGTATGTTTTAATTATGGATCCTACGTAAACGTCGGCTTTTCCCTGAGCCCGGACTTTTGATGTCGCTTTTCCCATCATTGGATATCTCATTGATGCGTGATCCTTTTATTATGAAAATTTGGGTGGATTAAGATTAGATCCCTTCCTTTCTCATGGGCTATCAAGCTTGTCTCGGTCGTTACTGCTTGTTCTTTGTGCTTGCCTTTTAAACATTGTCCTCATTTTCCGGGAGTTTTAGTCATATCTCCGTCGTTTATGGGTAGTGTTCCCTGTAATTGCTTTCATTGAGTCCGTTTGGGAGACATCTACATTTCCTATTATAAACACAAATTTGAATTTTGCATTAGTTCCTAAGGAATCCTTGTTCCGTGGTACTTCCATCCTCGGCTATGTGTGCAGGCGTGGGAAAGTAGTTTCCGTGGAGGTTCTCTGGTTGTTTTTATAGTCAAATCTTGGTCGATTGTCCTAATTATTTGTTTAATATTTGCTATGAATTCCCCAAGAATTCCGTCTTGTTGATGCTAAGCTTGAAGTATTTTTGCTAATTTTCTTTCTTCCAATTTATCGTATGTAGTCATAATAATTCCTAAAAATTCATTAAAATTCAGGTTCTTCTATTTTCTCATATCTACTTGTTGTATGGGGTTTTGTGATTTATCTGGCATATTTCTATAATGGGTTTCCATAGTGTGACCATTATTTCTCCTACAGCACTCCCTGGGTGGGAGCAAGTTGTTGTGTTCCTGAGCTACTTGGCTCAGGTGTAGAGTACGGTAGGTCTACCGTTCTTCCCATGGGGAAGGGTGGTCGCTGGCCTGGTTGTCCAGCACAGAGACTTGCGTCTCTTTCCCAGTATTTGGAAGCTTTCGCTTCCCATTCTGCAGTTCTTGCAGCACGTTCCTCAGGAGTCCTGAGTGGTTTGAACTGGGACTTTATATAGGCAGCTTTGCCTAGACTTTCCCAGGAGATTTTTCCCTTGTTCTCCAGGGAATTGTACTCCTCTGCAAGTCTTGCAATACTTGGGAGTCCCAAGAAGTATTTCTCGGTTTCCTTCGCTTTTTCGTGAAGGTGTCATATCCATACAATCCCGACCTCCGTTCCGGGCTCCCGGAACTCCGAACCTGACTTCCAGAGTCCTGCTTCCCTTCTGCCACCTCCTCCTTGCCGACTTCCAAGAGGTTATCCCACCTCCGGCTCCAACACCACCTTCAGTCCGACTCCGGAACATTCCGGGTCCGACCTCATCCTTGACACCTTCCAGACGAGCATGCAACACCTATGTTCCCGACTCCGGACCTCCACTCCGGAATCCTGTTTGCATCTCCGTCTCCGGAACCTCTGGTCTTAGCTCCAACCTCGGACTTTGACCCCACCTCCACTTATACCCATTGTATTGGTTAGCTCATTCCATTTAATTATGTTTGCCAATATTCCGGAGTTTAACCTCCGAGTTCGGACTTTCCGGACTTACTCCGGACCTTGCAACTATTGCATTGTCCATTTCAATTCCGCTATTCTCCCTCATTCCTATTTGGGCTGCTGCTTCCTTCTATTCAGTCAGCTAGCCATTCCCGACTCCCATCCTCCTTCCTTCCTCCTTGGGCCTTGGCCCTTCATTCCTCCTTTGGGAAACACCATTGAGTCAAACACTTGACCCTTGGTGTTGTTCCTCTTTCCATCTCCCTTTGTCTCCTTTTGTCCTACCCTTGTTCCTCTTGATTCCGGACCCCTCCTTATATACAATGTACCTAGTAACTTGTAACCTCAGTCCAAAATCGACTTGAATTCCCCCAAGAGACTTTCCCTCTGCTAGATCCGAAATTAGGGACCCCCAGGACAACCAGCAATGGCACAGCGCTCCGCCTGAGTCGCTGAGGCCGAGATCCTTCCATGCTAAGTCTCCGATTCCACTCCGGAGTCGTCCGAATCCGCCCGGTTCTAACAGAAGGACTCTGTGTACCTTGCCGCTTTTGAAGGCAGCTTCAGCCTGTTCGTACAGTGTACGAATTCTTTCCCACTCAGGCTTGTCCACCAAGTGTATGCAGCATCATGTGCCACTTCTGACCCCACTATTCTCCTCATGGGGAAGTTGGGGTCGATTGTTACGTCGACTGGAGCTTCGACTTTGCCAAACTCGTTGAGTTCGGCGGTCTTGTATAACATGTGGACACTTCCCTGCAGGGTAGCTTGCCCATAGGGTGCTGAGGTACTCAGCGGCCTGCCGCCTCTGGCAGTGGTCCCTGTTTTAGGGTCTGCCGTCGGTTGCCTACTGCTCTCCCTCTTCCCCTCAACATGGGTTTGCCCTTCTGAGGGTGGGCCCTTATGCAACCTGGACAGGGTCGCCTGCCCACAGGGTGGCAGGATAGTCGGTGCCCTGGCACCATATCCCCTCCCCCTGACCTGGGAGGCCCCCATCATGATGGGTTTGGCAGCGAGGTCTGCCAGTGCGCATGCCTCTCTGAGCTCACAATTTAGTAATTCGATCTCCCTCTTTTGGAGATCGACCTCTCTCTCTGTGTCTTTCAGAGAGTCAAAGATGCCCTTGGCATCTCTTTGTGCTCTGTTGTATTTGCGCCTCCAATGGGTGCAATTGTTGCAGGCATCTTCTGACGCCCTCGAGTTATCAGACCATGCCCGTTTGGACGGTCTGGATGAGGAGCCGCTGTCGCTCCCTCGTCTCCCTCCTGCGATGGACTTCATCTCTTTCAGCTCCTCGTGGAGCTGACCTGTCTGAGCAGCTACCGCTGATGCGATAACTGATTCCCAGCCTGCATTTGGCTGGGGTGTTGTTGGACCTGGGCTGAATTGGCCGATCCAGGGGTTGATCTGGCCAGGGAAGTTCCCTGGGGAGTATGCCTGGGGCTGCAGCAGCAAATGCTGCCCCTGGAATGGCGCTTGTTGCGCCATCGGTGCAGTTTGCACCACGTATGGTTGGAAGCCCCTTTGAGGAGGCTGGGGGTATGCGGTGCCTGTTGGCAATGCGGATGGTTGTTGGTTTGTGGCACTCATTTGTGCCGCGTGCGTCGTGTAGTCCATGGCACTTATCTGTGCCTGGTGTTGTTGTTGTTCTGGGGAGCCTTGCTCCCTGGGTTGTCATATCTCAATGTCCGGTGGCTTGTTTGGATCGAATTGAGGGTTACCTCCCCCAGAGAACGACATTTTGTCATTATGTTTCTCGTGGTGGTGGGAGGGGTTTTAGTTCTTGTGTGTGTGGGATTTGCTGCAGTTGTGTATGCTTTTACACATGAGCCTGTGGTTCATGTGGTCTAGGCGAGTTACTCATCTGGCCCATGTGATCTCTAGCACATGGTGTGGCTGTCCAGGTGAGTTGCTTGCCCAGAACTTTCCCACGCTCTTGGCTGTGGGCAATCGTCCCTTGGCTTTACTTCCTCTGCCTCCATTTTTGGGGGCGTAGTGATGCCGAGAGTTCCCTGTCTTCTTTGATAGGGAGGTTTTCTGGTTCCCTTACATGTGTGAGGTACTCGTCCAGGTGGATGAGGTCGTTGCAATTTCCTAGGGGTTCCCATGTGGTGTCCCCTAGCTCCCATTTAACCTTAAACCAGAGTTCGTTGTGAACCCACACGTGGTTTAAGATTTCGCGAACTACTGCTTCACGATTGGGGTCTTCCCCAAAATCGTAAAATATGTTTACTTCCCTATTTGGGAAGGTTTCTTGGTTCCTCGGCTCATGAGGTGCGAGCTGGGATACATGGAATCTTGGGTGGATTCTGTCATATCCATACAATCCCGACCTCCACTCCGGGCTCCCGGAACTCCGAACCTGACTTCCGGAGTCCTACTTCCCTTCCATCACCTTCTCCTTGCCTACTCCCAAGAGGTTATCCCACCTCCGGCTCCAACACCACCTTCGGTCTGACTCCGGAACATTCCAGGTCCGACCCCAACCTCGACACCTTCCAGACGAGTACGCAACACCTATGCTCCCGACTCCGGACCTCCGCTCCGGAATCCTGTTTGCGTCTCCGTCTCCGGAACCTCCGGTCTTAGCTCCGACCTCGGACTTTGACCCCACCTCCGCTTATACCCATTGTATTGGTTAGCTCATTCCATTTAATTACGTTTGCCAATATTCCGGAGTTTAACCTCCGAGTTCGGACTTTCCAGACTTACTCCGGACCTTGCAACTATTGCATTGTCCATTTCAATTCCGCTATTCTCCCTCATTCCTATTTGGGCTGCTGCTTCCTTTCTATTCAGTCAGCTAGCCATTCCCCACTCCCATCCTCCTTCCTTCCTCCTTGGGCCTTGGCCCTTCATTCCTCCTTTGAGAAACACCATTGAGTCAAACCCTTGACCCTCAGTGTTGTTCCTCTTTCCATCTCCCTTTGTCTCCTTTCGTCCTACCCTCGCTCCTTTTGATTCCGGACCCCTCCTTATATACAATGTACATAGTAACTTGTAACCTCAGTCCGAAATCGACTTGAATTCCCCCAAGAGACTTTCCCTCTGCTAGATCCGAGATTAGGGACCCCCAGGACAACCAGCAATGGCACAGTGCTCCGCCTGAGTCGCTGAGGCCGAGGTCCTTCCACGCTAAGTCTCTGATTCCACTCCGGAGTCGTCCGAATCCGCAAGTTCTAACAGATTCCTCGTTGTTCAAGTTGTGGTGGCAACTTGAGGACATAGTTTGACGTCTCTGGAAATGTTTCCGGAATTTCATAAGGCCCTATGTATAGGGGCTTTAGTTTACCTGCCCTCCCTTTGGGTAGGTTCAGCTTATCCGTGGATAAGCATGCAAGCTCACCTTTTCTCAAAGGCGGGTCCGGGCATCTTTTCTTATTCGCCTGGATTGTTTGAGCAGCGTGATTGTGTATTATTGGGTCGTTGTCATATCCATACAATCCCGACCTCCGCTCCGGGCTCCTGGAACTCCGAACTCCGACTTCCGGAGCCCTACTTCCCTTCCGTCACTTTCTCCTTGCCGACTCCCAAGAGGTTATCCCACCTCCGGCTCGGACACCACCTTCGGTCCGACTCCGGAACATTCCGGGTCCGACCCCAACCTCGACACCTTCCAGATGATTACGCAAAACCTATGCTCCCGACTCCGGACCTCCGCTCTGGAATCCCGTTTGCGTCTCCGTCTCCGGAACCTCCGGTCTTAGCTCCAACCTCGGACTTTGACCCCACCTCCGCTTATACCCATTGTATTGGTTAGCTCATTCCATTTAATTATGTTTGCCAATATTCCGGAGTTTAACCTCCGAGTTCGGACTTTCCGGACTTACTCCGGACCTTGCAACTATTGCATTGTCCATTTCAATTCCGCTATTCTCCCTCATTCCTATTTGGGCTGCTGCTTCCTTCTATTCAGTCAGCTAGCCATTCCCGACTCCCATCCTCCTTCCTTCCTCCTTGGGCCTTGGCCCTTCATTCCTCCTTTGGGAAACACCATTGAGTCAAACACTTGACCCTTGGTGTTGTTCCTCTTTCCATCTCCCTTTGTCTCCTTTTGTCCTACCCTTGTTCCTCTTGATTCCGGACCCCTCCTTATATACAATGTACCTAGTAACTTGTAACCTCAGTCCGAAATCGACATGAATTCCCCCAAGAGACTTTCCCTCTGCTAGATCCAAAATTAGGGACCCCTAGGACAACCAGCAATGGCACAGCGCTCCGCCTGAGTCGCTGAGGCCGAGGTCCTTCCATGCTAAGTCTCCGATTCCATTCCGGAGTCGTCCGAATCCCCGCGTTCTAACAGTCGTGTGCTGCCATTAAGTTTTCCTTTGCCTTTTGGGCGAAGTTGTTTACTCCTGGGTAGTCCGAGGGTGGTGCTGTTAGGCACATCTTTGGCATGTGGCCATAGATTAATTCGAACAGGGCAAATCCTGTTGATGTGTTCGAGCTCACATTGGTTGCGAATTCCGCCATCGACAGCTTCGCTGCCTAGTCGCATTGATCTGGTCTGACCATCGTGCATAGTATCTGTACTGTCATATCCGTGCATACCCGACCCCGACCCGACTTCCGGACCTCCACCCTCTTCACCTCCGGAGTCATAACCTACCGCTGCCGTTCCGATACTCACCCTCGGTCCTGGCAACACACCTCCTCCTTACCTCCCCGACCCTATCTCCGTCCGCTCCGATACTCATCTCGGACCGAACACTGCCCCTCTCACCATCCTCCTAAGCTTCCCCCGTCTGCTCCGATACTCACCTCCAGACCTGACTACTCTCCTTCCCGCCACTCCTTCTCCCTTACCTTTCCCTCTGCTACTCCTCCGCCACCCTTCCGCCAAGTTACGACCTTCCACCGTTGTTCCGTACTTCGCACTCGGACACCGCTCGTACCTTACTCCGAGCCTCCGTCATAGTCCCCACCTCGGACTTTGACTCCACCTCGGTCTTAGTCCATTGCATTGGTGACCTCATACTACGTAAACACCATTGCCAATATCCCTCGGACTTTCAACCCCGCCTCCGTAACCTCCGTAAGCTCCGCAACCCCCGAGCTTCATGGATCACCTTCGGCCCTCTCGCCGCTTGTAATGTATTTCTCGCATTTTCCCCTCATCCCTATTTGGACTACTGCTTCTTTCTATTCTAGCCAGTTAGTCATCATCCCCACTTCCCCTCATCCTCCTGCCCCTCTGGGCCTCGCCCTCCCTACCTCCTTTCGGATGTATCACAGGTCCTGCCTTATGACCTTCGGTACCTCTCCGCTTCTTCTACCCTTTGTTCCCGTTCGGACGTCTTTGTCCCGATTCGGTTACCCTTTGTCCTCCTTGTGCTTTTGCCCCTTCCATTATATATATCGGCGCTTGTACATACTTGTTTTGGTTTAGTCCGAAATCGACCTGAAATGCCCCCAAGAGACTTCCTGCTCACCTACTGTGAAATTAAGGACCAAATGGACAAACAGCAATGGCACAGCGCTCCGCTTGAGTCGCTGAGGCCAAGGTCCCTCCATGCTAAGTCTCCGATTCCACTCCGGAGTCGTCTGTTCCCGCCCCGTTCTAACATGTACTACTTTTTGTATCATTCTTTCCGCTTGGCCGTCACCTTGCAGGTGGAATGCAGTTGTGAATTTCAACTGCACACCGAGTATTTGGTGTAGTTCGCGCCAAAATTTTGATGTGAATTTCGAGTCTTGATCTGATATGATCGAGTGTGGTAGACCGTGAAGTCTTACAACTTTGCGAAGGAATACGAATGCTAGTTATTGTTGTTTTTATTGGAATTAGGTGGACGTTGGATGTCAACCTGCAGATGATTACCCAGAGGTAATCATATCCCAAGCTTGTTGGGAATGGACCTGTGAAGTCCATGGCTATTGATGACCACGGTGTTTCTGGGGTCGGGAGTGGGTGAAGCAGTCTGGGATTTCTCCTGGTGCTTTTCTTTGTTGTTTGACAAGTTCCGCAAGACCTGCAGAACTTGTGGGTGTCCTTCCTCATCAACTTCCACCAGAAGTATTGATGGAGGGTTTCCACTGTTTTCTTGGATCCTAAGTGTCCAAGTGTTTCGTGGATGTTTTCGAGGATTATTCCTCAAATGGACTTCCTTTTGTAATTCCCTTTCGGGACTACTATTTGGGTCGTTCCTCCTTCTCCAAGTCGGGTTATCAGCCCATCTTTTATGGAGAAGTTTTGAAATTCCCTGGGTTCTCTAGGATTTCCCGGTGGATCTGGCTTTGTGAGTATCCAGATTTTATTGCCTCAATGAGGTCTTTTCCTTCGAATTGTTTTCGAAGGTTCTCTTCTGGAATTATGATTTCTTCCAGGTTTTGGGTGCTCCCCCTAGAGTTTCCTCTAGGGTATTTCTCATGCATATTGCTGCGAGTCTTTTTCTCTGAGTTTTTACTCAGGGTACTGCTTAGCAGCAGTTCTTCATATTCCTCAATTCTGTCAGGGATAGTATCTTCTGCATTTTTGTCCAGATGGATATCCACTGACACGTAGTCGTCGAAATGCAGATCCTCATCAGTTGACGAGTCGTAGTACCGTGAAAGTGCATCTGCCACTTTGTTCTTGTGGCCTTCCACGTATTTTATTTCGCAATTAAAGCTTGCAAAGAAGGCTTGCCATCTCAGGTGTCTACCTAAGTTGTGGTTTTTCGCTTTGAAATATTCCAAAGCTTTGTGGTCCATGATTACTGTGAATTCATGGCCTCCCATGAGATTGTCTTGCCACCTCATGAGTGCTTCGAGGATGCCCAGTGCCTCGAGCTTGTAGGTGAAGTACCCATGTTGTGTGTTGGTGAACTTTTTGGACATGAATGCAGCTGGGCAGCAAGTCTGCCACTTTTCGCCCTGTCCAATTAGTGCACCCATGCCTGCTGGGCATGCATCTGTTATGACCCAGATGTGGAGTTTGCTCCTCTCTTCTTCTGAGAGGCTTTCCAGTGAATTCCACTGGACAGGCTTCAGGATTGGAGCCCTGCATGCTAGATGTTTGATCTCGTCAAAGCATTTCTGGTGGAGTGGTGTCCACCTGAATGTCTGCTTGTTTGAGCAGATTGTTTGCAGTGGCCCTGTGTAGCCACTGACATTTGGCATGAATATCGATAGATATTCTACCATTCCCAGGAATCTTAGGACTCCTGTGTGGTCTACTGGCTCTTGCCAGTTGCAGATTTTTTCCATTTTATCCACTTGAGCGTGGATGCCTTGTTTGTCCATGTGGCTTCCTAGAACATCTAGGATTGGAGCAAATGGCTGGATTTTTTCCGGCTTATGTAGAACTTCGCCCCCTTGAGACGAGTGAACAACCACAATAATGCTTTATTGTGGTTCTCCACCAAGCTTGTGCTGGTGAATATATCGTCGAACCAGACGTGTAGGCGTCTGCCTACTTCTCCTCATAGTTCCCAGGTCAACGTGCACTGGAAAGTACAGGGAACGTTGCAGTCTCCTTGCTGCATCGTGTTCAAGTTGTACATCCCGTGGGGCGTAGAGAATGTTGTCCTATGGACGTCGTCTGGATCCATGCGTATTTGTTCATATGTGTCCGACATATCGATCTTGGATCGGTATGTTGCTCTGGCAACTGATTCTTGGATCAGTTGCATGTCTGGCATTGGTGTGACGTCGAGGATCATGTTCGAGTTACAATTCCTCGCATCTATTACCGTGCACAAAGATCCATCTGCTTTGCGGATACACAGTAGGAGGCATGCTTGCTCGCTGTTCATGGGATACCACCATCTGTCAGGGCACACCCACCTGACCTGGCTCCACCTGGCCCAACCTGACCTGGTACCCCACTGTCCACCCCTCCTCACCTCCTCCCCCCTTTTCCCTCCTCTCCCTTCATCCATGCTTCCTCACTCCTTATCCTACATGGATGACCTTCTTTGTATCAATGTACCATTGACCCACCTGCAGCGCACCCACCATACACCTGGCCCAGGCACCTCAGGCGACTTCCTGCTGTGCCCGGTATGTGTGCCTGCACCGGATGCCCTTGGGATCTCCCATGGAGACACCCGGGTGGTTACGGCTGTGTGCAAGGGTGATGTGGCATCTGTCATGTGATCTAAGCCACATGTATATAAATGAACCTGAAGTGGGAACCAAAGAAGTAGCCTTCTTCTCAACTTTCCACTTCAGTCTAAGTGGTGAGGGACCACTGTCCCACATCAGGCCTGTCAGTACGCACACCCGATCTGCCCCCCGCCAGGCTCTCAGCCTCGGACGCTACACCTGGGCTCCCTTGACCCCGGATGAGTCCCTGACACCATCCTGCTTTTACATAGTGATCTATTTTGGTCGCTAGTGCTTCCTGCAGTGCTGCAGGACATCTCAGGGTGTTTTCCCGAATTTTTTTGTTCGGATCCTTTAATGGGATTTGATGGTTCACCTCCCTCAAGGGAGGCATTTCTAATGGTGCTGGCACCATTACAGTTTCGAATTTCTCTCTCCACCACTCCCTGAGTATTTCGAACTCGGGGTTGTTCATGGAGAGACCTTCCAGATGTGGTACGTCTGGAAGTTCTAGTCCTTCCGGACTAGGATTGGGCCAACCTTCAGGGCACTTTCTTTCGATTACCCTGAGGTGTGTTTCAATCCCACCTTCCTGTCAGGGGGGCTTCTTTTTTGGTTGTTCTCAAGCTCTTGCTCGAGTTTTCCATCTGTGTGATCTCGTCACACGGTCTTTGCTGACTCCAAGGGTATCTATGTTGCCCTTGTTCACCATTCTCACTTTGTGGGACCGGAAGTCTAAGCTTACCTGGTTTTTGTTTAACCAGGGGGCGCCAAATATGGCGTCGTATCTATCGATGTTAATTACATCGAAGTAGTGTTTTTCTACGTGGCCATTGATTTCAATGTCCATGTTTGTTCCAAACAGGATCTGTGATCTTGTTCCTTTCGTCCCCATTTGAAGGACAACTGGGTTCTCCAATTGGAGAATTGGGATATGGACCACACAGATGAAGTCCAGCGATATAGCGTCCGTTTTGGCTCCACTGTCAAATAGCGTGTAGGCTTTTACACCTGCTATTTTTATATGAGCCATCAGCATTCTCTTTGTTGAGAGCAGTCTGTTTGTGGGGTATTTTCCCACGTCTTTCGAGATGCGGAATTTCGCATCAAACAAGGGGGTCTGGGTTTCGATGGACTTTTGGTCCTTCTTCCCTTTCTCCTTGTTTTCCTTGGGTACTTTGGTGTATTTCCCCAAGGCGTCTTTTCTTGGTGCTTCCACCAAGGCTTCGGCAGCTTTCTCGTCTGCTGTGTTTTCTAACTGGTGCACTACAGCCAGTTTGATTTTATAATTTATGTCATCATAATTGATGACTGACATTGGGCCCATCCTTATGGTCCCAACGTTGACTTCCTCACCCTCTGAGTCAGGTGAGTATTGAGGTCCTTCGTATGGGTCCTCTACTTCGAAGCTTGATGCTCTGGAGTTACCAGAGTTGTTCTCCGGTTTTTCGTCTGATGAGTCTTCCGACTCTTCTTCTGATGCGTTCATGATCTCCATGGCAGCTATGTGCCTTGGTTTTTTGTTGCTCGTTGCATTGTGTCTTGGTGTCAGAATCGGGAATATTGTCAGAGTCGGACATACTGTCCGAAGACGGATGGAAGATGGATGGGTCTCTGTATGAGTTGGGGTCGGAGATTGTGGTGGAAGCCTGTTGGAGCGCGCATGCGTGGATATGCGGGCGGAAATATGCGGCGCGTCCGGAAGCGCTGTTCAAGGTTAGCAGAGTGGGATCACAGCCTCAGCGACTCAGGTGGAGCGCTGTGCCCTGAGCTTGATGTTTGGGGGAGATCCTGTATTTACAGACTGACACTTACAGCGGACTTCAAACAAGACTTGCGGGCAGAGCGGACCTGTAGGAGGAGCACGGACTCAGAGGGGGGAAGCCCCCTTTGCAGAAGGAGGGACTCAGACCAGACAGGGGGGGTACTCTAGTTGATTTCAGACTGAGGTCCCCAAAAGTATTTACAAGGTATAAGTAGGTAAGAGAAATCAAAAGAGGGACTGGTCGGTCCGGTGTGGAAATAAGCAGAAATGAGCAGGGACTTGTCAAACTAAACCAAGGACGAGAACCCGGGAAATGGGAGGCAAGGAATGAATAACGTCAAAGCGGATCAAGTACCAATATTGACAGATTAAATGAATGAATAGGAAGGTGCAATAGCACACGGATCAAGTGCCAATATTGGCAAGTTAAGCAAATGAAATGGGTGAACATAATAGGCACTCGGCAAGGAATGAATGAATGCTGCCATGTTACGGATACGGAGTCTCCAACGACCATATCCATCGCATAGTCAAAGACTTCTCCTCTCTATCGCTCCCCCTTCTTTCTCACTTTCGTCCTCTATCCCAATACCCTACCCTCCTTACTCGTTCTACCCCTTTCCCCCCCCTCGTGCAAAGCTTTCCCCATTGGGGTTTTGGTGCTGGCCGAGGTTACTTGTGTTTCATGGGATTTCCCACGACCTTACCATTTGTAGATAGTCACACGTCTTGTACGGAAACCGCCGAAGGCGGTTCCCGCTAACTAACAACTACTCTCTACAACTGTCTTGTGTGTCGTCTTCTGTACAACCCATCCTGTGACCCAACTGAACCGTGTGACTGTACAACTCACAACATGTCTTATAAGTCTGGTTATGTTGAGTCCTCTAACGGTCCTCGCCGTGAGAACTCGAGGTCGTGAGTCGAAGACTCTCGACCTGTGTATCATCCTATGGAATCTGTACCCTACGGGACCTCATCTCTCCGCTCTCCCCCCAGTGCTCGACAGACAACGTCACATCACGATCTTGGTGATCGTGAATACTCTGAGGTCCACTTTCCCATGATGCCGGCATGTTCGCTATGCGAACACCAAGTAGCCGCCCGTCCACTGTCAGTTCCCTCCTTCGTCAGTCATCATATTCCCCCGCCAACGGTACGTTCCCTTTGGGAACACCAAGTCACCGAAGGCCCCATTAGTCAATCCTTATTGCACACTCATGATATCAACCTGCTACCGGTATGTTCGCGCTGCGAACGCCAAGTACCCGATGGCAGTTATACGAAGTTCTCACCCACCTCACGAGTCGTGACCTCGCACACGGTATGCTCCATTGAGGAGTGCCAAGTACCTGTGGCTGACCCGTCCATTATGACGTCTCCGACTACCTACCATCAATTCCTTAATAGCTCACTACATCATCAATCACGATCGATGGGAATTCGATCGTCCACACCCTTGCAAGACTGGGACCACTCATCGATTACATATCCCATTATGGTACAGACTAGATACGACGTTCATCATCCTGCTATAAGAACGGATCGAGGATTGGGGATTTCCCCCCATCCCCGTAACATGCCGAGTGGCAAAAGGCCAAAGGAAAAGCGGGGTCGGTACGTGGCACTGACACAAGTCTGCAAAATGGGATGCAGGAATCAGCGTGGTGCTGATAAGTCCGCAACAGAGGGTGGTCCATCAGTGCTGTCACAAATGAGGACAGCATGATGGCCAGCAAAGGTACAGAGGGGAGTGTTGACCTGACTACAGGGTGTGGAGGTCAACCAGGAGTGGCAGGGGTGCAGAGGGTGCAGAGGTGGGCAGAGGTCCGGATGTGGAAGATGCGCGGAATATGGAAGATGCAAAATATGCAGAGGATGCGGAGGCAGGGATGTGAGACTGAGTTGTGCTATAGGCCTAGGATGAACCAGAGGGACTGGATGCTGGGAGCACCAAAGGCTCGGGAACTGGAAGTGAGGTCGGAATGCTGGCAGGGTCCAGGGTCTGATTGTTGGCAAAGTCTCACTTGATAGGGCAGGGGGCCAGACATCAGATTGAGGGCTGGTTGGATCGGGTTTTGGGTCAGCAGATTCGCCTATCGGCTTTGGTTCGCTGCTGATGGAGCCCCAGGATTTGTCGGTCATGACACTTGGGCAATCTTTTGTTTGCCCTATTTTGCCGCATTTGCTGCAAATTGGAACTGAGTTTTGGTCAGTTTTCCTCGAGTTTTTCGAGGATGTATCCTCTTTCCATCTGGATTTCGGCTCTTCAGCCTTCTTTCCTGATGGGAGGGCTCTACTGCGGCTCGTGGTTGCCGTGGTGGTTGTTCGGGTATAATATCCCGATTTGTAGGCTGAAGACATCTTCAGCCTGTCGATTATCTTGTCTACACGAGATATTGCTTTTAACATCTCCTCATTTGAGGAGAAGTCTGCTCTGATTCTGTCATGAGCGATCATTTCCCTCTTCCATTCAAGGGGGATGTAGTTTAGGAACCTGGCATTGAAGGATGCCTGGTCTGGCGGCATCACCATCTGGGATGCTGCTTTAGACAGTTCTAAGTAGAACTGTTTTAGGCCTTTTTCCGCTTTGTATTTAACATTGCAGTACTTCTTTGTCGCGTTCAATGTGGCAGAGGCTTTAATGAAGGTTCTCATCAATATGTTGAGAACTTCAAGGAACATGCCCTCGTCTCCTCTGAGGAGAGTTTCGTCTCGGAGTCTTATTCCGAGGTCGAACGTGGGTCCCCCTAATCCGTGAATCAAGCAGTCCAGGTGGACTTCATCGAATTGGGGACCTTTGCATCCTCGCGAGGCGAGGAATCCCAGTAGTTCTGTGAACCACTGCCAGAACGATTCCATGTCGTTCTCCCCTGACCATTTCTTGTCAGGAAAAGTCGGCCCATTTTTTAGAGCTTCAGGCTTCACTCCCTCTGGGTAGGGAGTGAGTATTCTCACTTTGGCCATTCTTATGGCCTTTTTGTACCATTTCTCCAGGTACTCCTCTTGCTCCCCTGCCTTCGCAGGGTCGCTATCCAATGGAGATCTCTCCTTTGGGGGGGTTTTTGCTGGGGGGAATCTTCCTCGCAGCGTTTCTTTGGTTTCAGGCAAATTTGCCTGAAGTTGTACTTGGATTCTCTCATTGTTTTGAGAGAGTGTGGTTGTGTTACCTCTCTGTTCAAGAGGTTCATCGAAGGTGGACATTTGGCTGAACCTTTGGTACGTGCCGATTCTCCTCCTAATTTCTGAACGATGCCTTCTTTCAGCATCGTCTTCTCCTATCCTTGGGAGAAGGATCTCCTTAGTGTCTCTGTCGAGTTGCTGATGATACTCCAGTGTGCTTTCACTGGTGGTTCCTTTCGTGAATTTTTCACGAGTTCTGTTTTTGTCCTGGCCCGTGGCCCAGGGGTATTTTTTTTGTTTCCTCACTATTTTGTGAGAAGTTTATCTCCTTCAGCAAGTCCATCTGCTCACTGATTTTTTCAGTCAACGTGTCGATTGCGTTGGCCATTCTTTCTAGAGTTATCTCTAGACAAGCCATGCTATTGTGGTTCGTTTCCTCGATCTTTTTTTGGATCGAGTTTATCATGTTTATTATGCATGATTCCTGGTTTTCCAGGAGGAAGTTTGGTTGGGCGAGCAGTGACTCCCCCCAGTTGACATTGCCGCTTCTGGGGGTTCCAGAAGGGGTTCTTGGAGTGAACACTCCATGGTCGCTTTGTTTAGGCGAGGCCATTGTGGAGGGTGCTTCCCTTTCATAGAGGGGTCTGTTCACTGGTTTTTCCTTACTTTTCCGTAAGGCTTCCTCAGTGAACTCCCTCATTTCGGTTCGCCTCCTCTTCATTATCTCAGAGACCTCCTCCGAGGTTGGCGACCTTGCCTTGTCTGGCATGGCGTGGGGTAGTGTAACCAGCAGAAGTTCTTTTGGAGCTTCTGCTCTCTGGGAGATCCTGCTCTCAGGGCATTTTTTCGCGCCTTCTCAGGCTGGAAGCCTGAGAAGAAGTTGGTCTTCGTTTTCCATCCTCCATTTGGACGGAACCTGGAACAAGTCCAGTAGTTTTTCAGATAGCCGATGCGGAGGCTCTTCCCTTTGTTTCCCTTTGTCTGCCTTTGGGGCTTGACTTGGGGACATGGAGGAGGACTCCAGGGGATAGTTGGGCCCTGGAGTTTCCTGCAACTCTATCTGATCAGCTTTTTGGGCTGATCGTTCGGCGCTTATGCATTTATCATGCAAGTCGATCACCTCCTGTGGAGGTGAGGGATCATCCCCAGCTTGGGTTAGATCAGTATGTCATGGAGTTCTAGGGGTATTGGGCCCCGCACTTACTCCACATAAGTTTCTAAAACCTTCAGGGGCCAGCCCTGAGGTGGTTGCTTTTACCGGATCACCGGATCATGTTGATCCTCATCATCATCTGATGACGGCTGTTGATTTGAATCTCCCATGATGGGAGATTGTGGTTTCTTAATGAACCACTCATTTCTTTTTAACGTTGCTGCAGATGCAACCTTGCCCTTGTGGGCATGTTTAGGTGCCATTGGTGCTACTGAGTCAGATTGTTAAGATGTTAAGTTTTTGTGGGTTGTGTTGTAAAACACACCTCATACACTTAAAAAAGTGTGAGGTCTCAGTGGGTAGCTCAGCACACAGAGCCATAAGTGATACAATGGTGTGTATTTTACGGTAGTGTGTAAGCAGTTACCCAGAGGTTACTGCTTACCCACGTGACTATATGTATCTTAATTACATATGGCTTGGGGTTTGGGGCTATTGCCCTGACACATCCCCAACCTCGGAGCCCCCAAATCCTGTGATCTCCTCCAACTCCCCCAATGGTCACCACCCCCCCATTTCAATATATTACTTACACCTCCCTAAGTACAGAACCCCAAAGGCCTCTGGACAGCTCTGACACCTGCAAGCACACCCCCACCTCTGCTGGGCTATTTAGTTGCCTACCCTGCAAGTCCACCTTCGGACCACACCTGTTACAGGAATGGGTTCTGGGGAACCCAACCTGAACCGTTCAGCTCACTAATGGAGGTGGCTGCGCAGCCATCGGAGGGAGAGCGGAATAGGATGGGTGTCTGGAAGTACAACCTGTGGGTTGGCCAACGGTAACTTGGCGCTCCTGGGAGTGTACCGGTAGCGAGTATGATGTGGGCTCCTTGAGGGAGCCACCTGGCTGTCTGCTAATGGGGACTTGGCGCTCCTGGGAGCATGCCGGTAGCTGGTGTACTGGGAGTGGTTGGCTAGCGGTGACTTGGCGCTCAATGGAGCGTACCGGTAGTGTGGGATACTGGGACTCCCAAAGGGAGTCACCCAGTTGGTGGCTATCGGTGACTTGGCGCTCGCAGGAGCGTACCAGTAGTGGGAGTTGTTGGGGAAAGCGGGCTGGTGGACCAGTGCATGGTAGTGGGTGACCGTGGGAAGTGGGACCTGTGGGTGCGTAGCCAGGCATCCTGGAGCTGCCTGGACCATATCCCTCTCCTAAGGAGGTGGGATAGACTACAGTTCCTGATAGGGAACTTCTGGTTGGATGGGAGTGACTGCTCAACCACCCAGTGGACTGGTGGGAGCAGGCAGCAGGAGGTTGGGCGTGGGAATGCCCTCCTCGTTGCGGTTTTGTCATGGAGAGGATGAATAGGGAAGTGGACATGGTTCCGAGGTTACAGGTTGAGTTTACAGTGGTGGCACAAAGGTGAGGATGTTACAATTGCGGTACAATGTTTGTGGGTTATGTATTTGATAATGAGAACATTTCCGGCATCTGCCTTATACATCATATGACTTCTAACTATCTAATATAAAACTCATAATGGTCAAAGGAAGTCCCTTGAAACTCAACAAATCCCCCAGCACCAAAACCCAGTGGGAAAGCTTGGCATGGGGTTTGACAAAGAAATAAAGTTGAAGGGGCTAAGGTTTGATTGTCTATAGTCATGGACCATAAGATTCCAGGTCCATTCCCATAACAACACCCTCCATTCCACTTCTGGGTTAAACCCATAACCCAAGTCGCCAGTAGTATTCAGTTGGCTAACCCTTGACCCTGTGTTAGACACAGGTCTGGGGTCGGCACCGAGGGTTGCTGTTGTGGGCTGCTATAGGCCGCGATGGCCACAATGCCATGAACAAGGCCCAAGGGTAGGGCATTTGGCCTCAGCGACTCTAAAGAAGCACTGTGCCCCCTAGCTGTCTCTTGGCCCTCATTTCAGACTCACTGAGATTGCCTTGCTGGGGTCAGGACTTGGGGAGTCATGGTCAAATCAATATTAGAGCTAAAGTACTATAATGTATCATACAGGATATATATAGGAGGAAAGAATGAATGGAAGCAGACCTGGGCCGAAGGGTCCGGAAGCAAACATGAATAAGGAGCAGGGTTGGCCGCATAGCAGCCAGCAATGACCATGGGTCAAAACAAACAATAATAGATAAACAAAGGAAGGAGTGTAGGGCTGCGATAGCGGCATAGGAGCAGTATTGGCACCAGACTCGGAGTTGGGCCAGAGTCAGGTGTGGAAATAGTAGCGGCCCTGTATGGGCCAGGTGGGCAGAGCAGAGGTGTTGCGCTTGGTGCGGTGCTGGAGGCAGACTCAGGGTGGGAATGTTACGGATACGGAGTCTCCAACGACCATATCCATCGCATGGTCAAAGACTTCCCCCTCTCTATCGTTCCTCCCCTCTTTCTCCCTTCCGTCCTCTATCCCAATACCCTATCCTCCTTACCCGTTCTACAGTTGCAGACACGCAAACACAAGAAATTTTCTATAGCGGAATTCTCCAAGCAGTTAAGCTCTATTTTGACAAATTCGGATACCTTTAGACGAAATATGCTCAAAAATGCAATCTTTGGATTTTTATCTATTTTTTTTAGCCACCGCAAAATTTTGCGCCCAAATTTTCAAAATTTACCTAATAATTTTGAGCGTTTTTATCATACCAAGACATAGTGAAATGTATTTAGAGCAGAATATATGTCAGTCCTTGGTTCACATAAAATAAAATGACCATCGAACTTCATCCATAGCTGCCATAGTGCTCTCTGATACAGCACAGTGGCTTTTCTGCTTCTTAGCCACCCATGCAGCTGCTTTCCCAGTCAGCCCCTTGTGGTAGAGTTCATACAGGAACTATGAATTAAAATTAATATCAAGTTAGCTCACCTTCCCCCTTCTTTGCATCTCAATCCTCTTTTTTGCTGTTGCATAACTCATTCCATCCTTTGGACAGTATGTTAGTTCATCAACAAGAGTTGCCACAACACTGATTTTCCTTGAGAATTCCTCCAGCATGTCATCGTAAGTTTTCTTTGGATTCGGATGCCAAGAATGGGACACTTGGATGCACAGCTCAGACACTTGAGGATTGACATGTTGCAATATGGAGTATGCGCATAGTTGGGTCGGAAGCAAATTGGCCCATCATTGCTCATCCCCATTTTATGCCTTAATTTGGCTTCCCATATTTCTGTTTGCTCATAATCATCATCTTCGCTATCAAAACTATCAAATAAGCCTAAGATTGAGTCCCAGCGCTTATTTTTTAGCCGCCCGCAAAATTTTCGCACCTCACAAGAAATTAAAAGCTCGATTTATGGACTTCTGGGCATGGAGAATGATTGGAATTGACGAATTATGACAATTTGACAAAAAACGGGGCTTTTATCATGAGAATTCATAATCAAGGAAATTTTTCTTGTGTTTGCTTGTCCGCAACTGTACCCCTTTCCCCCCTCGTGCAACGCTTTCCCCATTGGGGTTTTGGTGCTGGCTGAGGTTATTTGTGTTTCACGGGATTTCCCGTGACCTTACCATTTGTAGATAGTCATGCGTCTTGTACAGAAACCGCCGAAGGCGGTTCCCACTAACTAACAACTGCTCTACAACTGTCTCATGTATCGTCTTCTGTAACAACCCTCCCTGTGACTCAACTGAACCCGTGTGATTGTACAACTCTCAATATGTCTTATAAGTCTGGTTATATCGAGTCCTCCAATGGCCCTCGCCGCGAGAACTCGAGGTCAAGAGTCGAAGACTCTCGACATGTGTATCGTCCTATTGAATCTGTACCCTATGGGTCCTTGTCACTCCGCTCTCCCCCCAGTACTCGACATATGATGTCACATCACGATCATGGAGATCGTGAATACTTTGAGGCCCACTTTCCCGTGATGCCGGCACGTTCGCTATGCGAACGCCAAGTCGCCGCCCATCCACCGTCTGTTCCCTCCTTCGTCAGTCATCATGTTTCCCCGCCAACGGTACGTTCCCTTTGGGAACGCCAAGTCACCGAAGGCCCTATTAGTCAGTCCTCATTGCATGCTTATGACATCAACCTGCTACCAGTACGTTCGCACTGCGAACGCCAAGTATCCGATGGCAACTATACGAAGTTCTCACCCATCTCACAAGTCGCGACCTCGCACACAGTACGCTCCATTGAGGAGCGCCAAGTACCCGTGGCTGACCCGTCCGTCCTGGCATCTCTGACTACCTACCATCAATCCCTTAATAGCTCACTACATCACCAATCGCGATCGATGGGAATTCGATCGTCCACTCCCAGGCAAGACTGGGATCACTCATTGATTACATATCCCGTTATGGTACAGACCAGATATGACCTTCGTCATCCCACTATAAGAATGGATCGAGGAATGGGGAATTTCCCCCATCCCCGTAACATTGGTGCCCCAACCCCAGTGCAAGAAACTCGCACCATGCCACCAAAGACGGTGTCCCTGTGGGAGACGAACCAGTCACCCTGGCCCAAGTGACACACGAATTGTATCCTCCTTCCCGCCCCACGAGGATCAGTCAGTCAGATCGTAGATCCAATTCAAGAGATACCTCGCCAGTAGGTGAAGACGTGCATTCCTCGCCCGGCACATTCCTAAGACAACAAGCTCTCAGGCAAGTCATCGAAGCTCTTGGAGAGTTTGAAGGTGGAATTTTTGAGGATTTGAATAACTACATGAAACGTATACAAAATTGGTGTCATCTCGCTCCCGCTGATCTCGAGAAAGAGTCTGTTGGAGCCGGTCTCGAAGGAGAGCCTTTGAGATATCGACTAGGGACCGTCTGGCAGGTCGAGCTAACCAACCTGCTCATGAAAATTACCGAGTTCACCCAGCTAGCCACCAAGGCCAACTTAGCCGCAGGTGATTTCGTAGTGGATCCCCGAGGCGACCTCGCCCTGATATTCACCATAAGAGGATGGTCGTCGCCTAAGGAGTTCAGCATTGCATGGAACTTCCTAGACCAGCGTTTCAATTCCTTCAAAAAACATTTCGATGCCATCAAGAAAGCTGCTCGTCCTTCACGGGAATTTGACGAGTCGCGCATGAGTGGACTCAGGTTGGCGAATGTCTTGCCCACCAAGTTTACGGATCCTGGGCAAGTCAAGGAGGCGTGGTCGACCGAAATGCGACCCACTTGTCAACCTGAAGCCCTCCCGTCGGGATGGACTACATTTGAGGATCTCATATCTCCCGCAGAAGAGACCACTTTCGTCCGTAAATGCACCCTACCGTCCAGGGCCTTCCCGGTGCCTAGACCAAGCATTAATGTCGCTGCCGGGATGCTACTCAGAGACGAACCCTCGATGCCATTCGTCACAGTTCGTCGAGAGACCAACGCTTTCGAGAACCCCAAGGAGAACGTGGGTTACATGGAATTTGTGAAAGGTCTGAAGGTCGGAAGGAAGACAGAGCTGGGACCTGTCGAGGAGAGACTTGATCCCGACAACTGTGGACCCGAACCCCCTCGTGTCCCTCACCATCCGGCGAATGAAGGACCCATTGGATCCAGAGATCCAGGTCATGATCCGAGACAACCGCCTCCCGACCCCTGGCAGCCGCCACCACG
Organism: Cantharellus anzutake; assembly: GCF_015039405.1. Lineage (NCBI taxonomy): Eukaryota > Fungi > Basidiomycota > Agaricomycetes > Cantharellales > Hydnaceae > Cantharellus > Cantharellus anzutake. Next base: position 1,542,114 of record NW_024066951.1, read on the forward strand.
AGGTGCGGGTCCACCACCCCCATCAGGACCACCACCTCCACCTGGACCACCTCCTCCGCCCGGTGGGGCTCCATACCTGGGGCACATTCTACCCATCAGATACGCTGGGGCACCGCCCCCTCCCCCGCCTCCCGGACCTGGAGCGTTGGCAGCGCCTCAGCAGAATCCTGGATACAGACCTCCTCCTCTCGACTGCACGCAACCTTACGTGGATCGCAAATATACTGCATCAGACTTCCCGGAGTTCGATGGTTCGATCGACAGCTATATAACGTGGTGCAGCATATGTCGGAACCTGGCCAGGCACTCGCCTGCTTTCGCCCAACAAATGACCCGCATACTTCCTGATCGTTTCAAGGGTGCTATGGCAGACTGGTGGTCGACTGTACCGGTCGCTGACAAGTTGTATTTTACCACCAATTGGGAAGATCTACACGGATATGTGCTACATTTCTTCTTAACACCCACCTTCCTCGACAAGATTCGAGATCGATTCCACGCTTGTAGGTACCGTAAGGGTGAAAGGTACTCTAAGGAGTCCCCACACGACTTCGCGACATGCAAACTACGACTCCTACGCATCCTATATCCACTTGCCGATGTTCCTGGACCAGAGGTCTTGAGGGGCGAGGCCCAAAGACTTCTAGAAGACATCCCAAAAGGATGGTGGGCCCATCTCAACATCGATCAGGTCGACACAGCCGAAGAACTCTTACGGCTGACTAAACTTAAGCATGATGAATTAGTAGCTAGCAACGAGTTCAGTATTGACGTTTTAGCAAACCGAGTCGCCCGCATTAATTTGGAGAGGAATAAACGCGGAGGAGACCGTGTCGAGACCAGAAGCGTCACCATCGTGTCCGGAAGCCAGACCTACCCTACGAGCAACTTCAAGTCGCGGAAGAAAACGCCCAGACTGTGTCGGCACTGTGGAAGTGCAAACCATTGGGACAACGACTGTCCCCCTAGGAAGGCTGATCGAGCCAGGAATGACCATAAGGAACGTGACAACTCGTCCAAGTTGGAAAGTACCTACCGACGGGCTTATGCTGCCTTAGTGGAAGGTCAGGAAGCAGAATTCGCAGTGGCCTACACAGAGTTTTGTACCCTGTCCGATTCCGAATCGTCGGACATACCTGACATAGATAATGCTGAAGATTCTTCCTTTTCTTACATTGCAGCCTGTACGTGGAAGGAGATCCTGCCTGACGAGAGACTCATTGGGGCCGCCCTGGTCCCGGGTGAGATATATGAAGCCTGTAAGATATTCGAGCGACCCCCAGGTCAGCAGTCCTTAGGATCTGACGCTTGTCGAGTCCATTGTCATATCAACACAATAGACGGGATCGAGATAGAAGTGTTGGCCAACTCTGGGGCAGCCTGCATGCTAATATCGACTGACCTGTACAACCATATTAAAGGAGAAGGCACCCGCATTAAGCAAGGATTGAAATTGAATTTGGTTCAGCTAACAGGGAAGGCTAAATGCCAAGGCTACACAACGATTGACTTATACCTGCCCTCACAACGAGGTCACGTCCTGTTGCGGGGTGTGGAAGCTTACGTACTCAAGGGGATGACCATCCCTCTGTTGATAGCCGAAGACGTGCAGACAGCGTTCCAGCTGCATACCATGCGTCCACCTGAACGAGAATTCTGGCAAGTGGCAGACTCAGACCACCAGGTTCCCCTCAAGAGCCAGATTCATCACACGCCCGCCCATCCAGTTATAGCTGGTCCTTCTCATTCTCGAGAACCTAAACGAGTGAACATCTCGGGTACAGGTCGACCAAAAATCACGGAGGATGTGACCTTAGAACCGTACACAGTCCGCCTGGTTGGGGTCACTGGTAACTTCGACCACAACTCGGGAGTATGCCTCATCGAAGGATGGAGGACGGGATGGAAGCAGGGTGACTGTCTGCCACCTCCGACCATGCTCGTAAACACCACCCATCCCCTTAGGCTGCCCTTGACCAATCCAAACCCATACCCGATCAAAGTCCAGAGCGGGACAACGATAGCATCCATGTGCAATCCCAACGAGGATCTAGATGGCGCCGAACAACTAAGCGAGCCTCAGATCCATGAGTTCCAGAGTAAAGGACTATTAATACAGGCTGTCGCAGCGGAAGCCAATGTCCTGGGACAACCTGAGGAAGTCCATGATATCGACGGAGCTTTAGTCGGACCAAAGACAGTGGAGATGATACCTGGAGACGAGGTCCTCCCTGAAACCTTGGTGGATGTGGTAGACGTAAACCCAGAGTTATCGCCCGAAGAAAAGGAGCAGCTCCGAGCCTTGGTGCAGAAGCACGGGAGGGCCTTCGCTACGGCTGGGAACCTGGGACGATATGATGCCCACGTGCATATATCATTAAAAGAAGGCACGAAACCCATCTCGCTTCCGCCATACCACGCCTCCCCTCTGAAAAGAGAGATCATCGATAAACAGTTAGACGCCTGGTTAGAGATGGGAGTGATCGAGCCGTCCCAGAGTCCCTGGGGCACCCCGGTTATAATCGTCAGCCAAAGAGGGAAGAATAGGCTCTGCGTGGATTGGCGAAAACTGAATGAGGTCACTATCCCAGACGAGTTCCCCATTCCAAGACAAACGGATATTCTACAGGCCCTTTCCGGCTCCCAATATATGTCAACCTTCGACGCGCTATCAGGGTTTACGCAATTGGAGTTCGATCAAGAATCAAGAGACAAGACGGCCTTTCGTACCCATCGCGGATTGTTTCAATTTACGAGGATGCCCTTTGGGTGGCGAAACGGCCCACCCATGTTCCAAAGAGTCATGCAGGAAGTCCTAGCTCCTTTCCTGTGGCAATTCGCCCTAGTGTACATCGACGACATCATAGTATACTCCACATCTTTCGCCCAACACTTGACACATATAGATCGAGTTCTTGATGCTATAAAGAGGGCTAACCTTACGCTTTTGCCGCCCAAGTGTCATTTAGGATACCAGAGTTTGTTGCTACTGGGTCAAAAGGTATCCCGCCTGGGACTCTCCACTCACAGGGAAAAGGTGCAAGCCTTACTGGAGATCGAAGAACCCCAAAACAGGAAGGCGCTGCGCACCTTCCTTGGAATAGCGGTTTACTTCTCCTCGTTCATACCTCAATATTCACTCATTGCCAGACCCCTCTTCGACTTGAAAGATGGGGCTCCCTGGATCTGGCACGAGCCGTGCAAACAAGCCTTCTCATTGTTGAAATACGCCCTAGCCACGGCTCCGGTCAGGGGACACCCCATGAAAGGGTTGGGTTATAGGCTCTATACCGATGCGTCTGACGTAGCTGTGGCAGGTACGTTACAGCAGATACAGCCGATGACTATTAAGGACCTCAAGGGGACGCATGCCTACGAGAAGTTGAAACTCGCATATGATCGGCAGGAGCAGATCCCTGAGTTGGTAAAGAAGTTGAACGCCGGGCAAGACAATCACCCCCTACCTGCACAGTGGGCGTCCGCTTTCAAAGAATCTACCGTCCAGGTGGAAAGGGTTATCGCCTATTGGAGTCGAACGTGCAAGGGTCCCGAGACCCGATACTCGGCAACAGAGAGAGAAGCCTTAGCAGCTAAGGAATCGTTAGTCAGGTTCACGCCGTTCATCAAGGGCGAGGACCTACTCCTAATCACGGACCACACGGCACTACAATGGGTGAGGACCTTCGAAAACTACAATCGTCGCCTAGCGGCATGGGGTCTAGTCTTCGCAGCATTCCCGAAGATGACCATAGTCCACCATCCGGGACTTGCACATTCTAACGTAGACCCCTTATCTCACTTGGCCCGGACCCCGGAAACGATATCCCCAAACGTGGAAAAGCTACTCAGTCTAGAAACCAGCCTGGCTCAGGAGGACCTTATCCAAAGTTGGAGCACGTATCTGCGCAAGGACCCAGTGAAAGGAGCCTTTGTGGTTACCAGGGCACGGTCTCGCACCGTAGATAAGTTAGACCTATCGTGTAGCATGGACATCGTGGACGAAGATCAAGTGGAAAAGGGCACGACAAGTTTATGGTTGGGTTTAGCCCCGAGAACAGCCGAGGAATTCCGTCTGGCCTACTACATGGACGAAGAATTCGGGGACATATACCGCAAAACTCTTGACGGCGGTGTAGCAGGAGGTGCCTACCAAGTGTCAGAGGAAGGGTTGCTACTTTGGGACGACCTGCAAACCAACCGATGCCTATGTGTCCCGAGAAGTCTGAGGACCACGATCCTCAAGGAAATTCATGACACCCCTCACGAGGCCGCCCACGCGGGTATAGAAAGAACGCTGAAGCACCTGAAATCTAAGTGTTATTGGAAGGACCTTGGAAAGGATGCTCGACAGTATGTGGAAACTTGCGATGTCTGTCAGAAGATCAAGCATGACAGAGGCAAAATGCCGGGTCTGCTGAAACCCTTGCCTGTCCCAGACTTGCCATACCACACGATAACCTTGGATTTCATGACTGGATTACCCCCTCCTAAAGGAGCCATGCAGCCAGACGCCATCTTGGTAGTGGTAGACAAGTTCACGAAATATGGGCATTTTATCCCATGCTCTTCCACCACAGACGCGACGGGCGCTGCAGACTTATTATGGCGCCATGTGATTAAACATGTGGGGTTGCCCGCAGTAATAGTCAGCGACCGGGATCCTCGTTTTCTCTCGACGTTCTGGTCATCCTTAGCACATCACTTCAACACTAAGCTGGCGATGTCTTCAGCTGCGCACCCGCAAACGGACGGACAGACGGAAATAATGAACCAGCAATTGGAAGTCATGTTACGAGCTTATGTCAATAAGGACAGGGACGACTGGCATGAATTCTTGGACGTTGTAAGGGGGGCAAGGGATCTACCACCCTAACGAGAAAGAGAGGGGGCCACAGAGTTGGTAGTGCTCGGGGGAGGTTCGGATGGTGAGGAGGGGGGAGGAGAAATGGTCCGGGTGCGATGTGATAAAAATGATAATCTCGTAAATCTCACTGATAATCAAACTGATGGGAACTCTGTCCCTGCACTATGTCTTGAGCCTCTTTGGCTTCGTATTCGCCGCTCTGGGCACTGGTAAACTTTGCTAGAACTTCATGTTTGTTGGGGAGCACCTCTCTCTGTTGGGGGGAGTCCTTTTTTTTTGTAAATACAGGAAAGAGGGTAACTATAAATATGAAAGAAATACGTGGAAATCCGAATGATCCGACGGGTTTAGGACGGCAACAGATCCACAAGGAACAAATAAGAAAAAAGCAATATCAAAGAAATATTGATGTTGTTAAGGAAATAAAGAACCATGGCGATCGCCTCAACCGCTGAACCAAATCCGTCGCTCGTAACATCGTTCGACTCGTGTTAACAAGGGCTTTCCAACGATACCAAATTCGTCCGGATCGGTGGAGAATTGATGGAGATACAGAGGAAGCGGTGGAATATGCGGGTGACAGTTGCCCAATTTGGAAACTGATGGTTGTCCGTGGTCAGGAATGGCTTGAAGAAATCGGAAAAATATAGGAAACGTGGAAGGGGTATATGGAACAGTGGTAGATGTGTTTCGGAAGTGGAATGCTTGACGTGGGTGGTAGAATCGCGATAATCGGCTCGTTTGCGTGGTACCGGCTGTGCCCGCCTACAATGTTCTGATGTTAGCGTACAATAATAGTCCTCACACTACTATGGGAGAAGCTCCTGCTACGCTACTGATGGGTTTCCGGCCCCATCTGCCCAGTTCATTCCTAGTTCCTGAGGAGTCCCTCAACGTCAAAGCGGAGGAAAGAGTGGACGCGTTGAACGTATGCAGAAGATGGGCACGAGAAGCGATCCATCTGGCACAATTGCGTCAAGTTAGAGCACACAACGCCAAACACAGGAGAGTAACGTATGAAGTGGGAGATTTGGTACTGATCGATCCTCATAAACTCAACCTCCTGGAAGTAAAGGGTACAGGGAGGAAGCTAATGCAGAGACGCATTGGACCATTCGAGGTCACGGAGGTGATAAACGAGAATGCCTACCAATTAAAACTTCCCGACTCCTACCCTATGCATAACGTGGTGAATGTAGCACACCTGAGGCCTTATCGTTCACCCGGTGACGTCTCAAGACCACTACTGTCCAACCCCAGGGACGATATGAAAGCCTCAGAAGAGTTTGAGGTAGAAGAGGTGGTGGGGCACAGGAAGCGGAAAGGGAAACTCCTGTACAGAGTGAGGTGGAAAGGATATGGGGTGCAAGAAGACACCTGGGCAACCGAAAGAGACCTCCGAAACGCCCCCGAGATCCTCGGAAGGTATAGATCGAAGGCAGGCCTGAGCAGACGTGAATAAGCGCCCACTTCCCGATCGGGTATTCACACAAAGTCGATTAACGGCATGTGATCAGAATACACTTCGATCACCTTCCATCTCCATCGTTTTCCCTCTCACGATCCCATCAACGAACCTAACTGACAATGTCTCTCGGACTGGCAAGTATGAGCTGCAGGCCCACCCCACGTAACTCTGTTGCGATCATGGACGATCACAGACGGGACTGCCCAGGTCTCAAAGCAGCCGAAGTGTCATCCGAGCCCTTCAAGAGAGCCCCATCCGACCCTATGTGGTTAAATGGGCAGCTGGGACCTCTCGACCCTACTTTCTCGTATGTCGCTTTGCACCACGTAAGACCCGGTGCTCGATCTCTGGATCGATTGTGGCTCTTACTACCGGAATATCACCACCTCAATGAGGCCGAAGTGCTGAGAGAAAACGGGAACCAGAACGTTCCGCCTCGAGCTCTGACCCCATTGCTGGAACGCTGGGAGTCTTCAAAGGCCGCCGCGCTCAAGGCTGAGGCCCTCACGAAATTACGATTGCCTAACGAATTGAGGGAAGTAATATACAAAGTCAAGTCCAAGTCGGGTGGCGAGCACGAGTTGGACGGTCACATCTTTGCCTTCCAGTTCGCTCCCTGGCAACACCCCTTCACCATAATATCTCGATACACCTACATACTCCGGATCATTTCCCTCCTTACCGCTTTCGTCAATTACACCCGGATCCATGAACACCTGATGGAAGTAGAAGTCCAAGAGGGACGCAAGATATCCTGGTTGGAACCCCCAAAAGGAATTTTTCTCGAAGAAAGTTCGACTGATGATCGATTGACAGCAAATTCACCTGAGTTCGCTGTATACCTAGCTTGTCAGCTGCCATGTCACATAATCAAGAATGATCAGTACAGGTGGGGAACGGGCCAGAATGCACAGCCGTGACACCCTGTTAGGTCAGCTCTGCCTTGTCCCTGCCATTTATGGTGCTGCCTAGACTCCTGTTGTATCTATATATACTATACTTGTAGATACTGGACACCCTAGTTAGAAAATCAACTAAATTTATTCCCCCTTTCCAGAAGACTCCCCAGTCTGTAAATTAGGGCACCAATGTGTTACTGCACACAGCACTCCTGGCTGAGTCACTGAGGCTGCAGCCCTCCAAACACTGAGTTGTTCTCATTCATTCTGAATCCGGTCTTTGACAAGGTTGGCCATTGTGGTCAACAAAAGGGGTGACATTAAAAGGAGGCAAAGACAAATCTTTGCCCCTCCTGCCCCTAGTGAAGTGTCTGTGGAATACAGGATGCGAATGGACAGAGATGCTGCATATCTATACATATATGCAGGACAATCTCAATGTCCAAGCACAAGAACTAAGATGTAGGTTAAATATGTGAGAAGTTGCAGCCCAACACCACTGGTGGTCAAGGGAGTCACCTGGGCCGGACATTCACACTTTGGGAAGGGGAGGGGCACTTTGAGGCACAAATGATGGCAAACTCTTTGCAGCTTTGACTTTTTTGTCTTCATGCTTTTGTTTTCCCACTTGTTGTCTACCACTCATGTTTCACTTCAGTGGTGTAGAGTCATTACAAGATGTATATAAGGATCGGACTTGCACTAGCAGCTGATACCTCACTAATCAAGGTATCGCGCTGTGCAGTTATTACAAAATACCTACAGGCAATTCACTGCACCAGACCCATCTGGTGGAAATCATGGTGAGCCGGTCCATCATGGACCAACTAGAACTGGTAGTCAGAGCAGTCTGGACTGTGTCATATCCATACCAACTCTGCCTAACCTCCGACCTACTCTGCCACCGTTCCAGTCCACCTCCAGTCTGTCCCCTCCCTCACCTCTGCCATACCCTCCGGTATACCTCCGGTCCACCTCCACCTCCGATCTCCGGTACCATCTCCGGTACCCCCTATTCTAATCATAGAAGGATATTAATATTTCTACCTGTCATATCCATACAATCCCAACCTCCACTCCGGGCTCCCGGAACTCCGAAACTGACTTCCAGAGCCCTACTTCCCTTCTGTCACCTTCTCCTTGCCGACTCCCAAGAGGTTATCCCACCTCCAGCTCCAACACCACCTTCAGTCCGGCTCCGGAACATTCTGGGTCCGACCTCAACCTCAACACCTTCCAGATGAGCACACAACACCTATGTATGCTCCCAACTCCAGACCTCTGCTCTGGAATCCCGTTCATGTCTCTGTCTCCAGAACCTCTGGTCTTAGCTCCAACCTCGGACTTTCCGGACTTACTTTGGACCTTGCAACTATTGCATTGCTCCATTCAATTCTGCTATTCTCCCTCATTCCTATTTGGGCTGCTGCTTCCTTTCTATTCAGTCAGCTAGCCATTCCCCACTCCCATCCTCCTTCCTTCCTCCTTGGGCCTTGGCCCTTCACTCCTCCTTTGGGAAACACCATTGAGTCAAACCCTTGACCCTCAGTGTTGTTCCTCCTTCCAGCTCCCTTTGTCTGCTGTCAGAGTACCCTTGCTCCTTTTGATTCCGGACCCCTCCTTATATACAATGTACATAGTAACTTGTAACCTCCATCTGAAATCGACTTGATTCCCCCTAAGAGACTTCCCCTCTGCTAGATCCGAAATTAAGGACCCCCAGGACAACCAGCAATGGCACAGCACTCTGCATGAGTTGCTGAGGCTGAGGTCCTTCCACACTAAGTCTCTGATTCCACTCCCAGAGTCATCCAAATCCGCCATATCTAACACTACCCACCCAATATTACTACAGACCTCCTAGGACCTCCATCAACCCTGCAAAGGTTTTCCCACTTTCCAATAGCTGTCACTAATTCCACCCTTCATCTACTCACTCCACAATGCTCAATAAGGCAATTCTCTCACGAGTTTGCCAACCCAGCATGTGGGTAAGTCCATCTTGGGTTTTCCCTTTGTTCCCATTTGTCTTGTATTATGTATATAAGTCCTGTACTGTAGTTGATGGCACCTCAGTGCAAAATCGACAACAACGACTATCCCCCTAGAGTTCGTGCCCCCTCGTTCTGAAGTTAGGGACCAAACACTAGGCATTATCAAACGTAGGCACAGCGCTCCCCTCCGAGTTGCTGAGGCCACAGTCCTTCCACCTGTCCTCTACCTCTGGCCTCCCTTCCAGGGAAAGGTCCAGGCATGCTGCTCATTCCTCGCCGTGTCCTGACAGACTGCTCAGGTGCAAGTTGCTGGGTGTGCCCCAGCCAACAATCCATTATACCAGGGATTCTCAAGTGGGGAATTCCCCACCAACCACCATTCAAGCACCAAAAAGGGAGCACAGCTCTTTGGGTTAGCATCTTCAGATAGGGACCAAGACCCCTCTGGACCCCACCTGGATCCTGAACTTTCATATACAACTACTATCCCTGAGGAGTATTATAGTTTTCACAATTTACAGGCCACACTGCTTTCAAACCTCTCAGCAGATTGCAATGTTCAAGTTGCTGGTTCTTCCTCAGCCCAAAGCATGAGTTTTACCATTAGCATTTCCAGGTAATATTTACAGGAGACTTCAACAGACAGGGAGCAATAGCACTGCGCTTCAGGACATCTTTAACCTAACATTGGATAGCCAGTGGGATCTCTATTGGTTCCAGGCAAAGGAGAACTTAGCAGCTGAAACAGAATTTGAAGATCTGGTTACAAGGACATATAATCAGGAGCTAGATTCTAGTATAGCAAATGTTGCAAACCATAGTTTTCTTAATGGGGACCAGCAATGTCACATAAATTTTGTACTACCACATGATCTAATCTGCATGCAAGAAAGTGGCAAAAAGTCTTCCTCCTGATCAATTGTCCCAACAACACTTTTAGCTATCAGAAAACATGTAGACAGTCTCTAATAATTAATGTCTTCTATGTTATCACTATTGGAACCACCAGTTTCATCAACTCTATCAGCATTGTTTTCCATGATTGGACCTCACTCTTCAGAACCGATCAGCATATCGATTGCACATTTGATTGCTGCAACTAGGGCCACCTCTTTCTCCACTTTCCTGGTCATTCGGATCTTTGGTGGGATTTGTTTATCATGCTGCCTACAAGCATCTAGTTGCTCATCCAACATCTTGCCAATTACCTGCTTTCTGTCAGGGCACACCTGCCTGACCTGCATCACGAAAATCGGACTGGCGCTCCCACATGGTCCAGATGCTCCCAGGTGCTCTGGAGCCTCCAGAGTGCTCTGGACCAGGGGACTTTGCTCTAGTTGCCTGCCGATTTTCGTGATGTGGCCCCACCTGACCCGGTACCCCGCTACCTACTCTTCCCCTCCTTCCTTCTTCTTTCCCCTTCCCTCTCTTCTCTTCCACTTCCTCACTTCCCCCCTATTCTATTTTCTCTTTATTTTACATGGACGACTTCCTTTGCATCAATGTACAATTGACCCACCCACAGCGCACATATGACACACCCAGCCCAGACATCTTGGGCGACTCCTGCTGTGCCCAGCACATGCACTCGCACCGGATGCCCTCAGGATCTCCCATGGAGATGCCTGGGTGGTCACAGCTGTGTGCAAGGGTGACGTGGCACCTGTCATGTGACCCAAGCCACATGTATATAAATGTACCTGAAGTGGGAACCAAAGAAGTAGCCTTCTTCTCATCTTTCCACTTCAGGTAAGTAGCATAGCATCTCCCTTTTAATAATAATAACATCTTTCCACTTCAGTCTAAGTGGCCAGGTGTAAGGAGTGGTAACCCCACCCTTCATTTTGTATATTTGTCTTGATTTAAACATGTATAAACAATGTATATACAATAACGTGGGAATTTGGGAAAAGGAAGAAAACTCCTTTTCCTCCCCATCGTTGATAATTAAAGCTCCATACAGCTCAACTTTATTGACGACCTGAGGATTGAGGAGAACTGGGGTTGGAACCTACACTAACCCCTTACACCAGGGACCATTGTCCCACATTGGGCCTGTCAGTATGCACGCCCAATCTGCACCCTGCCAGGCTCTCAGTGCCAGACACTACACCTGGGCCTCCTTGACCCTGGACAAGTCACTGACACTTTCCTGCAATGTACCCTGTTTGGTCCCACTCCAGATCATTCCATAGAACCACAGCACCTAAAACATCTTCCTTGCATCTTGCTTTCCCTAATGCACTTTGATTTGTAGAAGTGGGCCATTGGATCCAGTAGTTTTTGTTTGAATCCTACTTTCCTAGGTGACAATTTATGCTGCACCCCATGCCTTGCACTCTGCCTTCGATTATTGGATGCCTTGTTAAAGCCCCAGGGATTTGGCATTTTTCTGCAGCATAAACCAATATTAAGTGATGCCCCAGGGCCCTGTCCAAGCCAAATTACCATTGTACTGTCAACTGTGGGAACTTCCGATGAATTGAAATATGAGGCATCAAAGATGAGGATGAAACTGAAAACTTCAACACAAAAACTCTCTTCTGGTGATATAAAAGTCATCCTAAAATGAAGCTCTTGTGAGCGCATTCCAGGCAGTTTTTCGATTTTTGGCCCAGAATGTGCCAAAACCTTGATTTTTATACCCATATCTCCATATCCAAGCCAAAAGAAAAAAATTTGGCTGGTTTGCGCTCTTCCTTAACATTACACGATGGCTTTTTCTATAGATTACTAAACCCCAAAGGTGCTGTAGAGGGAGTTACATCCCCTAACCACTTTGCCCTTGCTTCGAGACTATGAATTTCATCACATGACTGTATCATGGCAAGCCTATGGCTTGCTGACCCCCATAATAATATTATTAATATTATTAATGTTGCCAGCTACTTCCACATGGGAGAGAGGTAACGTGCAGCCATAGAAATTGAATACAGTCATGTGCCCATGAAAGTCACACTTTTTGTTCCCTGAGATTTATGCACACTCGCCAACATAGGAAAAAATAAGAGAAAATACAAAGTCAAAGTGTACCATCCCTTCCACCGACCCTCCAAGTCTAGGCAGAAACCATAATGATGTTGAGACATAATCATGATTTTTCCAGAGGGGTCTGTTTTGCAACATAGGCTTCGATGTTCACACCCGTGGGAACTTGCTTATCATCCCATCAATCTTCACCATTGTCCTCCCCCTCACTGTCTGAGTGGTCCAAACCCAAATTGAAGGACTCTCCCACTTCATCCCCAACATCATCCATGATTTTCAACAGTTTTATTGCAGCTAGGACTGCTTGCTTCCGTGGACACTTGGGTTTTGGTGGCCAGGTCTTCTTTGGCACCTTCCCTTCCTTCAGCCTTGCAACATCCATCTCCCATACCCTTAGCACTTCCTGGTGCAAGTCCTTTGCTTGCTTCCAGGCCCTTTCTTCAACCATCTTTCGGACTGCACCGAGTTTTCATGCATGCATGCGGGCCTTCTTCCTTAGTTGCACTGCAGCACAGGTTGCTTCATTCTCTGCAACAATACAATGTCTCAGAACTCAGTGTCAGTGATAATGTGGGGCAAGCCATCCATCAAGACCTTGTGGCTTGGCCCCTTCTTCTTGTTCTCCTTGGCTGCTAGCTGGTGACACAACCGGCTGTTGTATTGGGATCCAAGAACAAGCTGTGTGTAAGTGACAATGAGCTTCTCAGCAAGGTCCGTGTTCCTCTCTTGAGAGTCAAATAAAGCATTTCTGAGATAGCAGATCTCTTCAAGAAGTTTATAGGGATTTAGGGCATGGCATGCCTCTGGTGTTGCATGAGCAATCAGGAAGTGGCAACCTGACATGGAGGTGGAGTCTGGAAAATGACAAGTATGGGTTCCATGGTAGACTGGATAGGGGTTGGGCTAACAAGAAACCTTGCTGAGGATGAGTCCAGGCTGCTGCACATGCAGCCCGCAAGCTGACTAGTGGGTGTGCTTGGACACTGGTAATTTGTGTTGGGCTCAGTGACCATGGAACTATTAAGTGCCAGTGTACTTTGTGGGTCCAAGTTGAGCAAAGCTGCCTCCTGCATAATTGCTGCAACACATTTAACAGGGGTTGGTGTCATATCCGTGCATACCCGATCCCGAACCGACTCCTGGACCTCCATCTTCACCACCTCTGGAGTCCTACCCTCCACCCTTCCGTCCTTCTCCTACCCTATCTCCATCTGCTCCGATACTCACCTCGGACCGAACACCTCTCCTCTCGCCACCCTCCTCCTGCTCCTCCTCTCACTCCTCCTCTTCCTCCTCACCACACCTCCACCCTTCCGTCACTCTCCTACCCTTCTCCTGTCCACTCCGATACTCACCTTCGGACCTGACACCTTTCCTCTCTTCCACTCCTCTCCCCTTTCCTCTCTCCTCTCTCTTCCCTCTGACCCTCTTCCACCGACCCTCCGCCAAGTTATGACCTTCCACCGCTGTCCCGTACCCCGAACTCGGACTACGCTCGTACCTTTGCTCTGAGATTCCGTCATAGCTCCAACCTCGGACTTTGACTCCACCTCGGCTTTAGTCCATTGCATTGGTGACCTCATACTATGTAAACACCATTGCCAATATTCCTTGGACTTTCAACCCCGCCTCCGTAACCTCCATAACCTCCGAGCTCCATGGATCATCTTTGGCACTTTCACCGCTTGTAATGTATCTTTCACGTTTTCCCCTCATCCCTATTTGGACTGCTGCTTCTTCCCATTCTAGCCAGTTAGTCATCATCCCCACTTCACCTCACCCTCCTGCCCCTCTGGGCCTCACCCTCCCTATCTCCTTTCGGATGTACCACAGGTTCTGCCCTATGACCTTCGGCACTGCTCCACTTCCACCATCCCTTTGTTCCCATTCGGATGCCTTCATTCCGATTCGGACCCCCTTTGTTTCCCTTGTGCTTTCGCCCCCTCCATTATATACTGGTGCTTGTACATACTCATTTTAGGCCCTTAGTCTAAAATCGACCTGAAATGCCCCTAGAGACTTCCTGCTCACCACCTATGAAATTAAGGACCAAATGGACAAACAGCAATGGCACAGTGCTCCGCTTGAGTCGCTGAGGCCAAGGTCCCTCCTTGCTAAGTCTCTGGTTCCCCTCCGGAATCGTCCACCCTTGCCCAGTTCTAACAGTTGGTAATGTTCATCAGGAATGTGCCTTGAGTCGAGGATTCCATACTTGGTTGCATTTGGTGTACTGAGATTGTTATGGATATAGACTAGAATCTTATGGTCCATGGGTGGACCCAGGGCCTCCCCCCATTTTACTTCTCCATCAAACCCCATGCCAAGCTTTCCCACCGGGTTTTGGTGCTGGCTGGGGGATTTGTTGAGTTTCAAGGGACTTCCCTTGACCATTATAACTTTTATATTAGATAGTTAGAAGTCATATGATGTGTAAGGCAGAGGCCGAAAATGTTTTCTCATTATCGAATACATAACCCACAAACCTTGTACCGTGATTGTAACATCCTCACCATTGTGCCACCACTGTAAACTCAACCTGTAACCCTGGAACCATGTCCACCTCCCTATTCATCCTCTCCATGACAAAACCGCAACGAGGAGGGCATTCCCATGCCCAACCTCCTGCTGTCCACTCCCACCAGTCCACCGGGTGGTCGAGTGGTCACTCCCATCCAACCAGAAGTTCCCTATCAGGAACTGTAGCCTATCCCACCTCCTTAGGAGAGGGATATGGTCCAGGCAGCTCCAGGATGCCTGGCCACGCACCTGCAGGTCCCACTTCCCATGGTCACCCACTACTGTGCACTGGTCCACCAGCCCGCTTTCCCCAACAACTCCCACTACCGGTACGCTCCCGTGAGCGCCAAGTCACTGATAGCTGCCAACTGGGTGACTCCCTTTGGGAGTCCCAGTATCCCTCACTACCAGTACGCTCCATTGAGCGCCAAGTCACTGCTAGCCAAACACTCCCAGCACACCCACTACCGGCACGCTCCCAGGAGTGCCAAGTCCCCATTAGCAGACAGCCAGGTGGCTCCCTCAAGGAGCCCACATCATACTTGCTACCGGTACGCTCCCAGGAGTGCCAAGTTACCGTTGGCCAACCCACAGGTTATACTTCCAGACACTCATCCTATTCCACTCTCCCTCCGATGGCTACGCAGCCACCTCCATTAGTGAGCCGAACGGTTCAGGTTGGGTTCCCCAGAACCCATTCCTGTAACAGAGATTGCATTGGGATTGAATGGCTCTATCCCAGTGGCAGCAAATGAGGCAAGTATGTTCTCTTGAGTGAATGCTTCAATATGCGCAGCACCGTAAACTTCTAGGAAATTCTCTTTCCACTTTCGGTGATTTGACCATGCTGTCAGGGACTCGTCCGGGGTCGAGGGGGTCCAGGTATAGCGTCCGGGACCGAGAACCTGGCGGGGGGCGGATCGGGCGTGCGTACTGACAGGCCCGATGTGGGACAGTGGTCCCTGGCCACTTAGACTGAAGTGGAAGGTTGTTATTATCATTAAAGGAGAGATATTCATGCGGCTTGGATCACATGACGGGTGCCACGTCACCCTCGCACACAGCCATAACCACCCAGGTGTCTCCGTGGGAGATCCCGAGGGTATCCGGTGCAGGCGCGCGTGCTGGGCACAGCGGGAGGTCGCCCGAGGTGCCCGGGCCGGGTACATGGTGGGCGCGCTGCAGATGGGTCAATTGTACATTGATACAGAGAAAGTCGTCCATGTAGAATAAAGGGAGGTAAGATGAGGAGAAACTGAGGAGGGGAGGATGAGGGGGAAGAAGGGAAAGGGGGAGGAGGTAAGGGAGGGTGGATCGGCGGGGTACCGGGTCAGGTTGGGCCAGGTGGAGCCGGGTCAGGCAGGTGTGCCCTGACACATGCATGCTTCAAAACTGAGAAGACAGCAACATCAAGCCCCTGAAAAATGTGTGTTGTATGAGCAGGGAAGCAAATAACAACAATCTTGTGTTTGATTGCATAGTCTATTAGACCCATAGTGTAGTGAGAGCCATGACCATCAAGGATTAGAAGTCGGTGTTCATCATTATGAGTGAGTTTGGTGCGGGTTTGGAGATCAAAAAGCTTAATCCAGTCAACCCCAATTTCCCTGTTGGTCCAGCCTTTTGCTGACTTGCATATGCTATTTAAGGAATCAGTAAGCGAATTTAACTTGGTTTCTATGGTACGCACGTGGCATTAATTGGATTGTTCTGACACCATTTTTCTAGGAAACATTGGCCTTTGAAAATCACGACAGGTGGAAGCACAGTCCCATCAGCGCAGATTGTGCACATCACTGTGACATTCTTGTGGTTTCCATCCTCAACTGAATGTTGGATCTTTGTCTTGGGACTCATTGTTTTGATCCCTTTCCAATTGGAAATCCCGACTCATCAAAGTTGTAGATGTTACAGGGACGGAATTGGTAAGTGTCACAGACTTTCTTGACCATGTCAAATCAATTGTTGATATTGGTTGGGTTTGCAGTGGATGCATGTACAGTATCAAGAGAGGTACTCCACTTGGTGGAAATGTGTTGACCGTATTTCATAAGGAATTTATGGGTCCAGCTGGACCCAAATTTCTTTGCATCTGGGTCTCGGATCCACTTTTTTCAAGTGCATAATGAGCCATTGAATCATGTGTAAGAGGAAAGCCCCAGTCAGCCATGCCAATTGCAAAATCAATGAGTGTGAGCACTTCTGCATGGTTGAGGCTGGAAATTCTGTCAGCCCACTTGTGCTTGGTCTTTCCTCCTTTTACATGTTTCCCAAGTGTCCTGTAGTTAACGTTAAATTCATTTGCCATGACGTGGAGCCCTGCTGGTTGCCGTCCTTCTTCCCAAGCCTTAGTCTGCTCTGTTAGGTAAGCAGCTACAGCAGCTTTCTATCTTGCCTCCAGGTCATCAAGAAATTGTCAGTGTGCCTTTGTCTTAGACTGAGATCTTCCAACCATTGCAAGCACAGCAGCTGGGGGAGGAGAAGCATAGAAATACTGTCAAAAAATTGGATTGGGTCACGCACTGTAGAAACTCCGACTCTGACAATTCATTGCACTGCTTTCCTTTCTAGTAATAAGAATCTGTACAGGAAACACATGCCCATTCTAGTGAATCACCCTCCCCACCCACCAGCATGTATTTTATCCCACCTAAAGGTCATTTTTGCATGTTATGTGATAAATGGTAATTTAGTACACACAAAATCCATGAAATTTGAAAATAAATTGACAATTATTTAACAAATACCCAGTAGTTTCCATTGAAAAATGGTGTCTGAGCTGTCCCAACATAGTACATGTGCAAGAATTGAGGCAGGTTGTAAAGGCAGTTGATGAGAAACATGAAGGTGTGAACATCACAAGTGTGTGAATTTCAGAGGCAAATGACTGTAACCCTGGCTATCTCTGCATTTTCGGAGGAATCACAATCAGTGGGGGTCGGCAATTCAGGTTGATGACTGTTCACCCACCCGTGGCTGTGCTGTCTATTGCAAATAAAGCTGGGAACGGTGGGACATTTGACTCTCTACACAACAAATATAGAACTCAAGTGATTGCAAAATAGTGTTCTTGGTGACCCATACCAGTGCACCTTAGGTTTTTTTCGTTTTGAATATGCTTCTTTGTTGAGATATGGCAAAAAATCACAGTGAAAAACATGAAAGATGCCATTAATTTTGAAAACGAAACCTATGGATACCTAGATACATCCAATACAATATATATTCAATTCATCTGTAAAGTCAAGACACTATGAGATGAAGGAGAAATTTGGGCAGTGGGATTTGTGGTTATCGAGTGCATGTGGCAGTTGCCAAAGCCAGAATTTGCGTGCAAAGTGGGCCTTTTTTGCTCTTTTAAGTGCATTCACACACCAGGGTTGGGTACTGATGAGGAATCCCATTGTATCATGGCTTCACAGTGGAACCGGGTCAAAAGGAATGGCTGTTCTTGTAATCAAAAAGCTACATCAATTGTTGATGAATTCATCACAAGCAAAGCTTACACCAAGAAAACACAAGATCTTGCAGACAGCCAGTCAGTGTATCAGTGCATCAGGATCCGAGAAAGCTTGTAGAAAATTGCTTGCAGATGCTGGAATAGCGAAGGTTGCAGAAAATAGGAGGGAAAGGCAGTTTAAGGAACTCAAATACACCGCTAAAATCGAGGGCAGTTGAACTCACCAATGACATAGAATGGGCAAGAAACCCAAAGACAACTATCACGCAGCTGGCAGCCTAAGCCTCAGCTAAATGCATATAGGCTCCAAGATGCATTGGTTCCTCTCAGCAGTCGCATTCCAAAGCAGGATGACAAGGTTAGAGAGCTGGTGCTAGCAATTGAGCACAGGAGAGGGCAAGAAATGGAGGATGCAGGAGATAGCGAGATGATGACAGCCGATCAGCACAATCCCACAGAGTAATTTTCAAAATAACTGGCCATTTAGATTACTAGAGACCATATATTGGCATTAATAACAATAATTAAGAGATTGGAGAGAGTTTGAGCACTTTGTTAGATGATCAAAGGACTCGGGTCATGTGGGGGTGTGTAAGGCTGATATAGGTATCAGCCTGGGTTGACTCCTTAGTTCTCAATCTGCTGAAACTTAGGCTGTATTGAGCTTAGTATTCAAGCAGGATCAAGGTAAAAGAGTTGACTACTCTTTTCCCGACCCCGTGCCAAACACATGTAAATACAGGTAATTTCTATTATTTATTGAGAATAAAGAGAAATAAAGAATGCATGCTTAGCATGCAATTGTCATATCCATTCCCGGCCATCTGTCATATCCGTGCATACCTGACCCCGATCTGACTTCCGGACCTCCACCCTCTTCACCTCCGGAGTCAACCCTACCGCTGCCGTTCCGATACTCACCTTCGGTCTTGGCAACACACCCCTCCTCTTACCTCTCCGACCCTTTCTCCGTCCGTTCCGATACTCATCTCGGACCGAACATCGCCCCACTCACCACCCTCCTACTACTCCGCTCCCCCTTCACAACACCTCCACCCTCCCGCCACCCTCCTACGCTTCCCCCGTCCGCTCCGATACTCACCTTCGGACCTGACTACTCTCCTTTCCGCCACTCCTTCTCCCCTTACCTGTCCCCTCTCTCCTCCCTCCGTTACTCTTCTGCCAAGTTACGACCTTCCACCGCTGTCCCGTACTTCGCACTCGGACACCGTTCGTACCTTACTCCGAGCCTCCGTCATAGTCCCCACCTCGGACTTTGACTCCACCTCGGCCTTAGTCCATTGCATTGGTGACCTCATACTACGTAAACACCATTGCCAATATTCCTCGGACTTCCAACCCCGCCTCCGTAACCTCCGTAAGCTCCGCAACCCCCGAGCTTCGCGGACCGCCTTCGGCACTCTCGCCGCCTGTAATGTATTTCTCGCATTTTCCCTTCATCCCTATTTGGACTACTGCTTCTTTCTATTCTAGCCAGTTAGTCATCATCCCCACTTCCCCTCATCCTCCTGCCCCTCTGGGCCTCGCCCTCTCTACCTCCTTTCGGACGTATCACAGGTCTTGCCCTATGACCTTCGGTACCGCTCCGCCCCCTCTACCCTTTGTTCCCGTTCGGACGTCTTCGTTCCGATTCGGTCACCCTTTGTTCTCTTTGTGCTTTTGCCCCTTCCATTATATATCGGCGCTTGTACATACTCGTTTTGGTTTTAGTCCGAAATCGACCTGAAATGCCCCCAAGAGACTTCCTGCTCACCTACTGTGAAATTAAGGACCAAATGGACAAACAGCAATGGCACAGCGCTCCACTTGAGTCGCTGAGGCCAAGGTCCCTCCACGCTAAGTCTCCGATTCCACTCCGGAGTCGTCCGTTTCCGCCCATTCTAACACCATCGACTTCCGGTCCCTCCGATCCCTCCGATCCAACTCCGCTCCTCCCTCACTAACCTCGGAGCCCCCGTTATTCCGCAATCCTCTCGGTACCCCTCGATGGTCACCACCCCCTCATTTCAATTTATTACCTACACCTCCCTAAGTACGGAGCCCCGAAGACTTCCGGACAGCTCCGACGTCCGCTAGCGCACCCCTGCCTCCGCTGGGCAATACACTCGCCTGCCCTGCAGAGTCCACCTTCGGGCTTATCCCTCCTTTCCGTTTCTGGGTTATTGCCTGCCTTTCCGCTAACCCCACGAACCGACTCGTCGGTAATATTCAGTCAGCTAATGGTTAAACCCCATTAGCTCCGCTCCGTTCGGCTCCGCCAATTGCGGAACCGTCTCCGCTGTAACCATATATATATCCCACTTGTACATAGGTTATGCCCCAGTAGAAAAATCAACTAGAGTTACCCCCCTAGGTTCTAATTGCCAGTCAGTAAGTTAGGGCACGGACGTGTCACTAGGCACAGCACTCTTGGCAGAAGTCGCTGAGGCCGAAGCCCTCCGTTACGGAGACATTCCTTCGTCTCGACCCTGGTCTCTGACAGCAATAACCACTCCACACCCACCATCCATCCCTTACAGGGTGGCACTGGATTGCCAACCCCCACAATCAGACCACAAATGGTCTGATTGGTGGTTTGATCGTGTCAATTCCAATGGGGGTGGGCAACGTAGGTTGGTTCCGTGTTCCGCTTATGTAATCACATGGAGCAGCAAAAGTGTACCAAAAATGTCTCATGTACTTTCTCACCACACACAACAAATAAAGAGAAACATCATTAGTAAACATTAACCTAAAATAAAAATAGTTCAGAGGAATTTTTGAAAAAGTCAAAAATGGCTGTGTTGTGGTCAAGGAAATGTGTATAATTTGCCCATATCTTCAATTGTAGGAAGTTACACGCAAATTCCTCTGAAGGTTTTGTAGAAATCTACTATCTGCACCATATCCCCGATTTATATGCTCTCAGGAGGATACTGGAGAGAGAAAGTACAAACGGGGATTTTTGTTATGGTTTATTTGTACTTGTGCGCTGCATCGGGGCAAACACGACCCAGCTGGTACCCTTGACACTTAATCTGGACTCATATTTCTGAAATCTAGCCTGTATTAGATGCTGACACAAGCACTGGCTTCGCTGCATAGCTTATATTGGCCTGCTTTCTCATAAGACTTGATAAATTAAACGGAAGTACAAATAAATCATAACAAAAATCCCCGTTTGTACTTTCTCTCTCCAGTATCCTCCTGAGAGCATATAAATCGGGGATATGGTGCAGATAGTAGATTTCTACAAAACTTTCAGAGGAATTTGCGTGTAACTTCCTACAATTGAAGATATGGGCAAATTATACACATTTCCTCGACCACAACACAGCCATTTTTGACTTTCTCAAAAATTCCTCTGAACTATTTTTATTTTAGGTCAATCTGATTAATGTTTACTAATGATGTTTCTCTTTATTTGTTGTGTGTGGTGAGAAAGTACACGAGACATTTTTGGTACACTTTTGCTGCTCCATGTGATTACATAAGCGGAACACGGAACCAACCTCCAATTCCAACACTGCAGGCTAGGGGTGTTATAACTGGGGAACGCCGCCTGAAGCGGCAGATCCCGCTACTCTTTACCCCGCATGCATAGAAGTGAAGTAGCATTAGATGTATCGGCGACTCACTTGTATCGGGAGTGAACATGAGCTTTTTCAGGAGATATGATTTGTCAGTGAGCTTGGGAGGAAGCAGGGAACCCTAGGTTGGGAGGGAGTGAGGATAATGGTCCCTGGGTTTGGGGGTCATACAGGACCCTGTGCATAGGACAATTGAGTTGGGGAGAAAAAAACGTAGGACCCGCTACGGGGTAGCGGGAATTTTGGTATGCAATCTTCAGCACAAACACACGCAAACAGGGATTAAATCATGCACTTGTAATTCCTCTTACAAGCAATCGAGTATTGGGTGGACGGTGTCCAAAACTCCCCCAGTCAAAGCGGATGGGGGAACCACCCCACCCAACTTTCGCCCTCTGAATTATCTTCTCATACGCTGCCAGAGACTCTGCGACTGCTTCCTCTCGGAGGCTATCAAGGATACGCTCGCCTGATGACCTACAAGTAAGTCCCAGTAGTCGTTTCTGAAGTCCTTCCTTTAGCAATGCTTTACGATTGTTGAAGGGGTCGCATCCGCTCAAAGCGCCCCTCCGCCGTCATGTCTAGGTCTCCTTTGTTCCTTTGTCCTACACGCTTCCTTCCCTTCTCCCTTGTCGGAGTCCTTACGCCTCCAAAGCGCTCTATAAGTATCGGACGTCGGACTATGCGGTACATCACCAACAATTCTAGACGACGTGCCGTCCCCAACAACGATTTCTTTGGGAAGCGACGCGATGTAGTCATACCTATGGAACCCTAACCCCAAACCCCCGTCGCGAGCGAGCAGTCTAGCCTCTTCTATTTTTAGATCTCAATTTTTTCTTCAAATGGTGCTGCAGCTGATCCAGGCATCTAGTAGCAGTTCCCAGCCCAGTTCTAGGACACCCGGTGTCGTTTAAATACCCTCGTTTGCACACAGTCCTCTCTCGTGTTCTAAATGTTCCCGGCACCTTGAATATATCACTTTTACGCATTTCGCAGTGCAGAAATTTAAGGCCCTTGGGCTGGGAAACTGAACGCGACAACCTTGGAAACACTTCAGTGGAGTCATTCAGTGCCATTGAACGTGTTTAACCGCTGCTCGACAGTTCCACAAAGATCAAGTGTAGATTTACTTCTGAGAAGCTCTGTTTCTCGCCTCAGCTTATGGGCCCTCCTTGCTCTTCGAAGTCAGCTGTTCTCTCCATGGAGGTATCAGGGACACCTGGCCGGAGGTCTGGGAATTCTCGGGTAAAAGTGGGCTGACTTGAGCGACTGTTACATTGTCATTCGGCAAGTCGGCAAAGCATCGTACACTGACTGTTATTTGTTGATTCCGAAATGAAGCCCAGTTCCGGCTAATGATTTCCTCCGGCTGCGACAGACTTTCGACCGGTTGCTACTATGGTTTTCTGGGGCTCTGACCCCCAGAAATCCGACCTCCACTTGGTGTCCAGGAAGTCATTCTGCTCCACC
The DNA here is from genome assembly GCF_015039405.1 of Cantharellus anzutake. Lineage (NCBI taxonomy): Eukaryota > Fungi > Basidiomycota > Agaricomycetes > Cantharellales > Hydnaceae > Cantharellus > Cantharellus anzutake. Next base: position 1,565,367 of record NW_024066951.1, read on the forward strand.
ACTTTTCCATCGGTGTTGAAGCGAAACCCGTTCACGAACGAAGCAGCGATCGACTTCCCTTCTACCGAAACGACGCCGGGCTGCGTGTACGGACCCGTCGGCCTTCACAGGTATGACAACAAATGAAGAGACGTACCCCGAACTTTGTGTAGAGAATCACGTTATTTTCGCTTTCCACCAAGTCTGTGACGATAAGCTGAAAGGAAATGGTCTTTGGGCTCCTATCGCATAAACAAATGACTGATCGGACCGCGCACCTGCATTCCCTTAATCGCGGCCCACCAAGCAGTCCGGAATGATTCGATGAACGCCGCCTTATTCAACTGATTCCATCCTAGCGTGCTGAGTGATTCTGGAAGTGCGTTCCAGACAAAGCTGTCCGCCACGCACTCATCCATGGTGGTCTTCAGGGTTTCATCAGAGTATGAAGTCCAAGCGTCGCAGAGGCGCAGAGCAGTTTTCACGTTGGGGGATGGCGCCTTGCGGGCTGCAGTGAGATGTTCAGCGAGTTGAGTGGTGGCCATGTCTCGATAGGGAGCACTACCAGAGCTGGCCGTTATATGTTGCCTTTTTAATTCAAATTTTCCTCCTTTCGAGGACCCATGATGCACGTTGTGATAAGGCCGCGTAAGCCAGTATCCCAGAGACTGAACGTTTTGGCAATGGCATGCCAACAACTCCAATACGTCACATGCGAGGGTAATGTACTAGGAGCATGTATGCAGCGAGTGGGTGAGGGATCGACCCACCTCAGTTCACTCGCTCATCGTCGTTCTCTCATCATTCAATGCGTATCCTTTTATGGTAGCGTCACACTGACCCTACCCTTGTCACGATATACATAACTGATGGACGCCGCCTGCAGCGGAGACAGGATCCGGAAGTTACAAGACAAATGCGGAAATTTGGCTTACAAATCAAGATAAGGACCCTGGTTAGCCAGCGAATTTGCAATAATAGAGGACCTCTTGCGCAGGCATTTAGTTTACGGTTAGCCAAACTTGTGTCACTGCACTGGGGTACATTGATATCTCCTCTTGAACGAGTGCTCTACCCATGTACGCTGTGGCGAATTCATGCATTTGCAACAAGACAACTCCCAAGGCCCTCAGCTTGATTTGAAATGACAAGAGTGGTGTTGGGGATGAAAATTGAGTCGTGCAATGGGTGATGACATCATTGACCAGACATTAGGGAAACGTCGAAGTGAAAGAGAGAATGAAGGGGAACTTTTAAAGTAAGAACAGGATACGGAAGTTACAAAACAAATGCGGAAAGTTGGCTTACAAATCAAGACAAGGACCCTAGATAGCAAGGGAATTTGCAATAATACAGGACCTCTTGCACGGGCATTCAGTTTACGCATTCAAGACCCGCTACAGAGTAGCGGGAATTACATTTACTTCCGATCACATAAAACCTGTCTCGCTGACTTTCTTGCTCATTCTTATGAGCTCACCCCAAGGACACGCAGAGCCTCTTCCAAGCGAGCAGGCCAACTCTCTTCGTTGTTTCACTGAATTGTTCAATTTCCGACTCAGTCCGTTAGTTTTTAACCTTACCGTCTTTGGGCGCAATTCACACTTGCGCTGCTGTAGTAACTTGATTTCCACTGGCTCTCTGGAGGGCGAGGGTTTTTATGCTGACTCGCTCTCCGGGTGCATAAAGTATCTCAGGGATCTTCGAAATCAGTGGAACAATGGAAAGTTCGAACTGCCCTCTCCCTGGATGGTAAATTCATGCCAAGACTCGATGTATACTTGTGCCTCTGAAGCATGTTAGTTTTCTGAGGCGCAGCTCGAAGAGCCAATACTATCCATTATCACGGACCAACATCCATTTCTGTCCCGATTAATGATTGGGGCTACATTGGCGCCCATCCAGCATATGCTATCCTCACTAACAACCGAAGAAGTTGATTCCCGGCACGACTCGCCAACAGATTTGCGACCCGACTTTTTACTATCTACCGCTCGAGTATTTCTCGAATCTCATTGGACTATCGACGAACGAGAGTACCAAATGCTTGGTTACCTAGAACGTGACACGAGATATGCTTCCAGTCAGCTTCATTCGCTACTTATGCACAACGAAGGGGGTGCATCCGCTGATGACATACTTATGTATGGATTATCCGGTTCACCGAGCTCTTGGGTGCTAAGGTCACAGATTTTTAACATTTTATTACGTCCTTCACGCTGAGTCCTGTCGTCCGAATAGAAAGCCTCGATTGTGTTTCCCAGAAGAATTTCAGCCTTCTCAGTCTATGGACCGTATACGGTTTTGCATTGTTAGGAACCTCGTCACACCGCTGATGGCCGAGTCAAAGCGGGTTGATCAGCATCTCCCTGTGTCCTTTTCCAACCCTGCTTTAATCACAGGCGCTTTCGACTCCGGCGATGACTTGGTGTCATCTGAAGCCCTTGAGAACGTCTTTCATGTCGTTCGCGGTAGTTTGGCAAGCTTAATGCTAGCCTCGTTCTGTCGGCAACGAAACACGCCTCACAGCAGCGGATTCTGGACGAAAGGAATAGAGGATCGTCCATTGCCTGAGTTTTTGATGGTATTTGGCCTCATCTGGCAGTCGAATTGTCTTACACTTCTAGCATTCATTCCATACTGGGACGAAGCCTCCAGGGAGTATCTCATAGCATCTTCAGAGGTAGACACTTTCCTCTTCGGGGAGTATCCGCCAGAGGAGGATCAAACCGAGGAACTTATGACTGGTCTGGGCTCTCCTTATCTTGAACGTGTCCGGCTATTTCTTGCATTGAAAGTCCTATCAAAACATGCATTCCGACTATGTGACATTTTCGATGCTTCGATGTCGTGGCCACCCTTCGACGTCTGTGAAATGGAACAGAAGTGGCACATCCTTCATCTTCCGGAAGATAGACGCACAGAAGCGCGGGATAATATCTCACGCATTGAGATTGAAGGAGCGGAGGCTTATGCTGAGGCGGAAGCTGGAGACCTTAAGGAAGCTAGCATCTATGGGTGCAGTGAGGATTCTGATTCGGACGAAACCTCCACCTCCATAAGTACCAACCCAAGCCTTACTCACCCACCGGTTGACACTGTCCGCATTGAAACCTGGTTGGACGCAGTGTCGATCGGAGATAGGCCTCCCGATCCTCGAGGACTTTAAGCAGCCATTTCATTCTATCGCCCCCGGATCCAGCAGCCCATACCCCCATACTGCCTTTTCACTTTCCTCGATCAATATTTATGTTCCTCATGCTCGGATCCATAAAGCTCATCCTCCAGGACGCTAGGCCCTACATGACAAATTTGAAACCCCATGTTTTACATTGTTACTCCGAACGCGTGCCCTTGATCGCTGTTGGGCTGAATGAGGTGCCTGACGAATCACCACAACCGATCACTATCTGGTTCACCAATCGGCTCCATTACGCCGAATATTTCGGTTAATCTGATTCATAAACCCACGGTTGTTCCCACCTTTTGACAGTCTAACCCATCTACGCGCTGTTCTCTCGTTTGTTTTACCGGAAGCATGAGGACATCACTGAGGAACGCCAGATATCGGGTTCCAAAGACGAATCCGCAGGGTTAGCAAGCGCGGTCCATTATTGACATTGAGGGACTGTGGGGACTTCAGTGTCGGTTTTCACAGCAGACGTCCCTGTCAAGGGGCATGGTGCCGGTACGGAGGCGAGAAAATTCTTTCGATTCAGTTGTTTGGCTCCACCAGCAATTGTACGTCTCTGAGTACTTCTGGCTGGGGTGGAGGCTGTCTGAGCGTCCCCGCGATGGCTGCTGGTTTATCAAATAGAGAACTTCGGATTGAACATTGCTGCATAAATGAACAATTGAAGTAGATGATGAGGGGAATATCCAGAGCCTACGTTAGGTTTGATGTTATAGCACTTAGCGCGGATACTTGAGCGAAAAGGGCGGGGGGTGATTGTTACATTGCAATCACGCAGCGGTATATATAAGTACGTTGGATCATCTCAAAGCGAACATTCACGCACACATATACAATCCCGCCAAAGCAGAAGGCTTACGCACTTTCCTGCTCGAGTTTCCATCGGCACGCAGAATCCCTCAAGAGCCCAATTCTTGAGCTTTGCACTGTCGAATCGCCTCCTGCCCTAGCTTAGCATCACATATGGACCTTGTGTCTAAACCCGTAGTTTTCACCGGAGGCTCGGCTGGGTTAAGCCTTGCGGCTCTGGGGAAGCTCATTGAATACCCCACGACAAATTTTGAAGCCACTCCTCGATTCAGCTATGAAGTATACATCATTGCACGATCGACATCCGACGGAGTGTTACCAGCTCATTTTGAAGGGGTTCGGCAATCTTCACCGTCGCCGCTCGAGGTTGAGGCACAACTGCCGCACTCGACCTGGCCTCACTTGACTACTCTATCGAACGCTTTTACGCAAGATGTCTTGTCCAATCTGACAAGAAAATTGATATTTTGGTGCTGAACGCTGAGATTGTCCTACGCAACATTCGAAAGACCGTCAAACTCCCAGACAACAGAGAATTCGAGAACACCCTTTTCGTCAACACGCTTAGTCAAGCTGTCCTTTTGAAGCGTTTGTTACACGTAATGACGAATGATGGGTGCATCGCACTGGTCGGAGAAACACGAAGTGCCTGTGACAAGTACGAATTGCTCCATTCGCCCCGTACCAAGGACAACTCTCGATCCCAGACTCTATACTAATAGAGGCTGGTAATTTGCCTAAACCCAGACGCGGTCGTGGCACCCTCTACGATCGAGGACCTACTCTCAGGGAGCAAATGGCAAGGACAGAACCCCACGGCGTACCGAAGCTAGTCTAGATGCATCTATTCTTTATTTGAGAGATAAAATCAATCGTCGCTGGTCTTCTGAGGGGAACAAGCTCTCTGCAGTAGCAATCTCTCCTAGCGAGTTCTAGTTGCGCGATGTTGCCCTTCAATCTCATAGATTCCAACTTCATTCCAGTTAGCACGAGAGTGGCCATGGATCTTGCAGCTAATCGGGAGGTATGTTTTGACCCTACTCCCATTGACTACGCCGTTACCTCTTGGTAAGCATCAGTCTTTGTTCACAATGTGCCGCGTTTTAAGGCCGCCATTTCTTAGCCGCTAACACTTCCCCGTGGCATGGTTGATACCACGTTGTCATCAGGCACGTAACTGGGCAGGACAGGCACCCACTGCTCCTCTGGAAGAGTGCAACGACCCAATTGAACGTGATGAATGGCGGTCGTGGCCTGTTGAGCTCGGCTTCTGGAAAACTGGTGCGAACACGAGTTGACATACCCGCCAGTATTAATGATGGAAGAGACGCGACCGCAAAGTCGTTAAACTAGAAAGGTAAAAGCAAAGCGAACAGCTAGTACACGCACGAGAAAGTGAAAAAAGAAAAAAAAAAAAAAAAAGAAAGAAAGAAAAAAGAGAGAAATGAAAAGAGGGGCGGCAATGTCGACCAGGGGGTAAAGCTCAGGGGGCACCAGGGCGGGCGTCGCGCCGACCCCGAGCCCAGGGCCGTCGACCATGAGCGCCCAATTGCCACCTTATATAACGCCGAGCGCGGCCTAGGCAATTGGGTTTATGGGTAGTTCCGCAAGAACTAGGACAGTTCACGGGAACATCCACACAGCCTACGCGCCGTAGACTAGGTGTCCCACTATAGACTCGCAGAGTCAGGAGGTTCTACCTCTATCTGTCTTCCCCCCTGACGAGGGCGCAGCCCGAGCAGACAACCGAGCCCAGGACCCCCCCAAAATCAAATTAAATTAGAGCCCTATGAAACCTACCAATCGCCCGCCTCAGCCCTAACCTCAATACAGTGCCCATGAAACCACAAGTACCACCTCCCTAATGCTCACCCAAATGACGCCCTAACCCACCACTAGCCACCGATCACAACCGAAGCCTGGCCCGTCACCTAACGGCTACCCAGACAGTCCCCGGCCACTATTGGCCAAGATGGCCCAGCAGGAAACGCTCTCCCTCACCCCCTTACCCAATCGCCCTGTCCCATTATAACTACGCCGATCTGCGTCTCAACCATATGACTCCCCAACAACCCCTCCGAGAGCATATCCACGACATACCCAAACTGCACCATTAAGCTCGACTTGGTATCCCAAAAGCGAGTTTCGGACCTCCCGAGCGTTCTGGAGACACCCCCTCTCATACCTCTGCAGCTCCGGCTCCAGTTTCCCCGCGCCCACGATAGCAGTAGGGCCGGGAGACTCCCCCCCTGCCACAGTGGACGAGATCTCAAGGGTAGTTATGACAATGTACAACACACTGACGAAAACCCTGACCAACAACCTAAGTGCGGAAAAACAAAAAATAAAATAAAATAATTACCACCTGCCACTCCGCTGCAATAACCTGTACAACCTGTGTGAACTAACCCATACCACAACCAAATGAGCATTACCTAGGCCACTCCTAAATTGCGTGGTCAATTTGCCCGCTGATTTAAACCAGAATCGCCGCTGCCAAATCTCCACCCTGGCATGGCTACAACATCCGGGCAAGAAACCCGCTACACCCTAATATCTCGTAGAATCAACTTTCCCCCGCTAGAATCAAGGGGCACCACTATCCCCCCAGGCCTACCTGTAACACTCTGAACATTTGCCCCCAAAACGCCACTGGTAAATGACCCCCGATGACTAAACAAACCGACCCGACCCCGGCCCACCCCACACGCCGAAATTGCCCCCCACCCGGATCCGGGAAAACCCAAACCCCCCTAACCGCCAATCGAAAATACCGACGCACTCTAGCAGCCGGGAATAAAACGGGTAACTCCGCAGGAACTGTGTCAGTTCCCTCCCCCCCAACAAGTTCCCCGCTAAACCATGGAGGTAAATATCCCCCCTGTTCACCCCATAGCCTCTGACAAGGTCCCAGTCTGAACAGCCATCCGTACCCCTCCATACAACCTTCCAATCCCTGCTGAGGGCTGAGGACGAACAAATGGCAGCAGCCATAACCAATGTGCCACAAAATTTCGCCGTCACTATAGCTGACCAGGATGAGGAGATCACCCACGACTCCGACTCCGACAATACAGACACCTCCCAACCCAGCCCCCTCTTCGGAAAGAACTACCAAGGAAGCGGTAAAAACCAAGACCCTACTCCAGCATCCGAAAACGAAACGAGGAAACACGCAAGATCACCCACCGCCGCAAGACTCCAGGGCCCTTTAAAGGCCCCCCCCCCCGCTTTCTCCCCCCAAAAGCGATGAGGCCCCTCCTCACCACCCCCCAGAACTTCAAACCCTCCCTTGTGCCCACCCCCGATGTCTTCGACTTTGAGTCTGGAGGCTCAGCGGCTTTCCTAAAAAATATAAACCCCACCGAATTCCCTCCATCCCGGAGCCCAGCCACGGACGGTGATGGATCCCCCATTGCCACTGACCACCCAACCTTCATGCCGGTACTTGCAGAAAAACCCGATGACGGAAGAGATGACCTCAACTGGCTACCTCTCGGCCCTGGCCTAGCCAACTTTTACGCACACGGCCTCCACCCAGGTCGCCTCCTTGAAGGAGCAAACCCTGACCGTGCCAAAGCCTGGCTAAAAAAGGCAGGTGCCATTCTAGTCCTACCCCTAGATGCCGCCCACAGCGAAGAAAACACCAGCAACTTCCAGACCAACATGGAAGCTTTCCTTGAAAGAGCATTCCCACACCAAGTAGGAGAAGTGAGCATTATCCCCCCTGTCCCCATTGACCTCAGATGTGGCGGAACCCCCAATACGCTAAACCGTGGGGCTTCTTAATTGATGGCCTGAACCCCCAATTCGCTGACCTCCTCATATGCGAACACTTATGGATATGCAAGACATTTGGGTTCATCGCTATCGGCACTAGATTCAAGCCTTCTTCCTTCATGATTTCAATTGTGGGAATGGGCAACAGGTTGAAGGATGCGAACAACCTTAAAGACGCTGTCAAGCAAACTATCACCAAATCACCAAGCCCCTTCCAAACATTCCTAGAGGAGGCAAGCATGACAACTGACCAAATAAAGGAAATTGTAGACAGCATCAGAGTAATCCCAAGAGGATATGCCCCCAACGGAAAAGAATACAACGAAAACACCAAGGAAAAAAGAAGGCCGACCTCAGACAAATCGGTAACCATGTGGGAGCTGCATATAGACCCTCCCTTCAAGACCCTCAAAGAGGCGCGAGAAACCGCACACGACCAATGGTCCCATATTTTCAAAATGGCCTCATTCGTAAGTGAGAGAACCCAAGCCGGACATGCCTTCAACAGACAAAGAGTCTGTAACACCTGTAAAGCTTCTGACCACTTATTCCTGTTATGGGGATGGGGGAAATTCCCCATTCCTCGATCCGTTCTTATAGTGGGATGATGAAGGTCATATCTGGTCTGTACCATAACGGGATATGTAATCGATGAGTGATCCCAGTCTTGCCTGGGAGTGGACGATTGAATTCCCATTGATCGCGATTGGTGATGTAGTGAGCTATTAAGGGATTGATGGTAGGTAGTTGGAGATGCCAGGATGGACGGGTCAGCCACGGGTACTTGGCGCTCCTCAATGGAGCGTACCGTGTGTGAGGTCGCGACTTGTGAGATGGGTGAGAACTTCGTATAGTTGCCATCGGGTACTTGGCGTTCGCAGTGTGAACGTACCGGTAGCGGGTTGATGTCATAAGCATGCAATGAGGACTGACTAGTAGGGCCTTCGGTGACTTGGCATTCCCAAAGGGAACGTACCGTTGGCGGGGAAACATGATGACTGACGAAGGAGGGAACAGACGGTGGATGGGCGGTGACTTGGCATTCGCGTAGCGAACGTGCCGGCATCACGGGAAAGTGGGCCTCAAAGTATTCACGATCTCCATGATCGTGATGTGACGTCGTATGTTGAGTACTGGGGGGAGAGCGGAGTGACGAGGACCCATAGGGTACAGATTCAATAGGACGATACACATGTTGAGAGTCTTCGACTCTCGACCTCGAGTTCTCGCGGCGAGGGCCGTTAGAGGACTCGATATAACCAGACTTATAAGACATATTGAGAGTTGTACAGTCACACGGGTTCAGTTGAGTCACAGGGAGGGTTGTTACAGAAGACGATACACGAGACAGTTGTAGAGCAGTTGTTAGTTAGCAGGAACTGCCTTCGGCGGTTTCTGTACAAGACGCGTGACTATCTACAAATGGTAAGGTCGCAGGAAATCCCGCGAAACACAAATAACCTCGGCCAGCACCAAAACCCCAATGGGGAAAGCTTTGCACGAGGGGGGAAAGGGGTAGAACGGGTAAGGAGGATAGGGTATCGGGATAGAGGACGGAAGGGAGAAAGAGGGGAGGAACGATAGAGAGGGGAAGTCTTTGACCATGCGACGGATATGGTCATTGGAGACTCCATATCCGTAACAATTCCACTGCTGCCCGATCCACTCTCACTCTGCCTGGAATCAACGGTACCCCAAACAAGATGCCGACATGGAAGCGGATACCAATGGCAATGCGATCCCCTCCAGCTCTAGTGGAGGTCCATTCCCCTCCTTCCCTCGACACCTGCCTTATTCAAACTTCCAATGTGGAAGAGGATGCAGCCATCCCCCACCCAATATGGCTCACGATTCCTCTCCTTCTGTCACAGCCGTGCATTCCGGCCTGCTCCCCACCTGTCCTGATGCCACCCAAGCCCATTCCCGCTATGTGAGCCCTGACCTCAGCCCTATCTTCCCTGAGGACTCCCTGCTCACTCCCCTGCTTGCCCCTAGGCTCCCCTGCACCTGGCCGACTCCCCCACAGCCACACCGACCTTCCTGCCCTGAGTCCGCCTCTGGCACCGTGCCCAGCGCGACTCCTCTACCCCACCCACTCGGCCCCTACAGGGCCGCTACCATTCCCGCGCCTGACTCCGGCCCAACTCCGAGTCCGGCGCCGCTATGATACCATCGCCGCTATCGCGGCCCTACGCTCCTTCCTTTATTTATCTGTTATTGTTTGTTTTGACCCTCGGTCATTGCCGGCTGCTGTGCGGCCAACCCCGCTCCTTATTCATGTTTGCTTCCGGACCCTTCGGCCTTCGGCCCGGGTCCGCTTCCATTCATTCCTTCCTCCTATATATATCCTGTATACTACATTATAGTACTTTAGCTCTAATATCGATGTGACCATGACCCCTAAGTCCTGACCCCAACAAGGCAACCCCAGTGAGTCTGAAATGAGGGCCAAGAGACAGCTAGGGGGCACAGTGCTCCTTTAGAGTCGCTGAGGCCAAATGCCCTACCCTCAGGCCTTGTTCACAGCATCACGGCCATCGCGGCCTATAGCGGCCCGCAACGGTGACCTTCAGTGCCGACCCCGGACCAGTGTCTAACACCTTCGTCCCTCCAAAATACAACTTTGACTGATATGCACCTTAAAAGGATTTCACCCTGAACTATGAACAAATGGCAAAATAAATTAGATAACCAAAAGAGCCCTGCTCACATCACGTAGCTACTCTGCCCTGTCCTGTACATACTTCCCTCACAAACACTACGATTCAATTGAAAACCCTAACTAACCCATAACCTCCCCTCCTCCCCACACCCTACTGAGCCCACACTTACTGAGCCCACACTTACTGAGCCCACGGGTGACAGGAAAGCCCAGTAGCTTGATCCCAAAACGCCCGAAAACACCCCGAACCCTGGCTGGCAATTGGATTGGGAAACACCAAAATGCCTGTAAAAAGATCAACCCCCCAAAGCCCAATCACACGGTGAATACCCAACTGGTAAATAGACCACAGCCCCCGGTGCCCAGAGGGCAGAGAATTTATACCGTTTTATCGAAACCCAATGATGGTCACCAGGGATCGGAAAACGGACCAAAAACCCCAGCCCCACATATACCACTCCGCCTAAGAGGTGGAAGACCCCCAATGACCCCAAATGGCCACCTCTCCATTGCGGCCCTCAACATAAGAGGAGCCAACAGCCCACAGACTAAACAAAAATGGAACCTTATCACAAATAAAATGAAGAAGGATAAGATCGCTGTGATGTGCGTATCAGAAACCCACGTCGACTCACCCCAAGAAGACCTACTAGCCAACCGGTACAACAATGATTTCCACATCATCCACTCCTTCGACCCGACCCACACCAGAGCCGCCGGCATTGCAATTATCATCAATAAAAGCATCATAAAAAAGAAGCCAACGGAATCGACCAACCTTATCCCTGGACGAGCCATCCTCACCACGATCGAATGGCCACCTGGCAACAAGATCACACTATTAACAATATAGGCCCCAAACACTAGAGGGGCAGGTACTGAGAACGCTGCATTCTGGCAGAAACTAGGTGAACTCACAGAAAACATCCAGGTTGACATTGCCCTGGGTGACTTCAATGTTGTCGAAGAAGCAATTGACCATTCCCCCCAACATGAAGATGCGAATGCCACAGTAGTGGCCCTAAAAGAACTCCTCTACCTCCACAACCTAAAAGCCGGATGGTGCCAAGCCAACCCGGCACCAGCAAAAAACTACACCTTCAGACACTGTACAGGAACTCACATGTCATGAATTGACAGGATCTATGCCACAAATGAAATAATAAATAAATCACTCACCTGGAGTATCAAAAACCCAGGCATCCCAATGGCTGACCACCAGCTGATCTCAATAGACATACATGATCCCCATGCACCACACATTGGCAAAGGCAGATGGGCAATCCCAAACTACCTAGTAAACGACCATGAATTCCTGAAAGGAGCCAAAGATCTCAGGAATGAAGCACTGGACAAAACCAACCAACTCACCGCACTAAATACCCCCGGAGTTCAAGACTGCTTCCTCCACTTCACACAATCCATTATAGCATTAGCACGCAAACTCGCCAAAACCAAGTCAGGCAAGCTAAACTCAACTCTTATCCATCTGGAGAAACACAGAAACAAAGCCGTCTGGAAACTGAGCTCCCCCCGAACAGCGCACCAGTTAGAGGAAACCCAATACCAGATCATAATGCTAACTGAAAGGATCCAGGAGGTGGAAAGAACCCGGCATAGGAATAATAAGACCACAGCCAATACAAACAAGCGCCTCTTTGCCGAATCAATAAACAAATACTGGTGCGGGTGGGGGAAAAATAAAAGGCCACGTGACACTATATCCAAACTTCAAATCCCCCACTCTGACCCCCCCCCCCTGCCACACCTCCAACTCCTCAGAAATGGCTAAGATTGCCACAGAACACTACAATGCCATGCAATCAAGAGACCTCAACTTAATCCCCCCCTCAGAAAGAGAATCCTGCATCACTGAATGCCTCTCATCTATCACAACCACACCTGCAACACAAACTGCTCCCATGGCTTCCAGTATCAGCTACAACGAAACCCTAACCGCCCTAAGACAGTCCCCAAACGGTAAAGCCCCCAGCCTCAATGGCATCCCAACTGAACTTTACAAGAAACTCCATGAAAGATGGGCAGCAGAGGCAGATGGCCGTGTAGATATAGTTCAACTCCTCCATAATGTAATTAGTGACATTGAAATGCGAGGCATTTCCTCCCCACAGTTCACTGCTGGCTGGCTGTGCCCTTTGTATAAAAAGAAAGACAAACGAGAAATCGAAAACTACAGACCAATCACTGTACTAAATGCTGAATACAAAATCATGACAACAGCACTCATGAACAAAATAGTGCCAATCGCCCCTAACCTCATAAATAAATGCCAGGCTGCCTTCATAAAAGGCAGAAGCATCCACGATCAGATTGACCTAGTCAACTGCATGATTGACCTGTGCGAAATCATCAGTCAAGATGGTGCAATAGTTGCCCTAGACCAAGAAAAAGCGTACAACAGGATCCGTCACGACTACCTCTGGCACACACTGGAAGCCACCAGGATCCCACCACCCACCATAAACTCCATAAAGGCCCTCTACTCCAACCCCGGTACCAGAGTGATCCTGAATGGTGAAATCAGTGATGAATTCTTAATAGACTGAGGAGTACGTCAAGGCGACCCACTGTCATGCCTCCTCTTCAACATAGCTATTGAACCCTTATCTGCTATGCTGAGAGAATCCGGTAAAATACAAGGCCTTGAAATCAAAACACCAGTACTCACACAAAATGTCATTGTCTCCCTATTTGCCGACGACACCACGGTCTACCTCTCAAAAAACGACGATGTAACTAACTTATTCAACATCCTCGACACCTGGTGTACCGCCTCAGGAGCTAAATTCAACCAAGGAAAATCCATGGTTATCCCTGTCAGCTCAGCGACATACCGCAAAAACCTACTTGACACCAGAAAACTAAACCCCAACTCATCTAACCCCTTCCACATCGACATGACAATCCTCCAAGATGGCCAGACCACAAGGTATCTAGGTGCCCAGTGCGGTAACCGCCCTACCGGGATCGACCCATGGCCGGACATTATGGCCAAAATCAACACAAGCCTTAAACACTGGCAGAAAACCTACCTGTTATAGGAATGGACCTAGAATCTTATGGTCCGTGACTATGAACAATCAGACCTTTGGTCCCTGCACCTTTATTTTGCTGTCAAACCCCATGCCAAGCTTTCCCACTGGGTTTTGGTGCTGGCTGGGGAATTTGTTGAGTTTCAAGGGACTTCCCTTGACCATTGTGACTTTTATATTAGATAGTTAGAAGTCATATGATGTGTAAGGCAGATGCCGAAAAATGTCTTTCATTATCAAATACATAACCCACAAACCTTGTACCGCGATTGTAACATCCTCACCATTGTGTCACCACTGTAAACTCAACCTGTAACCCTGGAACCATGTCCACCTCCCTATTCCTCCTCTCCATGACAAAACCGCAACGAGGAGGGCATTCCCACGCCCAACCTCCTGCTGCCCGCTCCCACCAGTCCACCGGGTGGTTGAGTGGTTACTCCCATCCAACCAGAAGTTCCCTATCAGGAACTGTAGCCTATCCCACCTCCTCAGGAGAAGGATACGGTCCAGGCAGCTCCAGGATGCCTGGCCACGCACCCGCAGGTCCCACTTCCCACGGTCACCCACTACCGTGCACTGGTCCACCAACCTGCTTTCCCCAACAACTCCCGCTACCGGTACGCTCCCATGAGCGCCAAGTCACCGATAGCCACCAACTGGGTGACTCCCTTTGGGAGTCCCAGTATCCCTCACTACCGGTACGCTCCATTGAGCGCCAAGTCACCGCTAGCCAAACACTCCCATCACACCCGCTACCGGCACGCTCCCAGGAGCGCCAAGTCCCTGTTAGCAGACAGCCAGGTGGCTCCCTGAAGGAGCCCACATCATACTCGCTACCGGTACGCTCCCAGGAGCGCCAAGTTACCGTTGGCCGACACACAGGTTGTACTTCCGTACCCTCATCCTATTCCGCTCTCCCTCTGATGGCTACGCAGCCACCTCCATTAGTGAGCCGAACGGCTCAGGTTGGGTTCCCCAGAACCCATTCCTGTAACACTACCCGACCATCGAAGGGCGAAAACTCATCACCCAAATGGTCATCGGCAGTATGACCCAATTCCACACCTCTGCCCAAGGCATGCCAGCCAAAATCGAAAAGGAATTAAACACCCTAATAAAAAACTTCATATGGAACTCCCAACTCCCCTCACTCAGCATGAGGACCCTGAACAGCCCTACTAGTGAAGGGGGAAGAAACGTCTTGAATATCCAAGCAAGGAACGAAGCGATTCACCTTATGAAGCTGAAAAAGATCTTAGATAGATCTCCTGACAGACCACCCGCTGCCGACGCTGCCGAGGCCATAATAATCTGCTCACTCCCAAAACACACCCGCGACCAAGAGGCCCACGACCCCCGAATAATTGACATCTTTACCCAACAGATCTTTAACAAACACCGCTATGTGAGCAAAACCCTCCCGCACGAAATTAAAGCCATACTCAACACTGGAGCCAAGTACAACCTAGCCCTCGACGATGTCAACCTCCCCCTGAACATCAGGCTGGATCTCCCAGCATGGTACCATATCGGAACAGAAGAGCATGTCAAATCAAGAGAAAATACGCCTGCAGCCAAATGCCTCAGAAACACTCACAACTGCCAGCGCACCGGCAACCTCCTCATCCTAGCGAACATCCTAGACAACCCACAACACAGACGATGGAACAAATCCTGCTCCTGCCCACCATGCACCAACTTCAAAATGGCCAGCTGCAAAAACCCCGAAACCTGCTACCAACTAGCCAACCACATGATATCAAACCTGAAACCCCAATACAACCCCTGCACAGCTCCCATACGCTGCCCTCCCCCCTCGGGTGACGAGAGGGCCATCATCAAATCCCACTCCCTCAACGGCCCCTCAAGTATTAAGGTTATCAAAACCTTCCCCAACCCAAAAGACCATGCGTCAGTGTTACGGGGATGGGGGTAATTCCCCATTCCTCGATCCGTTCTTATAGTGGGATGACGAGGGTCATATCTGGTCTGTACCATAACGGGATATGTAATCGATGAGTGATCCCAGTCTTGTCTGGGAGTGGACGATCGAATTCCCATCGATCGCGATTGGTGATGTAGTGAGCTATTAAGGGATTGATGGTAGGCAGTCGGAGATGCCAGGACGGACAGGTCAGCCACGGGCACTTGGCGCTCCTCAATGGAGCGTACCGTGTGCGAGGTTGCGACTTGTGAGATGGGTGAGAACTTCGTATAGTTGCCATCGGGTACTTGGCGTTTGCAGTGCGAACGTACCGGTAGTGGGTTGATATCATAAGCGTGCAATGAGGACTGACTAATAGGGCCTTCGGTGACTTGGCATTCCCAAAGGGAATGTACTGTTGGCGGGGAAACATGATGACTGACGAAGGAGGGAACAGACGGTGGATGGGCGGCGACTTGGCATTCGAACATGCCGGCATCACGGGAAAGTGGGCCTCAGAGTATTCACGATCTCCATGATTGTGATGTGATGTCGTATGTCAAGTACTGGGGGGAGAGCGGAGTGACGAGGACCCATAGGGTACAGATTCAATAGGATGATACACATGTCGAGAGTCTTCAACTCACGACCTCGAGTTCTCACGGCGAGGGCCATTAGAGGACTCGATATAACCAGACTTATAAGACATATTGAGAGTTGTACAATCACACGGGTTCAGTTGAGTCACAGGGAGGGTTGTTACAGAAGATGATACACGAGACAGTTGTAGAGCAGTTGTTAGTTAGCGGGAACCGCCTTCAGCGGTTTCCGTACAAGACGTTGTAGGCGGGATAATCGCCCACGCGCAGAGCCGGCTCGGATACCCGCTTCCAACATTCAGAAACCACTTGCATTCACGCGACGACTCGGTACAAATTTGGTATCCAAAAATAGTCCTAATTCGTACGATTCTGACGATACCAAGAACGTCCTAATCGGTGGAGATTTGACGGAGTTCCGTGTTGGAGAAGTTAGGCACAGCAGGTCACGGGCATGTGCGGGCGTGGGAATCTCAAGCGGCAACCCAGAATTCCAGCCTCACTCGTTCCCACGGCGTCTAATAAATTGGTAAAAATGCTCATTGGCTGCGTGAGAGTTATCTCCGGCTACATTTCCAATTTAGGCTCTTAATTCCGTAAATCCATTGAGATATCGCTTATTTTCTCTTATTTTCATATTTTGCCATCATTTCAGATATTGATTGATATTCTTTTATTGTTACTGTTACCCTTTTTATTACTTTGCCTAATAAGGTATGCAGGTGCCATATGGTACCAATATTTCTCATCAATTATTCTAAAAATAATTGTTCCTTATATCCTGTACATACCGGATTTTGGAATAGAAGTTCTCCCCTCCCCCAAAAATTCTCTAGGACGCGCTAGAGTTGGAGTGAGTGTGTGGAATCCAACAGTAGGAATAAGGGCAACTGTCTAGCCCACAACGAGTGGGTAGTAGATTAGTTGAGCCCGGACCTTGCGGAATCCCGGAGAACCCACCACGGAGTTTTAGGATCGAGCATAGCGAAGTCAAGAGAGAAAGTAGAGGTTTTGGAGAGTTCGGCCCCATGAGCTTAGTCGGCATAGAGAGCCGCGAGCCCTCTTGCAACGTGTGACTATCTACAAATGGTAAGGTCGCAGGAAATCCTGCAAAACACAAGTAACCTTGGCCAGCACCAAAACCCCAATGGGGAAAGCTTTGCACGAGGGGGGGAAAGGGGTAGAACGGGTAAGGAGGATAGGGTATCGGGATAGAGGACAGAAGGGAGAAAGAGGGGAGGAACGATAGAGAGGAGAAGTCTTTGACCATGCGACGGATATGGTCGTTGGAGACTCCGTATCCATAACAGTCAGATTACTTCCGCATCTTTCAGGAAAAGAATAACCAACCCCCTCCCCCTCAGGCTCACCCCCCCAAAGAAACTAAGCACCGACACCGTGGCATACACAGACGGATCCTGTACAGGAAACGGTGAAACTGATGCCAAGGCGGGCTTCGGAGTATGGATCGCCCCCGAGTGCCCAGACAATGCAAGCCTCCCAGTAGATCGGATTTTCCCCCAGACAAACAACTCCGCTGAGGTACTGGCAATAAACCACGCAATTACCACAACGCCCCTAAGAGCCAGACTCCACATTAAAACCGACTCAAGATGGTGCGTGAACGCACTAACCGTAAATCTTGAAAAAGCCGAGGACCAAGACTACATCAGCACTCCCCAACCCCTAGCCATCAAAAATACCATAAGCTCCCTCCGAATGAGGAATGGCATCGTCTCGATCGAGTGGATAAAAGGCCATAACGGCTGCGCCGGAAATGAGAATGCCAATGAACTTGCAACACTGGGATCTGCGAAAACCCCCGACAATGGCTCGGTCACCCCAACCTCCTGTCAGGGCACACCCGCTTGACCCACCTCCACCCGGGCCCACCTCACCCGGTCCCCTTCTCCCACCCTGCACCCCTCCTTCATACCCCCTCCCCCTCTATCCCTCTCCCACTTCCACTTCTATTTCTATTTCTATTTCTATTTCTATTTCTACTTCACACGGACGACCTTTCCCTTATATCCATGTATTATTGACCCGCCCACGACGCGCACACGACATGCCTAGCCCCGGACGACCCCGGACGGCTCTAGGGCGCAACCTAGTGTGCGCGCGTGCAGCATACACCCTCGGGATCCCCCACGGGGACACCCGGGTGACTGCGGCTGTATGCGGGGTGATGTGGCGGACCTCATGTGACCCAAGCCGCATGTATATAAACACACCTGGGGTGGGAACCGAAGAAGTAACCTTCTTCTCAACATTCCCACTTCAGTCTAAGTGGCCAGGGATCGCCGTCCCACATCGGGGCTGCCAGTACGCACGCCCGATCCACCCCCCGTGAGGTCCTCAGCACCGGACGCTATGCCCGGACCGCCTCGACCCCGGACGCGACCCTGACACCTCCCCCTCACCCAGAACGGTGCGAGACTAAGAACCCTGACCCAATCGACTATCATGAAACTAATAACCCGAGAGTCAGCCAAGAAACCCCACAAAAAGAACCACAGAGCAACAGAAAACATGAACCATATCAGAGACGTACTGAGAGACCTAAACTGCCCCACCCCAACGACAACCTCATTTGGCTCGCCATCCTGAAAAACAAGAAAGATCTGAACCCCAACCTCAGAAACTTCCTGTGGAAACTTGTCCATGGAGCCCACAAAGACGGCACCTACTGGAGCAAAATCCCGGGCTACGAAGACAGAGGTCAATGCGTTAAGTGTAACGCCCTAGAATCAATGAACCACATTATCTTCGAGTGCCCACACAACCAGGGCCCAAAACTCTGGGCTGCCATAAAAACCATGAGCCTAATAAAAGGTATAGACTGGCCCGTTAATATGGGAATATACCACATAATGGCTGCCCACTAACCGTTATCAAAAATCGTAACGGCACTATAAACCACGGTGCGTCCAGATTCCTCAGAATCGCCATCACCGAATGTGCCTGGAAAATATGGAAACTGAGATGCAAGAGAGTCCTCAGTGACGATGAGACTGGGCAACCAAAGATCTCACTGAACGAAGCCATGAACACCTATAAAGCCACCATAAACGAAAAACTGAATCAGGACAGGAACCTCACGAATATAAAGAAATACCGCAACAGAGCCCTCCCCGAATGGCTCATTCTACACACTTGGTGCGGCACCCTAGAGAACGAACTAAGCCTCCCTGAGAATTGGCTGAAGTGCAACGGGGTTTTAGTGGGTATATCGGACCCCCTGTGGTCACGGGAGCCCCACACAGAGCGATAACCACTTCGCCAAGTGCGGAAATGCATTTCCCCGTGGTGGCAATTCCCGTCATACAGAGGCACCCATCATCACTGCCCCCTGGAAGGCCCCGCCCTTCCCTACAAACCTTCAGGCATCCTGCCCACGAAAGCTACCAAAGGTTCCACCAAAAATAAAAATAAAAAAATAATGATGGAAGAGACATTATCAAGTTATTCCATGGGAAGCAATCGAAGTGCATTCAGAGGGACTTCAAGGTGATCAAGCGACTCCAATTCTCCTACCTGAACTTCTTGACTCTCTGTCCCTTGGCGTACAATTTCTGGTATGCAATGTAAATGGAAAGGAGGACCAGTATTCCAACAATATTGCCTGCATTCCAATGTAAAACTGGCTGAGGATGCACAAGAGCAGATCACTGGCCTGTAATAAAGGCTGCCGCACCAGTCAGCAATTTAGCAACCGAGTGGAGAAACTCAGTCAGTTTCAGTGCAGACGATACCATGACCTGCATTACAATTGAAGCACTCCAGGATACCCTGAACAAGGTGAAGAAAAGGTTCTCAGCATCAGCGGTGATGGAAGGCATATGTGCAACACGACTTTAGGGAAAACCCGAGGATGCCCCATCTCGCCAGCTTTATAGGATTCAGTTGGTGTTGACGTCTATTCACTGTGGGAACTATTTCTCGGTAAATGACCACAATTACTCTGGTAATTGACCATTTACCATCATTTCGATGGTTTTTGGAGTCTAGTATTTTACCAAATCGAAATTGCGAGTCAAGGAACCGACTTTCATGGCAAGTATTTTACTACATGTACCACGGTAACTTGTGCAAGTGCATTATTTTCACTTCATTGTCGCTACAAACTGAGTCCCAAGATGTATTCTATTGGCATGTGCTTATCAGGGTATACAAAGGAGGTAAGATCACCAGGAAGTCTGATTGGGGAGTCGGAGCGTGGGGCGCTAATACATCACCCTTGGTACCATGGGCAAAACGTGCCTCAATCCTGCCCTTGAAGGCCATTTTCACAATGCTTCACAAAGGGCAAGCCAGTATTGGATGCATCCTTATGTGGCATCTCGTTGCCATCTTTACTTGTCAGTAATGATCTCAAGTTAAAGTCGAACTAAGCGGAAACTCCCGGACCCACTGAACTTCCTCTTCTCACTCACCATACACTCATCATATACATTGGATCCATGCTTGGCTGCTACAATACGTGTAGTTAGGCCTCGGTTTGCTGTGGTTTGTTTCTCGCATCTATATACATGCTTCAACACTCATCATCACCTGTCCAGGTTGAGCATTGCAAGTGGAAAATTGTGCGATCGGCACCTCCGATCGTGGCAATTCTACACATATCACACCCCCAAGAGATGCCCACATCTGTGGCTTCCCTTCGATTCTGAGTCCAGCGCTGCAATACATGTGCCATTGTTGGGCTTCTTGATCAGCCCCCTGTCTGCTTGATGAAGGGGTCGATTTCACAGTTATTCGTGATGGATTCCTCCGCTTTCAGCATGCCTCTATTCGTGCGCATTTTTTTCTTATTTTCCCGCTCTCCAGCCACTCTGTTGCCTCAACTCACCACCCATGAAGAGAGCCCGAGCATCCACTCAGCAGGTGTTGTCTGGCCCCGGAGTATGCCCACTATTTTTAGTTTCCTCTGGGCTCATCCCTGACCAGTACCTATGCATAGTTACCTGCAAATGTTTGAGTTCTCACACGAAACTGCTTAGTATGTATATTCCTTCTTGAAAGCATCTGATCTGGACCTCAGATCCACCGAGTGCACTTACTCAATGACACCGCAGATGCGCTCAATGATAATTCTCCCAAAAACCCCCCGGACCATGTATTCCATCATCCAGCGTGACATTTCCCACAGCCTCTGCCTGCAGCGGCAAAGCTTGTTTGGTCAAGATTCCCATTTCCCCGTCCACACCACCTTTCTGACTTTCATACCAGGAAACAATCGAAATGCGCAAAAGCAGTCAGAGATTGAGAGCTGAAGGTATGTATCCAACCCACTGATGTGCTTGGACCATCTCAGAAGCCAAAGCTCTATCTGGTACCTCATGTCGGAGTTGAAATTCTTGGCTGCTCGTAGGTTTGTGTCTGTCATTTTGCTCTCAATTCCGAGGCCTCCTGCATTTTTACTAGGCTGTGCGGTCCGTGCTGTATCAAATCATCTTTCTTCATCAGGGTTGAATCATATCGAATCGACGCTCATATCTATATAGCCCCCATTCGCTTCTCAAATCAGCTTGATTTCGATCAATGCTGCTTGTCGTAATGCAACCCGGTAAGATGCAATGCCATTTTCGCTGTTTATTACCATATTAATAGCCATAAATAACCATGAACTGTTATGTATTTTACCATCCACAGTCATCGTAATTTACCAGACCCGTGAGGTAAAATACCAATTACAACCATTGTAAAGTGACCGTTTACCATCGTTAAGATGGTAGAAAACTACGAAAAAATAGGTCTTTTACCCCTGTTAGCATGGCAATGGGAGCATGGTAAAGGACCATAGTCTTAATGGTAAAATACTATTCTGATCGTTGTCAAAGTGAAGGTATTTTACCATTTTTAAAATGGTTTTTTACACGACTCTTATTCCCACTGTGTATTGTCATCGGCATGTACACCGGCACTTCTCCCACCCACACCCGAAACTCCAAAAACTGCTGCCCTCATTATCAAAGAAGAGCAAGCAGGATCCACAGCCTAAAAGGAAGCGAATACGCCTGTGTTGAGCCGATCGTAGAAGCAGCTTCAGTAGAGTCTTTTTCCTCATTTTCCCCCTTGGGTGACCTCTTTCAAGGATGCTTGTGTCACCCGTATGCAATGGATTAAGCCCTCGGAACACTGATGGAGCCACAAGAGCACAAAGGAGTGACAGCTTCAGAAGCCCAGGAGGCTAGTTCAGTAACAACCTTTGATAGTTGGTCTCTCCTCCAGGGACATCACGATTTTTTCACCTTACTCGAGTGAAGTCACGCATTCATTGTCGAGCCTGAGGTCCATGTCTAGCATTCTATATAGCGATTCCCAAAAGCAAACACAGGGATGAGATGATTTGGACGTCGGGCCAGGATGGAATCCTCAACCCGTGGAGTCTCAAGAGCGGGCAATTGATCAACAGTTGTTCCTCACATCTTGGGGCCACTGGGATTGGTCACACACCCTACTCCTCCATAACCCACTTAGCAGCCATGTGGATACTTTATTGGTATCCCATTAAACTTGTGCGCCTCGCAAGGGAGGCAGATGACAAAGATCAATCCTCTCAACCCAGCCAATTGTGCGAACTTGCCACATTCACTGGACATGCTTCCCGCCTTTTGTGTCTTCGATGGATTTCTGTCTCCCATTCCGATAGTGAATTGGATTCCAAATACTGTACTATAATGACCATAGGTTCATTCCCACGGTTTTCGGGATTGCCGTGTCCTGCTGGCTTAGTTGATCTATGCATGTGACATGTGACATTCACTGCCCAAAGTTCAAGGTCTAAGTATTCAAGGTTGCCATCTCATTAGACCTTTTCTGGTGTCCTGGTGTGGTGTCTACCAGCTAAGTCTAGGATGGAGAATCGTGTTTCGATGATAAATAGGTGGAGAATATCTACAGGTACGCTTAGGTGATGTCCATGGATCCCTTTGCTTTTGCTAGCTACATTGAAGCGCTCACAACAAAACCTTGTAATTTCAAGGATGTTCCACTGTCCCTTATCGGGACTCTCTTGCCTGACTCACATCTCTCTGTGATGTCTTTTCTCGAATTTTCCCTTCCACAATTGCCACTCGAGGACACGCAGACCCATCTCACCTACACTTCCTACATTCCTATCACTCTCCTTGACCTTAAAGTGGTCGAGTCTCTGCGATGGCCTCCACTATACTCTATCAGGCATTTTCTTGCTCTGAGTCCACCTCCTGGTAGCCAATCTATCGCCATCAATGACACCCCATATCCGCTGAACTTAGCTCCAGTCCTGCAATCCATACTATTGGTGCAGGATCTCCAGGACCTATGGCATACTGCCTTCAAGTGGCTGACCGATGGCCTGCATCGAGAGGCCTTATTGCTTGAGTTGAAAGAAAATTTCCACTCGTTGCTTGTGATGACCACATGGTCCGAATGTGTTCATGGCTTCAGGGACATGCTGGGGATGAGCTCGCTGGTACGGATTGTGTCACATGCATGTCTGAATGACACTGACCATGAGCGGTACTGCTCAATTCTTCGTGGAGAACCTGAAATAACTCGCACTGCCATCCACGTTGCGTCCCCAACTTTTTTGATTGAGTCCGTGAATTTTTTGGTGAAGAGAATTTGCCTCCAAAAGTGTATGGCTCTCGATCTTACCGTTTTATGCGAGACTGTGCAGCACAATTAGCAGATGGGACATTGGAGACACTTATTGGGATTGTGTCATATCCATCCCCGGCCATCGACTTCCGGTCTCTCCGATCCCTCCGTTCTAACTCCGCTCCCCCTCGCCAACCTCGGAGCCCCCGTATTCCGCAAACCTCTCGGTACCCCTCGATGGTCACCACCCCCTCACTTCAATTTATTACCTACACCTCCCTAAGTACGGAGCCCCGAAGACTTCCGGACAGCTCCGACGTCCGCTAGCGCACTCCCGCCTCCGCTGGGCAATACACTCACCTGCCCTGCAGAGCCCACCTTCGGGCCTATCCCTCCTTTCCGTTTCTGGGTTAACGCCTGCCTTTCCGCTAACCCCGCGAACCGACTCGTCGGTAATATTCAGTCGGCTAATGTCTTAACCCCGTTAGCTCCGCTCCGTTCGGCTCCACCAATTGCGGAACCGTCTCCGCTGTAACCATATATATACACCACTTGTACATAGGTTACGCCCCAGCAGATAAATCAACTAGAGTTACCCCCCTAGGTTCTAAGTGCCAGTCAGTAAGTTAGGGCACGGACGTGTCACTAGGCACAGCGCTCTTGGCAGAAGTCGCTGAGGCCAAAGCCCTCCGTTACGGAGACATTCCTTCGTCTCAAGTCTGGTCTCTGACAGATTGCATTTGTCAATCAAAATCACTGGATCGCTATTGTCATAGAAGGTAGATCGAAGACCATCCGAGTTGGGGACTCATTGTTTCATCCAACAACTGCCCATAAGGTCCCTATCTGTGCAGTTCCACTCATTAATGCTCTTTCCCAGTAGCTTATGTATCCTCCCTTTGCTGCGGGGTCTGTTGAAACTGTTTCAATTCCGACTACGCATCAAGATGACGTTTCTTCATGTGGTCTACATGCACAGAATGTGCTCAACAGCATATTTCGACCAGAAATCAAGTACCTATCAACTTCGCAATTTCGCCTCTGTTTATTTGCTTTTATGCAGGTTCTGAACCACCACTTGCTTAATGTAAGCTTTTCAGTTGATCTCTTACTGTTCATGCATTAATGTATTGACTATCCAGACTGGTGCATCAGTTGATGGCATGGTCGAACGGACACTATCACTATTGGTACCCTCCATGACATTGTCTCTTCTGCCTACCTCTCCCACATTGTTAGGGTCCCTGCTTCCCTTTGCCCCTGCCCCGACACCACCCTCATCTCCCAAAGCACTAGGGGCTGCAGCTAAGGCTCTGAAGGAAATCATTCCAAATATTGAGAAGGTGATGAAGTTAAAGCTGGATCTCTGTCCAGACATCTCCAGCATGGTGGATGGTGAAGGGCTACTCAGTTTTTTCCCCCAAATAACCCCGGAGCAAAAGGTTCTTCAGACAAAGCACCAATTTGAAGAGCTACATGAATCCCGGGACTCCAGGGCCGAAGCTGTGAAGTTGAGGGCAGTGATGGTTGCGGCTGATCGGAGGGAATATGATCGTGTACAACAAGCCAATTATCGTGCTAGGAAGCGGACATTTGATGGGGAGTCAAGGAAGGACAGTGGGAAAAGGGTATGTTGTTAGCTATTCAGCTGATTACTATTTTTTTCACATGAAGTTATTGTGAACAGCATCAAACTGACACTCCAGACACCATGACAGACCCAGAGTCACATTCTACTCAGTTGAATGTTGCTCAAATTTCTTGTGCTGAGCGTGGATTGGCAGTCATCAAACACGAGTTACATAAGGTGAAGGAACCTCACCGAAGTGGATGGAAACAGACAAAAGAGGTCAAGGCTGCTGTACGGACCTATTGGTGGGGCCCTACATTCTTTTTACTTCTAACAGAGGCTGCAAAGAAAGTTCATTGGGCAAACCCATCGAAAATTGTACAGCAGGCACAACATACCTCACCTTCACTCTTCAAGAAGCTCACTTCTCAAGTAATTGGGAGACATATCATCAAAGGGAAAGGGTGGAATGAGGATGCTTTGAGGAAGGCAGCACAACGAGATTCTCCAGGTGGTAAAACAACTTGGTGGGGGATTTTGGTATGTAATTCATGCTAGTTATCACAATAGTTTTTTCATACTAAGTTCCCCTCTCTCAAGGATGGCTACCCGAAATCACCGCTGAGATTACTCAAAAACTTAAGGGCTTGAGACAGATAGGCACTGCAGTATCTCTTAGTGATGCACGCTGTCTGATCATTGCTACAATTCAGTTCTGTGACCCTTCTATATTCAAGAAGAAGTTTAAGGATAGAAGTGTCTTTTGTGCAACTGAAGGGTGGGTCTTGAAGTTTCTCCACAATACTGTGGGTTGGAGCTATCGGAGGCCTACCCAGGCCTCACAAAAAGCCCCAAGTGATGCTCAAGTTCTTATTGTCATATCCATACAATCCTGACCTCCGCTCCGGGTTCCCGGAACTCCGAAACTGACTCTGGAGCCCTACTTCCCTTCCGTCACCTTCTCCTTGCCGACTCCCAAGAGGTTATCCCACCTCCAGCTCTGACACCACCTTCGGTCCGACTCCAGAACATTCCAGGTCCGACCTCAACCTCGACACCTCCCAGATGAGCATGCAACACCTATGCTCCCAACTCCAGACCTCCGCTCCGGAATCCTGTTTGTGTCTCTGTCTCCGGAACCTCCGGTCTTAGCTCCAACCTCGGACTTTGACCCCACCTCTGCTTATACCCATTGTATTGGTTAGCTCATTCCATTTAATTACGTTTGCCAATATTCCAGAGTTTAACTTCCGAGTTCGGACTTTCCGGACTTACCTCGGACCTTGCAACTATTGCATTGTCCTATTCAATTCCGCTATTCTCCCTCATTCCTATTTGGGCTGCTGCTTCCTTTCTATTCAGTCAGCTGGCCATTCCCCACTCCCATCCTCCTTCCTTCCTCCTTGGGCCTTGGCCCTTCACTCCTCCTTTGGGAAACACCATTGAGTGAAACCCTTGACCCTCAGTGTTGTTCCTCCTTCCAGCTCCCTTTGTCTCCTTTCAGAGTACCCTTGTCCCTTTTGATTCCGGACCCCTCCTCATATACAATGTACATAGTAACTTGTAACCTCAGTCCGAAATCAACTTGATTTCCCCCCAAGAGACTTCCCCTCTGCTAGATCCGAAATTAGGGACCCCTAGGACAACCAGCAATGGCACAGCACTCTGCATGAGTCGCTGAGGCCAAGGTCCTTCCACGCTAAGTCTCCGATTCCATTCCGGAGTCGTCTGAATCAGCCCGATCTAACACTTATTCACAATTCACTTCTTCGCCAAGCATGGTCAATCCACTCATTGTCAGGGCACACACCCTGACTAGCCCGGACCCGGACCCGCGTCCGGACCCGCTTCCACCCGCTGCGCTTTCCGCATGCGTGCACGCTCCGCACACCGCATGCTCCGGGCCCGGTTCCTACTCCTTCATGTGACTTCCGGGTATCCCCGGAAGTTTTCCTGATATGGTGGCCACTGTGGGAAGATGAGAAGTTAGCTTCCTTCTCATCTTCTTACCCACAGTAGATTGTGCCCTGGATAGGGCTGGCCAGACCTGAGGCTGTGGGCCATTGGGGAAGGGTCATGGGGACCCGGGAGTCATCCCCTGACACTCATACAACATACCCGCTGAACTTCGTGTCAACTCTGATCAAACTCAAGTTGTTTACTCTGATCCAAAGACATCAACATGGAATGATATTGGGGCAAAGCAAGTCTCAGTTTTTGGAAAGGAGGAGAAGCGCACAATCACGGTGAACATTGCGATCTCGGCAAGTGGTATGCTGCTGCCGCTTCAGGCTATTTTCCATGGCCACACTGCCAAATCCCTCCCCCTTCCATCATCTCCCTACTATAATGAAGCTAGGGAATTGGGGTTTTGCTTTGTCATCTCGAACACAGACACCTATTGGGCAACTATTGAGACAATGAAGCAATATGTTGAAGACATTTTAGTGCCATACTTCTGTCAACAGATGAGAAGACTCATGCTTCCTGAGGATTACCACTGTATCTGGCAACTTGATGTATGGGCTGTCCATACATCTCGGGAATTTCATGAATGGCTTTATAGCCAATTCCCTTGGATTATTCTCGATTACGTCCCCAGAGGTTGCACTGGCCTCTTTCAACCTTGCGACCTTGTTATTCAATGGGCATTCAAGCTTGCTGTCAATTGAGAGCACCATGTTGACACAATTAATGATGTCCTCAAGCAGCTTGAAGAGAGGAGGGATGTTGTTGCAGTGGAGAATGGCCTTCCAGAATTGCGCCAATGGATGGTTCACATCAAGGCTTTCCATGAAGTAAACAAGCCTCACATCGTACTTAAGGTATGAGTGCTTTGCAAACTGACTCATGTGCAACTGCCACTCATTCCTCCTATCAGGCCTTCGAGAAAGCGCAATCTGGTGAATTCAGTCTATCACATTCCAGCCTCACAAGCCCTGTGTCAGGGCACACCCCACCTGACCCCACGCCGCGCCGCCCTACTCCACTTCCCCGCTATCACCCTTTGTCTCTTCTTTCCCCTTTTCCTTCTTTCTTTCTATTTCCTTCTATGGTCGACTTCCCCTTCTCTATGTATTACTAACACACCTAACCCCGCTCCCCTGATCGCCGCGCCCGCCGCGCGCATTCCCGCTCACAGAGCGGCACACCTCCGGGATCTCCCACGGAGATACCCAGGGGAGTGCGGCTGTGTGCGGGGATGACGTGGCTCCTCCCACGTGACCCTGACCGCATGTATATAATAGCACCTGGGGTGGGAACAGAAGAAGCAGCCTTCTTCTCAACTTCCCACTTCAGGTAAGTACTGTAGCTTCCCCCTTTTTAATGATAACCAACTTCCCACTTCAGTGGTCAGGGACGCTCACCCTGCAACGGGACCGTCGCTACGCATAGCCGACACCTGTCCCATCGAGTCCCTCACGCTGGGACCTCGCCGCTTTCGGAGCTGTCCCTGACACCCTGCCATGCTTGACATCCTGAGGACTCTCCACATCGACTGTCATATCTGTGCATACCCGACCCCAACCCGACTTCCAGACCTCCACCCTCTTCACCTCCGGAGTCCTACCCTACCGCTGCCGTTCCGATACTCACCTCCGGTCCTGGCAACACACCTCCTCTCACCCCCCACGCCACCTCTGCTCCTCCTTCCCTCTCCTCCCCTATCTCCGTCCGCTCCGATACTCACCTCGGACCGAACGCCGCCCCTCTCGCCACCCTCCTACTACTCCTCCTCCTCCTACTCCGCTCCTCCTTCACAACACCTCCACCCTCCTGTCACCCTCCTACGCTTCCCCCGTCCGCTCCGATACTCACCTTCGGACCTGACAACTCTCCTTTCTGCCACTCCTCCTCCCTTACCTTTCCCCTCTCTCCTCCCTCTGGTACTCCTCCGCCACCCTCCTGCCAAGTTACGACCTTCCACTGCTGTCCCATACTTCGTACTCAGACACTGCTCGTACCTTTGCCCTGAGCCTCCGTCACAGTCCCTACCTCGGACTTTGACTCCACCTCGGTCTTAGTCCATTGCATTGGTGACCTCATACTACGTAAACACCATTGCCAATATCCCTCGGACTTTCAACCCTGCCTCCGTAACCTCCGTAACCTCCACAACCCCTGAGGTTCGCGGATCGCCTTCGGCACTCTCGCCAATTGTAATGTATTTCTCGCGTTTACCCCTCATCCCTATTTGGACTACTGCTTCTTCCCATTCTAGCCAGTTAGTCATCATCCCCACTTCTCCTCATCCTCCTGCCCCTCTGGGCCTCGCCCTCCCTACCTCCTTTCGGACGTATCACAGGTCCTGCCTTATGACCTTTGGTACCGCTCCGCTTCTTCTACCCTTTGTTCCCGTTCGGACGTCTTCGTTCCGATTCGGTACCCTTTGTTTTCCTTGTGCTTTTGCCCCCTCCATTATATATATCGGCGCTTGTACATACTCATTTTGGTTCAGTCCGAAATCGACCTGAAATGCCCCCTAGAGACTTCCTGCTCACCTACTGTGAAATTAAGGACCAAATGGACAAACAGCAATGGCACAGCGCTCCGCTTGAGTCGCTGAGGCCAAGGTCCCTCCACGCTAAGTCTCCGATTCCACTCCGGAGTCGTCTGTTTCCGCCCGTTCTAACAATCGACAACCCACTGCTCTTTTCCAAGTTCTCAAAACCTTGATCAGCTCCAATAGCACCATGCAACCGCACTCAGCGTGCAGATGACACACAATTGGATGAGCCCCCATTCCCACCTGATGTCAACAAACTTCCCTTCGACACTGTTAGAACAGGTGGATTCGGACGACTCCGGAGTGGAATCGGAGAGTAGGAGAGTGACGGAAGGGTGGAGGTGTCGTGAGGAGGAGTAGGAGGAGGAGTGAGAGGGGTGATGTTCGGTCTGAGATGAGTATCGGAGCGGACGGAGATAGGGTAGGAGAAGGACAGGAGGGTGGAGGTGGCATGAGGGGTGAGGGGAGGTGTGGTGTCGGGTCCGAGGGTGAATATCGGAATGGACAGCGGTAGGGTAGGACTCTGGAGGTGGGGAAGATGGGGGTCCGGGAGTCGGTTTGGGATCCAGTATGTACGGATATGACAGACACCGCACTTACACATACTCTCACAGGGGAGGTTTGCGAGGGTCTTATGCTTCAACCTGGCACCCAAATCCTTCAGCCATGGCCTACACTTGCAAATGAGCTAGATAATGACTTTCCTGAGGCCGATGCCAATGCTATGGGTGACCACTTCAGTGTGGTTGAAGATGGAATGAGTGAGCTTAAACAAGGATCCAGTGATTCGGATGATTATAACAGCAACAGAGCACCTTGTAATCAGGAATCAAACTGGGATTCGGAGCCAGCACGTCGAGGGGGAAGATTGAGGAAACCTGTTGATTTGGTGGCATGAAATAGATGGTGGGAAGGGTGGTAGCGTTCATAGACAATAATATCTTGATTGCTAACTTGATTTGCAGGGACATCCTGCTTCGTTAGTTCAAAGTCCCAATGTGACATGTGACAGAACCTCTTTTAGTTCAGTTCAAAAATCTCATGTGACATGTGACTGAACCTATGGTTGTTATAGTACAGTAGACATGTGCACTGGCTGGACCTTCCCTTTCTCTTCTATCACACTATGGGATCGACTACAAAAAATGGAGAGTGTAGGAAATGAGTGGTGGCCATGGGATAGTGAAGGTGAGTGGGAGGTAGTGAGGTGGTTGAGCACGATGGGAATCTCAAAAGGAGCGATCAACAAGTTCTTGAACCTTAAATATGTATGTTGGGCTTCATGATTAAAGAAATTGCTTACAGTGACTATTTGTAATAGGTCCAAGATCGGCCTTTCAGCTTTGGGTCAGCCAATACAATGTATGGGAAAGTAAAGTCTATGCTAGGAGTGCTAGGATGGCACGAGGAGACAATCGTTATGGATGACGCACCCTTAGAACCACAGGAGTGGTGGTGTTGAAACCTGATCGAATGCTTGGAATTTCTGTTCCAGAACCCGAGTTTTGATGGTGAAATGGACTTCCATACAAGGTCTTCACAGCTGAGGGTGATGTAAGGGTCTATCATGAGATGGCTATGGGGGATGACTGGCATGAACAGCAGGTGGGCACACATCTGAACATGTAAAAGTTAGTACTAATTTATGACAATAAGGCTCGTCTCCCTGATGGCACCACTATTCTCAGTGTGATGCTTGCTTCAGACAAAACACATCTGACAAATTTCACTGGTGATCAACGCATGCATCCACTCTATATATCTCTAGGGAATATCCCAGTAACTGCAAAAAAGTGTAATCCCAAGTCATGAAGGGTCATGAATTCATGCAGTTTTGTGAAACTGCACAGAAATTCATGAAGATTCATGAGGGTTCATGCAGGATACACAGTCATGCAGTCTCATGAAAGTTTTCATGAACCTTCATAACCAGTCCAAGTTGGAAATTGACAGGACACATTATGCACCCCCATGCCTTCTTATGAATGTTCATGAATGTGCATCACTTTCCATGAAGAAGAATAGTGTCATATCCATACATACCTGATCTGACCCAACTCCCACACCAACTCCAGAGTCCCACTTCACCCACTGGCCAGCCTCCAAGAGTCTACTCTACCTCTGACCTGACATCACCTTCCATCTCCCAACTCCCACCCCACTTCTCCACTAAGGTACTACCTTCTGTTCTGTCTCCATACCCTGACCTCAGACACCATGCTGTACCTCTGTCTCCAAGATTTATGTCTTAACCCTGACCTCAGACTTTGACCTCACCTCCACTTAAGTCCACTGCATAGGTGACCTCATTTCATTCAATCACCTTTCCCAATATCCTTTTGGACTTCCAACTCTGCCTCTGTAACCTCTGTTACCCCTGGACCTCACAGATGCACCATGGACCCCACAGTTTACTGCATTGTCCCATTCACTCTCATCTTTCTCCCTTACTCCTATTTGGGCAACTGCTTCTTTTCATTCAGCCAGTTAGAGCCATACACCCCACTCCCACCCCTCCTCCTGCTCCTCCAGGCCTGCACCCTCTTTACCCCCTCTCAGATGCACCATTGAGTCAAACCCTTGACCCTTGATGTTGTTCCTTTTCTTAGACCCTTTGTCTCCCTTGTCCCAATTCAAAGCCCCCTTTGTTTTCTCTGACCCTCCTTATATGTTAGCTCCAAAATTAATGACAAAACAGTAGTGGCACAGCACTCCACCTGAGTTGCTGAGGCCAAGGTCCTCATGTATTAAGTCTCCATTCCACTTCTGGAACCCAAATCTGCCACCTTCTAACAAATAGAGCCACAATCACAGTCACAATGAGGCTCACCCTGGGTGCATGGTGTCAGAGACCAGATTCAGGACAAACAGAGACATTCCTGTGAACAGAGGGCTTTGGCCTCAGCAACTTGTGTCAGGAGCACTGTGCCTAGTAACATGTTGGTGCCCTAATTTATGGACTGAGAGGGAACTCTAGAAGAGGGGGAAAACCCTAGTTGATTTTATCACTGAAGTGTAATGTATCTACAGGTTAGGTATATATAGTTACAGAGGGAGTCTAGATGGCAGGCCTGTAAATGGCAGGGGCCAGGCAGAGCAGACCTAATGGAGTTACAGGTTAGCCGACTGAATATTACTGATGACTTGGGTTACAGGGTTTAATGGATGGATGGGTTATGACCCAGAAGTGGAATGGAGGGATTGGTCCAAAGGTAGACTTTCAGGGCAGGCAACTAAATTACCCAGTGGAGGTGGGGGTGTGTTTGCAGACGTCGGAGCTGTCCAGAGACCTTCAGGGTTCTGTACTTAGGGAGGCATAGGTAATATATTGAAATGAGGGGGTGGTGACCATCGGGGGAGTCGGAGGGGATTGCAGAATCCAGGGGCTCTGAGGTTAGTGACAAAGGAGCAGAGGCAATCCAGAGGGACTGGAGGTGGTGGAAGGTGATGGCTGTGGATGGATATGACACATGGATTTTGGCAATCAAAACTGCCAATAATTTGAGAGAAATCAAGTGTTTCATGTAACCCAAAGTATTTTTGAGAGCACAGTAAGCAGAATAAGTGCACATATAACCAGCTCATCCAAATTCCTTCATATAATCTGGGACTATTGCATCACAATGAGATACAGAAAAAAGCCTTAATTCATGTGACAAAAATGGTACCTACCATGTAGCATCTGATGGAGAATTGAAGGAGAGACAAATGGGGGGAAATTTGGTTGCACCTTGCACACTCAAGCCATGTGCTGCTCAGTCATGACTCTCCATGAAGAGTCAGGAACATTCATGGAGAGTTAGGAATACTCATGAAGGGTCATGAGCATGTGCAGGTATGGGAATTTTTGGGCATGCTCATGAATTCCTGTGAAGAGTCATGACCATACATGACCATGCATGGACATTCATGGTTCTGCATGATGCATGGCTTCATGACTCTTCATGAAGTCAGCATTCATGAACCTTCATGAAGTTTCATGAAACAGCATAAAATTTCATGAAGGTTCATGCTTGCCAAAAAAAATTGACTTTTTGGGTTGAAAATTAATGATTTCAATATAAATATTGTATATAAGCATGAAGGTTCATGAAGTGGATTACACTTTTTGATAGTACCTCAAATATCCATAAGGATGTCTGCTGAAAGATTAATTGCTGTGCCTGGATGTTGCTTGCAAAGCTACCAGTATGCAAAGTTGCCCAGACAACGTTTGACACATTGGGTGGAACACTCGAAGAAGCTGCACACATGCCTGGAATAGTACAACAAAAGATGTTTCATCGCTGCATGGAAATTACATTGGCTCCCCTTCTCACCGTTCAGCAAGTACCCAGATTGATGACTGGTCCTGATGGCCTGGTGCACACATGCATGGCAATCCTGATGTCACACTTGGCTGATCTTGAAGAGCAACAAATGATCACTATAACACAGGTGGGGCACTGTTCAGTGTGCTTAGTCCCACATCAGTCCCAAGAGGTGTTGTTAGATGAGCGTGCAGAGTTGTCCGGAAGCGGAGAAGGGATTCAGGAGTGGAAGGACCATGGCCTCAGCAACTCAAGTGGAGCGCTGTGCCGTTGCTTGTTGTCTAAGGTGGTCCTTAACTTCAGGTTAGCAGGGGGAGTCTCTTTGGGGGACAATCCCATTGTCATTGTCATCGTCGTCGATTTCAGACTGGGGTACAGGAAACCAAGTACAGAGTGTATATATAATAATACAGGAGTGGAGTCAGAGGACCCAAAGGGAACAAAGGGAACTGGAAGGAGACAAAGGGGGACTGGAAGAGGGAACAACCCCAAGGGCCAAGGGTTGGAACTCTATGGTGCTTCCCAAAAGCCAAGGCCAAGAGGGGAAGGAGTGGAGGGGGGTTGTGGGGAATGACAGCTGACTAATATGGAAAGGAAGCAGCTGTCTAAATAAGGAAGAGGCAACAAGAGGATTAAATGACACCATACAGTAGAGACTGCAGGGTCTGGAGTAAGTTCCAGAGGTCCGGAGTCAGAAGTCAAAGTCTGGAATATTGGCTAGACATAATAAATGAAATGCAATAAGGAATACAAGGAGATAAGATGGAGGAGGAGGTCAAAGTCTGGAGGTGGAGATGTGACCAGAGTTCCGGAGGTGGAGGTGCAATGGGGTTCCGGTACAGGAGTCCGGAGCCAGAGGTATGGAGCATTGCAAACTCTGGTCTGGAAGGTACAAGGTTGGGATCAGACCTGGAGTAAACCGGAGTTGGACCGGAGGTAATGTTGGACATTGTGTTGGAGCCAGAGGTAGAGTGGGCTCTCAACAACCAACAGGGGGAGGAGGTGGTGGAGGATGTGGAGTTCTGGAGGAGGAGATGGAGGTCCAGAAACAGGAGCGGAGGTCTGGAGTTGTACGGATATGACAGGTGTACACAGAGCACCTGGCACACATGTGCAACTGGATTCTTGACTCACTAAGACAATTGCAGGGAAAATCCTCACACTTCCACCTTTGAGTTCTCCTGAGATGCAAAGAAGCTTAATCTTGGGTTGAGTGGCTCCACTGAGTCACCTTTTTGGAAGGATTTTGAACAGTGTCCTTTGCACTTCATCAGTCAAGACTTGTTGCATGGCTGCTACAAATTCTTTTGGGATCATGTTGTCTCGTGGTTTACATCAACATTAGGTGTTGCAGAGTTGGACCGACTGTCATATCCATACAATCCTGACCTCCACTCTGGGCTCCCGGAACTCCAAAACTGACTTCTGGAGCCCTACTTCCCTTCTGTCACCTTCTCCTTGCCGACTCCCAAGAGGTTATCCCACCTCCGGCTCCAACACCACCTTCGGTCTGACTCTGGAACATTCCGGGTCTGACCTCAACCTCAACACCTCCCAGACAAGCATGCAACACCTATGCTCCCAACTCCGGACCTCTGCTCTGGAATCCCATTTGTGTCCCAGTCTCCAGAACCTCTGGTCTTAGCTTCAACCTCAGACTTTGACCCCACCTCCACTTATACCCATTGTACTGGTTAGTTCATTCCATTTAATTACCTTTGCCAATATTCTGGAGTTTAACTTCTGAGTTCGGACTTTCAGGACTTACTTCAGACCTTGCAACTATTGCATTGCTCCATTCAATTCCGCTATTCTCCCTCATTCCTATTTGGGCTGCTGCTTCCTTTCTATTCAGTCAGCTAGCCATTCCCCACTCCCATCCTCCTTCCTTCCTCCTTGGGCCTTGGCCCTTCACTCCTCCTTTGGGAAACACCATTGAGTCAAACCCTTGACCCTCGGTGTTGTTCCTCCTTCCAGCTCCCTTTGTCTCCTTTCAGAGTACCCTTGCTCCTTTTGATTCCGGACCCCTCCTTATATACAATGTACTTAGTAACTTGTAACCTCAGTCCAAAATTGACTTGATTTCCCCCCAAGAGACTTTCCCTCTGCTAGATCCGAAATTAGGGACCCCCAGGACAACCAGCAATGGCACAGCACTCTGCATGAGTTGCTGAGGCCAAGGTCCTCCCACGCTAAGTCTCTGATTCCATTCCGGAGTCGTCTGAATCCACCCGATCTAACACCAATGTCTAATCGCCCAACCTCCAGAGAATTGTGCACCACATTTTCCCAATGGACTCTCATGTATAACTCAGGCATTGGGACAAGTTTAAGGCTTTTCAAAGCATCGCTGTTGTTGTGATTGCAGGGCATGATGCGGTCACACCAGCAATTTTGAAAGTGGTCCGTTCATTAGGGGGTTTCACGATGGGCTAAACTAGCCTAAAGTGCACCTAAACTGGACAGAACTGGTTCTAAACTGTCAGTTTAGCTAAATTCGAAAACAGGCCTCTGAAGGCTGAAGCTGTACTTTAGAGTAGTCCAAACTCAAATCCCAAACTAGGGCTTAGTATACATATGTCTGTTCGGATAACTGTACAGATCCTTCACTGAATTAGTCTCACCACATCATGCCATCAACTTAGCTACTGACTGTGAATTTGAGCTATTGCATCACCATAACTTGTGCCTCCAAAGTGGGTTCAGGGAGTGTTGCTATGACTAGCCTGGTAAGGTGTTAGCGCTCAGCAGCTACACTCGCACTATAGTGGGGGACTTAAGTGGGACTGCAAAGGGCAGTGGCCATAAGTGACAAATATTATTAGGTGTATATATGATACCATGCAAAGGGTTGGATAGTGCACAGATGCATTGGAGAGACCAGATTACAATGGAGGTGGAATCGCTGAAGCAGCTGGTGACTCATAATCCAACAGGGAGATCACTCTCACCCTACTCCAAAGTGCCGATGCTTGATATACCAGGGGCCCA
Organism: Cantharellus anzutake; assembly: GCF_015039405.1. Classification (NCBI taxonomy): domain Eukaryota; kingdom Fungi; phylum Basidiomycota; class Agaricomycetes; order Cantharellales; family Hydnaceae; genus Cantharellus; species Cantharellus anzutake. The sequence continues at coordinate 1,602,335 of NW_024066951.1, forward strand.
GTGTGCAGAAATAGTTTCCACATGCCACCAAAGAGTCGGCATCGTTGGCCTTTGAATGAGTTCAGCATGTTGGATGGCAGCAGCGATGAGCTACATAATCCATTTAGAGCCATGTGGTGTCGGTGATATGGAGCCAGCTGTGGCCTCAAGTGTTGGGTGGGTTTGGGACTAGTTTGGGACAGTCCATCGTGAATGCTTCTCAACTCCCATCTAAACTGAACTCTTAACTGTCCCTCAACTCGGGTCACTTTAAGTCTAGTTTACATCCCAGTTTAGGACCACTTTAGCTCATTGTGAAACCCCCTATTGCTGGATTACATCTTTGTTGTGTGGTCTCCTGTCATATCTGAGACTGACCTGCTATTCATGAAGAAGAGCCTAGAGTGTTTCCATCGGTACAAGAGTGCCTTCATTCAAAATGGTTCTTGGGAACAGGGGCATATGAATATCCCTAAATTACATGCCCTTCCACATTTTATAGATGATACACATCGCAAAGGCACCCCCAACAACTTCTCAATGGAAACTCCAGAGACTCAGCATATTAAAATGTGCAAGGAACCGTATCGCATGTCTAACAAGCGTGACTATGGGCAACAAATAGTCAACTTTCTCAAGGTTCAAGAGAAGGTGGCTCTCCAAACACTATATACAGAATGGAAATTATTCCAGAAGCCAGGAGTACAGACATCTCCTCGCTAAGATATTGATCTTGACTTTTAATATTCTAGGTCACACAGGAGTTGGAGCAATTGCTGCCATGCACAGAAGGAGATGGCAAGGAGAGCGGTGATCCAGTGTCAGGGTTGGCTCCAGAACCCTGTGAGGGAACATCCCTTGCTGAGGGTTTCCACTTTCACGTGGTATGCCCATATCATATTGCCATTCATTACTGACTTAGGTCTGTAGCCATTCTAGCTGACAGTGGGGTTAAGGTTGTGTTAGAGCCACATTCTAAGTGTATTCCAATTTCCAAGGTCTCAGAATTGTGCAGGGTGCCCAACTTTGTTTCCGCTATACATTGGATGTTGGATAGTGGAGCTGATGGATCTCAGAACGGGCCCTGATGGATATACAATGACTTGTCCGTTCTGGAGTCATACGAGTTCATTGATATTTGGTATTCATTTCGACAGATAGACCTTATGACAAGTTTGCAGAGGAAGAGCAAGTTACAATTTATGCCAGACCTCCGCTGGCTGTGGGAAACGATCCTCATCACACACCTGTCATGGTGCTGATGGATGAGAATGCACATGGAATTCATCATGAGTGACATGCTTGGCAGATCTTCTGATACTTAGAGTCTTCTACCATCCAGGCTACTGTCCAGCGGAACTTTGCACTATATTCCGGGGAAGATGATCCAAGGAGAGGATAGACCATGATGCCACCATTTTCGCACTCCTACTGTGGTACTCAAAGATTCCCCCCATCCCAGATCGCAACACCCAGCTCTTCATGGTCCATCAAGAAGCCGATATGCATGGTCAGTGTCAATCTGGTGTCATTGAACTTAAGTGCATCAAATTTGTGTGCCCACTTGCACCTCGGATTGAGGGCGAATGTCCTCCTGGGTTAGTTGGCAGAACCTGTTTTAACACCATCCATTCATACTATATCAATGTCTATTCAAGCCGATCCAACTATAAACGACTTTATCCATGTGGAAACCTATAGCTTCCTTGGTGACAAATATCGTCTTATTCCATGGCCAATGCTATGCCCCCTTTGCATCCACTCAGTTCACCCTTCCACCTAGTGGACAAATTTCACTACCCCCCATTTCTCTACTAAATTGGCCTCTCGAATGCATGTGGTATACCACTGTAAAGCATCAGGATCTGATAAGATAGAGAATACGATCCAAAGAGCCCACTGAGTCTGTAATTGTCGCAAAACTATTATGGGTTCTGGCCCCAAGCTCGATACTAGGAGATATGGGACAAAATTGATGTTTTCAGGATGCAGTCCAAGATTCGGAGGCGCAAGCAGAGGTAGATGGCTGTGGATGGATATGACACCATTGACGATCAGACCATGTTGGAATTGCTCAAGCTAACACTGTACAGTTCTCCAAAAAACCGTTTCGATGTTTGGCACTTTTCACTTGATGGGCTTATAGTATTATGGAAACATGTTCTAAAATTCCCATAAAATCATGGAATATTACTTGCTATCTCATCTACAGATATACAAATTATCTAAGCAATATATTTATTTTTGGTAAAGTTATTTGATTTAAAAGGTGCCCATGTCATCGAAATGGTTTTTTGGAGTTGATTTTTGGGAGAAGAAAATAGCATTTATTAATATTTGGTATAGCCACCCTTTGCCTTAATCACTGCCTCAATTCTCCTAGGCATACTTTCAATCAAATTCTGACAAATCCTTGGCTCTATCTTGTCCCATTCCTCTTGAAACCGATCCCACAGCTCATGAACACTATTTGGAGGTTCTTCATACTCCCCAAGCTTCCTTTTCACATGATTCCATAAGTGTTCAATTGGATTGAGGTCTGGGGACTGGGAGGGCCACTCCATGACCCTAATACCATGATTGTTGAACCAGTTATGGGCCCTTTTGCTGGTATGTTTGGGATCATTGTCCTGTTGGAAGAGGACATGGGCAGGGTTCTTGCCATAATATGATAGGGTTTGTTGGAGTTCATCATCCAGGATTTGGCAGTAAAGCTCCCCATCCATCCTCCCATCAATCTTGCATGCCATCCCAACCCCATCCCACATCATACATACCCACACCATGACTGATCCACCACCAAACTTTTTGGTCCCTTGCACCAGCCTGTCACTGAGAGGCTCACCCACCCTCTTCCACACCCATTTCCTCCCATCTGAGCCCAGGCGATTAACCTTGGTCTCATCTGACCACACCACTCTCTTCCAGTCCTCCAGAGTCCACTCCTTGTGGCTGATTGCAAAGTCCATTCTGTTTTTTCTATGCTTCCTGCTCAGCATAGGCCGCTTCTTCTTCACCACTGCTTTCCAACCAGCTTCCTTCAAGTGCAGGCGGACAGTCTCAGGTGAGAGGCTCTTGTTGGTAATTTTTCGGAGCATTTGGGTGACTTGGGAAGAGTTGTCAGCCTTGCCAGAGTTAATGAGGCATTGGGCATGGTGAATGTCAGTCCCTGACAGCTTGCGTGGACGCCCACCACTGGGCTTAGGGACATCAGGACGGTGTTGAGACCAGAGCCAAGTGATAGTGGAAGCTCCATGGCCAGTAGTAGATGCAATCTGGCGAGCACTGTGACCAGAATCAATGAGGGAAAGGACTTGTGCAGTTTGTGAAGCAGATAAGGCTTGCATTTTAGATTTGGGGGCATTATAATGCAAAATCCTTTGGTATTTATGCTCCAGCGATGTCAGTCTGTTTACTAGTGTGTACAGTAAACAATGTCACATGACTTGACATGTGATATTTTGTTTTTTAGGTTGTGCCAGGTGCACTCCAAAAAACCGTTTCGATGACATGGGTGCCTTGTAAATTAAATAACTTTACCAAAAATGGACATATTGCTTAGATAATTTGCAGATCTGTAGATAAGATATTAGGTAATATCCCTTGATTTTATAAGAATTTTAAAATGTGTTTCCATAATGTTATAAGCCCATCAAGTGAAAAGTGCCAAACATCGAAACGGTTTTTTGGAGAACTGTATGTGGCATGTGGGGTGGCCTGTTGCCGGAAAAAGAGCAACCACCTGGAACACTTTGACTCACCAGACCATGCCGCCAGGGCACGGTCTCTCATAGTTCAGCACCTTGGAGATCCAAGGTCACAATGGTTCTTCAACTGGCCTGTGTGGGAAGGCCTCCCAGACCCGTTACCAGGGACAGAGGATCAAGACTCTTATTTGCAAAAACTAACGTGGCCTGGACCACCCACCTCCAGTCAAGATCTCTCCACTCTCAAGCTGGTCGAAAGGAGGCGATACCATAGAGCTTTCTATTACGTGGACATGGGACGATTCATGACTCATAATGAAGCTTCAGATGTAGTGTTGGAAGACGACACAGATCACCATCTACTACAGCCTAACCAACCAATGGTCATCGACGACGACATCGAGCTGCAGAACAAGGACCTCACCATCCACGACCTTGCTATCCCAGATTCCTTTCCTCCTTCCCCAAATGGCCTGGAACTGGTAATTTGTTGTTCATGCCAAATTTTGGGATGCCATCATCCTTGCCGGTTCCCCTTTCCTCAACCGCATCGTCCACCTCATCCTCCCTCTCGAACGCCTTGAGCCTGGCTCATTGGCAGAGACTCCCAAGAGAGGAGAGGAGGTTGAATCCTTACCCCAAGTCCAGAAGGTTGCATGTAGCAAACCATCCTGATTGATCACACTGGCATATGCTGTCATATCTGTACATACCCAATCCCAATCCGACTCCTGGACCCCCATCTTCATCACCTCTGGAGTCCTACCCTATCTCCATCTGCTCCGATATTCACCTTTGGACCGAACATCACTCCTCTCACCACCCTCCTCTTACTCCTCCTCACTCCTCACATCACCTCCACCCTTCTGTCCCTCTCCTACCCTACCTCCACCTGCTCCAATACTCACCTTCAGACCCAACACCATTCCTCCTCCACTCCTCTCCCCACTCCTCTCATCACTCTCCTCCCTCTGACCCTCTTCTGCCAAACCTCTGCCAAGTTACGACCTTCCACTGCATTCCCATACCCTGTACTCGGACACCGCTCATACCTTTGCTCCAAGATCCTGTCTTAGTCCCGACCTCGGACTTTGACTCCACCTCAGCCTAAGTCCATTGCATTGGTGACCTCATACTACATAAACACCATTGCCAACATTCCTCGGACTTTCAACCCTGCCTCCACAACCTCTGTAAGCTCCGCAACCTCCGAGCTCCATGGATCATACTTGTCATATCCGTGCATACCTGACCCCGACCCGACTTCCGGACCTCCACCCTCTTCACCTCCGGAGTCATAACCTACCGCTGCCGTTCCGATACTCACCTTCAGTCCTGGCAACACACCTCCTCCTTACCTCTCGCTACGCTTCCCCCGTCCGCTCCGATACTCACCTTCGGACCTGACTACTCTCCTCCGCCACCCTTCCACCAAGTTACGACCTTCCACCGCTGTTCCGTACTTCGCACTCGGACACCGCTCGTACCTTACTCCGAGCCTCCGTCATAGTCCCTACCTCGGACTTTGACTCCACCTCGGCCTTAGTCCATTGCATTGGTGACCTCATACTACGTAAACACCATTGCCAATATTCCTTGGACTTCCAACCCCGCCTCCGTAACCTCCGTAAGCTCCGCAACCCCCGAGCTTTGCGGACCGCCTTCGGCGCTCTCGCCGCCTGTAATGTATTTCTCGCATTTTCCCTTCATCCCTATTTGGACTACTGCTTCTTTCTATTCTAGCCAGTTAGTCATCATCCCCACTTCCCCTCATCCTCCTGCCCCTCTGGGCCTCGCCCTCCCTACCTCCTTTCGGACGTATCACAGGTCTTGCCCTATGACCTTCGGTACCGCTCCGCTCCCCCTACCCTTTGTTCCCGTTTGGACGTCTTCGTTCCGATTCGGTCACCCTTTGTTCTCTTTGTGCTTTTGCCCCTTCCATTATATATATCGGCGCTTGTACATACTCGTTTTGGTTTAGTCCAAAATCAACCTGAAATGCCCCCTAGAGACTTCCTGCTCACCTACTGTGAAATTAAGGACCAAATGGACAAACAGCAATGGCACAGCGCTCCACTTGAGTCGCTGAGGCCAAGGTCCCTCCACGCTAAGTCTCCGATTCCACTCCGGAGTCGTCCGTTTCCACCCCATTCTAACAATACTTGGCACTTTCACCGCTTGTAATGTATCTTTTGTGTTTCCCCCTCATCCTTATTTGGACTGCTGCTTCTCTCCATTCTAGCCAGTTAGTCATCATCCCCACTTCACCTCATCCTCCTGCCCCTCTGGGCTTCACCCTCCCTATCTCCTTTTGGATGCACCACAGGTTCTAACCTATGACCTTCGGTGCTGCTCCACTTCTGTCATCCCTTTGTTCCCATTTGGACACATTTGTTCCGATTCAGACCCCCTTTGATTTCCTTGTGCTTTCGTCTCTCCATTATATACAGGCGCTTGTACATACTCGTTTTGGACCTTCAGTCTAAAATCAACCTGAAATGCCCCCTAGAGACTTCCTGCTCACTGCCTCTGAAATTAAGGACCAAATGGACAAACAGCAATGGCACAGTGCTCCGCATGAGTCACTGAGGCCAAGGTCCCTCCTTGCTAAATCTCTGGTTCCCCTCCAGAATCATCCACCCTTGCCCAGTCCTAACATATGCGAGACAAGTCGTACAACTCTGGGGCCAACTCTTACCATCTGGAGGACCACAGCCGTGAAAGATCTTGGCGTCAGGAAGCCTCCTGAGACTCGCTGGTTCAGAGGGAACCTTGAACGAAATCGAGACCCCCGAGTGCAAGGGGCCCCTCATCGAGCTTAGTGCCATATTGTCAGAGACGGGATTATTGTCAGAGTCGGAAGTACTGTCAGAGGACAAACTGAAGATGGATTGGGTTTCTGTCTGAGTTGGGGTCGGAGATTGTGGCAGAGGTCTGTTGGAGCGCATGTGCAGATATGCGGGCAGAAATATGCGGCACGTCTGGAAGCGCTGTTCAAGGTTAGCAGAGTGGGATCGCAGCCTCAGCGACTCAGGTGGAGCGCTGTGCCCTGAGCTTGACATTTGGGGGAGATCCCATATTTACAGACTGACACTTACAGTGGACTTCAAACAAGACTTGCGGGCAGAGCGGACCTGTAGGAGGAGTGTGGACTCTGCGAGCACGGACTCAGAGGGGGGGAAGCCCCCTTTGCAGAAGGAGAGACTCAGACCAGACAGGGGGGGTACTCTAGTTGATTTCAGACTGAGGTCCCCAAAAGTATTTACAAGGTATAAGTAGATAAGAGAAATCAAAAGAGGGACCGGTCGGTCCGGTGCGGAAATAAGCGGAAATGAGTGGGGACTTGTCAAACTAAACCAAGGACAAGAACCTGGGAAATGGGAGGCAAGGAATGAATAAAGTCAAAGCGGATCAAGTACCAATATTGACAGATTAAATGAATGAATAGGAAAGTGCAATAGCACACAGATCAAATGCCAATATTGGGGTGAACATAATAGGCACTCGGCAAGGAATGAATGTTATGTTGCCGAGTGACAAAAATGGCCAGAGGACAAAAGCGGAGGTCAGCGCGCGGCGCCGATACAAGTCCGCAAATAAGTGGGGTCGGTGCGGTGCCAACACAAGTCCGCGAACAGAGGTTGATCTGTCAGCACTGTCACACAAGGACAGCATGAAGGCCAACAGAGGTACAGAGGGGAGTGGGAGTGTTGACCTGGCCAGAGGTGTCAAGGGCAACCAGAAGTGGCCAGAGGGTGCAGAGATGGGCAGAGGGCACAGAGTGGGCAGAGGGTGCGGAATGCACGGAAGCAGGGCATGGCTGTGACCACATAGTGGGAAGCAATGAGTGTGGTTCAGATGGAGACAAGGCTGGCATAGGAACCGGAGGGACTGAATGCCGGGAGCGCCAAGGGCTCGGGAACTGGAGGTAAGGTCGGAATGCCGGCAGGGTCTAGGTTCTGATTGTTGGCCCAGTCTCTGTCAGGGACAGCTCCGAAAGCGGTGAGGTCCCAGTGCGAGGGACTCGATGGGACAGGTGTCGGCTATGCGTAGCGGCGGTCCCGTCGTGGGGTGAGCGTCCCCGACCACTTGGGCTGAAGTGGGAAGTTGAGTTATCATTAAAAGGGAAAAGCTATGGTACTTACCTGAAGTGGGAAGTTGAGAAGAAGGCTGCTTCTTCTGTTCCCACCCCAGGCGCTATTATATACATGCGGTTAGGGTCACGTGGGAGAAGCCATGTCATCTCCGCACACAGCTGCACCTCCCCGGGTGTCTCCGCAGGAGATCCCGGAGGTGGCTGCTCAGTAGGCAGGAGTGTGCGCGGCGCGTGCGGCGATCAGGGGAGCGGGGTTAGGTACATAGTGGTACATGGAGAAAAGGGAAATCGACCGTAGAATAGAAATAGAGAGAAAGGGGGAAAGTGAGGAAAGAGGGACGGGGGGTGATAGTGGGGAAAGCGGAGTAGGGCAGTACGGTGCGGGGTGCGGCGCAGGGTCAGGCGGGTGTGCCCTGACAGTCTCACGCAATAAGGCAGGGGGCCAGACATCGGGTTGGGGGCTGGTTAGGATGGGTTTCGGGTTGGCGGATTCACCTATCGGCATTGGTTCGCTGCTGACGGTGTAAGGGGGGCAAGGGATCTACCACCCTAACGAGAAAGAGAGGGGGCCACAGAGTTGGTAGTGCTCGGGGGAGGTTCGGATGGTGAGGAGGGGGGAGGAGAAATGGTCCGGGTGCGATGTGATAAAAATGATAATCTCATAAATCTCACTGATAATCAAACTGATGGGAACTCTGTCCCTGCACTATGTCTTGAGCCTCTTTGGCTTCGTATTCGCCACTCTGGGCGCTGGTAAACTTTGCTAGAACTTCATGTTTGTTGGGGAGCACCTCTCTCTGTTGGGGGGAGTCCTTTTTTTTTGTAAATACAGGAAAGAGGGTAACTATAAATATGAAAGAAATACGTGGAAATCCGAATGATCCGACGGGTTTAGGACGGCAACAGATCCACAAGGAACAAATAAGAAAAAAGCAATATCAAAGAAATATTGATGTTGTTAAGGAAATAAAGAACCATGGCGATCGCCTCAACCGCTGAACCAAATCCGTCGCTCGTAACATCGTTCGACTCGTGTTAACAAGGGCTTTCCAACGATACCAGATTCGTCCGGATCGGTGGAGAATTGATGGAGATACAGGGGGAGCGGCGGAATATGCGGGTGACAGTTGCCCAATTTGGAAACTGATGGTTGTCCGTGGTCAGGAATGGCTTGAAAAAATCGGGAAAAATATGGGAAACGTGGAAGGGGTATATGGAACAGTGGTAGATGTGTTTCGAGGGTGGGGTGCTTGACATGGGTGGTAGAATCGCGATAATCGGCTCGTTTGCGTGGTACCGGCTGTGCCCGCCTACATCAGGCCTAGCTCTTTATCGTGGTCCCTCACGATATCCTCAATCCTCCTAACAAATCACCTCGGTCCAACAGTGTGAAATCCTGCGCAAAATAAATAGTCTTCTGGGTATCTGCTCCTGTGCCGACATGTGACATCTTCAAGTCTTTGCCCTGTCAGATGACTCTGGCCTCTTTTTGTGAAATCGCCTGTGAGCTCTAGGCTTTCGTGTACATGACTAGCCAACTGGAACACTCGGATCTCTCTGGGATCCTTCGGCTATCAAAACCGCTTTGACACAATGTCATCAATCTCATGAACCGTGAGATGTGGATCTTTGGCCACCACGCATGTGGGTCATCAAACATCGTGCTACGACTTCTCCAGATGACCGGAGGGCCTTTATGTTGAGATATACTCGCGACTGCCAGCTCAACGCTGCGATAAATTTTGTTGACTTTGCCATATGGAACTCGATGACATTCAAGGCCGGGAGGCCTTAGCTCTTTGAGCTTGCGCTCACCCGTCTCTGACTCTGGGCTACTCTGCGACTCTGTGTGCATCGCAACTGTGTTATAGCGAAGGCCGGGAGGCCTGAGCTCTTTTGACTTTGACTCTCGTGCATGTGTTCGGCCATCAAGCATGGTCAACTTTGGGCTGTCAATGCTGGGTGACTCTGGAGCGCTCAACAATACCTCAACTGACATGATATGATCACTCCCCTCGCTAGGAGGATCCTTGGGCTGGGTGATGCTATTTGACATAGCGGAAGCGACGTGGCAATAAACCGATTCTGGGCAAAACTTTGGATTTGGGCGATGGCCGGGAGGCCTTAGCTCTTTTAGCTTCAGCTCTCTCCTCGCTGATGTGGTCTCTTCGATGCTCGAAGCTTGACATGGGCACTCTGGCAGTCTGACTGGTGTGCAATCAATATGCGATTCTGGTATGCAGGACTCAGACTCGACTTGTGCTCGATCTGAGACTGGGACATCGTCCTCTGACGATAACTCTGGGATATGGACGCTAGACTTGGCTTGGATTGAGGCGCTATTCATTGAGCTGCCGTGATTTTTGTCTGGTAAGTCCGTGCACAATGTACTTCGCACGAGTGACTCTTCAACCTGACTATCTAGGTCTAGGATCGTCGTCGGTTCCTCGTCTCTGGGAAACTCTGAGACTTGAGCAATCTCGCTCATTTCGGCATCAAGTGGACATTCTGTGTCATTCAATTGCGTCACTGTGCAACCTGCAACTTGCACACATCTCTGCGGCATCATGGCCACTGCATCTGGGAGAACCACAGGTCGAATGGGAGGATCGGGAACATTGGTGTGCCGAGCTCTCTTTCCCATGACTAGCGTTTGGAAATCGCAGCTAACTTCGCTTGATTTGGACTTGTCGCCACGCAAATAGACATTTTGTCTGGAACTTGGAACTAGGCACTCCGCTTTTGTCACATCGTTTGGGTCAGCCAAAGCAAGGACTGGCTCTTCTGCTTCTGACGCTCTCATCTGAGGCGTTTCCACGGGTTCTATGCACTCAAGGTGGAGAATCACTGCTCCAGCCTTCGAGTCCGCTGGGAGTTCATACATCTCCTCTATCACTTCTGCACAATCGCACGATGCGTTCAAATCGCTCATGATGTTATCAGGGTGCTCGTCTACTCGCTGAGTCATCAAAGGATCAAGAACTTGCAAGTTCTCAGACTCCCGGGCCACGCTTGGCTCAAACTCGATATGTGTCAACGCTTCGCCAATCTCAGGCTCAGCCTCTGGACTCTGGGCCATATTGCCTTCGCAGGCGGCTTGCTTTCGCGTCGAAATACGCGTCTGGGTCGTCATCTGAGGCTCTCTGGCCCGGGTGTCATCAGGACTAGTCTGATCTATCACAACTTTGGCGCTTGGAGGCACAGTCGGTGTAGCCTCAAATATCTGTCGACTCTGCGACTCAGGGATCATCTCTGGCGGAGGTACATCGCGTCTTTCAACATCTGGATCATCCAAGACTGTTGGGAGCATCGGTGTTTCGTCAAATGAGTGATTCCGCGCATAAAGACTCGGCTCAGGCTCGATATTCGAAGCCAACACACTCTGGTCTGAACTATGCCTGTAAATCGATGGCATTTCGCCCATACTAGGCATCATGTACTCTGGGGACGTCGTACTTGAACACTCTATAGGGCAGGCATTGAACTCGCCACATTCCCAGTCGCTAAACTCGCAACTCATTGTGGGTTCACAGACTCGGTGCAACTCTGTGCGCGAAACCGTTGCTCTACGGCTGGCAATCTCTCGGATGATTGGGGACATGCCACCACTGCCGGCATAAGGCAGGGAGGATCCATCTGACAACACAATTCTGTTGTTAACATCAGTCTTGAGGACACCGCGCGCCAAGAATTCCTTGGTCTCTGGACAGTCTTGCAGTCTGTGGCCATAAGCGTCACACATGTAGCATCTAAAGCTCTTGTTTGGCGTCTCCTGATGCACTGGCTCTTGTCGCTGGAGCCATGCAACTTGGAGAGAAAGTTCTTCGATCTGCGCTGACAACTGGTCCACCAGGGACTTTGTAGGCACTCGGGTCTGTGCTGGTGCTGGAATCTGAACATCAGCACACGGCTGGGCATCACTCTTTGGGCTAGACTTTGTGTCTCTCAGCGCTGAACTCGCTGATTCACTGGCAATCGACTTGGTTCTGGTCTCTTGCATGCGGCTGCGACTCACGTTGTCGCCTTCTGAGTCTGGGCTCGGGTCAGCTATGGAGGAACCGTCCTCTGAGTCTGGATCGGACATATCTGCGTCGTCATATGTGTCTGATCCGTCAGAACAATCATATTTGTCAGGGCTAAGCAATGACTTGGCAACTTTGACAACATTCTGCATCTCGGGTGGCTTGGTCAAGTCAGACCACAAGCGCTGCACCCGAAGCTCGCTCTTGAGCTTCTTCCTGAACTTCTTGGGCAGTCCGGAATAAAAATAGTCATCCCGGTCTATAGAACTCAACCGGTGGCGTGCTTCAAGTGATGTCGCGATAATTTGGAACTTGCGACGGTATTTCTCAAGATGAGAAAGGCGCTTGATCTTGCGCTCTTTCTTGACGAATTTGCACATGTCTTTCGTGTGGTAAACGCAGTCCTCGGACTCGGAGGAGTAAAAACTGCGGAGCTCATCTTTGAGGAATGTCCAATCGTGGGTTTCATAACCATCAAGCGTTCTGATGAACTCAGCCTCCCTCTCCTTGCAGTAGGATGTGAGGTAGAGGCACTTCTGCTCGTCTGTGAGCTGCGAAGTCTTGGCTAAAAGCCGAAATTCCCGTAAGAACTTGTCAATGTTCTTCCCCTTGAACCGGGGCGCTTCCCTGCTCCGAGGGCTTGGCATACATGGAACCTCAACGACCAATGCCATGTCTGGTAGCTGTCTGGCTCGTCGGGTGACTGTCGTCGTCGTCGTGGGGACACAACAAGGAGGAAACTCGGTGACACTCTGGTCAAAAATGCGCGAGTCTGGAATGGTAGGTTCTCTTGAGGCAACTCTGGCCAAACAAATGTCTTGGGTCACTGGTGAGGGACTCTCTGGTCACCTCTGGGTACTCTGCTGTCGCCTCGCGTCGGCAGAACAGCGCTTAATGTGAACTTGGGGAAAAACTCTGTAATAACACTTTTTGCGGCAACTCAGGCCAAAACTTCTGGTAAGTATGTTCCAAACTAAATCGTGGGTTGTCTGTGCGTCTTGTAACGTCGGTAGAAATGTGTAAAGCGTGTATGAAATGAAAGTATGATGGCCACAAGCCCAGTAGGAAATTGAGTGAGCACGCAACACTGGGCCCCTGTAAGGACCACCAGAAATGTAAGGGGGGCAAGGGATCTACCACCCATGACACATATCGATCCCCTTCAATGTCCTCAGCTCTGTGCGTTGCCCCTGTTGCCCTGCCGGTGAATCCCACCTGGGTAGTGGACATCAGCTCAAACATGTGTCAGGGACGTGTCTGGGGTCGAGAGGGCCCGGGGGTAATGTCCGGCACTGAGGCCGTCGCGGGGTGTGGAGCGGGCATGCGTACTGGTGGGCCCGATCCGGGACAGTGGTCCCTGGCCACTCAGACTGAAGTGGAGAATGTGTTATTATTATTAAAGGGGAAAACTATACTACTTACCTGAAGTGGAGAATGTGAGAAGAAGGTTACTTCTTCGGTTCCCACTTCAGGTACATTTATGTACATGCAGCTTGAGTCACATGACGGGTGCCACATCATCCTCGGAGGCAGCTGCAGGCATCCGGGTGTCCCCGTGGGGGATCCCAAGAGCGTCCGCTGCATGCGCGTGTGCTGGGCACAGCGGGAAGCTGTCCGGGGTGTGTGGGCCGGACGGGTCAATAGTACATCGATACAAAGGAAGGTGGTCCGTGTAGATAGAAAGAAATAAACAGGAAGAGGAAGATGAGAAGAATGAAATAAAGAAAGGGGAAAGAAGAGGGAAAAGAAAGGGGAGGAGAGGGAGGAAGGAGGGGGGAGGGGGATAGACAGCGGGGAGCGGGTGTGGTGTGGCCGGGTGGGTCCGGGTGGACCCAGGTCAGGTGGGTGTGCCCTGACATCACCCCCTCCTTAAGCCGCTTCGCCTCCAAGCGGCCAGGGGGTTCGTTCTCTCCCTTCCTGGGGCGTGGGGGTGTGTTTGGTGGAACTCCTCGATCCGGTCAGGGGCATGGATTAGTTGGTCTCGGGGGAGCCATTCATTCTCTGAGTTCGGCCAACCTGCGAACTTTACTAAATACCAGAGCTTCTGGCGTAACCATTTAGAGTCCAGTATTTTTTCCACTTCATATTCCTCCTCTCCATCTACGAGTTCTGGGCCTGGGCGGGGGTCGGGGGGTCGTTCCGTGATCTCGTCCGGGCGGTAGGGTCTTACGTTCGTCACAGATACGACTGGGTGAATTTGTCAGGGGACGGACCCGGGTCCCCATGACCCCTCTCTACAGTCCACAGTCTAGCCTGTAAACACAGCCCATCTCAGGGCATAACTACTGTGGGTAAGAAAGTGTATAGATAAATGAAGAGTAGGCTACACTTGCCTACTGTGGGTAAGAAAGTGAGAAGAAGGTTAACTTCTCACTTTCCCACAGTGGCCCCAATATGGCGAAAACTTCCGGGGATACCCGGAAGTCACATGAGGTGGGATCCGGGGTCGGATCATGCGGCGCGCGGAGCGTGCGGCGCAGGAAGTGCGCGGGAAGTGGAGCGGGTCCGGACGCGGGTCCGGGTCCGGGCTAAGTCAGGGTATGTGCCCTGACAGAATTCCCTTTTGCCGTGCAGTGAGCTGGAGCTTGACAGCAGCTGGGGAGACGACCTTGACAACTTTGAAGGGGCCTAGCCACTTATGGTCTAGCTTCTTGGTCGGGCGGTCAGTCGTATAGTTTTGGGCGCTGAGCCAGACTCGGTCACCCTCCTGGTACTTGGGGGCTGTCTCTCGACCTCGGTCATAGTAGTGGGCCATCTCGTCCGCTGCGTGCTCCAGGGCCGCCTTCGCCTCTTCCTGCATCTTCATCATCCTGGACGAGAAGGCGTCGGCGGCTTCTACCTCAGACGTACGTGTGGGCTCTGTCCCCATCCTGGGATGCTGCCCGGTGTCAAGCTCGAAGGGGGTTTGATGGGTGGACGAGTGGACGCGGTTGTTGTAGGCAAATTCTGCCAGTGGGAGCCAGTCCGCCCAGTCGTCCTGGCGGTGGTTGACGAACACCCGAAGATAGGCTTCGATTTCCTGGTTAACCCGCTCTGTCTGTCCGTCAGTCTGGGGGTGGTAGGGCGTTGAGGGGGTTAGCTTGACCCCCAGGAGATCTGCAAGTTCTTTCGAGAAGCGCGAGACGAAGGCGCTCCCTCTGTCGCTAAGGATCTCTTCCAGGAGCCTGTGGTGCTTCCAGACGTGCTCTAGGAAGAGCTGGGCGATACCAGCCGAGTCCACGGATGTCACGGTGGGGATCGCGTGGATGTGTTTGGACAGACGGTCCACTACAACTAGGATGGCATTATAACCTTTCGACTCTGGGAGCTCTCCCACCATGTCTACCGAGATTACCTGCCAACGGTGGGTGGGGACTTTATTTGGGGTGAGCTTCCCAACCTTCCATGCGGGGAAGGATTTGATGCGGTTACAGGTGTCGCATCCACGTACGTATCGCCCGACATATTCTGCCATCCGAGGCCACCAGTAGTCACGGGAGACGAGCTCTAGGGTTTTCCATCGCCCTGGATGTCCTGTCGCCCGCGCGTCGTGGTGTAGCCGTACCAGATCATGGCGGAGTTGTGGGTCTTTTGGAACGTACACCCTGCCTCGGTAGAGGACCAACTCTCCCTGTCTCTCCCACTCGTCCGACCTTAACGTTCCTTCTCCCAGTTCCCTCATGGCCTTTACCACCTGCTTGTCATGATCTCTCGCTCCTCGTACCCTCTCTAGGATATCCGCCTCCTCACCTTCCACTGAGACTGCTTCCGTCGCACGGGCCTCGAACCAGGCCGGTTGGAGGAGGGTCAGCCCCTCATTGTCGTCCCTTCCCTTCGGGTGGTCAGCGCGGCGAGAGAGTGCATCTGGTTTCCCCATGAGCTTCCCTGGGCGGTGGACGAGGGTGAAATGGAAGCGGGAGAGGAAAAGGGACCATCTGGCCTGACGTCGATTTAACCTCTGGGCCGTCCGGAAGTAGCCCAGGTTACGGTGGTCGGTGTAGATCTCGACTTTCTCCTCAGCACCTTCCACGAAGTGTCGCCATTCCTCGAGGGCTCGGACGATTGCATTTCTTTATCGTACACTTCGTAGTTGTGCTCTACGTCCGTGAAACTTTTCGACATGAATGCTACCGGGTGGAACTCTCCATCCGGTTGGAGTTGGGAGAGGACCGCGCCGGTTGCAAAGTTGGATGCGTCGCACTCGAGCCTGAAGCGGCCGTGGTCGGTAGGGAAAGAGAGGACAGGGGCTGTGGTGACGGCTTCCTTGAGGGCACGGAAGGCATCGTCTTCATCTGGGCCCCAGTTCCAGGTTTGGGTCTTCCGGGTCAGCCTGTGAAGGGGGCGGGCCTTCTCAGAGAAGTCTCTGATGAACCGGCGATAGAAGTTTACGAATCCTAGGAAGGATTGTACTTCTTTCACCTTGGTTGGGGGGGGCCAGTCGAGGACACCCTGGATCTTCACCGGGTCCATTGCAACGTTACCCTCCAAGATAACGAGGCCCAGGTACTCGATCCGGGTTCGCTCAAACTTACACTTCTCTGGCTTAAGGAAGAGCCTCCTTCTCCTCAGCGTCTCTAGGACTTCTCGGACGACCCTTCGATGTTCCTCCAGGGTGACCGTGAAGATCAGGATGTTGTCCATGTAACAGATGACAACCTCCCGGTCGATGAAATCCCTCAGGATGTCATTCATCATGGTCTGGAAGGTTGCTGGGGAGTTACACAGGCCGAAGAACATCACCATGGGCTTGAACAGCCCCCGGTTGGTCGTGAATGCCGCCTTCCACTCATCTCCATCCTTGATCCGGACGTTGTTAAACCCCCA
Organism: Cantharellus anzutake; assembly: GCF_015039405.1. Taxonomy (NCBI): domain Eukaryota; kingdom Fungi; phylum Basidiomycota; class Agaricomycetes; order Cantharellales; family Hydnaceae; genus Cantharellus; species Cantharellus anzutake. The sequence goes on from NW_024066951.1 coordinate 1,618,942, forward strand.
GCGTAGGTCCAAGGCTGAGAAGTATTTGGCGTTGCGGAGGCAGGCGAGGACGTCTGAGATGAGGGGGAGCGGGTACGAGTTCTTCACCGTGATCTCGTTCAGCTTCCTGTAGTCCTGGACCAGGCGTAGGGACCCGTCCTTCTTCTTGACGAAGAAGACTGGTGCTCCCATGGGGGATTTGGACGGCTGTATGCGCCCGTTCTGTAGGTTCTCGCGTAGGAACTCGTCCAGCTCTTTCTGTTCCGGGCGCGAGAGTGGGAAGGTCTTCCCCCTGGGCAGTTTGGCATCCGGTACCAGGTCTATAGTGTGGTCCCAGGGCTTCCGGGGGGGGCAATTGGTCAAAGGCTTCTTTGGAGAACACATCCCGGAAGTCCTGGTAGTGCTCTGGTACTAGCGTCTCAAACGACACAGGCTCAGCCTCCGGGTCGCGGGCCTCTTGGGCCATCCGCTGCGAGGGGGTCGTGGTGGCTCTCAGGTCATGGCCCCAGCTTGGGGGAATGATAGCAGCGTAGATCCCATCCCCAGGCTCCAGTACTGGGTCCTGATCATCTTGTATTTGCGGTTGTCTGCAGGAGGATGGGCAGCGGGACATGACGACTCTCTGTCGTACCCAGTCCACTTCTGGGTTGTGGTGCAGCAACCACGAGTGTCCTATGATGAGGGACTGGCGCCCGAGATTTGCAACTGCGAAGCGTGCCCGCTCTGTGTGTCGCCCGAAGGTCAGAAGGGCTTCTAGCTCTTCTGTTATAGCTCCATTTTCGTTCGGGGTTCCATCGACATTACGGACGGGAATGGGCTGGGGAAGGGGGGTTGTCTCTAGGTTGTGCTTTCGGACGAACTCGGGGCTTACGAAGTTCCCGGTGGCTCCTGAGTCCAGGAGGGCTGACACAGATACCGACGCAAGGGAGGTTAGGGCGGTCAGTTTCACTGTGAGGTTAAGGGATCTGGGGGACTGCTTGGAAAGGACATAAATGGCTGGGGGGAGACTGCTACCTCGGGCGTTGCTGCCCTTGGGGTCTTCTCGTTCTCACGGGTGGAGGATGCGTTTCTCCTCTTTTTCTTCGTGATGACTCGGTGAAACTTTGGCATTGGCATTGGCTTACACGCGCTGCGGTATTTACACGAGCTATCTTCTACGGGCGGCCGGGACGCATCCCTTACCGGTTGCCTGCCTGAAAATCCCTCTGAGGTTCTTCCTCTGGTTCCCCCTCCACCGTCTCTGTCCCTTCGGTCAACTGTCTCTTCAGCCCTTCCATCAGTGTTCTCAGGTCTTCCAGGTGGAGACGTCGTACTCGGCTGACCCTGGGGTGTGGGCATTCTCGCGCAAGATGACCCGGGGTGTTACAATTGTAGCACCGTCTCTGGTCAGTCCTCGACCTGTCAAGATCCATCGGCTGGGGGCCCGTCCCTGGTGTAGGACAGGCTGCTGGGGTGGGGGGTGGAGGTGCGGGAGCAGGTCGTGGGGGGGTCTGTGCAGGTCAGGCCTGGGATGGGGTCGCAGTCAGTGGAGGTCGAGCTGGCAGGAATGGGGGTCTAGGTGGGGGTGCACATGGTTGGGTGGCTTGGAAACGTCGCCACTGGTTGTCCAGAAGCGTGGCTTCGCGGTTCCACTCAGTCCAAGTGGTGGGCATGGGGCGGAGGCGGTATATACTCTCCCTGAGCCACAAGTTAATCGCTTGCTCAAACCGGTCGACCAGCCCGACATTGCCTAGCCTTGAGGCGGGTCCCAATATCTCGAACTCCTGGATGACCTTATCCACGGAGTCAGTCCCTTGGCGGATGGCTGCCAACTTCTGCCGAGCTGTGGCCTCCTGGTTCGGGTCTTGAAACATGGCATCGAGTTCCATGTTGAACTCGTCCATGGTTATGGTGGGGGAGCTGGCTGTCAACAGGGTGATCGTCCGTTGTGTCGCCCACGCCCCTGCGGGTCCTCCCTTCATGTAGGAGAGGACGAGGGGGATCTGGGATAGTTCGGTAGGGAACTCGGCTGCGTGGACATGGAAGTAGATCCCGCACTCGGCTTTGAAACGATCAAGGTCTTCACTGGCTCCCGAGAAGGGAGTGGGGGCAGCGACCTTCGGTGGTTTGGGTCTGGGCGCGAGTGTGGGTACAGGCGCGGGTGCAGGGGCGGGTGCGGGTGCAGGTGCGGGTGGGGGGTGGTTGCGGGTTTGGCTCTCCACAATGGCTTGGAGCTCCTGGAAGCGGGCCAGCAGGTCATCATACTGTTCTTCTGACACCATGGCTGGGGAGATGGGGGAGGCAGGGGAGATAAGGTTAAAACCTTCTTCTGCTGTCAGGGACGCGTCCAGGGTCGAGAGGGCCCAGGGGTAATGTCCGGCACTGAGGCCGTCGCAGGGTGTGGAGCGGGCGTGCATACTGGCGGGCCCGATCCAGGACAGTGGTCCCTGGCCACTCAGACTGAAGTGGAGAATGTGTTATTATTATTAAAGGGGAAAACTATACTACTTACCTGAAGTGGAGAATGTGAGAAGGTTACTTCTTCGGTTCCCACTTCAGGTACATTTATGTACATGCGGCTTGAGTCACATGACGGGTGCCACGTCATCCTCGGAGGCAGCCGCAGGCATCCGGGTGTCCCTGTGGGGGATCCCGAGAGCGTCTGCTGCATGCGCGCATGCTGGGCACAGCGGGAAGCCATCCGGGGTGTGTGGGCCGGACGGGTCAATAGTACATCGATACAAAGGAAGGTGGTCCATGTAGATAGAAAGAAATAAACAGGAAGAGGAAGATGAGAAGAATGAAATAAAGAAAGGGGAAAGAAGAGGGAAAAGAAAGGGGAGGAGAGGGAGGAAGGAGGGGGGAGGGGGATAGACAGCGGGGAGCGGGTGTGGTGTGGCTGGGTGGGTCCGGGTGGACCCGGGTCAGGCGGGTGTGCCCTGACAACATGGCCGTACCTGCATTCGTGGTCAATGTCAGAGACCAGGTTGAGACAAGGGAAAGTCTCCATGGTGGAAGGCTTCGGCCTCAGCGACTTATGCCAGGAGCGCTGTGCCAAGTAACACGTCCATGCCCTAACTTACTAACTGGCAACCAGAACTGAAGGGGGGTAAACTCTAGTCGATTTTATTACTGAAGTGTAACCTATGTACAAGTTGGATATATATATAGTTACAGCGAAGATGGGTCCACAAATGGCGGAGCCGAGCCGAGCGGAACTAACGGGGTTAAACATTAGCCGACTGAATATTACCGACAAGTTGGGTTACGGGGTTAACAGAAAGGCAGGCGATAACCCAGAAATGGAAAGGAGGGATAGGCCCGAAGGTGGGCTCTGCAGGGCAGGCGAGTGTATTGCCCAGCAGAGGCGGGAGTGCGCTAGCGGACGTCGGAGCTGTCCGGAAGTCTTTGGGGCTCCATACTTAGGGAGGCGTAGGTAATAAATTGAAAGGAGGGGGTGGTGACCATCGAGGGGTACTGAGGGGATTGCAGAATACGGAAGCCCTGAGGTTAGTGAAGAAGGAGCAGAGGTAGACTGGAGGGATCGGAGGGATCGGAAGTTGATGGCTGGGGATGGATATGACAGTCAATCTGGCTGCACCTCCTCTCCAGGCCCCATATCCAGCACCACCTTCTTACCATCACAGAAACATGCCACCTTCTGTCAGGGCACACCCCGCCTGACCCCGCGCCGCGCCGCCCTACTCCGCTTCCCCGCTATCACCCTTTGTCTCTTCTTTCCCCTTTTCCTTCTTTCTTTCTATTTCCTTCTATGGTCGACTTCCCCTTCTCTATGTATTACTAACACACCTAACCCCGCTCCCCCGATCGCCGTGCCCACCGCGCACATTCCCGCTCACAGAGCGGCACACCTCCGGGATCTCCCACGGAGATACCCAAGGGAGTGCGGCTGTGTGCGGGGATGACGTGGCTCCTCCCACGTGACCCTGACCGCATGTATATAATAGCACCTGGGGTGGGAACAGAAGAAGCAGCCTTCTTCTCAACTTCCCACTTCAGGTAAGTACTGTAGCTTCCCCCTTTTTAATGATAACCAACTTCCCACTTCAGTGGTTGGGGACGCTCACCCCGCAACGGGACCGTCGCTACGCATAGCCGACACCTGTCCCATCGAGTCCCTCACGCTGGGACCTCGCCGCTTTCGGAGCTGTCCCTGACACCTTCCTACATGTCCTCATTGCGTCCACGTGATGATCCTTATGATGATCCTTCCAGTTGGCACCATTCACGATCTAGGAGCTGTTCCCCACATCAAGACGATCGTCAACGGCGTGCCTCTCATCCATCCCAACACAGTTGGTAGAGACTGGGGGGTGATGTTATAGGAATGGAGTCTCCCATGACCGTGTTGACTGAGCATCAACCACAGCAGGTTGTCAGGGGATGGTCCCCGGGTCCCCATGACCCCTCTCTATGGCCCACAGCCTAACCTGTGAACAGCCCTGTCCAGGGCACAACTCTACTGTGGGTAAGAAAGTGATATAAAAAAAGGGGCAAGTAGATACACTTGCCTACTGTGGTGTCAGGGCACGCCCTGACATGCCCCACCCGACGCCCGCTCCACTTCCCCACTCTGCACTGCACCTTCTTCCTTTCCTCTTTCTTCCTTCTTTCTTTCTCTCTTTCTCTCTCTTACATGGACCACCTTTCCTGCTGCTCAATGTATGTATCACCGGCATGCATGCCCATTCCCCCTCCTGTATCTTACCATCCCCATATCGCCGTCACCGCCACCACGCTCACCTCGCACCTACAACAGACCCTCTCGGGATCTCCTGCAGAGACACCTGGAGAGCCATGGCTGTGTGCAAGGGTGATGTAATCGACCCCGCATGTATATAATAACAGCTGGAGTGGGAACCAAAGAAGTAGCCTTCTTCTCACATTCCCACTTCAGGCAAGTAGTGTAGTCCTCCCCTTTAATGATAACTCACATTCCCACTTCAGACTAAGTGGTTGGGGATGCTCACCCCACGATGGGATCACCACTACATATAGCCGCTATTCGTCCCACCGAGTCCCACATGCTGGGACCTTGCCACTTTCAGAGCTGTCCCTGACATGTGGGTAAGAAAGTGAGAAGAAGGTTAACTTCTCACTTTCCCACAGTGGCCCAATATGGCGAAAACTTCCGGGGATACCCGGAAGTCACATGAAGGATAGGAACCGGGCCCAGAGCATGCAGTGTGCAGAGCATGTGGGGTGGAAGCGCACATCCAGGTCCGGCTAGTCAGGGTGTGTTCCATGGCAACACTGTGGGAAACAGTCTGGACACCCCTCCAGACAGTGGCCAGCTGTCATGGCCCCACAAAGTCCCTGCCTTTCTACCACTTCTATCATCTGCACCCCCATTCTTGCACCCATTATTTGTGCCTGTTAATCGCACTGTTGTCCATCACTTAGCAGCGCCGATAGTGGTTCCTGTCTACGGCCCCATAGTGTCAGGGCACATACCCTGACTTAGCCCGTGTCCGGACCCGCTCCACTTCCCGCGCACTTCCTGCACCGCACACTCTGCATGCCGCATGATCCGACCCCGGATCCCACCTCATGTGACTTCCGGGTATCCCCGGAAGTTTTCGCCATATTGGGCCACTGTGGGAAAGTGAGAAGTTAACCTTCTTCTCACTTTCTTACCCACAGTAGAGTTATTGCCCTGTCCAGGGCTGTTCACAGATTAGGCTGTGGGCTATAGAGAGAGGGGTCATGGGGACCCAGGATCCGTCCCCTGACACATAGCGGCACCTCCTTCTTTCTCCTGCCACCACTTGAGTTCCTCAGCCATTCAGCCGACACCATTTTATTCTTATTCATTCGCTTAACTTACTAGCAGTTGATATTGTCGCCACTGATCCGCTCCTTATTGACATTTGGTTTATTCCTTTATTGACACTTGGTTATTCCTTTATTGACATTTGATTTATTCATATATTGACATTCTGATCCGCCACCATATTGGCGCCTAGATTGTTGGCCTATTCATTCTGCCTCCCAACTTCGCTGTCCTCTGTTCCATTCATTTCTTCTGTTCCATTTCCCTGGTCCTTGTCGCTCTTTTAGTTTTGTCGCACTTACCATTCCGCTCCTGTCCCATGCCGGACCGACCGGCCCCTTCTCTGTTCTCCTTTTGTACTTATACTTGTAGTTTACTGTCAATGTACCTCAGTTCAAATATCGACTAGAAATCCCCCCAAAGTACTCTCGTCTTAAGTTTGCCTCTAAGTTTCATCCCCACCTGAGTAATGTTGCCGCAAGGTCCTCCCGCTACCCTGAAATACAGGACAGCCTAGAATGTGTGGCACAACGCTCCAGCTGAGTCGTTGAAGCCAAAGTCCCACCTCCCAAGATGCCTTGCAATGGAGTTGCACATTAGCTAAGTGACCACTCATGCCGCTGCACTCTGCTCCGCTTCCCACGATCACCTCGAATACCGTTTCTGACACCAGCACTGTGCACAGACATGAGGTGGACAGCCACACTAACCCAAAGACTCACATCCAAAAAAGTATTTTGTTCCTCAATGATTTATTGGTCAATTCAATCTCAAAATATATATTCTGGAAGCTATTCAAAGGGGCTATCCATCTGTATAAAGTGCATTGAGACTGTGGGAAACAGTGCTGACACCCCTTCAGACAGTGGCCAGCATTGTGCACAGACAGTTGAGCAGCCTGAGGATTGTCATGGGAAATCAGATTCAATTGTGGCATTATGTTTTGAATGTCTACCCTGAATAAGATAAATTTGATTGAATTATAGAATCATCCCAGGACATCCACTAGTAAATACCCCCATTAGATGGCTGACTAGGCTGGTTCATAAAACTATTTTTCCACATTATTGCGAATTTCTCAGATTTTATTTGATACAGGAAACCTTGTTTTTGTTTTTATGTGGTTTTATTTGCTGTTTTTCTTCATTTTCTGGACCATCTTTTAATCTCTAGACTTGAAAGCTCCTGTGGATGTTCAGCTCATTGACTCTGTTCTTCAGTATTTTTCTGATATTTTATTTTAATTCATTTTGCTGAGTTATGATTTTATTACTGTTTTTATTTCTCGTCCGTGAGGTTGTATGATTTTTATCTAATTTTCCGAGATGATTTCTGGTTGTTTTAGTGTTGTAATTTTTGCATTCCTACAGTGCTTAACTACATCGCTAGTTTCTCCCACAACAAAATGAATTACAAACACATAAACAACTGAGTACAAGAAGTGGGTAGGAAAAGGGGAAAGTTTGAAAAGGCAGGTCCTGCAGAATGTATGTCTACTTCAATTTCAATGGGATGAAGTCACCAACTGACTACCCCCAAGTTTGTGGTGTCCTTAGGTGGATTCCGAACTCATGCAATGGCATGTCACTCCATGTTCTTGGTTAGGGCATCAGGACTTTGAGCATGTTGACCTAACTCGATGGCTAACACCCCCACAACCCCTGCAGCTGACACGTCAGTACTGCTCAGCTCTATTGAATCGGTCTCGCTATTGGTCCAGGCACTTTTAACCCTGACACCCAGGTAGAAAGCAGTGATGGCATGTCCCCAGTTGGAGAAGGTTGCGACATTGCCATCGTTGTCAATAGCATCAATGGTGTCAACTCCAGCAAGACGTTGAGGACTGAAATCTCCTGCATTCATGCTTTGATCCCCTGCACCTATTACAATGTGCAACCCATGGTTTATGAGAGATTGGATGACTTGGTCCAAGTAATTGTCCCCAACTAAGCCGGCAGATAGTACAATGATGGAAGGGCGTTCACGAAAGCCGGATTGTTGAAAAGCCCAGCTGAGGCTTCTGAGCAGGTTGGATAGATATCCCACACCACCATCGTCACAAGTCTTGACCAAAATAACCTTGGCACCAGTTGCTGGGCCATACCCTAGCCCCACTGCCTGTGTGGCAACATATGTGTCATGACCGTTATAACCATCCTTATATGGACCAAAAATCTGCATACACAAATAGGTATGAGTGAACATATATGACACAGAGTGTGTAAAGAGATATGCACCTTACCGGGAATGACCTGATTCATACCAAAGCAGCTGTGCCGACGGTCAACGCCAGCACCTAGGATATAAATATCCACTCCACTTCCATCACATCTTTTGACCAGGTTATCCCCTATTTTAGCTGCAACATCGTTGCACTCTGTCACGTCCCTCTCATTCACTTCGTGGAGGCCATGGCCAATGAAAGTTATTGTTGATGAGCGACACTTGATCTCGGAGCTGGACTATAAGCGGGAAGCTCAGTCTCAGCTAATATGCGTGAAGAACTAATATATTACCTATAAGTGGGAAGCTGAAGGTAATGTACATATTGTAAGTTACAATAGTAAAGGAAATAGTAATAAAGGAATGTAACTAACCTCAGTCTCAGCTAATATGCGTGAAGAACTGAGGGAAAAGGAAATGAATTCAAATGAATGAATGTATCCGTGGCCTGGCATGGGTTAGTCCGAAATATAAAAGAGGTGTTGTGACTATGTCAAAAACCCGGATCGAAGGGGGAAATGCGTGAGTCCGAATGCAGGTGGGGCTCAACTAGAGGGGGAATCCAAGAGCTCCGGTGGTGGACCGAAGCTTCTCCAGGAAGCCCGGTTCTGCTGGATGGTACAAGAGGCTCTAAGAGGGATGCGGCCTCAGCGACTCGGAGGGAGCGCTGTGCCTCCGTTACGTCTCAGTTAGTCCTTGTATTTCTTATGTCTGAGGTATCTTGTAGAACGGAACAGGATTCACTCAGAGGGACTTTGGGTAGCATTTTAGTCGAGATTAGAACTGAGGAGTTACAGGTTCTAATCTATGGGTATTTATAAAGGGGAGTGGAAAGGACTTAGCCAAAGTCCGAATGACAATGGGACGACACCGAAAGGTGCCGAATGATACTGAGAGGTACCGAAAGGTCCCGAACGATATCTTTTAAACAGGGAACCGAGGTGTCGGACCATAGAGGGCAGACCGGAAATGAATGGGAACGAGAAATGGGTAAGGGGGGGTTAGCCGACTGAATGGTAAGGAGAAAATAGTCATGCTAAGAGTGGAGGGTGACTAATAAGTGATGACGTGAGTGGGGCCACCGAAGGAAGCAGGTAACTCTGAAAGCGGAGTTGTGTATCCGAAGGATGTTGGGTGACTCAAATAGATGAAATGGGTGGAGAAATGGTTTAAGGGTGTGTCACGGGATGTCGGAGGTCCGTCGGGATATCGGAGCAAATCTGGAGTCTCTGAATGTTCCGACTTGGAACCGAGCTTCCGGGATGGGAGTGGCCAAGGCTCGGTGTGCCGCAACCAGACCGGAGCTGAGACAGTCAGGAGGGGAGGTGACTTGGGGAGTGGGGAGGCGTGGTGTAGGGGATGGTGAAATTGTTAGGAAGGTGTGATGTGGTGGGAGCGCACGGGGTCGGGATTCCGGGATATGACAGACTAAGTAGTCATGCTACTGCAGGAATGTGGCTGTATGAAAACTCGTCCGGCCTCCCATAGCACATAGTTCCTCCAACATGTTAGAAACCACCTCCGCCTAATGCAGGCATTTAGTGTAATGGTAACACACTCTTGGTACCTATGCAGGGTTCTGCAGTTCGACTCCCAGAATGTCCATATTTTAGCATTTAGGTTCCCAAGACCACGTGTACAAATTCCAACAGTTATGCCATCAGCTTAGCCTGTCGTGGTGCAATAATAACAAATTGAGAGAACGTTTTCTTGATCCCATTGCAGAAAACTACAAGGTAAACGGTTGAGAACTGAGGGAGATACAAGTGGTGGCCCATGCCAGCACATGTTTTGTGTGTGGGAAATAGTGTCCATGGCCTCATACAGGCTGTTTGACAACGTGTGCCAATAATATAAAGTATAGGGGACGTTTGTAGGCGTTCATTGAAACAGACCTGACGAAAAACAAACAAGACTTGACAAAGATACGAATGTACATGCTTTTTTGTTGTGAAAAATTGTGAAAAACCGTCCCACTGCCTCATACATCCTCATTCGCAATGTGCTCCAATAATACCAAATAACAAAAGAGTCAGTGAAAGCCTCTTTGCAAAATATGACGGGAAACGAATGCGAATTGACAGAGATACTTATGTATATGCTTTTTTTTGTGAAAAAAAATTCCACTGCCTCATAAACGCTGACTCGCAATGTGCGCCCATAATAACAAATAGCAAGGGCATTAGTACAAGCCCATTAAAAGAGACCCGACGAAGAGCGAATCATAATTGACAGAGATACTAATGTACATGGTCTATTTGTGGAAAAGTCGTGCTATTTCCTCATACACGCTGATTCACGACTTACACTAACAATACCAAATAGATAAAAAGTTGGCACGGGCCCATTGCAAAAAAATTTGACGAGAAACGGTCAAGAACTGACAGAGATACAAATCCAGTGTCAGTTCTGCGCATGATCTGTGCGTGGGAAACCAGCTCCAGCGCTTCACAGATGTCTTAAAAATATGTAAAAATACCTAATACTTGCGCTAATAATATATCAAATGGTACGTAAAGTTATAGAACATTTGGTGCTGTATTAAGCGAGATATAAGATTAATGCCATACAGTTTGTGTGTGGGAAATGAGCAAAATCGCCATAATCTCCTCGGGATCGCCGAACGATGAGTTGGAACAATGATACGAAGTGTAGAAGACATTGAGACGCGTCCATAAAAAAAAACCCGAGGAGAAACGGATGAGAATTGACAGAGATATGATAGGTTTATGTGTAAATCACCTGTATATGTTCAGGAAATCCACATAAGCGAATGAGTTTCACCTCCCACAACTTTTGCACACACAGACATTTGCACAAAAGTACTAATACCCCCACTCAAAACCAGCACCTCCCTCCCATGGGAGCAACTCTTTTTTGTTCCCATGTGACTTTGGCATACAAAATAGATAAAATAGGTAGATAAATAGATAGCTAAATAAGTAGCTAAATAAGTAGCTAAATGGGTTCAAGTAGTAATGTCTTGCTGTATCAGTCATTTTTTATTGTTTTCATTAATGGGTGTGGACCAATAGTAGTAGCAATACTTTTGTATTAGTCACTTTTCAGTTATGCTTTTCCTATTACAATGTACAGTAAATACATAGATAAATATGGATTAAATTAGTATTAAAATCTGGAGATTCCAAACATGGGTAAAGGTTTTAAGGTAAAAATTCGAAAAAAAATTCATGGCAACATGGAACAACATGAAGTAAAATGTCAGGGCCCGGCCTGGGACCCGGAAGTACTCTTATGCTATGTGGGCACTCTATGCGGGCACTAAGTTGAGAAGAAGGGTAACCTTCTCAACTCCCTGCATGGCGCCCATAAAAGGAAAGACTGTACAGTTCCCCAGTTGAGTGGTGTGACTATGGGGAGGGTCCGGGTGGCAGTACTCAGAGGGCATGGGAACATTCTGGGCGAGCAGCTCGCCCAGAACTGTGGCAGTGTCTGGAGGTCTTCTCACACTTCCGTGCTCACACAAGTGTACAGGGCAGTGAAACAACAACTGGTAGAGAAGGGGAGGAGGTGGTGTGGGGTCAGGGCTTGGGTGCTGGGCCCTGACATAAAAACATCCAGAAATAAAATCAAGATGTTCCATATAATAAAATCTGAAAAATTTGCCACAATGTGGGACATATCTTTTGCAGTTTTGCTGAGTTTCTTCCCCCCTCACTACTTTGTACTTTTTTTTTTGTCTTCCATGTACCAATGAAAATGTTTTCAGAGCTGTGCAGGGGACACGTGCAACGCACGCACTCTAGTAGTAGACAGGAAAATGGAAAAGATAATTGAATATTAAGGGAATTAGGGTGGAGGTGGGGGAATGGCCAATGTTTCTCAATGATTTCAAGCATTATACTCTGCCATGTGTCAGGGCACATACCCTGACTTAGCCCGGACCCGGACCCGCATCCGGACCCGCTCCACTTCCCGCGCATGCTTCCTGCACTGCATGATCCATGCACCACATGCTCCGGTCCCTGGATCCTACCTTCATGTGACTTCCGGGTATCCCCGGAAGTTTTCGCCATATTGGGCCACTGTGGGAAAGTGAGAAGTTAACCTTCTTCTCACTTTCTTACCCACAGTAGGTTGTGCCTTAGGATAGGCTGTTTACACACAGGGCTGTGGGCTATAGAGAGAGGGGTCTGTTAAAGAAATGGGTTAAGGGCAATCCATTTCTTTCCGTCCTTATAGACGACTTAGAATCGTCCACCTCATGTATGTAGGGCGGTTTAGTCGTGTAATTAGAATTGTCCGATGGCTGTGGAGCTTTTGACAGAAAGCTGAGGCCTCGCGGTGAACGGGAGTCTGTTACGACGGATACTTGGCACTCATTACGTGAGTGTACCGTGCGTGGGTGTATAGGATCACAGGTTGAGAGAATGTCCAGAGCGGGACTAGTCGAGGACATAGGGCTAGCAGGTACTTGGCGCTCGAGGGAGCGTACCGGTAGCAAGTGAGATAATGACTCCTTGAGGGAGCTTCCTGAGAATAGGTTGACAGGTACTTGGCACCCAATTGGGTGTACCGGCAACGAGTGATGTTCTAGCTCCTTGAGGGAGCTGCCAGAGGCTGGGTTGACGGATACTTGGCACCCAGATGGGCGTACTGGCAACAAGGTATGAGACCATTCATCTGGCGGACGGTCTGTATATGTGTCAACGGGTACTTGGCGCTCGTAAGAGCATACCGGTGACGGAGGGGTTAGTCGATCGTAGGTCGAACGACATGTGGTGGGTTCGACAGCTATTTGGCACTCGCGAGAGCGTACCGGCGACGAAGGGAATGGGCTTGTATCGAATACCCATCCGTCCGTAGAATTAACCAGATGCTCACCGTAAGGTGAGACAGACGTGAGTCGTAACAAAAGGTGATTGTGCATACCTGAGTTGAGTCACGCGCGAACTCGATGATCCGTGGCTAGAGTCGTCAACCTCGGCAGGGATGACCCATATAGATGGTGACCGAGACATACACAATCTTACACAGACGATACAGTGTTGGCACAAGGAGGTTTACAGTTGTTGCACAGAAGAGGATGGTGTGTTATTCGTTCGGTTCCGTCTTTTCGGCTGTTGCCATACATAAACGTGACGCTAACTATTGAATAAGAAATGATCGCAAGAAATCTCGCGAAATAGAATAAATATTCCGGCCAGCACCAAAACCCGATAAGGGAAAGCTTAGCGCAGAGTGAACGTGTAAGAAAGGGGGGTAGCGGGGAGAAGGTAACAAAGAGAAGGGAGGATATGGAGAAGGAGGGCCCGCCATGGTGGACGTTCAGTCGACACGGTCACAAGAGACTCCATTCCTATAACAGGGTCCATCCCCTGACACCATGGTGCTTTCAAGGGGATTTTTAATGCTTATAAAGATTTTGGGGATTTTACAAGCCATTGTAGATAACCATATCCAGTATGCACCTACTATGGGTAGCTTGCAAGGCTGGCATCTCTGTCAAATCTCCACTGATTTGGAAAATCCATCACTTACAAGTACATACAAGCTCTGGCTAACATTCTGTAAGGAAATGTATAACCTTATAGCTAGGTATCAGAATGAAGAACACACATGTTATGTCGCATGTAAGCATATATATTACCACATTCAAGTTTTAACATGTGTTGTCATGAATATTCACTGAACATGGATTGCATGGGAAAAGGGAAAAAGTCGACATTCAGAGTCTCTCAGGAGCCTTAAAAATATGGAAAAATATCCTGAATGCCCGTGGAGAATATTCTTCTTATAGTACCAAGTTTGAGAGAAATTGATGGCATTTTTGTCAATATATTTGCAAGTTATGCCGATTGATGGCAACACAATGAATAAAGTTGACGATCTCCACAACGGCTGAACCAAATCTCTCCGCTACAGACTAGTTCGACCCATTTTGATAACAGCTTTCCAATGATACAAAATATGTGTAAATCGACGAAGAAGGGGAGAAATGGGGGAAATACTGCTGGAGCAGCCTGATATGAAAGAAGGTCGACGCGAAACCAAACCGTCCCTTTCCATGCCTTTTTTTGAGCCACACTAACTTCTCCTCTCCTCCAGCTTTCCAACGAGCTCAATTTTATTCAAATTGGCCCAGTGGTTCTTGAGGTACCACCATTGACAGGTGCTGTCAAGTCCACATGAGATTCAGCATGGTGTTGAATCAGAACCTCTACTAATATTTGTCCATTCAGCACGAAAGTGGGCATGGTAGGAGAGCCAATCGTGCTCTATCGATCGAGCATAAGAACGTTGGGGATAAATGCATAGTTGTGGAGACTGTTGAGTAAGAAGTTGAAAGTTATGCTGTGCATGAGAATCCTGCTTAGGAACTGAAAATGGTTTCAGAAAAATAGAAAGAAAATTGGAAAGAACAAGTAATGTGGGCCGTAAATGGATGTGCAAATGGAGGCAAGACTGGGCCTGTGCGCTGTGTGGGCTACAGTGTAAAATCCATAAGAATAGTTATTTTGTGGTGTATGAACCTTTCCCTGTGAAAACAAACAGAAATATATGCTATGGTAGCTTCAAGAACATTCCAATTGGGTTTAAGAAATGGAAAACACTAATAAAAGAAATTGAAAAAGACAGAACAATAAGAAAGTTGCCTGGAAACCCAAACTTGTGTTGGAAGCCTCAACCGCTCCCCATAACCATAACCGTTCTAACTTTACACCATTCAACTATACTAAACCTTAGCTTTCCAACGCAGTTGGTCTCATTCCAAATGGTGGAGAAATGAGCAAGATAGTATGGGAGGAGCGGGGAATACATTGTGCATTTCCCCTATCTCACTGAACAGTAGTCCAAATGTCCTGAAAGTTTGTGCACTACAATACATGTCCTCAAAGTAAGCTTGACATATTTTCTCGTATTTTTTTGACATCTGAGAGGCACTGAACTTTGACCTTGCATGTCATTTCCCACACACACCACTCCCATGCGGTGTTGAGTGAACCGAGAATCACACATTTCTCCATCAGTTCTCAACCATTTGCCATCGGGATTTTTACGATAAATTTCTCTCAATCGCCTCTCTATTTCGTATTATTACTCCAACTCATGATTCTGCATGCACACAGCTCCAGAAGTGGATTGTGAATTAAGGAAATCGTTACTTGAACATTTGAATTGAAAGTGAATTGTCAGGACGTCTCAGGACATCCTAGGATGTTCCCATACCACCCCTATACACTTTGAAGCATTTAAATTGTATTTACTGGATATGTTTGTGCACAAAGCAATGCTCCATGCCCTCCTGGGAGTGCCCTGGAGTACCTGGCCAACTCTGGAGGAAATGAGCTGTTCCTGGACCAGCCAATCTCCTCCTGATTCTCCCAGTGCTCTCCATACTCCAGAGCACTCAGGAGCATAATGTCAGGGCACACCCACCTGACCCGGGTCCACCCGGACCCACCCAGCCACACCACACCCGCTCCCCACTGTCCATCCCTCTCCTTCCCCCCTCCTCCCTCTCTCCCTCTTTCTTCTCTCTCTCTTTCTTCTCCTTTCTTTATTTCATTCTTCCCATCTTTCTCTTTCTGCTTATTCCTTCTATCTACATGGACCACTTTCCTCTGTATCAATGTACCATTGACCCGTCCAGCCCACACACCCTGGACGGCTTCCTGCTGTGCCCAGCACATGCGCACACCGCAGACGCTCTCGGGATCCCCCACAGGGACACCTGGATGGCCGTGGCTGTTAGAACTGGGCGAGGGCGGACAATTCCGGAGGGGAACCGGAGACTTAGCAAGGAGGGACCTTGGCCTCAGCGACTCAAGCGGAGCGCTGTGCCATTGCTGTTTGTCCATTTGGTCCTCATAGGAGGCGAGCAGGAAGTCTCTAGGGGGCATTTCAGGTCGATTTTAGACTAAGGTCTAAAACGAGTATGTACAGGCACCAATATATATAATGGGAGGGCGAAAGCACAAGGAAACAAAGGGGATCCGAATCAGAATGAAGGCATCCGAACGGGAACAAAGGGAAGACCGAAGCGGAGCGGTACCGAAGGTCATAAGGCAGAACCTGTGGTACGTCCGAAAGGAGGTAAGGAGGGCAAGGCCCAGAGGGGCAGGAGGATGAGGGGAAGTGGGGATGATGACTAACTGGCTAGAATGGGAAGAAGCAGCAGTCCAAATAGGGATGAGGGGAAAATGCGAGAGATACATTACAAGCGGCGAAAGTGCCGAAGGTGATCCATGGAGCTCGGAGGTTGCGGAGCTTATGGAGGTTACAGAGGCAGGGTTGAAAGTCCGAGGGATATTGGCAATGGTGTTTACATAGTATGAGGTCACCAATGCAATGGACTAAGGCCGAGGTGGAGTCAAAGTCCGAGGTAGGAGATATGATGGAGTCTCGGAGCAAAGGTACGAGCGGTGTCCGAGTATGAGGTATGGGACAGCGGCGGAAGGTTGTAACTTGGCGGGGGGTCGACGGAAGAGGGCCAGAGGGGAGAGAGAGGAAGGAGGAAGGAAAGGTGTCAGGTCCAAAGGTGAGTATCGGAGCAGACGGGAGAAGAGTAGGAGGGTGACGGAAGGGTGGAGGTGTTGTGGGGAGGAAGCGGAGGAGTGGGAGGAGGAGTAGGAGGAGGGTGGTGTTCGGTCCGAGGTGAGTATCGGAGCGGATGGAGATAGGACAGGAGAGGGACAGAGGAGTGGAGGTGGCATGGGGGGGTGAGAGGAGGTGTGGTGTCAGGACCGAAGGTGAATATTGGAACGGACAGTGGAAGGGTAGGAGAAGGACGGGAGGGTGGAGGTGGCATGAGGGGTGAGGGGAGGTGTGGTGTCAGGTCCGAAGGTGAATATCGGAACGGACAGCAGTAGGGTAGGACTCTGGAAGTCGGTTTGGAGTTCCAGGAGCCCGGAGCGGAGGTTGGGATTACATGGATATGACAGCGGCTGTCTCCGAGGATGATGTGGCACTCGTCATATGACTCAAGCCACATGTACATAAATGTACCTGAAGTGGGAACCGAAGAAGTAACCTTCTTCTCACATTCTCCACTTCAGTCTGAGTGGCCAGGGACTGCCGTCCCTTTCCGGACTTGCCAGTACGCACACCCGGTTCACACCCTGTGAGGGCCTCTCTGCCAGGCGATACATCCGGACCCCCTCTACCCCAGATGCGTCCCTGACACATAACAATTTTTTGCTGATGTTCTGAGAAGAGCAAGTGAAATTGGTGCCTGGGATGGCCTGCATCATCAGCTACAAGTTATCAACCTGGGTAAAAATGAGGACTATGAGTATATTGGGATATTAATTCCTACTGTACTAGAATTGTGGGGAGGTCGGATCAAGGAACTGATAATGGATTCAGCCTGTGAGCATACATTATATCCACTCTTTCGGACCCACCTGTTAACCTGGCTTGCCCAAAGGGAAATGTGCAACTGGCAACTGGGAATTATTTGTCTTACTGGGAGAAGTGCAAGGCTCAGGGCTGCCTCTTGGCTGGTGTTTTATGAGAGCGAAGTCCAAAAATCCAAAAAAAGGTGGCAAGGAACTCATGCTTACAACATGGCTATGTCACTTCCATGATAAGTGGGGAATAACAGCAAAGGTCACCCACTCGGACAAAGGCCGGAGTGAAATCAATGCCTTCACCCATGTCTTCCCAGATGCAAAATATCAACTATGCTTCTGGCATGTCTTAAGAGCAGTCAAACAACGTCTCTCAATCCTTCGGCATCAACCTGCTCCATATGATCCAACACAGGCTGTAGCTGAATTCCCATTTATACATAAGTCCAATATTCATGCCTCTTGTCATATCCGTGCATACCCGACCCCGACCCGACTTCCGGACCTCCACCCTCTTCACCTCCGGAGTCATAACCTACCGCTGCCGTTCCGATACTCACCTTCGGTCCTGGCAACACACCTCCTCCTTACCTCTCGCCACGCTCCTACTACTCCGCTCCCCCTTTACAACACCTCCACCCTCCCATTATCCTCCTACGCTTCCCCCGTCCGCTCCGATACTCACCTTCGGACCTGACTACTCTCCTCCGCCTGTCAGGGTTCAGCACCCTGCCTTAGGGTGCCCCGGACTCCCCACCTACTTTACCCCCTTTTATTCTTTGACTGTTGCCTTGTTGTTGCCTTTGTGTGTTGTGTACACGCGCGCACGGGATAGCGCGGGAACTTTCTGAGCGAGCAGCTCGCCCAGAATGTTCCCACGGGTCACAGCCACAGTTCTGGGCGAGCAGCTCGCCCAGAACGTTCCCACACTTACTGGGCACTGCCACCTGGATGTTCCCTCCGGGTCACACTATACAACTCTAGGAGCTGTATAGTTGTGGGCATGTGACCCATTCCTTTATATAGCAACCATGCGGGGAGATGAGACCTTTACCCTTCTTCTCATCTCATGCCCCGCATAGTGTGAGGACAGGCTAGATGGGGGTTGAGGTCAGGGAGCCTCCGAGTCCGAGGCCGGGCCCTGACACCGCCACCCTTCCGCCAAGTTACGACCTTCCACCGCTGTTCCGTACTTCGCACTCGGACATCGCTCGTACCTTACTCCGAGCCTCCGTCATAGTCCCTACCTCGGACTTTGACTCCACCTCGGCCTTAGTCCATTGCATTGGTGACCTCATACTACGTAAACACCATTGCCAATATTCCTCGGACTTCCAACCCCGCCTCCGTAACCTCCGTAAGCTCCGCAACCCCCGAGCTTTGCGGACCGCCTTCGGCGCTCTCGCCGCCTGTAATGTATTTCTCGCATTTTCCCTTCATCCCTATTTGGACTACTGCTTCTTTCTATTCTAGCCAGTTAGTCATCATCCCCACTTCCCCTCATCCTCCTGCCCCTCTGGGCCTCGCCCTCCCTACCTCCTTTCGGATGTATCACAGGTCTTGCCCTATGACCTTCGGTACCGCTCCGCTCCCCCTACCCTTTGTTCCCGTTCGGACGTCTTCGTTCCGATTCGGTCACCCTTTGTTCTCTTTGTGCTTTTGCCCCTTCCATTATATATATCGGCGCTTGTACATACTCGTTTTGGTTTAGTCCGAAATCGACCTGAAATGCCCCCTAGAGACTTCCTGCTCACCTACTGTGAAATTAAGGACCAAATGGACAAACAGCAATGGCACAGCGCTCCGCTTGAGTCGCTGAGGCCAAGGTCCCTCCATGCTAAGTCTCCGATTCCACTCCGGAGTCGTCCGTTTCCGCCCCATTCTAACACCTCTCAACCAATGGGATCAGCTCCCAGCACACATTGTATGTCCAGAATACCATATTCCGGTGCTAGCTGACATAGGAATATTGTCAGAGGCATGAAGCTGACATAAGAATTGTCCACTCATTCATACCTTGTATTTCCTTTAAACTCCAAGGCCAGTCCATCAGCATCGGAGCACTGTTACCAACAAAACCACTTGATGGCACCATATGCAAAGGGGATGTGGAAGGAGTTTCTGACAGTGAGGCCGACAACAATGATGATGTTGATGATGGTAACAGCGATGGCAAGGGTGGTATATCCTCACCCAGTGATGTCTGGAACTTGGTAACAAAGGCTCTCAATGAGATGCATGCAGGTCAGCAACATAACCGATATAAATTAATGATACTTACCTCAGTCCATAGCTAATGTGAATCCTGATGAGCTGGAGACTGAGGCAGCAGATGAAGAGGATGCACCTGACTGGGCATTTGACACAAATGAGAAATGGTCCACCGACCCTGACTACGAGTTTTTCCCTGCTGCCCATCATAAACAACTTCTCTGCATCCTAGCACAACATTTCTGTCGGCACCCATTCTTTCCTACTCGAAGTGGCACTCACCAGGATGCTTCCCAGATTTGCGAAGCATGTGTACGTGAGATGTACACCTTCTGCAGAAAGTGAGGGTTAGTTGATGTTTGGGGCTATATGTGGACATCATGGTACACACCTGCAATGTGGAAACTATGGGCATGGTCCAGTCTGAAGAAATTCATGTTGCTAGCGCTATAGACTTATGTCATGAATTCAACTAATGTAAACCAGGTGACTGGATGAATGACATAAAATGGACAAGCCTGGTATTGAACCCAGGACCTCTAGTGTGCATCCATACACTACTCGCCTGTTATGCCAGGGAGGTTACTCCATCCCTGATGGTTTATTCCAACACAGTTCCCCCTCTCTTCTTTCCCACCTTCGAACAACAATGACAGCAGAGAAACATTGGCAATATCTCAAATATATGCACCTTGGATTCATGCACTGACCCCGGCTTGACCAGACAATCTATACAATGATTGTGAGTGTAATTCCAGCGATAATCGAAAAATCGATTGACCTGGATGGTGGGTGGTACCTTGGCTGAGCACCACCATTAAGGACATTCCAAACCCAAGCAAAAAAATCATGGCTTACTCTTGCAGCTTGGCAGTCTGGTGGCATGGACTATGGGATGGATGTTGTGAGATGGGTGTGTAGATGTGGGGCCCAACAACTACAAGTGCAACATTTCTGCAAGCACTTAGTTCAGGCTGTTCAAGCAACAGGCCTGCTCCCATCTAACTTCTTTGAAACTCTCTCACAACGTTGCACCATGCTGATCTACAGACTTGCACATCTCCACACCAAGTCAGCAACTGATGGTGGAGGCTCTATTTCAGATGGTGATGACATTTGGATGGATGAACGGGGCCAGTTATTGAGAGGTGCATGGAGATTTCATGTGACCCATGACTCTTCTCTCATACCCATGACTGAGATGCTGACTAAGCACCAGCACTTGCCATCTCCTGAACATGGGAATCCTCTTAACAAGAAGGTAGGGATATCCCAAATATGAGAGACTGATTGTGTTTCTTTTGTTAACATGTAGCTTAAAATATCAATATCAGACATTCCATCATCAGAGGCTGATGTTGTAGGTTATGGATCAGACACTGACAAAGTATGATAGTCAATTTACTGTGAAAATTTGCTGACTTTATTTATTTCAAATCCAGACAGCCAACAAGGAAGAAGAAATACAGGGCTTCATGAAAAATCTTGAGTGCACACTGCAAATCCTCACAACCCAAACAACCCACAGCAACCCCAAATGGGCCAAGGCCATCACCTCAACACCACTATTCACTAGTGCAGCAAAGGTAATCAGGGAGTACATCAAAGTTGTGGACAGCCACGAAGCCCAACCTGGCCAAAGAGTACCAAAGAGCGAAGGGCATCCCCATACACACTCTACCACCAAGTCTGAGCTGGAAGGGTAGCGATAGCGTGTTGTCAGGGTATTCAGGTCAGCTGGCTCAACAAATTACTCTTTCTAAGTTTTCTCATACAACATCACTTTTGACTTAGAATGCAGTTGGGCTCCCAGAACTCCGAAACTGACTCCGGAGCCCTACTTCCCTTCCGTCACCTTCTCCTTGCTGACTCCCAAGAGGTTATCCCACCTCTGGCTCCGACACCACCTTTGGTCCAACTCTGGAACATTCCGGGTCCGACCTCAACCTTGACACCTTCCAGACAAGCATGCAACACCTATGCTCCTGACTCCGGACCTCCGCTCCGGAATCCCATTCATGTCTCCATCTCCAGAACCTCCAGTCTTAGCTCCAACCTCAGACTTTGACCCCACCTCTGGTTAGCTCATTCCATTTAATTACCTTTGCCAATATTCCAGAGTTTAACTTCCAAGTTCGGACTTTCCAGACTTACTTCAGACCTTGCAACTATTGGATTGTCCCATTCAATTCCGCTATACTCCCTCATTCCTATTTGGGCTGCTGCTTCCTTTCTATTCAGTCAGCTAGCCATTCCTGACTCCCATCCTCCTTCCTTCCTCCTTGGGCCTTGGCCCTTCACTCCTCCTTTGGGAAACACCATTGAGTGAAACCCTTGACCCTCAGTGTTGTTCCTCCTTCCAGCTCCCTTTGTCTCCTTTCAGAGTACCCTTGTTCCTTTTGATTCCAGACCCCTCCTTATATACAATGTACCTAGTAACTTGTAACCTCAGTCCAAAATCGACTTGATTCTCCCCTAAGAGACTTCCCCTCTGCTAGATCCGAAATTAGGGACCCCCAGGACAACCAGCAATGGCACAGCACTCCACATGAGTTGCTGAGGCCAAGGTCCTTCCACACTAAGTCTCTGATTCCATTCCGGAGTCATCCGAATCCGCTCGATCTAACACATCTACACTTTGAAGAGGGAGCTCGAGCAGAAAGAATACCTGAATGCCAACTCATCTTACTAGTGAGAACACCTTCAATCTGTTGGAATTTGCACGTGGTCTGTTAGGGAAACCTAAAAGTTGGACATACTGGGAATCGAACTCCAGTCTTCTGGATCGCGAACTCAGTGTGCACTGCCATTACACCATACACCCTGTTAGGCTGAGGTGGTTATTTCAACACACCCCCTTCACATTGGATTGACCATGTGATCCACATTTGACCCAAACCACCGGGGTTCCAACAACCCGTGAGCCATCACCCCCTGAATTTATATTCAGGCCGGACTTACTGCTAATCTCCTACATGTCCACATCATGTGGTCTGAAGCAGCTGGATTTGGGTCCTTAGTGCTCTGAGCTACACCCCCTGAAACTTTGTCAGGCCGGTGAAGGAGTGGAGCTGGATCACCTTATGTAACCAGTTTCCTACGTCCAATAATGATATTAGAGTTTGTGCTGATTTGCATACTGACCGTGTTTTGGTTGCCAAATATATAATTGTTCACTGTCTAAACAACAATAAACACCCCCCAACGATCTCACCTGACGTATAGATCGTCTATGGATAAAATTCTATATTGACTTTACTATGATTTCTAGTCAATATTACACCTAGATATACCACTTTTCAGTAGGACGTGATTTTCCTGATAATTTACTGAAGGAAAACTACTAATTAAATAATTCTGCAATAAAAGTTACTCAATACAGGAGTGACCAAACTGCTCTTTCTATCGCTTAGAGTGCATGCTAGTTATCTAGCAGGTTCAGGATCGCTCACTTTTCTCCTGTGGTGTGATAACCAAGTATTGCTGAGAGATTATTCAATTAAGAAGTCCCTCCACCAAATTCTCACTAATTCTCACTATGACACTTTTGTTCAGCTGTGTCTAACTGACCCTAACTCACGCTTAGAGTGACGTGTTAGTTTTATATTAGCTAACAACTAATATTTGCTTTTATCTTTTGGAGCAAACGAACCAACCACTGGTGAGGAGAATTAAACTTTTATTTCTACCTGAGGTTTGAGAGGGGGCAGAAGCGGCGGCCTTTTATGCTTTTCAGAGACCTCTCTACTCCCACGCCTCGCACTAGTTACATGTGCTACATTTGTATTATAGATAGTTCTAGAATGATATAGGGGCTTGGGCTGTGTAAGCTTAATAATGGACTTAGGACATGACTCAGCAATAAGTAATTCATTTCTTTGTCTTTTGGGCCGATCTTAGCGGGATCTTGTAGCGCTGAAGCTATGCTCTACACCGCCTTAATTACGAACGGTTATCTTTAGAAATGACTCGGCTATAAAGGAACTTTCTAGACTGTTCTCTAATTGACCCCTTTTTTGTGAAGCCGCATCATTACTAATGTTCTAGAGCCTTCCCAATTAATTAACTGATCCGCAGACTTCTGAATCACTTTATGCTTATGATCCGAGATCCAGATCATTAATCATTCCTTTGTTCCGATTTATTTGAGCTTAAAATCAAAAGGTTTTGATGAATCATGGGAAAATATACAAGATCCGGTTTTTTAGCATTTTCTCCTCTTCTGATGCGATCAAAAACTGTCCGCCCGCGCCGGGGAATACTCTGTCATATGGTATTCGGTCCGCCAGACTTCCAGGCGCCAATATATTTCCCTTGAGTCACATTACTTTTTGTAAGAATTAGCAAATAAATATATATGAATTATAAGGTGTTTCGCCGTTTGAGCAATATCTCCGTCAGTTTTGAAGCTTTTAGAATGAAACAAAACCGTGGATAAGGTTAAGAAACAGTTTTTCCAGATGGTAAAAAGATTACAGTCAAAAGTTTACTGGTTCCCGAGATATTTACATTTCTTTCCCAATGTTCCTTCTTATTCTGCCGTCTATGTGCTATTTTCTTGTTGTAGGGATATATTCTTTGAATATTACACCTATGCCAGGTTCTAGGCATGCTTGTAGTAGATTAAATCTCATGCTACATGGGTGTAGATAATTTATAATGATCTTCTAATGTCTGTCCAGTCTCATAAAGATCATGAGATCTGTTAAACATCTGAACTTGTCACCTGTTTGTTGACTATTCTGATAGATCATTGTTTTCTTCTTTGAATATTATTTCTCCTACACCGGCTAATTTAATGCTTGACTTCACGTGCCCAGCTCACGTGGCAGCAACCAGATTTGGGTGTGCTTGGTGTATTCCGCAGAATGTCCACCATGTTGGAATTTGCACATGGTCTATTAGGGAAACCTAAAAGTTGGACATACTGGGAATCAAACTCCAGTCTTCTGGATTGCGAACTCAGCATGCACTGCCATTACACCATACGCCCTGTTAGGCTGAGGTGGTTATTTCAACACAATCCACGTTGGACAAATAAGCCATGACAACACACTGGTATGCGTATCTGTGTGTTCATATCTTTACAGATATATACCCTTTTGCTTTGTGTGCTGCATGTTTTACTCATTCACAATGCTCCAGCATTCCATGGTGGTAGCACCTCCCATTATTTTTGTTTCATTACTTTCTACACCCCTTCACTCCTTCACCGCACATGTTATGGAAATGGGAATTTCCCATTTTAGACTCTTATGGGTTCTGTATCACATGATTTGTATAGTAATAGAGTTTAACCAATCAATAATCAACAAAAACCCGCTGCCACACTACCTGTTCAACAACATGTTAAACCATCTGTGAAACCACCTGTAAACCCTTATGTCCAACCCCCTTCCCTATTCCTGCACCGGAACAGACAAAAATGGGCGCTTCTGGCCCCATTTTTGTAACAGTGCACGTGCGGTTACAATGTTATCTTGCTATCAACTCATACTTGCTTCCCCTATCTTCAGTGATATGGACATTGTCATATCCATCCACAGCCATCACCCTCGACCACCTCTGCTCCTCCAGATTACCTCTGCTCCTCCAGATTACCTCTGCTCCTCCGGATCACCTCTGCCCCTCCGGATCACCTCTGCTCCTCCACCACTAACCTCAGAGCCCCCAGTTTCCGCAATCACCTCCAACCCCCCAGTGGTCACCACCTCTCCAATTCAATATATTACCTACACCTCCCTAAATACGGAGCCCTGAAGCTCTCCGGACAGCCCCGACGTCCGCTAGCGCATTCCCACCTCTGCTGGGCAATTCACTTGCTTGCCCTGCAAGTCTACCTTCAGGCCTATCCCTCCTTTCCGCTTGTGGGTCATAACCCGTCATTCCATTAAACCTGCAACCCGACTTGTTGGTAATATTCAGTCGGCTAACATCTATCCCCGTTAGCTCCGCTCTGCTCGGTCCCGCTATTCACAGGCCCACCCTCGCTGTAACTATATATACTTAACTTGTACATAGGTTACACTTCAGTGATAAAATCGACTAGAGTTGATCCCCCTTTAGTTCTCATTGCCAGTAAGTAAATTAGGGCATGGACGTGTAACTTGGCACAGCGCTCCTGGTCTGAGTCACTGAGGCTGAAGCCCTCCACCATGGAGATGTATCCATCGTCTCACATCCAGTCTCTAACACTGAGCCTTTTCCTGCATTTGCTGATCTTGGGTGCATCGGTATCAGAAGAAGAAAGCAGGAAGCTCCCCCCTGACTCCCACCCGCTGTATCATATCATGGTACCTAAAGAACACTCAGCCCCTTTGTGTTATTACCAAAATCTTCACACACCTCCATCTATAGCCAAGTATATCCTCACATTGTGTAAGGGATGGACAGGGATCGGATGATGCGTGCAAAGCGCACATTTCCTTTATTCTTTATTCTTTAATATTCCTCATAATAAACAATGTATAACAACTGTATATATATATATATATATAGTGTCCAGGGTCGGGAAAAAGAGCTTAGCTCTTCTCCTCCCCCCCTATTGAATACTAGCTCCATACAGTCTACATTATCGACAGTCTGAGGATTGAGGAGTCACCAAGGCTGGTGTCAGGATCCGGACCCCAGCTGGGAGTGGCCGGAGGGCGAGGCCGAGTGTGGAAGCTGGGGTACTCTCCCCAGGTGCTAACTCCTCGAAGTCGCTGAGGGGACTGGCCTCAGCCTTCACAGGGAATGAGAAGGGTAAGCTTCTCAGCCCCCTGTGAGGCCGACACAAAAGGACCCTAGGAACTATACAGTTCCCGCTTGCTGCCGACTTTCCATAACGGGTGTGACCCGTGGGAAAGTTCTGGGCGAGCTGCTCGCCCAGAACGTTCCCACGGTTGTGGCTGTACATTTCTGGGCGAGTCGCTCACCCAGAACGTTCCCACGGGTTCGCGCGCGCGCATCATTATGTGAAACAGTGGGGGGAAGGATAAGGGGAATGGGGAAATGTGGAGAGAGGGTGGTTAGGAGAAGGGTGAGGGTGTCTGAGGGTGAGTGGGGTCAGGGCTGTGCCCTGACAGCTGGCACCCTGTCAGGAACATGTCAGACGTGTATCCAGATGATCTGCAGGGTGTGCGAAGTCGTCCGGGCTCATAAGGTCGGAGGGGCGGGACTTCAGCTTCAGTGACTTGGGTGGAGCGCTGCGCTTCATTCTTACGTTGTTGTCCCAATTTCAGACAGAAGCCTTACGATGAGGAGAAGAGTCTAGAGGGGGAATCCAAGTCAATATACGAACTGAGGTACATCCAGTGTAACCTACATGCATTATAAACACAAGTAACTAAATAGGACTGGCCCAGAAGGAGTGGTGGATCAAGCACGATATTAATGAATGAAGAAAGAGACAAATAGTTAATATCGGAAAACTTGGTCAACAAAAGGCAAGCAAGAACAATGAGTGACAAAGGAGGAACAATAGTCCGCAAGTGAACAAAAGAGAAAAGGCCATCCGGCCGTCTAGCAAGCCATCCGGCTGGTGGGCGGACAACAATGAAGCGGGCAACCTAGGTTGGAAGGTACACATGTGGGGGAGGAAGTGCAGATGAGGGTGACAGGTGGACGGATGGATGGATGGATGGTGATGATAGCAGGCAGGACGGGCCAAGTGGCACTAGGACGTGTAGATGGAAGTGACAGATATGCTGGGTCATGACACACCCCAACCAGCCTTACACATTAGGGGGTTTCACGGTTGACTAAAGTGGGCTAAACTGGATCCAAAGTGAAATCTCTAAAGTGGCATGTGAGTGACAAAACTGGACCTAAACTGCATCGAAACCGGCCACTTTGACTTGGGGCTCAAGAGCCCCAATTGGCCTAAAGTCAATTTTCTAAACTGAATCTAAACTCGGGCTTACCGCTGATAAATCTGTGAGCCCTGAGAGTGTGTCTACTATACAGTTCTTCATCCCAGATCACCTGTCCGCTTTCATCAACCCCATCACCATCATCTTGTCTCCACTGTCTCCACTGTCACCTACTCCAACATGGTCTTGGACTTCAATGGGAACTATCATAGCATAGGCTGCTAGGGACATGGAGTACGTGGCTTTTCTCTTTCTCCTTGTTCTCTTTCATGCAATTACCATGTTGCGGACACTTTGACCTCATGACAGAGCACAAACATTGCGTTCATACCACATCCATGCACTCTCCCTCAGTTCTCCAACATGAGACTGAGGTGAAAGAACATCCATTCATATTTTCCACAATCCCAACCAACCTGTGTTATGTTCATGTATTGTAGCTACATAATCATAGGTTGTAATGTCACTCATTCTCAACATCAGATTGGGCAGTGACCGGTGAGCTAGGGTGCTTCAATAAACAGGCAGATTGGATGCGGTATTGTTCATTTTGAGAGTTGCTGCAAGTGACATATGTACAATGTGAGACATGGATGAAAACAAAGGTGGAGGAAGGGTGCTGTCGGACAGTTGGATCAAATTGCAGTAACACGTGAAGGATGCAGCACTTATGCAACTCAGAGAGTTGCCCAAGCTTGTGCAGTTGTTATATAATACAGCGTGGTAACTGTCAGGGCCCGGCCTCGGACTCGGAGGCTCCCTGACCTCAGCCCTCATCTAACCTGTCCTCACACTATGCGGGGCATGAGATGTATAGTAAAAGAAAGGGAATATATACACTTGCCTATGCGGGGCATGAGATGAGAAGAAGGGTAAAGGTCTCATCTCCCCACATGGTTGCTATATAAAGGAATGGGTCACATGCCCACAACTATACAGCTCTTAGAGTTGTGTAGTGTGACCCGGAGGGAACATCCAGGTGGCAGTGCCAAGCGTGGGAACGTTCTGGGCGAGTTGCTCGCCCAGAACTGTGGCTGTGACCCGTGGGAACATTCTGGGTGAGCTGCTCGCTCAGAAAGTTCCCGCGCTATCCCGTGTGCGCATGTACACAACACACAAAGGCAACAACAAGGCAACAGTCAAAGAATAAAAGGGGGTAAAGTAGGTGGGGAGTCCAGGGCACCCTAAGGCAGGGTGCTGAACCCTGACAGTAATGGACTTAGGGGAGCTGGGACTGAGGCACTTTTGATGCACTTCAGACCAGAGCACCGTGAATGCCCTATTGCAAAGTTCTAAACTGGAGCTAAAGTCGCTCTAAACTGAGGTCTCACGTGAGCCAAAATTTGGGCCAGTTTAAATGCAATTTAGAATCCAGTTTAGACTCAGTTTAGTGTCAGGGCACACCCGCCTGACCCGGGCCCACCCGGGCCCACCCGGCCACACCACACCCGCTCCCCGCTGTCTATCCCCCTCCCCCTCCTTCCTCCCTCTCCTCCCCCCTCTTTTCCCCTTTTCTTTCCCCTTTCTTTATTTCATTCTTCTCATCTTCCTCTTCCTGTTTATTTCTTTCTATCTACATGGACCACCTTCCCTTGTATCGATGTACTATTGACCCGTCCGGCCCACACACCCCGGACGGCTTCCCGCTGTGCCCAGCACGTGCGCATGTAGCGGACGCTCTCGGGATCCCCCACGGGGACACCCGGATGCCTGCGGCTGCCTCCGAGGATGACGTGGCACCTGTCATGTGACTCAAGCCGCATGTACATAAATGTACCTGAAGTGGGAACCGAAGAAGTAACCTTCTTCTCACATTCTCCACTTCAGGTAAGTAGTATAGTTTTCCTCTTTAATAATAATAACACATTCTCCACTTCAGTCTGAGTGGCCAGGGACCACTGTCCCGGATCGGGCCCGCCAGTACGCACGCCCGCTCCACACCCCGCGACGGCCTCAGTGCCGGGCATTACCCCCGGGCCCTCTCGACCCCGGACGCGTCCCTGACATTTAGCCAACTGTGAAACCCCATATTGCCTATAGGCTTCGTTCCCTGCATTATTCTCAGGGCCCACATCCACAATGTTTTCATTGCCCAATGAGGTGATCTGGACAAAATGAACACCTTGAAAAAGGATTGTGTGTGTGAGATATTCCTCTTCTTTGGCGGCTTCTAGTTTGGCATAAAAGTCCTCAAGTGTAGGCAGAGTTTTGACAGTATTCAAAATTCTGTCCTGTGCTTCTGCCCATTCCCTATGCTGTCAGGCATCAAGACATGAGGCACAGGCAGAGGATGGGTAGGCCGGAACTGGTCAAGACCTTTGGTTTTCCAGCAGCAGTGACAGAACATTGAAGAAATTCATGTTGCCAGCACTATAGACTTATGTCATGAATTCAACTAATGTAAACTGGGTGACTGGATGAATGACATAAAATGGACAAGCTGTCAGGGACAGTGCAGGAGAGGTGGGGGCAGCGCTGGCGGCTCGGGCGGTAGTGGGGTAGCGGGGCGGTATAGCGGACAGCCCTCCCTCAGACTCATGTCCCTCCACAGCTTCTTAGGCTGAAGCAGAAAGTGTATTGTTATTAGGATGAAGGGCTAAACTGTCAGGGACGCGTCCGGGGTCGAGAGGGCCCGGGGGTAATGCCCGGCACTGAGGCCGTCGTGGGGTGTGGAGCGGGCGTGCGTACTGGCGGGCCCGGTCCGGGACAGTGGTCCCTGGCCACTCAGACTGAAGTGGAGAATGTGTTATTATTATTAAAGAGGAAAACTATACTACTTACCTGAAGTGGAGAATGTGAGAAGAAGGTTACTTCTTCGGTTCCCACTTCAGGTACATTTATGTACATGCGGCTTGAGTCACATGACAGGTGCCACGTCATCCTCGGAGGCAGCCGCAGGCATCCGGGTGTCCCCGTGGGGGATCCCGAGAGCGTCCGCTACATGCGCGCGTGCTGGGCACAGCGGGAAGCCGTCCGGGGTGTGTGGGCCGGACGGGTCAATAGTACATCGATACAAGGGAAGGTGGTCCGTGTAGATAGAAAGAAATAAACAGGAAGAGGAAGATGAGAAGAATGAAATAAAGAAAGGGGAAAGAAAAGGGGAAAAGAGGGGGGAGGAGAGGGAGGAAGGAGGGGGGAGGGGGATAGACAGCGGGGAGCGGGTGTGGTGTGGCCGGGTGGGCCCGGGTGGGCCCAGGTCAGGCGGGTGTGCCCTGACATAAACTAAGTTAGGGTACTTGCCTGAAGCAGAAAGTGAGAAGAAGGTTACTTCTTCGGTTCTGCTTTTATATACAGGTGGGAATCGGTCATGTGAGGGTGCCATGTCACCCCCAGATGGGGCCAGGATATTGCGGGTGGCTCCGTGGGTGATCCCAAGTGCCAGAGAGAAGAGAAATACAAGTAGAGGGGCAGGGTGCATCCGGCGGCACGGTACCCCTGCTACCTGGCATCGGATGCATTGTCACAGCCATGCATTCCGGCCCATTAGCCGCCCGAGCCCATTCCCACTATGCGAGCGTGAGTGCGAGCCCTGACCTCAGCCCTATTCTCCCTGAGGACTCCCTGCTCACTCCCCTGCTTGCCCCTAGGCTCCCCTGCACCTGGCCGACTCCCCCACAGCCACACCAACCTCCCTGCCCCAAGTCCGCCTCTGGCACTGTGCCCAGCGCGACTCCTCTACCCTGCCCACTTGGCCCCTACAGGGCCGCTACCATTCCCGCACCCGACTCTGGCCCAACTCCGAGTCCAGCGCCACTATGATACCATCGCCACTATCACGGCCCTACGCTCCTTCCTTTATTTATCTGTTATTGTTTGTTTTGACCTGTTAGAGATGGGCGGAAACGGACGACTCCGGAGTGGAATCGGAGACTTAGCGTGGAGGGACCTTGGCCTCAGCGACTCAAGCGGAGCGCTGTGCCATTGCTGTTTGTCCATTTGGTCCTTAATTTCACAGTAGGTGAGCAGGAAGTCTCTTGGGGGCATTTCAGGTCGATTTCGGACTGAAAACAGACGAGTATGTACAAGCGCCGATATATAAGGAAGGGGCAAAAGCACAAGGAGAAACAAAGGGTGACCGAATCGGAACGAAGACGTCCGAACGGGAACAAAGGGTTAGAGGGAGCGGAGCGGTACCGAAGGTCATAAGGCAAGACCTGTGATACATCCGAAAGGAGGTAGAGTGGGCGAGGCCCAGAGGGGCAGGAGGATGAGGGGAAGTGGGGGTGATGACTAACTGGCTAGAATAGAAAGAAGCAGTAGTCCAAATAGGGATGAGGGGGAATTGCGAGAAATACATTACAAACGGCGAGAGTGCCGGAGGCGGTCCGCGAAGCTCGGGGGTTGCGGAGCTTACGGAGGTTACGGAGGCGGGGTTGGAAGTCCGAGGAATATTGGCAATGGTGTTCACGTAGTATGAGGTCACCAATGCAATGGACTAAGACCGAGGTGGAGTCAAAGTCCGAGGTATGGACTATGACGGAGGCTCGGAGTAAGGTACGAACGGTGTCCGAGTGTGAAGTACGGAACAGCGGTGGATGGTCGTAACTTGGCGGAAGGGTGGCGGAGGAATGAGAGAGGGGAAGGTAAGGAAGAGTAGTCAGGTCCGAAGGTGGATATCGGAACGGACGGAGATGGCGTAGGAGAGGTAAGAGGAGGGGTGTGTTGCCGAGACCGAAGGTGAGTATCGGAAAGGCAGCGGTAGGTTATGACTCCGGAGGTGAAGAGGGTGGAGGTCCGGAAGTCGGGTCGGGGTCGGGTATGCACGGATATGACATGACCCTCGGTCATTGCCAGCCGCTGTGCAGCCAACCCCACTCCTTATTCATTCATGTTTGCTTCCGGGCCCTTCGGCCTTCGGACCGGGTCCGCTCCCATTCATTCTTTCCTCCTATATATATCCTGTATACTACATTATAGTACTTTAGCTCTAATATCGATTTGACCACGACCCCCAAGTCCTGACCCCAGCAAGGCAACCCCAGTAAGTCTGAAATGAGGGCCAAGAGACAGCTAGGGGGCACAGCACTCCTTTAGAGTCGCTGAGGCCAAATGCCCTACCCTTGGGCCTTGTTCACAGCATCACGACCATCGTGGCCTGCAACGGCGACCTTCGGTGCCGACCCCGGACCAGTGTCTAACATGCATCCAGGCTACAGGTATGAAGGAGAAGGTCATCCGTGTAGAGAAAGAAGGAAAGGAAAGGGAGATGGAAAGCAAGGAAGACAGACAGGAGAGGGAGAAGGAGGCAGCGCAGCGCAGTGTGCCCT
Organism: Cantharellus anzutake; assembly: GCF_015039405.1. Taxonomy (NCBI): domain Eukaryota; kingdom Fungi; phylum Basidiomycota; class Agaricomycetes; order Cantharellales; family Hydnaceae; genus Cantharellus; species Cantharellus anzutake. The sequence goes on from NW_024066951.1 coordinate 1,651,562, forward strand.
GACATGTCAGGGCACACCCGCCCGACCCGCCCCGACCTGGGCCCACCTCACCCAGTACCTCTTCTCTCATCCTGCACCCTTCCTTCCTGTTGGACCTCATGTGACCCAAGCTGCATGTATATAAACACACCTGGGGTGGGAACCGAAGAAGTAACCTTCTTCTCAACATTCCCACTTCAGGTAAGTAGTATAGTTTCCCTTTTAATAATAACTCAACATTCCCACTTCAGTCTAAGTGGCCAGGGATTGTTGTCCCACATTGGGTCTGCCAGTATGCACACCTGATCTACCCCCTGTGAGGTCCTCAGCACCGGACGCTACATGCAGACCGCTTCGACCCCGGATGCGTCCCTGACATGACACAAGCCTGGTATCAAACCCAGGACCTCTAGTGTGCATCCATACACTACTTGCCCATTATGCCAGGGAGGTTACTCCATCCCTGATGTGTTAGATCGGGCGGATTTGGACGACTCCGGAATGGAATCGGAGACTTAGTGTGGAAGGACCTTGGCCTCAGCAACTCATGCGGAGCGCTGTGCCATTGCTGGTTGTCCTAGGGGTCCCTAATTTCGGATCTAGCAGAGGGGAAGTCTCTTAGGGGGAATCAAGTCGATTTCGGACTGAGGTTACAAGTTACTATGTACATTGTATATAAGGAGGGGTCCGGAATCAAAAGGAGCAAGGGTACTCTGAAAGCAGACAAAGGGAGCTGGAAGGAGGAACAACACCGAGGGTCAAGTGTTTGACTCAATGGTGTTTCCCAAAGGAGGAGTGAAGGGCCAAGGCCCAAGGAGGAAGGGAGGAGGAAGGGAGTGGGGAATGGCCAGCTGACTGAATAGAAAGAAAGCAGCAGCCCAAATAGGAATGAGGGAGAATAGCGGAATTGAATGGAGCAATGCAATAGTTGCAAGGTCTGACATAAGTCCGGAAAGTCCGAACTCGGAAGTTAAACTCCGGAATATTGGCAAACGTAATTAAATGGAATGAGCTAACCAATACAATGGGTATAAGCGGAGGTGGGGTCTAAGTCCGAGGTCGGAGCTAAGACCGGAGGTTCCGGAGACGGAGACGCAACCGGGATTCCGGAGCGGAGGTCCGGAGTCGGGAGCATAGGTGTTGTGTGCTCATCTGGAAGGTGTCGAGGATGAGGTTGGGCCTGGAATGTTCCGGAGTCGGACCGAAGGTGGTGTTGGAGCCGGAGGTGGGATAACCTCTTGGAAGTCAGCAAGGAGGGGGTGGCAGAAGGGAAGTAGGACTCTGGAAGTCAGGTTCAGAGTTCCGGGAGCCCGGAGCGGAGGTCAGGATTGTACAGATATGACACTGATGGTTATTCCAACAAACATAAGATGTGGAGAATGAGCTGAGCTGGATTTTTGGGGTTATAGCGGCAATGTACACAATGTAAACAAGGACAATTATGGATAATATTTCAAAATATGGAGGCAAATAGAGCAAATAAACAAAAGATATTCAAGAAAAAGTCCAGTGCATGTGCAAGGACATGTGACCTATTGTCTGTTCCACTATGGGGTGTTACTAGGTTTACTGGGGTCGGGGGCGCAGAGTCCAAGTCCAATTTCCCATGCTCAGTTTCTAATTTTGATTCCAGATCACGTGCACTTTGACTCCCAAGCCTCAACATGCTATCCCATGATGATGGCAAAGTGTATTGTCCTCATTGCAAACAAAGGGTTTCCTCTCATACCTTTAGACATCATCATAATGCTCATATGCCACATCCTGTCAATCCATTGGACAATTCCAGTGACATGCCACCCCAGCTTGAGGTGGATTCTGAACCAGGTTATCTCAGCCTGGAATAGCTTTCTCTGGGTTTTGGCCATTTCTTAATGCCAACTCTGGGGGTATCCCAAACCCACCACAGACTGATGAAAGCACAGCTTCAAAATAATTCCATCATGACTCCAAACTTCCAAGTTCTGGTGCTATATAGAAATACCCACGTTCATTTCATGCAAGAGAATGGTATTGTATATACACATTTTAATTGCTAGGCACTAGTCTTGCCTGGTCCGCACTGCAATCAACAATGGCCCATTGTTGAACGGTACCATATTTGAACCTACCAACCATAGCGCAAACATGAGGTCAACAAATTTGACACTCGGCCCTTGAGTGGACAATGTAACTGGATAGGATGCAGAAGATATTGCACTGTTAATCCCTTCAAGCACACATGTTACAACTGCAAGGAGATGTTGGCAAGCGGGAAGGAGGTTGTTTGGTGGAATTACACATTCAAGGATGAGTTGAAGTTGTCCGCAGTGATCATTTTCACCACCACATGTGTCCAGATTTTCGCCTTCATATCGGAATATCAACAAAAACCGTGGTTACCCCAGTCAAAGACTGCTGCACAGAATCCGAGTGCGACGACCCAAGTTGTTTGCCAACCAGGTTTTTTCCACGGAACAAAATGCCATAGGTAAAACACTGCGATTTAGTAAACAAGTTGACAGCCTCCAGCTTGATCGGCCCCCTTCCCACAGTCACTTGGGCCAGTGTACGAAACCTGCAATCCAGTATCCCTGATCTCCACATCCTCATCAGCATTCTCAGTCATTCCTTGCCCAGGAGGTTTTTTTTCTCCAATTTTTTTCGCAAAGACCCAGCAGGTGCCCTTCCCTTACCCTTATTTTCAGGATCGGGTGGTCCCATCAGAGCTCCAAACAAACGTTTCCGTTTTGAACTTGGTGCAGCAACGTTTGAGACGTTGTAGGCAGGATAATCGCCCACGCACAGACTCAGCTTGGATACCCGTTTTCACGACTATAAAACCACTTCCATTCATGCGACAACTCGGTACGGAATTTGGTACCTAAAAATATTCCTAATTCGTACGATTCTGACGATACCAAGAACGCCCCAATCGGTCGAGATTTGACGGAGTTCTGCATTGAACAGGTTAGGCACGGAAAGTCACGAGTATGTGCGGGCGTGGGAATCTCAAGTGGCAACCCAGAATTCCAGCCTCACTCGTTCCCACAACGTCTAATAAATTGGTAAAAATGCTTATCGGCTGCATGAGAGTTATCTCCGGCTGAATTTCCAGTTTCGGCTCATAATTCCGTAAATCCGTTGAGATATTGCTTATTTTCTTTTATTTTCATATTTCACCATCATTTCAGTTATTGATCAATATTCTTTTATTGATACTGTTACCCTTTTTTATTATTTCGCCTAATAAGGTATCCAGGTGCCATATGGTACCAATATTCCCCATCTATTCTTTCTAAAAATAATTATTAGATATAATCCTGTACATACCGGATTTTGAAAAGAAGTTCTCCCCTCCCCCATTTTCTCTAAGGCGCTAGGACACATCAGAGTTAGTGTGAGTGTGTCAGGAATTCCAACAGTAGGAGTAAGGGCAGTCGTCTAGCCCACAAAGAGTGGGTAGTGGATACTGAGCCCGGACCTTGCGGAATTTCTGGAGAATTTCCTGGAGTTTTAGGATCGAGGCCAGTGGAGAAAGAAGTTTTTGTGGAGAGTTTCCCCCACGAGCTTGGTTGGCGCTGAGAGCCACTAGCTCTCTTGCAACATCGGAGTCAGCCGCCATGACAGGTAAAGCACCCAAGTATGTAATGTTCTCAATCATCCAGTGAGTGCGTTTGGCAGAGTCCATCATCCATTTTGCCTGGACGCCCACATTAGAACCTGGGCAGGGAACATGAAAGTTGTTGAAATGATGATTGGAGTCATCAAAGTGCAGGCACACTTCGAAGTGCAACTGTGCCTTATCCTGAAACAAAAGTGAGTAACTTGTTAAGCTCAACCGAAGTCTTATCTACCTTTGCACTATATGTGCCCACATTTAGTCCAAATTCATGTGTACTCCCATCCGCAATCGTCCTCACTTGACCAACAAAGTGAGCAGTTGCTAGTCGAGCACTCAATGGCTCAAGTTCATCAGCCCGAATCCCGATGTTCTCTACCATAGTTGCATCAATAATCATATTAGGGCCATTGATGGCTTCTTGACCTTCATTAATGATGATCAAAGCGCTGGCCACATATGCCACTACGTCCTCCTCGGCATTGTCTTTCATGGGCAATTGAGTGTAGACTGACAGCTGTCAGGGCACACCCGCCTGACCCTGCGCCGCACCCCACGCTGCACTGCACTACTCCGCTTCCCCTGCTATCACTCCACATCCCTCCTTTCCCATTTTCCCCCTTTCTCTCTATTTCTATTCTATGGTCGATTTCCCTTTTCTCCATGTACCACTACATACCTAACCCCGCTCCCCTGATTGCCGCACGCGCCGCGCACACTCCCACCTACTGAGCGGCCACCTCTGGGATCTCCCACGGAGACACCCAGGGAGGTGCAGCTGTGTGCAGAGATGACGCGGCTTCCTCCACATGACCCTAGCCACATGTATATAATAGCGCCTGGGGTGGGAACAGAAGAAGCAGCCTTCTTCTCAACTTCCCACTTCAGGTAAGTACCATAGCTTTTCCCCTTTAATGATAATGCAACTTCCCACTTCAGACTAAGTGGTCAGGGACACTCACCCCACAACAGGACCACCGCTACGCATAGCCGACATCTGTCCCATCAAGTCCCTTGCGCTGGGACCTTGCCGCTTTCAGAGCTGTCCCTGACAACAGCCCAATTTCACACACATTCGGTTCATCCATAGGTCCTTCCCCTGCCAAACACATGACAAAAGTTGATCTCACACCGTCTAGCATAGCACCTGAGCACACTGGGAAGATTCCACTGATTGAACTGGAGGCCATTACACAGCAAAGAGTAGTAAGTGAGTAGTAAGTTTGTTGATCCTTTGCTGGATGCATTCTGCAAGTCCTAAATTTCTGTTTTATACACCTCAGACTGACCATGGTTGATTCATGAACTGTCAAGTTCACTCCACATTTGACCTGCAATCCCTATTCTCACAACCGCTGGCCCCAGCTTTCATATCCGCTGCATTGCATGTCGCACTCATAATCCATCCACACCCGCATTTGGTCGATTCATGACTTAGGCACGATCCACCTTTCAACCCCTCATTTTACTCCACGTCTCACTTGTGATTTCCCCACATCCGCGATCGGTTGATGCATGACTTAGGAACCACCTTTCAACTTCTCATTAAACAAATGCCCAATCCTTTAAACAAAATAGACATAACCATTTTTCACCACCCATCATATCTACATAACTAAATCCCTCCACTTGTTGTGTCTAGCAAGTCCCATTAATGTCAACCCAAAAGTCTTTTGTATACTACATTCGCCATGTCTGATTTTGACCCGGGCAAGAACAGCATCCCATGGGATCTATGTCGCACACGGCTTAGGGCAGTGTATAGTTGCCCATGTGCAAAGACATCTTCCCTGCAATCAATCACCACTCGATCCAGAGTCAGACCCTGGCAACTGTTAAACATAGTGGAGTAAGCTAACTTGAGTGGGAACTGTTTTCGATGGACTGTATATTTTGCATAGTTCGGTTTAAAGTCAAAGTTGATTTGGGGGATTAGATGTGTTCTTCAACTCTCAGACTGTCAATTTAGAACTTGGACTTCGATCCAACGTGCCATGGAATTAACAATAAGAATGCGTTGATTCTTGACCAAACCCCTAGGAACTGAGAGGTTCCTCATCAACACACAAATCATGCCTCGTTTTAGTCTCAACTTGTGGTTTGGTGCTTCATTCAAGGTGATCATAGCCAGATAGCCGGGGTCCGCTGCAACATGGTCATCGTTGATAGTACCATCGTCATCCACTACAGAGTCGTAGCTGAAGTGGATTGCTACAAACTAAATTGAAACGAAATTTACTCAAATGGTAAAGTACTCACATATGTTACCTGGTAGCCTCTCCAGAATTGCCATGTTGAAGTCTTCAACTAAGGCATTTAACGGAGTCAGAAACGCTCTCTGCACTGCAGTATGTGGTGTGGATAGGATCTCATCTGGAAAGAGAAACGATTGGACTGAAGACATGTCCTCAGTATGTGAAAAGAAGGTAGAAAGATCAAGTCAAGTTCCTGAATAATCCTCCCCAACACTATCTATGAACTGCGATAAACCGGGATCCAACGCACTATGCATTGGAAGAACCAACTCTAAGTGGGTAAATAAACTCCAAACAGACCAACTTAGAATCAATGTGCAAAAAGTTGCCATTTCTGTTCCAAATTTGACAATGGGTGCAACTTGGCAAAAGTCACCGACCCCAACTACAGTTTTCCCTCCAAACGGAAGGTCCAATCCCATGATCCTTCAGCAAACATCATCAATCACTTCCACCACACCCACGTTAAGCAAAGCAATTTTGTCGATAATGAAGAAAGGCGCAATTTTGATCAGATCTGTGTGTTTCGAATTCAGTTGCAGACTTGAGACAATATCACTATCATCCTTAACCACAGGGATTAAGAAACCACCATGTGCTGTCCAAGCACAATCGTAATTCAATGCAGCTAATGCAGTGGCACCGACAACAAAGGGCAAATCGCCTCGACTCCATGCATAGTGAAGAAGAGCTTCACATACATGAGTTTTTCCCCGACCCACATGCCCAGTCAGAAAGAAGAAAGAGTGCGCTTCCTCAGTATGTTCATATATTGCATTGAACAGTGCAGAGTAAGCGTTCCACTGTTCTGGCATAAAGGAAGCCACCATTTGGGTGCTTTTTCCCTGTAGAGCACCTCACAGTGGACAGAAATGATCTAGTTGAGCGGAAATTTCAGCAGAACAAAGAGTCACTTGAGGGAGATCAAAGTCAAGTGTGGATTTGCCTCTTTCCTGCAGTAATTTTTGAATTTCCAGCAGGGCACGCATCTTTGCAGATTCATTGATCGGACTGTTGACATTCCCTGCAAAGTCTCATGCCAAGTCATCACCAAATTTTTCCCAAAGGGGAATCACAGGCGAGCCTTCAGTGATCAGCAACACAAATAGGAAACACAATTGTGCTGGTGATTTAAAATCCGCCACTGCATCCTGTAAAGCACTGAGACCTTCAGAGTCGGTTGCAAATAGTCCAGCGGCTTGAGTGGCTTGCTGAAAAGAAGGATGGAGCACACCATCAATGCAGCGTAAAGTTTCGAAGGATCTTGCTGGAAAGACCAACAGTAAAGCCTGAATGTAAAAGATTTTGCCCATCCCTGGCCTCACTGATTGAATCCTCCAAATATGACATTTTTTCCGTTTCACTGCAATTCGAGGAGGAACATTTGGCAATGAGGCACTTTCCCTCCAGTACTGGATCGATGAGTTCAGCAAATCCTTTCTCAGTACGAAAACTTGTAATATTCCAGGAAATGAATGTTGTCGAAGATTGGGTCCACAGGATGATTGAGGTACAAACAATTCTTCATAGATACCATTAACAACCATAAGAGATATATTGGATCTTAGTGCAGCTGCAGTGCCGCCACCAGGATCGTAGAGGAACCAATTTGCAGGATGGCCACCTCGAAGGCTCGGCATGATGCGGTGATATGTTCGACCAGTTACACATAAAGAATAAGGGCCTAATAAAAGAAAGTCAAGATAGATCACCAGTGGTGCTAAAAAAACACACCTTGGAATGAATGAAACTCACTGGATACTCCTTGTGCACTGAGGTTGAAGAGATAGTTCAGTGATCAGGAGCCTTCACCAGCATCTGTGGGGAAATTATTTGCAACCGAAACGAGAAAATTGGGCAAAGGTGGTAGAGGAGGCAGCACTTTGGAGCCATTTCGACAACACCAACCCAAATATTCACTTTCTAGCAGGAGCACACCACAGTATTGACACAGTACTGACCACCATCGTGAAAGAATAGGATTGGGTTGATGAGAGGCAAAAAGCCGCCAGTGCTCGGAACAGCTGAGGGAAGGATTGATGGGTGCCAAAGAGCCATCAGATCCATTGGCATGATTGGGAGTGGATGAAGAAGCAGGTGGGTTACTAGGGGTGCCGAAGTTCATAAAGGACCGGTTCGAACCGGTCCCGGACCAGGGACCGAACCACGGTTCGGTTCAGGCTTGGTCCTGTGGCGGTTCAGTTCTGGTCCTCTAGGTTGAGAGGAAAATCCGAACCGGTCCCAAACCAAACCGGACTGCAGGACCGCTGAAGATTTCAATCTTATATCATGTACATATAAGCTGCAGAAGCATTAATAAAATATTTCATTTGCAATTTTACAGTGTTGAGTTTACATTCGGGGTTGGCCAAGAAATCGCTATACAACTTTGCCGTCACAACTTGTTAAATCCTACTAATGGAGACACTCTCTGGTGGTGAAAGTGGGTGGCACATGGACCCTGAAAACCCAATGCTGGGTCCAGATGGTAATTTGCGTGATGCTGCTGATAAACTGGATCAATTTTTTTATGTTGGAAGAACGACCTCGAAACCCATATTTACATATATTTGTATTGTATACCTTCCTAATTAAGAGTCCACCATATTCTTGTCCAGCCGCCCTCAACTTAGTTTTCTCTATAGGTTATGAGCCCAGGCGGCTCGCCTGGACAAGCTTAGGTATCAAGGAAGTCCGCCCGACTCTCGTGGCAGTTGGTCAAAGTGCAGTTGACCGCCTTCATAAGTCCTCAGCGGAGGCAGGGGCAATCCCCCGTATCTTAAGTCCCATGCAGCATTTGTCAAGTCCTGTACACCAGGCATCCTTTTAAGTCCTTTAAGGCATTGTTTTTGGGCACTGAAGTCCAGCCTGGCGCCCAACATTAAGGCCGGTGTGTGGCATTCTTCAAGTTTGTGTTGGGCATGCAAGTCCAGTCCGGCGCCCATTTTTAAGGTCGGACTTGGCACCCCTTCATCACCCCCTTGCTCTAAGTCCTTAGACAGGCATGCAATACTCCTTATTTCCCCTTCCACTCCTTGCCACGAAATTTGCTTCTCACGGCCACCGGAAATTTCCCTTCAGAGGGTGAAATTTTCTTCAAACTGCTTGCTTCCCACTCTTAATTTTTCACTTCCCACATGCCCGCTTCTACCCCCTTTGACAAACTCAATGACGACAATTACATGGCCTGGGCAATGTATATGAAGGCCTATCTGGTAAAGGACCTTTGGAACGTTGTATATGGTGGACAGCCATGGTACATCAATTTGGAGGCTAACACCCCAAATTGAGGGTGAGTGTTGGAATAACCATCAGGGATGGAGTAACCTCCCTGGCATAACGGACGAGTAGTGTATGGATGCACGCTAGAGGTCCTGGGTTCGATACCAGGCTTGTCCATTTTATGTCATTTGTCCAGTCACCTGGTTTACCTCAGTTGAATTCATGACATAAGTCTATAGCGCTAGCAGTGTTGAATTTCTTCAGTTTATAGCCCTTCGGACATCTGACCCCATTGCCCCCCAATTCTGAAGGCTACAACCCAAATGATGATTTGCCGACTATTCATCGCACTCCTAGGCCCAAGTGGATTGTGAAGCAAATCATGTGTGAAAATCCAATTGAGGCTTTGGAACAGCAAAAACTCACTGCAAGGAACAAAAATAAAAGGGCAACCAAGCTTCTTCCTACTGAAACATCCAGGGAATCCTCAGTATCAGATGGAGAAGTAGCCAAAGAACAAGTCATTTTGAAGAAGCGCAACAAGCATGGCCACAGGAGGAAAAAACGAGCTCGAACTGACGATGCAGCAAAGATTCCGGCACCCATGTCTGGGTCTGAAAATGAGGTGGATCGGGACAGTGATGATGAGATTGCACCTGGGGCCAATGAAGATCCAGAGGAGTTTGCCCATGGAGATGCATGTGCTGCCGAAGCCATTAAGTTATCTCAGAAAGCACAGCGGCTGCAAGACCTCGAAACTGTGTTTACTGAGGTCATCCAGGATGGGCAAGAGAGCTATCGGGTATGTCAAGTATGCCAGTAAGTCTCAATATCTATCAATCCACTAATAAATGATCACTTACACACAAAAGATCGGCTTATGACAAAGGGAGACGATCAAAACAGTTGACACCACACTTTTCTGTTGGTTCCGGCTCCAGCACACTTTGCAGGCACATTTCCTGTAGTGGGGGAGAGCACTGGGAGCTCTATCTGAAGCAGTGCAACTCCCTTGGGATCCCACCTGACAATAGAGCAATTCCCAATGCTGTAAGATTGGAGCAAAAGCAAGCTCTCATTGCAAGCGAGTGAGTGTTTGAATTCCAATTCATTTTGGCACTAATCTCTCATGTATCACAGGAAAAGCCAACAAAGAATCACACATTTCTATCACCCAGCTGATGATGAGGAACCATGGTCTGTGGAAGGCTTGCTGCGTTGGGTTGAGGACCTAATCATCGAGCATGATCTGGCAAGTGTGCTTTTTGGCTATATGGCAACTGACATCAACTACGAACAGGGCTTTGATTTGGTTGACTCAGCATCATTTTGTGGGCTAATGAAGTTCCAGGCACATGGGGGCCTCAGCACTACATCACACTACAAGGACAAGGACCTTCCTCACAGAACAAAAATGACGCAACTTGTTCTTGCACATGCAGAAACTGTCACAAAAAACTTGAAGAGTAAACTTCAGGTATGTCATCACCGCATGGGAGTCACTCATAGATATTTACTATATGATTATAGGAAGCACCTGGCCTTGTTCACTTCACCTTCAATGTGTGGACCTCTGCAACTATGAGGGGTTTTCTTGGTACAACATGTGTTAGAACTTGCGGATTCGGACGACTCCGGAATGGAATCGGAGACTTAGCATGGAAGGACCTTGGCCTCAGCGACTCAGGCGGAGCGCTGTGCCATTGCTGGTTGTCCTAGGGGTCCCTAATTTCGGATCTAGCAGAGGGAAAGTCTCTTGGGGGAATTCATGTCGATTTCGGACTGAGGTTACAAGTTACTAGGTACATTGTATATAAGGAGGGGTCCGGAATCAAAAGGAACAAGGGTAGGACAAAAGGAGACAAAGGGAGATGGAAAGAGGAACAACACCGAGGGTCAAGTGTTTGACTCAATGGTGTTTCCCAAGGGAGGAATGAAGGGCCAAGGCCCAAGAAGGAAGGAAGGAGGATGGGAGTCGGGAATGGCTAGCTGACTGAATAGAAAGGAAGCAGCAGCCCAAATAGGAATGAGGGAGAATAGCGGAATTGAAATGGACAATGCAATAGTTGCAAGGTCCGGAGTAAGTCCGGAAAGTCCGAACTCGGAGGTTAAACTCCGGAATATTGGCAAAGGTAATTAAATGGAATGGGCTAACCAATACAATGGGTATAAGCGGAGGTGGGGTCAAAGTCCGAGGTCGGAGCTAAGACCGGAGGTTCCGGAGACGAGACGTGAACGGGATACCGGAGCGGAGGTCCGGAGTCGGGAGCATAGGTTTTGCGTACTCATCTGGAAGGTGTCGAGGTTGGGGTCGGACCCGGAATGTTCTGGAGTCGGACCGAAGGTGGTGTCCGAGCCGGAGGTGGGATAACCTCTTGGGAGTCGGCAAGGAGAAGGTGACGGAAGGGAAGTAGGGCTCCGGAAGTCGGAGTTCGGAGTTCCAGGAGCCCGGAGCGGAGGTCGGGATTGTATGGATATGACAACATGTCACTTCTTGGACACCGAATGGAATGTCCACTCTGAGCTAATGTCCTTCTGCGAGCTTGATGGACCTCACATGGGCGAAAATATCGCAAATAAATTGTTGGCAGAGATCACTAAAATGGTACCAACAATGAAGGCAAGTGTTCAACTAATTCTCTACTCATCCAAGTTTGATACTAATCATTCAACGTAATTACCTCATAGATTGGGTACATTACATCTGACTGTTGGAATATGGGATGGAGTAACCTCCCTGGCATAATGGGCGAGTAGTATATGGATGCATGCTAGAGGTCCTGGGTTCGATACCAGGCTTGTCCATTTTATGTCATTTGTCCAGTCACCTGGTTTATATCATTTGGATATCATGGAGTAAGTCCGGGAAGGCAACGTGCAATTTCTTCACCAACAATGCATCAACAAATGATGCAGCAATGCATGTCATGAGTGAGATTCTCAGTGAGGAACACAACACATGATGGGATGCAAGCTGTTACCATGTTAGGTTTGTCATGTTTGTCATGCTGAACTCTCAGCTTACATAGTTAGTGCATCATCTAGATGCATGGCCCATATTGTCAACTTAGCACAACAAGCATTTATTCGTGCTCTCACTGGCAATACTGATGGTTTTGTAGAAACTCTCGGTGGCAATACTGGTGATGACGATGAGATTGAGCTGGCCACAAGCGGACTTGAGATTCCTATGGATGGGGGCACTTTGATTGGGCCATTGTTGTCCCGCATCCGGGCCCTAATTGTTCGTGTGAGTATGATTCTACTGTGACAATATCCCAATCTGACATACAATTGCAACAGATCCGAAAGTCACCTGGCGCAAAACTTTATTTGAGAGAATGTTGTGCCAAGGTATCCATTAAACCACTGGAACTCATGATGTATGGGAACACACGCTGGGGATCATGGTTGATCCTTTTGAACCGATTTATTGAATTGTGGCCAGTGCGACGTTACCTTAAGTTATTGAGTTATTCTCTCATAACCTCACTTTTCTGATGATAGGCTATTATGCATTTCATTGAACATGCTGACCGCAAAGACTCTGTACCAAAGGCAAAGGGTCGTACACCTAAATACAGTGCATGGGTGTTCAGCGATAATGATTGGAATATGATGGAAATAATCAGAGATGCGCTCAAGGTATGCTCCCACCACTTTTCTCTGCTAAACACACATAGCAACTCTTGTGTATAGGTTGTGGGTCATACCCAACAATCATTCTCTGGGACTTCGAAGGCTTCAAGTGCTCCATACTTACTCTCAGTCTATGAGGGGCTGATTACAACTTGGGAGGGGATGCAAAAAAACCCGAAATATACCTACTGTTAGAGACTGGATTGAGATGAAGGAGATGTCTCCATGGCGGAGGGCTTTGGCCTCAGCGACTCAGACCAGGAGCGCTGTGCCAAGTTACATGTCTGTGCCCTAATTTACTTACTGGCAATGAGAATTAAAGGGGGATCAACTCTAGTCGATTTTATCACTGAAGTGTAACCTATGTACAAGTTAAGTATATATAGTTACAGCAAGGGTGAGCCCATGAATAGCAGGACCAAGCGGAGTGGAGCTAATGTTAGCCGACTGAATATTACCGACAAGTCGGGTTGTGGGTTTAACAGAATGACGGGTTATGACCCACAAGTGGAAAGTGTTAGAACGGGCGGAAACAGACGACTCCGGAGTGGAATCGGAGACTTAGCGTGGAGGGACCTTGGCCTCAGCGACTCAAGCGGAGCGCTGTGCCATTGCTGTTTGTCCATTTGGTCCTTAATTTCACAGTAGGTGAGCAGGAAGTCTCTTGGGGGCATTTCAGGTCGATTTCGGACTAAAACCAAAACGAGTATGTACAAGCGCTGATATATATAATGGAAGGGGCAAAAGCACAAAGAGAACAAAGGGTGACCGAATCGGAACGAAGACGTCCAAACGGGAACAAAGGGTAGAGGGGGCGGAGCGGTACCGAAGGTCATAGGGCAAGACCTGTGATACGTCCGAAAGGAGGTAGAGAGGGCGAGGCCAGAGGGGCAGGAGGATGAGGGGAAGTGGGGATGATGACTAACTGGCTAGAATAGAAAGAAGCAGTAGTCCAAATAGGGATGCAGGGAAAATGCGAGAAATACATTACAGGCGGCGAGTGGGGCGATGTTCGGTCCGAGATGAGTATCGGAACGGACGGAGAAAGGGTCGGAGAGGTAAGAGGAGGGGTGTGTTGCCAAGACCGAAGGTGAGTATCGGAACGGCAGCGGTAGGTTATGACTCCGGAGGTGAAGAGGGTGGAGGTCCGGAAGTCAGATCGGGGTCAGGTATGCACGGATATGACAGAAAGGAGGGATAGGCCCAAAGGTAGACTTGCAGGGCAAGCAAGTGAATTGCCCAGCAGAGGCGGGAATGCGCTAGCGGACGTCGAGGCTGTCTGGAGAGCTTCGGGGCTCCGTACTTAGGGAGGCATAGGTAATATATTGAATTGGAGAGGTGGTGACCATCAGGGGGGTCGGAGGTGATTGTGGAAACCAGGAGCTCCGAGGTTAGTGGCGGAGGAGCGGAGGTGGTCGAGGGTGATGGCTGTGGATGGATATGACACCTACATCTATGATGCACTCGATGCTGGCATTGCTATTATGGGGAAATATTATGATGAAACGGATGTGTCACCTCTTGCCATTCTCAGCACAGGTATGAAACATCTTGCATAAATCAAAACATCTACTTATTGCCTACACTCTATCTAGTTCTTGATCCAACAACAAAAGATTCCTATATCAACCATTATTTTGCACTGCAATACAAATGGACTGCGATGCAAAGTGTCCAGAATGTTGTATGTTACTCCGAACATTCAGAGCTTCACTGTCACTGATGACTACAAGTTTATTGAATATCATTCTACCTACATGACTCGGTCCACTGCCTCAAATGGAACCAGGACGATTGGAGGCGACGTTGTATCTATAGCAACCACTCCCTTGACTGATGAAATACCCTATGGTCTTTCTTGCCATCTTGCAGCCAGTCAAGCTTGACGAGCTCAAGAAATAGTTAGCGACAATCCTGGTGCAGAGCTCACATGCTATCTTAGTGATCCACTTGAATTACCTGGCACTGACATCCTCAACTTCTGGATGGTAAGTATTGTTAGTTCCAATGGTATTGTTTGCTGAACTAACCTATACTGATTCCCAGAAAGAAGGCTCCGCATATCCAGTCCTCAGGTCCATTGCCCAAGACATACTCTCGGTCCCCGCATCTTCTGTCCCATGTGAAAGGGCATTCTCTGCCACAAAACACACTGACAGCGACACCTGGAGTCGTCTCACCCCTCTGCATCTCGGTGCTATCCAGATCGCCAAAGCCAACATACAATGGAATCGCCTTAAGGAAGACAAGGAGAGGAAGGCTTCAGAGGAAGCGAAGGTTCAAGAGTGGCGGGAATTTGAGGCAAATCTTATCTTGGATCATGCAGAGAGAGAAGGAATAGATCTTGAGTTTTGATGCTCAGTTGATAGTACCAGTTCCCACTATACATACTATCATACACACTCTCTTCATAATAAGATTTCCGGGATGGTCTCAGGACCGAACTGAACGGTCCCAGGACTGTAACTGTGGTTCGGTTTGGTTCGCCTACAGTTTGGTCCTGGTTCGACAGGACAGCAAAATTTGGGATGGTCCCGGTTCTGGTCCTCGAAAAATCACCCAAAGACCAAACTGAACCGGACCGTGGCACCCCTATGGGTTACCACTCACACGTCTTCATTGCTTGGAGAGGTGATCCCACTGGCAACGTAAATCCGCAGTGCTCGATGATTCAAGAGCATGCCATTTTCATGAACGGACCGCTTCAGTGTGGTTAGACATGAATGAGCACAAAGGATGAACCACTGAAGACCACACCAGTTAAGAACCCTTGCCTAAGACAACTGAGAACTGGTTCAGACTGAGGTTGAGACAGCGGATGGCAGAAGTTACAACAGGGCAAAGGCCGATCCATAGTCAGCATGGTAGGATAAGCAGTGGGAAGGAGCCAATCAGGAGCCATTGGTCAGACAGAAATGATTATTTATACTAGAGGGCATTGTAGGTGGGCACAGCCAGTACCACACAAATGAGCCGATTATCGCGATTCTACCACCCATGTCAAGAACCCCACTTCCGAAACACATCTACCACTGTTCCAGATACCCCTTCCACGTTTCCCATATTTTCTTCGATTTTTTCAAGCCATTCCTGACCACACACAACCATCAGTTTCCAAATTGGGCAACTGTCACCCGCATATTCCACCGCTTCCTCCATATCTCCATCAATTCTCCACCGATCCGGACGAATTTGGTATCGTTGGAAAGCCCTTGTCAACACGAGTCGAACGATGTTACGAGTGACGCATTTGGTTCAGCGATTGTTTCGATCGCCATGTTTCTTTATTTCCTTAACAACGTTAATATTGCTTTGATATTGCTTTTTTCTTAAGTGTTCCTTGTGGATCTGTTGTCGTCATAAACCCGTCGGATCATTCGGATTTCCACGTATTTCTTTCATATTTATAGTTACCCTCTTTCCTGTATTTACAAAAGAGGACTCCCCCAACAGAGAGAGGTGCTCCCCAACAGACATGAAGTTCTAGCAGACATTACCAGTGCCCAGAGCGGCGAATACGAAGCCAAATAGGCTCAAGATATAGTGCAGGGGCAGAGTTCCCCATCAGTTTGATTATCAGTGAGATTTACAAGTTTATCATTTTTATCACATTGCACCCGGACCATTTCCCCCCCCTCCTCTTCATCTGAACCTCCCCTGAGCACTACCAACTCTGTGGCCCCCTCTCTTTCTCGTTAGGGTGGTAGATCCCTTGCCCCCTTACAGCATGCTTCGCATTGCAATGACCTGCACAGCATTCATGGAAGAATGAAGGATAATGCAGAAAGTGCATTGAATGATATGTACAGTGAAGAAATGGTACATCAGAGGAATCAGCATCGGAAGTTATGTACAACAAAATTAAGGCTTTGTTCGGGTTGAAGAAACTGGTTTCTTCGACCTGTTTCTTCCAGTTTCTTAATCCATCATTTGCGTGTTTCTTTCTCGCTTTTTCTTCCTGATTCTTTCAGTTTCGGCAAGAAACGAGAAGAAACTGATGACTGTTCGGTACACAGTTTCTTCATCATAGATCCTTTTATAAATTTTACAATGGAATGCAGCGACATTGAGACTTGTGAATTATGCCCCCAAAGCAGAAACACATTGACACATATGTCAACACAACATCTGAAGCTCCGATCAACAGCAGCAAACGACATCGACCTCCCAAAGGAGCACCCACTCATGCAGCCACCACTCCTACTGAGACACCATCTGAGTGGGCTACTTGGAGGTCCCATGATGAGGCAGAGCTCATCCACCATCTTCTTGAAGTTAAGTGCGCAGGTGGTACTTCTAATATTGGCTTCAAGGACAAGGTCTGGAATGGTGCCTCAGCGCACTACTTGAGCAGTGTGGGACAGTCTTCAAGCCTAGTGCATGCAAGAACAAATATGGCAAGGTGAGTTGCTAGTTGCGGCATCTCAGCAAAGTATTGACTATACCTTTTCCGCAGTTAAAACAGATATATTGGGCAGTCAAACAGCTCTCGGAACAGTCAGGCTTCCCCTGGAGTAATGAAAATGGTGCTGATCTAGGACCGGAAGAGGAGCAATTATGGATTGATTTTGTTGCGATAAGTAGCTGCTAGCCCATATCTCTTATTTGCGATGACTAATTGCTAATAATGATATTCACATTACTAGGAGTGGCCTCTGGCTGCTCCATTCCATCAAAAAGGGTGGCCACTCTTTGATGAGATGGCAGAGATTAATCCTAAGTGCACAACTGGATGCCAAGCATTCCATGCAACCAAGATGCCGGAGCCTGAAAGCAAGGACACTGAACCCACTGCTGATGAACCAAAGGTATGTTGACACTCCTTTCAAGGTCATGACTTATATATGTCTGTAGGATGCTGACAAAACCAAGAATTGGTCATGTACCCCCTCCCCTGAACGACTTCGCAAGCGCCATGATCTTGGCTTTGAGGACAATATTGACCCCGATCTTCTCAAGCCATCTCCCTCCCTCTCATCTCTTCCCTCCATCCCTTCAACTCATCAGTCACCACATCCTGAATCAAAAAGCTCATTTGTTCGACATGCTGTCAAACTCAAGGCACTACCGAAACGAAAGCATACAATTCCACATTCCAATGCCACAATTGGCTTCACTGCCCTAGCTGAGTCAATGAGTGACTTCACCAAGGCATTCATTGCTTCCAGCTCTGCCTCATCTTCTACTATCCCAACTACCCCACAGCGGAAAATTCAAGCTGCTACTCATGCTCAAGAGATTGAGGATGAGTTGGATGATGAAGAATTGACGATCCTTCTCAATGTTCTTCAGGAGGAGCCATATGCAGCAGACATCTACCTCAGCCTGAACCGTGATAGCTTGTGAAAGAACTGGGTCAGGAAGAAAATAGCCTGTCTGGCAGCACCAAAATTCCAGTGATTGGGCAATCCTAGTATTTGTTTCACATCATTCATATATACTGACTTCAATGAGTTGACAAGTGCTGTTGGTAGCTAATCCACATTGCTTGAGCTATACTATCGTGAATTCCACTTGCCCGACTGCTTTCCTGCCAAGTGATAGTACCATGTTGAAGTTCCCCAAAATCACCTGAGGTAATGTCCATACTGGCCACTCCAAAAGTGTGGATTTCATCAGCATCGTAAAATCGAATGAAGTTGTGGAGACAGCAGAGTGCAGGAAGAATTCGAGCCTGAATGGCCATTGGATATGAAGGTGCATGCTGGAGGATTGCAAAGCGCTTTTTTACAATTCCAAAATTGCGCTCCACAACATTCCGAAGTTGAGCATGTCGAAGGTTGTACAATTCTCAATGGTTTTGTGGTCTGTAGGACAGCTGAGATGGGTAGTGGGGCCACGAAAATTGACTTACTGAAGTTGACTCCGCCCAAACTCTTGTAAGTGATATCTTTCTTTCCGGTAAGGAACTAGAAGTGTATTGCATGCACCAAATCCGGCATCTGCAAGATACATTTTTCCATTTGGGATAGGCAAATCTGTCATGCATGCATCACAGTACATTGCCATATTGGCAATTGACCCTTCCCATCCACTGAGCACATATTGGAAATGGAGATCAAATGAACATGCTGCCAGGCAGTTCTGGGAGACACCCCCTTTGTGGTTGTGGGATGCTTCGCACTCTTCTGTGGAAGGGTTGCAGGGAAGGTGTGTACCATCAATTGCGCCAATGACATCTTTGAAAAATGGATAAAATTTTGGATTGGCGGAAATTTTGGGTGGAGTAGGGGTATTAGGCTTGGGTAGGCATACATATTTGAGGTAGAAGGGAGGAGACGATAATACACAAAGAACTTTCTTGAAGTAACTGAAGGGTTGTTAGCCGTGCTGCACAAACAAGATTTGATAGAGACTGACATCGAAACTGTCTCAAATGAATGTTGGAACCTGTCATATCCATCCACGGCCATCGACTTCCACTACCTCCGAACTCTCCGGACTACTGTCAGAGTCTGCACGTCAGTTCGCACGTAAGGATCTCCCCAGGAAACTAGTCGTTGTAAAAGCTGGGGAGCCAACCCAGCTGGTGATAAGGCCTTATATACATAAGTCCCGCAACTCATAAGAGCGTGGCTACATTGGGAATACATGGTAGCTGATAGAGAAGCGACATGAGATAGGGAAATAGATCATGCAGATAAGGGGGCGATAACAGGTAAGGGATGACGCGATAGCGGAAATAGCGCATTGAATACAACCTGCATTCTAACTACGGAAAATCGCACGCAGATATCGACTTACGGGTACTCAACCTATCTGGATAGGGGTCCGGGCCGGCCGGATAACCGTCCGTACCCTGACAACTACCTCCGTTCCTTCTTCACTAACCTCAGAGCTCCTGGATTCCGCAATCACCTCCGCTTCTCTTGATGGTCACCACCCCCTCTTTTCAATATATTACCTATGCCTCCCTAAGTATGGAGCCCCGAAGGCTTCCAGACAGCTCCGATGTCCACTAGCGCACTCCTGCCTCCTGTCATATCCGTGCATACCCGACCCCGACCCGACTTCCGGACCTCCACCCCCTTCACCTCCGGAGTCATACCCTACCGCTGCCGTTCCGATACTCACCTCCGGTCCTGGCAACACACCTCCTTCTACCCCCCACGCCACCTCTGCTCCTCCTTCCCTCTCCTCCCCTATCTCTGTCCACTCCGATACTCACCTCGGACCGAACACCGCCCCTCTCACCACCCTCCTACTACTTCTCCACCCTCCTACTCTGCTCCTCCTTCACAACACCTCCACCCTCCTGTCACCCTCCTATGCTTCCCCCATCCGCTCCAATACTCACCTTCGGACCTGACAACTCTCCTTTCTGCCACTCCTTCCCCCTTACCTTTCTCCTCTCTCCTCCCTCTGGTACTCCTCCGCCACCATCCTGCCAAGTTACGACCTTCTACCACTGTCCCGTACTTCGTACTCGGGCACCGCTCGTACCTTTGCTCCGAGCCTCCATCATAGTCCCTACCTTGGACTTTGACTCCACCTCGGTCTTAGTCCATTGCATTGGTGACCTCATACTACGTAAACACCATTGCCAATATCCCTCGAACTTTCAACCCCGCCTCCATAACCTCTGTAAGCTCCACAACCCCCGAGCTTCGCGGATCGCCTTCGGCACTTTTGCTGCTTGTAATGTATCTCTCGTGTTTACCCCTCATCCCTATTTGGACTACTGCTTCTTCCCATTCTAGCCAGTTAGTCATCATCCCCACTTCTCCTCATCCTCCTGCCCCTCTGGGCCTCACCCTCCCTACCTCCTTTCGGACGTATCACAGGTCCTGCCTTATGACCTTCGGTACCGCTCCGCTTCTTCTACCCTTTGTTCCCGTTCGGACATCTTCGTTCCGATTCGGTTACCCTTTGTTTTCCTTGTGCTTTTGCCCCCTCCATTATATATATATCGGCGCTTGTACATACTCGTTTTGGTTCAGTCCAAAATCGACCTGAAATGCCCCCTAGAGACTTCCTGCTCACCTACTGTGAAATTAAGGACCAAATGGACAAACAGCAATGGCACAGCGCTCCGCTTGAGTCGCTGAGGCCAAGGTCCCTCCACACTAAGTCTCCGATTCCACTCCGGAGTCGTCTGTATCCGCCCCGTTCTAACACCTCCACTGGGCAATTCACTCACTTGCCCTGCAAGCCCACCTTCAGGCCTATCCCTCCTTTCCGTTTCTGGGTTATCACCTACCATTCCACTAACCCCATAACCCAACTTGTCGGTAATATTCAATCGGCTAATGATTAACTCCGTTAGCTCTGCTCCGCTCAGCCCCGCCATTTACGGGCCTGCCCTCGTTGTAACTATATATACTCAACTTGTACATAGGTTGCACCTCAGTAATAAAATCGACTAGAGTTGACCCCCTTTAGTTCTTGTTGCCAGTCAGTAAGTTAGGGCACGGACGTGTAACTTGGCACAGCGCTCCTGGCATAAGTCGCTGAGGCCGAAGCCCTCCACCACAGAGACACTCCTTCATCTTGATCTGGTCTCTGACAGAACCGCTCTGCAATGAGCCTTATTGAGAGTCCAGTTACCACAGAATAGAGAAATATCGCGGTGTGCTCTTCAACGGCAAGATATTTAGAATTTGTCATGCCCATGGACCGAAATTCAGCAACCAGATGACGGAAGACATGCTTATGGACCCCAAATTGGCTGTGGAACCGACCTGGGTGTCCATTCAGCAAATCCCAAAGCCAATCTTCACCCCAATATGGTGAGTCATGGTAAGGGCATTTGAGAATATAGCGGTGGTGATAAATTTCAGCTGCTGAAAGAATCCATTGAGATACGATCAACCCAATAAGCAGTTGTTGATGCTTGGCATGTTCACGTTGATCCTTTGTAATGCACCTATGCATAAGCGCCATGATATGATTATAAATAATAGTATTTTTCAATACAGGAAGAAACTAGCTAAGTGGAATTCCCCAGGGGTGGGCAGTTTCTTTGAGAGCGTCAAAGAAACTGCTCAAAGAAACTGGAAGAAATGGGTTGAAGAAACCAGTTTCTTCAACCCGAACAAAGCCTAAGTATAGTACATGGGGGGAGGGGGATGCTATGTACATGCAAGTTATGGTACAAGATGTCATCATGTTAGGAATAAACCCATGCAGAAGTGTCAGGGCCCAGCCTCAGACTCGGAGGCTCCCTGACCTCAACCCCCATCTAACCTGTCCTCATACTATGCAGGGCATGAGATGTATAGTAAAAGGAAAGATAATATATACACTTGCCTATGCGGGGCATGAGATGAGAAGAAGGGTAAAGGTCTCATCTCCCCACATGGTTGCTATATAAAGGAATGGGTCACATGCCCACAACTATACAGCTCCTAGAGTTGTGTAGTGTGACCCGGAGGGAACATCCAGGTGGCAGTGCCCAGTAAGCGTGGGAACGTTCTGGGCAAGTTGCTCGCCCAGAACTGTGGCTGTGACCCATGGGAACATTCTGGGTGAGCTGCTCGCTCAGAAAGTTCCCACGCTATCCCGTGCGCGCGTGTGTACACAACACACAAAGGCAACAACAAGGCAACAGTCAAAGAAATAAAAGGGGGTAAAGTAGGTGGGGAGTCTGGGGCACCCTAAGGCAGGGTGCTGAACCCTGACAAGAAGAACCTCCCTGGTGTGAAGCGGTATTGGTGACAGCATGTCATGCAGTTCGAACACAACAAACTTGCATTATGGTTACATTGTCGCAGAACAGGGACAGTGTTATATCGATTTCATCCCAAGGATACAACGGGGGAATTGAGACTGTCCGAACAATGGGCAATAGCCCACCACATGTTCAAAGAGGGTCATACAGGCAGATTGGGGTGGCAGGGAGGTGTCAGGGTTCAGCACCCTGCCCTAGGGTGCCCCAGACTCCCCAACCAATCCCTTCCTTCCATTCCTTCATTGTTGCCTTGTTGTTGCCTTTCTGTGTTGTGTATCCGCGCGCACGGGATAGCATGGGAACTTTCTGAGCGAGCAGCTCACCCAGAATGTTCCCATGGGTCACAGCCACAGTTCTGGGCACCCAGAACGTTCCCATGCTTACTGGGCACTGCCACCTGGATGTTCCCTCCAGGTCACACTACACAACTCTAGGAGCTGTATAGTTGTGGGCATGTGACCCATTCCTTTATATAGCAACCATGCGGGGAGATGAGACCTTTACCCTTCTTCTCATCTCATGCCCCGCATAGTGTGAGGACAGGATAGATGGGGGTTGAGGTCAGGGAGCCTCCGAGTCCGAGGCCAGGCCCTGACAGGAGGGTTCCCAAGTGTCGTGGAAATAGCAATCAGAGGCAAAGTCATTATAACAATGAACTTAGACATCGACATCAATGTGGTGAACAGAGTTCAAGGGCAGATAGTTGGAATATGGGGCTGATCCTTGGGAAGACTCAGACATGATGGGTGTGGTGCAAGAAATGAAATACCCACCGAGTTGCACTCTAGTGAAATTAGAGTGATATCGAAGTTCAGAAATAGAAGAGCTGGGAGAGTCAACAATTCCAGTCTTTCCCATCCAATGAACATTCGAGGTAAACATGCACAATGGAGACAAGAAAGTGATCAGATAACGATGGATGTTGCTTACGCTTTTACAGATTATCGAGTACATCGGTATGCCCTTGAGAGGGACCCTTACACCATTTAACGTGTACGTTACATTGTTCACGAAGACATTGTGCGAGACACTAGAGATGGAAGATGAACGTTTGATCGGATTGGCTGTTGGAGTCACGCAGAATTGATCACACCAACTCAATTGTATGATACACGTGATGTCACAGAAGAATCAAACACGTAAGCACAAGTGGCACAAACTACGTAATTTCACTAGGTGGAGAGTGACACTGCTGTGCAGGTAATGTTAGATAACTTGGACTGCACGATGTTAATTACCGCGATTTTCTTCCCACTGTGGAATTGAGCTGAGACGTTCGGAAACGAAAACAAATCATTAACACGCCTGTACAAAAAAAAGGAACCACAAATGAAAATGAAAAGGAGATTCGCGGAGAAATTAAGAGGCTGATTGGGGAGACAACGTAAGCCGAAGAGTCAGATTTTAACACTCTCTGAGTTAAGCAAACCGACTGCAACGTTGCAACACGCGATAAGTTTGCAGCTGTAACCAAAGCTGTTCTCATAGGGTTTCAGATGGGTAGCATACAGTATGCATCATAGGCTGGCATAAAATCATAACGGCTACAGTAGAGAAGCGATCGAGAGAATCCTCCGAGGATGAACGGAAGATCAGAAGCTAGCCAAAAGGATGACGTTGAATACAAGCTTACAAACCCTTGTATTTATAAATTAAGGAACGAAATTCGAAGCTGCAAATACCTAGACTAATCAACTGGAGATCGTAATGCGCTTTCGTCGAGGCAGTTCTGCGCGGGACGTCTTCGGGAACGTCACTGTCAGGACGCCATCTGACAGGTGCGCACCGATCTCATCCACCTGACGTAAATTTCACCTTAGTCACTTATTTAAAACAAGAAGAACTAAAAAACTTTTCACGTACCTCCGTCCCCGGTGGAACGTCCAACACCCTCTTAAACCTCCCCACTCTTCTCTCGCGGAAGATATATCCATCCCTATCCGTTTCTTCAGATAGGCGACTCTCCCCTGTGACGATAAGCTTATTCTGGTCGTCGATCTCGATGTGGACGTCCTCCTTTTTTAGACCAGGTAGCTCGAACGTGGCTACCATCGTGTTCCCCTCTCCGTCGATTAGGTCAAGTCTAAAAATCAGATCAACAACAAAACCGAAAACATCAAACATCAGTCTGATCTCTCTCAAACACTCTCGGAAGAGGGGGGAACATACTTGGGAGTAAGCGTCCAGCGCCCCCTCTGCTTCCCAGCTACATCCAGATCCTTCCATCTTTCTTTCCCGCCGACACCATGATACCTCCTTACAATCCTGTGCCAGGGTGGACTCGCCCAAGGCCACGGCGCGTGATCGAACCAATACCCAAATGGCCAGTCATCCGAGTAAGGATCATGATCCCATCTCCACCAAGGACGAACATCCCAATGGTCGTCCGTCCCGGAAGGGTCATACGTTCCTCCATCCGAATCCCTCGTCTTCTTGTTATCCGAAGGAGGAGTCGTTACTGCTCTAGATGATGAATGGGACGTTGTGGTTGTAGTGGTTGTACGAGAGGAAGCGGCAGCAGGCCAACGAAAGCGCTAAGGAAAAGACGAAAAGAGTTGAAACACGCGAATGAAGCATGATGGAAAAGTTGAGCGACGGCCTCCACACCCGAAACCGATCTTTGGCACGTACCTGACGGACGGATCGAAATGGTGCTTGCACGTCGGGGATCGCAGAGCACACCCATGAGTTCAGTATGAGTATCAAGACGATTCGATACTGAAGACGCATCATCTTTGAAGTGATACTTTGAGTCAAGAGGGAGGTAGAGATAAGCTCTAAAAAGGATGATTAACAAGGAAAGTGGAGGCAAGTCAGAAGGTCGACAACGTGGCGATATCTGAATCGTGCCCAGCTTACATTTATGGGGGAGGAAAAGGATTCCGTTCGCGATGAGAAAATGGGACGGCGGTGCAAGTAAAGAGTTGGAGTTGGAAGTGGTGGTTGAGGATGGGAGGGGGGAGAATCGAAAGTTCATCCTTTCTCATCCCGCCACGATCTATAGTACTCTAGAGCAACGCCTTCTGCACGCGACATCCTGACGATGGCCAGGTTTCAGTTTACCTTGCACGGACGTCATATAGATACGCCAGCACGTGTCGTCCCGCCACTTTGCTGCGTTCCATCAGCTACTGGAAACCAGAAGTTCGCTTCAGCGTTGGAAGTTTTTCAATTCATCAATGCTAATTCAATTTTTTCAGTTCGCTCACTTAAGCGCCGTGATCGCGGCTAAAGTAAACTCTGAATCCATAGCTTGAAGTACCAGGGCCACCAGAAAGGGGGAAAATTAATCTTTTAAGTATTGAGCAACCACTGCGCTACATTAATTGATGTGTACTCCAAATGGTCCTGGAAAAATCAGATAATGTTTTGATCCATCGCACTCCAAGTTTCCGTCCGTGATGAGCAGAGAAAAAAAGGGGGCACCATCAATATTGATATGCGCAAGCGTCAATGAATCGAACTCAGCCGACTTCCGTTACGAAACCAACCGAGATGCATTCTACACTCCATCACCACCCGACCCGCTAGTCGGCCGATGTTTGGCATGATAGAGATCATGGTCTCCGTCGTGCAACAGGTGATTTCCTCGATTCGCGCAAATCAAGTGAGCGTCTGGCAGTACTTCGCCCCCGACATTGTTCCGATTCGATCTCGCGCAAGGTTACGAGGAGGCTGCACACAACAAGATCAAGATATTGGGTTGCCTTGGGATGAATTTCGAGATAGGGGAATGAGGTTGAGATTTGGGGGATGTACTTTACGAGAAGTTGATTCGATGCATCGAAGAACTTGAGACGTTGAATGGGATAGATAGAAAATAGCATCAACGTAAATGGCAAGCCTCATGAACAACCGTAATAGCCAAATGTACCGTACCTCCAGCTGTGATGAGTGCCACCATCTCCATTCACCAACAGGGGTGGGAACGATGTAAGTCCGACACCTAGATCGACAGGAAAGCAAGTTAAAATACCCCAACGGATTTCCATGAGTATCCTTCAACCCTCCCACTTTGCACAACCACTCACTTTTCACTCCGCTCCTCTACGAGCGAACCAACAACCCCATCGAACTTGACACACCTTCCCCCAACCCACATGACACTCTCATCCCATTTGTCCCACCGCAAAGACGCAACTACATTACCAGCAATGGCGCCGCTCTCCCTAACATGTGGATTCTTGGTATGGGCAACGATCGTGGCGCTCGAAGACTCGGCGTCGGACGTACGTATGACGAGGAGTGGGACCCCATCAGGGGCAGATAGAAAAGTGTTGAAAAGGGAAGATGACGAGAAGGGGAATATGAATGGCGGGTAAGCGCCTTGGTTGGGATTCTCGTCCGACTGTATCATGTAGTGGGTTTGCATACAATCCTGCGCGAAGTAGTAGGATTTCGTTTCTGCTTCGACCAATGTGTCACCCAAAATTAACCTCGTTCTATCGAAGGGGCCGTTACTAGTGACAGTACAACTGCAAGTCGTGCCACCGCAGACAAATTATGAGGGGAGAAGAAGTGAAAGATGTGGAACTTTGCTTACGTTCTAAGGCTGTATAAGAGGTTGTGCTTTGACTTAATATTATTTCTAACGCTATGAAGAGCCGCCCAAATGAAAACACAAAAAAATAGGAGGATAGAAGATTGCGCGCGCAAGGGGTGTTGCGGGAGGAGTTTCCTGGCCGATCGGTTTTTAATGCCGCCCAATAAAAGCTTATTAAATACCAAAATACCACCAGTGGGGAACCAGTCTAATAGGTGTCTAAAGGAGTGCGTGTGGTGCGTGTGGTCCAAAGCAACGAGTTGGTATCCCGAGTGGTATAGAGAGAGAAAGAGAGACACGGATGTTTTTGTTTAAACCCTCGGAAAAAGTGGGAACCAGTCACACCGATCACCGGATGTGAAATTATGGGAAACCAATATTACGCTGAGTCTTGGCCGAGCGCATTGGGTTCCCCCCAAGGGAGGAAAGGTCCACCCAAGTGTGAATGGGAACCGCCTCACCCACCAGGAGCCGTAGCTGTTTCTAAACTTGGCTGCTGTTGCCCAGAAGGAAACTGAAGTTGCACTAAGTGGGGAAATTCAATTTGTTCAATTATTCTCACGCAAAGCTGCCGATTTCTCCAGAATCGCAAGCGAGTTGCAGGGGAGCTGAAACACCGGAGCACTCTGATCACCGAGGACGTAGCCTGGAGACGAAAAAGCTCGTAACGAATTGTGATAACAACAAAGCATGGATACAGCACAAACATTGACAAGAAAACACAGATGGTCAAGTGAATTCGAGGGATTACTGCGTGAAAGTAGAAGGGTTCGTTGGAATCTATGAAGGTCTCTGGACCTTCCGTTCGATTCTTAATTATACTTGTATTTTTCGGATGAGAACCGAGGGATATATGCAGATAGGAGGGTAAAGTGAGAATCGATAATGAGGATCTGATCAGAGTGAGAATGCATCAGGAAGTCGAATGAGCTTGAGAATAGAATGCGCCTTTCGAAATTTGAGCGAATGAAAGTGGTTTTTTATCGTAGAGAATGGAATACAGTCGGGTATGTCTTGCAGCGTTTATTAAGAGGATCTTGCGCATGGGTTGACGAATTGGTGTCAGGTGGCAGTGGATCAATCGCGAAGTCAGCGTCGGTGAAACCCGAAGCTACGCCGCTTGCGAGGACCAGGTGCTGCAACAACACGAGCAAGTTTAGTACCATCCGCTGGAAGAAACGGGGCAGGGCCTTACTTTCGGGAGCCGGGTTATGGACATCTGGTGATGCATTGGACGTAAGAGGCGTAAAGTATGGGTGCCTGAGTGCTTCTTCGCAAGTGACTCGCTTGGAAGGGTCGTATTGGAGCATGCGCTCAAGAAGATCGATAGCTAGGGTAAGTGATTAGAGGTGGTCAGGACAACCCAGGTACAGTCCACAGTCACATATATATATATACCTTGAGGAGTTGCCATCGGCAGCACTCTGCGCAGCGGAATTTTATTGTAGTGTGTTAACGGCTTCGGTTTGATTTCAGGCTGTTTATGTGAGATATTAACCTTCCCTGGCCGCCAACGGAAAATGGTACTAAATACTCACGCATTGCGTTAGAATGCTCGCAAGGGTTTTTCCATCTGGAGTGCCCATGATCTTCATGATGACTTCCATTTGATTGTTATTATCGCGACCGCGGAATAAAGCGACGCCCGAAATGATCTCCGCAAAGATGCAGCCAAGGGACCAAACATCAATGGGGGGACCGTAGCTAAGTGAACCCATCAGGACATCAAGCGGTCGGTACCAGAGCGTCACGACCTTGAGGAATTAGGGCACGTTAAAGATTCCGAAACTTCTGGAGGTGCAGAAACGAGACACACCTCGCTGGAATATGAGTTTACGGGGACCCCATATGCCCTTGCAAGTCCAAAGTCTGCAAGCTTCAATGTCGACCCGCTAACCAGAATATTCTGAGGCTTCAAATCTCGATGAAGCACCCTATTCTCGTGGCAGAATCCAACGCCCCTGACGAGCTGATACATAAAGCTCATGACCGTATCAGGATTCACCATTGTTCTTTCCACTTTCCCCGATGGGTGGGTAGGAAGACGCGTTCGATGAGAATCAATGAACCTCTTGAGGTCCATGTCGCAAAATTCGAAGACGAGCGTGAGCTTCTTTTCCGTGTGCATCACGTCAAGCAGAGAGACAATGTTAGGGTGGCGAAGCTCTTTCATGAGAGAAATCTCGCGAATCGCGGTCGATGGAGTTCCCTCCTCTTTGTCGATAATGATCTCTTTTAGCGCAACGTAGGTGTTCGTGACAGGATTGCGACCCTGAAGACACATCGAGAACCCCAGAAAACGCGTAAAGAATTGCGTTGCACCAGCATATGATGGATTCAGCGGACCACTCGATATCATAAAGAGCGTGTGATTGCATCACGTTCGCTTCACCTTAAAGACGGTAGCATAGGTCCCCTGCCCCAGTTTTCCGTGATATTCGTCTATTGAAACAGAGGGGGGGGGGACAGCGGGTTAGAAATGCATTCCGATGACTCAGAGATGTGCATGCTTTCACATACAGTGCATCATGTCGAGTTTCCAGCGAGAAACAAGCGAAAATCGAGCAGAAAATGCACACGAGGCAGATAGAGAGGAAGGGGAAGAATGGTAAGGGGGACAAGCGTAACAGAGTTGGGCACTAAATATTGACTCGAAGATAACGGATTCAGTTTCTGAGTCTGATTAATCGGAGCCCCACGTGACTGATACGATGAGTCAGACGCTTTACGGAACATCTGACTTCACGCTCATTAATAACTACACATTAGAACCTGAACGGGTCTTGCTGAGCTCTGATGAGGCGGGCTGCAAGGCATCATTTGATGAAGAAGCGTTCGTTCTCATTTTCGCACGGGATATGGCAAGTAAAAGTAAAACGCATGAATAACATGGGATAAACTAGAGCCATAGGCCATTAGAGTGATGCAACATATTCTACTATCTTGTGTAATTCGAATGCAAAAAAAAACAAGCTATGTCATAAGTGTGAAGATTGCAAGAAGTCCAAAAGAGGAGGGGCCAAAGAGAGCATTATGTCGACAAGGAGTACGTTCAACAACGGTGAAGGTTTGACGTCGGGGATGTGAGTCGCGGGGAAAGAGTCCGAGAGAGCCAGCTAATGGTACAATTGCATACGATCCATCAAGTAGGAGGATCCGTAGCGAATGATGATGAATGGGGAAGGGTAATCACGAAAACGTGGCGATGGGTTGGTTTCACACAGCAGGATCCTTTTAGTTGCGTCGCGTGCTTTTTTTAGGCCAAGTATCACCGTGTGGCCTCACTTGCTAATGTCATCGCATTCAAAAGCACACCCCATGCAAAGTCCATTACACCCCACAGCCCAGGATCCGTGATTCCAAGTGCCACGACATTTTTCCACAGACCATGGATGCTCCTTGCCTGTTCCACGAGCATTTGGATGGTGAACGTGTGGGCGAGAGCCGAGGACACGAGGGTAGTAAACTCTGAGGAAGGCGGTGTGCCAGACGACGCTGCACTATCACGACGTGGCATGGCGGAGGGGGGAAGGGGAATCAGCACACTTAACAGGCGACCACCATTCTTGGTGTAAAGGTAATCGTATATTGGCTTGAACAAGCTAGGGTTGGGAAGTCGGATAGGGACAACAGGGAGAGTTATGGTGACGGAGCTGTTAGCGCGAACCTCAGTCTTAGGAGCGGTTGAGTCCGGGGGATACGGAAGGGGTGGGAGTGAGGCGCAATGTGTAGCAAGAACAAGATCATGGAAGGGAAACATTGTTCCCCGCTTGCCGTCCATATCCATCGCAACGAATATGTGAGTTGGCAGGCGACCGGACTTGAAGTCCGGACGAACAAGGAGGGTTAATTCATCGGGGAGATCTCGGCGTCCCTCGAGTGTTGGATCGCAAGAAATGGCAGCCAGTCCCTGTTGGAGTCTAGACATGGGTGACAAAGCTACTTAGAACAATGTGGATGAAACAGGAAACAACGCTACGAACACGTACAAAGGTTCCATCCCTTTTAAGCTGTGGTGAAGATACTCGAGGGGTATTCCCTGAAGCTTTGGGTCTACAGCAGTGATTGCCTCATCACGGACACGTGGAATGCCAAATCGAGGAAGTTGACGGGGGAAATTGTACGCGATCGTATTCGGAGGCTCTGGCTCCTTGGACGACTGCGCGGGAGCGCTGGTAACAATAGTGACATGAGACCCCCTACGTACAGCCCGTTCAGCAGCATGTTCGGCGGCGGCGACGGCCGTGGACTTGGAGATTTTTGCTCTACTGGTAGGGCGTGCCCGTCTTCGGCGAGTGCCTGCGGAAGCAGGTTTTTTGTTGGAAGCCTTACTATTCTCCTTGTTGCTACCCTTCTTGACAGAACGGCGAACAGAGGAAGGTTGAGTGAGGAGACCCAAAGGCATTGTCGATGGTGTCGATGAAGGGAATCTAGTGAGGACCTCAACTGGGAGTATTCCCTTCCTAGATATAGTGCGGGCGCTGTCTCAGGAGGCTTCATGATGAAGGGTTGAACTGACACCAAACACAACAACTGAACTAAAACAACCATCTTCAACGAAGCACGTTGTTTGTTCAAATCTGGACACCAATTCCAAAGTCCTACTTCAAAACTATAGCAGAAGACCCTCTGCGAGCCTCCCCAGCGCAGAATGCATAGTGGAACAACAGATATTTCGTCGTCGAGAACATCGCGAACGGTGTACGGAGAATTCCGAGGTTTGTGTACGAGTTCACTCCTTCATCAACATCAAGACTCTAGACTACAAATTTGGTGCCTGCGCTTCCTTTTGTTCCAGATCATGAACAATCATTGACATCGCTCGCGTTGCTGTTGTGGGCGCCAACAAAGGCGCGCGGGCCGTTTGTGATGAACTCGGAAGTGACTCCCAGTTCAGAATGTCACTGTCAGTTTTGACACCAAACGTCACCCCGGCACTCTCCGCTCAACTGTAAACAAGCGACCTGAGCTCCTCTGTAAATCCAATACTGTATGGTTATCGCCCTTACCAGGGCTGCATGAACATTGGAGCTTTCTATTTACACTTCGATACCCCGCTCAGTTCAATCCCTCATCAACCCCCATATCCCACCATCATTCCTGGAAGCAGGATGTTTCCATTGGGCACTACTATCACCGCAAATTTCCCGTTTTGACTTATCAAGCTTATTGTGACCTTTCATCCCAAGTCTGTGGGTTCGTCGCGAGTGCCCATCCGCAGAACACCCGATGGCTACGATCTCTCCCCCGATTGGGGGTCACACCTGCCATACAAGCAATTGGCTTATTAGGCGTCGCTTTGAACGCTTGGTTGGAATTACCACGAGGAGTTAAGCCTCACGAAAGTGGTAATTGACACAATTGACACGGACAAGGGACTCTTGGTTTACTAGAAGAACCCAATGCCATGAGGACCCATCCGTTCTCAGGTCAAGCGAATTGTGAAAGAGCTGCGACTTTTGGCTTCGGCCGGCTTAGTTTGAGTATTACACCAAATCGATTCTTCCAGATCCCCTAGAATAGATTGCGTGGCTGCGTGTTATGCCACAGCCGACTAACGGCGGTCACCTCAAATAGGGACCTTGTGAAAGGGGAAACCCTGGTGCAGGCACGTACGTAGTGCGAGTCAGTTCAATCGGTTGATATATATAGCGCCCGTGTTGTTCCAGACGCTCTTCAGTCGTGATAGCCGCGTCGTACCCCCATTTGCGTACAGTCAGCGTCTATGCCCGAGCGTCACCCGGGAGCGTCCTAGGCCTAGCCTTTTGTACTTTGGCGCGCCCAAACCCCGTGCTGCCTGAGCTCCTGGTGATGGATTCTGATAGCAAAGGTCTCATCAATGGGTAGCGGTAGTGCCAATCGGGATCTCATCAGTTCTTCTAGAAGTCCTTCATGACTCATCCGTGCAATCGGACATGAGGCGCTTTGCATCGCCGCCGCTGAGGGTTTGCGAGTTCTGGACTTCACAGCTTCCCCTTAGACCACGTGTGTGGCTACCCGTCGTTTGTTATTCTATGGTAGCCCCTTTTACAAACGCGCTAAAACCGAGACTTCGTCTGGCTGGCAGACTCCATGATGAACTACCTACTATTTCACACATGAAATTTCATCCATCGCTTCAATGCATACGCAAATAGCGGTAGACCCTGGGCGTGCGGCTAGCGGACTCTAGATGTTGTTCGCTTCATATGTATCCTCACCTCCACATGGAGTTCCAGGTCGTAAACTCGCTTCACAGTGCCGATTGGGCCTAGCTCAAAATGCTGGCAATTTCAGTCGTAGTGTTGCAGAGCATGGCACGTGTATATTAAAGATACCTTTGAGGGAGAATGAAATGAGACAATCACTGCGTGGTTTTCATTATATTTCAAAAGATACTCTTGCACAAACAAAGGTGAGCGACCTATGTCTTTTTGTGCTGACCTCACAACACGTGTGACAATTGCGGGGTTTACCGAATATGGTTTGTATCTCTGTGCATTTGCGTACGATACTCCCCCTTTCAGGCTCGATATCGTCCAATTATCCAGTCTGGGGAGCGTTATCTTCCTTTGTCTCTGCTCGAGTCACCAGCACTGGTTCCGTCGTGCGGATCTTGCCATATTAAGTCTATCAGGTCTGAATCTCGATCATTATTACCACAGTTATTTTTTTTTCAGCCGGATCATTCTGTGCGCGCAGCTCTAGTCCTTGTTCTCTCCCAACTGTGCGGCGATCTCATTTCCATCGGACATTCACCCATCTCGCGTGATTCCACGACAACCACTGGTTTGGGTACAACAGGCCTTTTATCGTGCAACAAAGGGGCCACTTCCTATTCAACTTGGTCGCTGTGTGTTCATGTTTACAAGATCCTAAAATACTTTTCCCGCAGTGCTTCAGTGCTGAATCGAGTCCGTTGGCTAGATACGAACCCCGAACCCATTTCATAACTCTTCCACCTGATGCCTACGCCGTTACGGCGGTACTTTCATTGTGCATATGTATTGGAAGCTATGTTCATTGAATTAGACACGCTGCTTGGTCGGTACCATCCGTGCTAGACACCCCATCTGTATCTCGTTAGGTTCTAGGCTGTAGCTTGTTGTTAGTTATTGCTCCACGTTCACTGAGCTGGACAAGATGACGGGCAAGAAGAAGCGTTCTCGCGAGGAGTCTGCGGATGTGGCAAACCGAACACTTAACCCAGGTCCTTCTCGTCCGCGCACGGTTCTCCGTCGTAAATGGCTGATGACAGCTGTCATGTTCGGCTGAACTTCCCCCTAGATCTCCATCAGGACTCGAGTTTCAACACAGGGATGCTCAATATTTCCTCCCATTCTGATCCCAAAGATGCGACTTATGCTGTAGAACATCTTCATTTAAAGTGCGCCCTGAGCTGTGATGTATCTATGCCCGCAACTTAAACCTAGAGCCCAGAGAAGACTTTAGTAATCAATGTGGGAACATTGACTTTTGGAGCCTGATTGAAGCTCTCTTTCTCGACAAGGATCGAGGCCACATCGATGCGGTAGATGCTTTTGATAAGATTACAGAACATCAGTGGGAGCAGCTTAGAGTGCACATGTCCGATTATCGGAAAACACCCCACATCGAGAAGACCCTCTACCCACCATTCCAATCGCTCACCAACCTCCTATACGAATTCAACGATATGCCATTCCGTATCATTGACGCTCACGATTCAAAAGTCGGAGTGGATAACCCCTCGATTGGCGATCCTTTTAGAAAGTGAGCTATTGTGAGCCATAACATGCAACGTCGATACTTAGTCCTAGTTTCCTTCTCGCAGACCAGACCTCTTGATGACTATCCCTTCCGAAACATTCAATAATCCCATGGTCCCAAACCCGCGTATATTCTGGTCAGAGGCATGTCAGATCTGTTCTTTACTAAAGTCATCTTTTACTCACTTGAGCTTCAAACAGGTCTTGATTCCTGTTGAGTTCAAGAAGTCCAAGAAATCAGAAAAACATGGTGAGGATACCGAATTATGCGAAGATCCCCCTATGAAATCGGTACAAAACTATCTGGATCCAAGACTCAAGGCCATAACCGTCGAGGACATGTCGTTCTCCGGGTCCTCCCTCACTAGAACACGTAACCACTCGCGAGAGAGGCTAAGACATAGCTTCTTTAGTAGCACCCAAGCAAGCAAGACCCCTTTCCGCCTAGCCGATGTGCTGCGTAAGGAGGGCACACCGGAAAGGCCTTTAAACCATGGGTTCTCGTATGCAACATCTATGCACTCCGCCAGCGCATCGTATAGTACTGGGAAAACGCTCTCAGACCGGGCACAGCTTGCAGGATATGCGGTTGAAGTCTTTTCCGCAAGCGGTCTCAGGCGGCACGTACTTGGACTTTTTATAGAAGGCACAAACTTTGAGCTGTGGTACTTCAACCGTTCAGGCTCCTACGGGAGCACTCCTATACCATTTGGAGAGAACTTCAGGAATCTTATAATGTTTCTGTTAATACTGGGGAATGCTAGTCCTGCTGAGCTTGGATTCGAGCCGTTCATCCACCCGCCGTCTACAAGTGATGTGACAAATAGTACACGGAAACTGAAACGGGGAGAAAAAGAAGGTTTCCTACGATCTGCAGACAGAGCTTACTTTGTGATCAAGGGAAAGACTTACGTTATAAGAGGAGAAAGAATCAATAGAGGAAGAAGTATAAAGGGGCGTGGTAAGCTCATTTTCAGTCGCCCGGAAGTAACGTGTCATCTGAACTCGTTGGGTCGTACCAGGAACAATGGTTTGGGCCGTCGAAGAGGTCAAACAGCACAAAGCCGTCACAGTCGTTGGTGGCATGGTCGTAAAACTCTCCTGGCAGCTATCGCGACGCAGATCGGAGGTCGAGCTGCTGAGATTCATCAGGGAAAAAGGGGTTACTAATGTGCCTGAGGTGTTCAACCACGATGATCTTGATTCGCTCGCTGCTGGAGCCCACGGCCGTGTTCAACCTCTTGTAAAGGAGGAGCAGAGGAGAGCAGCCGATTTTGACAATCGCATCCTTCGAGCAATAGTCCTGGGCCCGCGATTACGTCCGATCACTTCTATTCCCTTTGGAGACTTCAGGGCGGCATATCGTGATCTGGTCGACAGTGAGTTGCAATTAACCCAGAATATCCACCCTACCGATCTTTGTCGCTCACTCTCACTTAGTCCATCACGAAGTTTACACCAAGTCTCGTCTTCTTCATCGAGATATTCACCCTGAGAATCTCATGGTCCAGGAGGTCTTTTCGGATGGCAAAGGCCAATACAAAGCATATCTGATTGATTTTGACTTCGCAATCGAGGCTGGAGCTCGGGAACCCGGTTTCTCCCCTACCCATCGGACCGTCATTACCCCATTCCTAGCATTGGAGCTGACGACAGAGTCGGAGCATCGTCCCCGCGCTTTGTATCGGCATGATCTCGAGTCCTTCTTCTGGACGTACTGGTGGATTGCAATATATTATGGTGGAGACTTTCGGCGTCCCCTAAAGCGCCGAAGGTTGTCGTCTTCCAGGCGCAAAGACGATTTTGTTGATTGGTATGTGGGGACTTTTGGGGCCATTAGACGAAGAAAAGCAGCCTTTCTCGATGACCCTTACTCGATCCACCTTTCCCCTGGAATGGAATCCTTGCACCCAAACATACAAAAGTTGCGCGAATTATTCAACGACGCTAATGATTGCCTGCGTCGGCAAAGGCGGAACCCTCGCCCAGATTTCGATCAGGAGACTATTGACGGTCTAATTACTTACGAAGGAATCAGAGCCCTTTTATGACTGAAGGCTGCGAATAGCTGCTCGTGAAGTGGATTAAAGTGGGGGGATGTCAGAGTGGCGTGTAGCCAGAGAATTATCCGATCTGCTTCCCGGACTGTGGACGCGTGGTCTTGCCACTGATCCACTCACGATTGGAGTGCTTCTAATTATGCCTACCCTTGCCAATCAGACGCATTGTTATATATTGATCATACCTTTCCTCATACATGATCATCTTGTCGCTGTCAGTACAACAAGGATCGCCATCGCTGGGGAATCAAACGGTATATAAGTCGATCTGTTGGGATGGACAAGCGTCCGGGTTCTTAATTGGGTAGACGGCTCGAAGCAACGAGAGCCATCAGTGGCATGGACAGAAGTCTCAATGTGGGCACGCCTATCAATATTGTGGTGCCCAACTTGGGTGCCCCCGGTAGGGTTTCCGCACCAAGTCTCCGGTGTTTCGCGTTCTTGTGGCTGGCCCGATATAACCGTAGCGCTGAGCGGCTACACTCACGTTATAGTGCATCGAGGCTATGATATGAATCGATGGACACCCAGACGCGTCGGGGAGGTGGTATCGAATTAGTGGGATGCTGAGTGCTAGCACAGCGTGTGGATCCATGCTGCCGGGCCGGCGCCATGACTTGCATTCCAACACACATTGCGGTTTGCTCATCTAAACTATGCGCAAGATGAATTTCCTTTCGATAGGTTTAAATTCTCTGGGTTCTTCCACTCAGAAGCAATGGTTTAGTATGGGACCTGTACTGATCACACACCAAGTGACGTCCTAAGAGACGATTCTCATGTTTTTGAGAAAAGATTCGGACCACCGAGCCTGGAATGGTGCGTCGGATTTAGTAGCACACTTGCTTCTTCATGTATCCTTACTAGGGGGACTGGGGGGCTTTTAGTGGGCTCCAGAGAACAGCCGGTCCTCCGGGAAAGTGGCATGGATGTATGATATCTGACCTGAGCTGCGGGTCAGGTTTGCATGATGGTCATTTCCCGCGCGATATGACATGTGGAAAGGCTAGATCCAATGACTATCCTGTGTGACACAAAAAGTTGAGGAACCCTCCCTTTTCGTGATAATCCACATGGACCTCCGCCTTTCTGTTTCCGGAGACTCACACAATCATTGCAAGCGACAAGTCGGTGGCGGAGCCTGCAGCGATCCAGTTCGATTAAAGTACCGCTGCTCAATGGGTCCAGTTGTTGGGCCCCTTAACTAAAGGAGAGCATCAGAAAGGGCCTCGTCAAGTGGCTGGTGAACTATGCCAACAGGCGGGGGTTTGATTTATTTGTAGTTGTTTATGTTGTCGAAACGCGCAACAACAAGGGTCAATAACACCGTGGACGCGTTTTCATCATTT
The DNA here is from genome assembly GCF_015039405.1 of Cantharellus anzutake. Taxonomy (NCBI): domain Eukaryota; kingdom Fungi; phylum Basidiomycota; class Agaricomycetes; order Cantharellales; family Hydnaceae; genus Cantharellus; species Cantharellus anzutake. The sequence goes on from NW_024066951.1 coordinate 1,689,607, forward strand.
TCCAAACCCAAGTTGGTTTTGCTTTATTGCATGGAGACACCCAGGCGGAGAGCTAGAAGGAAGTTACATCCGAACCAGTCAACTGAATGGCAGGAAAATCTTCAGCAACGCAGGAGCCCTCTTAAGCCGGTCAAACCTGACTTGAATAAGTTGAATCGCACTCCCGATGACATCCTTTCAGGACAGAATGATTCAGACAGTGACCTAGACCGGAATGTTCTTGAGATTCTTTCTCCCGTGCGTGTTGGAATCAATACGGGGTAAGTCGAATGATGTTCTTCTTCCACTCAGTATGGTTGCTGCATTGCCGTTCCTCCAGAATTCCAGCCACCCCACCGACTAAATATCCCCGTGCACCACCTTCTAGAGAGGTTTCTGGAGTCGAGATGACAACTGCGTCCCCCCTCCAGAAGACTGCTGCACACACCGCTGTTAGAGCTAAGAATTCAGACAGATTGGGATGCCAGGCGAACAGGTGTCCCGAATCCCATTCTTCCCCTTCCATCCCATTGACTCCTTTCGCTCCATCAGCCCGCGCTACTTCTCAATCCCCCTCATACGATGATCATTTACGAACGTCATGTCCAAACGACCGACGTGTGGGGACTGGGATTGAACCACTCCATCCTGAGCCACCTGCCGCTGCTCTGTCTGGTTGCTCCGAAAGGGGGGACAAGTTGTCTGCGTCATTGTTGGAAATATCTACTAGCTCTGATTCTGAGCCATCCAGGCTGCACTCGTTGACCCGTAAGGCAGCCAGAAGAGTAGCCGTCATATCGTCAGATGATTCATCAGAAGACAAGCCTCCAGGGTAATCTAATTCATATATTTATGCATGTGCTTCTTCATAATTTCACGAATAGGCATCGTTTATCCGATTCCCGTTCTGGCGCAGAGCGGAATGGAATAGTCGATGATCAGTATCAAAATTCTTGGAATGGCTCTGTGATTTCTTCCAAGGAGAACCTACCGCACTATTCCGATAGCGAGCCCTCGGAATATTCTTCAGGAGCCGGCGTTCTTGCTTTGTGCGTTTCAAAGCATTACTATCCTCAATAAAGCTCATCGTCAGGATTGCAGAAACCTCCCAAATGGTTTTCGTCGCCCTTTCTCTTGTCGTGAGGATAAATCAACTTCAGATACAGAAGATCCTTCTGTATTACGTGACTTTGGCTCATCTACTGTACTGCCTACGGATGGACGTGGATCCTTTGTCGTTGCCCTTGACAGCGACGAGGAAGATGCCTTAGAGGTAGATCAGCTTCTGTCTCATCGCTCGCCTCGTAAACGTCCCGGAAAACGGATGTCGACTTGGTCAATGGTAGATGGTGGGGAAATAGTCACGATTTCGTCTGATGAGGAATCAGATTTCGAGTGCACATCAACCCCGACTCACACTGGTATCAAGGACGGTAGTGAAAACAAGTTGAGGCTCACTGCTTCGACCTCCTATGGACTACCCAACAAACAACCTTTGCTTTTGAAGGATGGGAACACGCCCCGCCTTCCTGCGACTCCGACTCCGAAGACGACTGCACTTGCCAGGCCCAATATCGTCATGCATTCCAAACGAAAGCACGCAACTGAGCTTCAAGAATATGCGCTTAATCTGTATAATTCGCTCAACCATCAGGTATTTGGAAACAATTTACCTCAGGGTTGTCATTCGGGCAGCTTCTCGTCGAACCATAAATGTTGTGAGATCATCTGGAGCAAAACTTTGATGACAACGGCAGGGCGCGCTGTGATTAAAAGGTAAATTGACGCATCTGATCAAAATTTAAGAGTTGACAACCGTCTACAGATCAATATATGGGAGCGACAGCACGCCACCCCAAAGGAAAGTCTTTATCGAATTAGCCACAAAAGTGGTGGACTCCGAAGGTTGTTAGGCATCCCTCCCAACGCTGTACCCGTCTAACTCCTCCATACAGAACGTATCCGCAACACGCTATCCCATGAGATGTGTCACTTGGCTGTGTGGCTTATTGATGAGGCGAAAGATGGGGGACATGGCCGTCCATTTAATGCGTGGGCAAAACGGGTAATGAGGGCTCAGAACGACATTCATATAACGGTTGGTGGGATTTTCCTCCCACTCCACAAGCCCACTCATGCCTGTCTTTGAACTCCAGAGCAGGCACTCGTATCAAATTGTCTACAGATATGAGTGGAAATGCGTAGCCTGCAACCAAATGTGAGTGACTTTTGTACGAAGGGTGATGATACGGACTTATCGTGTTATTTCAGATATGGCCGTCATAGCAAATCTATCGATACCTCTACACAACGTTGTGGTGTATGCAAAGGAGAGCTTAAAGCTCTGTTTGGTGATACTAGATCAACCGGCTGGGCTGGTGAGTGCTCGCCTCTGCCATCTTCATGATTTCAACTTTGGCTCTGGCAGCTTTCCTGAAGGAACGGCTCCAGCCCTTTAAAGCATCTAGGCCCGATCTCTCGCATAGTGAGGTCATGAAAGAGCTTGGAAAGATTTGGAAATCCTCAACAACTTCCACAATCAACGATCAGCTTGATGAGACTCTAGTTCAACTTAGGGCGATCACACTCTGACCAACAATGAAGGTTATGAAACATCACGGTGACTGGGTGGTAACATACATCAGGCGCCAAGCGTCCATATCGTCCTGGAGAACTTTCTCATGGTCCTGTTATTCGATCTGCCCAGAAGGCCGCTAGATAGCCTTTAGCTCATGGAGCAGCTCACTAATTATGGGCCGTTCCTTGGGGTCCTTATTGAAACATGCACGTACTTGGCTTTTCAGCTTGGTTGGCATTTGACAGCGATCGATTGCAGCATCAGTGAATGGTTTCAGGCCTTTCTCAATCTTTGTGAATATAGCTGCTGGTTTCGCTCCTTCCCATGGTGATTGATTACTGAGCACCTAAGTGGAACAGGCTATATCTGAGGTTTAGTTAAGGATAGCAATTATGGCTTACCTGAACGATGATTATGCCAAACGCCCACATGTCGCTGGCGGGAGTGCGTGCCTTCAATCCTGCTACTTTTGCTTCTTGGGGTTCTGCTGGTTCGAAACACTCCGGTGCTTTGTATGCAGTGCACCCATGTTCGTTGCCAGACGTGGAATAGCCAGTCCTCCCTCCAGGAGGGAGAGCCAAACCAAAATCCGTCAATAGGGCATATCCATCATCGGCCACCAGAATATTCCCCTGGATGACGTGGTGAGCAGAACATTTATGTCAAGCTATGGAAGCCAATACCATCGAGAGATCGCCGTGAGCCGTGCCATTCTTTGTACAGTGTAAGTATTTGAGTCCTTCAGCCACGTCAGCCAGCTAGAGGGATGAACGGATCGTATGTTGGCTCAATATTCCATTGGAACTTGGCCGCTTACCAGGCGATAGCGATGTTCTAATCCGACTTCTGTTTGCGACAAATATGCCCCCAAGTTCCCATTCCTGTAAAATGGTGTCACCATAGACGCAAGCCCACTGCCGTCGATAGTTGCTAAGAGGGGTACAAGTTTGGGGTGTTGCACTTTTTTCCAGACATCCAACTCGTTCTCGATACGCTATTGTCAAGATTGCCGCTTGATATCAGATTTGGATGCCTCATGAGAAGTGGTCTTACTTTAGGGGTCTACTGGCCTTACAATCAGCTCAACACTGTGCATTGGACAGCGTTAACTCTTACCTGCGGATCTTGCGGTATGGGCTTCTTGATCGCAACCTGTCATAATTGCGTCCGTTGAGCTTGTCCTCATGTGTGTACGTACGAGTTGCGAACCTCTTTAAGCCCCCATCTACCATGGTAGATTTCTGCAAACCCCCCGGAACCTATCGGCTGGCCGGTGACATACCAAATTTGACTAGGAAGGCCATCACTCAGCCCCTCCGCTTTCCAGTCCGGAGAAGCTTGGTTGTCTGAGGCAATGGTTCAGCTGGGGGCATATCGTTAGAGCAACCCTCCGACTCATAGCTTACACTTTCCATGAGCCAGGCAAAGTTTCTTCAGCTTGCCGCAGCAGGTCTTGCATGCATCGTAGGGGCATTGTCGGTTACCTTCCTTCGTACATCCAGGCCGTGCATGTGGACAAGTGGCCTTATTAGCTTGTCTCGCAGCTGCGTTTTCTTTCAGGATCCTCTTCTCGTCCTCTGTAGGTTCGCCCTTGATTACGAGACTGAAACACTGGGCTTTGAAAGCGCACTACAGTCGGGCATCATAATTAGTTATCAATACTCCCATATACTTCGGCGGAGAACAGTAGGAGTACTTCACTACTCACACAGACTCTCCCATACTGTCTCGGCTTCCCTCCAGCATTCGGATCTGCAAGGCAAAGAATCATTGATCCGCACTCGCACGTATCGCCATCGAAAAGTCGAGGTTGAGAACCGTTAAGATGGCGCTGGTATACCATGGACGTTAAAACTTGCTCAATCAAGTGTTTCCTGGTCTCGAATTCGGCCGCTCTGGAGACTTTTATTGCCCTTGCGTGGCCTGAGCGCCTTTCAATCTCCCCAGGTAATCCTGAATCCCAAAGCAACCGCCACTGAGCCTTTTCCGTGATCCCATGAGACCCGTCGGAGTGTTATTCTAACAGGACCGCCTTTTGGGAAACTGGTTCCATGCTCTACCAATTCGATTCTATTGGCAGATCGTACCAGATAAGTCTTGTTTGGGTCAGATGAAAAGGAAGTGTTTGAGTCGTTTCTACCACCTTTCTTTCGCCCATGACACCCACGTTGTGTTCTCCCAGGGAACCAGCATGATGCTCCATCCCTGGTACCCCCGACTCGGAAACCAGTGAACCACTGGCACGGGTTGGGTTGGACCCTTGGCAAATCCTCTTTATACAAACGTGTTGACTTCGTCCACCCGGTCCTTCAGTCGATAGTTCAAAGGCAGCTTGAAAACAAGATTGGAGTGGCCGGTCCTGTTGACATCGAACTCATCGATCTACAGCGAGCTGCACGCCGTACATTGAGCTCATTTCGTTTGCCTTTTTGGATCCCAGCGTTTCGTTTCATTGAAATCTTCGCAACCCTTGTAGGTCAATAGGCGAATCATCCCCAGTTGAGCTAAGCCCTTGCTTCGTTCTCACACGGCACAAAACCCGAATGCATACGCGTGACACAACCAGAATTTAGACGGCCTGTGGTCGCAATATGTACAGGTAAGCGCGGTGCACGTTGATTTTCGACAAATCAGCTTCTTACTATATTATGCGGTATATAGTGAACATCCGGTACGGTGATCATAGAATCGGCTAGTGCCTGGGAAGGCTCCCATCGCTACAAGGCAACACCGAGCTCCCTCGGAATAGCCTACCTGTTGGCCAGGGCGCCAAAGCAGTGGCCATACGCCCAACCTCAATCTCCTCCCCTCCATATACATGCCGAATTAGCATCCACAATCACGGACTAGTTCTTCAGTATTAGACGAGTAATGGTCCTGTTACCATAAGTCCCATAGCAAGTGAAAGCGCAGCATAGCTGACTTAATTCGCACTAATGAATGGGGACTACAGGCTAGTCGATCACTGAGAGTCACAGGCTTGTGGACACACCATTATCGTAGAGGCTAGAGCCCTGCCCACTACTGTCACTTTTCTGAGAGCGGATACAGCAGTCCCAATTCTGTGAAAATACACTGTGCAAATTAAAGGGTGCTCTCGGGGCTGAATGTGGCATCGTTTAATTAAACAGTGGTCCACTCGAGCGTTTCACGGAAGACGAGCCAAATGTTGTCCTCCACTTCTTGTTCCATTGCACCCAAGTGACCTGACGGCGATTATCCCGAGTCCCGTCGACAAGGATGCCTGGTTCAGGAATGTTCAAGCAAACAGATTATTGGACTTGTCGGCACGACCCGGGTCTGAATCACCCGTGTTAGCGGGACCCAACTTCACTAGCGGAGCCAATGACTTCTTTGGTAAGTTACTGGTAGTTTTTTGCACCCAGGTCTATAGGTACTAATTCGGCTTTGCGTACCCAGATTAGCAAGTCAGCATGCCCGCGTCTCCGACCTGACCTCCGCGTTTCCATATTCTCAAGACCATCACTGACCGGTACGTATCTCAACTCACGATCTGTCTCGACTCGAAGCATTAGACTTACGTATCGTATATTCTTTGAATTATGGAATGCACACGAGTTCTCGGGCTAATTTGCCTTCATGGCCAAGTTTGACATGAAGCTTGAAAATCTGAGCTTCTTTTGACGGACGATCTTGCCGCTAGCGATGGCATACTCCGACTTTGCTCATATTGGTCCAATTGCTGACAGACCGTGTGGCAGTACCCATGATTTTCCCGTTGAACCAATTGTTGAGGCTTGAACGATTTAATGCTATGCCCTTGATCTTTGCACGATTTCCTGGGTCCACGTGGTGACACGCTGAACGGAAATTGGATAACGATGAGCAAATGGTGCGTTGGTGCAAATGGGGCCAATTGTCTTGACATGAATGGAATATTTCCGTTGCATTTGGACAGTTAGAACAAAAGACGTCACCTTCTCTACAAGCAGTTTCCTGTTTTCTCGATGCTCAGCCAAACAAGGGATTTTATATCGCATGCCCCAAATGGCATGAGCGACAGAAAGTGGCAGATCTTGCCTAACGTAGTCACAACTCACTGTGTTTCTTATTGGTTTGACCAGTCCTGAGGTTGGAACCTCGGTGGGTGAACATTAGTCTCGGTTTCTGATCCATAATTGATTATTCCTTCGAACTCACGGGCATTGCGACACCCAGCTAATGTAAAAATACTCAATGAAGGGTGTAAGTTTGACGGATCTTCACATTCACCTTGCCTCTTCTGATAGTCCTTTATGCAACCTTTATGGTGACGGACTAAACAAACGAAATCAGGTACCGGTCCAGCTGGTTAAAAGGCCTTGTTCCCAAGGTTGCCAAAGCTCAGAAATCGTTCCAAGTGGCTTGAACTTGAGCAATGCCACCCTCTTTGCTGCCAGCCATCCGGGTCAAGATTAATCGGAAACACGACGCTGGTGAGCTATAGCTTGTGCAAGACAACAACTACTAATTTTAGAGTGCAGTTTACCAAGAATCAATCCCTACCACAGGAATGTCAAGCGTTTCGATGTACACGCACCCTAATGATGCTAACCACAAATCGGAGCATTTGCATGTGAAGTCCGTTCTTTATTCACCACCCATTGTTTCACCAGCTGAAAACCAAGTAGGGAAGATTTTGGCAACGGCGAGCCTGGTATCAATTTTTGGGGGATGGTCACCGCTCTACTCGGGGACGAAGATGGTCTGCACAAAAAGGCTCGGGACGTCATAGATCTGCTCAAGAAATCGGAGCACTGGGACACAATTAAAGCTCACATTGACCAATATAATGGGAACCCACACATCGAAGAGGCTCTGTATGAGCCGTTCCAGAATATGGGAAATTTGTTATTCGACTTCGCCAAATTGCCCTTTCGCTTCGTGGATACTCATGCAAAGAAAGTCAGGAACGATGACCCTACCATGGGTGATCCTTTTCGAAAGTAAGCCAGGAAACAGCAGGATTCGAGCCACAATTTATCATATACTAGACCAGACATCTGCATGATATGGCCAACCCCGAAAAACAGAAAGATTAATTCACGAACGAAGATAGGTACTCCACCCAACCGCGTGTATTGGTCTCAGGTATGGCCTCTCAGGAAATTATTTTTAATACTTATGTAGGTCTTAATCCCCTTTGAATTCAAGAAATCGTCCAGGAATGCAACCGCTGATCCAGTTCAGGTCGCGCAAATCGGACATAAACGTCTGAAGCTAGACAACATGGACATGGACCATCCGAACAGTGGAGGACCTGTCATGAACAGTGCGTGGGATCAAGCTGCAACGCTACCGAACAGATCACAACAGCATACGTGTGCCGTCGACGCAAAACGTCCGACGCTGGACAATTCTAGTCTCATGGACTTGGACGATCCAAACAGCGGAGGACCTGCCATGAACAGTGTGCCGGATCAAGCTGCAATGCTGTCGAACCGATCACAACGACACACACGCGCCGCCGGCTCCGGACGAGCGAACCACATCCCATCTGAGCGCCATTTCAGTAATATTTCGTATGGAAAGTCTCATCTCTCGAAGGGCAACGGGTATTCGAAGAATGAGCGTCTAACGGACCAGGCACAGTTGGCTGCATACGCCATGGAAGTGTTTTCGGCTAGGGGTCTCAAGCGACACGTACTTGGGTTCTTCATCGAGGGGACGGAAATGGAGTTATGGTATTTCAACAGATCCGGTTCCTTCGGGACTAAACGCATCAGCTTCGGAAGTAACTTCGAAGTACTCTTCGTTCTTCTCCTGATGTTAGGACATGCAACTCCTGGAGACCTGGGGCTTGAGCCATGCATTGCGCCCCCATTAAGAGGCATGCCACGCCGAGCTACGTCGTCTTCTAGGCCTGTGACCAGACTCTCTTTAACGGGATGCGAAGCGTCTTCCGATTTTCTCCTCTGTGCCAATGGAGCCCGAATCAAGGTGGACGGAGCAACGTACGTCATCGACGGTGAGAAGCTCAATAAAGGGAGGTGCTTCAAGGGCCGGGGTGCGTCTCGGACCGCAGCATTTCAATCGAAATTGAAAATCGGACACTGACGCACCAGGTGATCCGCAGGCACTATGGTGTGGAACGTGGACGAGTATCGAGATGGGAATGCAGTAACACCCAAGGATGGTCTTGTGTTAAAATTATCTTGGCAGCTAGTCGCCCGCACATCTGAAGTCAAGTTTCTCAGGGATCTCAAGAAGTCCGGAGTCCAACTCATCCCAGATATGTACAAGAGTGTGGATTTTGACCAACTTTCCTGGGGACCACATGGCAAGATTCAACAGCTACTAGGGAACAGCCTTGAGTTCGACGACCGAGTTCTTCGAGCCATCGTTCTACGTCCGCGGCTTCAGCCCATTACTACTCTGCGCTTCAGCCGGCTCCTATCCGCATTTGTTTCCCTTGTTGACAGTAGGCACACGAAGTATTACGCAGTGTTATCGACGTGCTGATCCGTCTCGTTGTGCATAGCCCATCACCAGGTGTTCGAGGACGCTGGTTTGCTTCACCGGGATGTTCATCCTGAGAATCTGATGTTCTGGGAATGCGGAAATAAAGGTTGCTACAACGAGAAACTATGCAGTCATCGAGAGGGAGAAGGCTTTAAGCCGTATCTCATTGATTTTGATTCCGCGGCTCAGGTGGGAGACAGGAGCCCGGGGCACGACCCAACTCACCGCACGGTCATCACACCATTCTTGGCAATCGAGCTTGCTAATGATCCACCACCCCCAGCTCAATATCGACACGATCTTGAGTCATTTTTCTGGTCTTTCTGGTGGATAATGACGCATTACGAAGAGAGGGGGGGTCAGGTTGTTTACAAGGAGCTGGCAGCGGACGAGAAAACTGATTATCAGGATTGGCACGTTGGTACGTGGGATCAAATCTACAGAAGGAAATTGGGGTTTTTGGGAAGTGAAACCTTTGACAAGGTTCCATTTTCGATTGGGCTGGAGGATTGTCAGCCGAAACTGCGGTGTTTGAGCATTTTATTCGATGAACTATATACTGCAGTCCGAAAGCTGGAGGATAAGTCCCCCTCAGAAGATAGGCAAGAGAGACAGGCGCGATCCAACCCCGTGGCGGACAACATCATTTCATACAGAACTTTCCGGGAGTGTCTTACTGGCGCCGCGAATAGCGCTGGACTGCTCAAATAACATCCAGCTACTCGTAATCTTATGGGGCGACTTGTATATGAAGTATTATATATGTAATATCTTTTATTTGGTGCCAATCCAGTCAAACGGTGGTGTTTCGATCGAAGGGACCGCATTACAAAGCACTTCGATATCAAAATAACACCTCTTGAATCACAGATCACGAACAAATGGTCCGCTTATCGCTCGTCGTGAGTGCTATCTTCCACCCGTAGAATTTCTGAACACTGCAACAATTCGACGATCTTCTCCGCTTCGGGAACTGAGAACTTTGCCAAAGCATCATTCACATCCGTCAGATCCTTGGATGCAAGAGCTGCTTTAAGCCCATCGTCGAATCGATCGTAGATTTCCCATGGTGTTAATCCGGTCACTGAAATGTTAGCTGTTATTGTCCCAGGGTGCGCAGGAGGCGGTCTTTCTGGAACATTGAAAGAAATTATCGTCCCTGGCTCTGGCACCAGCTGAACTGTAGCGTCAATCTCAGGCTCGGGAAGGGGTTTCTGGAGTTGCTCCATGACGGTCTCGAATGTAACAAACCCTCCGAGCGTCTCGTCCTCATAAGGGACAAGGCCAGCAATGCACTTCGCTCTGAAATTATAGCCACTGTAGAACAGGGCTCCCAGTTCAGGCATCCAGCTTTTTTGTAGTCTGCTGAAACGAACAGGTCTGAATCGCTCCGCTTCTCTCAGAAACCCGCGTTTGGCTAGAAATATGTACTTCTTTTCGCCAAATATCCAATCATCGAATGCGGCAGTTTGGTGGACTTCATTTCCGTCCTCGTCAAAGCGGGATAGAATCCAGGCCAGGACGTAGAGGAAGGATTCTAGATCGTGGCGATACCATCTCTGCGTCAGGGGTTCGTCCCGGAAGAGATCGAGAGCAAGGAAAGGGTAAGTCCCAACAGTGGATGGCCTGATACCCAACACTCTTTCCCCGTCTCGGACTTGGATAGCGAGATCCAGGTCAATTAGGACGCCACGTTGAGGGTTGGTCTCGTCCACCATCAGGTTATTGATACTTATATCCCGATGGAGAATGCCTGCTTTCTTATACAAGCTATGGTGTGCTAAAACAAACTGTCAGCGTGCTGAATTGGGATCCAGCCGGCTACTATTACCGGAAATCAAGGATTTGAATGCAGCCGCAAAATCATCTTCATCAACCACTCGATACAGTGGGATGCAAACTGGACCTGTCACTTGAACGTGCAGTTCTCGGTCGACATAATCAATACCAACCTTCAGACCGAGTTGTTTCCGATGCCCATCTGAAAGTTTTCGCGGAGAACTGTACCTGTAAAGCGTTGCTATTCCTTCAACATTGAACTCCTGAGCGCGACGGAATAAAGCGATCTCCAAGGCTTGCGAGGTCGATTGCCATGAAAACTTAATCACCGCTGCTTCTGGGATCACGGTTTCCTCCCCCGCCTCCGTCACTTCATCGGTTGTTCGCCCGTCGGGGGCAGTAATCACCTTGAATACAGTGGTTCCACGGCCATCTAGCTCTGATGTAATGTGCAGCGTCTTGGAGATAGTGAACAGAGAACGCTGAACAACGAGATAACGTTGCAGCACAGACCCAAAAAGTTCAACATCTTTAACGCCTGATTGCTGAAACATTGGTTCGAGTCCCAGCTCCGTGTTGTTAGCCAGACAGAGAGACATGAGGCAGCGTATGAGGTCGGGAAAATCGCGATCGATATTGCATTCATGAGTGAAAACCCCTCCCCCCCGATCAAAGCACCAAAAAGACGCAAACGATCCATTAAACAAGATGCCATGAACGCTTTGGCGATTTCCAAGAGAACACATGACTTTTTTGGCGTAGCGCACGAATCTTTTCGCAGAATGGGGTAGCGCGTCTCGGACAGATGACTGAAGGTGACTGGGACTTTCTCTAGGATCGACCTGCTCCGACCGCCCTGGAGCTCGGGACCCCTGTCCGGCATCGGTATGTCCTAGCGCAGTGCGTCGAGCTTCGACGACTACAACCGCCAACACATCAGCCCATCGCCAAGTGGACAATTTCGAGACAGGAACAAGAACAATGGGATATTCGTCATCTGGCGAAGGTTGTGCGCGTAGCTGAACAGTCCCCAATGAGAAGCAACGTTCAGAGTGGACATCATCCAAGTCACCTCGGACGCATTGTTCAACAATATGATTAAAAAGGTCTCGAACAGCGCCTTCTTGTTCCCCATTCTCCCCTAGGGACGAAACGAATTCACGTTTCAGGTGTTGATATCTTGGACTTTGAAGCAAAGCCGACACATCAAACCCAGAGAGGTATGTATCCGTACTACTGAAAAGTGCATTGCGATAATGATGGAGGTCGACTGGGTGATAAGTGATCTCAGGCGGTTCGGGCAAGCTGCCCTCAGATACTGGCTCGGGAGGGATAGATGATACGATTGGCATCGCCAGCCCTGGCGATGGCGGTGATGATCGCGCGTTGCAAACCGTTTGGTTTCCCGTGTGGTGCTTCGTCTGAACTGTGAAGGAGTGATACTCAGTAAGAGCTAACGCTGTGGTGGCTTGCAAAGCCGAGCCCCGTAAACCAACTTAGAATGTTGTCGCCTTCAGTATTGTAACGACAGGCATTCTACACCAGAACATACCATCTCGATGTCTTGTGTTGGAAGGCTTGCTGGAGACCCCTCCTTGCATTCCGGATCGTTCTTCACGTCAATTCTCCAGACCACATTCAGATCACCTGCTGCAGCCTAACGCAAACGGAAACCTGAGTATGTTGGTCCTGTAAACAGGGTACAACAAGTTGGTGTGTCCGATGCCGATGTCTAGCAGCCCGAAATCAAACATCGCTGTCCAACGGCCATGGCCAATCAATCATTCCTGGATCACGTTGCAAGCCCCTTGCAGTGAGTCAGATAGAATACTAGCCGAGATTATCGAATTCTTAGGTGTAGCGCGTTCATTGATTCGACATCTGCTTATGAGGATTCCGATGTCTCTAGAATATGTCATTCACTGGGCCACCACGTTTTCTCCAGCATTTCCCAGTAGCCAACATGACTGATCCAGTGTTCCTCATATTGCGGCCATATTTAGAGGAAGTGTCTAAATATGTAGTGGTGTCAAGGGTTCGATTCACCTTGGGTGTCCACCACGGCCGCGTACGAAGTTTCATATCACAATGTAGCTCACTCGTCCTTCACAAGAAGAGTGCCCCCAGTCAAAAAATAGTAAGTGGGATTTCACGAGCTATGCTAAAAGCCTCTGGTACATAGGTTTCATATGTTTACCACTATTGAGGCGGTTGCGCAGAAGATTTCTTGACAGTCCTTCCAGGAATGCTAGGTGTCTCTTTGCACTCACACTCAACCGACGCAGCCCACAAGATGGAGCGTCTCCGCCTCAAACAGGTTCATTTCCCACCGTGCAGCTGCATTCCCGATTCCCTTCAATTCCATTAGACCGCATTTTGCGAACTGATGTGTCAACCCCAACTTTTAGAGGACCATTGCCGTCGTCCGGCGGGATTCTTCTCGAAAGCATCCGGGGCCGGCTTCAAAAGTATCACTATCGGCCAGTAGCTTCACTCCAGCCTAATCACGTTAGCACGCTCACACTATGTGGGCCCAGCCACTGGCTAATACCTTGTATGGGGTTCCTGTTTGGATCATCAACATATAGTTCGGGAGTGTCAGTTGATCCAATTATGGGGAATGAAGTCGGTATAACCTCCACATCGAGATGTGGATGTCACAGTAGATCTTATGTGTTGACGAAACGGACTGTCGTCGACATGACATGATCCCTGCACTGGGCTGGACTCGTATACCAGGACCAATGCCAGGCCCCGATCGCTATGCGAGGTACCCATCACATCGGTGATCTGGTACATTCTCAAACCCTGAATGACAGGTCCTTTCATTCTTTGCTTTACATGAACCTTCGCTGGTCATTCTTGGTTTCGCAAACGAAGGGTCCCTCCTCTACATCAAATCCTCTAGGATTGTTCGAACGGGACACATGCAGGCGGTCCCATCGGCCAAATCCACTTTGCTATTGGCTGCTGACAATGTACTCCCGTACACCAGAACCGTATTCAATCCATCGTAGCCGCAACACGTCGATATGTCATCAATTAACATGGCACCATTCAACTTTGCCAGTGCATGAGCTTCCACTGCACCGATGGTCAGTAATTGATAACAGATGCCCTGCAAGTCCGGCCAATTACATACTCGATACCTCAAACTCGTCGGGACTGGAATATGTCGCCAAGATTTCCACCAGAACAAGCGTAAGGCAACAGTCACATTAATGGCACCGTAACAGGTTCTCAAGTAGAACTACCCAAAAAAACCGTGACAATTTTCCCGGACTCTGAAGCTTTCTTGGCCACGACCGCTGGCAAGTGGCAGGATCCGAGTGACGCTTGCGCAACGCGAAAAAACAACCAAGTCGCAAGGTGGCGCAATCCCATATCTCATGCAACCCCAACTCAAGGCCCAGCAAACGCCAGCTACATGCGCGATGTAGGCCATGAGAAGCCGCTCTGCGCCCACTTCAATGCCGGATGACAGGTATCAGGACACAGTCAAAAGTGCATCAAAGGGGACACGGCACAAGCGGCTAGATTTGCCCTTCCCCAGAGGCTAGTCCATCGGGCGAAATAGCCCCGAGCACCTTATTCCTTCCTCAGCCTCCTTTAGTACAATAGGAAAACACATTTATGCTGAGATGGTCGACTAACAAATTAATGAATCGATCGATTGCTCGTCGTGAATGATAGTTACAGATGAACTGGTCCGTACATGATTAATTACATGCTTCACAATCTCTTCATAATACAGGAACAATCAGATGTCCTTCCGAAATAGAGGCATCACAGGATTCAGGGTCTACGTAAAATCCTCAACAAACCTACCCCATTTTTCAATAACAGGGCGCACTATCATATCCCATTCCTTGCCCTTCAGCCTACCATTTTCTATTTTAGTAAAGGTGAAAATTTCTTTATGAACCTGACCACCTATGATTCCAAACACTCGTGAGCAAACAACAAAAATCCAGACGAAATTTCTTCTTACAGTCAGAGCATGGCACTCTTTGAGACTTGTTTGCTGATGATGATTCTCTGCGAATGTGCGGTGGCACCGAGGGAGCACCATTCCGTGTTTTAAGGAATTCGGGTCGTAGATACACCTTGTTAACCACCAGGTCTGACAGCTCGAGATGAATCAATCCTGGTTCATGATTCACGTGGGGAAATGAATTATTCGCCCTGGTTTCATGTTGGCAGTCAGGGGGAACTTACGTTCCAAACGATGACAATGTTTTCCTTTCTCTCCGGCTAAGACACGCCCCTTCAGTAAGCTTGGCCCGGTGTCTCCATTGTCAACGACGCTTCCGGGCCACCAGCCTCGGAGAACGACTTCTCTGGACCCACACTGTTTCGACCACTGATCAAGCCTCTTAACAAGATTCTCGGCTCTACCAACTTTTATGTGGATCTCCTTTGGTGTTTTTGGATCTGCAGGATGGTCTCATGAGTACCAATTATAATGGACACAGCATAACCGAACTCTTCCATACCCCTTATCTCGTAAGCGTATATGTACCCCGGTTTATCACTAACGGATATGGGGTTCGTCATCTGGTTCATTAAGTTTGCTCGTGTGTCATCATCCAAATACGAGGGGATCCAATCTTAGCCATTGTTCGGCATCAAAAATTATACAATAACTACATGCGTATAAGATGACTCACCACTGAATCCTACCCAGTTTCCTTTTATATTATGACCAGACGGCTGGACGACTTCTTTGATATGTTGAAAGCAGTATCTCTGGAATTCTCCAGCAGGGAAGATAGAAGGATGAGGGGCTTTAAGCATCCGCGTGCAACGCTTCCCAGCTTTGGTGACTCCACTGCACTGATATTCACTACCAGAACGACCCGAGCTAGATGGTGCCGGTGTGGGGGGAGCAGAGGAAGCTCGATGGTGACCGGCTTGACTGGAAGGCGGGCTAAGGTTCAATGACGGTCGAGGCGGTCTAGAACCCGCTGGAGGAAAAGCGCTAGGAGTTGGAGAAGACCCGTAGAGAAATGAGGGTGTCGAGTGCGACGGATGATGAACGACGATTGGGGGCGAGGAGGCAGCGTGGAAATCAGACAAAGTAGTTGCTACATTATTGTTAGGGACGGGCATGCTCATTGGAGGGTGTGAAAGAGCAGGGAAATCATAAGGAGCTACGGCTGCTGGAGGTCGTGAAGGTCGAGGGGGTGCAGGGAGCGACGGTGAAGGTTGGCCTGATTGACCATGCCCAGAATTAGGGCTCGAATCCCTCCTCAACTTAAGCTTGAGGCGGCGGAAACGCCTAGTAATTTCATCCATAAATCCCCCGTCGTCCATGTCGTTTAGGGGTGCCATGACTGGGCCAGGGGAGTCTTGGGAGACCCGCACCAAGAGCGGAGCCGCAAACAATTGCAGTACTGCCACAACAACGCGATTGTATAGATTATGTAATCGAGCGTGGGCAAGCTTACTTCCTGGTAGCATCTCGCATGGCCTCGCTTCTCGATTCGCACCTTCCTGCACACCTGATACGTGGCCCTTGAAGGTGCCCCGCCAAAGCACTCAGTTGGTTGTCGTTCAAAACTGCGCTGCGCGGGGGGTCAGTCCGCGGTTCGCCTCTATCCACCACAAACTTCATTCTCCGATCCACCCTCCTTGGACTAATCTTCATTCGGCGGTGCTCATGGCTTTATATGTCTCATTTGTGACTGCCTGAATGCCTTCGGGCTACTATAGGCTAGCTCCTCCTCTGCTATCCCGCTGTTTTGAGGATGCCTTTCCAATCTGTCCGTGCTGGGTGCTCTTGACTTCTTCTGTCTACGCTCCATTT
Source organism: Cantharellus anzutake (assembly GCF_015039405.1). NCBI lineage: Eukaryota > Fungi > Basidiomycota > Agaricomycetes > Cantharellales > Hydnaceae > Cantharellus > Cantharellus anzutake. The sequence continues at coordinate 1,706,214 of NW_024066951.1, forward strand.
TTGGCCGTATGGTACCAGGTCCCAGTCTGTGGAGGCTTTCCAGGACTTCGCGGCCCACGCCCCCAGCCTCTCCACGGTTGGTGCTTTGACATCAGAGAATGTTGTAGGTGCCAGTTTTTAACAACAGAGAGGTAGAGGATAATCGATCCAACCCGGCCTCAGTTCAAAAGCCTAACATGGAATCACTGTTCGCCGGATTCAATCATGTCGAGGATATATAGATGCTGTTGAAACCGATCCTTCCGTACCTACGGCACGCCCGTTTAAGAATCAATCTGCGATCTCCGCTGTCCGAGAATCAAACATCAAAATGACTTGAATGTTTATTCTACTAACTGGTCATTCACTAGATCCACTATCGACCCAGCCATTTTCCCATTGCAATCGATTAGACAATGAGCCCTATGCTGACGTCCCTCCAGTTCAACAGTGTACCAAGAACTGAGGCACTCTCATGAGTACGTTAAGGTGAATTGCAACATGGGCCACGCTCAGACTCAGATGCAGTGATCTCCAATCACATCATAAGTACGGCCCAGATAATTCCGTCAACGTCATTGATATCATATTTCTCCTTCTTTGATCGCATCCTAGAGAGGGCTTGTTCTTGCCTCAGCCACGGTAATACCTCATCATACAGATTCCTAGGAACATTCTGTCTTAGATTTTTTGGAGTACATTTATTATGCACGGTCCAAACAGTTCTGTCTTCAGCTTCGATACAGTGGCAGAGGCAATGACAACGAAGGGCTCATGAGGAATATTACTTCGGAAGATGTAAGTTCCTTCTCCGGACGTCATCGCTGGGAGATAAGGGATCAAGCGCGGGACGAGGTCCGATACTGAGAATCGCAGGTTATACTAACAACCCTGACCCCTCGAGGCCACGACAGCTTTCGAAAACCCACTTCCAAAGATCCTTCGGGAAAAAGGCCGCTCCAGGACTCCGGTTGGACAAAACTGATCTGATAGAAAAGGTCGGAAATATGTTTCAGCATTGTTTGTGGGGTCCATTGTCTCATCTGGCCATGTCTCAGGTTCACCATCTGGAAGTGGAGGTTGGCGAAACTGCAAGAGGTAGGCAAGGCAAAAAGCGTAGTGTTCCTAATCGTGGAAGAATTATTCCTGTACAAGTCGAAGATGAGCAGCCATTCTTCCTGAGCGAATTTTGCCTCTGATGTCATGAATCTATAGGTCCCACCGTGGGAGAGATTGCGCCACTGCGTCCTCCACTGACTCAAATGAATGCCTTGCTTCCCTGTCAACCTCTAGCTCAACTGCAGTGTCGATCCTGGCCCCTGAGGTGAAATCCTACGCACGAGACTACTTCGTCATGAACTATAGCTACAAATGAACTTAGATAATTAATCCCATGCGGCACGATGTCTATGCGGGATCCCAGCCTTAAAGCACAATCTCTTCGTGATAGTCCCAGAGTTAGGAAAACAAAAACAGGATCTGGGGCTCTAAATGAATTCCTCCACAAACATACTACCCCACCTTATGTGTGGTGAGACAATGTTCCGTATGTGAGAAAAAAATGATGATACATGCACAACGAGATGGGTACTTGCCATTGTAGCTCACACTCGCCGAGGGGGGAAGCGTCAGGAGCTGGTGAAGACCCACAGAGAAGTGGGGTTATCTAGCGTAGCAGTTGAAGAATGCTGCTAATTGAGGGTAACAAAGAAGCGGGGGGGTGGTCGCTGCGTTGACATCGCCAACGTCATGACCGGCCGGCCGTTGTCGCTACGGGAGGACGCGAGGAATGAGGGATAACAGGGGGCGACCAGGAGTTTCAGTTTGATCGGCGACGACGAGGATGACCAGAGTCGGGGCTTGAATCCCTTTGCCATTTAATTAAGACTGAGGCTGTTGAAGACCCTGGTCAGATCATCCCCGTCTACGTCGCTTCGGGGTGTCATGATACGATTGAGCCCCCGAGTGCTAAGAGGCCCAACCTCTTTATAGAGGCTGGGACCCTGCCATCCCGCCCTGCATCTCTGGAGGCTGGAATCTTGCCTAACACCGCTGCCCGCCGAAGGGCACAACATTTCCAAGCGCCTCGATAGTGCAGTCTGAAAATTTAGGTCCTTCGAGACTCTGACACTTGCTGTGCATTAGGATCTCGTCTCTTAGGAGGAAAAGAAGTGGTATCAATAAGCAACTACATGTAAAACCAATTGTCATTCTCCGAGGCCACCTCCTATAACATCAGTATTTCAAATCAAGATCAGCCAAAATGATCTAGTCGTAAGACATGAAAGTGGGAAAGCAATTAAATGTAATGGACAAAGAAGAGGTGAAAAATTGCGCTCCACAAAGAGGAAACAAAGAGAGGAAATTACACCTTAAACCAGATAGCAACCAGTGGATCCTTTCAAGTCCAACGCAAAGGAAGATAACGCATCCCACAACGTGAATCACCCAACAACAACACCGAGCTCCTTGAGGGATTCTCTGAACGCCAAGGCTCTCCCGCGAGAATAGTTAAGGTAGTCGAATTCCCCAACACCCCCAGCAAGAACGTCGTCCCTTGCCTGAACGAGTCCCCAAACTGCCCATTGTGCGAGGATAGCAGGCACCCAGACTCGTACTTGCTCTTCAAGCTCAATAATATCCTGTTCTTTCACTTCCCCTTCTATAGCAGTCACAGATGTCTCGGGTGAAGTCATGGGGGCGGGAGATGTAATGAGGGATGAAGAAGAAACGCCGTTCTTCCCAGTCGAATATTGTACGGGGGATAGGTACGCGCGATAGAAGTTACGACGCTCAGCTTCGGACGGGTATAATTCGGGATTTACGACATGGGGAGTATCACTGTGGTAATTCGCTGTCCATTCAAGGAAGTGATTAGCAATGTCGCACGCAGCAAGATTGGGGCCAGCATATTCAAAATCGACCACGATGATGTTATGATGATCTGGTTGCCCCTTACGGGGACGAGCAAGTCGAAGCAAGTTCCCGCACTGAGCATCGTTATGAGCAAAGACTCGTGGACTGCGCTTGTGCGTTTTCTCCCACTCCTTCATCCACGCCATGTAAGCCGTCCACTCATGAACGAGTCGCGGCAGATCAATGTCATTCTTGAGATTCCACCAAGGGTGTGAAGAGTCGAATCTGGCGATCGTGAAATTCTCAATAACAAGATCGAGAGCTTCGGCAGCTGGCGCTAACCAATCCCTGAAATTCTTAACCGATAGAATGTCTTGGCAACCCCGGCGCTCGCCCCACACGACGGGGATATCCACCCAGTGGAGTTCCTTCATACGACGGGCAATCCATCTACTAGTTTGTGGGTCCCTCAAGTCATTCGCAGTCAGTGCGGACGACTCGAGATATTCCTCGACGCGCCCGTTCACAAAGGTACCGAAGACGCGTGGTCCGATCTTGTATACCGATGAGAGCACGTGCAACGTCCGCAGCTCATGGGGCCGGGAAATAAGCGCAGCAGAGGATGGACCGTAGATGCGAAGCAGGATGGTGCGAGGACCCACAGCACCCGAGGTGGAGTATGACACAAAGAACACGGCATTCGTGAAGGATCCAGCAGCTTTGGTAATCTTCACGCCAGAAGAATCAAGAAGAGGCGAATGCCAAGATGGCACGTGTAGTTCGTCCCGAAGGAGGTGCAAAAGGTCCACAGTAAATTGGGGTGACTTGTAGCGTCTGCAATATGTCAGCAATAAGAGAAGTTAAGTTAGTACTAAAACAACATGGAATACGAAGAGAAGAACGGCACAGGTTCAATGCACAATCGGGATCGACGATGCGACGAGGATCAACCCTATCCTGCAATTGGGCCCATTCCGCATGAGAACGGCGGCCGTAGAAAGAACGACAACCCACCTCGCATCAAGTCTCACTTCCGAGTGTTGAAGTCCTTGTACTTTCATTTCATCCCCCTGATCTGCTCTTGGCATAGCGCCTGTGGAGCTGACGAATGATTCGACGGAAGACTTGGATCTGAGGGCAAGGTGCGGCCGGGTTGGCTTCGGCGCGAGGGTGGAAGATGATGAAGTAGTGAGAATCGATGTGGAGGACATCGCTACTGTCTTAGAGGACAGAAAATTGATGAGCTTTGAGACGATAAGACGGGTGTCGCAGAACGAGAGCATTATAAAGTAACACACAATGGAGAATATTGCAAAGGTGGATCGGTTGTTGGCTGAGAGAAAAGGAAAAGACTGTCAGCTTTGCTGCCCCCTTATAAGCAAGACGGTGATTTGGTGGTGGTGTGTTCACAAGTCGTCAGATCAGGGGTAAGAAAGCGGTTGTGTTCGTCAGCACAGCTTTTCATTTCACCCCCCACTAATTTAATTCCGGCTCACACGACTTAAATTGGGGTTATACGTGAACAAAGTTCTATTTCGCTTTGCAAACAGATCTGCACAAGAACCCAAACATGGAATCTACCTAGCGATGAAGAAGTCTAGAAGAAGAAGTCTAACAGTGCAAATAAAGATAAGAAGATAACACAAAGAAGCTAAATGTCCGGTGGGGGTGGGGTCATGCGGAGCTCAAGCGTCCTCTTCTTCGCTCGTGGCCTCGGCCGTCTCGTCGTCAGCATCCGCATTTGAGGTCCGGTTTGCAGGCATCCCTGAAGGGACAAAGTTGAACTGACCATCCGTCGAAGGCACGAAGACCATCTCAACGGCTTGGCTTCCGCCAGTCGTCAAGTTGCCAGCAGTGAGAGTAGAAAACGCAGTGCTCTTAACGCAACCAGGTAAATGTTGAGTCTCGCTAGCATTCCACAAAGGACGCAAAATGCCCGTAAGCTGGTTGTATGCCAAAACTTGGCTTACAACAGTAGGTGCGGTGAAGTTACGGCAAGGTTGGGCAGTAAGCGCAGAGGGAGAGGACGAGGTACTGTTATAAGTCGCACACATCACCGAGAGAGTATTGTTGTTGATGATAGGGATAGCAACCATAACCGGTATTGTCGTAGAGTTGGCGCAAGTCGGGTTGTTAAGCTGGTAAGGTAGCTTAGCGAGGAACATGGTAGCTGGCGTAGTATCAGACGCGTCAATCTGATATGCGAACGACTGAGGACCAGAGCCACTAGTGACATATGCCGCACTAGGGAGGGGTTTCCCAGCAAGAAGAGCGCCGATCTTTTCACCACCGACGCTACTAATGGTTGACGTGAGTATGTCGATGATGCCTCCAACACATGGAAGGCCGCTAAGCGCTGGAGCCAACTTCTGCAACAACGGGCCCACTGGAGCCAAAATGTCCGCAATGGGATCAAGAAGTCCCCTAGTCTGAAGATGGTGATACGGGGTCGTCTCGACGTCTAGCGAAAAAGAAATCATGGGACGACTGTCGTGCTAGAGAACAGGCGTTTAGTAACGATGAGCAAAATCCAAGCAACTTGATACATACTGAGTGGACAATGTAGGTCCCCTCTCGCTTGTCATGATGATGATGATGATGATGATGATGGTGGTGTCCATGGTCGCGTTCGTGAATGTGAACGTGCTTGTGTACGTGCTCATCGTGATGATGATGGTGGTCACGTCGGTGGACATGGACATGCTCATGAAGATGCTCATCATGGTGGTGATGATGAGGAGTACGCTTGTGATGATCGTGGTCGTGGTCGTGGTCGTGGTCGTGGTCATGACCGTGATCGTGGACATGCTCATGGTCATGAACATGATCGCGCTTCAAGCTCCAGGACTGAGCTTTATTTGCACTTGGCACCTGAACCCACAAATGATAAAACATTAGAAAAAAAGAAAAAGATGTATGAACCGAAACATCACTCACTGCGCCATTACGAACACGCATGCCGCGAAGCGTTTGGTGGGGAGCACCTTCAAATATCATTTGCTGGCCAGCAGGTAGAGCAGCAGCCTCGACAGCGATTAAGGCAGCCAACGCCCCAGTGGTCAAAGATTGCGAGAAGCGAACCATTTTGAAGTCAAGTGGATAGAATCGAAGATGAGTAAGTGTAGATGTAGGCAGGAGTTGTGAAGCAACCGACGAAGGTGATGATGATGGCCCTAGGGAGGCAGAAAACGTCCCGCTTTTATGCTTTGGGGAAGAGTAAGTCGCTCAGAGTTTCACTTTGGTTTAGTCTGGCATCATTGAGGTCTCACCCAGGGCGACGCCAAGTTCGACGCAGTTAGAAACAGGAACATTTGAGACATGTCAAACTGTAGGACTCAAAGTCTCAGTCGGACCAGTCAGAGCAGTCAGAGCAGTCAGAGCAGTCAGAGCAGGCTGAATGAGCCTGGAAAGGGAAGATCAGAGATGACCACCTGGTTGCGTGGAAGTCATAGAGGCTGGAGTCCTGCCTATGGTTGCGTTGGCCGATCTATCTGTGGGCAGCTGCAAATCGGGCGATGATCACCGCGAAGCAATTTGCATCCGTCGAATCCACTGGCATTGAATGATTGATCAGCGCAAAATCAAGTTCTACAGTATTTCTCCCAGATACAACGAAAGGATAGGTAGAGTCCTGCAGCCGCGAATAGGCTACGTAAAGAAATTGTCTGCTTGAAATGGAAAAGGGGGGAAATAGTGCACTAGTAAGCGAATATGGCAGTGATTGAAGAGATGGTGAAAACGAGCCCGAATTATGGTACAATTAATTGGAAACCAGACGGACGGCTCTCCCACAAAAGCAGTGACCACGAGAAATTCTGCAGGTGGAGGAACGTCGCCGAGAATGTAATGAATCGTGAATGACATCGAGAAAAATGTACGTGAGACATTAATGGTGAATAGTAGTTGATATGGTGGCTTGGTGTGAAAGTGAGCAACCAAGACGGACAAATAGAAGGTTGTTATGCGCAACGCAATGGAAATTCTGACGGCTTGAACTTGAAGCCTAGGGCACCCAACGAAGCGGAAAGACAGAATCAGGTTAAGTATTATACTGGAGGTTGTTTGTCTCCTTCATTGCAGACGGACGGACGAATATCGGTCAAGAAGTGGCTAACATGATCGCTAGCGATAACAGCAATGCACAGCTAAGGAAGGAGGGGAAATGAATTTGTATTGGTCAGCCGATCCACATGATGTGATTATCACCTACCATCGCTGAGAAGGCAAGTAGTGAGGAACAAAGAACCCACACAGTCTTGCAGGTGAAAAACTCAGTGAGAATTGTGCAGAGCTGTGAACGGCCATCAGCACTTACCGAAAGGGATGCGGCCAGAGCGGCCAGGACAGATTCTCGGAGCTGAATGTCCTGGATCTCGTGCAGTGCACCCCAATCCACGGTATGGGGGTCGATTGCTGAGTTGAGGGGTAGGAGCTTTGCCCATCTCATGACAAAGACTGTATTTGAGATGGTGATGCCCACCGAGCATCCCGTAAAGCGAACGAAGAAGAACATAGAGTTCCCATACGTCAGTTTCTTGTCTTGGAGGGTATGAGTCAGGAGATCATTGGGGAGCTTGAGGAGGAATGCGAAACCACACCCAACCACCACCGCCAGAGTGACAGAGACGGCGTCGGAAGAATGATAGTCCAGTGTAGCAAAACATCCTAAAGTCGCCGTAATAATTAATGTGATCGTGCAACAATGGGAAGAGCACGAGTACGTACCGATCCCGATAGAGCACACGCCAAGCCCGAATGTGATTGGGTACAGAAGAGAATGATGAAAGCGGTTCTGGAAAATGGCTACGACTGCGCAAAAGCCGGCCGCCACAGCGGAAAACCCCAATACACGGGCACCAGCCTCCTTTGCGTTCATGCCCAGGACTCCCTAGAACGTGTCTGTGAGGATCAACGGGAAACAGAGTCAAACACGACGTACTTGGTAATAGATGACAAGAAAATATGTGACAGTTGTGTACCCGTAAGTTTGAAAGAAAGAGAACACCATTATTACCACTGCATGCGGGGTCTTAGCAAACATCTCCCTTGCACCTGCAGCAGTTCACTTACCGATGGTAGGATCCCTAAAGTATGAGGCCGGAATGACACCATTTACAGCACCAAACGCTTCGTACAATAGTGCAATAAGTAGCGTCGCGAAACCACCCAAGAACACGGGAAGAGTTGTCAGACTTTCCCCTACAAAAGATCAGTCAACCGAATCAACACGAGGGAAAGTACCTACAGCCATACAAAGGCGCAAACGTGAGACCCAGAAGGAAAAGAATTGTTCCACATGTCAGGAGAGTGCTGAATCAACAAGCAATCCCATGGTTAAGGAGTGCTTTCGCATCATGCAACCCGGAACTCACAGTCCAAGAAGATCTAACTCGCGCAGCATAGAATTGATTCCACGGCCTTTCTTCACCTTTTCATCATCGTCATCTAGGGGAACTTTGTATAGAATGAGAGATCCCAAGATCACGGCAACGCCGGCGATGGGAATATTGATCCAAACTAGATAGCGGTAATCTTTTAGTACGGAGATCTGCCAAATGTAGACAGTGGGAGAATCTCTCACAGCTCCAATGCCAAAGGCGATCTGTGGGGGGGGGGGGGGGGGCGGACCATCAACCGAAGTACATTTATCGGCTCGAAATCAAATTAAGTAGCGAACCTGTGCTGAATGCGCCCCCTATTGCCGGCGCGGCGGCTGCTGCGAAGATCCATGTACCGCTCTGGAAAAATGTGCATTGTGGCTTTTGATCTTCGTAGACAAGGCGGGTCATCACGGTCCACACGTTTGTGACAATACCCCCGGCGGCTGCTCCCTAATCGCAACGGAGAAAAGTTCAGGATAGCAATCACCGGTGATAGAACTGCTACGTACTTGAAATGCTCTATAGATCACCAAACTTGTCATGTTATGCGCGCCACCGCACAGGCCAGAAAACAGCGCAAACTGCAGGACAGAAAATAGCAGAGTTGCCTGGACATTAGAGCATCATAAGTGACGCTCTTGATGTTTCAGCAGCGCGAGGCCATTTACCTTGATTCCGAACAAACCCACCAGCTTCGGGAAAAGGGGCTGAACGACAGTCTGCATTGTAGGCGTGTCGGTAGCTTTCAACATGGGCGTGCGGCGTAGGCTTACTTGGGCGATGAAGTATGACGACGATACCCACGGATACCATGCGCTTGACCCATGGAGGTCAGCAGCCATGGTAGGCAGTGTAGTTGATACAATAGTCTAGAAGCGACGCGATTGGTGGCATGAGGACGCATACATTGACTGCACAGAGATAATACACAGACACCATCCGCAGTTGCAAGAAACAGGCACAGCGAAAGACTGGAAAGGGAAGCGAATAAGCATACGGAGATCCGGAAGCAGTCGGATGAAGCAAGTACCTGAGAAGGGCTAAGAAAACTTTATAGGCATTCAATCCAAAACGATAACTTGGGGGAACAACTGTAGTAATTGTAGCTAAGGTGAATTTCAAGTGGGGAATCAGACAACTCCCATTCACATAGAATCAAGGCGGCGTGATGAGGGACCAATGCGCATACCAGCATCGTTCACTGTTTCTTCGTCATCCGAGTGAAGGGAGGGCGCCCCGGACGTCGGGGGATACCGGGAACTGCATGAGGGTGCAAAATTGCGTTCTGGTCTGTTAGGATTTGATTGGCGTGGGTAAGAGAGACTATCGCCTTCTCGTCACACATTAGGTGCAAGTCAAGGGTTCAAGATGAACGGAAGCCAAATTTTAAAGAGTTTCCAAAGCTTAGACTCGCAGAGGGCGACGAAAGCGAAGTAAGGGGCGTTGATGAGAAAGCGGGCGCTGAGGGGCTGATGGGAGACATTCCTAGGCTATTTAAGTGCTGCCGACGAGATCCAGAACGCCCGCTTGCTCTTTCCGCCACCCATAGAGTTGTTATGACAGTCTGAAGCCATCACGAACATGCAACACAACAATGCTAACAAAAAACCAAAAGTTTAAAGAAATTCGCAAGTCAATTACGAATTATTCTGTGGAATACAGCAATTTTCTTATTATTCCGCCGAAGGGGACTTGGAACCGAGCTCGGTAAGCTAACGCGCGGTAGAAAGTAGGCGCTAGGCGGTGAGATAAACCGCGATCGCAGGAAGAAATGGAGGCGGAAGATACCCCCGGGACGCATCAATGTCTAATGACCGGTAACTGGACATCGTCGGAGACAGCGCCCATAAACATCTGAAAGCAGCAATTGGCCGGACCGTCGGCCGCCGCAATTGTCGGGGGTGCGAGCTTTGGATGGGGCGTCGATGAGAAGCCAGCATACGGATTTAGGGAGAAGTGTTGATGCGGAGTTAATGAATCATCCCCGAGTCCAATTGAGTCGATGTCTCCTCGAAGAAACAGACATTGAGACAAATGTGCAAATAGAGAACATTGACGGAAAAGTCATTGGATTGGAGAAGGTACGTATGGTTGCTGACGGCAACGGGAATCGGATTACGCAAAGAAAAAAACTGATATACTAGTGAGCTGCTGAAACAGAGCCCATGTATAACGTACATTCTTCTACAATATATGCCCTCGCCCAGAAGCAGCTTTCTTTTTCCTCCGCTGGCTTGCGACAGCGTCGTCCTCGGGTTGATCAATCGAAGAAGCGCCATCAGATTTACTCTCACCTGTTCGAGTAAGAGCGGAGAGCGGAATTAGCTCAATACTTGAAGAGGCAGTTGAATGATTGGAACTTGGCAGGGTGCAACTGGACTGCCTCAACGGGGCCTTGTCATGGCATCCTTGAGCCGTCCTAACCAGCCCAGCCAACCTCCTCCGCCACCTGTCCGAAACGCAGGGGGGCATCGGAGTCCATGAAGACGAACAAACAGGCAAAGAGACTCACTGTTGTTAAGCTGGTCCTCCAATGGCTGTGTCTCCTGTGACTCGGCTGAAGAATTCGTCGTATTTGAATGGGATGAAGTCGATTCGGTTGTCGGTGGGGAACTTGGTGTAGATGATGACCCTGATGTTGATGACGTACGCCCCTCCAGTTCATCAGCAAACTGCTTCAGAATCTCCCTTTGACGGGACGTCAATGATCTACGGACACGCGTTAGAATCCAGCCACGCGCCAAGAACAAATTTTGCAATACCGAGGCAATTGTACGGCAAATGAAACATAGAGATCTCCCTTGTATCCATCGCGTAAGTGAGGAACACCACGACCTTTTAGAATAGCTTCCTCGCCAGGCTGAGTCCCTGCTGGTACCTGTAATTCAACCTCGCCATCAAGTGTTGGGACGCGAACACGGCCCCCCAGCAACGCAGCGTGCAACGGGATTTTTGTCTGATGGAATAGATTCATTCCTTGTCTACGGAACTGCTTCGAGGGGACCACATGCACGCGAACAATAAGGTCTCCCGGACTACCTCGGCCTGAGAGAGGCATGTCACCAGACCCCGTCACTCGAATTGCGGCCCCATCTTCCACGCCTGGGCGAAACATTGACTAATCAGACACAGGATCATGGGAGATTGGGGGATGCATACGGACCTGGTGGCACCTGGACTGTGACCGACCTACGCTCCTTCACTTTCCCTATTCCATCGCAAGAGTTGCACTGTGAGCCCTTTGGCAGTATCTGGCCTGTGCCTTGACAGGCTGTACAGGTAGCAGCCATTTGAAAACCGCTGGAGATGACAAAAGTTCGGGTCCCCGTCCCACCACACACCCCGCACCGGGCTTTCTGAGCACCCTTCTTCAAACCAGACCCGTCGCATGTATGACAATCCACTATTGGGGTAACATTGACCGTTTTCGTAGTGCCCTTGCATGCCTCGGTAAAGCTCACGGTCAACTTCGCCTCTAAGTTTCCGCCCTTTGAAGCCTCACCACGAGGCCGTCCTCCACCACCGAACTGGCCACCAAATAGTGTTTCAAGAATGTTCTCGGGCGCAGATCTACCACTCGCACGACCAAATGGGTTAAGAAAATCGTCGAACCCATTGAAACCAGCCCCGAATGGATTCTGGCCACCGAACGCGTTGGGATCGAACCCTTGCTGCTGAGAAGCAGCACCGTATTGGTCGTACGTGGCGCGTTTTTTCTCGTCGCCAAGGATCTGACGAAACGACAATTGAGTATTGGACTAGAGAACGCACAACAAGCGCATACATCCCAAGCCGCTTGTATCTCTACAAAACGATCTTTTGATTTCGGATCTGGATTAGTGTCTGGGTGGTGCTTTCGAGCAAACTACGACCATGTGTAAGCACTGACGCGCATCAGGCGACGTAATCAATACCTCATAATATTTTTTCTTAATGTCAGCCGGGCTGGCATCTCTCGGTACCCCCAACACTTGATACGGGTCTTTTGTTGAGTTGGGTCTACTTGAATGGAATTTTCTCTATGATGTTCCATTCCTATTAGGAATCGTGCACGGATGAGTGTAGGGAGACTGAAGCACCAACGCTCTGACTTGGTGGAGTTATACTGCGAACCCTATCATAAAACCGCGAAACAGGTCTTTTCTGTTTTGTAGCATTCGATAGAAGGCGAGTGTTCGATGCAGAAACGCGTGATAACTGAGTGCAACTCGTGGAGGCGAAGGACAATGGCATTTGTAAGACCACAGCATTGAGACCAGACCTTAGAGTATTACGGGAGGGCATTATAGTGCCCTGCAACCATATAATTACGTATCCAAGGAGAACGAGTACGTCGAGCCCAGCGTTAGGTCGCAGTGAGAAATTTTAGATCCCACTGGAACTTCCCGGAGCAACTGTCTGTGCATCCTCACGTGACTGAACCAAATCACTCGCCCCGATAATCAGCACGTCAAAAGTGTGTCATGAACCGGTAAGACGTGCCGCAATGCAGATCCAAGTGCCAGCATGTTTAATGGGAATGTGTACAGAAAAAACATGACCGAATGAACCTGCAAGAAAAGGCGAGGAAAAGTACTAGGCAGAGTCTTGGTCACTCTCCCCATTCATGGCCGCTTCTTTTACAGGGTCTTGGAATGAAATGCGCATGGTAAACTCTCTGCACACACGCGCATCAAATGACATCACTCACTGAAGTACGGATGATCTTGAGCCTCTGCAGCAGTGAGACGTTCTTGGTGATCGTAACGGAGAAGCTTGTCCAAGAAGTCTATGGCCTCATTCGAGATATAGCGCTGGTTTTCGGAAGTAATGAACCTTGCCCACGGTTTCCGTGGGTACCTATATCCGTAACCATCACCTCAAGAACGCACGATAGATGATAAAGACTCACCTTGACAAGATCTCGTCATACTGGGCATCTAGCTCAATGTCGTACTTCTCCAGGTATAGATATAATTCATCCGTCCCGAGCACTTTGGCGATTTTGACTAGCTGATCATAATTGTCGTGCCCATGGAAGAAGGGCTCTTTGCGAAATATCTAAACGAGTCCAATAAGTGACGCGGTAAAACGCCATCTAGTGGCTTCGCTTTACCATAGATGCGAACATGCACCCTAGACTCCACATATCAAGACTATAGTCGTACTCTTGGAAATCGACAAGGAGTTCAGGTCCCTTGAAGTACCGTGAAGCCACCCGCACGTTGTATTCGGTCCGCGGATGATAAAACTCTGCCAGGCCCCAGTCAATCAAGCGGAGCTGTGGGAAAGGGCTTCGTTCAGTGCATACTAATGTTACCCTACGCATGACACACTTTACGTCGGTCGTGATCGATCATCACATTGTGAGGTTTTACATCGCGGTGCATTATGCCTTTTGAGTGACAGAAATCAAGGGCCTAGCGGGATTAAAGTGTCAGGAAGATCAATGGTGACGACGAGAAACGGTACTGACTTTCAACAGCTCAAAAATATAATAGCGAACGTCGAGGTCTGTGAATTTTGGGTATAGGACTTTGAAATCTACATTATGGACATATTCCGTGACGAGACTGGGAATCTTCGAACTCGGATCGCGAACACTAAATGTCTAAGGTGAGCCGATACTCCTCACAGAATCGAAGTTAGAGCCTTACACGTCAAGCAGGTTTATAATGTTGGGACCACCGGCAAGGTTCTGTAATATCTTAATTTCTCGCTTTATCTTCTTCTTCTTGACAGGTTTCAAGACTTTGATGATGCATGGCTCCTCGGAAACAATGTGGACACCCTCGAATACCTTCAAGCATACACGCACGCAGCGGTTAGTGCGATCCATGCTCAAAACATAAGGATGACCAACCTCCGAATACTTCCCTCTCCCAACCTTCCGTACGATTTCATAGTGATCCTGCTGTCCCCACTGTACCTGAAGAGTGTCTGGCCGGAACCGTCGATTGAGAGTCCCATGGCGCCATATGCATAGCAAACTCACCATAGTCGAACCACGACGGTCCAAGCTTCTCGTTTACATTCGCATAAACCCTCGATATGCTGTGCCTAGTCATCGTCAATGTGCAAGACCCGCCTCGCTTCAAACGCGTTGAACTGACGCCGGGAGCCGGATGCAAAATCCCAGCTGACGATCCCTTCATCCAGTTTGGGCGGACCAGAGCAAAGAAAGCCGGTTGGCATACATGTCAGGCGAATCGCATCCACAGCGGCCGACGTCGCTACGGGGTCTCTATTCACCCCCTGCATCCGATTGGGCGTTTAACTCAGCGTCTAACGTAACTCCGTCCCAATCATCCAATGGTCCGACATCTGCTGCCTGGTCAACCCGGCCTCCTCCATCTAGACCTCGCGTCCTGGATCTTTCGCCCTATCCATATGAAGAGCTGGATCTCTCTCCCGAGGGAGCTATTGACCTCAAAATGTTCCTTAAGTTGCTCGTTGGGAATGCATTACTTCAATACGCGTCCACCGGCATTGCGATGCCATTTGAGGTTGCGAAAATTCTCATGCAGGTTCAGTGGATTCCCAGGGATGCTGTTGCGTTTGTTCCAGAAGAGGTCATATATGGAGAGGATGCTGAGAATGGGGAACAAGACGCGGTGCGTCTTCATTCAATGCAGAACTGGATTCAGTGTCCCATTTATATCATTTATTCCAGATGAGTGATACGTCTTCAGAGTCCTACTTCCATGATCCTGCTCGCGAAGCATTCTCTTCCAGTGCCCGTCTGGTACCTGAGACACCGACACCGGCCCCTACTGATGATGAAGGGTACTTGTTGCGTCAAAGCATAAACGATGATGGAACACGTCCCGACTATGTTATCCCAGTGGGCCCGACTGATGGTGTTTGGGCTATGGTTAAGCGCATCAGAGCATGGAAGTCGGAAGGTCTCAAAGGGTTGTGGAAGGGTGAGAGAAATAGTTGCATCCCTCAGGCCTCCCCTACTTAACTCATCTCTAGCGCAACTTACATCTACGCTCATTGATGCAATGACCCCTACTATCCAAACTGGTATCCAAGAACTGCTTCTCAGTACCTTTGTATCGTCACAATCTATTCCAATTTATCCCCTTCCCGCGTTCCAAACCCCTGGCTCTCACTTAACGATTGCTGTCGCCTCGCATGCACTCACCGGATTCATACTGTCCCCTTTAGACCTTGTGAGGACACGGCTCATAGTGCAATCCTCACATCCCTCCCATCGAACGTATTCTGGACCAATCGATGCCTTCAAAAGAATTACGAAGAACGAAGGAGGATTTTATGCTTTGTATATGCACCCTAATCTCCTAATTCCAACCATCCTTGACACAACCATCCGCCCTCTCCTCAGCCTCGCCGCTCCACTCGTAATTCACCGCTTTTTCGGCATAGCAGAGGATACGCACCCCACTACCTATGCAGTATTGCATCTCCTGTTCTCTTCCGCTTCGTTACTCATCACTTTACCAATTGAGACCGTTCGTCGCCGGTTGCAAGTCCAATCCAGAAACTCTGCTCGACCACTGCGTGCTTGTGTTGAAACACGACCCACTCCATATGTGGGTGTAGTTGATGCCTGGTGGAGAATTCTGTCAGAAGAACGTTCAACAGTAACCTATGCAGGTCTTAGGCAAAGGAAACGGCGTCAGTCTTTTAAGGGCAAGGAGAAGGCTGCGGATGTCTCTTCGTTCGATAAGGATGACGAGGATTTACTGGCCCAGGAGGAGAGCCGCTTTGGTGCTAGTGGTCTCGCACAATTGTACCGAGGGTTCACAATGGGTCTCTCTGCCAATGCTGTCTTTTTCTTGATGTCCAGCGTTGGAATCGAAACCGATCCGTCGAGCGGTTGGACCGAGTTATGATTTTGGTCATAATGTTAATTTCGTGCTTCCTATCCCTTTGTCACCAAGTTAACGGTTCCCAGCATATACACAGTATTCACCCAAATTTGTACTTACTGTCCCGCTAATCCCAAATTGAAATCCATATTGCATGGAAGGTGTGGGATACCTCACAAGTTAATTACAACTTTGGTTATCGTGTTCCCAGGAACAACACAGCTATCACCAGGCTTACGGGACGCCCACCTAGAATCTGCAAGCTGATGTCAGACATATTATATAAATACGAATAAATTACCCGTAACTGCCTTTGCGACTCATATTCCCGACTGTTTTTGTCCGCCGCTGTAGCTCAGCTAAGTCATTGCGAATCTCTCTGCACGTTGGGTATTTGATATCGTGCTCCATCAACAGTACTTATAAGGCACAAAATAACAAATCGTGTAGGAGATTCGAATGGCAATTATTCCCTGCTGCCCTGCAGTTGGGGCTAATCAAACTGGTCTGTGTCACACCGACCCTGAGTTGGGTTTTTTTGTTCGTGAGTGCAACGCAATGATTCTACGTACTATCAGTATTGTTGATGAGTACTGTCATATTTGAAACGGGCGAACGGTAAATGAGCTCTCTGTGCAAGAATAAAAGAATCCAGAAGCAATAATGTCGAATCAATGAGATCCCAGCTCTAGATATATACGCACAAAGGGGAAAGGCGCGCAGGGAATATTTCGCGGCGTGACTACAAGGGAAAGGAGGGGTATTGACGCGAGTTCGTGATAGAAAATTCGGCAGAGGTATTCAAAATGATAGCAAGACAATGGGGAACTGTAACTATGTACGCTACAGCGAAGAAGAACCATCCAATGTGTCATTTGATTCTTCCCGGGTTCGTGGCATCAACCCCATTTCAGATATGTAATCAGGTGGGTATCTTGTCAATACGGATGGGGCCTCATGATGTAGCCCCTGAGTGAAGAAAAGCTGGATCAGAAATCGCGTGTACCAATCAACCCACACTCACAGGGTTTTCCGGAAATGTATTTCCCAATCATATCAATACGTGGGCCAAAGTAAGCAAAACAAACGCGGTGAGCAGGGTACCATCCACACGCAGTTCCCAGGGTCAACGTGGACATCATCACCAGGAATTGTTTTGCGCTTCGTTTTTAGCTTTGGAGATGAGAAGGTTATCAACAATGAAATATGATTACATAACGCGACCATCATTGCAAGGATGGCCATGAGAGGCCCGAGATTCCGGCTGAGGGTGAGCAATGCAATGCGACAAAGCCAAGGGCCAAGAAGTTCTTCAAGAAGGCTATTCCAGTGGCTGAAGGTGAATCAGTCCTTCTTTCGGAGGTATAGGATAACAACACGCATGTGAAGCACCAATGCAAACGATTCGTTGATCAGATGGCCATGCAAGTTGCGTATCGCCACGCTCCTTCAGGATCAAAGAATGGAAATCGTAATGTGTTGTCGGGAATGCGTACATAGGGATAGGTGACGAAATAGTCGCACGGCTATGGGAAGTCTATGACCGTCTCAGCCTCAAGCGTGATAACAATATTATTAAAATAAATGGATATATCCGCGTGGTCTGACACGGACATGTCCGAGGTAATAGAAAAGAAATGTGACCATGTGATAAAACGTGTCACATGTGGATGACAGCACGTGCCTCGCGGCTTGTTGCGCTGCTCCTCCAACAATAGGATCATAGTTTATGAGGCAGCCAACCAGTTGCTCTGAGGTGCATTTCCCACGGCTAATTGCATGCACAGGCGACGGATGGCCAGACGATCTCTTGTGCAACAACAACCACACAAGGTGAAGGTGGGGACTCAGTATTTTGGGAGAGGGCGCCATCACGGCCCACGTATTGACACTTCTTCCTTGAGCAATTACAGGCTTGCATGGTGTAGTCCGAAATAAAGATCATTTTTATTAAATATGTGATTACCAACACAAATACAGCTGCGTTGTTGGACTTGGTATGTGGAGCTGACCCTTCACCAGGGAAATGCAAATAAAATTAAAATTCTACCAATTCGTTGGCCAACTGCCCACACGATTGCCTGAGGGAAAAATGTCGAAAAACGGCGGAATCCATCAGAAATGCCAAAATGTAACGTTTAAGTAAACGCCTGATAAATGGTTTTCGACGTTTTGATGTGTTGAAGTAAACTTCCCGAAACGCTCGATCTGAACAGGTTTTGAAAGTTTAAAAATTGCGTCATAAATGCTTCCCACTGCATCGAAATTGTCAATAAACACCAGAAATTAAACGTCTTACCGCCGTTTAAACGTTATACACGATTTTCCGGACTACATGATGGGACTGTCCGAACAATGTTACATCGGAGGGCTGTTGACATGTTAAACAATTGAAAACCGATTGAGGAAATTTTCACGCACACGACGATCGAGAGCGTGTTGCATCTGCTGACCTCAGTAACACCACTTGCGGTCGGCTATCATCCCTAGCTATTTTCAGCGCAGCCCTTGAACGCTGGCTGGGCATTCTGCTGTGGGCGCTCCGACGGGACCCTTCACACACTTCACAGCGTACCTGTACCTGTACCGGCTCGGTGCCATTATATCTGTATTGCTGACTTGGGGTATGGATTAAAATAAAAGGTTGGCAACAAGGATGCAGCCGCAAGGTCTCCAAAAGCGCTCAATTGCGGTCATTGCAGTCCACTTCGTGCCCGCCGATTCGCACCAAGATGGACCATGCGCCATGGTACTGGACCCCCATTGGTGGCGCGCGCCGCCGCAGAAATATCGGTTCATTTTTGGACCGATGGCCGCTTGAGACCCGTTCGCATTTCGATATCATGCGGACACTACATTTGAACAGTTTGTTGTAGGATCTCCCGCGCGGCCACCGGACGGGGATGCCCCGTGTCACCGGACTTCTTCGCGTCAATGTCAACATTCCCATGCGCCGCCCCATCTATCGTGATGTGGAGAAAGGATTTTGGGCCGAGACGCGACGAAGGCACATATGTTTATCCGTATGGTATGTGGACATCCGCCAGGGCATGTATCTGTGTATAGTTATGGTTCGCTATTTTTTTTTTACCCCCCTGATTCGCTCTCGAACCTTCGGTCACTTCTGAACCGCCGTTGGGAGTGCAAACGCGGTGCTCCGTTTCCCGTATGGAGGCTTGGCGAAACGCTGTTCATGAAGATAGAAACGGTTATCAATTGGCAAAGCCCGCGCAACTACGTACGATCATCCCGAAAAGGGAGGATTCTCTTCAAATTGGCTAGACTCTGGGATGGGAGGAAGCCCTTCGAATCTCGAATGCAATGCTTCAGCACTGGAACACCAATGTTCCGGGACGTGACACTCACTTGCGCTTGATCCATAACTCCGCAACAAAAGGGACTTTGTCAAATGCATCGAGAATGCCGGTGTGAATTGCGATGGAGGCACTGTTTTTATGCGCAATCGAGCGCAATTAGTGCAAAACACGTAATGGATTATGTTACCGGACTCGGCCTTCATGTCGTCAAGCGAGCAATCCTAAGCAAGCGTTAGGAATATTATATGAGCCCTGACACTTACTTTGGTTGTGTATTCTTTGACAGGGCCAGTTATCTACACAACAACATCATTATTGAAAGTTTCTCCCAGCATCAAAGGGAGGTGCACATCCTCAAGGGCTGGCATAACAAAAGAGACGCTAGTCGATCCGGAAGAACGCTGACAATTCTGACAGTGGCAGTTGAACTGGGAGTGGAACAAGTGCTAAACTATCAGTCACTGTACCCGGTGGCTACCAAGCGGGTGCATGACCAACTGACTTGAGCTGGCTGCTCAGATCTGATTTGTACTTCTGCTTCACCACATAAGCAATGTCCAAAGATTTCCATGACTTGATGCGAGCTTCCAGTGGCGGGGGGCAGGTAAGGTGAGCACAAGGATGGATTTACTCAGCTCCCTGCGGCCCATTATATACCGAAACCACACCACCGTGCCTTAACTTTACCAGTATTAGAGAACAGGGATTATGTTGTGCGTGCGTGACTACAATGAGGGATGACACGTTGGGCACGGTCAGCAATGCAAGAAATACGGACAGAGAAATCCGATCTCTGCATCCCAACAATTGACAAGCGTGTAACGAACAGCTTCCAAGTTTCTGGGTCAACATCCTCTTTACACAAGGAGTGGCGTGCAGTTCCTTGGACGGAGTCGGGTCTCCGTTCAATGATCAGCTTTAGTAAGGTTATGGTCCCCGTGCTTACTTTTCAGACAGCGATATATTGAAATATTGTGAGTGCTGACTGATCCGGGATGGGGGGTCCCCACAAGAGGACCTTTTTGTGCACCGAAAGAGAAGAAAATGTGAAACGTGACCATTGCCAAGCCTGCTTTGCCAGAGATGCTGGCTCACTCGTCGCGATTCCAGCGCGGGCCCTAGATCGGAGCGAGTAATAAATCATATCATATCCATGTGTATTCTCTTAAGAGGATACTGCCATATCTAGAATTGACTCTTTGAGAGATAGATATTTAAACCTCGGGAATTGTTGCAGGGACTTGACGTTACCCTGAGTCTGATGAGGACCGGCCCATTTAGTTGATCTTTCAGGGAGGCTGTTTCGTGACGGCCAACTTGTAGTAAATAGGCCGGTGTAGGTGGAGCTCTCAGTAATAGCAAGGCAGGCATCATGGCCTTGCCGGAAGACTGGATTCGCTCTCAGAGAGTTGGCTGTAGGAACGTCTGATTCGTTGCTGTCACACTAACAATGACCATATGGTCGGTGCCCACTCAATCACTAAGCGACACGCGCATCATTAGAAATAAAGCCTCTTGAGATGATCATTCATCCTCCGTTCCGGGGGACTGAGCATAGTAGCCAAGCCCCGTTGGCAGGATTCATCCATGGAGTTGAAGGATATTTATGGGCGCATTGAAAGGGTTGTTCCCACCGTGATAGTGAGCGGGTGCAACGTAGAAGATCTCTCGCTGCTTCATGGCAGGCGTCTCCCCGATGTAGCAGACGATCTCCGCAGCTGAAATTTAAATTGGCGATGCGGCACACGTCAAAGGCACTGAGAACAACAGAAGCCCTAAGCAATCTGGAATCTCAGCCAGAGAAATCCGGTACTCAGCCCCAACCATGCTGCGTCCTGAATTGGCATGAGCTTTCACCGCGCCCCAGTAACTAGTTCGCGTCCAAACTTTATGGATGCCATTCAGACTTTAATGAGGAAGCCGAAAACTATAGGGACGGGACGGCGAAGGAGTACACAGAAGGCTGCATCCAAGGGGGATGAGTTGTGATGATATCCTGGGAAGAACACAGGGCATGCGCTTGTGTGGGAACGGTCCCTGCCTGGAGGGAACATAGGAGACGATTGAGCAGTAAGCACCAGTGACATCTCTCAGGTCCTCTCCCTTGTTAGCGGCCATGATTAGGTTTTTGGCTCCCCCTTATAAGGCAACTGCGAAGTCACCAAGAACAACTTGAAAGACGGAACCGACGAGATCTGTATGCTGACAGTTCGTCCGACCAATCGACGCCACATAAATGAAAAAAGTGCACGCAACAACGGTAGGTGTTGCTATGCCATGCAAGGATGTATTTGGAAATGGCGACTGGATCTTCAGAGGGTAGCAGCTCATCTTGATTCATTACCCCGCGGTCTCATCATCACGTGGAAGAGCGGCCATCCCGGTCAGTACACCAGGGGACTGTCAGTACAAGTTAGGTATTCACTGGCGTGTGTAGTCAGGTTGGGAGTCCACGGGGTTCAGTGTCTATGAAGCTCGCCGATCATGACGATTATGTAATCGATTGAATTACCGCCCAGGACTTTGTCGCGCTCGCACATTAGTCTCGTCAGATCGAGATGACAGACTGGACATCGAATGCGAATGATGTGCTTACACTCCGTCTAGGTGACTCTTCTTGTTTCGCCTCCGGGCTTAGAAATAAACATACGTTGCTCCGATTAGTTCATACCGACCATGCTACCTCCAGTGAGGACCCTATCGCCACGCCTTTCCACCCAAGATTCACATATCCAGTATGAGTTTCCATCTAACGCGTTTTATATCCACTTCTTTTTGATGTGATCGTGTTCCACGCATGTGTGTCGATCGTAGATATTTGGTGACGAGGAGAAGATCTATGGGTATCAGGGGCTCGTGGTGAACGTGAGTACGGGGAATGGAATCCAAGCCATTCTGCCTCGCTTATTCTTGCACTCTCGCGCAAGCTATTGTTTTCATCAGGATCTTTAGCCATGTGCCTCAATATTCAATCGACTGCGCGCCTCCCTGCTTCAACCAAGGATGATATAGAAGGGATATTGTACAAATTCATACCATCCGGTTAGATTTCCTTTCAACCGCTATGAGCCCTTCCAGGGATGACTCTCGGCCCGCTTCGAAGATTACCTTAAAAACGAAACTGACTTCAAGAAGCGTGTACAAGATGATGCGATATCTTTCAGACCGTGTGGCAGCCTCATCTATTCTTATTCTCGGCCTTCATTACTTCACCTCCCGAAAAATGACAAGGAATACAACCTCAAAGATGATCCAGGTTACCAAGATTCGATCTTTGAAGTTTACCACGTGTGTGCTTGCTCCTCGATTCATTTATTATAAATATGCTCATATGACGTGCTAAAAGAACAAATGGGATACCCCCGGTTTCTTGAATCTTCACCGTAGAATGCAAATATTTATTCTATTATATATCGAAGCAGGTTCGTATATCCAAGAAGACGAGGATAAATGGCAGTTCCTAGTCTTGTAAGTGCTGCCGGTTCGAGGAACCATGCGCGAAACGTCCTAAATTAACTCACAGATACGAGCGCAGAAGACGAAGAGGATATCCTGACACATTCCACTTCGTGGGGTATTGCTCGATGTACCCCTTTTTCTTTTGGCCGGATAAAGTGCGCTTACGCTTGAGGTACGTACAGCTTGAAACTGAAAGTAGATTTCCATCCTCACGCCTCACACCCCTTAGTCAGTTCGTCATTCTCCCACCATACCAAAACCAGGGGCACGGAGGTATGCCATATGAGAACCCGTCGGCTCATCCATCGCTGAGTACAGTCATCCAGCGCATTTATATACCGCTCTTCATCAGCACGTTATGGCAACCCCATCCATTGCCGAACTCACTATCGAGGATCCCTCAGAGGCATTTGAGGATCTTCGCGATAAGACAGATCTAAAATTCCTGCTGAGGCTCACTGATTTCATCAAAGAAGGCTATGGTTTTGAAGAGCGTTATGAAGGGAAAGGAAAGGAGAGATTTGTTATTGGCGGGAAACTCGGTCCACCAGCCGATAAAGTTTGGGTTGAAACATGGAGGAAGAAACTTAAGATTGCATCGGTGCGCCTATACCAGTCTTCCATTCCACCTCTGTCCAACTTCGAAGTTTCAGCGGCAATTCGACCGCCTTATCGAGATGCTTATCCTGCGTAAACTCGATCCCGTCAATGAAGGGGGGCTGCGAGCTTTCCGACTCCAGGTGAAAGAGAGATTGTATCGATTTAATTTTGTGAGAGTTCGATGCTAGTCACCTCTACATCATTGACCGTTAGCCTAGGAGATACTGGTTACCCTCGACGAAAAGGAACGCAAGGAAAAACTCGAGGAAACGTTCCAGTCCGTTATTGATGGATACCAAGGTGCGTATGCCCTAGATCCTATACACTTGGATATACTCAAAGCCTCCACCTTCAGTCATTCTGAGCCTGATTGGATAGACTATGGTTGCTAATACCGCGACTGCGCAGATTAGCGATAATGAGTGTGAAACAATGAGTCAGAATCTCCGTACATGACACAAACGAAGTTCGATTGTTGTCTTAGTTGAGGGCCTGATTGATTGTAACCTGCCAAACCGCCCTTAAATCTCCCTCTTTTCCGCGATCGTTTTGCCTATTTATCTCATCATCCGAACGCCTAATCGCCATCAAAGCCAGACATGACATCTTCTAAACCATGAGAAGAATGCGTGCTGCCCCCTGGTGCATTTTCCCGCATGAGTGCCTATAATAAGCTTTGTTTCTTATGCACTAGACGTGGGTCATTCATGAGGCGGCCTCCGGTCGTCTTGTTATAGTAGACTGCTATGAGATTCTACGAGCAATAGGATCGACAGGTAATTGTATCCAGTAAGTACCAACCTGTCTTCCTGAAAAGCCTAAACTCATGTAGACATCGCACAAGTAGGGCACTCGTACCTACTTCCTCCATGCTGGGGGTTTCCGGTCGTTCCGCGACCTATGTCACAGTGAGCTAACAATTTCATCGCTCCCTGACAAGGCACGGCCGTGTTACAAGTCACTATAGCGAAGATGCTGCTTGGGGTGGACCTTCTCTCGACGTGGTTGTTAGTGTAGCGGGGAAAGCATCGGCGTCGAAGCTGTGACGATTTTTTATTTCGATCTTATGACCAAGATGAATGTCGCCTGATCAGGGGCCGGGGACGTGCTGCATGTTTTTCGGGTCACAGTGATCCGTTTCCATAATCCCTACTCGAACCCATGGACCCTATCCGCTCCATGGTAGCTCCATGGTAGGACTAGAAGTGTACTCCATGACCAGACATTTCGTCGACTTCACTTCCATACACCCGCCACATCGTCAGGCTACTTCCGCTTCCTGTGGATCCAGAGGTGGGACGCTTCTTATCCATAACCGATTATTTTTCGGTGAAGAAACGGCGCTCTATTCTTTGCTTCTGGGCTGTGACCCTGTCTCCTCGATGGATGACATGTGGAAGGCTGAGCATGAGTTTTCAACATGGACCCTGTGTCTACATCCCAGTGATCGCGGCACGTCCTTTAGTGTCGTCTCGTCATTCTCGTTCTTGGTATACGCTCTCATGGCTGTCTACTGTGGGCTTCATTACAAAGCCCCAGAGAGCACCCGGTCATAATACTGCCTGTTCAGTTGTCGAAGTTGCAAATTCATCACACAGGGTACTCCCATGCTAGAGAAATAGCAGTGCTCCAGAAAACTCTCGTTCGACAACCTGGCTAAGTCGATCGCTGAGTGTGGTTCCTGCCATGCTCGGGGCACCCTAGGTACCCCTGGTAGGAATAAGTCGATGAATACATGCAAGTCACAGTACTTCTGCGCCGGGGACACCTCCCCAACAACATACCTCAATGTGCACACTTCACATCGCGAAAGCTATTGAGGTTCCACCAAGAAAAGAAGAGACAAGAGATCAGTTGGCGAGTTGTGCACAAACGACCTCACTGGCCACTTTGATGCTGTTTTCCGGAAGAAGTACAACGAAATGAAGGGGTGGACTTGAACAGGAATAGAATTGCGAGGCTGAGGTAGTCTTGGCCACAGCTCATACATAATAAGTCCATAGGAACTGCCTCCCGTCGTGTCCGTGGTTGCTCGTGAAAGCTACTGGCGAATGATGCCATCCATGCCGCATATAATTTCCTTTGTGAGTAGAGATATCCACACACGTCCAGACTCGAACCTAGTCGTGGGGGGGATCGATAACAATGATAATCATAACGACCGGACACAAGCCTTTGATGACCTCAAGGTTCATATTGGTAGCTCCTCAGTGGAAGAATGTCATTGTTTTTGATGCACAGCCTACAGTTGCCGCAGGTGCAAATCCATTCATATCACAAAGGCAGAACCCCTGTTTCTACCCTGCCGTCTCTAATAAGGTGAAACGGCCTTATTGGGTTGGCATCATCTCGGTGGCATTGTTTCGACGGCTTGTCATTCATTGCCTTATTTGGGAAACACGAATGACTCTGTCAGGAAGCAACCACAAGCCCGGATCTTACATGTATGAAGGATCTGCCACGCGTTACCTATCCACCCCCTTTGTCAATTTATTGTTGCTGTGGGATAGTTAAGCCGTCAAGCGCTGGCCTGTTTCGAGTACGAACGAACTAGGAGCCCAGCGGCAATAGTCCCGCAGTCCTTAAAAGCCCTTGGAGAGAGGTGATCTTTCAAAAACCTTCGATCGGACTCAGCACAACCCACGGCTTCTGACGATCCCAACCCACGTCTATACAACCATGGACACTGAGCCAGATCACCGATCTCGCGATGGATCTGATTGCCAGAATTGTGGCTCATATATACTGTGCAACGATGTCATCATTTATGAGGGCAACCAGAAGGGCACTCGCAAGTTCGCCCGTGTCTGTGTGAGTGTTAAATTTCGTAACGCAATACCACATGTTCATGTCTATTTGTATCAGTGTGCTAATAAAGACCAGTGTTTTGACGTTGAGTGTCAGAACGATACTTCCAAAGAAGAAATCGAGGCCATTAAAGGGAAGCACGAAAAGCGTAGGCGTTTGATTGACTGCGCGCTATGCGGTAAAGTCGAATGCAACCAGAGGTGTTCCTGGAAGGCATGTAGGAGGTGTTGCGAGAAGTTTTGTGATGACAACAAAGCTTTGTGTGGTGGGCACAGTAAATGTGCGCGTCATCTAATATTAAATTATGCGGGTCTTCTCACATTCCTTGGGTATGCTGCCGTCACTCTTGAGCAGATGACAAATTGGAAGTGGAGGGGGTTTTCATGGTCCCTCCTGGGATGGGTGGTCCTCACAAGCGTTCTATTTGGAAGGGGAAGGAACCCCTCGCAAGCGGATCCTACGCTGTTGTTCATCCTGGCCGGTGGGGATTATCCAGGGTCAGTGATCGCTCTGAGGAAGCATTCATTTAGACGTTGCTGAGCATTTCGACAGGTTGCAATAAAATGTTTCAAGGACAAAGAACAGTTGGGGATAGATAACGTGTGTGGTCTTTACTCATACCCAGTTTTCGACTCAATTTTATTTTCCAGATCAGAGAGGTGTGGTTGTGTATACGGTCATTCGGATGTTCGCTAACTCCCCTTCAAGCGAATCAATAGCGAAATCACGGTTTGGGCCACTCTTCAGCACGAGAATATCGTCCCACTTTATGCTACTGTTTTGGATAGCAACGGTCTCCTAGCCTTAGTCACCCCCCTACACAAGAATGGGAACTTGGAAAGTTTTCTCGGGAAGGAAGCAAGTAGAGGCATTAACCGTTGGCAGTTGGTAAGAGCATCCAGTTTCGGGTGAACCGCGGGATGACTTTGTCCTAATCCTACTCACATACTCTAGCTCATCGATGTAGCTCATGGATTGGCTTACCTCCACGATTCGAAGAAATATCACGGCGATATTACACTCGTACGTTCGTAAAATGCTGATGCGGCAAGACTGCGATCTGAAGTTACACTGTCTAGAACAACATCCTGGTAACAGATGAAGGACGCGCTGTACTTACCGACTTCGGTCTTTCTCGTATGTGTGAGCAGACTGGCTATAGTACTTTGGATGGAGGACGTGGCTGCCCTCAATACAGGGCTTATGAGAGTTTCGTCGGAGAACTTAGTGGGGACCCCGAGGCAAGAGCTTGTCGTGATGTCTGGGCTTTCGCTATTGTGGTTGTTGAGGTGAGATTGGAACCCCCCCCCTCCTTCAGCTGTTACGCCAAAGTTCACGTATGACTGGGAAAAAGGTGATCACTGGGATCAAGCCGTACGACGGGTGTTCGGAGGTCGTAGACATCTGGTCGTACCTTAGTATAGGGAAACGCCCTTACGGACCTGCGCAACTTAATGGACTTCCACGTCCTATCCCCGAGATGCTTTGGCGTAGTTGGGACATGGATCCCTCGAAGCGGCCGAAAATCACAGAAGTCGTGCTCTGTCTCGCAGGAGCGGCATCCAACGTTGGCTCCCGTGTAACCCCCGGCCTGCAACCTGGACTTTAATGGACTGTTACAATTGTTTTGTACTCATGTTACTTCCTGTACACAATCATATCGTATAATGGGAACAATCTCTCTACCTTGGACAAGTTGATTTCTTGGAATGAGGGGAAAAAATCTGTGCACAAGGACAATCAAAGTAGCATTATATTCGGTAGCACACGGTACCTAGACTAGATTATGTCATGACGAGCATAGCGATAGTCAGTCTGGATGTGTTGGAAGAGCCGATCCTGATTCTATGCTGATGACTCAGGCGGCGTCCCGTTCGAGTGGTTTCCAGGTGCCTCTCCTGACCCATTCACCGCAGGTGGTTTGCTGTCGCCATCCGCATCCACATCCATTTTAACCTCATCTCCAGGATTACTAGTGCGAGGACTTGTCGCATCACCATTTGGCTGATTGTTTGGCTTACGTGGAGCCGGTGGTGGAGGACGCACGTCCGGCTTTTGTGCTTCACGCTGGAGGTCCATTAGATCACCCAAAGGTGGGGGTTCTGAGCCTCTTGTTGTTGCCCTGTTGAAACGCTGAAGGAGGCCTTCTTGGGTTGCCATACGAAGAGCACGCCATATGAGGATTTCGCGTTGCTGAGGGGCATTGCATTGAACGCCCGACGCATGAAAGTGAATAACAGGCCTACCTCCTTGAATCCATCTAGCTGAGCGTCATTGTACTTTGGTTTCTGCGCAGGCTCCTCAATCACAATCTTAGGTACAGGGGGCGGTGTTGAGGATTTCACAGGATCGTCGTTAGAATTTGGGGTAGACGGATGGGGAAAAGTGCCGGGTTTGGGAGGGAGGCCGTGAATCGGTCCATTGACGATTGGTTTGTTTGATGTTCCACTGATGACGACGGGGGCGGAAGCAGGTGGAGGCTCTTCCTTTGGTTCTGCAAGTTTTGACGCAGCGTTTCGTTGAGCAAACATGTCCAACTGCTTTTGCTTCATTTCTATTCGTTTGTCCAGTTGGTTTAAATCCCTAACATATCGATCGAACGCTTTGTGCTTGACGTATGGGTCCAGATCGTCGCTGCTTTGGTACCCTCCTTCCCAGACCTCAGTTAGGTCTTCTGTACCAGCAACATGCACTAGGTCAGGAACAGGCTCAACGAACTTCTGTCGTTTTAGCCGTGCGCTCTCAGCCTCTTCGTGGCTAATGGGGGATTTGGCGAAGGTCGTGCAGTTCTCGTTTTTCCATCTCACCTACGCGCAAGCTGATCAGCGCCACTGCGTTTCGGAAACAGAGTCCACCTACCCAGGTTTTTTCACGTTCCATTAAGTTGATCACGGTATCCTGAAATGTCTTGTGTATCACTTGACCAGTGGACGCCCTCAACTCTTCTGTAACCTTGATCATGGCATCTTTCACCCATTTAGCATCCGATTCATCGAGCGTGAAGTCCATGCTCATGTTCATGTTCAGCGCACGCTTGACGGAGCTCGATTTCTCTTTTTCTTCCGGAAGGTAGGAATTCAAATGATAGAAGAAGATAGCCAACTGCACCAGGATTTGGCGGCGGAAGTGTAAATCAGCGATCTGCAAAGACGTGAGTAGTAGTAACAGTTGGGCAGCGGGAAAAACGGCGTCATCACACCTGAAGGTCAAGCAAATCCGGCCTCGTCAAGAACTTTGCAAAGAAGTAATCTGTCGTACTTGAGGTTGTCCCTGATTCCCCAAATGGTTCCCCTTCGTCTTCCCGTTTCCGTTTCACGCCGGCAGAGACAGCGACTAAGCTTTTATTGCCGGAGCTTTGTCGGTCCCTCTTGGTAGCTTCACCAAGGGCGGCGAGAACCTTATCCACGTTCCGCTTCAAATCGTCCGGAAGACATTTCGTCTTATGAAAGATTTGTGGGAACGAGAAAGGATACTGAAGAGACCAGAAGGTATTATAGAATTCAATCTTCTGTTCCTCGGGTGACAGAGAGGAAGTGGGGTCTGATGAGGGTGGCAAGGGAATTTTGGTATCTAGGATCGCTGCCGGCGAACTTTCCGACTTGGGGGCAGTCGTATGGTCGGTAGAAGTTGAGGTTGTTGGTTTCACGTCCTCCATTCGGTCCGATTTGGATTCATCGGAAGACCTTTGAGCAGGCGACTGCAATTTCTGGGGAATTGGAAGCGGTTCCCAATCCCATTTTGGTCCATAATCGCCTTGAAGATTGAGTGCGCTTCGCTCCCCAATTGGGAAGACCCCACTAAGATAATTCAGGATACGGCCATTGAATTGTGCGGACGTCCCTGTCTTAGACACTCGGCGTGCCAACGCGTTCAACGCCCGAAGTAGAACAAGGGCCTTTCCTTTCGATGGTTGGAGTCCCTGGACGCGAGTTAGAGCCACGATACGTAGGCCTTAGTAAAAGGGCTGCATCGCACCTTCAGGAGAATGGGTGATCGAGATTCAACCCAGTCGAATATATCCTGGCATTGATCCACACGATGCATCTCGAATAGATCCTCGATAAGCCCTAGCGGAGTAGAGGAATCCAAAAGACCTGCACAAATTCATTCACCAATTAGACGTGTGACACCGAATTTGCCGAGCACGTACCTTCTTCTTGACATGCAAGAGTAACATCTAAACGGTTGTATAATTCTCCCAGATACGCTTTGGAATCATCAGACGATCGACAGGTCCGCTTTGCCATCTACAGCCGTTGGGTTTCAGCGATTTGCGCTGCGAGTTGAAGAGGGCACTTGACGAACCACGAATTGGAACAGATCTGCTCGAATAGCATTTTCCCATTCGGAAGACTTGAGCCTTTCCTGGGAGCTTTCTATGGTTGTTTTGACGATCTGAGAGATGGCTTCTAGAGCAAGTGGTTGAGGAGGTAAGGATTGAAGAATAGAAGCGTGGACCACCCCTGCTTTCCTTATAGCCATGGCCAGCAGCTGGTGGCCTAGACGCTGAGGGAAACAAGGAACGGCGACCCCAGGGCACGAAAGGATCAAAGAAGTGGGAGTTGAGCTTAAGGCGGTCACTAAGTTGAGCGCCAAGATCGCGTGACCTAAAGGAATCAATTTAGTTGTCTGCGGACATGAATGGGAAACGCTCTGGTTCAGCGAATCGGTGGATATCAAGGTTGACTCTTGTCCAGCATGCAACGACACCATTTATAAGCATTTTCCTTGCTGTCCATCTTGTGGCGCCAATCTCCGCTCTCGTTGGTGGTTCTTCGGCTGCATCTGGCCTGATGGTAAGCCTGCATATCCATTCTTAATCCCTTACCCAAGAACCAACAGCTCCCGCAGCTTCTGGGGCGCGAGTACTATCAGACACCACTTGGGGAGCCATTGCTTGTCTGGATCCCGATGGGCTTGCATGTATGCGCATCCATGTTGAAACGGGCCTTGATCGGCTTTCCAACTAGGCTAAACGCCCTACAAGCCACATCGATCTCCCTTGCTTGGTTCTTCATCCCAATACACCTTTCAGTGCACCGGTTCATTCCATCTTCTCCCATGCCACCCATATCAGAGCTTCGCCCTTCACAGTTGGACTACGAGTACGTCAAAACTGGTATCCACGTTTGGCCGCTCACTAGTTGGTTTTTATATGCGGGACTTGTTGTCTCAATGGCCATTCATGCGCTGGATGGAGGATTATTAATGTATCGCAGTCGGTTCCCGACGCCGGAACCCCCAAAAGGTAGCAAGACTCTAGGGGGACTAGCTGAACTCGGACCAAAAGCAGTCGCTGTTGCAATAGTACTTAGTGTGCTGGGCGGAGTTAGCGTTTTGAGTACCGAAGCTTCCTATGCTACTAGCGCACTCGCCGCTCGCATCCAAGCATCGTACCTTCAGTCATTCTTCTTTAGGTGGACTGCGCGATAAATACTGAGTCGGAGAACAGGAAGAAGCTGTATGTAGATAGTATAAAACTATGATAATACGTACTTAGAGATAACTGCCAGTACCAGTGGACGCCGCCTGACGCAGCAAGTGCCCGCTACCTACCTTACGATTAATATTCGCTTCCCTCTTGCGTTCTCGTCTCAACACAAAATCAACCGTAGAACCACGGCAGAATGAAAACACTTGAACTTTGCACATGATAAGCATTAAGTATCCAGAGCTGATTGTACATACCACCATGAACACATGAATACCGGTTCTCCCGTTCGCGTGGGTCGATCAGAGATATGAATCGCAAACCCTGACCATAGTCCTTCTAATGAAGCAGCAACACTATTAGGCCGTTCAGAACAAAGGAAAGACTAACTATGGCGGCTATATGGACGATGAAGTCACCTTTTCTTTGGCTATCCCACCCTGCGTGTGTGAGCATCCAATATATTAGGGGGAGAAGGCATTTTTCGGGACCCTCCTGACTGAGCTGGGTTTTATCCCGGACTTCGGTGGAGTCATGATGTGAGAAGCCCACGCACATTGGAGTTATGACATCATCCAAAGCGGGGGGGCAAAAAGGGGCAAGACGGCGCTTGCGGGTTAGCGGGGTGACATGACCTTTTGGATTTAGAGCGCGTTGAGAAGTGGGATTGGCAGGAGCCAACATCGTGCAAGTGAATAATCCAACTTTTTGCACGTCATCTGGCTATGAGTGCCTCCTCAATCAAAGTCAGGTCGGAAAGTTATGCAGGAATTGGTCGTGCTTCAGCAAAAGGGTTTTGGAATTTTTGCGAGAGCTTCTCCGGTCATCGAGTAGCACAAGAGCATGTCCAATCGTCGTACCGAACTTCAACAGTTCGAGGCAGGGGTTGAGCACAGTGGTCGGCATGATCAAGTAGTTACGCGGCGCATGGAGGAGACGTTTGCAGAGGGGTAAAATGGCAAGCCGAGATGAAAGAGGAGGTGATGGAGGATGCGATCACGAAAACCCACTCACAATGCATCGGATTAGTGCAGCGCAGTTAACACGGTGTTGATTTTTCGGTGCAATGAGATTGAATGCAATGCGATCGAAAGGCATTGCTCTTTCCTAACTGCCAAAGCCACAAAGCGAGTCTGAAACTACATGTGCGAAGCGAGTTGACTGCAGTTGCTCGCGAGTCAAGGAAAGGGCGTTTAAATATCATCGCCTGCCATGCAAGAGCGTGGAGGACCTCGCAAAGCATTGGAACTTGATCATTTGAGAGGACCTCTTTCACGGCGCGGAGTGGCAGAAATTTCATGAATACGTAAACGGTGAGCAGGCATAAAGCACGCAATCGGACACAGCGCTGGACCAACACATCATACTGGTTCCTTTATTAATTCTGCTCCTCTCAAACCAGCAGTCGAGAGACAATCATTGACAACTTTAAGAAGAGCAGGGTTTTCCAACGCAGCTGCCACTCGCTCCTTGTCATTGAGTTGCTTGTTCACTGGCGGGAATGTTATTGGGCAGGAATGACAGGTTTGCCACAAGGAACATACCAGCATTTTCGCTTTGATGCGTCCCTTCCTTCACGCTCAGATCAACCTTGTAGCGACTTGGCAAACTCCTGAGCAATCTGACTCGCATGGACAGACCTGCCACAGAAACATCAACTTCAGTTCGAATCGTGCTTTCGAAAATAGGGTACCGATAAGGGTAGCCATGCCACAATGTGGCACGGTTGGTGTGAATTGTACATTCACATGGCCCGCAGTTACTTTGATTTGATCAGCAGACACGACACCGAGCTGCTCCAGGGTTGTTGTTGGATGTTCGGGATCGGTTATGGAACGCAACAAATCTGGACAATCGAAGTTAGGGGAGCGAAGCTCTTGGGCAACAAAACGAATACCTGCCGAAAACTTCGTTCTCATCGATGGCCTCTCTCTCATCGTCTTCAGCAAAAGAGGCGGCCGCATCCGGTACGTCGTCATCCACTATAGCCGAATCCAGCCAGAGTCCCACATTTTCTCGCTTTGCCTCCTTCTTCGCAGAGAATATTACGGGGTTTGGATTGTCTAAAGTCGACATCCACTGAGGAGAATGAGCTTGTCACATGTGCACCAGCCTCTCATTCGTCGGAGTTGACCGAATGTGCACCCATTTCCAATTAAAATGACACGTGAGCCAACTTCGGTTCCGCACTTGCCCAAAAATAACTGAAACGCTACAGTACAGCTAAAGCCTGACTTAGAGGTCAATCTCTGACGAAAGTACGGCATATCTCAACAACCACAGGAGCTATATAGCCACTTGCGGTTTTCTGCAAAGTTTTTGTCCCCGGGACCTTTTGAGCGATAACCTTAATTCTCATTTTTTGTGGGTTTAGGTTTTATATACACATTTGTGCACACTTTTCTCAACAACAGCTGGGGAGATTAGGCTGAAACTTGGACAGCTAGGAGTTTGGCCACATATCTCGGGCCCCTTTTCTTCTTCAGTCGATACATTCATTTTATTTATATCACTTTTATGTCTGTTGTGTCCAGTTTTCTCAACAACGGCTGGGAAAAATAAGATGAAAGTTGGGCAGCAGAGAGTTGGGCCTCTTACCTCGAGACCTTTTTTTTCTTCCTAGCTGATCGGTTTTATTCTCAATTTTCGTGTTCCTGTAGCTGTGGAATGTATTTGGCATCTTTGGCACCTTTCCCCCCAATTTTCTTGACAACGGGTGGGCAGAATAAAGTGAAAACTGGGAAGAAAGGATCGAGTTGAAACAGATTACAATCCGTGTACTCAATCTCCAGCTCCAGATATCCCTCTGGGCATGGCGCATATTACTGTAAGTTCCTTGCTTGGATGTACCAGCCTGACTCATTCCTCAGAAACGTTCTCTGAGCTGCGCGTAGTCTGAATCAGCAGATTACGCTTACAAACCTCCGGAACTTGCAATTGCTCTTGACGCTGATTCCACGCATCGTTATGCAAACACCTCAACGGTTCACAAAGGAATTCAGTTGCGCTCGTTCCTCCTTGAGTTCTCACAATGTAATGGACTACGTTCGGCGTTCGGTTTGCGATGTAATCGGGACTTAATGTTGTTGCGTCCTTGTGCCGCAAGCTAGAACTTGACCATCACCCGGATCCAGGCCCGTAGGCTGAGTCATTTTCATCTCAAATTGGTAGAGCTTTCTCACGCCGCGCGGGAAGTTTGCAGTCGGACATTCCACCCCGAAACCGTGCGACAACCCACGGGAGGATGGCGTTGCGTGTGTTGTAATCATATCAACGCGGGAAAATCACCTGAGCACGATATCGCGGTACGATAGATGTCGTGCTCCTTCGCGAGTAGGTTCAGACCGCCACGTCGGTAACGGGATACCGTTGGCCAGTCGATTGTCGGCCCTGGTGGCGTCGGACTGCCGCCTCAAACAGCGCGCGCGTGGTGGGAGGCCGAAGGCTGCGACACGACCGGGTACAGTAGTATTGATTGTTGATGGGAAAGTCTAGCGACGACGTAATATAATGTGCCGTGTAGCACCAAGCGCTGTCTATGGTGCATAAAATACATGACCTCGATCAAGAAAATATAGTACTCGGCTGATAACAGATACTCACTCAGGGGGAACGCGGACATATTGTGTACATGCATGTATGCGCACGGCGAGTGAATTATGCATTTTCTCATAGCCGAAGTGATGTATCTCGCGCGACGCTTAAGCTTCTAAGTAAAGCAAGTGAACCTCAGAATATTTCAGATTCAAGCCACAGATAGCAAGCCTATTCCTAATGTTTTGCTACTATAACAAAGGCGAAATATGATATATATGTATATGTATATGTATATGGAACAGGTGGAATCGATTATTGCGAAGGGCTGTGAGTGTGAAACAGGAGATGATTGATCAGAGTCAAGGGAAACGTATAATTAGAATATTGAAATGCTGGGGATGCGATCGATACATGGATGCAAATCTGGGCGGAGGGGGAGTTAAGCAAGAGAACAACAGCAAAACAAAAAAAAAACAAAAAGGGGCGATAGAGATGTGTAGATAGAATAGCAAGATCAGATTGGATGAGTGTCCAGCAAAATAATTCTTTCGAAACCAAATTAAGAATGGAACAGGGTGGAAAAAGGAAAGGAACAGAACATCCCAATAAAAGTTTCCAGTCACCAGAGGAAGGTGCTAATTAAAAACACGCCCAAACAAAATGTTGTTCCTGGGCTAAGATCAGGAAAATTGTGCATGAGAAAATTTTAATCTTCCCCTGTTTAGGCAGTTTGCAAAGTAGCTAGACCTACTAATAAGGGGAATAAGGAGAGCAAATTAATCCACGGGGTGTCAGTGATCTCTGCTTTAGGTTCCGATCACGTATGAATTTAGACCACCATCCCTTGTTAACCCATAAAGTTGGAAAGTCCCCATAACTCCTGCAGCACCGGATACACCTGACTTAATCGTAGGGAGACCTCCTCGACCGTGGCTATCGCTTCGCGATACTCGTCCGCCATCACTGAATCCTCTTGTTCGACACGGGTCATTTCGCGCGATAGGATGTCATGTGCAAGTTTCCAGCATGTCTATGTGTTGAGGGAGTACTAACCGTTAGTAGGTGGTTGCAATTGACGCATTGGACGGCAAAGAAATGGAGTAGACTTAAGGCATCGGTCGTGATCCTGATCACAATACTAGTGCGCCAACCGATTATTGCCCATCAAGCCCCATAATTTGATGAACGTCCTCAGGACGGAGCTCAGAAACGGAGCAACAAAAACAAAAGGATGTGCACAACGGAAGAAAAAACCTACCCCAATATGGAGTTCCAGGAAGCTAAAATCAATTCTCTGCTCTTCCATAGCATTGATAATATCGATCATTTCAGTGGCGGCGTCCAAACACTTCTGGTAACTTGGAGCCAGATGATTGTGCTCGACCGCAAAGATCATATGCAACTGGATCACCGCAGCAAGTGCGAACATATTAGGAAGGATGTAGGCGGGGATGAGCACGTTCTGCTCCGTGAGCGCTCGAGGAAGTGTCAGTGAAAGTGAATGAATCGCTTGGTCTGTGGCATCGAATGCGGCGCGGAAAGCATCGTCTTTCACCTCTGCGGGTAGGGAAAAATCAACAATCCGTCCACGAGACGAACACTATACCAACCATGTTTGGACAATTTCCAGGCCCGAGAAAACAGTTCAGTGGCCTTGACCACAAGTGCCTTGCGTCTCCCATCGAACGAACCATTTTGACTTTCAGTGACCGTCCCATCGTACAAGCCCGCTAACGTCCCCAAGCTCCCATTCCCAGCTCCCCCGTATCCTACCCCGGCAGCACTGGGCGCACCATAGCCAGGCCCACCAGGCATGGAGTTCAGGCTTCCTGTCTCAAACTCGGCTATATCAGGAGGGAACGTCGTGGTAATTCGTGCATAGGCGTCGCTCGAGTCATATAGGGCAGGCGGCAAGTTAGTCGAGACGCTGGCACACTGATCCACCATCCAAACTTGCCACCATGTATGAATCCGTTCACCGTACTCGGTCGCGTCTCGTGCTGGCTCCAGAAGGGGTTGCAAACCAGGTAGAGGCGTTCCTCCCGCGCCTACTGCTGCTGCACCGGTGTTGTAATATGGCGATTCGATCTGATGAAGCCCGCAGCCCACCGCGAAGCGCGCGGTAGCACAGGAAAGGTAATACCCTTCCAAGACGCGCCCTTTAGAGTACAGATATGTCGCAACGAGGGAAGCAGCCTGGATGGATGGTGGGAGACCTTCGGCAAGTTCGAGGGCATTGGCAATTCCTTGTCGGGCGCGTTGAAGGAAGAGGGGCTCGTACGCTGCCAACTGCGGGTTGCCGCTGAAAAAGCATCCAAGAAGGTACATCGCATTGAGTAGGGAAGCATGTAAAACCGTTGACGAGGATGTTCCAGATGATTGTTTTTGCTGGTCCTGGTGAATTGCCAAAGTTTGCCAGAACCGCGCTTCTGAGATTTCAAAGTACGCCTGATGCCGATGCGAGAAGAATATTCGCAACCTAAATGTGAACGGTTGAATTGGAATACAGATCCAAATAGGATGGTCAGGGGAAGCAGTGCCGTTTATACAAATATAACAACTCACAAATCATGTTGATTAATACCCGGTGGCAGAGGATCATTGGAGATATCGGGCGCTATCTGAAAGAAGTGCGCTTCACCAAGACCAAGACCCCCACGACCGCTTGCACCATACGGCGTGCCCTCCGCGCCAGGGCGAAGATTGCCCGCGGCAGCGGTGATGCTGTACAGCTCCGTCGCAGTGGCTGCTGCGGCAGGACCTGTGCCCGTGGAGTGTGGGCTGCCCGAACGATCGCGATCTGATTGTGGTCCAGCGGAAAGGAATGCAGGATTTGTTCCTGAAGGTCCAGGTTGAGAACCAGAACCCGAGGCTGAGCTGCCAGCTGAGGAGACCATTGCTGCGAGGCCTGGATGGAGGCGTGCCATCTCAGCCAGTTGATCCTCCAATTCTTTGATTCTCATCTTGAGCTGTTGAGAGCGTGGGGATATTATATATAGTCAGTCAAGCGAGGCAGCTGAATGTGGACTGTATGGGGAATAATACATACGAGATCAGTTGGTCTGATGGCTGGACGATCGTCGTAAAGACAAGGCATTTTTGCTTTGATACATTGCTCGCATGATGGGCGCTTTGTATCGCATCTGATGACGTGAAAGACGCGTATATGAGCGACCACAGCATCCAGAGATAGGGAAGAAAACCCTCGCCTAGATTTGCGTTTCCGACAACCCATACAAGCGAAGCCGCGATTGAGTCCTTGAGATGGGAGCGGAGGTGCCGATCGAGACTGAGATGGGCCAGCACCAGTACCTCCTGGACCTTCACTAGAACTGCTTAGCATGTCGATATTCTCCTCCTCTTCGCCTGGTTCGTGACTTGGTGCACTGATGCGAGTGGTCTTGGTATACGGCCGACTGGGTTCGTTGGTGTCTAAGATGATACGAGGAAGGTCCCTAGAAGAACGATCGTCACGTCGGGGAGAAGAAGGTCGCTCTTTATCAGAGCCGTCGTCTGAAGACCACTGTGTAGAAGGCTGAGGTCTCTTCCGCTTGGAGGGTAGCCTTGGAGAAGAGGCTCTATTTGAAGCAGCCTGGGCTAGCTCTAACGGAGATTGTGATGAAGTGGCGACCGACATCTCTGTGACGGGGAATTGTTAGGAGTTCTTAAAGAGCAGCCGTCAGGATCGTGTATTGAGAACGAGAAAGAGGAGTAAAGAGCGCAGCACAGCATTTGCCCGAAGGTGACCTCAGCGTGGAAGAAGAAATTGGAAAATATAAAAAATTATCCTAATTTCAAATTCAAATTTCCTGCTTTATCACAGCTTTGAGATTATGAAAGCATCACGGAGTGTGTTACCCGGCCATTCAACGGCGATTGCCGGTTATACTCAATAGACAGCGACCAACCGGTTTTCTTCGACCATAACGACAACGAGTAAAGAGCCCCTCAAGCACCTCAACAGAGCACTCACATTACAATCGACAAAAATCCGGAGGTTGTTATTGTCACTCCAAGCAGGGGCCCAAGATTGGCTCCTCCACATGTGCACCGCCACCTTGCAATGAGGCTCGTCGGAGTTTCACTCGACAAAGAACGGGTCCCCGGAAAGAGATTTGCTGGTGCTGACATGCATGATGCTTCCTTAACTGTAACCGTAGCAATACCATAGTAATATCCATTGCGACCATTTCACCAACCTTGGATTATTCGCTTTTCTTCTCATCGCCACATGAATGCGGAGCTATGCCTCCACATCCATCAACCGAACCGTGCTTTTGGCTAGCGAGAAGTACGTCGGTAAGCTGTGACGGAATATGATTTATCTACCGACCTAAGCGCGGACCACTTTTGCATCATCGCGCGAATCGTGCAAGAGCCCCCGTGCGCGGAGCCTCCATCCCGGGCAAGCCTTTTGGCCCAGTTTCCTTCTGAGGCTCTGCTGGCCGGGATACTTGCTGCGCTCTAAGCCTTTCACGCAGCAGAGCCTACATGACCAAAACCGAAAACAGAAAAATAAGATTCATCAGTTTAAAAACTCGACTTCTATGTCTCCTTTCACCCCAGATCTCCACGTCGAAACTTGGAAGGTCGGAGCAATCGGGCCACACACGCACCGTTCGAGTTTCATCTTTCCTGGTCTTCTTCCGTTTGTGCCTAGAAAAGGGATCAGCAACGCCGTGGTGATCTAACTCCAATCTTTCCCCTGACGATAGACACCCAAGGGTCGAGAAACTGAACCTTGAGAATCAAAGAGCAAGGAACTCACTTAATCAAGCCCCTCTTTCGGCGCATCGGAGCCTGTGCACCATCCTCCTGATATCCACTCTCAGGATCAAAGTCTGGCTCATCCTCTGAGTCGCTTTCTTTGCCGTCAACGTTGTCATCATTGTCATCATCGTCGTCAGTATCACCCGCTTCGTCTTCTGGCTCGTCCGCCTGGTTGGTAGCTTTGAGCCGGTCACGACGACCCAAGTTCGTGAACGTGGGCACCACACGGCCCTCGTACTCGGACGGGTCGAAGTTGGACTTGTGCGGAACAACTGTCCCGACATATTCATCCGAAACTGTGATAAGGTCCGCTGGAATCTGTTCGATCGTAAATTGTGGTCATAGTGATGAGATTGCGCAAGGGACAAAGGCCCATGATCGAGGGTAATAATGAAATGAATAAGTTTGGTTGGACGATAGGGGTGAGTTAGGAGGGAAGAAATGATTCAGTAGCGGACAGGTATGCGAAAGAGATCCGATGATATGTGAAAAGGAGGCATGAAGGACGTGGACACGCACCTTATCCAATAGCATGTGTACTTCTCTCTCTCTCCTGGCCTTCTTGTTTTCGAAGGGATCGGCTTCGCGAGAGTCAAACTGCGGTTCACCTGCCCCCGGAACAATTATGCAGCTTAGCCCCTTCGCATGACCTTTTTACCAGGGAAGGGAACGAAATTAGTGTGCCGTTGACAGCCAGGAGTTAGTCACGCTGATTCTATGCAATCCCGCAGCTCTAACCCTTTATCGAACGACTCACCAATTGACAGGACATCTGTGTAGGGGCAGAACCGAATTGAAGTAAGTGGATGGTGATGCACCTGGTGCCGTAGGTACAACTCAGGGGTGCCTAGACTTTCTTTTGTCGGATCGCGGTATATCTGCCGAGACCGACCAACGTTCATGAGTGAGCAACCAACCGGCTGCTGGACTTTCCTCGCCCGTTGACGAAGAGCCCCTGATGCCACAGGCTTACCTTCACTCCTCGCCCGACACCCACGCCTAAAAATCCTTTTTGAGACCACTCAAGTTCAATGCCTGCCCCCGGCACCCCACCCCTCATCCACCACTCTCGCACACACCCTTTCCAGTTGCGACAATCCCAGATCTTCACTTTCCCTTCATGACCTGCAGTCGCCAAGTATCTACCTTCACTCCCCTGCGATGGATTAACTGATAAAGCGGACACTGGCCCGTGGTGAGCAAGGAGAGTGACGGCTGGTGCATGGAGATTAGGCGTGCGAAGAGTCACCGTTCCTGAAGAGGGTACCAGAACGTGTCATTTTCTGCCATGTCACTGTGCTCTCATATGTTGAAATGGACCGAAGACCTACCATTTTGATGTCCAAGGTAAACCACTGCATTGTGCGCATTTTGTGCCATGACCTTGCATGCGCCCAACTTTGTCCTGTGTGAGGCAACACACGCCCCCGTGGTGGTATCGGTCCATCTGACGATTCCCTTATTACTCACTGAGACCAAGAGCCAATGGTATGGTAAATATTCGAGACGGTGGACATCCGCGAGCTCTTTCATACGGTGGATCTCTGTTCCTGTGTGGTCGTAGATGTAGGTCAAGCGAGATTGGGCGACAGCCAGGTATTCGTGTGTGTGAAGGTACCTGCATTCGCGGAGCGACATAAACATGGGTCATAGGTATTAGTAGTAAGGAGCTACGCACGATACGTCGCGTATGTTGTCATTTAGTTGCGATTCCGAGTGTAATTGACCCACTCTCCAATTAAACGAAGCGAGATGTCCATATCTCCCCCAATTGCCATGTGCCTGCATCATACCCGTGGAAATGAGCCTTCCCGCTCATTGAACCTGCATAGTACGACTCACTGTCCATTTCTTGTGTACCTGAGCACATACGGTCCGCCATCCAATGCCCACTCCTTCCGCTGCGTCGCAGCCTCAATCCCAACGCTCTGCAGAATATCATCCTGGATGATATCCGCAGTCCTCTCCATTTCGCCCTCGACCTCAATTCCACCAGCTTCGGCACCAACCATGAGCAAATCATTGAAGTCCTGGCGCAATTGCCGGCTCTGAGTCGCCTTCTCATGTAACGAGTTGAGATGTGCCCGCAGTTTCGCGTTAGGTATGCGTCGATACGCCTTCCCCTTCGCGGAAGCCGCTTCCTCAGGTGGACGAGCATTCCTAGCAATCGAGAGCAGTGTAGGGTCTTTAATTTCCTCCGATGCTTCCCCTCTCATCTTGCGCTTCAAAGACTTGCGTCTAGAGTCTGCGTCATATGGCGCTTTTTGAAAGCGAAGGGAAGAAGAGGAGCCCATAGAGACCCTCCCCCGAATCTGTTTCCATCCAGGGAGGAGGTCCTTCGAGGAGTCTTGGTTGTGGCCCTCTCCTGCACTGAGCGACCTAGTTTGTGTGCCGGAAGCAGTTGCCATCAAATCTATATCGCGACTTGAAGAGTCCATGATGAATATCCAAAGTACTAATTTCTGGGCACTCTTAGGTGGACTAGAGACGGGAATCGAGTCCCAGCGTCAAAAGACTTGAAAAGGCCCGAGTCAATTGAACCTTGAACTCGGCAATTCCCACCTCGCCAAATCAAATTTGAGGCATCGCCTCGGGTCGAGGGCATTTTGGAAGTGCGACTCTCGCGTCCTTATATAGCGCCTTTGTAAACCATGCTGTGCAGCAGAGAAGTCTCTGCTGAGTCATGGGGATTGGGAGGGGGACGGAGAATTCACCGCGTCTCCTGTTACCGTTTACCCCTGGCTTGCGCTTATCCTCTGCTTGAATCATGATGTGGTTCTCTGCGCATTACAAACTAAAACAGTTACTCTATTTTATCAATGACCTATGTGTATTACACGGCATTCCACCTACTTAGCAGGCCAGAAGAGCGTGTCCACTGATGATATCAGCTTTCAATGATTCTTTTTTACGAATGGGAATCGTCCATGCATGTTGACGACTGCTAGCATCTGCAGAAGAGTTTGTTGATGGACGTAATTTCGTGGTCGTTTTGAATTTTGAACTGCTCACACATACGCGTATCCTTCCCAAAGTCGATGTTGAACCAGAGAAAGACTCAACAGCCTGGGGGTTATTCGCACTTTACGACCCGCTTCTCCTTTTTGATCATCTTGTGCAATGATTCCCCTGTACAAACTGATGTACTCGCGGTTGAAACCTCTTTGGCCGGTTCGGCGACGAACCGCGGCGTATTGCGGCGACATTTCTACTCGCCCTCTGTCCGATCCTAGGACCTTTCTGCCGTGTTCTGAACGATGACGGATGACAGATACAGTCTACTCCTTTCCCCCATCTGGGGTTGCCAATGGGATCTTACCACCGCTGCCGCCCTCATGACTGTGGCGCTGTCACTGGACAATCGCCCATTTTCCAATCCGAAGCTGTCTGCTCCCAAGAGGGAAAGGAGGTACCATGAAAATGGGGCTTGAAAACTGGCCGTTGCTATTGCTATGAAGTCCCCGATGGCCCGGGCTAAAACCATTTTGGAGTCTTGGACGAGACCGTACAACGGCGAAGCCCTACCGTGGTCAGAACGTGACGCCGGTATGCTGACGTTACCGTCATCGAACATGTGGTCCTATCATTATTTGGAGGTGCACACCAGAACCCAAAGAAATTGAGAGTGCAGAATAGTCGAATGGGATTTGCTGCTTTCTCGTGCCTTTTTAAATGACCACCATGCAAGGACTTAGTCCGGAGAACCGTCTGCACCGCGTCTTTCAGACCCCTGTGCTGCCTGTTGGTCAGTGGATATATTGGAGGCCTTAAGATCCTGATGGTCTCATTTATGCTGCGCAGCGCCTAGTCCCAGGTTCTAGCTCGATATTATCACTTTGCCCATTGGCGGTGCCCTAGGGAGGACATCCCCTGTGTTCTTCAGTCGCTATGTCTGATGGCAAGAGTGAACGCATGTGATCTAGGTAGTTCAAACTATACGTTCATTGTTCTGTAGCTCGGAAGGAGTATCCTACTAGCCTCAGTCTCACGCTTAGCAAGGCAGAGAACTGAGGAAGGGAGGAGTCGCGAGAAAACAAGTGCGGGAAAGGTTCTAATACGCATCATCCACTATTCTTTACTTTTGTTCACAAGTCAATATTGTCCGGGGATAGGCAGGGGAGTGAAGCCGATCCACGGTACGATCGAGTGAAATGCGCATTTTGGTCACATATTGATATGCCTCCCGGACGGATAACTTGAGATTAGACGGGAGTTGGCCTCCCTAGTGTTGATTTCTTGGGTATAGTGCGCTGTGGCCAACTCACAATGTGATGTTGAGCTTGCGGCGCTATATTTCCTTTCTTGGTATTCCTGCTACCAAAGTCAGTGCGCCATTGAGGCGACTGTCTATAAAAGCAACGAACAATTTTTCTCTTTCGTCTCCCTCAGTTCAACAATGATTGACTGAGATGAGACTCCGCTTTTTCTGCATCTGTTTTAATAACTTACGCACTCTCATGTATCCTAGTGTAACACGCCAGGTAATAATTAGTTTCCATTTATAAGTCCAACAACGATTGACTGAGCGTAACACGCTAGCGTAAATCGCTAACAATTCTAATACCTGGTCG
Source organism: Cantharellus anzutake (assembly GCF_015039405.1). Classification (NCBI taxonomy): domain Eukaryota; kingdom Fungi; phylum Basidiomycota; class Agaricomycetes; order Cantharellales; family Hydnaceae; genus Cantharellus; species Cantharellus anzutake. The sequence goes on from NW_024066951.1 coordinate 1,750,740, forward strand.
ATAGAGCCGAGGCCACGAGCGATGGCAAGTGCGTCAGGTCAATTGTTGCAGTGTGTTTTGCAAAAAAAATTGTCATCGGTCAACGAGGTCTAGCTTTTCAGTTATGACCTTAGCTGTACTGTAGTGGAGTTGTCCGAATTTATTGTCTTATGATCTTACATATTATCAACTCCCCGAAGTCCTCATGGTGCGCGTGCTGCTGCTGAGAGCTCAGACGTGGTCACGGTTTCTGGGCATTGTGACTAGGGCGGTGGTTTAATTTTGTCATTGTCGCACAACCCAGGGACGTGATGACGTAACTCAATTATGTAAACGTTTTAGGGAGTTTTCCGACATTGTTCAACTTTGGGCACGTGTCCAGTTCCTTTCCACGCATGTAATGTATTTCCCCGCCGGAGTGGCCAAATCACTCTCGTATGAATCACATCCCCAAGAAATATCCATTCTCATACAGTGTAACTCGTCAAAATCGCAATTCCTGCTGCTCACCTCGACTGCCGTATGCGTATGGAGCGTGCGAGTGAGTGAATGGCTGGCAGTCTAGCTTATGTTTCATAATATTCCTGTCAGCCACTTGTGCATCTTTGTTCCCTTACTCGATCCGAGACTTCTATTGCTCTTCATGGGACGAATTGCAGTGCAAATTGGTCTCCGGATAGCACCCGAATTGTGGTTCAAGTGCGTCCATCCCCAACATCCACGCTTCACAACTGACGGCCGTTTAGTAGACGACATCCTCTTACTTGGTCCTGATTAAAGTGAAGAAGGACCCTGATGTGCTCGCGTACAGCTCGTCAAGTCTTGCTACTGCAGCGCTAAAGCGTTTTCAGCCTGGTCCAGGAGAGGAGGCTCATCTGCATGTTCACCACCTGTCCCTGGAGGGCGTGATTCAGGTTCGAGGCGAACTTCGATGGTATGTTTAGCTTACCTTCAAAGATGGGGGGTAAGCGAAAGCTTCTTCAGCGTTTCACCTCGTCAGACGCACATTCTATTCTCGACTTCGATTCCGCCAGCCGTGCAACGCATACCTTGGCCGATCACTAATGACTCCGATTCGGGCTCAGATGGAGAAGATATTGGGCATCAAAAATGGCTGGGTCACGATACGTGGATGACTCATCAGGAGGACATGCCTTGGCTCCTGCAGTCGAATGGTACTTCCCCGAGTTCTGTCCCCAGATGCTGTGGCGCTCATTTCCCTTCCAGTGATGGTGGATATCATTTATCACGACAAAGGTAGCAACCTGGAGGGGTGGATTACGTCTGATGGCTGTGCATATATTGTGTATCTCTCCGAGGGCGAAGCAGAACCCTCGGCACATCGCGCCTCAAAGGAAGGGGAAAATCGTGTCTGTCCATGGTTACTCTGAGTAATTCGTGGAATGCGATGCTAATTGGTAAATTCCTCAGGTGTCAAATAGTTCATTGGAGCAGGTGTTACATGACTCTGCGCTGGCACACGAATCGCTGGATGTGACTCTCGATTGGCATGGAATCTGTATTTATGGCCAGGCCACCGATAAAGCTAGTCCTCAGGCCCCAGAACCGACCGGACAGCCCCTATCCCCGGGAAACAAAGACATTTCGAATAGAGCCACAACCTTAGCCTTTAATCACGTTTTTTCTACGGTGGCCGTTGGAACACAGAGGTGGGCAGTTGTGATATAGGTCAATATAATGTTTTGACTGACTGCGGTAGCGGAGCAATCTTCTTGCCAACAATCCCGACAAGTGATTCTCCTGTCCTTCCTGCCGATGTCATCGAGCCACCAAGGGTTCTGGGACCCACGCATAGTTCTGAATATGCAACAGGTGTTGGAGCGGTGCAAACCATCCAATGGACTTCAGATGGCTACGCTTTCGCCGTAGGCTGGGAAAATGCATGGGGAGTTTTCAGTGTATCCGGCCGTTGCATATCATCCAGCACGGATTCGGAAGGAGTTATCAATGACACCACGTTCGTTGCCATTCACAGGCACTATGTATTACTGCTTATGATCTTATTAGGTTCGAGGACGGGTTCCTATTCGGTATCAGATCATTGGTCGGTGCATTCTTTTGGCATCTAGTGTTCATCATTGATTGCATTGCAGTTCTGGGCCCCTGGGAATACTGAGCTTTGCACATTGGCAACAAGAGCCCCAAAACTTTCCCGATTATTCGTCATCCCGTTCGCGAAGAGCACGATCACTAATCAACAGTCTCCCGTGCGTAAAGGGTTTTTCTGCCATCTTCAGGCCCTTGGAATATACATCCCTCTTTGCAGGATAACACTAGATATGCTATTCTCCAACAAGATGATGCTGTCATGATTTATCGAGGCGCAGACCAACCTGATATGAGCGTTATCAATCCGGAGGCGGATGTTTGGCAACACCTTAAAGTATCTGGTGGTGCTACCTCATCGATTTTGATAAATATTGATATTGTCCATTTAGATGCCACTCACTTACATTCGTAGCTATTGGCCGATGCGATATGCATCGATAAGTAACGATGGACGATTGCTCGCTATTGCTGGCAAAAGAGGACTCATTCACTGGAGCGCCGCATCTGGACGTTGGAAATCTTTTGCCGATGAAGCACAGGAACAGGCTTTTTTTGTTCGGGGCGGGATGGCATGGTTCAATCATGTCTTGATAGCCGCAGTTGATTTCTCGGGTTCATACCAGGTATGTCTGGGTTGGACGATGGATTCGCATATACTTAGGGAACACTATAGATTCGTCTGTATTCGCGAGATCTTGACCTTTCCACAGGTAATATACTACACCGTGAAATCCTCCCTTCGCCTGTAATCCTTCTATCGCTGATCGAGACATCACTCCTGGTTTACACTCTCGATAACACATTATTCCATTTTCTCATCACGACAACCATGGAATCGGTCAAACTGCATTTATGCGGTAGCATGAGTTTTGAAGGCGTTGTCTCCAATCCGAAATTGGTGAAGGGGCTGAGTTGGATGTTACCATTTGCCCAGAAACGTACGTTCATCCACAGGCCATGATTCATAGCATCTTACCCTTTCCGCAGAACTTGGTGATCCAAACAACGATCTGACGGTGGCTACCATCATTTTATTGGTCAGTGGCCGCCTGATCTTGTTAAGGCCACGTAAGGTGCGCTTCATTCACGTCACGGATTACGCATGGTAAATTGGCATCCTATTAGGTTGGAGCGCATGAAGTGAAGTACGATATGCAGATTCTCGCTCGACAGATCGAGTTCTTCTGGATCCATCTAACGGGTATCGGCGCGCTAGAAAATTCATTGTGGGGGTATGACGGGTCTAGGGTCCGGATCTGGCTTGATGCATTAACCATCGAGGCAGCATACGTGAACACTGAATTAGACGCTTATGAAAGCATCAAGGAGAGCGTCTCGATTCCTCTGTCATTCTATCCTCTATGTAAGCGTCGCAGTTTGTTGAGTAGTGCAGGCCAGCTCTTACCCTCCAATAGCTGTACTGATGGACAAAGGTGTCGTCATCGGTATTGAGCATGAAACCGCGACGCGTCCATCGCTCCCGTTCGCAATGTTCCGTACGATTACTAGTGTAAGTGTGTCATATTTATACGAGGGATTCTTCGCTAACCGATTCACCCGTCAGACCCACCTCTTCCTACATCACGTTCTAAAATATCACATAAACCGTGGTCAATTGAAGGATGCTGTTATGCTGTCAGCAAATTACCAGGATTTGGTATATTTTGCGCATGTCTTGGAGGTCTTCCTTCACACCGTTCTAGAGGCTGATTCCCAAGCCCAAGACACAGAGGCCGATGAGACTCTGAACTCGGCGATTGAATTTGTCGACCATTTCGACTCCGCGCTTGACGTGATTGCCAACTGTGCGCGCAAAACGGAGATGTCGAAGTGGAAGAAACTTTTCGAAATAGCGGGCAGCCCCAGAGAGCTCTTCGAGGTATGTCGAAGTGGTACCTAAGGCCACGACTTTCGGCCGCTGAATATTTTTTGGTTCAGTCATGCCTATCTATGGGAGCTCTTAAGACTGCTGGATCATATCTTTTTGTTCTTCATAATTTGGAGCACACCCAAGATGTCAACCAAGATACAGCCAGGCTGCTGCAAAAGGCTTTGGCTGCGGAAGATTTGAACTTGTGTCGGGAATTACTTCATTTCTTGCGATCCATTGACGAATCTGGAGCTGCTTTAATGGGAGCCATGCAGATAGTAGGGTTAAATATCGATCCACCACAGTTAGAGGAACAGCAAGAGACGCTTCTGGATGAGGCTGTTTAGTATTATTATAGGTTTATTTCTTGCGTGAACTATTACTGTAATATTTAACATTATTATGCTGACACGCGGCAAGCGTCAAGCGTGCTACGCAACTGCTGACCGGGAGTGACGGTTGTCATTACTTTTTCAATATTTGAAATCCGGCGTAGGCTCGCGTGCGACCATGAGTTGGCCTCGTGGCCGTACGGAAGCAAATATTGACTTTGGGCTTGTTGTCGTGTTCAAACAGTGCAAAGCAACGCGCTGCACACCGAACGCGAGGCGATCATCATTCCCGTAGTCCTGGCCTAAGAAATTGCCTGACGCGAGGCGGTCAGGTCACTTTAGCCTCAAAACGTTATGCGGGGAGAAGTCTGCATTGGTACCGCCAGCTTACTTTCGTGAGTTCAGCTATTATCGGGAGATCGTAGTATCCTAACGTGCGAACGGCCAGGTTCATTGCGACACTTCTGCTCATGTTTGCCCACGTAAGCCCAACTAGAACATTGCGTGCACATTTGCCTCATTTTCATCGCTTCTTGCTCGATAGATTGGTTCAACAAATCACAATGCCATTGCTCGAGGAATAGGACTGGTACGTATGCGAATAACAAATTTGATACTGTTCTAATGGCATGCAATGTTGCGCGCGCACCCCAGATAACTGTCAATGTCTCCAGCCTGGCGTGAATACCTTTTTCCTCATTACCACCTCATCATTTTGAATCCTATTTCTCTAGTGCTGGGCTCGTGGCTGCCACTGGAGACCAAAGTCCGGGTTTTTACAGCAACACCCCTCAGGACCCACTAGGACAACATCGTGGCGTCCGACGAGTATACCAATGGGGCTTCTACGGTTCGTCTGTTCCCTTCCATGATTCTAAATGCCGCACAACGGCTAAATATGCCTCAGGCTACTGCGGGTTCATTGACCGCGCCAGCGGCGCTGGCGTGTGCACTGCAGAAGGCAACAGCTCGTTTGGATACCCATTCAATCCCAAAGGGGCGATAATCGCCGACGCCCCTGCTAATTATACCACCCTCCTCGATCTCCTCATCCAACAGCCAACGCCTTTCGGAATGATCGACCGAAACAAATCGACTTCTGTAGCTGGATTCGCCTTCATCTTTATAGGGTCCCTCTCAACGGCCCTGGCATTCCTTACGTACGTTTCTAAACTTTTGCCTGGTCGATAGCATTTCATGAACGCTTTGCTACATAAACAGCGGTTTAATAAGAAACAGTTACACTTTCTCTGCCGCCCTGGTATTGAGTATATTCGGTGCGTTCACAACACTCATCGGTGCTGCAATATGGACAGCCTTGATTGGGGCTATGAAGCCCGAGGGGAATATTATCGTACGCCATAGCTTTCAAGATGTCAAGCCGGCTCATGGATACTGTTTCTGCAGGTTGCCACAAATACCAAAATCGGAATAACAACTGCATATGGAACGGCTCTGTGGCTCATCTGGACGGCCTGGGTTGCAATGCTTCTCTCCATTGCTCCCTACTTTTTGACGTAGGACTTCCTGGCACCTCAAAGCTTGATTTTGATGATATCTAACGTATTCTATCACTCTAGTTGTTACACGTATCTGAGACGACGCTCGGGATACTGACATTTTTCTATCGAATTGGACGATCTATCACGAATCTAATATCCATTTGAATGTTGAATGTACGCTGTTTTAGTTTGTTTTTGCACCTCGAGTAATCTAGATCTTTCATTCGCCGAGCACGATATGAAGATACGATAAACAATGAAAAGAATTAACAGAAACCGAGTCCGAAAATAAGCAAAAGAATGTACGTGTTAAGAAAGTCCTTGTGTGCGTAAAATGCATGACTGGTAACTGGGGAACCTGGATCCTTGAAAGTGCACTGGTCAGGCTATCATCAATGAGGGGCGAAATCTAGAGGAAGGGAGTGGTAGCCTATAATGATTTACAAAGGGAACAGTGAATGTGCAGCCTTGTTCGGAAGGCCGCGGCTGGGTTGAAGATCGCGTTTGAGTATCATGGGCTGACAACCAGCTAAACGAACCAGTAACTCACGGATCGCGATCAGCGTAACAAAGATTGCCATCACCAGCGCATATATGATGCCGTATTTGGTAACCTACGCCCGTTCTGTCAATATTATCCCCATCATGACGTGGTATGAACGTACAATTGCCCTCCGTTGTCTCTTTTGTTTCACGTGGTACAGTGGCGCTCGGATTTGCTTCGAAGGAGCAAGCCAGACTGAAAGGATGGTCAGTGAAAAGATTGCAAGAGAAAAGAAAAAAAAAGCCTACAAAGAACTGTGGATGGCGTGTAAAAGAATCAGCATTGCGTTCTCCAGAACCAAAAATAGGCACTTACGGGTTGCGTGAAGCTTGTCAATATATGGTATGCAAATGATTGGTGTCATCAGGAGGAGAATGAAGTGACCAAGCAAGAAATCTCCACTCCATAGTGACATCTCGACGACCTTCACGATGAACTCGCGGGCTGGCTGCGACCAAGCATGGGATAGGCCACGACCGTACCACTTACCAGTCCACCATGCTCTGTTGGTCTCGTCGTGCTTGTATTCACGAGACAAGCAGACGGCGATTAGGAATTTATGTACGGCGCGCTGCACGAAGATCGTTGCGATGAGCCCCAGTACCGCATGAGAGACATCCCAAAGCTCAAGGAACCACTGCGAAAGACGGTCAGTAGTCGGCTTTTCTGGGGGCAAGGACACAAACCAAGAGCTCGAAAAATCCAACCATCCCGAGAAGGGCTAGGGAGTGGGCGATGAATGCCATCACCGAACCAAATGATACACAACAACCAGAGAGGATGGGACCCATGAAAACTGAAACCATGAACATGATGATCAAGACAGCGGCATTCCAAAGGATGGGGCCAAGAGCAATAACGGCAATGCGGATAAGAGGTGAAGCCCGAACGCTGTCATTCTTACCAGGGAAGGACTTGACGAAGACATACGCGATGACGAAGAGGGTCGCGAGGCAGATAGGGAAGATGATCTCAGACATGAGGACGGTTCGCCACGTCGCCCTAGGCACATCTGCGGACAGCTTTTCCGAAGGGTGTCCCAGACGCTTCCTTTTATAACCAGTGATATTTGTTCTTGACAGACGACAATATCCGATCCAAGAATTCGGGTGGAATCTCGAGTTGCCGCGACACATCCATCGAAGGAACTCCCGGTAATCAATGATGTAATCGGCGAAGGAGAATTGATGAGGATTGAAGAGGAATGGGGCGATGCACAAAGCGAGCACAGTCACCCAGAAGTAAATAAGGTGGGGCAACCATATTGCGAGGGTGGCATATAGAAGCAGAATCAGAGTCCTCATGCCCAAGTAGATACTTGGACCTGCGAAACGCGAGTAAAGGATACTGAACGATATCCTGGTGGTAGCGAATCCTCGGCCGGTGGCAATATATCGAGCCCCACCAAAGGTCAAGTTCGATAAAATTGAATGGGTATAAATTTGGGTGGAGAACACTTCAAACATCGGCGAAAGTGACCCAAATTGCTTGCCGAGACGCATGAGAGCACGACCAGTACCACGTTCCGTGAGTTCTGAGCGGTGGATGATCAGAATTTCGGTACGACAGCGAGAAAAGGAGGCAAACCTTGCAAGAACAATGGCAAGAATGCAATAGCAAACACGAGGAAAATACTGATGATACAGCGTCGAATCCAGTCAAAGACAGGGACCAAATTGTAACAACCAGCCGTCCCGCGATTGCTTGGATTGTTCGTATCAAATGTGCAAATCAACAGAGACTTGTTGAGTGTTCCCAAGAACACCACTGAAACAAATACGTTAGCCACAATTGACAAGCAAACATCATGATCACTCACAGCAAACCATGAACAACTGAACAGACAAGATGACGAGGATGTTGTTAATGTGGAAACCAGGGTGCGCATAATAGAACGTCAAGAATCGGTCGATAGGCAGCTGACTGCCCAAGTAGTAGTACTCGCGACTCAACATCTGTTCTCCCATACCAGTCCCAATCTTCGTCTGGAAGTTCAAGATAGTACCGAATCCAAGGTCGCGACCTTTACCGCATTGGTAATATTCCGAATGTTTGATACGGCCACCGCGACCAAACGCGTTCATACCAGCGAAAATATCCTCGTTAAGATGCAAACCCTTTTGCGCCTTGGACACACCCCCACGCGTGTTCATGAAAGTCCCATTCAAGAAATCCGGGTGACCATAGTGGAGTTTGCCACCGATCCAAGCAAGGTGGCGAGCGGTCAAGGTACCGAAAGTCTGTTCTTTTCCAGCGGCCAAATCACCAAGAATACCGATGTTCTCCGAGAAGACGTACTCCCGTGCACCAACAATAGCGACAGGGGAACGAGTCATCTCCTTGTCCGTCCATTGCAAATATGGGTTCTTCGTCGACGAACCAAACTCCTCGAATTCTCCGAGAACGTTTCGAATCTTGATGCATTCCTCGAGATAATTATCCTGATTGGCATCAATGAGCTGAAGATATTCGCCTCTGTAGAAGATGACCGCTTGATTCTGGTTGTCAGACTTCCCGTCTCCTAAAATTGGGTTGCCAGGGAGCTCGATCCGGAACTTCGGCTTCCTTCGACCCGTCTCGGGAATGAATTCAGAGTGCCCGTCAATCAAAGCTGAGAAAAGACGGGGCTCGCCACCCTCTTTTGAAGGCTCCTCATCCAGGTAGGCAATCTGAAGGTCGGGATAAGCACGAAGAAGGAACTCGGCGTTCTCATGTTCTTCCTGATTGAACTTGGAATAGCGCTGCATGGAGACGACAAACTTGAATTTCCTACGGGCCATCCGTTCCAACTCGCGTTCGAGTTTTTCGGCATTTCCGCCAAACAGCTGGACGACTTCCGGATTCTCGACACGGTAAAGAAGCTTGATTGCCTTGGAGTAATTCATCATGCCAGACACTGTGCGATAAAGAGTCTGAGCACGGAGGGAAGCCCAAATTCGGGTACGAAGGGTGTACTCGGGTGCCGCACTTTTGAAACCAATAGTGTAGAAAGGAATATCGTCCACCTTGCTCGCCTTCTCATCAGGGTTGAAAGGATTCCCATTAGCACCGTTGCCATTGCCGTTATACATCGCCGCTTCCTCCGAAAGGATCTTTGTGTCCTTAACGAAATTATCCCACTCGATGGGATGTAGTTGCTTCAAGTACTCCAGAAGTGTCACCCGCGTGTTCTGGTCTTGCTCGCGAATAATCTCACGGAGTGACAAAATAACCTTCTCGCCGTAATGAGGGGTCAGGACGGTGAAAGTCGGCATGGCATCAACAGGAAGAGGTTGGGGCATAACGGTAGTGAGCGATTGGGCAAAGAAGGATATTCGTCGTTCAGCCTCGCTTCGTCCAGGTGGGAAAAATTCGCCAGCCATCTTTGAATCACCCTGAGCCAGGAAAAATGGCGGAGCGCGTAGTGCCCTGCGATCACTGGCATCAGACTGTACTTGATGATAGAGCAACTTCTGCACATGGTCGATGGACAGCAGATGCTCTCGGTACATAGAGATGATGACGGCATTCCAAACTTGAGAAACAAGAACCTGGGAGAAGGCTCAATGAGCATTTAGAGTCCAGCGCATGAAGACGGACAATCTAACCTTAGGCTTGTACTTGACCTCCATATCACCAGTAGCCAAGAGCTTTGAGTAGATTCTTTTTGGCAACCTTGAGTATATCTTATTCCAAGGCGTCCAAATCGACAACCCCAGAGAGAATGACCGCGCAATGCTGAAAACCGTACTCCAAATGACATACCACAAGAAAGTATCCAGGAAAAAGAGTATGAGGTCCATCACGTACATGATCGCGAGTGTGAACGCGACCTGATTCTTGCAAAGTCCCGAACCGAGATACTTGGTCGTGCACCCCTGAACCCTCATTCCAACCATAACCTGAATCGGATACTTGAACGATCCGGTAAGGAAGAAGTATGACTCCACAAACTTGCATCCAAAGATGAGGACCCAGAGCGCAACAGACGTCAAACGAGCATTTCGACCGAGGGTGGGATAACTGGCAGTGAACGTCTGACTGGCGAGATACTTTCGAGACTTGCTCGCTACTCTGTCCCCAAACATTCGCCCAGAAGGGATAATAGCGAAAAGTAACGCAGCCACGATAGCCAACCCGAGTTGCACCACGGCAAGAATCAATGGTAACCCACCATTCACTCCATTGTTGTAGAAAAGAATGTATATCGATGGACCTGCAGTTAGTCCGAGCGTGATGAGAAGGAAAAGGAGGCGACGAGTAAGATGGGAACTGTTGTTCCAGGTAGTGGGAACGATGAAGAATTCGGCGATCGTAACGAAAATCATAATCAAGGTGGCTACGGCTCCGCCAAGTGCAGTGACAGACCAGCGAATGGCAGGCGTAGGTGCACTACCATCACCTCGTTGGTAAACTTTCGGCGAATTATAGGCCGTATAGAACCAGAACAGTGCGATGTGGATCACCCAGATGCGGTTAAAGTGGACGAGAAGTTGTATGGTGGACCGACGCTCGTAGTACGTTTTGAAGAAGACGTTGTTCCAATTTATTTTCTCAAACTTCATGAAACGGTGCGCAGGAGCTACGTCGATAAGGCGAGTCTGAGATGGAGATGAGGTTAGGCAGATTTCACCAATAACAGTGGGATGCCGGGCTTACTTTGTCAACTAGAGTGATACGAGAAATGCCTTCTGGATACCAAAAAAGCTGATTGACGTCGTCGTAACCCACAACGCGATCATGGTCTCGTTCTCGTCGAACGAACTTTCCTTCCAGGACTTCATAACCCTGATCACGCAGGTACTGATACAATGGTTTGATGACCGTCCTCAGATAGAGACCCTCTGGCATGGGTTCGATACGATTTTGACACTCCGGCGAGCGGTAATAATCGTCCGCGCACTTGAAAATGAAACACAAACACTCTGGCATGAACCGGATATTTGCAGCTTCGCCCCAACATAACAGCCAGAGGGCGATCTGCCGAACGCGGTCATAGGCACTCATGTTGAGCATTACCTGGCGCCAATTGTTTAGCGCGTTTTCGAGGCTTCGACTGCCTCCAGTTCTAGGCCGCTGACCGCCACCCCCTCTCACAGACCTGAGCCGTTGCAACCCAGGATTTTGGGACTGACCAACAGCGTCATCGAGATCAAGTTGGGCCGCAAAATACCATTTCCTGTAGTTTGCATGGGGCCCGCCAATGTAATCAGCATGTAAGGTCAAGAGCGCCTGGGTAGGCGTCATGCGTGAGGCCCGACTGTCCAAAAGTTGCATCAAAAAATCGAACTATTGTGATGACAAAGCGAGGGATCGAACAGTGAAGACAGTAAGTGCATTGTCAACCTAAATGAAGTGCCCATATCACTTACAACATTGCGCATGGACTCGCGTTGAAACCCAAATTTCAACGTCAAATCGAGAATAATGTCCTCTATAGCATTGCAAACGAGGTCTGAGTTACCGCTGCACACAATAGGGAACGGCAAGAAGCTCACCAATCTAAAGCAACCGAGTCATGACCGCAACAACAGGTTGAGCCGCGGAGCCACAACGTGTATGGAATAAGACTCATCACCGAACTTACCTCTTCTTTGGAGATGGGGATTTGACGCTCAGCAGTCCAAGCGGGGTACGGTTCGCCCACAACCACTATCTGTGGATCGAGGAACGTCGGCGTCGAAGCTTCGGACTGACCGAATCGTGGCGAAGGAAGAGACTCCGCAGAGGGCGTATAGGTCCCTCTAGGAGGTAAATAATCATTCTCCGACTCGGTGTCAGTGTATTCCCGTGAGCGGACGACTAATAAAAAGATGTACGTTCATTTACGTTAGTGACGTTGACGAAGAAAGGCACGCTTTGAACAGCGCAGAGGGAAAAAAAACCGTACCGTATGGGTCGTATTGCCCCTCGGGGTGTGGGTACTGGCCGCGGGCCTCAGAGTCGGCGTAGTGTTGGTGCTGCCTACGGTACTCCAATGTCTCGTCGTCATAATAAGGTTGTTGGGATGGTTGAGGAGAGTATGAGTCGTTGACGACAGGCTGACTGCCGTACGCGGCCTCTGGCACTCTCGGAGGCGGACGAGACATTACGGTGAAGGGAGGGACGGCAGGCGCTGGTGGAACGAGCTGCGCACCCAGGTGCAAGGTGAAGGGCAGCTGCTGTACGGAAGCTGAATGCGGTATGTAATTCAATTTGGGTGTTTTTACGTGATTTGTCTAAGAGTTGGTTGCTAAGTCCACGAGCTCCTCAGTTATCCGCAAAGATACACAAATTTACATCAGCCGTCCTGTAAACCACATCGCGGTGAAAGTTGTAGATAAACTATAGCAGTCGACGACAAGGACGGAGGAAACTTTTCTTTCTCAAGGAAATGGAAAATAGAAAACGAAATGAAATGAGCGTTGTGCGTGGGAAAAAGCAACTGCATACACGGGGGAGGAAAAAACAACAAAGCACGCCAACACCACGCGACATAGCGTTAGATAGTTAAGGGGGACGAGATAGGACGAGATAGGAAAGGATACGAACAGAAATGATAAAATGGTGAGAGATTTACTACCCTGCAAAACGTAAACGAAAACGTGACAAATGACAGACTTTCCGACAGACTCAGGAGTAAGTCCTGGAGAATGGACATCGAAGCAAGCTTTCACTGTGTGCAAACCAAGAACATGACACCCTGCACCGCCCCCTCCTTTCTCAGGGCCTCCTATAGCCCGCACCGTTCAAGGCACCGTCCGCTTCCCGACGACTGTTGTAGTCACGATCGTCCCGCCCACGTCCAGGCATGCTTCCAGGACGGCTGCCAGGACCACCAATTGAACCACGCGGAGGCGCACCACCAGGCGGTGGAGGGCTTGGATATCTTCCACCACCGGCACCATTGGGAGGGTAGCCAGGGGGTCCAGCATAGCCTACATATGACACACCACGAGGCGTGCCATTCGATAAGGGATCAGCAATGGCACTTACAAGGCCATAACTGTCATGGCCGTTGTCTTCAAACGCACCTCGAGGAGAAACGGAGCGGCGTCTTCATATCGAAGAATGAGCTTTGTTAAAAACTTTAGTGGAAAAAACTTACCGATATCCTTGAGGAGGGTAATCAGTTGGCCTGGGACTGCGAACACGGTATCCAGCACGGGGCGGGTAAGGAGGGTAATCGCTAGTGCAAAATGATTACGGGCTTTAGGAACAAAACTTCACCAACACGCACCGGAACTCATCACGTCCCCTTGGAGGGCCGGGCGACCTAGGACGATCACCGGGAGGGGGAGGATACGGGAAACGGTCAGACGCACGCCGGTCGTACATATCTCTCGGAGGAGGGGCGTATCCAGGGCGGGGTCCATACGCATCGCGAGGTGGCGGATAGTCGTACTCGGGATAAGGAGGTCGACCCTCATAGCGAGGAGGGGGAGGGGGTCCACGATAATCCCTCCTGTCGTCATAGAAGTCGCGAGGGGGTCCACGGCTAGGAGGTGGTGGATAATCTCGGTAGCCAGGAGGTGAAGGTGGACGAGGGTCCCTATAACGATCCCTGGGGACATCACGGGCAGGATAATCATAACGATTGCGATCATCACGATGCGCGTGCTCACGCATCTCGTGTCGTGGTGGTCCTCTCGGTCCAGAGTGGGATACCCTATCAGACATGACCGCATCCTCCGAAACTTTTGATGAATCATTATTATGACGCAAAGGCAAAACATGATTGGGGCACTCTCTGCGATGTGGAATGAGTAAGAACATCAGATGAGAGAAAGAGCACTGGACTGACCGAGCCCAATGTCCATGTTGGCCACATTTGAAGCAGGCACCAGGTTCACCAGAAAACTTGGCGGTTCGACTACCGCCATGGGAGAGCTCTACGCGAATTTTGTTCCCCATGAAATACCCTTCATGATACTCAGAGACACTTTCGACAGCAGCTTGCCGGTTATCAAACTCCTGCAAACAAGACCGTCAGGTCATCGACAGACCCGTACAGCTTGCAAGACATACCACAAAGCCATAACCAGTCCTACCAGAAGCAGATACGTAGAGCAAGTGAATGAGGCATCCATTCTCGTGAGCTACAAGGGACCTACTTGAGTTCAATGTTAACGATACGTCCAATTTTGCCGAAGCAGGCTTGCAGATCTTCCTGACGAGTCGTCTCAGGAAGCCCTCCGATATAAACTTTGTTTGCCTAACAGATAGCGAGCCACGGCCATGGGCAGCATAGGCAAAGAAAGATGCAAAACGACGGTAAGACAAGAAGCCACATCAAACGCCAGCCAGGACGAAAACGCGAGTGAGGAGACACATTGATCAGGAGTCAACAAGTGCACAAAGACAGATGTCAATAAGCTCGAGCTCGAGCACAGTCAGCCAGGAGCCATGTGCATGTGTTCGATGTTATGAAAACAATGGTCACAGATGCCCGTGATGCCTTTTTTTTTTAGTGCCCAATGACTGATGGAAAGGGAGAGACACGGGAGTAGAGAGAGAACTAGACAAGCACCTTGATTTGCTTTTCACGATAGATAGTACCATGTTTTGCGCCAGGGACCGCCGGCGAAGGGTTCGATCCAACGGCCCCAGCAGACTCAGGTTGTCCTTGAGCGCCACCTACGCGTTCGACTTCCATTGTGTCACTTTTAGGTCCCCCTGCACTGCTCTTCGCTGTGAGTTCTGGTGTAGTCTCTGTAGCAGGCCACTGTTCCTGCTCTACAGGTGCCAGAGAGGGTTGAGTGTCTTCAGCAGACATGGCCCAGAAGTGTTCGGTTGTCTCTGCCCCGTTTCGTGTTTTTGAAACTTTTTTTGCGGAGAGTTATGTAAGTTGGAGGACCCTGGGTTTCCAGGCCAGCTGGCAATTTGCTTCCGGTCTTGTGATCAGTCCTCCTCGGTCTCGCATGAGTCATTACATTCGAATTATAACTTTACAACACACGACACTCCAGAGGCGGTTACTCCAGCCCTCAATTGCCCCAATCCCAGATAATGAAGCCTAATCGCCAACACAATAAACATATGCCATATCGTATGCGAATTTCCCCAATCAAACCATCCTGGAAAGGCACGCTCCGGAAAGTGCGTGACATAGAAAAACAGCCCGACAAAGTAGGAACCCCATGAGGGTGTCAATGGCACTAACGTTGACGAAAGCACGATTATGGAAACGTTCAAGAAGGGAAAATGATCAATACGTACAGACTTCGTGGATTGTTGCGATTAGACCCTTTGAGAGAGCCAAGTGCGTCAGCGGCAACAGCGACGCAAAGGACAAACCCAAGTAAAACAGAACGCGGTATATCTGCAGCAAGTGATAGTTGGAAACTGGGCTTTTCCGTCACCAACGGCAGCAGCAAGATCATACCTTATATCGACGTTCATTGAACCATTGTTGAAGTGGTACAAAAGTCCCAGCGATACCAGTGACGAAGCACAATATAGTGTAGAATCTCAGCAGTTTCGGCTTGCAATGAAATCCATAATGTATTCCGGACTGTACACTGGCAGATATTAGCCTAGCAAAGCAATGTCTAATCAGTCATCAGGGCTCGGGGTTCGGGCGAGGTGAACGTACCATCCTATCCCGATGTAGTCTAATCGAGCTGCACTCTCCATGACCGCAGCATCGGAACAGCCAGCGCACAGGTGCCATACTACGGAGGACATAAGACAAAGAGCCGCAGAAAGCGTGAAAAAAGTAGCAGGTGCAAAGTCTAAAGTTGGATCCGAACGGAGAAGAGTAGGGAACAAAGAGTGAAAGTTCGAAGAACCCCAACTCGGCACTAAAGCTCTAAATGGGGCTGGTATAATGTAGGGTACAGCCAAGGAAGATAAAGTCAACAAGGGCAGGAGATGAGAGTGAATGTTCACTGTGTCGAGGAGAAGATGTCAGCATTCACCCGGTGTAAAAAGTTGCGTTGACTTGCATGTCTCGTTATGAAATTGGAAGATGGAAAATAGAAGGCTTAGCCATTTGCTTGAAGGTATGAACCTGCCAAACGTGTATTGTTGGCCCCAGGACATTGCCGAAAGCATCAAGACCTACCTGTAACCCGAAACCACGTATTCATTATTCCTCCATTTGTCCGGCAGATCTTTGTATTGTATGAGGCAGCACCCATCCACAGACTTCTCGAGAGCCGTCCTGACTTGCTCATGCATAGTCACCTCCGCCCGCTGTGCGACCTTTATATCCTCCTGGATCGCTTCCTCCGTATCTCCTACAAGTTCCGCCAGAAGGTCAGACAGAACCTTAGGTGGAGATAAACCCGGTAGGGGAACAGTATATGCCGATGGACCAGTAAGAGGAAATTCTTGGAAATGAATATGCAATCGCTGAAGGTGAGCCTTAAGCCTTGGGACATAGGACAACGGGTCAATCCCAGTAGGAGACATATCCTTCAACCGAGACTTGATCTCCTCCATTGAAGGAACGAGTGCTGGCATGGCCGGCATTTCGAAGTCGCCGAGTTTAGATAACTTGTGACGAACATGTAGTTCCGGAAGAGGGAGGCGCTCACGCAATGAACGACCGCTTGGGACTGAGGCAAAGCCAAGATCGTCGGGCAAGTACGAACACACGTCACTCCTAATATCCCGAAGCAGCGCAAATCCTTTCTTGACAAAATCCGTAACGTCTTGCACGGACAAATCAAGATCCACCTCCACATCAACACCGTCACCATCTGATGGAGCGTCTCCGTCACCGGTGGCCGGAGAAAGGGTTGCAGCCATAGGGGGGCTGGTAGATTTGAAATCCAATAACGCAAGCCTTGCCTCGAGGTCAGAGAGATATTGTAACACATGAATTCTCAAAGCTGTCAAGGCAGAAGGCATGTGGACCTCGGATGGGAAGCGAAGGTCAAGGGCATGTAGTAAAGAAGAGCTGCTGGGGATGGACAATGGATAGGGTCGCCCAACGATTCCCGACCCCTCAGCGAGAGAGGAGGAGAAGTTCCGTGGCCGATTTGCCGGTCTAATGGGGTTATTAGTTAAATCGTCATCCATAGTCTAGATTATCCTCTCTAAAGTGCGTTCATGAAGAAAGGTCCAAACGAGTGCAAAGAACTCCGTTCAGTACCACGAACGAACAGATCGTGGTTATTAGGTGAAATGAAAAAGGAGGTCCAACGAACGAAATGATTGGGGCAAGTGGGCAGTGCCGGAACGGGGATGCCAAGCCCCGCATAGCCACCCCTTATCTCAACCATTCTCGTGCAACTCGGGAAATCGCGTCAATATCAACGCCCAACCCGTGCAACTACTGGGCCTGAGAAGAGGAGATACCTGCGATATAGGAGGGCGGTGCGCAAATGCTGCCACAGCTTCCACCTTTCCCAACTTTCGAAGAAGTTGAAGATTTCCTCATTCAATTGGAGCGATATGTTCCATACCCATCCGATGTCGCCCAAGTCGTCCAACAGATCTACAGAGATCTAATGCGGTTCGGGCCTCCCGAGTTTCCTCAAATGCCAGCCTTTGAAAGGATTGTGCAAGTTCCTGCTCCTCCATCACCGCCTCCACCAAAGGTACAGTTACTTCGCTTCTCCTGAGTCCAATACGTGTTTGACATCGATTCATGCAGACCACGGTGGAGAAATTTGGTAACTGGGTGACAGAGAATAAATGGATCTTGATTCTCGCATCATTATTAGCCGCGGGAGGGGCTGGATACTGTGCATATAATCTCCACAATAACAGGAACAGACTTGCAGAGCGAAGGCGCAACTTGAGGAATCCGGCTTCATCCAAGAAAGCATCGGAGCCACAGCGTGATGTAGTTAGTGAGTGTCGCGACCCTTATCCACAGCGTGGGTCTCACTTGTGTGTGATTTCGCAGTTATACTCGGCGTTGACGCGGTTGATTACGGAATGACCATCGTTAAATATTTTGTGGATAATGGGTTTATCGTGATTGGTTCTACATTGTCCACAGAGGCAGCAGATGAAATTGAAAAGATTGGGAAAGGATATGCGCGCGCTCTAGTGCTAGATGCTGAAGAGGTTTGTGTCGCTCCGATTATCTCAAGTCGTTCTTTGATGACCGTGCCTCAGCCTGGCTCAATTCCTCATTTCTTGAGGTCCCTGAGCTCAACATTATCCCTCCGCTTCCCCACTACCGCACATGGCGACCCATATGCATCAACTACGTCTGGTGGAAACCTTCCTCAAGTTGTCTCTTTAATTTCCCTCCTATCTTTGGGTAAGCCAGCTGCAATGCACTCTCGCGTCTAGGCACTGAAACTGATGCCTCCCTCAAGCTCCATCAGATCATCTTCCCTTTAGCGATTTCGCATCACCGATTCTCCTTCATGAAACCCTAAACCATCAAATCACACTGCGAGCCATGACACCACTTTCCATAATTCAAGCCACATTTCCTCACTTTAAGCACCGCAAAGCGCTGGGCAGCCCATCCTCTCCGCAGAGCATCTCAAAGGGTGCAAGTATCATCATGTGTGTCCCTGCCATTGCGCGTGTTGGCGTGCTTGGCTCTTCAGGGCTAGCCATGGCTAGCGAAGCCGCAGTGCGAGGGTTTGAAGTCCTACGAAGAGAAGCAGCCGTTGATCCCACTCTGAACGATGTAAGGAAGTTGAGATTCATTACTGTTGATGTTGGGGAGATTGGTGATGCTACGTCTGTGATTGGCGTAAAGCGAAGGCCAACTGATGTGGGCATTATGTCGGACACTTTATTGGGGATTGTGAACGAGAAGCGATCTGGGTGGTCATTGGAGTGGATTCGCGGCCTGTGGCTTGGGAACAGGAGGCGGGTCGGCGCTGGGGGTAAGTGATTTATAATCACCGGTTTGATTGAGTCTGTTGATTTTGCTCCACTTTTAGCGCTTACGTATACCATGGCGTCTCTTCTTCCTGGTTTCATCCTTGATTTTATGCTCACACTTCCATATCGGCTCGAGGAATTGCGACTTTCACTACAGGAAGCACGACAGCTGGAATCGGTACCTCCTCTTGAACCTGATATAACCAAACTTCCACCGCAAGCGACCGCTGCCGTGGCCGAGAAGACGGTCGAGGTAGCGCGTGAAGAGATTATGGATGAGTATGTTCCCACGAAGGCGGCGTCCGAAACTGATACGGGGAGTGTGAGTAGCGGAGAAACTCGGGAGAATGTGAGCCAGACGGGTTCGATTGCTGAGAGCTGGGTCATGCATGATGCCAATGATGATCTCGCCTCACCTCCCAACGAGGGAGCATGATCATGGCTGTTTCCGGAATCTCAGCTTAAACCAAATTGTTGTATAATAGTACAATCCCCAAACATATTGGTGATCCTTGTTAGCCTCTTGTTATTCGCGTCAATTGCCTCTTTCCTACTGGCCCTTTGCTATACATAGAAGACATCTCTACCGCCTTTTTTGACGGAATGGGAAAAAAGGCGGCCCACCGGAAGCAAGTGATACCAAAAAGCCACTTTCCCACGATGCCTTTATTTTCCTGCATCAGGGTCGTTGTTCTTTGAACTGGTCGCTCATTGTTCGTGTTTCCGCGCATACAAGAACAACGAGATGATATTCCAACCAGCATAATCCCCGCAACCACCACTACTAAGTGCAGTTGTTGTTGTTGTTGTTCTTCGCACCTTTTTGTTCAACAGGAAGCTTACCTCAAAGCATCGTGTTTCGTCCTTCTTTCTTCCCTTCCTCATCAACTACACTCTCACCCTCGTTAGCTGCCAACCCCAAACACGCTCGCTGAAGAATCATGTCAATCAAATTAGAAATCGTCCCTCTTTCCAGTCGACTAGAGATGCATGGTAGCGTCCAAACATCGTGAGCATTATTTCCTTACCCACTCAGCGCATGCACCCGATTACTAACGCAACGGATCGATTTCCTAGATCCTCTTACTCGCTCTCTGGTCATTTATTACTATCCATACCACCGTTCGCATCCACCCCCATTAATGCTGATCCTGCACGCCCGCCATCCTTGCGCTTGACATCTCTGAACATCACGTTCGAGGGGAAATGCGAGTCGGTCTCCCCTCAGCTTGGCTATGCCGGTACCCGGCTTTGTCGTGTCTCCAAGAACCTCATAGGGGAAGGTGGCAGGGAACCTATAACGCTGAACTGCGTCAGTGGAAATGCCCTCGAACAACCCTGGCAATGGATCATCCTTTTCGACCTCGCTATTCCTGGCTGGTTACCTGCATCCGTGGACATCTCAGAGTTCACCGAGACAGGTTATAGTCTTCATGCTACCGCGGTTCTGGAAACCCCCAGTCCTTCATCTCTTTTTGCTTCGAAATCGAACGGTGCTGCAAACTCTTCAGGTGCCCTGGCCTGCAGCACAACGAAAAGGACTTCTGCGTGGAGTTTTCCTTCCTTCCTCTGCTCCCCGTTCAAACTGGCTCCCAAACCAAAGACTGTTGAGGCCGAACTCGTTCCCATCACTGTCGTTCGAGTTCGTTCTCCTCCACGGTCACTTCCCGACGGAGCATGGGAGCTCTTGCATGACACACCTTCTCTGTTCCCTGCCTCTCTCGATCTGGCGACGCCAACCGTCGGCGCCTCATCTCTCAATCCTACAGAATCCGTTGGTGGGATTCCAATCACGTTGCTTCGTTCGATGGATTTGGCTATATCCCTTCCTGAGCATGTCGGAATCGACGAAGGTTTCATCCCTCTCGGCCTCAAACTTCGAATGGCCCCCGATTATGCTGGCGGTCAGCACATACGCATTCATGAGTTTGAGGTTGAGGTCGACCAAATGGAGAAGTCTCGCTCAACAGAGGATTCGCAATTCCTTCAGTCATTCCCTCTACCGACGACGCTTGAACAACCTCCTCATCTTCCGCTTCTGAACGCAAGCCATATGGAGTGTCTTGATGCGTGTGGCCTCCTCTGGACAGGAATTGAGGCAACGAAGGCGACTCGACGTCGGCCGCTGGTTCCTGACGGACGGATTTATTACCGCCCTTCCGTTGGAGGTATAGATCTGGATCGTCGTTGGGCAAGGATGGACGTCAGAGTCCCTGTGCTCCGTTCTTCATCGTACCGTTCTGCGGATGGTTCCGAAGAACAGGAAGATGAGAAGGAAGTGAGTGATGCCCAGCGGCTCGAGCGTCGTCAGCGCCGTGGGCTAGTGCTTCCAGATTCCCACTCTGTTTACTCTCGTATCTCCCACGAGATCTCTGTATGCGTCAAGATATCTTGGGATCCTTTGGAGGACGAGCACCTGGACCGATCTCTCACACCGGGAAGAAGGTACGAAGAGGTCAGATGCGTCCTGCCGCTACACTTCACCGCTGTTCCCGAATCATTCGCTATGTCTAATAAGGATGGATCAACGTCGGTTCCATGTGCTGCTTGCTCTGCCTCAAGTCCAGCCAATCCCCGTTTCTACTCCTCCAGCTCTTCATCTTCAAGTTCGAGTCTGGTCACCACGGCCAATGCTAACACGCCGCCTAGCTGGTCCCCCGTCGACATGCTATTCTCTCTCCCGTCCAATTCGATCAACTTGCACCCCACTGCTGCATGCACATGTCGTCCAAACCTCCCTGCGTACTCTCAATTATTCTATGAAAATGGGGAGCGCAAGGAGGAGGACGAAGAAGTTGGCTGGTTGCCGCCCTATTGTCCAGAGGCTGCGGAGGTTTGATGCTCCTCCACATTGTCTGATGTTTTATTCCCTCCTATCGCCCCAATGCTTTTGTATAATTTCTTGCTCAACTCGTAAGCTGCTTCTAATCCTATTACAGACCTGTTTCTTGGTACCATATTCGATCTTCATCTTGTATCCCTACTACTTTCCTACACATACCCAGAACCACTCCTCCCCACTCCATTGTGATTCGAACAGATCGCCTACACACACACGCACACACCCCTAATCTCTTGATGCCTCCTAAAAACTCATCTTGACTGTGGATTCATACCTCTTCATCATTTAATTTTCCACCCAACATCGCATACCCCACCTTTGCTCGATCAATAATGCTCAGCCCTTTCGTCTTCGGCATTCTTTATTGTGCATATCCAGTCTTTCTGTCTTGATGTAGTTTTTTTTTTTCTTTTTTAATCTCTCCGCTTTCGATCTCTTGTCGTAATTGTGTGTGGTGATGTGTTCCCTCCGGTGTATATAGCGTATGCAAGAAATGGATGCCAGACTAACTAGCTAACTGTGACTGATTTGGGAATCGGCAATCACCGGTAACGCCACAATGATGAAGCTAGTTATGCATGACGTCCAAGCCCCTAACATGTCTTCTCTTGAAGATCTATTTGTGGCTTGCACGGTTTTAGACTAGTGCACTTCTGCAAAACCCTTCCGTTTCTCAGCTAGTCTTCTGGAGATCATACCCAGTTTTATTGACATCACGGATAAACGTTGCCGAGTCCAACTTTAGAGGCCGAAAGCTTCCATCTACCTGTTATCACTGCCATTCCCTCTAAGCTAACACAAGTGTCTGAGACCTGCTAGACGTTCTCGATAGCCCCCATACGGATAACATGAGTTCCAAGCTTAATAGCTCCCACTTGTCTGAACAAACTCCTCTCTCACATTCGCCGTCTCGCTCCTATCGTCGTGGCTCTCTCCAACACTCTCCTGAGAGACATGGCCATCCTCCTAGTCGTCTCCCTAAACGCGTGCGAACCATCTTCTTTACTATGGGTGCCGCTGTACTCCTATCGTGGAATGGTACGCTTTTCCCGTTTCCCTTGTGCAATTCTAGTGGGTTCTTATCTTGTACTTTCTAGTTTTGATTACAGCAACCCCTTATTTCCTGACCCGACTGCGAGACTCAGCTTTCGAGAAGACATTCCCATCTTATCTCAGCGTTTCCTTCACGTCCCTCCTCTTCCTCTGTCTTGCGAAGGCAACCGTCACTTCCAATCCTTCCTCATCGGCCTCTCGAATTCAACATGCAATCATCCTAACGATTTCCATGCTCTTGCTCTTCGCGATATCCCCTCTGTTACCCATTAAAGATGGGGCACCTTTCTTCGTATTCGTGATCATTAATTCGGCCATTCAGGCAAGTTCGAGTGGGTATCTGCAATCGGCTGTGGTAGGAGTTGCTGCGTTATTTGGGCCACAAGCTATGCAAGTATACTTTACAGGGCAAAGCGCGGTTGGGATAGTCGTGTCGGTAGTGCAGTATGTAACCGCTGCCATTTCGCTCCGAAGTGAAGAAGAGGGTGAGGTGCGAGCGGGCAAACCGCTGATCGGTTTGCAACCGTTCAGAGAAAGTGATGGAGGAGGCCTTACATTGTTCGCTTTCATTTTCTTTGGGTTAGCGACGGTGTATATGATCGTCTCGCTCATCGCGCACTCCGCGCTGGTCCGATCGCCACTGTACCGCTCCGTGGTACTCTTCAGGGATCAAAAGGACGATGCCGAAACCATCCTAGAGGTCGAAGCTCCTACTCCAGACGAAATTTCGGATTATGGGAGTGATGTCGATACAGAGGACGACCAAGCTTTCCTGTCAAGAAGCGTTGAACTCCACAGACAAATGAGCTCGAGCCAGCTACTTTATGACACCTCAAATATTACCTGGAAGGTAGCGAAGATGAACACACTTTATAATATTTCTGTTTGTTTAATCTATGTTGTGACTTTGGTAAGTTGGCTTTACATCACCTTGAAGACTTGTTTTACCGGTGAACTTTCCCAGGCTATTTTCCCACCTATAACGTCAACTATCCTCTCAGTGAATCATTCACAGAGTCACTTCTTCCTTTCACCTCCTTTATTCGTATCCCTTCACTTCGTTATCTTCAATATCGGTGATTACATCGGCAGAGACATCGCCTCCCCGACTCACTTGTCATGGTGGAATGAATGCCTCAACGACCCCAAATTACTTTTAGCCTCTATCGGACGTCTAATCTTCGTTCCTCTCTTCCTAATGTGCAATGTCAACGGCAAGGCGTCTTCACCGCACCCATCTATACCCTTCATCAACTCGGATATCGCGTACTTCATCGTTCTATTGCTATTCTCGATATCGAGTGGTTATCTCGTTAATATCGTGATGATGAGCGCGACTTCAGTGGAGCATAATCGACGATTACGTGTCCTCGTCGAGGAAGCCAAGCTGATGAAGGGCGGTGCTGGGAATGGAACGCTGGAAGTGGACGCCGCCGCTACCGTTGCACAGTTTTGTCTGATTGGAGGGCTGTTCTTGGGGAGCTTCATGAGTTTCGGGGTTCAGAGTATCATTTGTGGAGGATGCAATCCTTTCTATGGTTGAACGGCTGCAATGGCGCTCATTGCGTTTCCGCTGACATTATTTAATGTTACATCATACTTTACATTTGTGGTTCAATCCACGCCATATGTAACTTTATTAATTCCCTCCCTGTGAGGATGTGCATGAATCGCAGTAACCCACACCCTATATGCAGATGGATGCTATGATTCTCCTCGGATTGGCAGTACGACCCGAAGCGTGAGAACTGAAAATTTGATTTTGATCCCTCGATGGCTTCGTCCGCTACGAGTATCGAATTCAAACGACAACAGGGTACAAGGCTCTTTGTTCAATAGTATTGTGTCATTTAACCACTTACCCGTCGATGATGTCAAATCCTAGCTATCACTGCCTTGTTAACTTCCATTACGGCCAAGAACGCTGAACGCAATGGAGGAGAAAATAACCTTTCGCCTGAAAAGCTCCAGGCTTTGGCAAATCAGCTTAGCGATATGCTCATCGATCCCGATGAGAGTGCAGGAATCACGACGCAGGATGGACATGTATTGCCTTTAGCCTCCTTATCTGCTTGTTTTGATCTCACTCAGTGCGTGTTGGCTTTATCTTTATTAGGTTCTTAACGAAGACGGAGATCCCATTGTCGAGATAACAGAGCCAGTCGCTTCGAATTCACAATCTTCAACTGCCGAGGCGCCGCCAAGACCGCAACCTTTGGAGGCGCGGAGCGCCGAAGAATGTCAACGACGCAAGAGAGAACGTGAGGCTTGGCTTGACATGCTTGAAGCAAACGAAGAGGAAGAAGAAGAACGTAGACGGTCAGGGGAAGGGAATGTCCAACGGGCGAAGGACGCGAAGATCCCTGTGAAAGCTAGCCCCAAATCTGGCGAACCCGTTACAGAGAAGCCGAAAAAGCAACCGACGCCACCTGCCTCTCAACTGCAACAACCAGAATCTAGCCGAACACATCCTTCCCCTTCCTCCGCTTCTCCGTCCCAACCCCTGACTACACGACCCGGCAAGAAATCAGTTAGTTTTGCCGAACCTGAGCAGGCTGACGAACGTCCCTCTCCTAACAATGGAACTGAATCATGGGGTGACGTCGTTCCAGCCCGACTAAAAGATGTCAAGCCTACGGCAGTGCAGCCTATGCAAATGAACGTCGTTGAGAGGACATCCAAGTCTGTGATCCCTCCGCAGCCCGGTAGTACACGTCGGATCGCTCGCATCATCCAAACGCCTACTGCGGATTCTGACGATGATGATGATGACGAAGATCATCTTCTCGATTCTTCGGCATCGAATGACAGCTCGGGAAGTGAGGAAGAAGACCCCGACGATGAAGATGGCGATGATTTCAACGAATTGAGAATGCAAGCAGACATTTCGATGGAGTACTTCCGCCAACAGGGGATGTTGAAGGGGCTTTCGCAGACCATACCCCCACCCGATCCTCGGCCAACCCAAAAGTTGGGTGATTGGGATCAACCGGTTAGTTGCCACTGCTTTTATTCTCAAGGGTGCGCTGTGTGCTCATCGAAGACGGTAGTACGTCCCACTGGAAGCCAATCGCGCATCGACGAAAGCGCGTCCATCGTCCATGTCTCGCTTCAAGGCTGAGCGAACGGCCGGGGATCCTACACCCAGCGACCCGCGTCTTGCCTCAGCGATCAGGTTTGGAAAGTTTGAAAAGGGTCAACTTGTTACCCGGGATGATGAAGTCAGCGGGGATGAAGACGATCTTGATGCGTTGGACAAACGAAGCGGTGGGATTATTGAGAGGATACTGAAGGGTGACCCTACGTTATATGAGGATGATGGTGGTTCTGGTTCTGCAGAGCTCAATTCAGGGTCGCCGGCTGGAGAATCGCAGCAAGCCAATGTTGTCGAGAGCAAAACTGGCCTTCCTGCCGTCCCTATTACTGTCACTCGGCCCAGTGAAAGCACAGTCGCCTCCATTACGGAGAGTTCTACTTCCGAAGTCGTGGATCGGCTGGCCCCAAGCCCCTCCGCATCGATTTCTGGCTCCCGATTAAAGACGTCAAAACCGTCGGCTTCGACAGCATCACGGACTGCTAAGCCTGCTATCGGCAACGCCACAGACAAGAGGTCTCTTGCTGTTCCATCACCTGTATCCAAATCCACTCGAGTCACCACACCATCCTTGGGACGTCTGAGTTCGGGGCCAACCAATGTACCGGCCGCTTTCTATGATCCTGCAGGTGGCTTCACGTCTGTCATCCTCACACCGGAGCAAGCGGCTCTGCCTGGTTCTGCCATGCCTCCGCCCGAGAATCCAACTAATACCAGCGCTGCGTCATTTCCAGGCCGGAGAATAAGCACCATGTCAGCTGCCGTAGTGGAGTCCGTAAGTAGTCATAATAGGCAGGACGCTCGAGCGGGACCAAGGAAAACTGGGGAACGGATTTCGCGATTTAAAGCGGAGAGAATGTGATGCTCGTTCCAAATCATACATTGGTGTATCATTAGTCAACAGCGTACAGAGTAACAAGCATTAATAGTATCCTGAGATCCTGAAAGCAGTCTTTATGTAACGGTGACATATTCTCCCTTGCCATCGCGAATGATGACAACTTCGCAGTCAATCTTTTCACCTGTGTCCATGCAGTGGACGAGTGTGAAATCCAACAAGTCGACCTTGACGCTGCGCTTTTCCATGAAGGATCGGCCGAGGACGACATCGAAATGAGTTTCCTCGGACAGATAAACCTGATGTCGTGTGGTGGTTGAACCAAGAGTAATTGGCCATTCGCCTGAATATTGGATCGACATCAAGGGTTCAGTTCAACCATGACCACCACGATCAACTCTCACCGATCGAAATCAGACCAGTGTATCCGTACATTCCTGGGGTGGCATTTTCGGGAATAAAACCATGACGCTTGGCAAAATTACGAGAAATATACACATGGCGATATCCGCTCTTCAAGAGCATTCGGACTAAGCATACATCACGTCAGCCAAAGATTGGTCAGCGATGATAACCGAGGGAAAGTTGCACACCATTACTAACTGGACCGATGCTCCCTCTGACTGTGCGGACGCCGTTCTCGCTATGGAACCGATGAAAGTCTGCCTTAAATTTCGCCACACCGGTTGGTTCGTTATACGGAGCATCAGGTAAGGACCTGGTACTCCGACGAGAGCGAACACTGCGGAGAGACTTGGCATACGGGCGGGGGGCGGGAGGCTCGGTAGGGAGGAAGGTGTAAAAGTGAGGATTCTGGAACTCCGGAGGCACAGGAAGGGGTGTGTCTGGGTCATGCATGTGTATTGTAACTTCGGGTTCACTGCCCAGAGCGTCTGACTTGTGTCTCCATGCGAAAATAGAGTAGTCGGACTCTTAAGTACACAAGAGGTAGTTTTAGCGGAAGCCGAACGAGGGCTCGGCGCCGACTATTGACTGGCTACCTACCATCGTCTAAGTTCCAGTAGGAGCCGCCATGTTGGTATTTGACCCAGCCAGGACCAACGTGTTTCCCCCTCGCAGCGCCAATTGATTTACGGCTCAGTTTTTCAAATAGCATCTGTACGTTGTCCTGCTGCACTGTGTTAGGGAGTGGTGAGTAGCGTACCGAGATGCCAAGGAGCTAAACATCGCACAAGAATGCAGTATAGAAAAGGAAGAGTGGGGGGTGTGTATGTTCAAAATCTGCATATTTCTCTTGCGTGAGGAGTGATGGAGGGGTGACACTGGTGATGATCCCGATGTTAGAAGTACTCAAGTATCTCCGATTGTGAGACTTTGTTTCGGAATCCCACGTGACACTAACCCGCTCGGCTGTTTCTGGGGACGAGACTGCTTATGTAAGCTAGACTGGCCGCAGAGCAGCCTGTGGAAGTATAGTTTTATAACTCATCACAAATGTCTCATGCAACAAAAAGTTGAATCAAAAGTTACTTGGAATTGTAAAAGCTGATAATTGGACTGAGGAATTGTAAAAAAAAATGAGTTCTCATGGCTCTACAACCGTTCTCGACAACCAGCGCGTTTTATAAAAATCCAACAGTCCGAATTATAGAAAAAGACCCTCTACACATCCAGGAGAATTTCTACATGCTTAGCTGCTGTGTGACGAGCCTGAAATTGTTGGGTGATCATTTGTTTATTCGTGTGTACGTCGTCTCACTCAATAGCGCATTCTGGAGATGCCTGGGGCACACTCAGCTCAATTGATGCTCTTCTGACTTTAGAACAACTTCCTACCATGCTCCTTATACCCTTTTACATTTTCAGCGATTGGTATTAGTATTACGGAAAATTCGTTGCATACAAAACAATCAAAATCAACTGCCCATTTAATTCATTGGCGATGTATAGCTGTAACAACACTGAGGGCTTCATAAGGGCAAATTTCAGTGAAGCCCATCATCCATTCCTCAGGAAGGAAGCTCGGCATCGAGAACACACAGAATCTTGAGAGGAAACTATGGACAAAGTTGAGGCAGCAAAAGCCGCTGCCAGCCATGAAGCCCAGAAGGCACGAGATGAGAAGAAGAGAGTGGAGGAGGAGAAACTAGAGTGTACTATACTCCAGTTGGGTGCTACAGTGATTGCTGCAATGACGGGGGAAAAGCTAATTGAACAGATCAACAAGCTCGTTGGCTGGCCCCTAAGGACACCTTTATTCCTAATTGAACAGCAGTCAATAAGGTACGAGTTGGGCCCCGGAAGGCACTACTCCAAGATATTGTAAAACGCTATAATGCACGATCTGTAGAGTCGCCAGGATCTGCTATCTGAGGTACCATAACTGGTCTGTTTACATGCTCATTTTATAATGCGTGGATTTTTCTGATTGAGCGCTCAGTACATACTTTACATTGTATATTCACACTCTCTAGGTTTTTGTTGGGACTTGGAATACAGTTTCACGAGTTATCGATGGAACATTTGCGAGGCCATGTTTTGCCCAAATCTGATTACATAAGCGGTACACGGACACAACCTGAGTTGCCCAGTCCCACTGTTTCTCTTGATGGGATGCAGTGCAAGATGACTAACTGCCGCGACAGTGAATTCGGTCAACTCCGCTGCAACACGGCTAAAGGCGTGACCCGAGCATATAAATTATAACTTGGTGGACGCCGCCTGTCGCGCCAAGGGCCCGCTACTCTTGTCACAACTACTCCAATGGATGTCGACCCGGAAGATGGGGCTGCCAGGGATGATCGGAAAATGTTCGATAGTCGTGTTATCCTGGCGATCGATAACTATCGCTCTACAAATCCTGAAGTTTTCGGAGAAAAACTCGGTACTCGCGCAGCACCAAAATTGCTACATATATTGCTCTCAACCCATTCACCCACTGGTACCGTTCCTGACGAGGAGACATGTGATGAACATATCATCTTTGCCCCAAATTTACTGTCCAAGCTTTCTAAAGCATACCGCAACAAGTCTTTCTTTGAGTTGTTGAATGATGGTAAATTATGTTCGCTCTGTGGCAGTATTATAGTGTATATGATGCCATTACTAGTCGATGTGCGGCCCTTAACGGGCACTACTAGTCAGGTGGGTGGCGGGCTTCCAGCCAGTCGTAGTATTCGCGGTAAGCACCTGTTTATCATGAGCCCCTCATCCGCCTGACGGGTTGCATCAGGTCTTCAAGACGCATTTGAAGAGCCCTACCAAGGAGCAACGCACAAGCTGCTTATCGAGACATTGAACGATTATTGGCAGTCAAGTGCCGGGATGGCAAGACCATATAATTTGTCGCTATCAGTAATCCAGTCTTCGGGTATGGGGAAATCCAGAATGGTCGCTGAAGCCTCGCTCTCCATATTTACGATTCCAATCAATATTCGTGAGGAACTTGGCCATGGTCTCAAAAGTGCGCAATATATCATCGCGAATCCCATATTTGCGATCATCGATGTTAATTTTACCGCTAGCCTATCCTCCTCCAGACACAGAGTTTCGCCGTTATTTTCAAGGACATCATGCAAAAAGCGATCTTCGGCTGCAGGCAGAGTATGCAATTATATTGAGCGTGCTATTCACAAAGGCCGCCGCACTTCTCGAGACACTCAGGTTCAAATATAAAACAGGAGCAGAGCTAGCATATGAATGGGCTGAATATCTCGACGAAGGACGGACCGATACCGAAGTTGGTGTGAATAGGAAGGTGTTCCTGGATTCTGTGGTGGATGAGGCACGTAAGGTGATGTCTAGAGGTATTAATAGTTGCTGCCTCATGCTGAATTTCCTTGGGAAGCTCAAATTGATGGAGCTACAACCAGATGAAAGAGAAACCCAAACGAAACTGGAGGTGCTCAACACCAGAATGCGGAAGTCGTGTGACACGTTTGTTAAGGCCATGGCGAGTAATGATGGGGGAGCAGAAGTCAAATGCATCATTTACTTTGATGAAGCTCACCAGCTTACCGAACTCGTCCCACGGGAAAAGAACACGGCCCGGAGTTACTCGCCCTATCATAATCTTGGCACAGTGCTGTCTGAGCTGACAGAATTCCCTGTTTTTTTCATTTTTTTATCTACGAGTTCTCATCTCCAGAAATCCGCACCCTCGCCCGCTAGCCATCCATCAGTTCGCATTTCTCAGGGCTTCCGCCTTTTCCCTCCTTTCACTGAGCTGCCGTTCGACATATTTGCCAAAAAAGTATTTCAATCTTTGAAGGGCAAGAACAAAAAATGCAGCCTCGAAAACGTGGGCCAAACGGATGTAATGGTAGGGTTCGGACGTAGCCTGTAAGTGACTGCTACATTTGCGGCAGAATACTAAATTCGCAATAGATGGTATGTCCACCACAAAAACTGGTTGGAGCGGGGAGGATTATCTGTTATACCGTTCGCCAGAGACAAACTGATGGCGCAAGGGGACGAAGTGAAAGTATTCCATTCTCGCGTTGCTGCTCTGGGGGTTCGCATCGGGATAACTTTCGACAATACAACCCAAGCCTCGAGGATTACGGAATCAGAACTTGTTGAGTCTCACATGCGTGTTGTTTATGCTATCCCTGAGCATCGCGAGTTCATGCACACCGGATCGCCCTCTGAACCTATACTAGCTGAGGCAGCAGCAAGGTGTCTGAACGACCCTTTGGATGGCCGTGGAATAGAATTGCAAGGTCCAGAAATCCTAGCTCAGGCTTGTGAGAAGGGACTTCTTGCGAAGGGAGAGCGCGGGGAACTCTGCGGTCGACTTCTTGTGACCATTGCTCACGATATCGCCCTCAAACAAAGCCACTCTGTGCCAAAGAAACCTTCACCTGACCCATATTTCCATCGACCTGTCCCTGTCGTTGACTTTCTTAAGGCTCTATTTGCGAAGCCATTCGATGCTATGGTGTTGGAAGCCAAGTCGGTGACGGCCAAGGCGGACATCCCTGATTTGCAAACAGCATTTGCAAATGCTTATGTCTTTTTTTCCCATTTCGCCCTGGCCAAAAACTCTGAAATGCTGTCTGCTCCAAACCTGGCAGTAGCTCTGCTGCGTGGCATGGCCCTCCAAGCCAAAGATAATCAGAAGTCGATTGATGCTGTTATTCCTGTTCATATGCGTCACGCAGCCGAGCCCATCTCACTGAAATCGACGTCAGTCATCAACTTGCAATTTAAGAACCGCGAAGAGGCTGAATATTGTCGCGTTTCTCGCGGAATCACCGTTCCGGATAACACGATGCCAGTAATATCAATCATTTTCGAGCTCGGAGACAGGGAGATGGGAGGGGAGGGGCTTGTGACCATTACTCACGAGACACATCGCGAGACTCGCGGCTCTAAAAACAAAGTGCACCCAGAAGACCACCACTATGAAATTGTCGCTTATGGCTGCACTTCGAAGACTTTCGCAGCGGTTTCACCAGCTATTGAGCCACATTACCAGTCTACTCTCGCGGTTCCCACTATTGTTGAGGACTTTCCTCGGGCGACAAAGGGCAAAAGTTTGGAAGCCTTTGAGAACCTGAAACCGTTTTTTGATGGCCTCCGAGAATTCGCGGAATGGTCAAAGCAGTTGGAAAGTGATTGATTGGCTTGTACATGGCCTTCATGTCCCAGGAATACAGATCCCATATGATTTTTGTCGGGTATTGGTTTTGTTTCGTAGTTTTTGGTCATATTCAAGCATTGTTACTTTGCACACAGAGTCACTAACCACTCCCGATATTACGCAATTGGCGACGCTGAAAATTTGTCATCATCTTCCCTTTTGGGTTGTTTGCTTTTCTTTACATGCTTTCTTTTACGTCATCTTGCCTGTCCTTTACTCTCCTTCCACCATTTCCGCTCCCACTCGGCTCTTGTCCTTAAAGTCTCGGCTTACAGCTGTTTGCAGAAAAATCTGCCGTCTTGAATTTATCGGGTATGTGACCCTGGTCATTCATTTTCCTAAAAAAGTTGGAAGGATCAGGTTCAACGAAATAGGATTCCCTTATATGGATAAGCGACTTAGTGCCGGGGTCCAATCGCCCATGCAAGGAACAAGAGAGTGTACAATATTGACATCTGATGTCAACCCAGCACTATTGCTTCTCCTACTCACAGCCTACCATTGACCACTGTTGGCACTTAGCGTTCTGTGATTGGGGGACCAAGAGTGTGTGAGGGGTGCATGGAAATCGGCCGGGTGTGCCAGGGAATGGGTGGTGGGACATCCGGACATGGTGTCAGGGTTCAGCACCCTGCCTTAGGGTGCCCCGGACTCCCCACCTACTTTACCCCCTTTTATTCTTTGACTGTTGCCTTGTTGTTGCCTTTGTGTGTTGTGTACACGCGCGCGCACGGGATAGCGTGGGAACTTTCTGAGCGAGCAGCTCGCCCAGAATGTTCCCACGGGTCACAGCCACAGTTCTGGGTGAGCAACTCACCCAGAACATTCCCATGCTTACTGGGCACTGCCACCTGGATGTTCCCTCCAGGTCACACTACACAACTCTAGGAGCTGTATAGTTGTGGGCATGTGACCCATTCCTTTATATAGCAACCATGCAGGGAGATGGCATAGGCATGTTACGGGGATGGGGGAAATTCCCCATTCCTCGATCCGTTCTTATAGTGGGATGAGTGAGGTCATATCTGGTCTGTACCATAACAGGATATGTAATTGATGAGTGATCCCAGTCTTGCCTGGGGGTGGACGATCAAATTCCCATCGATCGTGATTGGTGATGTAGTGAGCTATTAAGGGATTGATGGTAGGTAGTCGGAGATGCCAGGGCGGACGGGTCAGCCACGGGTACTTGGCGCTCCTCAATGGAGCGTACCGTGTGCGAGGTCGCGACTTGTGAGATGGGTGAGAACTTCATATAGTTGCCATCGGGTACTTGGCGTTCGCAGTGCGAACGTACCGGTAGCAGGTTGATGTCATAAGCGTGCAATGAGGATTGACTAGTAGGGCCTTCGGTGACTTGGCGTTCCCAAAGGGAACGTACCGTTGGCAGGGAAACATGATGACTGGCGAAGGAAGGAACAGACGGTGGATGGGCGGCGACTTGGCGTTCGCGTAGCGAACGTGCCGGCATCACGGGAAGGCGGGCCTCAAAGTATTCACGATCTCCATGATCATGAGGTGACATCGTAGGTTGAGTACTGGGGGGAGAGCGGAGTGATGAAGACCCATAGGGTACAGATTCAATAGGACGATACACCTGTCGAGAGTCTTCGACTCTTGACCTTGAGTTCTCGCGGCGAGGGCCGTTAGAGGACTCGATATAACCAGACTTATAAGACATATTGAGAGTTGTACAGTCACACGGGTTCAGTTGAGTCACAGGGAGGGTTGTTACAGAGGACGGTACACGAGACAGTTGTAGAGCAGTTGTTAGTTAGCGGGAACCGCCTTCAGCGGTTTCCATACAAGACGCGTGACTATCTACAAATGGTAAGGTCGTGGGAAATCCTGCGAAACACAAACAACCTTGGCCAGCACCAAAACCCCAATGGGGAAAGCTTTGCACGAGGGGGGGAAAGGGGTAGAACGGGTAAGGAGGATAGGGTATCAGGATAGAGGACGGAAGGGAGAAAGAGGGGAGGAGCGATAGAGAGGGGAAGTCTTTGACCATGCGACGGATATGGTCATTGGAGACTCCGTATCCGTAACAAGGCAAGTGTATATATTATCTTTCCTTTTACTATACATCTCATGCCCCGCATAGTGTGAGGACAGGCCAGATGGGGGTTGAGGTCAGGGAGCCTCCGAGTCCGAGGCCGGGCCCTGACACATGGAGGGGGAAGTGGCAAGCATGTTGAAATTGGCGTTTGCATCGAAATTGGCGATTGCAGCGGCACTGGAGGGTGCTGAGGGGCTGGAAGGGGAGTTGGAGTGACCAAATGTGGTGAAACTGGCTGCTTGGACGATTTTGAGGTGGACCCACGTGACGATTGTTGGTTGGCATTGGGGTGTTCTCAGCTGAGTCTCTTTCATCTGGCTTGGGGTTTTGTGATTGAGCGACTAGCTAAGTTCTATTCACATTTCAAACACATCAAGAAGGCTGTCGCCTCATATCTGTTTGA
Source organism: Cantharellus anzutake (assembly GCF_015039405.1). Taxonomy (NCBI): domain Eukaryota; kingdom Fungi; phylum Basidiomycota; class Agaricomycetes; order Cantharellales; family Hydnaceae; genus Cantharellus; species Cantharellus anzutake. Next base: position 1,785,693 of record NW_024066951.1, read on the forward strand.
GATGAGGCCTTCCAGCACCATTCTGACATGCTCCCAGCCCATCCCAGCTGATTTTCCTCCCAAATCCCCTGCTCCAGCACCATTAACCCAATTTCGTGTCAACCTCATGCAATCACGTGTCCACTTGTGCAGACATGACTGGTTCATGAACTGGTGCCAAAATCGAAGCGGGGCATATACCCCAGTGCTGCTAGGGGAACTAATTGCTGATGGCAAAAGCGGGTGAGGCAGTAGATGGCTGCTCCTGTGGCCGAATCATAAGCCCTTTCCCTCTCAATCGTCTCCAGTGTCAGACTCGTACCCAGTTGGAGGAGCTCTGTGGACATGCAAAATAATAAGCTAACCTAAATGCCCCACCCAGTGCGTTCTGCAAAGAGCATGTGAATGGCCACGTGCTTCTTTTTTTTCGGAGAAGAAATTGTTTATTTTCTGTATGTAACTGATTCCGGTTTCTCACAATTTGTATTGTGTGTAATAATACATATTTATAATTTCAACGGCAGCTGACTGTCATATCCATCCCCGGCCATCGACTTCCGGTCCCTCCGTTCCCTCCGTTCTAACTCCGCTCCTCTCTCACCAACCTCGGAGCCCCCGTATTCCGCAAACCTCTTGGTACCCCTCAATGGTCACCACCCCCTCATTTCAATTTATTACCTACGCCTCCCTAAGTACGGAGCCCCGAAGACTTCCAGACAGCTCCGACGTCCGCTAGCGCACCCCCGCCTCCGCTGGGCAATACACTCGCCTGCCCTGCAGAGCCCACCTTCGGGCCTATCCCTCCTTTCCGTTAACCCTGCGAACCGACTCGTCGGTAATATTCAGTCGGCTAATGTTCAACCCCGTTAGCTCCGCTCCGTTCGGCTCCACCAATTGCGGAACCGTCTCCGCTGTAACCATATATATATCCCACTTGTACATAGGTTATGCCCCAGTAGTAAAATCAACTAGAGTTACCCCCTAGGTTCTAATTGCCAGTCAGTAAGTTAGGGCACGGACATGTCACTAGGCACAGCGCTCTTGGCAGAAGTCGCTGAGGCCAAAGCCCTCCGTTACGGAGACATTCCTTCGTCTCGAGTCTGGTCTCTGACACTGACATTGGTGGTTCTTTACCCTAATGGTTAAGACCAAGCCTTGGTTGGTCCATCTTGCTTTAGGGATTCCTGTTTGATTCAGAGTTGTTGTTTCTTTTTTTTTGTTGTTTTTTTTTCTTTGGCATCCAGAGTATTTGGGTTGGGTGGTTGTGTGTTTGCGTCTATTCAATTTTGAATCGGTTGGGTGTTGGGTGGGTTGGGAAGGGTTGGGTTGGGCAGATGTGTGTTTATGTGTCTATACACTTTTGAATTGGTTGGGCATTGGGTCAGGGGGTGGTTGAGAGGGTTGGGTTGTGGTTACGAAGTACGATAGTCAACTTGATGCATTGCTTAGACTTACATCTCACATATTTACAATTTAAATACTCTGGTTGCTTTTGGAATTGTATTTTACATTTTCCTTTCACATGCATGTGAGCGTTGTGGAACGTGCTGGGTGGGGCATTTAGGTTTAGTAAAATAATAGCTTTTTTACGCAATGTAAATAAATGTTCTCACACTGGTACTCGACTGCTTCCGATGCTAGTCACGTTCTGTACTCAATACAAAAGATCACATGGTATGGAGTTAAACAAATATCCGATCACCTACTCCAAAACTTAGCCTGCGACACTTCGCTCCTCCAACTGGGGCAAACTGTAGGTGGCGATGCATCGGAAACACCTGACTCTCATGCTAAGCCTGAATGAGTTGTACATAGAGGTTGTGCAATGTAATTGTTAGTGTTGACACATGCAGTCATTATACCCAACCCAACCCATAGAGACTTGGAAGCACCTTGAGGGTTGTGAAATCGACAACCTGGGCATGTGCGGAAATTAACACTTCATATAATACTTCTATAGCATTCTGTAGTTGGTGCTTTGTGAAGCGGTATGAGCGTGAGCCAAGGCTATGCAGCCTTTTTTGGCTGCAGGTGTTCGATTCCCACTTTTTTTTCTCCTTCTTTACTCCTTAGTGTAAATGGGAGGTTGTTACAATTATTCCTGAGACCATAAAAAAAGGTTCACTGAGTGGGAATCGAACACCCACAGCCAAAAAAGGCTGCATAGCCTCAGCTCACGCTCATACCGCTTCACTACAAAGCACCAACTACAGAAGGCTATAGAAGTATTATATGAAGTGTTAATTTCCGCACATGCCCAGGTTGTCAATTTCACAACCCTCAAGGTGCTTCCAAGTCTCTATGGGTTGGGTTGGGTATAATGACTGCATGTGTCAACACTAACAATTACATTGCACAACCTCTATGTACAACTCATTCAGGCTTAGCGTGAGAGTCAGGTGTTTCCGATGCATTGCCACCTACATTTTGCCCCAGTTGGAGGAGCGAAGTGTTGTGAGCTAAGTTTCAGAGTAGGTGATTGGATATTTGTTTAACTCCGTACCATGTGATCTTTTGTATTGAGTACAGAACGTGACTAGCATCGGAAGCAGTCGAGTACCAGTGTGAGAACATTTATTTACATTGCATAAAAAAGCTATTATTTTGCGCATCCACGGAGCTCCTCCGACTGGGTACGAGTCTGCTCCAGTGTTAGTTGCCTCCATTCCAATAATAAAACCAGTGTTGCACCAGGATATTTTGACATTGACTTCATAAACATCTATAATGGATGGTCCTTGCTTTTATTCTTCCATTCCGCTTTTTTAATCCTCTCTTTGTACTCATCCAAATACATGTTGTATTGAGTGAAAGAGTGGTGGGTTCTGCCGCATCAGGTGGCAATCACCAGTTATTTTTATAGCCTAAGTATATTCGTGAAACAAAATAGAAATAGATTCATGCTGGGACAGGTGAAAGGAAACATGCGCTGTGCAGAGTCAAGTGAAGCGCGAAGCGCAAGCACTCTAGTAGGCACCCTGTAGCGTAATTAATGTAGTACGATGCTAGTTGAGCCATTCCAAGACCGAGCTGAATTGCTACATCACTACAAGGATCTGCACACTGGCATGTAGGTGTCTGCAACTGTCTTCCTCTATGTGCACATGCATTGCTTCCACAGTACAACGGTGCTGTGAGGTACATTAATCAGCAACAGCATGGGGGTCGAAGGACAGGAGCAAGGTTTCAGTGCAGGCATCCCAGGAAAGGGGTTGAGGGAGGTGGCAGACAACAATGCGTGTCGAGCTGAGGGGTTGAAGAATGATCAATCTCGCATGCATGGCACTTTTCCAAGGGAGGGCCCCAATAATTAGTTAATGACCCAGTTGCTCTTGTTAATTGCCATGCAATCCAGCTGGCCCCAATGGGAAACTGTGGGGCGAAAAAAGACAAATAATTCATCAGCATTGCATCTGTGTTCACTGAGATGCAGTCAAAAAGAAAACTTGTACACTTACTGGTACAATGACCTACCAACTGTTCAACTGATGGAATATGAACACTCCAATCAGTCCACCACCCACTTAGCCAAATGTTCAGCTCGTTGTTCCACAATCTCTCCCATTGTTAGAACCGGGCGGATTCGGACGACTCCGGAGTGGAATCGGAGACTTAGCATGGAAGGACCTCGGCCTCAGCGACTCAGGTGGAGCGCTGTGCCATTGTGTCAGGGCCCGGCCTCAGACTCGGAGGCTCCCTGACCTCAACCCCCATCTAACCTGTCCTCACACTATGCGGGGCATGAGATGTATAGTAAAAGGAAAGATAATATACACTTGCCTATGCAGGGCATGAGATGAGAAGAAGGGTAAAGGTCTCATCTCCCCACATGGTTGCTATATAAAGGAATGGGTCACATGCCCACAACTATACAGCTCCTAGAGTTGTGTAGTGTGACCCGGAGGGAACATCCAGGTGGCAGTGCCCAGTAAGTGTGGGAACGTTCTGGGTGAGTTGCTCACCCAGAACTGTGGCTGTGACCTGTGGGAACATTCTGGGCAAGCTGCTCGCTCAGAAAGTTCCCGCACTATCCCGTGTGTGCATGTACACAACACACAAAGGTGTCACGACCCCGGCAATTCCCACGGTCAGGTGATCATTCCCCACGCCTCTTCCTTCCCCGCTTTGACCCCATCAACCCCGCTACCTGCCCGACGCCGCCTGAACAAGCCCACCACCCTTCCCCGTTACCACTACCTGTTTCCACGGCCCGTCACGGGCCTACGAGTCTTTCTTTATCACGCTTGTCTTTCCTGATGGCTGTACACGGCTGTCCTTCTCCCACACTCTTTGTTTGTTTTCGCTTCTTCTTAACCCCGCCCGCAATCTCCGTGAGATCTGGCGACTTAATTCCATTCATTCTGTTATACTTAAATACCGGTTGTACACTACCTAGTACTGTAGTTCGAAAATCAACTAGGGTTACCCCCCGCACTATCTGTCTGACCCAGTCGCACCTCCCATCTTCTGAAATATCGGGGCCGCGTCAAGTACGAGGCGCAACGCTCACGAACGAGTCGTTGAAGCCGAAACCCCGTTCCGCTGCGATTGTCATCCCCGCCCTTGACGGGCTGTTACGCCGAAGCAGCGGACCTTAACGGTCGCCGACGGCGAGTCACGGTAACGTATTCCCACGCCCTGACAGTATTTTCGAACTCCCCTCGCTCTTGACGTTAAACGATGTCTCGCAAACCCAGAACCCGTTCTCAGACCCGCCAACCAGTGGCTGGTACTTCCGCATCACCATACACGCAGTACACCTCGCACGTATTATTTGATAGGGAAGAGTCAGACGAACCGATTTTTGAGAGCTTCACGGCAGACCGGGCAGGCTTGCGGTCCTCAACGCCGGTGAAACGCCGTCGATACCGCTGGCAACGAACGCCGAGCGAAGTTGACAGCGATTCACTTGTGGATGAGGCCGAGTCAACGGCCCAGATACCAGTCGAGCCGGTGCCAGAACCTGAACCCGAACCAGAGCCAGCGCCACGAGAAGAGCTACCCGCAGATCCGCCGGTTACGGTCAATGAGATCGAAGAGATCGACATTGACCAAGCAGAGCAAGCCCTGCTGAAGGGACGTATGGCCTTCATACTCACAAAGGCAATCAGCGACCTTGCTTGAACCACTCGCGACATCCGCCAGATGATCCCGCCGCCGGCACCACCCCCAGCTCCTGCACCGCCGCCTCGACCTGAACCAGCCCGAAAGAAGGTCCGTGAACCCGAACCATTCGACGGCTCTGACCGTAACAAACTCCGTACGTTCTTCGTCCAATGTGAAGTAAACTTTATGACCCGCGCCCGAGCCTTCCCGACCGAGGCTGACAAAGTCCTATTCGCCGTCTCATACTTGAAGGGGGCGGCACTGGACTGGTTTGAGCCCGATATCCTTTGCGGCCACCGGCCCGGTCGACAACCACGGTGGATGAACGACTGGACAAGGTTTGTAGGAGAACTCGAACGTAACTTTGGCCCGCGCGACCCCGTCGGCGAAGCTGAAGAGCGTTTGTTCAACCTAACAATGAAGGATGGACAGACCATCGGGAAGTACGTCACCGAGTTCAACCGCTACGCGGGTAAGTTGGACGACTGGGGTGAAGGAGCCCTCCGCGCCCTGTTCTACCGCGGTCTGCCCGATCGTATCAAAGACGAAATCACTCGGTTTGGTAAGCCAACGTCGTTATACGACCTACGAGACCTCGCCGATGAGATCGATACACGCTACTGGGAACGAAAGACCCAGACTGATCGGCGCCATAAACCCGCCTCCGACACCTATGATAAAGGCTCCCCAAAACCACCCCCCGCCAAATCCCACCGATCCGCCACACCTTCCCCCGCCACACCATCCACATCTGCTACCAATAAGCCAAAGGACAAGTACCCCAACGGTAAGCCTAAATCTGACCTCGCCGCAAAACTCGGGACAGATGGCAGGCTGACCAAGGAAGAGCGTCAACGGCGCTTCGACAATAACTTGTGCATGTTCTGCGGTAAACCGGGACATGTAGCTAAAGAGTGCTACAAGGCCAGGTCAAGTGCGGCTAAGGCCAGAGCGGCCAAAGTCGCCACACCAGAACCGGCCACAACACCAGAGCCGGAGTCAGACTCATCGTCTGACGCAAAAAACTAACCGGCAACCCTCCGGACGCCGCACGATCGGAGGGTTGTACTCAACCCCTTTGTGCGAAGAGGGAGGTACGCTTGAACGCGTCCGCCCTATCGGACCCCAATTCTCTTTCTTTCTCTGTTTCTTTCGGTTCCTGTGATGGTCGATTTCCCGCTTCAAGGGGGAATGCCCCCGGCTCTCCTTTGTCTTCCAATTCCGGGGCCTCTGTCCCCCACTCAAAATTGTTTTCCGCTAATGGACCACCCTCATTTTCTCTTACCAACTGTGATCCCTCTTTTGTTTTTCCCGCTCTAATTGATTCAGGATCTTCTGATTGTTTTATTGATACTAAACTTGTTAATAAACACAATTTACAGACCTACTCCGTACCTGCGATGCAGCTCCGCTTGTTCGACGGCACGACGAATCACATGATAACGCGCGCCGTCGATCTCCCCGTCCACTTTGCTACCGGCGATGTTACCCCGACAACATTTTATGTCACCCCGTTGGATGGCTCTTGTGCTATCGTCCTGGGACACAACTGGCTCGCCCGCTACAATCCGTTGATTGATTGGGCAAAGAGCAGTATATCTTTCCGGACGTCTGAACAACCCAGGCCGACCCCCCAGAGCTCTCCTGTAACCCCGCCGAGTGTAGCCCCTCCAGCGGGCACACCGGTCCCCGCCGCCAACACGCCGTGTAACCCCGACCGCCAGGCCCCTTCCATTGAGTTTGTTAGCCCAGCGGCGTTTGCCTGGGCCGCAAAACTCGACGGCTCCGTAACTTTCAGCCTGAGCATCCCGTCTCGAGCAAGCGAGCTGTGTGCAACCGCGACCTCCGAGCCTGCCGACCTCGACGCCGTACCAAAGGCCTATCACGAATACGCCGATGTGTTTAGCAAAAGCAAGGCTAACACTCTGGCACCACATCGTGAATTCGACCTGAGGATCGAGCTAGAGGAAGGTACGCACCCCCCGTTGGGAACCTTGTATTCCCTATCCCCGACCGAGCTTGAGGCCCTTCGAGCGTTTCTTGACGAGCACCTAGCTACCGGCTTTATTAGGCCGTCTTCGTCGGCGCACGCCGCGCCGGTGCTCTTTGTCCGCAAAAAGGACGGTTCACTCCGCCTTTGCGTAGACTTTAGGGGCCTCAACCGGATAACCAAGAAGGATAGATACCCGCTGCCACGCATAGCAGACCTACTGGACGCCCCGAGCCAAGCCAAAATTTACACCAAGCTCGATCTGCGGCACGCATACCATCTTGTGCGTATCGCCGCGGGTGATGAATGGAAGACATCCTTCCACACCCGCTACGGCTCCTACGAATGGCTAGTCATGCCATTCGGTCTCACCAACGCGCCCGCAGCGTTCCAGCGGTTTGTCAACTCCATCTTTGCCGACCTCCTCGACGTCTGTGTTGTCGTCTACCTAGATGATATTCTCGTATACTCAGAAGACGAGGCCTCCCATGAGGAGCACGTCCGAGAAGTCCTCCGCCGGTTACGACAACACGGCCTCTTTGCAAACCCGAAGAAGTGCGAATTCCACACAGACACCACGGAGTACCTCGGGTACGTCCTTTCTCCCAACGGGCTAACCATGTCTGCGGAAAAGGTTAAGGCCATCCAAGATTGGCCCGAACCCCGTAAGGTGAAGGACGTTCAGTCCTTCCTAGGATTCGCAAATTTCTATCGGCGTTTTATCCATGAATATTCCGATATTGTGGTACTGCTGACCCGACTCACCCGCAAGGGAGTCCCCTGGGTGTTCTCTGACGACTGCCGCGCGGCGTTTCAACGCCTTAAGCGGGCCTTTACCTCTGCCCCCATCCTAACCCATTGGGTCCCCGATGCGCCGATTATTATCGAGACAGACGCCTCCGATTATGCAATATCGGGCATCATCTCCATCCGCTGCCCGGATGATGAGATACGCCCTGTTGCCTTTCAGTCAAGGACGCTGACGGCGCCGGAACTCAATTATGACACCCACGATAAGGAGCTTCTAGCCATCTATGAAGCCTTTCGAGGATGGCGGCACTACTTAGAGGGCTCGGGAACACCCATCGACGTGGTCACCGACCACAAAAACCTGGAATATTTTTGCACCACTAAACTCTTGACCCACCGTCAGGCATGGTGGTCGGAGTTCTTATCCCAATTCAACATGGTGGTCCGTTTCCGCCCGGGAAAATTGGGCGCGAAACCGGACGCGTTGACTAGACGGTGGGACGTCTACCCCAAAGAGGGGGATAGGGACTACGCTCGCGTTAACCCTCAAAACTTCAGACCAGTGTTCACGCAGGAGCAGCTCGCGTCCTCCCTAAGAGCTACTTACCTCGCCGAACCCGTCCTCCGCGCAAGTTCCCTCGTCGACATCAACGCTATCCATAAGGACATCATCACCGCCCTTCCCCATGACCCCGCCGTTGCGGACTATCTCACCGCCGCGATACCAGAGGATTCCCGCTGGTCTAGGGACGCAGACAGCCTCATAAGGCTAGACAACCGGATCTACGTCCCAGACGCCAACGACCTCAGGCTCCGCGTGCTGAGATACAAGCACGATCACCCACTCTCTGGGCACTTTGGACGGAACCGTACCTTGGATCTTGTCCGCCGGGAGTATACTTGGCCGGGTGTGCGCACCTTCGTTAAAGACTACGTGTCTTCTTGCACCGCTTGTGCCCGCGCCAAAACTCCCCGCCACAAGCCGCACGGCCTGCTCAAACAGCTCCCAATCCCCGAACGACCGTGGCACTCCATCTCCATGGACTTCATAGAACACCTCCCCGCCTCTTCTGGTCACACCGCCATATTGGTCATCGTCGACCGGTTGTCCAAACAGTGCGTCTTCGTACCGTCTACAGACACCGTCACGGCGCCGGATTTGGCAAAGCTGTTCTTACTCCACGTCTTCTCCAAGCACGGCGTTCCCTCCCACATCACCTCGGATAGGGGATCCGAGTTCATCTCCCACTTCTTCCGCTCCCTGGGCAAGGCCCTCGATATACGGCTACATTTCACCTCGGGATACCACCCTGAAGGCGACGGTCAAACCGAGCGGATGAACCAGACCCTGGAGCAGTACCTCCGCGTCTATTGTAACTACCAGCAGGACAACTGGTCCGAACTCTTGCCCCTTGCCGAGTTCGCCTACAATAATGCCCCGAATGCTACCACGGGGGTTTCACCGTTCTTCGCCAACAAGGGGTATCACCCCAACCTTGCCGTCCATCCCGAGCGAGATCTGACCTCGGCGCGAGCACACGATTACTCGGTCGATCTCGACTCTCTCCACCAGTTCCTCCGTGAAGAGATGACCCATGCCCAGCAGCGCTACCAAGGCCCTGCAGACGCTCGACGGCTCCCCGCACCGCCGTTCGACATCGGCAGCTCAGCGTTCGTCAAGGCCAAGTATTTCCGCACTACTAGGCCGTCAGCGAAGCTCGCCGAGAAGAACTTTGGGCCGTTTGAGATCATTGCGCAGCCGGGTTCTCATTCACACACACTCCGCCTCCCCAACACCATGAAGGCTGTGCACCCAGTCTTTCATGTCTCCCAACTTGAGCCCGCGATACTGTCAGGGATCGACCCCTGACCCCGCTGTCAGGGCACCCAACCACACCCCAGAACCACCTTCCCAGACTTCCCCCACTTCCCAGACCTCCCCATCCCTACATACCTCTCACAACTTCAGCCCGCATGTGAGCCCGCGGGAAAAATCACGTGGGTTAAGGCGAGCAACTCGCCTTAACCCATGTGACACCTTTTCCGAGTCGCGGGAACATGCTCAGCTTCTACCCGGAGTCACGTTATGAACTGTACAGTACACTTCCTTTTTATAGTAGCCAAGCGGGGAATAGGGAAACTTACCCTTCTTCTCAACTCAATCCCCGCTTAGGCAAGTTGTAGTTACCCTCTGTAATACATGACAACTCAATCCCCGCTTAGTCCCTTCAGTGAGTTTGAGGAGCTGAGGACAGGGTCTAGCGCCCAACCACCCGGGACACTGCGCACACCTAGGACTGAAGTCAGGCTGTCCCCGATCGAGGACCGAGCCCTGACAGATACCCAATTCCATCCCCAACCGGGATCAGCCCCCGCCGCCGCCAGTTGAGATCGACGGCGAACTCGAGTACGAGATCGCCGAGATCCTGGACTCCAAGATGTCAGGGGACGACTCCCGGGTCCCCATGACCCTCCCCTATGGTCCACAGTCCCAGGTGTAACCAGCCCTGTCCCGGGGCACAACCTACTGTGGGTCAGAGATGGTATATAAAAGAGAGGCAAGTATATACAACTTGCCTACTGTGGGTCAGAGATGAGAAGGAAGTTAACTTCTCATCTTCCCACAGTGGCCACAATAGATCGAAAACTTCCGGAGATATCCGGAAGTCACATGAGACCCGAGACCCGAGGTCCGGGCCATCCGGCCGCACTGAGCATCCGGCACAGGGCGCGCGCGGGGAGTGCAACAGCCGGGTGCAGTCACGGGTGCGGGTGCGAGTGCGGGTGTGGATGCGGTATGGGCTAGGTCAGGGTGTATGCCCTGACACAAGACTGACTGACGGCGCAACTGCAAGCTGCTGTACCTGGTACGTTGGCTTGGGTATGAGGGTACTGACGAGGAAACCGAGTGGCTTCCCGCTACGGAGCTGGAACACGCCTCGGATCTCATTGCCGATTTTCACGCACGATATCCGGCGAAACCGGGACCACAACACGCTTGACAACAGAGGATAGATTGTTAGTCGGTAAAGGCAGAGTCTAACAACAGAGTAGAGTAAGAGTCAGAGGTACTAGTCTCAGCCTGCCCCGCTCTTTCCCCACCCAACCTTGCACCCCGTTCCTCAGCCTCCGCGTGTTCCCTCCTCGACTGCATGTCCATTAGGCGTCGTTCCTCAGCATCGGTGACGTATTCGAGTAGACGGCCCGCTATAGCGGTCAGGCCTGTCAAAGTCTTGTTCACGGCCAGGATTGCCTTGTGGATTCGTGCAAGGTGATCCTCAGTGGAACGCTCTCCCTCGTCGTCCGACTCGTCATCGTCCACGTCCAAAACCTCCGCGCCCTCCTTAGGCCCCTTCACTTGTGGGCGCTTCGCCACGGGTGACGTCCAGTCCCTGCGTCGACACTTCTGCTTCAGCCTCTGGCACTCGGCGCAAACTCCACGATTGCCCGTACCTAAGACGCAGACAACCTTGCGCTGGACACAGCGATCGCAAGGTGGGGGATCATCTCCCGCCGTAGATGGTCGATTACTGGCCGCAGGACGCTGTTGATCGAGACGATCAGGATGATCAGTAGCACCCTGCGCCCCGATCAGTTGACCAGGACTACTCACCTTCCCCGTCACCGACTCAGCCGTTTTCCTTCTCTTCTTCTCCTCCTCTTCAGCAGCAAGACGAGCTGCCGCTAGTCACTCTGCCTCGCGGCGAGCCTCTTCTGCGTGACGCAATTCCTCCACGCGATCAGCCTCAACTCGGCGCTGTCTGTGGCGTTCCTGGCGTTTCTGGAGCATGAGCTCCTGCTCGTCGCCGGAGTCGTACTGGAGGTCTTCAGTTTTCCAGGACGAGAGATCCATTGCGCGGACCTTAGGGGGCATCTTGGGTTGCGATAGCAAAGTTAAGTCCTTTTGTTCAGATCGCCGTCGGAATCAAACCCGGCATAGGCCGCAGGATTCTCACGCGCGCATGGGACTTCAAGGGTTCAGTCCCAAGGGGGGGATACTGTCACGACCCCGGCAATTCCCACGGTCAGGTGATCATTCCCCACGCCTCTTCCTTCCCCGCTTCGACCCCGTCAACCCCGCTACCCGCCCGACGCCGCCTGAACAAGCCCGCCACCCTTCCCCATTACCACTACCTGTTTCCACGGCCCGTCACGGGCCTACGAGTCTTTCTTTATCACGCTTGTCTTTCCTGATGGCCGTACACGGCCGTCCTTCTCCCACACTCTTTGTTTGTTTTCGCTTCTTCTTAACCCCGCCCGCAATCTCCGTGAGATCTGGCGACTTAATTCCATTCATTCCGTTATACTTAAATACCGGTTGTACACTACCTAGTACTGTAGTTCGAAAATCAACTAGGGTTACCCCCCCGCACTATCTGTCTGACCCAGTCGCACCTCCCATCTTCTGAAATATCGGGGCCGCGTCAAGTACGAGGCGCAACGCTCATGAACGAGTCGTTGAAGCCGAAACCCCGTTCCGCTGCGATTGTCATCCCCACCCTTGACGGGCTGTTACGCCGAAGCAGCGGACCTTAACGGTCGCTGACGGCGAGTCACGGTAACGTATTCCCACGCCCTGACAAAAGGCAACAACAAGGCAACAGTCAAAGAATAAAAGGGGGTAAAGTAGGTGGGGAGTCCGGGGCACCCTAAGGCAGGGTGCTGAACCCTGACACATTGCTGGTTGTCCTAGGGGTCCCTAATTTCGGATCTAGCAGAGGGAAAGTCTCTTGGGGGGAATTCATGTCAATTTCGGACTGAGGTTACAAGTTACTATGTACATTGTATATAAGGAGGGGTCCGGAATCAAAAGGAGCGAGGGTAGGACGAAAGGAGACAAAGGGAGATGGAAAGAGGAACAACACTGAGGGTCAAGGGTTTGACTCAATGGTGTTTCTCAAAGGAGGAATGAAGGGCCAAGGCCCAAGGAGGAAGGAAGGAGGTTGGGAGTGGGGAATGGCTAGCTGACTGAATAGAAAGGAAGCAGCAGCCCAAATAGGAATGAGGGAGAATAGCGGAATTGAATAGGACAATGCAATAGTTGCAAGGTCCGAGGTAAGTCCGGAAAGTCCGAACTCGGAAGTTAAACTCCGGAATATTGGCAAACGTAATTAAATGGAATGAGCTAACCAATACAATGGGTATAAGCAGAGGTGGGGTCAAAGTCCGAGGTCGGAGCTAAGACCGGAGGTTCCGGAGATGGAGATGTGAACGGGATTCTGGAGCAGAGGTCCGGAGTTGGGAGCATAGGTTTTGCGTACTCGTCTGGAAGGTGTCGAGGTTGGGGTCGGACCCAGAATGTCCCGGAGTCGGACCGAAGGTGGTGTCAGAGCCGGAGGTGGGATAACTCTTGGGAGTCGGCGAGGAGGAGGTGATGGAAGGGAAGTAGGACTCCGGAAGTCAGGTTCAGAGTTCCAGGAGCCCGGAGCGGAGGTCGGGATTGTATGGATATGACACCCATAGTGAAAGAGTAGACATGCTATCCATAGGTCATATGGCAACCTGAAAAGTCTGAGCTGTGGAACAAAGTCCAGAATCACTGAATATCAATTATTAGTGACACAAAGTGGGGGCAAACTCAACTGAGACAGGCAAGTTACAGCAACCGTCAAAAGCGTCAAATCTTGATGGATATATCGGGCAAAACATGTGATTTACGATTTAGGAAAAAAAATGAGCACCCATCACCATGTCCCAATGGCACCACCAAAAAAGGATATTAGACCCTTAGCTGCATTCACCGCTCTATTATTATAGATGCTGCCTAGCTATGCATGCATACAATGGGCAAACACCTCAAACCTGCAGCCAAGGACCTAATCATCATGATGTCAAACTCAATGAGCACATGCGATATTTCAGCAGTAACCCAGGTGTCTGTATGCACCATCCAGGAGATTCTCCATAATCCAGAAAGGCATCACCATGACCACCTTGCCACCGAGACGCACGGCTGATGACACTCTCTCAGTATTCATGCTATCAATGTACAATTCATATATGTGTCATTATCTTATTATCCTGACACCCCACTGTAGTTCCTGGATAGCCAAATTGATATGAGACCCTGTTGTTATGTAGCTCTCAGCAGGGACACTTGGATAATGGGGAACAACCAACTTGATATTGTGACTGCTGAGCAGTATAAGTAGTTAAGGTAATTACACAGATATCAGACAAGAATAATAAGAGGATGAGATACATGCAAGCGCTACATGTGGAATGCAATCAGCAGTGAGACATGCAGCACATCAGCAAATGGTCCATGTTCAGTTTGGCCACTTCTGTTGGATATGTCCACCAGAAGTGGCCAAACTGGCCAAAGTGCCCAAAGTAAAATAAACTAGGTCCCTCCAATTCAATTTCAGGGCCAAACTTAATTGTTTTGAGTGGTACAACTGTGCTTGGAGCCATTGAGTTCAGCCCTGAAATTAAATTGGAGGGACCTAGTTTATTTTACTTTGGGCACTTTGGCCAGTTTGGCCACTTCTGGTGGACATATCCAACAGAAGTGGCCAAACTGAATGTGGACCATTTGCTGATGCACATGGTGGAGGGGTATCATATCAGCTAGCCGATATGGGCATGATATGTGTACTGGCGCATTGTCATGTCTTGCTCAACCAACACTCCCCCTCAAGTCATGACATCATCCATTAGTGAAGAAACAAATTTGGTGAAAATGGGGTTTGGAAGGGGTTTAGTAAAAATATCAGCTAAGTTATCTTCAGAATGGATGTGAAAAATAGAAATATTTCCATGTTCAACATGGTTGCGAATAAAATGATGATGGATATCAATATGCTTACTGTGGCCATGGAACTGAGGGTCACACAACAATGCTATCACACCTTGATTATCACTGTTGAGCCTGAATGGACGTGGGGCCTCAAAACCTAGTTCTGCCATAAGCATATTATGCCAAAGTATGCGCTGAACAGCATGGCTGATAGCAGCATATTTGGCCTCCAATGTAGAAAGGGCAATAGTGCCCTGCTTCTTTGACGTCCATGCAATTGGTCCACCAGACATGACAAACATGGCACCAGTAATGGAATGGCGATCGAAGTCTTCTGCATAGTCAGCATCAGCAAAACCTTCGGCAGCGAAACCAGAGTTGGATTTCCTATACATGATCCCATGATTGACAGTACCCTTAAGGTAATGTAAGACATGCTTGACACCATGAACATGATCGGGTCCATATGTCATGTTGAATTGGGCAAGATGTTGAGTGGCAAATGCGATCACATAAGTGATCTAACCATAGTGAGGTAAGGGTAGTTTGGATGGGGGCCAGGGAATGGGGAAAGCTCCCTCTTGGGTGACATGGGTAGGTCCTTGACATTGCAGTCGACCATCCCAGCCTGTTTGAGGACTTCATGGGTATATGAAAGGTTGCTTACTATTTTGGGGATGGTAACGTTCCATTCCCCCATTCCCCTCAGGCCTCAGTAGGTCCGTCTAAACATAAGCTTTGATGTGCTGTATATTCAACGGGGTAGAGGTAAAGGCTACTGGGCCTTTACAACTACTCTGAGGCATATACATATATGTAATTTACATATCTCGGCACAAATAAATAAAGAAATAATAGCATCACTATAATCGGAATTATAGTGAAGTAAGGTTAATCCCTTACAGTATAGGATGATTGGGAGATGGTGATGGACTCGTGTGTACAATCTTGCATTACTTTAATCCCAATGACATTGGTGAAAATTGCGGAGTCATTGACATGGAATGTGATCATAGAGATTTGGTCATCTAAGTGCCAAACATAGACAGTCCATGAACAAACAAGTGTAGCCCAGATTGATGAGAGCAGCATGCAAATGTCTATTCCAGACTTGGCCTGCCTGTTTCAGGCCATAGAGCATCTTCTTCAGCCTCAAGACCTTATCCATCCCATCCTCATACCACGGTATCTGCTTCATATAGATCTCTTCCTCCAATTCCCCATTAAGATACGCCCCTATGACATCCATCTGGTGAATCTCCAGGTCTAGCTGCACAGCAAGTGCTGGCAGGAGCCTGAATGACTGTAAGGAATGCCCCGCTATAAACAACATACAACACATGTAATTACATATATAAATGATGTGGGGTATGATGAATGGAGTTTCACTCCTTTCCTCTACCTCGTTGAAATATAGCTCTATTCAAGCTCATATCTTTGACAGACTTGAGGAGTGAGATACAAGGTCGGCACCTACACCGACCTTACAACAACTCAGTCCACATCACTGGTGAGAAAGTCTCACCATAATCCATCCCTGGAACCTGTGTGAAACCCTGCACAACCAACTGAGCCTTAAACTTCACAATCTCCCCCTCAGCATCCTTCTTGTAGCTGGAACCCATCGACATCCAATAACTTTCTGATCCACAGGCACACATACAGGTTCAAAAGTGTCCAGGTTTAGTAACTGTGCGACTTTGGTATCCATCATGGCCCACCAGTGCTCAGCATGAGGTCCTTGAAGAGCGTCCTTGACCTTGGGTTTCTCATCTGTGAAAGCTGCAAGAGCAACAGGGTCACAGTCCCCACAATGGGAGTACTGTACCATTGATTGAACAGCACCATGATCGGAGACAACCTTGAGGAAAGGCTCATTCAGAGGAGTGCAGCATGTGTGGTATGGGCGGATGGGGTGGTTGGACTGATTGGAAGGAGGTTCAGAGTGTTTGGGAAGGGAAATGGGATTGTGGGTAGTGGGCTCCTGTCAGGGTCGTGCATGCTCGCACTAAAGGATGCCCCCAAAACCAAGTTGATAGCAAAGCTGGGGGACATGCCCATGCCAGCAAAGGATATATATACATGGTAGAGATGGTAACTAGTCAATTAACTAATAACCAGTAGAAGTGGATCAAAGATGATAGAAGATCAGAAGCAGAAAAGAAGAAGAACCTGATGGGGCCATGTGGCGCTGCACTACTTACGCTAGCGACCTGAAGACGTTCCCTGACATCAGCTCCCCTTTGTAGATTGGTGCCTCGACAATCTCTCTTGGTCTCCTAGTGTCTGTCATGATGATCACGATGTTGAGGGGGGGCTGTGGTCCTACTCAGGTCCATGGGGGATGACGGAGTCCTTGGGGTTGATGTGCCAGTGGTTTGCATTGGATTGGGTTGGGGGGGGGGGGGGGGCCAGGGAACCAGTTGGCTGCATTCCGGGCTGGGAGGATATTGTCAGGGGACGACTCCCAGGTCCCCATGACCCTCCCCTATGGTCCACAGTCTCTGGTGTAACCAGCCCTGTCCAGGGCACAACCTACTGTGGGTCAGAGATGAGAAGAAAGTTAACTTCTCATCTTCCCACAGTGGCCACAATAGATCGAAAACTTCCGGAGATATCTGGAAGTCACATGAGACCCGAGACCCGGGGCCTGGGGCATCCAGCCACATGGAGCGTCTGGCACAGGGTGTGCATGGGAAGCACAACAGCTGGGTGTGGGCATGGGTGCAGGTGCGAGTGCAGGTGTGGATGCAGGTATGGGCTAGGTCAGGGTGTATGCCCTGACAGATATGGGCATTGAAGTAGTCGATGGGGTAGTGCTCATGGGACTCCTAGAAGACGATGCCTGGGGTGTAGGCACAGGTGGTGAGGGGGACACGGTCACATGAGGGGTAGATGTCTGAGGGTCGGTGGGGGGCCTACTATGGCCAGTAGGGAGGCAGATGCAGTGCTTCGCAACATGCCAGCTGACAGCGATGATAGCATTGCCCACTTCTTTAGGGAAGCCTCGAATAGTGATGGCATGCATTGCTGATGGTCCAACATGTGTAGAGATGTTGACCTTTGCATGCAAGAAATCGTGGATCTGGTGCAATCCAGTACCTGCCCTGCCAATGATGTGACCGGCCACCGCATCCGGTGCAGCAATGGTGACAGTTATGCGATTGACAGGTTCTGTAGAGGAAAGTGCTCAGATATTAGTGCAGGGTGGGTGCCTAGCTGATGACGCTGGCGTAGGGGCAGGGGCACTGCCTTGGAAAGAGGGTGCAGTTTGTCATGGCTGTGGGGCAGGGGCTGCGGTGGAGGGAGGGGGCCTGGGGCAATGTGGAGGGTGCGGAAGCGCAGCTGCTATCTCAGCTGCCATCACAGCGATGTCACTAGGATTGAGTCGGCTGGCCATGTGTAGAGAGGGGCAAAGTAGCAAGTAGGGTAGTGGTGAGGGCTAGGGAAGGCTGTCGCTGTTAGGTAGCTTTGCTATGCTGTCAGGGTCGTGTGTGCTTGCACTAAAGGATGCCCCCAAAACCAAGTTGATAGCAAAGCTGGGGGACACACCCATGCCAGCTGTCACGACCTGACATATCCATCACTTCCATCAACACATCCTAGTGCCACTTGGCCCATCCCGCCTGCTATCATCATCATCTGTCCATCCATCCGTCCACCCTTCACCCTCATCTGCACTTCCTCCCCCATGCATGTACCTTCCAACCTAAGTTGCCTGCTTCATTGTTGTCCACTGTTACAAAAATGGGGCCGGAAGCGCCCATTTTCGTCCGTTCTGGCGCAGGAATAGGGAAGGGGGTTGGACATAATGGTTTACAGGTGGTTTCACAGATGGTTTGACATGTGGTGTAACAGAAGTTAGCACAGCGGGTTTTTGGTTAATTGTTGATTCGTTAAACTATATTACTATATAAATCACATGATACAGAACCCATAAGAGTCTAAAATGGAAATTCCCATTTCCATAACATCCACCCACCAGCCAGACGGCTTGCTGGGTGGCCAGATGGCCTTTTCTCTTTTGTCCACTTGCAGACTATTGTTCCTCCTTTGTCACTCATTGTTCTTGCTTGCCTTTTGTTGACCAAGTTTTCCGATATTAACTATTTGTCTCTTCATTCATTAATATCGCGCTTGATCTGCCACTCCTTCTGGGCCGGTCCTATTTAGTTACTTGTGTTTATAATGTATGTAGGTTATATTGGATGTGCCTCAGTTCGTATATCGACTTGGATTCCCCCTCTAGTCTCTCCTCATCGTAAGGCTCCTGTCTGAAATTGGGACACCAATGTAAGAATGTCCAGTTCTTCTACAGGCTCCGAGTCCTGTAGGTCTTGCTCGTCAGACTCGATGGCTATGTTGTTGGGCTTGTCGTGATTTGGGCAATCACGTTGATACCCTACTTTCCCACATTTATAACAATGTGGTTTCCCATCCTTATCCAAGGATGGCATCGATTTCATCGTTGTAGATGACATTGACTTTTCTGTTTTTGGAGCCGGCAAATAGCTCACACGGAAGGTCTAGCATTCCCACTCTTCTGAGTTGACATGTTCCCACCAAAGGTGTTTTTATACACCTTCTTGGCAGATGAGGAATCAGCGGCTTTTTTGGGTGCTGCTGCAGTATTGGTGTTTGGTTTTTGCATCGTTTTCAACGTGGTTGGCACCTGCGAGTCATTATGATATGCAGAGATCGCCTTAATTGAATCATATGTGTGGTCCAGGCAGAGCACGGTGGTCCACAACTCGTCTTTTGTTGTGTAATCTATGGAAATTTCGTGGCACATAACCATCTCCCAATGCATTTTGCCAGGGATGGCGTTCAGGAAATGTTCATTGAACGTTGCCTGGTCGGGAGGCATGATCATCTCCTCAGCTGCATGATACAGCTGATTATAGAAGTGTTTGATTCCCTTTGTGGAATCGTATGAAAACATTTTGAATGCTTTTGTGGATGCTACTGCTGCAGACTTCTTGATGAAGGTGCAGATAAGGATCTCCAGTAGATCCCAGAATGGGGGAGTTACCCCATTCTGCACTCCAATGCATATATAGTGCATTAGGAGGTCTTGCACCTCGCCTTCAACGGTGGTTGTCAAAGTGTGGATGTGAAACTCATTATAAGCTTCACCCTTCCACCCACACGATGACATATAGGCTATCCAGGAGTGCAGCCAAGGGTGAAATAACTTTGAGTTATTTTCTCCAGACCATTTGATGGTCAGTGTCATATCCATCCCCGGCCATCGACTTCCGATCCCTCCGATCCCTCTGGTCTACCTCTGCTCCTTCTTCACTAACCTCGGAGCTCCCATATTCCGCAATCCCCTCGGTACCCCTCGATGGTCACCACCCCCTCCTTTCAATTTATTACCTATGCCTCCCTAAGTACAGAGCCCTGAAGACTTCCGGACAGCTCCAATGTCTGCTAGCGCACTCCCACCTCCGCTGGGCAATACAATCGCCTGCCCTGCAGAGCCCACCTTCGGGCCTATCCCTCCTTTCCGTTTCTGGGTTATTGCCTGCCTTTCCATTAACCCTGTAACCCAACTCGTCGGTAACATTCAGTCAGCTAATGTTTAACCCCGTTAGCTCTGCTCCGCCATTTGCGGACCTGTCTTCGCTGTAACTATATATCCAACTTGTACATAGGTTACACCTCAGTAATAAAATTGCTAGAGTTTACCTCCTGCAGTTCTGGTTGCCAGTTAGTAAGTTAGGGCATGGACGTGTTACTTGGCACAGCGCTCCTGGCACAAGTCGCTGAGGCCGAAGCCCTCTGCCATGGAGACACTCCTTTGTCTCAACCTGGTCTCTGACAGTCAGAGTTAGTCCCTGCATCTTTTTGAGCAGTTCTGGACAGACATCTGCAGGCAGTGGCTGCAGGATTCGAACTTCTACACTTTGGCATGCAGATTCAAGCAGCTGAGCCATGAACTCAGATGAATCAGGCACTATTTGTGCTGCAGATGCTGCATATGAACGCATGGTTGACTCAAACAAACCGGGTCGTACAGACGAGCAGTTTGGAAAATTGGATGAAGGCTCCCATTTTATCTCGGTGCCAAATGGGTCAAGGAATGGTGGCTTGGGCCAGGACAAGCCACCCTCACCACCATCCCCACTTGGACTGTGGGGCCTTCTTCCTGAGTGTCAGGGTACATACCCTCACTTAGCCCGGACCCGGACCCGCGTCCGGACCCGCTCCACTTCCCATGCTGCATGATCCGTGCGCCGCATGCTCCAGTCCCCGGATCCTACCTTCATGTGACTTCTGGGTATCCCTGGAAGTTTTCGCCATATTGGGCCACTGTGGGAAAGTGAGAAGTTAACCTTCTTCTCACTTTCTTACCCACAGTAGCATTGTGCCCTGAGATGGGCTGTTACAGGTCAGGCTCTGGGTTATAGAGAGAGGGGTCATGGGGACCCGGGTTTGTCCCCTGACACTGACATGCATTTCATCATAGACAGTATGGCTCAGGTAATTTATCGATCGAAATCGATATGATGGATGCATATGAACAGATTTGTATTGAACTGGACTGCATACAATACACCAGGATGAGTACCCCGTATGGTACTTTCATATCCAACGTGCTGCAACAAGGGGACTGTAATGGCCCCTCCACGTTCCAGCATGTTTTGACTTGGATCCTAAGGGACCAAATCAGTCAGGCCGTCCATGTATGGTTGACAACATCTTCACTGGAACTATGACAGTGAAGCAACACAATGAAAAATTCTTGTGGATATATACTCATCTAAAAGACGAGAAGCTCTATGTGAGCCCAAGAAAATTTGAGCCATTCACCCCCATACTCGACATACTAGGGTGTAAAGTGGACTCAAATGGAATCCACGCAGATTCCGATAAACTAGACAAAATAAGGAACTGGTGAACGCCAGAGAACCACACTGAGGTTCTTAGGTTCCTAGGTCTCATAGAGTACCTAGCAAAATTCCTGCCCAATGTCAGTGCATACACTGGACTGTTGCAATCCATATGTACCAGCCATATGCCATTCCGCTGGAGCGCCCTACATGAAAAGTGTTTCACACAAATCAAAGTAATCGCATGCAAGACACCGATTCTAAAGCCCATAATATACCAGATTCAATTCCTTCAGAAGACTGAGACAAGTTCCGTGTCTGGGTCATCACTGATGCCTGCCCAGCTGGCATTGGGGCCATGCTTGCACAGGGTGAAGATTGGAAAACCTCTAACCCTGCTGCGTTTATGTCAAAGAAATTCACCCCGACTCAATGGGCATATTTTGCCTATGAGCTGGAAGCTCTAGGCATTCTGGAAGCGCTCACCAAATGGCTTGATGAGCTGACTGGTGGGTGAAAATTCACTGTGGTCACTGACCACAAGGCGCTTACTTACTTCAAAGAGAAGAACCATACTGTGCTGCATCACATTCGCTGGCAAAATTTCTTTCACGGTTTCAATTGTGACATCGTGTATGTACAGGGCCACACAAACAAAGTGGCTGACGCCCTGTCACGGTATTATGAATCCTCGTCAGACGAGGATGTCCACTATGATGATTACATATCTGCAGATATACAGATTGATAAAGAGGGCGACAACTTGCCCTTGGCGCGTGCTGAAGAAGCATGAGAATTGTTACACCTGCACAGGTTAAAGATGCAGTGCATATGGCTAGCTGCATCTCACTCTATCAGAGACATTCAGGAAGCACGGGATCTTGAGGCATCTGAGCTTGATCCCCCTGACGACCATCAAGGGAGGAGGGAGCTTTCCCTCGAAGATGTGCTGCTGCCATTGGCAGAACTACATCCTCATGTAGAGGACAACACTTTCATCGCAAGTGTGAAAGACGGCTACTCCAGGCACACTGCTTGGAAAGGAATCCTCGCAAAACCTGAGGAGTTCCCCAAGTTCTCAATCATCAATGGCCTGATTTTTTGTCTGAATGATTCAGGTGAACCACGACTTGTCCTCCCTGAATCCATTCATAAAGGGGAGAGGATTACGGGCATTGCGATCGAGCATGCACACAGAATCCTTGGTCACCTTGGCATCAAAAAGATGCTTGAGTATGTATGTAAACACTACTGGTGGTCTTCAATGTCAAAAGACATCGAGAAATTCTGCATGTCCTGCGGGATGTGCCAGACGACCAAGAAAAGCAAACTCAGATATCCAGGACTGCTGAACCAGCTCCCGGTCCCTGAGAAGCCTTGGGAGTCAATTGCCATGGATTTCGTTGGACCATTCCCAATGAGCCTGAGTTATAACTACCTTTGGGCAGTTTTGTGCCATCTAACATGCCAGGTTCACCTAGTGCCTGTAACAACCCAGGTCAAAACAATTGAGCTAGTGCATTTGTTCCTGCAACATGTCATGCATTTACATAGCATGCCAACATCCATCATGTCAAATCACAACATGAAGTTTACATCTCAATTCTGGACTGAGTTGCACTGACTGATGGGTGTTAAACTCAAGTTAACCACCGCGTTCCATCCTCAAGGGGATGGCCAAGCAGAACAAGCGATCCAGATGGTGGTCCAGATCCTTCGGTCATTCGTCTGACCCAATCAACGAGATTGGGCCATGCATATACCCATGGTAGAATTTGCATTGAACTCAAGTGCAAATAAATCAATGGGATTTGCCCTGTTTGAGTTGGTATACGGATATCTCCCACAGATGACCATGTCTCTGCCATCATCTGAATTTCCGGGGGTAAAATCCTTTGCCCAGTGGGCCCTGGACAACATCCAGGCCGCTCACAACGCTATTATCAAGAGTTGTGTAGAACAGGTTATCAAGGCGAACCGACATCAGCGCCCTGATTCCCCCAAACTGAAGAAGGGGGACTATGCATATCTTTCAACGAAAGATCTGAACCTCCCCAAGGGGAGGGCACACAAGTTGTTGCCAACTTATATTGGCCCTTACAAAATACTGGAGGTATTTGAGGACTCATCAAACTATGTCCTCAGGCTTCCCCCAGTGTTGATGCAAAGAAATATCTTTGCGAAGTTTCACATCTCACAGCTCGCACCTCATGAGCTGAATGATTCTGTGTTATTCCCTGGGCACGCCATAGAAGTATTTTATGACTTTGGTGACGACCCAGAATGGGAATATGTCATGACCCGACATATCCGTCACTTCCCTCTATGCGCCCTAGTGCCACTTGGTCCGTCCCTCCCGCTATCATCATCATCCATCCACCCATCCGTCCACCCGTCACCCTCATCTGCACTTCCTCCCTCGCGTGTGTACCTACCAACCTAGGTTGCCCGCTTCATTATTGTCCGCCCCCAGCCGGACAGCTTGCTAGACGGCCAGATGGCCTTTTCTCTTTTGTCCGCTTGCGGACTATTGTTCCTCCTATTGTTCCTTGCTTGCCTTTTGTTGACCAAGTTTGCCGATATTGATTATTTGTTCCTTTCTTCATTCATTAATATCACGCTTGATCCGCCACTCCTTCCGGGCCGGTCTCATTTAGTTACTTGTGTTTATAACGCGTGTAGGTTACACCGGATGTACCTTAGTTCGTATATCGACTTGGATTCCCCCTCTAAACTCTTATCCTCATCGTAAGGCTTCTGTCTGAAATTGGGACACCAATGTAAGAACAAAGCGCAGCGCTCCACCTGAGTCGCTGAAGCTAAAGTCCCGCCCCTCCGACCTTACGAGCCCAGATGACCTCACGCACTTTGCGGGTCACCCGGATACGCGTCTGGCACATTCCTGACAGAATACCAGGTTAAGGAAATTGTCGACCATTGGTGGGACAATGATAAGTCTTTATGGTTCCATGTCCAATGGGGACTTGGTGACCTTACTGTCAGGGGACACACGTGCTCATGCAGGTTGCTCCGATAACCTAGTTGTGATTAAAGCCAGGGGATGTCCCCATCTTAGGGTCAGCTATATACATGTAGAGTCCAGCAATAAGGAAACCAAATGGATTGCCGATAGAATCACGTAATCATAGAATGTTCCAGAACAATGCCGGAGATGATCCGGGCCACCGGAGCTTAGGTAAGCGGAGTAGACAGGAATTACCGGCATACTTCCCACATGCATATGTGCAGCCAGCATAGGGTCCAGGGTCATTGCCGATCCCTGACACTTACTTGGGAACCCTTGGCCAATGTAAACAATCTAATTGCATTGGATGACTACCTAATAGTACAAGGGGTGGAGAACATCAAGGAACTGAACTGTCAACGACAGGATCAGATGCCGGACAATAGATCCAGCAGACCATCATGACCACGATGTGAACGTCGCCTACTGGTCTGATACCAGTGGATATCAATGCCTTATCATGGCCAACTATGGCATTGAAGCCATGAGTTGCCTAAACTGGCAAGTCCGGGAATATCCGAATAATATCGGATAAATGTGATGAAAGCGGGATCAAATCCTGTTTCCTACCATCAAATTTGAAATCACTCAAATGAGTGCAACTGAATCCCCCCTCACTGATTCTTCCCTCGACCTTTCCCCCATCAAGGAGGCCCTTGTGTCAGGGATGCGTCCAGGGTCAAGGGGGCCCGGGGGTAATGCCTGGCACTGAGGCCATCATGGGGTGTGGAGCGGGTGTGCGTACTGACGGGCCCGGTCTGGGACAATGGTCCCTGGCCACTCAGACTGAAGTGGGAACTGTGAGAAGAAGGTTACTTCTTTGGTTCCCACCCCAGGTACCTTTATGTACATGCGGTTTGGGTCACATGAGGTTTGCCACATCACCCCACATACAGCTGCAGTCATCCGGGTGTCCCCGTGGGGGATCCCAAGGGCATGTGCTGCACACGTGCATGCTGGGTTGCACCATGAGGCTGTCCGGGTTGTCTGGGGCTGGGTGTGTTGTGCACACATCGCAGGTGGGTCAATAATACATAGGTATGGGGAAAGGTCGTCCGTGTAGAATAGAACAAAGAACAAAGGAATAAAAGAACAAAAGGACAGAAAGAAGAACAAGAGTTGAGGAACCGTGATGAAGGGTGGGGAGTAGAGGTGAGCGGGATACCGGGTGAGGGCAGGTGGAGCCAGGTTGGGTGGGTGTGCCCTGACACCTTGTAGATTCCAGCCCAAATTCCCCACCTGTAAGTCCAACCATGGATGCTGCTATGTTGTCGATGGACGATAACTCCACAGTCGCTCAGACTGTTGCCCCTGAAGCATCCAGCATGGGCATTTTAACCCCAAAACAGGACCCTTCAGTCCTGCCCACTTGCATAAGCATGAGTGAGAAGTACCCCCACCTGCTGCGTTCCATGCAGACAGGGCTCGATCAACTCAAAATGATTACGGAAGTCATGTGGGCCCATATCGAGAAGAAACTCGAGAAACATAAGGAGACTACGTTCAAAGACAAACATAGGAATGATGAGCTCAACGAGCTCAGGAATAAGTATGAAATGTTGCAGAACGAGGCTGACAACATGCATTCTGAAGATGACCGTCTTCATCGATGGATCAAATCCCTCTGTAAGGCCAACAATGAACTCAATGAGGATGTCTTTAGAGTTGCATGCACAGCAAGGGGACGCCCTGCATCTCCCAAACCCACCCCGATTCAATCATCTGCTCCCTCATCGTCACGGCCCACTGTTCCCCAAACCATCATTATCCCCAGGGTTGGCCTGGTGGATCCTGCGTCAGCCAAGTCTGTGCTGTAGGAGAAATAACGGTCACCCTATGGAAACTCATTATGGAAATATGTCAGATAAAAACGAAAAACCCCATACGTCAAGTAGATATGAGAAAATAGAAGAAACTGAATTTTAACGAATTTTAACGAATTATTACAACTACATATGATAAATTGGAAGAAAGAAAATTAGTAAAAATACTTCAAGCTTAGCACCAATAAGACGGAATACTCGGGGAAATTTATAGCAAATATTAAACAAGGAACTAGGTCAATTGAGCAAGATTTGACTATAAAATCAACCAGAGAACCTCCACAGAACCTACTTTCCCATGCCTGCACACATAGTCAAGGGTGGAAGTACCATGGAACAAGGATTCCTTAGGAATCAATGCAAAATCCAAAGTAGTGTTCATAATAGGAAAGGTAGATGTCTCCCAAACGGACCCAATGAAAGTATTTACAGGGAAAACTACCCATAAACAACGGAGATATGACCAAAACTCTTGGAAAATGAGGACAACGTTTAAAAGGCAAGTGCGAGGAACAAGCAGTAACGACCGAGACGAGCTTGATAGCCCATTGGAAAGGAAGGGATCTAATATTAATCCACCCAAACTTTCATAATAAAAGGTTCACGCAACTATGAGATATTCAATAATGGGATGAGCAACATCAAAGTCACAGCTCAGGGAAAAGACGACGTTCATGAAGGATTCATATTTAAAACACACAACGAAATTTACATGGAAATTATGATAAATTGGAAACTACAGTTATGCAAAGTTTCAGCCCAAACGGTTCAGCTGTTGTGAAGTTATACCAATGATGGGAATATGGAAATCCACATCATGCTTAAAGACACCTGAGGGTGGCAATGCAAAAGGAACCGGCCATCAGAACTGAGATCTGCACTTCGGCAGATCATGAAGACCAATTTCTGTCCAAATAAGGAAGACCCCGGTCAAAACAAAGCACAGAAAGTACAAAACAACCTTAGATCACAAGGGAAAAATCTGAAATAAATCATGGAAGCCCATATTGAGGATACAAACACCCACACATACAATAAATTCCGAAGAATTGAACAGAAATGGCGCCTGCATACAAATGAGTATGGGAACAACACACATGATTACCAACTGTGCATGCAAACTTTTGCTAACTCGACAAATACCGGGAAGTGGAATACAACTTTAGTACCATTGGAAAGGTGGGAATAAATGAAAATTTATGATGCCAAGAACATGAAGTTAGAAACCTGAAAATGCATGGGAAGACAGCTTCTAGAGGTCCAGAGCCCCAAATAAAATACATAAAAATATGATATCTTCGAGGAAAACCTACTATAACAATGAACAATACATATGAAGAACTAGGATGCAATAATACCGAGGGCAATCTGGGGAGAGGGACGAAATTCACAAAAACCACTAAATTATGATGGACCATGGCAGGAATTTTAGGGAAGGATATACTAATGAAGCGGAGAGCTATAACACATTTGTTTGAACAATTCTTGACTACTAGCAACTTTTTCTTTCAGTTCTAAACCTGAACAATTCACTCATTTATCATTTCAAGTCTCATTTCAACTAAATGTTACTGGATAAAAATAGAATAAATCAGCTGAAGGTCTCAGTGCAGCCATATGCATAATAATGCGAAGTTTGAATTCAGAATGACTGAGTCATAGCAAACTTAATGGTAAATAAGAGGAATTTGAAATAGAAAACTGCAGCAAATGCAGTGCAGTCAAGTTCTAATTAAACCATTAAAATAGCTTAGGCGAGGAAGGACAATAAGGATTCTGGGTGCAGTCTAACCGCAGTAGAGCCACAGTTCAGTGCAGCTGTGCGCAGTAGAACTATAGCGTGAAAAATTCATTTTTATTCAGTTTGAGGAAAATACACTGTAAATAAATCCTGTAAATACGAGGTAGAGTGTGAAAAAGGAAGGCAACCCAAGGAGTATAAAAGGGAGACCCTTTCTGCGACTTTTTGCCCCCCTCAGAGAAGTAAGAAAATAGAGTATTATTTTTCTCAAGCATTTCTGGTTGTCACTCCAGTGTGAAAAAGTGATATACAGTTAAGATTGCCACTGTAGTAAAAGGCAGCAACTAGGGAGAGGAATATTAAGTAAATATTTCAACAGGAGAGCTGGTTAACACTCCAGAATTCAAAGTGTAAACCCAAAACAGTTATTTTGCTACTGTTAAACAAGCAATAAAAATAAGACAAAAATAAGACAGAAGAATTAATTCAAGATTAAAATCCAAATTAAACAATCCTACACCGAATTACACCCAGACAAATTGTGAAATCACAATAGAGGAACAGCTCTGCAGGGCTTGGTTTATCTGTAAGTCAATTCTCAGAAACTTTTTAGACTAACCCATTAAATAGAATTAGCCAAAACACTCGGATTGGTACTATAATTACAACAAATATTACTAGTACACTTCCCCATCCTAACTAAAGAACCAGGGAACAGCTTGGTGGTGGTCTCATTTGAACCTCCCAACTGACCTTCCTTCGCTCTCTCCTTCAGCACTGTCGAAAAAAAACCACCTCTTCCAAGAGATGGGCTCCCACGTTGAAAGAGGGCTCACAGCTCTCTATGCTGACCAACCTCATGGGGGACTACTCTCCAAAACCTCTACTTTCTCTCTTGACTTCGCTACACTCTCGATCCTTAACTCCGATGTGGGTTCTCCAGGATTCCGCAAGGTCCGGGCTCAACTAATCTACTACCCACTTGTTGTGGGCTAGACAGTTGCCCTTATTCCTACTGTTGGATTCCTAGCACTCACTCCAACTCTAGCGCATCCTAGCACCTTAGAGAAATGGGGGAGGGAGAACTTCTTTTCAAAATCCGGTATGTACAGGATTATATCTAATAATTATTTTTAGAAAGAATAGATGGAAAATATTGGTGCCATATGGCACCTGGGTACCTTATTGGGCGAAACATAAAAAAGGGTAACAGTATCAATAAAAGAATATTGATCAATAACTGAAATGATGTTGAAATATGAAAATAAAAGAAAATAAGCAATATCTCAACGGATTTGCAGAATTAAGAGCCTAAATTGAAAATGAAGCCAGAGATAACTCTCACACAGCCGATAAGCATTCTTACCAATTTATTAGACACCGTGGGAACGAGTGAGGCTGGAATTCTGGGTTGCCGCTTGAGATTCCCACGCCCGCACATGCCCGTGCCTAACTTGCCTAACTTCTCCAACACGGAACTCCGTCAAATCTCCACCGATTGGGACGTTCTTAATATCGTCAGAATCGTAAGAATTAGGCCTATTTTTAGGTACCAAATTCATATCGAGTTGTCGCATGAATGGAAGGGGTTTTCTGAATGGTGGAATCGGGTATCCAAACCGGCTCTGTGCATGGGCGATTATCCTGCCTACAACGTCCGATGATGACAAGATGGGGGGCAAATGGGTCGTTGACCCTGATGCCCCTTTCGAGGAATTCATCGCGAACCATCCACCCAGTTACCACTACTATGAATACTATGACGCCAAACTTACTGAAGTGCATGGCGAACCCCTACCCCCACCAACATATTGTTGATCAGTGGTCCTTCCTACCTGCTTCTATGACATTGACCATGTCGACAGAATCGAATTCCCAGATGCGGCTGCGCTCGTCCGCAACAAAGAACCTAAGTGGTTTGAATTGGTTTGAAACTACATACACACCGAAGAAGGTGTGAGATTCTACGCTACGATGTACCATCTTGCCTGGTCGTTCAAGATGGGCAAGCCCTCGCAAGAGGACGTCGACACCTGTACTGACTGGTACAGGGTGGCTACAAACAACCATGCCTCACGAATGCATATGTCATGTGACGACATTGAGATGGAGGCGAAAAGACTTCCCAACCAGTACCCCCAGCTCCTATTGCACGGATGTACATCCTCATGTGTAGATGGATAAAACTAATGACCAACGATGCTCATGAGCGTTGTAAGATTCAACATCAAGAATGAGCACTTATGTACTCGAACCCTCCCCCATCATCATACTCAAACCCACCTATGATGTACATGAGCCCACACCCTTTGGTGTATTTGAACGCCCCACCTCTGCTGCAGTACCCCCCTCCAACATATGCACACTTGTCGGTGTATGAATCCGCCCACGCACCACCAGTGCGTGGGTGTGCTCCCTCCACTTCCCATGGATGTTGTAACGGGTCTATCACCTAGACTCAGGACAGAGAAAGGGGGGAGGGTGGTAGTGAATGCATGTGTGATGGAGGTTCGGGTTTTTGGGTCCTGGGGCACTACTGAGTCTGCAAAAACCTCACTCACCTACGTCTCTCTTGGATGTCAAGGCTGAGTATTATGATGTGAGGGGTCTCAGACGTGAGCAACTAGCTCAGAGGGGGCGTTAGGGTCGTGGATGGCATCTTTGCCACTTGGATGTAACTTCTGCTTATCCCTTCACGGGTCTATTCAATACTAACTTGTTATGTACAAGCTGTTATCTAGTTTATATATGTTTGAAATGGAATGAATGGAGTGGGGGAATGTAAACGGGCCGTTAGGCAACCGTAAATGATGAATATCCAATTGGGAACAAAGAAACAATAAAAGAAATATGAATGAATGGGGAATATATGATAACGGGTCCGAAATGGGAAATGTAAAAGTTAACTCCGCAGCGCTTCGCCACAGCGCCCGCCTATCCTCCCGTCAGCGACCTCCTCGTCTCCAGCTTTCCAACGAGCCCTTATTCATCCCATTTGGTGCAGTACTTCTTGAGATGTGGCCATTGACAGGTGCTGTCAAGACCATGTGAGACTCTACTCCATGCTGAACCATCCGGGTATGGGATTGCCATTCTGGGAAATGCTCCGGGGGTGAAGAAGGATGGTAGAGCATCACTATCAGGTGGAAAAACGGCTGGGTTGTGTGTGTGGGTATGGAGATCTGGAGAGGGGGTGAAATTGGCGGCATGGTTGGGCGTGGGAATTTTGCTTGGGGTTGTCGGGAATGATGGGGAAAATATGGAAAAATATGGAGTGAGTGTATGGAGTGTTGGATAGTGATATAATGAGTATCAGGAGCGTCAGCAGATATGTAGTGCGTGTTGGTGACCAAATTCCGCAGAATCCGACTTTTTGCGGTACACAGAGTTGTCCCCACAACAACGTGGCCATCCCGTGCAGCATGCCCATTACTTGCACCGTCGTCAAGATGAGGATTCATCCATGAACAGCGCTGACATCGAGACTCGTCACTACAATGACAACTATCTCAGCGACAATGTCGCTGTTGATGCAGCAAGGTCCACGATGACTTGTAGGACCACATTGAATCACCCATCTGGCTCTGGCCCATCTGGGTCCACACCGTGTAAACGGATGAGGAACTGATCCCCTCATATCCCTACCTTCGTCAACAACAATGCCGTCATTGATTACTCACCTGCATCAATGACAAGGCCATCGTTGATTAATGACTTCTTACTTTCGTCAATGACAATGCTGTTGTTGATTATCTACTTTGTACCTTTCCTCTTTCGTCAATGACAACGTCATTGATTATTCAATTTCCTCTTCATCGATGACCTCCACTGTCAACATCATCACTGTCGACGATGTATTTAATGAGCTCACAATGATGAGAAAGTCGTTTCATCATCAACAACTCTGTCATTGAGATCTGGGTGCATATGTTCCAGGAGAAACTCTAAGTGGGCTTTGCCTACAAACTACTATTATAGCCTCCTGCAATGAGTGTGCCCCCATTTGCATACCTCTTTCGTAAAAAATTTTATTTCCTTAAAATGCTTGTTTTCCCCTTGTGTATATATGCTTGTACCCTGTCTGCAATTTAATATTGCAAGGGAGGAGGATGTGAGGCCCCGGCCCATGTCTATATTCTGCCCACAACATCAATTGATGTTGTGTTGTCTGATAATTATGTCGCAACGCTAATTTAGCATCACGGAAGCTTCTCTATTTATTTGTGCCAAGAATGCATTAGAATGCATATAAACCCTTGGTGTCATATCCATGCATACCCAATCCCGACCCGACTTCTGGACCTCCTCCTTCTCCACCTCCGGAGTCCTACCCTACCACTGTCCGTTCCGATACTCACCTTCGGTCCTGGCAACACACCTCCTTGTACCTCCCATGCCACCTCCACTCCTCCTTCCCTCTCCTCCCCTATCTCTGTCCGCTCCGATACTCGCCTCGGACCGAACACCACCCCTTCCACCACCCTCCTACTACCCCTCCTACTACCCCTCCTACTACTCCTCTGCTCCTCCCTCACAACACCTCCACCCTTCCGCCATCCTCCTATGCATCTCCCGTCCGCTCCGATACTCACCTTCAGACCTGACAACTCTCCTTTCCGCCACTCCTTCCCTCTTCCCTTTCTCCTCTCTCTTCCCTCTGGTACTCTTCTGCCGACCTCCCACCAAGTTACGACCTTCCACCGCTGTCCCATACTCCATACTCGGGCACCGCTCGTACCTTGCTCCGAGCCTCCGTCATAGTCCCTACCTCGGACTTTGACTCCACCTCGGTCTTAGTCCATTGCATTGGTGACCTCATACTACGTAAACACCATTGCCAATATTCCTCGGACTTTCAACCCTGCCTCCATAAGCTCTGCAACCTCCGAGCTTTGAGGATCACCTTTGGCACTTTCGCCGCTTGTAATGTATCTCTTGCGTTTTCCCCTCATCCCTATTTGGACTGCCGCTTCTTCCCATTCTAGCCAGTTAGTCATCATCCCCACTTCTCCTCATCCTCCTGCCCCTCTGGGCCTCGCCCTCCCAACCTCCTTTTGGACGTATCACAGGTTCTGTCTTATGACCTTCGGTACTGCTCCGCTTCTGTCTTCCCTTTGTTCCTGTTCGGACGTCTTCGTTCTGATTCGGATCCCCTTTGTTTCCTTGTGCTTTTTCCCCCTCCATTATATATATCGGCACTTGTACATACTCGTTTTGGGTTCAGTCCGAAATCGACCTGAATGCCCCCTAGAGACTTCCTGCTCGCCTACTGTGAAATTAAGGACCAAATGGACAAACAGCAATGGCACAGGGCTCTGCTTGAGTCGCTGAGGCCAAGGTCCTTCCACGCTAAGTCTCCGATTCCACTCCGGATGTCAGAGACCAGGTTGAGACGAAGGAGAGTCTCCATGGTGGAGGGCTTCGGCCTCAGCGACTTATGCCAGGAGTGCTGTGCCAAGTAACACGTCTGTGCCCTAACTTACTAACTGGCAACCAGAACTACAGGGGGTAAACTCTAGTCGATTTTATACTGAAGTGTAACCTATGTACAAGTTGGATATATATATAGTTACAGTGAAGATGGGTCCGCAAATGGCAGAGCGGAGCTAACGGGGTTAAACATTAGCCAACTGAATATTACCAACGAGTCGGGTTACGGGGTTAACAGAAAGGCAGGCGATAACCCAGAAACAGAAAGGAGGGATAGGCCCAAAGGTGGACTCTGCAGGGCAGGTGAGTGTATTGCCCAGCGGAGGCAGGAGTGCGCTAGCGGATGTCGGAGCTGTCTGGAAGTCTTCGGGGCTCCGTACTTAGGGAGGCATAGGTAATAAATTGAAAGGAGGGGTGGTGACCATTAAGGGGTACCAAGGGGATTGTGGAATACGGGAGCTCCAAGGTTAGTGAAGAAGGAGCGGAGGTAGACCGGAGGGATTGGAGGGACCGGAAGTCGTTGGCCAGGGATGGATATGACACCGGAGTCATCTGAATCCGTGCCTCATCTCTAACACTTGGGGTAGCTGTAAAAGGCAGATCAGCCTTTACTTCTACCCCATTAATATACAGCCCATCAAAGCATATACTTAGACAGACTAACTGAGGCCTGAGGCGAACAGGGGAACAGAACGTACTGTCCCCAAAACAAGTAAGAACCCTTTCAGAGGGACCTTGGCCTCAGTGACTCAAGTGGAGCACTGTGCCACTGGTTTGTTGTCTAAGGTGGTCCTTAATTTCAGGTTAGCAAGGGGGAGTCTCTTGGGGGGACTGTCAGAACACAACAAGAGGGAACAAGCATGTCTGGACCTTTCCCCAGAAGGGAGGATGGAGGTAGAGGACAAGCAGAGGGACTGTGGCCTCAGCAACTTGGAGGGGAGTCCCTGAGCTGCGAGTTAATCGCTTGCTCAAACCGGTCGACCAGCCCGACATCGCCTAGCCTCGAGGCGTGTTATGGAAATGGGAATTTCCCATTTCTAGCCTCTTATGGGCTCTGTACAGTACAAAGTCACGTGATATGTATATAATACAACAAGAACCAGCTATTATCACCCAAAACACCCGATGTCCATGTTATTGTAAACCCCACTGTTACAACATCTGTTACATTAATTGTAACAGCTTCTCAATGTCACGGCCCCCTCCTGCACCCGGACGCTATAGAAATGGGCCAATTAGGCCCCATTTTTATAACAAGGCGGGTCCCAATATCTCGAACTCCTGGATGACCTTATCCATGGAGTCAGTCCCCTGGTGGATGACTGCCAACTTCTGCCGAGCTGTGGCCTCCCAGTTCGGGTCTTGAAACATGGCATCGAGTTCCGTGTTGAACTCGTCCATGGTTATGGTGGGGGAGCTGGCTGTCAACAGGGTGATCATCTGTTGTGTTGCCCATGCCCCTGCGGGTCCTCCTTTCATGTAGGAGAGGACGAAGAGGATCTGGGATAGTTTGGTAGGGAACTCGGCTGCGTGGACATGGAAGTAGATCCCGCACTCGGCCTTGAAACGATCAAGGTCTTCACTGGCTCCCGAGAAGGGAGTGGGGGCAGCGACCTTCGGTGGTTTGGGTCTAGGCGTGAGTGTGGGTACAGGCGCAGGTGGAGGGGCGGGTGCAGGTGCAGGTGCAGGTGGGGGGTGGTTGCGGGTTTGGCTCTCCACAATGGCTTGGAGCTCCTCAAAGCGGGCCAGCAGGTCGTCATACTGTTCTTCTGACACCATGGCTGGGGAGATGGGGGAGGCAGGGGAGATAAGGTTAAAACCTTCTTCTGCTGTCAGGGACGTGTCCGGGGTCGAGAGGGCCCAGGGGTAATGTCCGGCACTGAAGCCGTCATGGGGTGTGGAGCAGGCATGCATACTGGCAGGCCCGATCCGGGACAGTGGTCCCTGGCCACTCAATCTGAAGTGGAGAATGTGTTATTATTATTAAAGGGGAAAACTATACTACTTACCTGAAGTGGAGAATGTGAGAAGAAGGTTAGGTTCCCACTTCAGGTACATTTATGTACATGCGGCTTGAGTCACATGACGAGTGCCACATCATCCTCGGAGGCAGCTGCAGGCATCTGGGTGTCCCTGTGGGGGATCCTGAGAGCGTCCGCTGCATGCGCGTGTGCTGGGCACAGTGGGAAGCCGTCCAGGGTGTGTGGGCCGGACGGGTAATAGTACATCGATACAAAGGAAGGTGGTCCGTGTAGATACAAAGAAATAAACAGGAAGAGGAAGATGAAAAGAAAGAAATAAAGAAAGGGGAAGGAGAGGGAGGAAGGAGGGGGGAGGGGGATGGACAGTGGGGAGCGGGTGTGGTGTGGCCGGGTGGGTCCGGGTGGACCCGGGTCAGGCGGGTGTGCCCTGACAGCAAGGTCTGACGTAAGTCCGGAAAGTCCGAACTCGGAAGTTAAACTCCGGAATATTGGCAAAGGCAATTAAATGGAATGAGCTAACCAATACAATGGGTATAAGCAGAGGTGGGGTCAAAGTCCAAGGTCGGAGCTAAGACCGGAGGTTCCGGAGACAGAGATGCAAATGGGATTCCGGAGCGGAGGTCTGGAGTCGGGAGCATAGGTGTTGCATGCTCATCTGGAAGGTGTCGAGGATGAGGTCGGAACCGGAATGTTCCGGAGTCGGACCGAAGGTGGTGTTGGAGCCGGAGGTGGGATAACCTCTTGGAAGTCAGCAAGGAGAAGGTAACGGAAGGGAAGTAGGACTCTGGAAGTCAGGTTCAAGCATTCCAGGAGCCCGGAGTGGAGGTTGGGATTGTATGGATATGACAATCCACCACTCCTTCCAGGCCAGTCCTATTTAGTTACTTGTGTTTATAATGCATGTAGGTTACACTGGATGTACCTCAGTTCATATATTGACTTGGATTTCCCCCCTAGTCTCTTCTTCTCATCATAAGGCTTCTGTCTGAAATTGGGACAACAATGTAAGAATGAAGCGCAGCGCTCCACCTGAGTCGCTGAAGCTGAAGTCCCACCCCTCCGACCTTATGAGCCCAGATGACTTCGCATGCCTTGCAGATCATCTGGATATGTGTCTGACACATTCCTGACAGTGCAGAGCATTGGTTGGGTAACTGCCTTCCAAAATCGAAACATCATACTCATCTAAATTCACAGGCCCTGAGAGCATGAACTCATCAAACTTGGCAGCCCCACAAACAGCACATACTTTGGATGAAAGGTGATCAGAATCCAGTAAGGTGTGGTAGTTACAGAGTAGTCATGATTTAGACTTGAGTGAGAGCTTTTCAGGCCAACATGAAGCACAATCCTTTTTCCACTCAGTGTAATTGGCTGTGGTTGAATGTGGCATGGGGGGGGGAGCAAAAGTCAGCATGATCCAGCAGAATGCAGTGGAGATCAGTCAAACTTGCAGTGGAATTGAATGGCAAGTGGAACAGTGAGAGCAGCTGTCGGAGTACTCATTTGCAGATGTTACTCTGCACACAGAGTCACTGACCACTCCTGATATTATGCAATTGGTGATGCTGGAAATTTGTCATCATCTTCCCTTTTGGGTTGTTTACATGCTTTCATTTACATCATCTTGCCTGTCCCTTCTCTCTTTTGTTTTCCACTCCCCATCTGTTCCAGAACTTCACTAAACCCAACTATGCAAAATACACAGTCCAACAGAAACAGTCTCCACTGAAGTTGGCTTACTCCACGACATTCTGCCAAGGTGTAAGGGATATAGGCTGTGTACTTGCGGCCTACCCTATTCATTCTTTATTTATTGTGTTGGGTTTGTACCTGACATGACACTTCTATTCCTGAACCCTTCATTCTACCATGCGGTCCCAAGCCGCAAATATCACATGTATTTAACCTGCATGCGAGGGGGCAAAGGCTTCCCCAGCCTTTTACCCCCCCATTGATAAATACAGCTTCATACAGCGTACTTTAATGGACTGGGAAGGTGAGGCAACAATCAACTGACTATCACAAGATCACTTGCAAACTCAACAATATTAACAAACTTACACAAGGACTCACTCTTGATTGAGAGTGATTGATTGCAGAGAGGATGTCTTTGCACATGGGCAGCTGTACACTGCACTAAGCCATGTGCGACATAGTTCTCATGCAATGCTGTTCTTGCCTGAGTCAAAGCTGGACATTGCAAATGTAGGACTTTTGGGTTATGTAACATTAACCTGGCTTGCTACATTACTTAAATGAATGGATGGCAATTGTTGTATGTACCTGTACAGGTGCCCAAGACAAATGTAATGTTGAATGTGGGGCTTTGCTGCCAGTCATTGGCAACAGTCCTTGCATGCCAAGAGGTTTCTGATGGTCTATCTGACCATCTATTTATAATTTATTGGCTCCTTAGCCCAAGGAGCCGCTGCTGTTTCTGGAAGCACCCTGCACTTCCTTCCTTCTTTCCTTTTCTGGGTTTTCCCTATGAAAAGCCAATCTGCTTTCCTCTCAGTCTGCAAGGCTGGAGATGGTCTAGGTGACCATCTCTCCACTGGTATTATAACTCTTTGAGCTCAGGAAGTGCCCTGCACTTCGTCGCATCCAGGGTTTTTTCAGATTTCAAGCCCTTACTCTTTTTTCCACTCATTCCTAGAGGTTTCAGATGGTCTACTAATGCAACCATCTCTCCACTGGTTTTATGCCGGTATTAAGACTCTTTGGGCTCAGCTGAGAGCTGAGCTCTAGGAGCACCTGTGCTTCTCCATATCCTGGGTACATCGAGGATATGGCCCTTACTTCTTTCCCTTTCATTCCAGAAGGCTAGATACGGTCCCAATGACCATATTCCTACCCATTTTCACTGGTGTTCTTAGCTTATGCTGAGAGCTGACTCTCTGAAGTGCCCTGTGCTTCCTCCTGTTCATGAGCCTCTTGACTCTGAGGCTTAACTGTCAGGGTCATGCATGCTCACAACAAAGGATGCCCCAAAAACCAAGTTGATAGCAAAGCTGGGGGACATGCCCATGCCAGCAAAGGATATATATACATGGTAGAGATGGCAACTAACCAACTAACTAATAACCAGTAGGAGTGGGGGTGGGCAACCCAGGTTAGTTCTGTGTCCTGATTATGTAAGCCCAATGTAGTAGCCGAGTGTGCCATAAATGTCTCATGTACTTTCTCAACACACACAAGAAATGAAGAGGAACTTCATTAGTAAACATCAATCAGAATGACCTACATAAACTAAAGATCGGACAGAGGAATTTTTGAGAAAATCAAAAATGGCTTTGTTGTGATCGAGAAAATGAGTCTATTTTATTTGTAATTTCACCCTGATGCGTTGGGGCAAACACCACCACTCCCTTGACACTTGATCTTGACTTGTGTTCCTGGAATCTGACCTGTACTTAGCACTGACACAAGTACCGGCTTCCCTACTTAGCTTATATTGGTCTGCTTTCTCACAAGGCTCAATACATTAGATGGGAATAAAGACTCAAGCACAATCCAATGCACTCTATCATGCCTGTCTTGCATGCTGGGGTCATACTAGCTCAGAACAGGATAGCTTTCTCCTTGCTCCACCACCCTGTAGTGATGGACGTTGTCATTCTCGCTCAAGTTCACCATATGCTAGAACACCATCCCAATCCTCCCGCTCTCCATCTCCCCAGCCTTCCGTTGAATCAAAGATCTCAAACCCCCAGCAACAGATTGGCAGACTAAGGTGTCAAGTCAATGGGCTGCTTTCCAAGCTCAACTCACTTTCAGAAAGAGGCACCAAGTTCAAACAAACCATTCACACCCTTCGGCAACGTTGTACACGATCCAAAAATGCCAACAATACCGCTAATGGGAAGCTCAGTGACTCATTGGCTCTACTCTCAATAAAGGATACCCAGATAAAGGAAGCAACCACAGAAATAATGATCCTGGAATCGCGGACCATTGTTCTTGAAACGCAGGTGGGCCGGTACTCAGCCAAGTGGAGAAAAGCAAGGAGAGATGTAAGGGGGTATCAAGGGAAGCTGAAAGGGAGCCTGAGGGCATCTCAAAAGCGACATT
The DNA here is from genome assembly GCF_015039405.1 of Cantharellus anzutake. Taxonomy (NCBI): domain Eukaryota; kingdom Fungi; phylum Basidiomycota; class Agaricomycetes; order Cantharellales; family Hydnaceae; genus Cantharellus; species Cantharellus anzutake. Next base: position 1,825,168 of record NW_024066951.1, read on the forward strand.
ATGCTGCACAGAAAGCAGCCAAACGACTTTCTCTTAAGGCAAAAGGTGCCTATTCAAACAGTGCACGCATTCTGATGCGCAAACTGCTAGCAGAACATCAGCAAACCTGGATGTGGAGGCCTGAGAGCTCATAGAGCTCTCAGAGCTCTCAGAGCTCTCAGAGCTTCAGTACTTTGAAATTGCAGGTCCCCTTCTCTGAGAGCTCCAAAAAGTAGTCAAAGCTCTGAAAAGTAGTCAAAGCTCTGAGAGCTCATAGAGCTATATTTGCACACAGGGGACTATTATCTATATGAGCTCCCTGAGTGTTTAATTTACCCGATATCAAAATTAAAATTTAAAAGCATGGACTATGGCATCATGTGACTAGCCATAGCCAACTCCCTACCATACAAGGGACTGAACAAACTCAGCTTCACTTTCAGCACCAATGCAGCACCAGACACCAAGGGTATGTAGCCCAATCAATATATAGACCAAATTTAGGGATATAAATGCAGTTAATCTGAAATTACTTAGGGAAAATGCGGGAAAATGAGTGGGGGGAAATGGGGGGGAAATGGGGGGGAAAATGAGGGGAAAATTGAGGGGGGGGAATGGGGGGGAATTGGGGGGAATTGGGAGGGGGAATGAGGGAAAAATTAAAGGGGGAAATGGGGGGAAAATGAGGGGGGAAATGGGGAAATTTGGAGGGGGGGATGAGGGGGGAAATGAGGGGGAAAATGAGGGGAAAATGGAGGGGGGGAATGGGGTGACATTTGGAGGGGGAAATGAGGAGGGAATTGGGGGGAATGAGGGAGGAAATGAGGGAGGAAATTGAGGGGGGAAGTGGGGGGAAAATGGAGGGGGGGAATGGGGTGAAATTTGGAGGGGGGAATGAGGGGGGAATGAGGGGGAAAATGGGGGAGGAAATGGAGGGGGAAATGGGGGGGAATGAGGGGAAATTTGGAGGGGAGGATGGGGGGGAATGGGGGGAAAATTGAGGAGGGAATTGAGGGGAAAATTGAGGGGGGAATGGGGGGGAATGAGGGGAAATTGGGAAGGAATGGGGGGGGGAATGAGGGGAAATTTGAAGGGAAATTGGGAGGGAATGGGGGGGGAATGAGGGGAAATTTGGAGGGGGGAATGGGGGAGAAATGGGGGGAAATTGAGGTGGGAATTGGGGGGGGAATGAGGGGAAAATCGAAGGGGGGGATGGGGGGGAAATTGAGGGGGGGATGAAGGGGAAAATGGGAGGAAAATGAGGGGGAACTGGGGGGTTTCTAAAAACTTGAAAAAAAGTCAGGGAAAATTAAGGAAAATTCAGAAAATGGGGGACTTTCTAAAAAAGGAGAATGTCCAAAAAATCAGGGGGAAAATCAGAAATTTTGGGATAAGTTAGGGAGAGATATTTCAGGAAATTAGGAATAATTGGAAAAAAAATTAATTCACTTTTTTGATAATTCAATGTGCATTGGAAAGTGCCAAAGTGGGGCAATGTAGCAATGTATGTTTCAGTGTTAGAAAAGTCTCCCACCATGTTTTGGTGAGTGTCAGGGCACAGCCCCTCACTATTCCACAATCCCACATGCATGCAGACCCATGGGAAAGTTCTGGGTAAGTTACTCACCCAGAAACCATCACAGCCACAACTGTGGGAACTTTCTGGGTGAGCAGCTCGTTCCCATGGGGGGGTGCCATTTATGGGGAGTTAACAAAGAGCTGAAAACTGTATAGTTCCTGGCTCCCATTTGTAGAGGAGGTTGAGAAGGTTTAGCCCCCTCAGTGAGTTTGAGGATCTTGGACTGGGACTAGATACCCCAGCGACTAGGAGGATCCCCCTGGGCCTGTCACAGAACAAGGGCTGGGCCCTGACAGTGAGCCAAATAACCATGGCTTTTTGACCATGGGAAATTTGGTGTCAAAGGCTTGGATGATATCTGAAGAATACATCAGCTTTTTGTTTGCTTTATTTTCAATTTACTTCATTTGGAACACTTTGTTAAAACTGATTTATACCCTACATAACATGCATGGTTACATTGCCACACTTTGGTGCTTTCCAATTCACATAGAATCATCAAAATTGGTTGAGTTTTGAGCAAGAAATGAGATGAAAGATAAAGTGCAAATTTTTGAATTTCAGAGTTTTCCTCAAATTTTGTAAATAGCAATAAAAAATAAGGTGCTGATTTTAGTAAACACAAAAGGTATATGAGCTCTATGAGCCCACTGAGTTCATAGAGTTCATAGAGCTCATAGAGCTTTCAGAGCAATGACAATGGCCATTTTACACACATATATATCCATATTATCTTCGCACTACTGGTGCCAAAATAACTAAGCAGATTTCATGGAGATATGAAGACCATCCATGATTTAAAAACAAAAAGCTCTATGAGCTCTATGAGCTCATAGAGTGTTTCAAGTAATGATGCTGGCCATGGAATATGCATTTCCAAAAATGTATATACATATTATCTTTGCACTTCTGCATCCTTAGGAGAATAAAATCATTCAAACATTTAATTTTCTCCACCCAATGTGTAGAGGGTGCACAGCAAAAAGACTCAATTTGCTCACAGAGCTCTCAGAGCTCTGTGAGCTCCAAGAGCTCCCTACCAAGTTTGCTGATGAAGGGATCCCATCATCGAAGGTGGCTGGTGTCATTAGAGCCTGTGCCAAAACATTTGGAATTGAGATCGACAAGTTGCCGAGTTGCAGATCGGCATCTCGGGCAGCTTGGGAAGGGGGAATTGCTGCTGAAATGCAGATTGGAGTCGAGATGCAGAATACAGCAGGTGATTATACTAGCTTACTGACAGCAGACTGATGCCTAATAATAACACAAAGGTTACACATTAAGCTCAGATGGAACTACACACAAACATGTGGACTATGAGTCCGTCCATGTTACCGGAATGTTCCCTACATATTCAGATGCCGAGCCTGGGGAAACTCGGCAAGTCAGAACCTGGGGGGTTCGTGCAATGCCATCTCACTGGAGTGCAGATCAGCTGGAGAATATAAAGCAGTCAATGCATTCTTTCTTTGGTACTGCCTCGAAAAGCCCCATACTTGTCGATTTCAATCCAAATCTGGGGGTTAGAAGTGCGGTTATGAACCTAAAAGGGATGAATACCGATCATGCTGAGGATCAGAAAAAGCTTTTTCGTCTCACAATGGAGTGGAGACATGAAGAATGGATGATTTTCCTTGGCATTCAGCACTGCGAAACCATGAGTGACAAGTCTCGCAAGGATTTTAACCATCAAACTATTGCAAGCCTAATCGGCAAGCCCGAAGGTGTACAAGCATGGTTGACACTTACCGATCAGGAACAGACAAAGCATTTCCATGCACACACATTGGAACGGCTCTGCACACTCGGAGAAGCTATTTACCAGCAACTACCACCAGAGCTGAAGCGCCCAATAGATACTGTTGTCTGGTGTGGATGTGCGATGCACAAAGATCTTAATACTGTCAAAGCTGGAGCCAAGGCTATGGCTGATGCGTGGTCTCAGATCAGAAATGTCGGTATGCCGGGTCCAATTCCCTTACTAAGTGTTGCAAAGGCCGCGCGGGAAGAGCTTACCAAATCAGGCCTCACAAATGCCAAAAAAGCTGACGAACCCTTGACCGAAGCAGGGGCTATCAAACTTACATCCTTGTGTGGATCACTATTCAACCACAAGGACAATAAAAAGGGTTGTCAGGATGCACACTGGAATTGGTTCCATGAGAAGCATGGGCGTGTCCGTTGCTTTGCCGATACCAGCAATACCCGATTTGCCTCACATCTATATGCAGCCATTGAGTTGCTCATTCTGCGTGACGAGTATATCGAGTTCTTGGAGAGCTGGAGAGATAGGAAACATCAGCCAGGGTTCACAAACCTAGAGGAGAACTGTTATAAAGGTCTCCAGGATGTGCCAACAGTGACCGAGCTTGCTGTCCTCGCACTTTTTGGTCTAGCAGTCTCTATCCCATATATGGAGACCATGTGATGTGATGATTATCTCTCGCAAAATATGTTAGACATGGGACCATTCCATGATCAACTTAAGATGCACCTGGAATGCTTAATTGCAAATCCGGACTTACTCCTTGACACAATGAGGCACGGAAACAAGGGGCACCTGATGACAGGAATATGGCACGAACCATTAGTGTTTGAGGCACTCAAGAAGGAGCAAAAGAGGGGATGCCTTCCACACCTTCATAAAATGCTGATCGAGTTCTGTTGTGGAGCCTTAAACAAGTGGGCAAACTTCACCTCCGAGTTCGCAAGTGATGGAACCATTGCATCCCTCACTCCAGCAGAGAGGGAAGACGCTTTCATGCCAACAACCAATGATGCTAATGAAGGCATGTTGGGCACTTGGCGGGTTCGGGCACGACGGTTTCCATCCCTCAGCAAGCACCGCTTCAATGCAATAATGATGTACAGTCAAAATAACACTGAAGCCTTCATCAAGGCACACTTCACTGAGGCTCACCATGCATATGTCAGGGTGGAAGCTCGAAGGCGCGACAAACTCAAGCTAGAATCAAACCAACAGGTACAACTGATTAAAGCAGAGGAGGCAAGGATTGCAAAGGCTCGTCAAGCTCAAATAGATCGCGCAAGCAAGAAAGATGCAGAGAACAGGAAGATGGAAGGGACTCAACTTCAACTGGATATCATGGAGGTCGCAAAGATGACAGGTGAAGCTATGATTGAGCAGATCAATAAACACCAGTGGCTCGCACCAGATGATGCATCAATTCCGAATCGAACAACTGTCAAGAAGATGCGTGTCAGTGATAGGAGGACACTGCTTCAACATATAATAGAGCGCTATAATACACAGTAGACAGAATCACAGGAATACACTCACTGGAGGTATCATAATCCGATCCCTTACTTTCACATCTTATTTACCACTGATCTTTCCGATCAAGTCTCAAAACTATAGTACACGATGTATACTTTGCTTAAATAATCTCATATGAGGTTTGGGAGAGTGAGGATGTGAGTTATGAGGAAGTTGTTTCGGGGCTCATGTTTGAGACGATTCTGATTACATAATCAGGACACGGAACTAACCTGGGTTGCCCACCCCCAGTAGGAGTGGATTAAAGATGATAGAAGATCACACGGCATCATAACCGATACCATGTGACCAGATCAAATAGAAGATTAGAAGCGGAAAAGAAGAAGAACCTGATGGGGATATGGGCCATGTGGCACTGCACTACTTACGCTAGCGACCTGAAGACATGCCCTGACATTAACCGGTTCCTCTTATTCTGCAAGGTTATAGGTGGTCTATGTGGCCACATCTTTACCAAGTTGATACTGGTATTATGGCTCAGCTTTCCATGGTATCGTTTCAGTTTGATCAGTACCATCATATCTGAAGGCTGCCATGTATGGCCTTCACTCATTGCCATGGCATCCCTTATTTTCTTGAATATCTTTCCCTGTATCGTGTTGTTGCGAGAAAGATGATCGAAATTCCATTGACACATGCAATATAACAACACAGTTATTTGATGAGAATGGAATAAGTGGGAAAGTGCAGAGTCCTGCAAAGCACGAAGTGCAAGCACTCTAGTCAACAGATACAATCTGTCATATCCATCTACAGCCATTGTCCTCCACTACCTCCGATCCCTCCAGACTACCTCTGCTCCTTCATCACTGACCTTGGAGCCCCCATATTCCTGTCAGGGCTCGGTCCTCGATCAGGGACAGCCCGACCTCAGGCCTGGGTGTGTGCGGTGTTCTGGGTGGTTGGGCGCTAGACCCTGTCCTCAGCTCCTCAAACTCACTGAAGGGACTAAGTGGGGATTGAGTTGAGAAGAAGGGTAAGTTTCCCTTGGCTACTATAAAAGGGAAGTGTACTGTACAGTTCATAATGTGACTCCGGGTAGAAGCCGAGCATGTTCCTGTGACTCGGAAAAGGTGTCACATGGGTTAAGGCGAGTTGCTCACCTTGACCCACGTGATTTTTCCCGCAGGCTCACATGCGGGCTGAAGTTGTGAGAGATATGTAGGGATGGGGAGGTCAGGGAAGTGGGGGAAGTCTGGGAAGGTGGTTCTGGGGTGTAGTTGGGTGCCCCTGACAGCGGGGTCAGGGGCCGATCCCTGACAATTCTGCAATCACCTCCGACTCCCTTGATGGTCACCACCCCCTCAAATCAATATATTACCTACACCTCCCTAAGTACGGAACCCTGAAGACCTCCAGACAGCTCTGATGTCCGCTAACACACTCCCGCCCCTGCTGGGCAATTCACTTGCTTGCCCTGCAAGTCTACCTTCAGGCCTATCCTTCCTTTCCGTTTCTGGGTTACAGCCCACCATCCCGCTAACCCCATAACCTGACTTGTCAGTGATATTCAGTCAGCTAATGTTTAACCCTGTTAGCTCTGCTCTGCTCAGTCCCATCATTCATGGGCCCGCCCTTGCTGTAACTATATATACATAACTTGTAGATAGGTTACACCCTAGTGATAAAATCGACTAGAGTTAATCCCCCTTTGTAGTTCTTGCTGCCAGTAAGTTAATTAGGGCACAGACATGTAACTAGGCACAGTGCTCCTGGTCTGAGTCACTGAGGCCAAAGCCCTCTGCCACAGAGACATCTCCTTCATCTCGCTTCTGGTCTCTAACACAATCCATCGTATTAAGCGAGCCTGGTTAAGGGGTCTTTCCTTATCAGCAGTTAAAGTTGAATTGCAATGAGCATGGAACTGCAAGTGGTTGGGATTTGGGTCACCAAAGGTACAGGATTCATTGGACAGAGGTTTGGAGTTGTTCACAAGACAACAGAACATGATTAGAGTGGCATGGGACACAATGGAACCGATTAATTGCCAACAAATCCAAATGGCATAGATGCTCAAAGGGATGGAGGATACTCAAACGATCTGGAAATTTAGAACTAATATTCCAGAAATACTGTAGAATTGTAACTGTTCTTCTCGAGTCCGAAAGCTTGAATTATGATCATTTGCACCCAAAGCTGTACAAACAAGAATTTGTGTATTGACAGAGGTAGAAGGGGAAATAAGGAAAGTATAAAGGAATTGGAGGTAATCATCGATATGAGCGAACTCCAACCTTGTTTGAGCACAAGTGGAACCAGCACAAAAATAGCGATTGCCATTTACAATGTGGCATGCAACCATTAATTGTGAATCATTGATCATTAGATGAGGCTCAATGAGGCCATGGGTGATGGCATTGTTGGTGACCAAGGTTAGGGCATTGTCGGATAAGAGCGTCAAAGAGAGAATGGGTGAGGAGGAATGCAGCATGGTATGGAGGGGAAAGGAATTTATTAGGGAAGGGCAGAAGGGCAATGCTTTTAAAGCCAGAGACAACAGAGAAGTTGCACAGAGTTTTCTAGAGCAAGAATTTGTAATAAGGGAAGAAGGACCCACTGGTTAGGCAGGAAATTGGCAATAATAGAGGACCTCTTGCACAGGCATTCAGTTCATGCTTTCAAGTACAGAGTAGCGGGAATTCGTCAAACACGTGATTTTTTGCAGGATGTACTGGGGGAATGTTTTAGGTTTACTTTCAGCAACCGTCAAAAAAATCTGCATGCTGGATTTGGATGCATGACCCAGCTGGATCTCGTGCTTGTCCAAAAATGGTCACAAATCAGGGTCAACTTCAATGTCAATACATTCGGCATTTTGCACTCATAGCAACCTGACCTGGCACTTTGTGAGCTGGGGTCTTCAGGTCCCCAGGTGTTACAGGAGCCTCTACCCTATTTCACATGTACCATTCAACAGCATGGAAATCACTCATGTGAGGCATGAAGGTACATGCTCCCATGATCCATGTCATATCCATCCATGGCCACCGACTTCCACTACCTCCGATCCCTCCAGACTACCTCCGCTCCTTCTTCACTAACCTTGGAGCCCCCATATTCTGCAATCACCTCCGCTTCCCTCGATGGTCACCACCCCCTCTTTTTAATATATTACCTATGCCTCCCTAGGTACAGAGCCCTGAAGGCTTCTGGACAGCTCCAACATCCGCTAGCACACTCCCACCTCTGCTGGGAAATTCACTCGCTTGCACTGCAAGCCCACCTTTGGGCCTGTCCCTCCTTTCTGTTTCTGGGTTATTGCCTACCATTCCGCTAACCCCATAACCCAACTTGTCAGTAATATTCAATCAGCTAATGTTTAACTCCGTTAGCTCCACTCTGCTTGGCCCTGCCATTTACAGGCCTGCCCTCGCTGTAACTATATATACTCAACTTGTACATAGGTTACACCTCAGTAATAAAATCAACTAGAGTTGACCCCCTTTAGTTCTCATTGCCAGTAAATAAATTAGGGCACGGACATGTAACTTGGCACAGTGCTCCTGGCATAAGTCGCTGAGGCCAAAGCCCTCTGCCATGGAGACATTCCTTCGTCTCAATCTGGTCTCTGACAATCCATCACACATCAGCCAACTCATCAGTCATGACTGCCACAGTGGCCCCAGGTATAAAATGCCACATTTTCGTGGCACTCCTGTTCTCTGCTGAGTAGTGAAGCCCTATCTTGTGTCTAACATCTTACTATTATGACCATGCAGAAATTTGATCCCAAGTCCTGGCAGGAGAACCCCAACAAACGCTCTCTCTGGTCCACTGCCTACCTCTTTGGTATGACAGATATTGTGCTGCTGCCTCAGATGCATGAGGATGCACTCCTCAAGTCTCTCATTAATGGACATGCCCAGTATTTACTCAATAATTCTACCTCCCTGCTCAACGCTTTCATCGACAGCAACCTCCAAGATGATGTTTTTTTGTTGCACCACATTCCTCATGACTGTAAGTGCCTTCTGAACTGTTCCAACACTCTCACTTCTTCTCAATTTTACAGGGAACCATACACCATCTGATGACTGCCTCCATAAGCGCATCAAGAATTACCTTAGTCATACATTGGCCTTGACCTTGACCTCTGATGCACCCATTGCCATCAACAATGCAATTACTCTGCTCCAAAGCACCCTACCCCAACTGACTGGGTCTCCCCCTCAGTGCCCTGGCCCATTGTCAGCCAACCACACCAAGGAGAAGATAGCTAGTAAGGCCGCTTCTGGCAAGAAGCCACGTTTTGGTGAGTTAACATCAAACTTACATCTCAGCTGTGACTCCCCAGTAATCAGCCATGATGTCAGGTCTGCAAGTGGAGTTCCCACTTCACTTGATGGATGCATCCAAACCCACCATGTCCCACATTCTTGATATCCAAGACTCCTGGACCACCGAACATGCACTATGCACTATCACATCTGACATGGGTGTGGACTTCAACATCCATAAGATTGCATATAAGACTTTGGCAATGAAGGTAAGGGAAGATCCTATTCTAATTGACAGTCTAGATACCTTTGTGGTCAGCCTTGAAGCCCAGTGCGATATCCAATTGCGTGCTCAAGGGCAAAAACACCTCAAAATTTTCAATCTGGTATGTCTAATTTTTTATCCTCTTACATACTTAGTGAACAAGTTTTTCAGTTGGCAGTCACCAAAACCAAATCTAACAGCAAATCTAAGGGCAAAAAACCTGATCTCAACCCCTATGCGAGTCTGGCTGCTGCACTGCATGCAGAGACATACCGAAAAATATTGGATAACACTTGGTGTGTGTCAGGGGATGTGCATGCTCGCACAGGATGCTCCGATAACCTAGTTGTGATCAAAGCTGGGGGAAAGGGATGTCCCCATCTTAGGGTCAGCTATATACATGTAGAGTCCGGCAATAAGGAAACCAAATGGATTGCCGATAGAATCACGTGATTATAGAATGTTCCAGAACAATGCCGGAGATGATCCGGGTCACCGGGGCTTAGGTAAGTGGAGTAGACAGGAATTACCGGCATACTTCCCACGCACATATGCACAGCCAGCATAGGGCCAGGGTTGTTGCTGATCCCTGACAGTGTGGCAAGCACACCAGTCATTGCTATGCCCATCCCAAGGCAGACTGGAGCCACTTGAGCTTATCAAATGAGGCCCTCAATTTATGGACAAATCATATTGTAAGTTTCCTTTTGTCAGGGCACACCCGCCTGACCCGGTTCCACCCGGGCCCACCTGGGCCCACCTCACCCGCTCACCCGCTCACCCGCTCCCCGCTACCCATCCTTCCTCCCTCTTCCCCTTTCCTCCCTCTTCCCTCTTTTCTCTTCCTCTTTTATTTCACTCTCCCTTTCTGTTTATTCTTTCTATTTACACGGACCACCTTCCCTTGTATCATTGTACTGTTGACCCGTCCGGCTCGGACACCCCGGGCGACCTCCCGCTACGCCCAGCATGCGCGGACGCCCTCGGGATCCCCCGCAGGGATACCCGGATGGCTGCGGCCCTCTCCGCAGATGACGTGGCACCTGTCACGTGACCCAAGCCGCATGTACATAAATGTACCTGAAGTGGGAACTGAAGAAGTAACCTTCTTCTCACATTTTCCACTTCAGGTAAGTAGTGTAGTTCTTCCTTTTAATAACAATTCACGTTTTCCACTTCAGTCTAAGTGGCCAGGGACTATAGTCCCAGATCGGGCCCGTCAGTACGCGCGCCCGCTTCGTCCCCCGAGAGGGTTCCTCTGCTGGGCGCTACAGCCGGGCCCCCTCCACCCCGGACGCGTCCCTGACAGCAGAAGAAGGTTTCAACCTCGTCTCCCCCGCCTCCCCTATCTCCCCTGCCTCCCCAGCCATGGTGTCAGAAGAGCAGTATGAGGAGCTGCTAGCTCGCTTCCAAGAGCTCCAAGCCATTGTGGAGAACCAGGCCCGCAACCATCCCCCACCCCCACCTGCTCCAGCACCCGCTCCCGCGCCAGCCCCTGCACCCGCTCCCGCGCCCAGACCCAAACCACCCAAGGTCGCCCCCCCCACTCCCTTCTCAGGAGCCAGCGAGGACCTGGACCGCTTCAAGGCCGAGTGCGGGATTTACTTCCACGTTCGCGCGGCTGAATTCCCCACCGCCCTCTCCCAAATTCTTTTCGTGCTGTCCTACATGAAAGGAGGACCTGCAGGGGCATGGGCAACGCAACGCACAATCACGTTGCTGACGGCCGGATCCCCCTCCCTCACCATGGACGAGTTCAACACTGAACTCGATGCCATGTTCCAGGACCCGAACCGGGAGGCCACGGCCAGACAGAAGCTGGCAGCCATCCGACAGGGGAGCGACTCTGTGGACAAGGTCATCCAAGAGTTCGAGATACTGGGGCCCGCCTCGAGGCTGGGCGATGTGGGACTGGTTGACCGTTTCGAGCAGGCCATTAACTCCCGCCTCCAGGAGAGCATATACCGGCTCCGCCCCATGCCCACTACTTGGGCAGAGTGGAAACGCGAGGCCACCCTCCTAGACAACCAGTGGCGACGCTTCCAAGCCACCCAACCGCGTGCGTTTCCACCTAAACCCCCGCTCCCGTTAACCCGACCCCTGCCGACCGTGACCCCACCTCACGCACGACCCACACCCACGCCCCCTCGACTCGCACCCGCTCCTCCACCTCCTACCCCAGCAGCCCGCCCCACAACGGGAGCGGGCCCACAGCCAATGGATCTCGACCGCTCGAGAACTGACCAGAGGCGGTGCTACAACTGTAACACCCCGGGGCACATCCAGCGAGACTGCCCACACCCCAAGGTCCGCCGGGCACGACGCCTCCACCCTGAAGACCTTTGGGTGCTGATGGAAGGGCTGAAAAGGCAGTTGACTGAAGGACCAGAGGCAGAGGAAGCAGAGCCGGAAACAGAGACTCAGGGGGATTTTCAGGAAGGCGACCGGTGAGGGATGCGTCCCGGCCGCCCGTAGAGGATAGCTCGTGTAAATACCGCAGTGTGCGTAAGGCAGCGCCAATGCCAAAACTTCACCGAGTTATCGCAAAGAAAAAGAGGAAAACCGCATCCTCAACCCGTGAGAGTAGAAGGACCACAGAGGGAATGCCCGAAGTGGCAGTATCCCCGCCCGCTATCTACGTTCTTTCCAAGCAATCCCCCCGGTCCCTTAACCTCACGGTCAAACCGACCACCCTAACCTCACTCGCATCAGTGTCTGTATCGGCCCTCCTGGACTCAGGAGCCACCGGGAACTTCGTGAGCCCCGAGTTCGTCCGGAAGCACAAGCTTGAGACAACCCCACTCCCGCAACCTATCCCCGTCCGTAACGTCGACGGGACCCCGAACGAGAATGGAGCCATAACTGAGGAGCTGGAAGCCCTCCTGACGTTCGGGCGGCACACAGAGCGAGCCCGCTTCGCGGTCGCAAACCTCGGGCGGCAATCCCTCATCATTGGTCACTCGTGGCTGCTACACCACAACCCAGAGGTGGACTGGGCACGGCAGAAGGTCGTCATGTCTCGCTGCCCGTCCTCCTGCAGACAGCCACAAGCACGAGAGGACCAAGACCCTGCCCTAGAGCCGGGGGATGGGATCTACGCTGCAATCATCCCCCCAGGCTGGGGACACGACCTAAGAGCCACCACGACCCCCTCTCAGCGGATGGCCCAGGAGGCCCGCGACCTGGGCGCAGAACCCGCGTCGTTTGAGACGCTAGTGCCAGAGCACTACCAAGACTTCCGGGACGTGTTCTCGAAGGAAGCTTTCGACCAGCTTCCCCCCCGGAAGCCCTGGGACCACGCCATAGACCTGGCACCAGATGCCAAGCTGCCCAGGGGAAAGACCTTCCCCCTCTCGCGGCCGGAACAGAAAGAGCTGGACAAGTTCCTGCGCGAGAACTTGCAGAACGGGCGCATACGACCATCCAAGTCCCCAATGGGGGCACCAGTCTTCTTTGTCAAAAAGAAAGACGGGTCACTACGCCTAGTACAGGACTACCGGAAGCTGAATGAGATTACCATAAAGAACTCGTACCCACTCCCGCTGATCTCAGACGTCCTCGCCTGCCTCCGGAGCGCTAAGTACTTCTCCGCCCTGGACCTACGCTGGGGGTTCAACAACGTCCAGATCAAGGATGGAGATGAGTGGAAGGCAGCGTTCGCAACCAACCGAGGGTTGTTCGAGCCCATGGTAATGTTCTTCGGGCTGTGTAACTCCCCCGCGACCTTCCAAACGATGATGAACGATATCCTCAGGGACTTCATCGACCAGGAGGTCGTCATTTGCTACATGGACGATATCCTCATCTTCACGGCTACCCTAGAGGAGCACCAGAAGGTCGTCTGGGAGGTCCTGGAAACGCTACGGAAGAGGAGGCTATTCCTGAAGCCGGAGAAGTGCAAATTCGAGCGGACCCGGACCGAGTACCTCGGCCTCGTCATCTCGGAGGGTAGCGTTGCGATGGACCCCGTAAAGGTCCGTGGAGTCCTTGACTGGCCCACCCCAACCAAGGTGAAGGAGGTGCAGTCCTTCCTGGGGTTCGTAAATTTCTACCGCCGGTTCATCAAGGACTTCTCTGAAAAGGCACGCCCGCTCCACAAGCTGACCCGGAAGACCCAGGCTTGGAACTGGGGCACGGACGAAGACAATGCCTTCCACGCCCTTAAGGAAGCTGTCACCACTGCCCCAGTCCTCTCCTTCCCCACTGACTCGGGCCGTTTCAGGCTCGAGTGTGACGCCTCCAACTTCGCAACCGGTGCAGTCCTCTCCCAGCTCCAACCCGATGGGGAGTTCCACCCGGTGGCGTTCATGTCCAAGAGCTTCACGGATGTGGAGCGTAACTACGAGGTGTACGACAAGGAGATGCTCGCGATCGTCCGGGCTCTCGAAGAGTGGCGACACTTCCTAGAAGGTGCAGAGGAGAAAGTCGAGGTCTATACCGACCACCGTAACCTAGGGTACTTCCGGATGGCCCAGAGGCTGAATCGACGCCAGGCTAGGTGGTCCCTCTTCCTCTCTCGCTTCCACTTTACCCTTGTCCACCGTCCCGGGAAGCTCATGGGAAAACCGGACGCACTCTCCCGTCGTGCTGACCACCCGAAAGGGAAGGACGACAACGAAGGGCTAACCCTCCTCCAACCAGCCTGGTTTGAGGCTCGTGCAACAGAGGGAATCTCGGTAGAAGGAGAGGAGGTAGGAATTCTAGAGCGGATACGCAAAGCAAAGGACCACGACGAGAAGGTGGTAAAGGCAATGCGAGAGCTGGGAGAAGGGACGCTAAGGTCGGACGAATGGGAGAGGCAGGGTGAACTAGTTCTGTACTGGGGGAGGGTGTACGTCCCTAAAGACCCCCAACTCCGCCATGATCTTGTGCGGCTACACCATGACGCGTGGGCGACGGGACACCCAGGGCGATGGAAAACCCTGGAACTTGTCTCCCGCGACTACTGGTGGCCCCAGATGGCAGAGTATGTCGGGCGGTACGTACGCGGGTGCGACACCTGCAACCGCGTCAAATCTTTCCCCTCACGAAAAGTTGGGAAGCTCACCCCAAACAAGGTCCCCACCCGCCGCTGGCAAGTGATCTCAGTAGATATGGTGGGAGAGCTCCCAGAGTCCAAAGGCTATAATGCCATCTTGGTGGTAGTAGACCACCTATCCAAGCGTATCCACGCGGTCCCCACCGTGACGACCGTAGACTCGGAGGGTATCGCACGGCTCTTTCTAGAGCACGTCTGGAGGCACCACGGGCTCCCAGAGGAGATCCTCAGCGACAGAGGGAGCGCCTTCGTCTCCCGCTTCTCGAAAGAGCTCGCGGACCTTCTAGGCGTCAAACTGACCCCTTCGACGCCCTACCACCCCCAGACGTATGGACAGACTGAGCGGGTCAACCAAAAGATCGAAGCTTATCTCCGGGTGTTCGTCAACCACCGACAAGACGACTGGGCCAATTGGCTCCCGCTGGCGGAATTCTCCTACAACAACCACATCCACTCATCCACCCACCGAACCCCTTTCGAACTTGACACCGGCCAACACCCCAGGATGGGGACAGAGCCCACACGCACGTCCGAGGTGGAAGCTGCTGACGCGTTCTCATCGAGAATGATGAAAATGCAAGAGGAGGCGAAGGCCGCACTGGAACACGCAGCGGACGAGATGGCCCGTTACTACGACCGAGACCGCGAAACAGCCCCAAAGTACCAAGAAGGCGACCGAGTCTGGCTCAGCGTGCAAAACTACACGACTGACCGCCCAACCAAAAAGTTGGACCACAAATGGCTCGGCCCCTTCAAAATCGTCAAAGTCGTCTCCCCTGCTGCCGTCAGACTCCAACTTACCGCACGCCAGAAAGGAATCCACCCGGTTGTATCCGTAACGAACGTCAGACCACACCGCCCGGACGATATCCCAGAACGACCCACTGACCCCCGCCCAGGTCCGGAACTTGTAGACGGAGAAGAAGAGTACGAGGTGGAGAAGGTATTGGACTCTAAGTGGCTACGCCGGAAACTCTGGTATCTGGTAAAGTTCGTTGGTTGGCCAAGCTCAGAGAACCAATGGCTCCAACGGGACCACTTAGCCCATGCCCCCGACCGGATCGAGGAATTCCACAGGACGCACCCCCAAGCCCCAGGGAGAGAAAGAGAGAACCATCTGGCCGCTTCGAGGCGAAGCAGCTTAAGGAGGGGGTGATGTCAGGGCACACCCGCCTGACCCGGTTCCACCCGGGCCCACCTGGGCCCACCTCACCCGCTCACCTGCTCACCCGCTCCCCGCTACCCATCCTTCCTCCCTCTTCCCCTTTCCTCCCTCTTCCCTCTTTTCTCTTCCTCTTTTATTTCACTCTCCCTTTCTGTTTATTCTTTCTATTTACACGGACCACCTTCCCTTGTATCATTGTACTGTTGACCCGTCCGGCTCGGACACCCTGGGCGACCTCCCGCTACGCCCAGCATGTGCGGACGCCCTCGGGATCCCCCGCGGGGATACCCGGATGGCTGCAGCCCTCTCCGCAGATGACGTGGCACCCGTCACGTGACCCAAGCCGCATGTACATAAATGTACCTGAAGTGGGAACTGAAGAAGTAACCTTCTTCTCACGTTTTCCACTTCAGGTAAGTAGTGTAGTTCTTCCTTTTAATAACAATTCACGTTTTCCACTTCAGTCTAAGTGGCCAGGGACTATAGTCCCAGATCGGGCCCATCAGTACACGCGCCCGCTTCGTCCCCCGAGAGGGTTCCTCTGCCGGGCGCTACAGCCGGGCCCCCTCCACCCCGGATGCGTCCCTGACACCTTTTCATCAAGATCGTGTTTGACTGACATTTTATATTGCAGTGTTAGAATGCGGGGATTCGGACGACTCCGGAATGGAATCGGAGACTTATCATGGAAGGACCTTGGCCTCAGCGACTCATGCGGAGCGCTGTGCCATTGCTGGTTGTCCTAGGGGTCCCTAATTTCGGATCTAGCAGAGGGGAAGTCTCTTGGGGGGAATTCAAGTTGATTTCGGACTGAGGTTACAAGTTACTATGTACATTGTATATAAGGAGGGGTCCGGAATCAAAAGGAACAAGGGTAGGACAAAAGGAGACAAAGGGAGATGGAAAGAGGAATAACACCGAGGGTCAAGTGTTTGACTCAATGGTGTTTCCCAAAGGAGGAATGAAGGGCCAAAGCCCAAGAAGGAAGGAAGGAGGATGGGAGTCGGGAATGGCTAGCTGACTGAATGGAAAGGAAGCAGCAGCCCAAATAGGAATGAGGGAGAATAGCGGAATTGAAATGGACAATGCAATAGTTGCAAGGTCCGGAGTAAGTCCGGAAAGTCCGAACTCGGAGGTTAAACTCCGGAATATTGGCAAAGGTAATTAAATGGAATGGGCTAACCAATACAATGGGTATAAGCGGAGGTGGGGTCAAAGTCCGAGGTCGGAGCTAAGACCGGAGGTTCCGGAGACGAGAGGTGAACGGGATACCGGAGCGGAGGTCCGGAGTCGGGAGCATAGGTTTTGCGTACTCGTCTGGAAGGTGTCGAGGTTGGGGTCGGACCCGGAATGTTCCGGAGTCGGACCGAAGGTGGTGATGGAGCCGGAGGTGGGATAACCTCTTGGGAGTCGGCAAGGAGAAGGTGATGGAAGGGAAGTAGGGCTCTGGAAGTCGGAGTTCGGAGTTCCGGGAGCCCGGAGCGGAGGTCGGGATTGTATGGATATGACATGCAGTGTGAAGGCAGGCCAGGTGTTACACTGAAACAACCACCCCACCACAAACTGTTTGAGGTGGGAGGCATCAAATGCAACTCCAACTGGAAGTGTGTGTTCATCCGGCTTCCCCACTTCATGTTGCCGGACACATAATGGTCAAGTCTCCAACTGTCAGACCAAGCACACCAACCCATGCCAAAACCCATGCCAAGTGTGTTCCATCAGCTTCTCCCCCTCATGTTGCCAAATGTGTAAGTACAGCTGGACCCTCAACTGCTGCTGAACCAAGCACATCAACACGTTCCCCCCTCATTGATCTCAACATGACTGTCATCGACTTGATGTCATCATCGCCCATGAGAGCCTCAACATCAACCACTTGTGTCCAGCACCAATGCCCTATCAAACAACAATCAGCTGCTATTATTGATATTCCTTCATCACCAAGTGAACACCTCTCATGCAAACATCACAAGTCACCACCCATCATTTGTCTCAACTTCGACTCCGACTCTGACTCCGATGCAAAAAATGAACCTGATGCTGATGGCAATATTGGGGGTCAGGTTAAAGTTGATCCCATGGAGCTCAGTGATGATGAGCTTGATGATACTGTCCCAGACATATTATCCTGAGCTAGGTGAGGATGATATGGTCTCAGATGTATTTCTCTGAGCTGGGTGTTGATCAGCCACCTGTTTTTTTTTTTTTTTTTTACTTTGTTCTTGAAAACATGTTTTCTTTTTTTTTTCGTCCTGTCATTCCATCTCAGTAGTCATACTCAGAGTCCATCAATCAGTACAATACATGGCTCAA
Source organism: Cantharellus anzutake (assembly GCF_015039405.1). Taxonomy (NCBI): domain Eukaryota; kingdom Fungi; phylum Basidiomycota; class Agaricomycetes; order Cantharellales; family Hydnaceae; genus Cantharellus; species Cantharellus anzutake. The sequence goes on from NW_024066951.1 coordinate 1,843,022, forward strand.
CTGTGATTGGTCTCGATGATACCATGGACTCGGTCTATTATGCAATTTTGGCATTGAAAATATGTACATGAGTTCAGGTACTGAGGTAACCTGTGTGCTGAAACCAATGGCAAGCTTTTACTGGTGTCACAGTGTACACTGCACTTGTGAGTAAGTCTGTTGCACAATGAAGTGATTCTGCTGCCAACTCATCGTTAACATAGGCGTGATTGCGCTGTAGCCAGAGTTTGATGGATCATCAGCAAACTTGGTAGGGAGCTCTGTGAGCTCTGTGAGCAAATTGAGTCTTTTTGCTGTGCACCCTCTACACATTGGGTGGAGAAAATTAAATGTTTGAATGATTTTGTTCTCCTAAGGATGCAGAAGTGCAAAGATAATATGTATATACATTTTTGGAAATGCATATTAAATGGCCAGCATCATTACTTGAAAAGCTCTATGAGCTCTATGAGCTCACTGAGCTCATAGAGCTCATAGAGCTTTTTGTTTTTAAATAATGGATGGTCTTCATATCTCCATGAAATCTGCTTAGTTATTTTGGCACCAGTAGTGCAAAGATAATATGGATATATGTGTGTGTAAAATGGCCATTGTCATTGCTCTGAAAGCTCATATACCTTTTATGTTTACTAAAATCAGCACCTTATTTGTTTATTGCTATTTACAAAATATGAGGAAAACTCTGAAATTCAAAAATTTGCACTTTATCTTTCATCTCATTTCTTGCTCAAAACTCAACCAATTTTGATGATTCTATGTGAATTGGAAAGCACCAAAGTGTGGCAATGTAACCATGCATGTTATGTAGGGTATAAATCAGTTTTAAAAAAGTGTTCCAAATGAAGTAAATTAAAAATACCACCCAATAAAGCAAACAAAAAGCTGATGTATTCTTCAGATATCATCCAAGCCTTTGACACCAAATTTCCCATGGTCAAAAAGCCATGGTTATTTGGCTCACCAAAACATGGTGGGAGACTTTTCTAACACTGAAACATACATTGCTACATTGCCCCACTTTGGCACTTTCCAATACACATTGAATTATCAAAAAAGTGATTTAATTTCTTTTCCAATTATTCCTAATTTCCTGAAATATCTCTCCCTAACTTATCCCAAATTTTCTGATTTTTTGGACATTCTCCATTTTTAGAAAGTCCCCCATTTTCTGAATTTTCCTTAATTTTCCCTGACTTTTTAGAAACCCCCCAGTTCCCCCTCATTTTCCTCCCATTTTCCCCTTCCCCCCCATCCCCCCTTCGATTTTCCCCTCATTCCCCCCCCCATTCCCCCCTCCCGATTTCCCCCTTCAAATTTCCCCTCATCCCCCCCCCCCATTTCCCCCCTCATTTTTTCCCTCATTCCCCACCTCATTCCCCCCCCCAATTCCCACCTCAATTTCCCTCCCATTTCTCCCCCATTCCCCCCTCCAAATTTCCCCTCATTCCCCCCATTCCTTCCCAATTTCCCCCTCATTTCCCCCCCCCCCCATTCTCCCCTCCAAATTTCCCCCTTCAATTTTCCCCTCATTCCCCCCCCCCATTTCCCCCCTTCAATTTTCCCCTCATTTCCCCCCCATTCCCCCTCCAAATTTCCCCCCATTCCCCCCTTCAAATTTCCCTTCATTCCCCCCCTCATTCCCCTCCTCATTCCCCCCTCATTCCCCCCTCATTCCCCCCCCCCAATTCCCTCCTCAATTTCCCCCCATTCCCCCCTCAAATTTCCCCTCATTTTCCCCCCCATTTCTCCACTCATTTTCCCGCATTTTCCTTAAGTAATTTCAGATTAACTGTATATGTATATCCCTAAATTTGGTCTATATATTAATTTGGCTATATACCCTTGGTGTGTAGTGCTGCATTGGGAACTAAAGTTAAGCTCAGTTTGTTCAGTTTCCTGCATGGTAGGGACTTGGCTGTGACTCATCACATGATGCCAGAGTCAATGCTCTTAAATTTTAATTTTGATATTGGATAAATTAAACACTCAGGGAGCTCATATAGATAATAGTCCCCTGTGTGCAAATATGGCTCTATGAGCTTTGACTACTTTGGGGAGCTCTGAAGGGGACCTGCAATTTCAAAGTACTGAAGCTCTGAGAGCTCTGAGAGCTCTGAGAGCTCTGAGAGCTGTATGAGCTCTCAGGCCTCTGCATCCAGGTTTGCTGATGATGAGAAGGCTTCTTCAATGGGGTTGAAGTCTGGGGAGTAGGGGGGGGGGCAGAAATTCTAGATGGACACCACTATGGATCAAGGATTAGAATAGTGATACCAAACATTAGGATACTTGCCATTCATGGCACATTTGTGCAAGCTGATTTGATTTGTGAATGGGCGCATTGTCCATCACAAGGACCGAGTTTGCTTGAGGAAATGGATTCATTCTTGTGAGAATTGTTTCTATAAATTCATTGAATGCTTCAGCTGTGTATGCTCCAGGCCGGATGTCACAGAACAGAATACCTGTGTTTCAATTGTTAGCTTATGCCGCATCACCCAAATAATAAATCACATACTTTATACCACGAATAAAGAAGTCCTGGTGTCATGCATGCTCTCCACAAGGTGACCAGCCATATTTCCAGGCTCCTGTCTGATGACTGACTCCTGTTTCATCAACAAACACTAGTTGGTTTGCCTGATAGTTTTCTCCCATATGCCATTTGAAGTCAGCATGCATTTGTTCATCCCACTCCACTGCAATTGTATTTGGAATTTTGGTGATATATACCTTTTTGCAGGTCAGACCATGGCACCTCATTTCATGGAGAATTGTGCTTTCACTGACTTGAACATGAAACTCTTCATTGATAGCATCCTGCAGCTCAGAGACTAGAATGTTGGGTCTGTTGGTTGAGCAAGACATGACAACATGCCGGTATGCATATCATGCCCATATTGGCTAGCTGATATGATACCCCTTCACCATGTGCTGCATGTCTCACTGCTGACTGTGTTCCACATGCAGTTCTTGTGCATATCTCATCCTCTTATTATTCTTGTCTGATATCTGTGTAATTACCTTAACTACTTATACTGCTGAGCAGTTACAATATCAAGTTGGTTGTTCCCCATTATCCAAGTGTCCCCACTGAGAGCTACATAACAACAGGTTATGAGCCCAGCCTAGGGCTTAACCACCATAACTTGATCACTGCTTACATCTAAACCTCGCACTCAACTTCTAGTCGACCTAACCCATGGCTGAAGACTTGGTATCCCTTGGCAAACGTTTCCCTATCTTGTCCAGGAAGGAAAACTACACTCCATGGAAAACCAGCATGGAGGATATACTGAATTACTTGGATCTATGGGCTTATGTTCAAACCGGCTACATGTTGCCCACTGACATGACTCAGAAGGCCACAGCTGAGAAGGCACAGTGCAAGGCACTTACATTGATCTGTCTGCAAGTATCACCATTCGTCCACACATTTGTCATCAATTCTCAGACCCCTGAGGTGGCCTGGAAGATCCTCAAAAGGGAATTTGAGGTGACCGGCACCACATCTCACATATTCCTTTGCCAGGAGTTATACACAACTGACATGGCCGAAGATGATAACCTGGACATCCAGAAGATGTGCATGATCTATAATAATCTACACATAGCTGGTGATAACATTCAGGACTCAGAGTTTGTAATGGCATTACTTATCTCACTCCCCACCTCCTGGGATAGCTTCACCTCTACCATTGAACTCAAAGATCTTGACTCTATGGACACTGCTGTGAAGAGTGCCACTGCTGATTACATCCTTAACAGGATTAAAGGCAAAGCCAATCGTCATCAATCACGCAATACAGAGCCGTCCAACTCTGCATTCAATTCCAAATCCGACCAACCAAACAAAGACAAACAGAAACCCAATTGATCCAACTCTGAGTGCTGCTACTGCCACAAGCATGGCCATTGGGCCAAGGAGTGCCATGTCAGGGGACAACTCCCAGGTCCCCATGACCCTCCCCTATGGTCCACAGCCCTATGGTGTAACCAGCCCTATCCAGGGCACAACCTTAAGAAGATGAGAAGGAAGCTAACTTCTCATCTTCCCACAGTGGCCACAATATCAGGCAAACTTCCGGGGATACCCGGAAGTCACATGAGGGCAGGATCCAGGGCCGGATCATGCAGTGTGCAGAGCATGCGGCATGGGAAGTGTGTGTGGGAAGTGTAGCAGGTCCGGGCTAGTCAGGGTGTGTGCCCTGACATGCCGGAAGCAGATAGCAGACAAGAAGAAGAATTCAGCAAATGTCTCCTCTCAGGAGCAGGAGCCGAGCTTCTCCTTCGTCGCATCTGCCAATCCTGCTGTCCTGGCTGGTAGTCGATGGATTGGGGATACTGGTGCAGATGACCACGTTGTATCTGAGCGAGAAGCTTTCTTTGACTATGCAGAGACCCCTGGCCAATTTGTGACTGGCATAGGGGGAGCTAAGGTTCCCATCTGAGGATGTGGGACTGTTGCAATGGTAATGCATGCTGGGATTCTTCACAGATTGTCACTCTCCACAATTGTCTACACATTCCATCATCCCAACCCAACCTCCTATCCCTTTCCCATCTCGACAATGTCAGTGGTACCATGCAAACACAGTCCAGCCAGATCAAACTTCTCACACATGATCGCACACCACTCTGTGATGGCCGAATTCAAGACCACCTCTACCATCTTGACATGCAGACTGTCATGGCCGATGCCCCTTCCATACTAGCTGCGATTTTGGGTGATTCTTCGCCCAAAAGTCATACCTGGGAGGAGTGGCATCGGGCCCTTGGACATCTTAACCCATCCTCACTTAGGACGATGAGGGACATGGGAGTCATTGAAGGCTTGGAGGTTACCCCCAATTCCACTCTGAATTTCACCTGTGAAGCCTGTATCCAAGCTAAGCAGACCTTGAGGCCTTTCCCCAAAGAGTCCAGAACTAAATATAAATCAGTTGGGGACTTAATCGTCACTGATGTCTGGGGTCTGGCTCAGGTTCTAGGCAAAGGTGGGTATCAGTACTTCATTTCATTCACCGATGTTGCCACCCATTTTAGCGTCATAGCATTCCCTCATCAGAAATCCAAATCAGTTACTCAATATCGTCGATTTGCTGCTCACATCCAGACTCAGTTCAATCGTAAAATCAAAGCCATCCGGTTTGATAGTGGCACCGAGTATCTCAACAATTTGATGAAGTCTTTTCTTGCTGAACAAGGAACTATACACGACAACTGCTCCCCATTCCTCCACCCAAAATGGCATTGCCAAGCATCTGAACTGCACCATTCTAGACCACTTGTGTGCCATGTTGTTCAATTCCCAACTCCCCAAGTCCCTCTGGCCCTATGCCATATCATATGCCACTTTCCTGAAAAACCATACCCCGATGCACATGCTTGATGGCTGAACTCCATACAAGTCCTTCTTTGGAAAGAAGCCAAGTGTTGCAGGTGTTCAAATATTTGGGTACAATGTTTGGGTCGTAGACCAATCTGGTAAGAATGGGAAGTTAGATCCCCATTCTAACAAATTCAGGTTCTTAGACAACTCAGAGGAGACCACTGCCTACTGGTATTGCTAGTCCAGTGGGGAGGTTGCGAAGTTGCAGAATGTCATCTTCCCTAACCCCACCCCTGAGAGTCCACCTTCCCTCCCTCTTCCACTACCATCGCCTGAGGGGAGATTGCTGAAAGTGGACAGGTGATGCAGGAAGAGGGGGAGCTGTCAGGGCACGTCTTCGGGTCGCTAGCATAAGTAGTGCAGTGCCACATGGCCCATATCCCCATCAGGTTCTTCTTCTTTCCACTTCTGATCTTCTATTTGATCCATGTCAGCGCACACCCACCTGACCTGGTCCCCCGCTACCCACTCCTCCGCTACCTCCTCCTTCTTTCCCTCTTTCCCTCCTTCTTTCCCTCTTTCCCTCCTTCTTTCCCTCTTTCCCTCCTTCTCTCTTTCTTTCTTCCTTCCTCCCCTCTCCTTTCTCTCTTCTTCCTTCTTTCCTTATTAGGACGACTTCCCTTTTGTTACGGGGATGGGGGAAAATCCCCATTCCTCGATCTGTTCTTATAGTGGGATGATGAAGGTCGTATCTAGTCTGTACCATAATGGGATATGTAATTGATGAGTGATCCCAGTCTTGCCTGGGAGTGGATGATCGAATTCCCATCGATCGTGATTGGTGATGTAGTGAGCTATTAAGGGATTGATGGTAGGTAGTCAGAGATGCCAGGACAGACGGGTCAGCCATGGGTACTTGGCACTCTCAATGGAGTGTACCATGTGCGAGGTTGCGACTTGTGAGATGGGTGAGAACTTCGTATAGCTGCCATCGGGTACTTGGCGTTCGCAGTGCGAACGTACCGGTAGCAGGTTGATGTCATAAGCGTGCAATGAGGATTGACTAACAGGGCCTTCGGTGACTTGGCGTTCCCAAAGGGAACATACCATTGGCGGGGAAACATGATGACTGACGAAGGAGGGAACAGACGGTGGATGGGCAGCTACTTGGTGTTTGCATAGCAAACGTGCCGGCATCACGGGAAAGTGGGCCTCAGAGTATTCACGATCTCCATGATCGTGATGTGACGTCGTATGTCAAGCACTGGGGGAGAGTGGAGTGATGAGGTCCCATAGGGTACAGATTCCATAGGATGATACACATGTCGAGAGTCTTTGACTCGCAACCTCGAGTTCTCACGGTGAGGGCCGTTAGAGGACTCGACATAACCAGACTTATAAGGCATGTTGAGAGTTGTACAGTCACACAGGTTCAGTTGAGTCACAGGGAGGGTTGTTACAGAAGACGACACACAAGACAGTTGTAGAGCAGTTGTTAGTTAGTGGGAACTGCCTTTGGCGGTTTCTGTACAAGACGCATGACTATCTACAAATGATAAGGTCGCAGGAAATCCTGCGAAATACAAGTAACCTTGGCCAGCACCAAAACCCCAATGGGGAAAGCTTTTCACGAGGGGGGGGAAGGGGTAGAATGAGTAGGAGGGTAGGGTATTGGGATAGAGGATGAAAGGGAGAAAGAGGGGGAGCGATAGAGAGGAGAAGTCTTTGACTATGCGACGGATATGGTCATTGGAGACTCCGTATCTGTAACACCTTTTATCAATGTACCATTGACCTGGCTGCAGTATGACACACCCAAACCCGGACATGTCAGGCAACCTCCCACACACCAGGCACTCCTGGGACCTCTTGCAGAGATACCCAGATGGACGTGGCTGTGTGTGTAGATGACATGGCCTTAACCACATGTATATAAACACAGCCTAAGTGGGAACTGAGAAGCAACCTTCTTCTCACACTTCCCACTTTAGCCTAAGTGGCCAGGGACACTTGTTTACATCGGGCCCATTGTTACACATGCCCACATCATACCCTACTGGGCCCTCAGCTCCAGGCGACATACACTGACGCTCTCAACCCTGGGTCGGTCCCTGACAATCCAGTCACACAGTATCAGTTATGATGTCATGTGATCTTCTATCATCTTTGATCCGCTTCTACTGGTTATTAGTTAGTTGACTAGTTATGCTATTAGTTCAACAACGTTAGGCTAGCATAACAGGCTAGTGTAAATCACTACCCTTCTAATAGAGCCCTATACATCATCCTCGTTGTTGTGGCGAGCAAATGCATGACATCCTGCTAAGCAATAACAACTATTACTATTATCAGACACCCTCGTTATGTTTTATGCCAATGAAAGTATGACATGCTGCACTAAAATAATTGATGGAAATCCCTTATGGCCACTGTTGCATTCCCCATTCCAACCCAAACCATACCCGATTATCCTAATAGTCGACAGCTTGTTGTGTCTCTTTAGTCCTCATTTCCTCAACATGCGAAAGCATAGGCCATGCAGGTTCAACACCATGTCGAACGTCACATGGTAAATCCTCAGAACTTGTTCCCATGCGTGAAGTAATGTACAACGACAGTGTAGAAAAAAATCAAAAGGGGAGGGGTGCAAGTGTCAAGAAGAATGCATGTTCTGGACAGCGGTCATCATACTCTGATGGAACTTTATATTGGTGAGTTACATTTTTTTGACAAAACCTGGAGTAGTGGACATCGAATCGCACTACAACTGCCATTATTGGCAAGATCAACGTCATGAAGTGCACTAATCTTTAAACCCCCACTTCGCACCACCACCATCACCACCATCACCATGGGACCCGCAAGGTCATGCCATGAGCCCTTGCCTTCTTGCAATAAGAAGGCAACATGGTTTAATGCAACCGGCCCCCAAGTGAACGACTATGGCACTACCAGAGTCGGTCCACCTGAGATTCACAATGTCAGGTGCGATAATGCGCCTATGGGACCCTCCATGGTCCCTAACATGCCCTTGCCTGCCCAAACCAGGCAAATTAACACGTTGTAACAGGGATTTGCCGGTGTACCATAAACGAGCCAAATCCCGCGATTCCACCATGCTCAACAAACTCCCCACATCCTAGACACATAGCACACACTTCTCATACACACTCCTTATTTTTCCTTATTTTTCTGATTCCATTTCCGGTGTCCAGAGCCGATGTTTCCATTTTCTTATTGTCATGTGATATTCTTTCCTATTTTGTCTATCGGACTCTTCCGTGACTGCTGTACAGTAGCTGGAGGTTATCAGCACCAGACTCGACTGGACCAATATACCCCACTTCAGACCTGACTTGTAGTGAGATCTTTATCCCCCCCTCTTTCCTGTCGTGAGTCTAGTTGGATAGACTCGTTACAACGTCCCCAAGGCCTGGCCTTGGGACACCTCTGCAAACCACCGATGCCAGCGATTTGCAAACCCTTGACGCACCTCCAACCACTGCTAATAGCAGTCTCTGTCGAAATTGTATCCGGTGCAACTACTGGACTTATCCGGAGCTTGTCATATCCATCCCCGGCCATCGACTTCCGGTCTCTCCGATCCCTCCGTTCTAACTCCGCTCCCCCCTCACCAACCTCGGAGCCCCCGTATTCCGCAAACCTCTCGGTACCCCTCGATGGTCACCACCCCCTCATTTCAATTTATTACCTACGCCTCCCTAAGTACGGAGCCCCGAAGACTTCCGGACAGCTCCGACGTCCGCTAGCGCACTCCCGCCTCCGCTGGGCAATACACTCGCCTGCCCTGCAGAGCCCACCTTCGGGCCTATCCCTCCTTTCCGTTTCTGGGTTAACACCTGCCTTTCCGCTAACCCCGCAAACCGACTCGTCGGTAATATTCAGTCGGCTAATGTCTTAACCCCGTTAGCTCCGCTCCGTTCGGCTCCGCCAATTGCGGAACCATCTCCGCTGTAACCATATATATACACCACTTGTACATAGGTTACGCCCCAGCAGATAAATCAACTAGAGTTACCCCCCCTAGGTTCTAAGTGCCAGTCAGTAAGTTAGGGCACGGACGTGTCACTAGGCACAGCGCTCTTGGCAGAAGTCGCTGAGGCCAAAGCCCTCTGTTACGGAGACATTCCTTCGTCTCAAGTCTGGTCTCTGACAGAGCTCCAATTCAAATGGCTTCAAATCCAGGTCACGTGGCAAGGACATAAAATCATGGACAAGCCTGGTATCGAACCCAGGACCTCTAGCGTGCATCCATACACTACTCGCCCTTGAGCCATGCCGGTATAGGCTGTTAAACTCTATACTATTGGGAACATATTATATTCTCCAACAGTCTCCAACATGGCCCTCACAGGCCGTGGAAGGCCACCTCGACCACCTAGAGCAGATTGTAAGAACCTTGGCAGAGTCAGTGACCCCACCAACTGACGGACTTCTTGCCAGATTTGGCAGCCTGCTTTGATGCATTCAAACAGGCTATGGAGAGCAAGCTTCACCCCATTCATGCTATCAGACTTGACCAGGGCCACCCACATCCTGCATCCTCACTGGCCAAAATCCGACTCTCTATTAGTGTGCCTGGAGGCACACTTCTTCCTATTCCCTCTCATCTTGAGAGGTCAGAGATGGTTCATACAACCATCTCCCAACCGTGTTTACACCAGATCGATGGTACTTCAGCCTTTCCTGAGTGTCAGCTCACCAAAGCGCATCATGCTTCAACAAATGCTAATAAACTGCCCATACCCCTTCCACCTCCCACTCACACTGATATTGCGTGTGCAGAGACAGTCTATATGACTGTCTCCTTGCTGGTTTTGCGTCAGATCAAGGGTTTTTCGAGTGCCAGCTCACTGAAGTGCATGATGCTCCAATGAGCTGGAGTTTGAAAGGGCTCATATCTCCCCCACGCCTCTTCCTCATGCTGAGAGGTTGTAGACAGTCTATGTGACCGTCTCCCTACTGGTTTTACACCAGCGGTACAGCTCTTCAGCTTTTGCTGAGGGCCAACTTGCAGAAGTGCATTGCACTTCACCCTTTCTTGGGCCTGCATCATGTATGCGGCCCCTACTCCCACTCTCCATTATTACTATAACATCATGACATTCAAGTATACTGGTCCAAAGGACTTTATCAACTGCCTTATCTTGTTAATTAAATATCCAGATAATTTATGATGTGGAGTTGAAGTGCAATCGGATGAAAAATGAAAAGAAAACCTCACACAAGCAAGGTCTGGGTGGTGCAGCAGCCATTTCTAGTACAAAACGATGACAGTGTAGAAAAAACACATAAGGGGAGGGGCACAAGTGTCAAGAAGAATTCATGTTCTGGACAGCAGTCATCATACTCTGACAGAACTTGTCATATCCATCCCCAGCCAATGACTTCCAGTCCCTCCGATCCCTCCGGTCTACCTCCGCTCCTTCTTCACTAACCTCAGAGCTCTCATATTCCGCAATCCCCCTGGTACCCCTTGATGGTCACCACCCCCTCCTTTCAATTTATTACCTATGCCTCCCTAAGTACAGAACCCCAAAGACTTCCGGACAGCTCTGACGTCCGCTAGCGCACTCCCACCTCCACTGGGCAATACACTTGCCTGCCCTGCAGAGCCCACCTTCGGGCCTATCCCTCCTTTCCATTTCTGGGTTATCGCCTGCCTTTCCGTTAACCTCATAACCCGACTCATCGGTAATATTCAGTTGGCTAATGTTTAACCCCATTAGTTCCGCTCCGCTCGGCTCCACCATTTGCGGACCCATCTTCGCTGTAACTATATATATATCCAACTTGTACATAGGTTACACTTCAGTAATAAAATCGACTAGAGTTTACCCCCTGCAGTTCTGGTTGCCAGTTAGTAAGTTAGGGCACGGACATGTTACTTGGCACAGCGCTCCTGGCATAAGTCGCTGAGGCCGAAGCCCTCTGCCACGGAGACTTTCCTTTGTCTCAACCTGGTCTCTGACAGAACTCAGCTGCCCTGGCATCACACTCTGTATGCTGATCGGGGGTGAGATCATCTCCCTTGTATGCATGATTTGCGATCCTAAGGTCATTGAATTCGGCCACAATGTTGGCACAAGCTTTGGGATCCTGCTCGATACAGCAGTGTCCCAGGGCCTTCACGACCTCCCCAATCTTGTGCTCTTGCTGTCCAATGAACATGAGTGCCATTGATGCCAGCGAAAACAAGATGGGGATGTTCGCCAAGTGGGGTTGTCGTTCTGGAGTGGATGGCTCATGCACTGCTTTCAACACCATGGCAATTAAGCATGCCGTCATGGTAAAGCTCCAGGAATATTCACTCATGGAGTCATCCTTGGACCTGCGATCAAGCCAGCTGGCCAAAAATGAGCGCCTCATACACCCTGCAGCAAGGAAGTATGAGCCTTGTCATATCTGTGCATACCTGATCCCGACCTGACTCCCGGACCTCCTCCTTCACCACCTTCAGAGTCCTACCCTACCGCTGTCCGTTCCGATATTCACCTTCGGTCCTGGCACCACACCTCCTCTCACCTCCCATGTCACCTCCACTCCTCCATCCCTCTCCTGTCCTATCTCTGTCCACTCCGATACCCACCTCGGACCGAACACCACCCCCCTCGCCACCCTCCTACTACTCCTCCTCCCACTCCTCCACTTCCTCCCCACAACACCTCCACCCTTCCATCACCCTCCTACTCTTCTCCCATCCGCTCTGATACTCACCTTTGGACCTGACACCTCTCCTCTCCTCCACACCTTTCCTCCTTCCTCCTTCCTCTCTCTTCCCTCTGGCCCTCTTCTGCCAACCCCCTGCCAAGTTACGACCTCCACCGCTGTCCTGTACTTTGTACTCGGACACTGCTGAAGGAGAGAACGAAGGAAGGTCAGTTGGGAGGTTCAAACGAGACCACCACCAAGCTGTTCCCTGGTTCTTTAGTTAGGATGTGTTAGAACGGGGCGGAAACGGACGACTCCGGAGTGGAATCGGAGACCTAGCGTGGAGGGACCTTGGCCTCAGTGACTCAAGCGGAGCGCTGTGCCATTGCTGTTTGTCCATTTGGTCCTTAATTTCACAGTAGGTGAGCAGGAAGTCTCTAGGGGGCATTTCAGGTCGATTTCGGACTGAAACCAGACGAGTATGTACAAGCGCCGATATATATATAAAGAAGGGGCAAAAGCACAAGGAGAACAAAGGGTGATGTCAGGGACTCGTCCGGGGTCGAGGGGGTCCGGGTATAACGTCCGGGACCGAGAGCCTGGCGGGGGGCGGATCGGGCGTGCGTACTGACAGGCCCGATGTGGGACAGCGGTCCCTGGCCACTTAGACTGAAGTGGAAAGTTGTTATTATTATTAAAGGAGAAATATTGTACTACTTACCTGAAGTGGAAAGTTGAGAAGAAGGCTACTTCTTCGGTTCCCACTTCAGGTTCGTTTATATACATGCGGCTTGGATCACATGACGGGTGCCACGTCACCCTCGCACACAGCCGTAACCACCCGGGTGTCTCCGTGGGAGATCCCGAGGGTATCCGGTACAGGCGCACGTGCTGGGCACAGCGGGAAGTCGCCCGAGGTGCCCGGGCCGGGTACATGGTGGGCACGCTGCAGATGGGTCAGTTGTACATTGATACAGAGAAAGTCGTCCATGTAGAATAAAGAGAGAATAAAGGAGAAGTAAGATAAGGAGAAACTGAGGAGGGGAGGATGAGGGGGAAGAAGGGAAAGGGGGAGGAGGTAAGGAGGGGTGGACCGGCGGGGTACCGGGTCAGGTTGGGCCGGGTGGAGCCGGGTCAGGCGGGTGTGCCCTGACAGGTGACCGAATCGGAACGAAGACGTCCGAACGGGAACAAAGGGTGAAGGGAGCGGAGCGGTACCGAAGGTCATAGGGCAAGACCTGTGATATGTCTGAAAGGAGGTAGAGAGGGCAAGGCCCAGAGGGGCAGGAGGATGAGGGGAAGTGGGGGTGATGACTAACTGGCTAGAATAGAAAGAAGCAGTAGTCCAAATAGGGATGAGGGGAAATTGCGAGAAATACATTACAAACGGCGAGAGTGCCGGAGGCGGTCCGCAAAGCTCGGGGGTTGCAGAGCTTATGGAGGTTACGGAGGCGGGGTTAGAAGTCCGAGGAATATTGGCAATGGTGTTCACGTAGTATGAGGTCACCAATGCAATGGACTAAGACCGAGGTGGAGTCAAAGTCTGAGGTAGGGACTATGACGGAGGCTCGGAGTAAGGTACGAACGGTGTCCGAGTACGAAGTACGGAACAGCAGTGGACGGTCGTAACTTGGCGGAAGGGTAACGGAAGGAGTAACGGAAGGAGGAGAGAGGGGACAGGTAAGGAAGAGGGAGTGGCGGAAAGGAGAGTAGTCAGGTCCGAAGGTGAGTATCAGAACGGACGGGGGAAGCGTAGGGGGATGACGGGAGGGTGGAGGTGTTGTGAGGGGGGAGCGGAGTTGTAGGAAGGGTGGCGAGTGGGGCGATGTTCGGTCCGAGATGAGTATCGGAGCGGACGGAGAAGGGGTCGGAGAGGTAAGAGGAGGGGTGTGTTGCCAAGACCGAAGGTGAGTATCGGAATGGCAGCGGTAGGTTATGACTCCGGAGGTGAAGAGGGTGGAGGTCCAGAAGTCGGGTCGGGGTCGGGTATGCACGGATATGACAGGATGGGGAAGTGTACTAGTGTTATTTATTGTAAATATAGTACCAATCCGAGTGTTTTGGCTAATTCTATTTTTATGGGTTAGTTTTAAAATTCCTGAGAATTGACTTACAGATAAACCGAGCCCTGCAGAGCTGTTTCTTTATTGAAATTTATTAATTTGTCTAGGTGTAATTCTGTGTAGCGTTGTTTAATTTGGATTTAAACTTGAATTTAATCTTCTACTTGGTGAAGTTTCAAAGATTCTATTCAGTTAATGAATTTGGATTGTGTCTGGAGTGTCCCTTGAGTTTGCTTTATTTTTGTCTTATTTTATTGCTTGTTTTAACAGTAGCAAAATAACTGTTTTGTGTTTACACTTTGAAATCTGGAGTGTTAACCAGCTCTCCTCTTGAAATATCTACTTAATATTTCTCTCCTTTATTGCTGCCTTTTACTACAGTGGCAATCTTAACTGTATATCACTTTTTCGCACTGGAGTGACAACCAGAAATGCTTGAGAAAAATAATACTCTATTTTCTTGCTTCTCTAAGGGGGGTGAAAAGTCGCAGAAAGGGTCTCCCTTTTATACTCCTTGGGTCGCCTTCCTTTTTCACGCTCTACCTTCTATTTACAGGATTTATTTACAGTGTATTTTTCTCAGACTGAATAAAAATGAAATTTTCATGCTATAGTTCTACTGTGCTTTTGCTGCGCTGAACTGCGGTCAGACTGCACCTAGAATTCTTATTGTCCTCCCTCACCTAAGCTATTTTAACGGTTAATTGGAACTTGGCTGCACTGCATTTGCCGCAGTTACCTATTTCAAATTCCCTATATATACCATTAAATTTGCTATGACTCGATGATTCTGAATTCAAACTTCGCATTACTATGCGTACGGCTGTGCTGAGACCTTCAGCTGATTTATTCCATTTTTATTTAGTGACATTTAGTTAAAATGAGACTGAAATGGTAAATGAGTGAATTATTCAGGTTTAAAACTGAAAGACAAAGTTGCTAGTAATCAAGAATTACTCAAACGAATGTGTTATAGCTCTCCACCTCATTAGAATATTGTTCCCTAAAATTCCCGCCATGGTCCATCATAGTTTAGTGGTTTTCGTGAATTTCGTTCATATTCCCTGATTCCCTTTTGTATTATCACATCCTAATCCTCCATATGTATTGTTGGTTGTTATAGTAGGTCGTCCTTGAAGATATCATATTTTTATGTATTTTATTTAGGACTCTGGACCTCTTGAAGCTGTCTTCCCGCGCGTTTTCAGGTTTCTAACTTCATGTCCCTATATCTCATTCATTTCTGGATGTTTTCTCACGTTCTTGGTATCATAAATTTTCATTTATTCCCACCTTTCCAATGGTACTAAGGTTGTGTCCTATTTCCTGGTATTTGTTGAGTTAGCAAAAGTTCGCGCGCACATTCGGTAATCATGTGCATCATTCCCATAGTCGTTCGTATGCGGGTGCCGTTTCCGTTTAATTGTTCGGGATTTATGATATGCGTGGGTGTTTATTTCTTTCATATGGGCTTCTGTGATTTATTTCAGATTTTTCCCTCATGATCTAAGGTTGTTTTGCACTTTCCGTGCTTTGTTTTGACCGGGCTCTTCCTTATTTGGACGGAAATTGGTCTTCGCAATCTGCCGAAGTGCGGATCTTGGTTCCGACGGCCGGTTCCCTGCACATCGCCACCCTCACGTGTCATTACACATGATGCGGATTTCTATATTCCCGTCATGGGTATAACTTCACAATGGCTGGACTGTTTGGGCTGAAAATTTGCATAACTATAGTTCCCCATTTTTAATAATTTCCGTGTAAATTCCGTTGTATGTTTTAATTATGGATCCTACGCAAACATCGTCTTTTCCCTAAGCTCGGACTTTTGATGTCACTATTCCCATTATTGGATATCTCATTAACGCATGATCCTTTTATTATGAAAGTTTGGGAGGATTAAGATTGGATCCCTTCCTTTCTAATGGGCTATCAAGCTTGTCTCGGTCGTTACTGGTTAATCTTCGCGCTTCCCTTTTAGGCATTGTCCTTGTTTTGCAGGAGTTTTAGTCATATCTCCATCGTTTATAGGTAGTTTCCCCTGTAACTACTCTCATTGGTTCCGTTTGGAGGACATCTACATTTCCTATTGTAAACACGACTCTGACTTTTGCATTAGTTCCTGAGGAATCTTCGTTCCGTGGTACTTCCATCCTTGGCTACATGTTCGGACGTGGGAAAGTAGTTTCCGTGGAGGTTCTCTGATTATTTTTATAGTCAAATCTTGGTCAATTGTCCTAATTCTTGGTTTAATATTTGCTATAAATTCCCCCGAGAATTCCGTCTCGTTGATAGTAAGCTCGAAGTATTTTTGCTATTTTTCTTTCTTTCGATTTATCGTGTATAGTCATAATAATTCGTAAAAATTCGTAAAATTCGTTAAAATTCAGGTCCTTCTATTTTCTCATATCTACTTGTCGTATGAGGTTTTTGTGATTTATCTGGCATATTTCCATAATGGGTTTCCATAGTGTGGCCATTATTTCTCCTACAGCGTCTATCTGCAAAGTCCACATTCCCTTTTTGAATCGAAGCTCCTCTTTCTCTGATCCACAACTGCTGATAGTAACTTCTGCATGTTTCTCCCTTGCCCATGCAGCAATTCAGTGAATGAAAACATTCATTTCACCACCTTGAACTGGCCAAATTTCTGCCATGAAATTGATACCACCATATGCATTGCGATCAATGCCAGTGCTGTAGTACAGCAAGATAGCGCAACAGATCATCTCGAAACGCCTGAGCTGAATCGTCCACTGTTCTCTTGGCAATGAGGCAATGCACTCTAAAAGCCATGACATTGAGAATATGGCGTTCGCTTCTGGAGGACCTGGTGAAGACTTGCAGGGATTGGTGGGTAGCTCCAATAGTCCAGGACAACGTCAGGGATGATGTCATGATGAAGAGGAGGAGGGGCCAATTGATGAAGTAGAGCTTGCTCGTATTCGTTGATAGCATGCTCATAGACACATGAGATGTACACTAGGTCATCAGCGGAGGCGAAAGCTGCAATCCCCTTCAAATTCGAGAGAAGCATGCTGGTGGTGCGATCATCGAAAAAATGGCCTGTGGTGAAAATAAACTGCTTGAAGGAATCCACGAAATTCAATTCCTTCAGCAAGAACGTATGTCTCCATGCATAAGCGACATTATTGCCCTTGAGATCCTTCCTAAATGAATATCTGAGCATGTTCGCTGCGCCCATCATGTTTTCATCAACTGGATGATGCAACAGTGGTGTCAGGGGACGGACCCTGGGTCCCCATGACCCCTCTCTACAGTCCACAGTCTGGCCTGTAAACACAGCCCATCTCAGGGCATAGCTACTGTGGGTAAGAAAGTGGTATAAACAAAGGGGCAAGTAGATACACTTGCCTACTGTGGGTAAGAAAGTGAGAAGAAGGTTAACTTCTCACTTTCCCACAGTGGCCCCAATATGGCGAAAACTTCCGGGGATACCCGGAAGTCACATGAAGGGTGGGAACCGGGCCCGGAGCATGCGGCGTGTGGAGCGTGCAGGGCGGAGGTGCACATGCAGGTCCAGGTGCGGGTCCGGACGCGGGTCCGGGTCCGGGCTAGTCAGGGTGTGTGCCCTGACAAGTGGCCAGCGGATGGATTGATGGATTACGTCAACCATGGTGAACATAGCATATGTGCACCAGGCTCTCATCTCATACACACCACGGCAGAAGTCTGCAAGAATGAGAGGATCAGGGTTATGGCCTGTTTGTTGGGGACAGAAGGGATAAAGGGACGGGGAAGACCAGGAAGGCCTGAAGGGGACAATATGAATACAACACACAAGGTGGTTCCAGGCCAAGTATAACTTGTAGATGACCTCGAACCAATTGACAAGCCTCTTGCGAAGGTGTTGACTCATTATCCATGGCCTAGCGTTACAGAAATCATCTTGTGTTATACTGTGGTAATCGAGGGGGGGGGGGTCATCGGCATAGTGGGTGAGGTAGGGATAGTGAGGACAGCTTAAACGATAAATGGTGGGGTTCTCCACAATGTCACTTGGATCAATCCTGGGGTATCCCCATGAATGACCGTCGTAGAGGGGGAGAGTGCCTTGCCAATTGTATGGATCCGCAGCCGAAAAACCTTCTGGATACCCCTGAAAATGATAGGCTTTTGCCTTCATACTGTTTGATGCGACTAGTTATAACACAGTATACGTCGACAGATGCTAACAAATGATTTAAAAGTGCCCACAATTAGATTGAGTGACATGACATGAGGAGATGGATCCAACACACCGAAAAGTTCATTATCCTCTTTGATGACATCCTCAAGACGTTTGAGTCAAGATTCGGTCATGGGCCACTGATCCCACAGCCAATGTACAGTAGTGCACCATAGATGACCAGAAACATGGTCGTAATTGAAAGGATTGAGAACTGGATACCGTTCTGAAGGCGTCAAAGGCACTGGAGTGCTGCCTTCAAATTCGATCATGACCCACCCAGGTGGTTCTGGCAATGAGAATCGTGGCTCACCACCACCGAACCCATGACCATGGGCATCCAGGACAACTGCTGGCAGATGGGAGGGGCTGGGCTGGATAGCTGAACCTGACAAAGTACTGGCATTGGATGGCATTGGCTTTTTTTTGGTAAAACGCAAGTTACGAGGTATTGGCTGTAAACAAGGAACAATGAGAACTAGCTTTTGATGAAGGAAAATTGTGCTGACCTTAGCGGTCGAGGGGCCAGAAGAGGTGATGGGTTCGCCTGTAGGTCATTTCTCCGCAGTGTCAGAGATCTAGATTGTTGTCGGAGTCGGAATACTGTCAGAGTCTGGAATATTGTCAGAGTCGGGCAGACTGTCAGAAGACGGACTGAAGACGGAATAGGTTTCTGTCTGAGTCGAGGTCGGAGTTGATGCAGAGGTCTGTTGGAGCGCGCGCACGGATATGCGGGCGGAAATATGCGGCGCGTCCGGAAGCGCTGTTCAAGGTTAGCAGAGTGGGATCGCGGCCTCAGCGACTCAGGTGGAGCGCTGTGCCCTGAGCTTGATGTTTGGGGGAGATCCCGTATTTACAAACTGACACTTACAGCGGACTTCAAACAAGACTTGCGGGTGGAGCGGACCTGTAGGAGGAGCGCGGACTCCACAAGCACGGACTCAGAGGGGGGGAAGCCCCCTTTGCAGAAGGAGGGACTCAGAACAGACAGGGGGGGTACTCTAGTTGATTTCAGACTGAGGTCCCCAAAAGTATTTACAAGGTATATAAATAGGCAAGAGGGAATATAGAAAGGCCAGTCAGTCCGGCGCGGTCCGGTGCGGAGATAAGCGGGGATTGTCAAACTAAATAAGGACAAGAGCCCGGGAACTGGAAACGAGGAACAGATCAATAAACAATAAGTGGCAAGGGTTATTGATGAATAACTGAATGAGATCGATAACCTAGTGCCAATAAAGAGGGGATCAAATGCCAATATTGGCAGGGAAGCAAACAATGAATGGCACTCGGCAGAGAATGAATGACAAGCTGCCAAGTGACAAATGGCCGGAGGAAAAGCGGAGGTCAGCGCGCGGCGCCGATACAAGTCCGCAAATAAGCGGGGTTGGTGCGGTGCCGACACAAGTCCGCAAACAGAGGTTGATCTGCCAGCACTGTCACACAAGGACAGCATGAAGGCCAACAGAGGTACAGAGGTGTTGACCTGACCAGAGGTGTCAAGGGCAACCAGAAGTGGCCAGAAGGTGCAGAGATGGGCAGAGGGTGCGGAGTGGGCAGAGGGTGCGGAATGCACGGAAGCGGGGCATGGCTGTGACCACATAGCGGGAAGTGATGAGTGTGGTTCGGATGGAGACAAGGCAGGCATGACTGAATGCCGGGAGCGCGAAGGGCTCAGGAACTGGAGGTAAGGTCGGAATACCGGCAGGGTCTAGGTTCTGATTACTGGCCAAGTCTCATGCAGTAAGGCAGGAGGCCAGACATGGGGTTGGGGGCTGGTTAGGATGGGTTTCGGGTCGGCGGATTTGCCTATCGGCATTGGTTCGCCGCTGACAGAGCCCCGGGATTTGTCAGTCGTGACACGCAGTGACCTTGTCGGCTGCATCAGAAACGAGAGACGGTTGCCCAGTGTTGTCACCTGCCACATGCCCAGTGCCCTTGGATGTAGAGGAAACCAAACCATGCTCAGTGGCCACATGGTTCATGGAAGGGTACTGTTTTTGAGACATTGTTTGAGCTGGGGAGCAAAGGATTGTACGATTGTGGAGCGAAATGATTAGACAAATGAATTCAGCCAAGTCCACTTCACTATAGCAGCGTGACCTTCTGGGATTGCCACCAATATTGGCTGACTCCGAACTATTCTCATGGGCTCCGGAAACGTGACTTGCCCATTGTGCACCTCGCAGCGACAATGGGTCCCAACTCTGCAAAGTGATGGCTATCAAGCTGCGAATGTTTCTACTTACTGGACTTGGTCTCAAAGAATATTGGGCCTCCTTATACTGTCTTGTTCTCTGCATTTATCACACCGCTATTCCTGGAATCTTATCAATCTGTTGGCCTCAAAGAATATTGGACCTCCTTATACTACATTTCTTGGGATTCAAATTCAAGCACACGCTGAGGCCAACTCACTTTGTTTATGTCAAGTCTTGCAGCGCCTTTGATTTATTTTTCTTGCCTGATTTGGCTTGGTTGCTGCCAAATTTGATAGTGCGCATTCACAGTGCTGATTATATAAACCACAATTTTTGGACCGTACGACTTTTCCTCAGTTCATGTACTATGGGACTGAGGTGAATATAAGCTTTTCCCTTTACTCTTGTGTCTGTCAAGTTGTATCTCATTCTTGTACACCAGCGACATGATTACTTCAATATATTTCTAGTTCACATACTATGGGACTGAGCGATGATATCGCTAGCCCCATTTTGTCTTATTCTGTCACGGCCGTGCATTCCAGCCCATCCCGATGTTGCCTGAGCCCGTTCCTGCTATGCGAGCGTGAGCGCGAGCCCTGGCCTCAGCCCTGACCTCCCTGAGGACTCCCTGCTCACTCCCCTGCTTGCCCCTAGGCTCCCCTACACTTGGCTGGCTCCCCTGCTGCCACACCAACCTCCCCACCCTGAGTCCGCCTCCAGCACTGTGCCCAGCACGACTCCTCTACCCCACCCACTTGGCCCCTACAGGGCCGCTACCATTCCTGCACCCGACTCCAGCCCATCTCTGAGTCCAGCACCGCTACAATACCATCGCCACTATCGCGGCCCTATGCTCCTTCCTTTATTTATCTGTTATTGTTTGTTTTGACCCTCGGTCATTGCCGGCTGCTGTGCGGCCAACCCCGCTCTTTGTTCCCTTTTGCTTCCGGACCCTTTGGCCTTCGGCCCAGGTCCGCTTCCATTCATTCTTTATATTCTGTATGATACTTTATTGTACCTTAGCTCTAATATCGATTTGACCATGACCCTCTAAGTCCTGACCCAACAAGGCAACCCCAGTAAGTCTGAAATGAGGGCCAAGAGACAGCTAGGGGGCACAGTGCTCCTTTAGAGTCGCTGAGGCCAAATGCCCCACCCTCAGGCCTTGTTCATGGCATCATGGCCATCGTGGCCTATAGCGGCCTGCAACGGCAACCTTCGGTGCCGACCCTGGATCAGTGTCTAACATATTCTCTGTATTTATAAAACCTCTATGCCTAG
Organism: Cantharellus anzutake; assembly: GCF_015039405.1. Lineage (NCBI taxonomy): Eukaryota > Fungi > Basidiomycota > Agaricomycetes > Cantharellales > Hydnaceae > Cantharellus > Cantharellus anzutake. The sequence goes on from NW_024066951.1 coordinate 1,864,757, forward strand.
AATCCTATCAATCCGTTGGTCTCAAAGGGATATTAAGCCTCATACTGTCTGGTCCCCTGCATTTAGCAAACCTCTGTTCCTGGAATCTTATCAATCCATTGATCCCAAAGAATATTGGGCCTCCTTTCACTGTCCTGTTCTCACACCTCTATTCCTGGAATCTTGTTGGCCTCAAAGAATATTGGGCCTCCTTATACTGTCTGGTTCTCTGCATTTAGCACATCTCTATTCCTGGAATCTTATCATTCTGTCGATTCCGAAGAATATTCGGCCTTGTCCTGTTCTCTGCATTTATCACACCTCTATTCCTGGAATCTTATTATGTAATCCATCGGCCTCAAAGAATGTCGCGCCTCCTTACAGTTGCGGACAGGCAAAGTCTGAAAGAAATTTTAATCTCCATGAAAAAGTCTGGAAACATGATAAAACGACGTATTTTGGGTAACCGAGTTCATTCCGAGGCTTTCCGACACTGAATTCGAAGATTATATTTCCATGTGAGTGCCGAAATTTAGCGTCGCGCTAGAAAATAGGCGCCCATGCATAAAAAGGGGGCCAAATGAAAGCTGTTGACTAGTAGCATATGATTTTTTGTGAAAGAAGTCCCATGGAATGGTGGTATGGCAGGAAATCGGTGATGGGGAGGCAGAATCACATGAGTTTGCTTCCGGTACGCCAACCACTCCCCTCCAGCGTTTGGATTCATGCACAATTTGGAAGTGCATTAATCAGACTTGGAGGTTTATGGATGCCTATCGGAAGGGAAAAGCAGCAGAATGGGTGGTAAAAAAAAAACAAAAGAGTCATCACTCAGTTTCCGAAGCGAAGCCGCAAGAATTGCAATGGATGCGATTCCGAGGAATACTGCAACCACAGATAGCTAGATACTCTTGTATTTTGATGTACAAAAGTATACCCTCCCAATATTCCCAATATTGCCTCGCCGATGTCTGAAATGCCAAATTTTTCTTCAATTTTTGGGTCCAAAATTTAGCGTGCGCTCGAAAAACGACCTAGGAGCCTATAAAGTGTGTTTTTAGATAGCTATGGCCAAATGGAGTACAACTATACAAAAATCAAACTTATTGACACAGTTGTTCCCGTGATAGAAAATTTAATGAATTTGCCTGTCCGCAACTGTATACTGTCAGGTTCAGCACATCTCTATTCCTGGAATCTTATCATTCCATCGTTCTGAAGAATATTCAGCCTCCTTTGTTCTCTGCATTTATCACACCTCTATTCCTGGAATCTTATCAATCCATTGGCCTCAAAGAATATTGAGCCTCCTTATACTGTCCGGTTCTCTGCATTTAGCCCATCTATGGAGCTTCTGTCAGGGACTGACCCGGGGTCGAGAGCGCCCGGGTGTATCGCCTGGGGCTGAGGGTCCGGTAGGTATGACGCGGGCATGCGTAACAACGGGCCCGAAGCAGACAAGGGTCCCTGGCCACTGAGACTAAAGTGGGAAATGTGTTATTGTCATTATCAAGGGAAGTGTAAGCTACTTGCCTAAAGTGGGAAATGTGAGAAGAAGGTTGCTTCTCAGTTCCCACTTAGGCTGTGTTTATATACATGTGGTTGAAGGCCACGTGGGAAGCACCACATCATCCGAGCACACAGCCACCTCCGTCCGGGTACCTCCGTAAGAGGTCCTAGGAGCGTCCGGTATGCGGGGGGTCATCTGGTGTGTCCGGGTTCGGGCGCGCTACACTGCAGCCGGGTCAATGGTACATTGATACAAAGGAAGTCGTCCGTGTGATAAGAAAGGAATAAAGAGGAGAGAGAATAGAAAAGAAGGAGAAGAAGGAAGGGAAGGGAAAAAAGGGGAAGAGGGGGGAGGTCGGGAGGAGTGGATGGTGGGGCACCGGGTTAGGTGGGGCCGGGTCAGGCGGATGTGCCCTGACAGCTTCCCCTGGAATCTTATCAACCCGTCGATCCTGAAGAATATTGGGCCTCCTTTTACTGTCCTGTTCTCTGCATTTATCACACCGCTATTCCTGGAATCTTATCAATTCATCGGCCTCAAAGGATATTGAGCCTCCTTATACTGTCCGGTTCTCTGCATTTAGCCCATCTACGGAGCTTCCCATCTCTATTCCTGGAATCTTATCAACCCGTCGATCCTGAAGAATATTGGGCCTCCTTTTACTGTCCTGTTCTCTGCATTTATCACACCACTATTCCTGGAATCTTATCAATGTATCTAGAACTGAGGTCCATTTACAGTCATGTAGTATCTTCATATTATGTAACTGTAACTAGTGTCCATTCAACACTAGGTAACTATTGAGTAATGGATTTATGTAGTTTACGCATCTAGAACTGAGTGGTCATGCAACGCTAGGCGTTCTAGTCTAAAATATTACATATCAATCCACCGATCCCAAAGAATACTGGGGCTTCTTACTGTTGAAACACAGCATGCTAGCACGGGTTTTGCAACAGCCACGTTCGCACAGCTGAGCAAATAAACAAATAAATTCGGCCAACTCCGCTACAAAGCAGCTGAGCAAGTAACTTGCCCAGAATCTATCACATGTCCCTTTATTCTGACTATATGGGAAATTTCAAAATTTCCTTTCTGTATACCTTGGTTTGCACGCTATGCTGGCTCACCCTTCTTCACTTATACTGTCCTGTTCTCTCCATTTGTCACACCACTATTCCTGGGATCTTATCATAATATCAATGATCCCGTGTCGGAGCCGACCCTTTCAGAAGCAACTGAGAGGGCGTGACCTGGAATGGCTCAATGTCCACTCGCTTGCTACAGCCCCCGAGTGTCAGGGCACAGCCTAACCGGCTACCCTGACTCCCTATGCCGGAAGGGAGTTGCCATAAGATGATCCGGAGTGATCCGAAGAACGCAGGTAATCTCGCTTAGCTTTCGCTTAGCTCCTGCTTCTATCTTCTGTCCACATGTCACCCCTTTCCCACACCTCGCTTACGATTATCCGAATGAATATCTATCTTTTCATGTCGTCATTCTATCGGTTAGCTCTTATCTCATTGTAACCGTACTCTAGTGGGTAGCGGTACCCATGTATATAACCCTTATCTCCGCTGAGGATGGCACCTCAGCGTTAACAATGACTAGGATTCTCGGGAACGCCCTCTTCATTGTGAACTGACACGCAGTCCCTGACACCGAGCCCTTGTAAGTGAAACCTTTCAGTCCAGATGCAAGTTCTCATGCAAGTTCTTCCATTCAGATCCCTTACTTTTCCATCTGTACTCTGCGATCGAAACCTTTTCGTTTTGGCATTGATTAGTTTTGTTTTTGTGTTGTCATTTGGGCTCTGCTGTCGAATGTCTCGTTGTCTGACGTCAAGGCTTGATTGTTTAGTCCCCTCGGCCACGTCGGATTTGAACCCTTTGTTCGAACTCTGTGACCAAATGCCTTGTTGTCCGACTGTGAGGTCTTAGGGTGGCTCAGCACACAAGGCCGTAAGTGATACAAGATAGTGTATTTTTCGGTGGTGTGTAAGCGGTTACCCAGCAGTTCCCACTTGCCCATGTGACTATGTGTATCTAATTTACATGTGACTCAGGGTTCGGGGCTATTGCCCTGACATTCTCCCCCCTTGCATTGCATTTGCGACGCATACAAGGTTGATAGTAAATAAAACAGAGTTTTAATAGTTGATTTACATTGAGTTTGGAATTATCAATGAGTGTTTTTTGTTGTCGCCACTTTAAAGTGGGCGATTTTGTACATGTCGGTGAAAGGAAGAGAGGGGGTTTAAGGAATGAATGAGTGTGGGCCATTACTTTGAAGTGAACGGCGATACATTGGTATCGCAGGGAGAGAAGAAGAAAGAAAGGAAAAAAAAAGTGGAGTTTGTCGAAAATGAATTTCGACCCAAAGGTTGTATGTCTTTGGTGTTCCTCACTTGTTCTGTGAGGGTTCGTGTGTAAGTGGTGTTTACACACGAGCGGTGGTGGATGTGGGTCTTTTGACGGAGTGGAGATTTCCGCAATTGTTAGTGCGGTTCCTCGCATACAGTATTGTGTGTGGGGCCTCAAGTTCAGGGAAGGTGTTTTCACGGGCGCCTCGATGGCGTATTACCGTGTCACTTTCCCTTCTCTCAAGGGTGGATTCATTGCCCCGGAGGAGGGTTTTCCTCCGGGTTGTTCATCTGGACATCCGATTGCTGCGTCGGATGCGATGATGTAGCCTGGGCTACATTGTCAGGCTGTGGGCTCAACGAAGTGGGTGCTCCCTGGGTGGGAGCGGGTTGTTGTGTTCCTGAGCTGCTTGGCTCAGGTGTAGAGTACGGTAGGTCTACCGTTCTTCCCGTGGGGAAGGATGGTCGTTGGGCTGGTTGTCCAGCATGGAGACTTGCGTCTCTTTCCCGGTATTTGGAAGCTTTCGCTTCCCGTTCCGCAGTTCTTGCAGCACATTCCTCAGGAGTCCTGAGTGGTTTGAACTGGGACTTTAAGTAGGCAGCTTTGCCTAGACTTTCCCAGGAGATTTTCCCCTTATTCTCTGGGGAATTATATTCCTCCGCGAGTCTTGCGATACTCGGGAGTCCCAAGAAGTATTTCTTGGTTTCCTTCGCTTTTTCACGAAGGGTTCTATGTACCTTGCCGCTTTTGAAGGCGGCTTCGGCCTGTTTGTACCAGTGTATGAATTCTTTCCCACTCACGCTTGTCCACCAAGCGTATGCGGCGTCATGCGCCGCTTCTGACCCCGCTATTCTCCTCATGGGGAAGTTGGGGTCGATTGTTATGTCGACTGGAGCTTTGACTTTGCCGAACTCGTTGAGTTCGGCAGTCTCATATAGCATGTGGACACTTCCCTGCAGGGTAGCTTGCCCATAGGGTGCTGAGGTATTCAGCGGCCCGCCGCCTCTGGCAGTGGTCCCCGTTTTAGGGTCTGCCGTCGGTTGCCTACCGCTCTCCCTCTTCCCCTCGACATGGGTTTGCCCCTCTGAGGGCAGGCCCTTATGCAACCCGGACAGGGTTGCCTGCCCATGGGGTGGCGGGATAGTCGGTGCCCCACCCCTTGATGCGCTAGTCCCCATGTGGGGTCGCACCTCATGAGGCCCGGAACCGTATCCCCTCCCCCTGACCTGGGAGGCCCCCATCATGATGGGTTTGGCAGCGAGGTCTGCCAGTGTGTGTGCCTCTTTGAGCTCGCATTTCAGTAATTCGATCTCCCTTTTTTGGAGATCGACTTCTCTCTCTGTGTCTTTCAGAGAGTCAAAGATGCCCTCAGCATCTCTTCGTGCTCTGTTGTATTCACGCCTCCAGTGGGCGCAATGGTCACAGGCGTCTTCTGACGCCCTCGAGTTATCAGACCGTGCCTGTTTGGACGGTCTGGACGAGGAGCCGCTGTCGCTCCCTCATCTCCCTCCTACGAGGGACTTCATCTCTTTCAGCTCCTCACGGAGCTGACCTGTCTGAGCAGCTACCGCTGACGTGATGGCTGATTCCCAGCCTGCATTTGGCTGGGGTGTTGTTGGACCTGGGCTGAATTGGCTAATCCAGGGGTTGATCTGGCCAGGGAAGTTCCCTGGGGAGTATGCCTGGGGCTGCAGCAGCAAATGCTGCCCCTGGAATGGCGCTTGTTGCGCCATCGGTGCAGTTTGCACTGCGTATGGTTGGAAGCCTCTTTGGGGAGGCTGGGGGTATGCGGTGCCTGTTAGCAATGCAGATGGTTGTTGGTTCGCAGCACTCATTTGTGCTGCATGCATCATGTAATCCATGGCGCTTATCTGCGCCTGGTGTTGTTGTTGTTCCGGGGAGCCTTGCTCCCCGGGTTGTCGTATTTCGATATCCGGTGGTTTGTTTGGATCGAACCGAGGGTTGCCTCCCCCAGAGAACGACATTTCGTCGTTATGTTACTCATGGTGGTGGGAGGGGTTTTCGTTCTTGCGTGCATGGGATTCGCCGCAGTTGTGTGTTCTTTTGCATGTGAGCCTGTGGTTCACGTGGTCTAGGTGAGTTACTTGCCTAGCCCATGTGATCTCTGGTACATGGTGTGGCTGTCCGGGCGAGTTACTCACCCAGAACTTTCCCACGCTCTTGGCTGTGGGCCATCGTCCCTCGGCTTTACTTCCTCCGCCTCCGTTTTTGGGGGTGTAGTGATGCCAAGAGTTCCCTGTCTTCTTTGATAGGGAGTTTTTCTGGTTCCCTTACATTTTGTAAGGTGAGGTACTCGTCCAGGTGGACGAGGTTGTTTCAATTTCCTAGGGGTTCCCATGTGGTGTCCCCTAGTTCCCATTTAACCTTAAACCAGAGTTCGTTGTGAACCCACGCGTGGTTTAGGATTTCGCAAACTACTGCTTCGCGATCGGGGTCTTCCCCAAAATCGTAGAATATGTTTACTTCCCTATTTGGGAAGGTTTCCTGGTCATTCGGCTTGTGAGGTGCGAGCCAGGATACATGGAATCTTGGGTGGATTCCACGTTGCTCAAGTTGTGGTGGCAACTTGAGGACGTAGTTTGACGTTTCTGGAAATGTTTCCAGAATTTCGTAAGGCCCTATGTATGTATAAGGGCTTTAGTTTTCCTGCCCTGCCTTTGGGTAGGTTCAGCTTATCTGTGGATAAGTATGCGAGCTCGCCTTTTCTCAAAGGCGGGTCCGGGTGTCTTTTCTTATTCGCCTGGATTGTTTGAGCAGCATGATTATGTATTATCGCATCATGTGCTGCCATGAGGTTTTCCTTCGCTTTTTGAGCGAAGTCATTTACTCCCAGGTAGTCCGAGAGTGGTGCTGTTAGGCACATCTTTGGCATATGGCCGTAGATTAATTCGAATGGGGCAAATCCTGTCGATGTGTTCGAGCTCGCATTGATCGCGAATTCCGCCATCGACAGTTTCGCTGCCCAGTCACGTTGGTCTGGTCTAACCATCGCACGTAGTATTTGTACTACTTTTTGTATCATTCTTTCCGCTTGGCCGTCGCCTTGCAGGTGGAATGCAGTTGTGAATTTCAACTGTACACCGAGTATTCGGTGTAGTTCGCGCCAAAATTTTGACGTGAATTTTGAGTCTCGATCTGATATGATCGAGTGTGGTAGACCGTGGAGTCTTACAACTTCACAAAGAAATACGAATGCTAGTTCTAGTGCGTTCGTTGTTGTCTTTATTGGAATTAGGTGGACGTTGGACATCAACCTACAGATGACTACCCAGAGGTAATCGTATCCCAAGCTTGTTGGGAATGGACCTGTGAAGTCCATGGCTATTGATGACCATGGTGTCTCCGGGGTCGGGAGTGGGTGAAGCATTCCGGGATTTCTCCTGGTGCTTTTCTTTGTCGTTTGACAAGTTCTGCAGGACCTGCACAACTTGTGGGTATCCTTTCTCATCGACTTCCACCAGAAGTGTCGACGGAGGGTTTCCACTGTTTTCTTGGATCCTAGGTGTCCAAGTGTTTCGTGGATGTTCTCGAGGATTATTCCCCGAATGGACTTCCTTTCGTAGTTCCCTTTCGGGACTACTATTTGGGTCGTTCCTCCTTCTCCAAGTTGGGTTATCAGCCCGTCTTTTACGGAGAAGTTTTTGAAATTCCCCGGGTTCTCTAGGATTTCCCAGTGGATCTGGCTCTTCAAGTATCCAGATTTTATTGCCTCAATGAGGTCTTTTTCTTCGAATTGTTTTCGAAGGTTCTCTTCTGGAGTTATGATTTCTTCCAGATTTTGGGCGCTCCCCCCTAGAGTTTCCTCTAGGTTATCGCTCCCCCCTAGAGCTTCCTCTAGGGTATTTCTCACACGTATCGCTGCGAGTCTCTTTTTCTCTGAGTTTTTACTCAGGGTACTGCTTAGTAGCAGTTCTTCGTATTCCTCGATTCTGTCGGGGATGATATCTTCTGCATTTTTGTCCAGGTGGATGTCCGCCGAAACATAATCGTCGAAATGCAGATCCTCGTCCGTTGACGAGCCGTAGTATCGTGAGAGTGCATCTGCCACTTTATTTTTGTGGCCTTCCACGTATTTTATTTCGCAATTGAAGCTTGTGAAAAAGGCTTGCCATCTCAGGTGTCTCCCTGAGTTGTGATTTTTTGCTTTGAAATATTCCAAAGCTTTGTGGTCCATGATTACTGTGAATTCACAGCCTCCCATGAGGTCGTCTTGCCATCTCATGAGCACTTCGAGGACACCCAGTGCCTTGAGCTCGTAGGTGAAGTACCTACATTGTGTGTTGGTGAACTTTTTGGACATGAATGCAGCTGGGCGGCAAGTCTGCCACCTTTCGCCTTGTCCAATTAATGCACCCATGCCTGCTGGGCATGCGTCTGTTATGACCCAGACATGGAGTTTGGTCCTCTCTTCTTCTGAGAGGCTTTCCGATGGGTTCCACTGGACGGGCTTCAGGATCAGAGCCCTGCATGCTAGACGTTTGATTTTGTCGAAGCATTTCTGGTGGAGTGGTGTCCACCTGAATGTCTGCTTGTTTGAGCAGATCATTTGCAGTGGTCCTGTGTAACCGCTGACGTTTGGCATGAATATCGATAGATATTCTACCATTCCCAGGAATCTTAGGACTCCTGTGTGGTCCACTGGCTCTCGCCAGTTGCGGATTTTTTCCATTTTATCCGCTTGAGCATGGATGCCCTGTTTGTCCACTCGGCTTCCTAGAATGTCTAGGATTGTGGCAAATGGCTGGAATTTTTTCCGGCTTATGTAGAATTTCGCCCCTTTTAGGCGAGTGAATAACCACAATAGTGCTTTATTGTGGTTTTCCACCGAGCTTGTGCTGGTGAATATATCGTCGAACCAGACGTGTAGGCATCTGCCTACTTCTCCTCGTAGTTCCCAGGTCAGTGTGCACTGGAAGGTGCAGGGAGCGTTGCAGTCTCCTTGCTGCATCGTGTTCGAGTTGTATGTCCTGTGGGGCATGGAGAATGTCGTCCTATGGACGTCGTCTGGATCCACGCATATTTGTTCGTACGCATCCGACATGTCGATCTTAGATCGGTATGTTGCTCTGGCGACTGATTCCTGGATCAGTCGCATGTCTGGCATTGGTGTGACGTCAAGGATCGTGTTTGAGTTACGGTTCCTCGCATCTATTACCGTGCACAAAGATCCATCTGCTTTGCAGATGCACAGTAGCAGGCATGCTCGCTCGCTGTTTGTGGGATACCACCATCCTGCTTTTACATAGCAATCTATTTTGGTCGCTAGCGCTTCCTGCAGTGCTGCGGGACATCTCAGGGTGTTTTCCCGAAATTTCTTGTTCGGATCCTTCAACAGGATTTGATGGTTCACCTCCCTCAGGGGAGGCATTTCTAATGGCGCTGGTGCCATTATGGTTTCAAATTTTTCTCTCCACCACTCCCTGAGTATATCGAACTCAGGGTTGTTCATGGAGAGACCTTCCAGGTGTGGTATGTCTGGAAGTTCTAGTCCTTCCGGACTAGGATTGGGCCAACCTTCAGGGTATTTTCTTGTGATTACCCTGAGGTGTGTTTCAATCCCGCCTCCCTGTCAGGGGGGCTTCTTTTTTGATTGTTCTCGGGCTCTTGCTCGAGTTTTCCATCCGTGTGATCTCGTCACACAGTCTTCGCTTATTCCAAGGGTGTCTATGTTGCCCTTGTTCACCGTTCTCACTTTGTGGGACCGGAAGTCTAAGCTTACCTGGTTTTTGTTTAACCAGGGGGCGCCGAAGATGGCGTCGTATCTGTTGATGTTTATTACATCGAAGTAGTGTTTTTCTACGTGGCCGTTGATTTCAACGTCCACGTTGGTTCCGAACAGGATCTGTGATCTTGTTCCTTTCGTCCCCATTTGAAAGATGACTGGGTTCTCCAATTGGAGAATTGGGATGTGGACCGCATGGACAAAGTCCGGCGATAAAGTGTCCGTTTCGGCTCCACTATCGAATAGCGCATAGGCTTTTATGCCTGCTATTTTTATGTGAGCCATTAGCGTTCTCTTCGTTGAGAGCGGTCTGTTTGTGGGGTATTTTCCCGCGTCTTTTGAGATGCGGAATTTTGCATCGAACAAGGGGGACTGGGTTTTGATGGACTTTTGGTCCTTCTTCCCTTTGTCCTTGTTTTCCTTGGGTACTTTGGTGTATTTCCCCAAGGCATCTTTTCTTGGTGCTTCCACCAAGGCTTCGGCGACTTTTTCGTCTGCCATGTTTTCTAACTGGTGTGCTACAGCCAGTTTAATTTTATAATTTATGTCATCGTGGTCGATGACTGACATTGGGCCCATCCTTATGGTCCCAACGTTGACTTCCTCACCCTCTGAGTCGGGTGAGTATTGAGGTCCTTCATATGGGTCCTCTACTTCGAAGCTTGATGCTTCGGAGTTACCAGAGTTGTTCTCTGGTTTCTCATCTGATGAGCCTTTCGACTCTTCATCCGTTGAGTTCGCGATTTCCATGGCAGCTATGCACCTTGGTTTTTCATCGCTCATTATATTGTGTCTTGGGCAATCTTTCGTTTGCCCTATTTTGCCGCATTTGCCGCAAATTGGAACTGACTTTTGGTCAGTTTTCCTCGAGTTTTTCGAGGATGTATCCTCTTTCCATCTGGGTTTCAGCTCTTCCGCTTTCTTTCCTGATGGGAGGGCTCTGCCGTGGCTCATTGTTGCCGTGGTAGTTGTTCGGGTATAGTAACCTGATTTGTAGGCTGTGTCATATCCGTGCATACCCGACCCCGACCCGACTTCCGGACCTCCACCCTCTTCACCTCCGGAGTCATAACCTACCACTGCCGTTCCGATACCCATCTTCGGTCTTGGCAACACACCTCCCCCTTACCTCTCCGACCCTATCTCCGTCCGTTCCGATACTCATCTTGGACCGAACATCGCCCCACTCGCCACCCTCCTACTACTCCGCTCCCCCTTCACAACACCTTCACCCTCCCATCATCCCCCTACGCTTCCCCCATCCGCTCCGATACTCACCTTCGGACCTGACTACTCTCCTTTTCGCCACTCCCTCTTCCTTACCATTCCCCTCTCTTCTCCCTCTGTTACTCCTCCGCCACCCTTCTGCCAAGTTACGACCATCCACCGCTGTTCTGTACTTCGCACTCGGACACCGCTCATACCTTACTCCGAGCCTCCGTCATAGTCCCTACCTCGGACTTTGACTCCACCTCGGTCTTAGTCCATTGCATTGGTGACCTCATACTACGTAAACACCATTGCCAATATTCCTCGGACTTCCAACCCCGCCTCCGTAAGCTCCGTAAGCTCCGCAACCCCCGAGCTTCGCGGACCGCCTTCGGCACTCTCGCCGCCTGTAATGTATTTCTCGCGTTTTCCCTTCATCCCTATTTGGACTACTGCTTCTTTCTATTCTAGCCAGTTAGTCATCATCCCCACTTCCCCTCATCCTCCTGCCCCTCTGGGCCTCGCCCTCCCTACCTCCTTTCGGATGTATCACCGGTCCTGCCTTATGACCTTCGGTACCTATCCGCTCCATCTACCCTTTGTTCCCGTTCGGACGTCTTCGTCCCGATTCGGTTACCCTTTGTTCTCCTTGTGCTTTTGCCCCTTCCATTATATATATCGGCGCTTGTACATACTCGTCTTGGTTTCAGTCCGAAATCGACTGGAATTCCCCCCCAAGAGACTTTCCCTCTGCTAGATCCGAAATTAGGGACCCCCAGGACAACCAGCAATGGCACAGCGCTCCGCCTGAGTCGCTGAGGCCGAGGTCCTTCCATGCTAAGTCTCCGATTCCACTCCGGAGTCGTCCGAGTCCGCACATTCTAACAGGCTGAAGACATCTTCAGCCTGTCAATTATCTCGTCTACACGAGATATTGCTTTTAACATCTCCTTGTTTGAGGAGAAGTCTGCTCTGATTCTATCATGAGCGATCATTTCCCTCTTCCATTCGAGGGGAATGTAGTTTAGGAACCTGGCGTTGAAGGATGCCTGGTCTGGAGGCGTCACCATCTGGGACGCTGCTTTTGACAGTTCTAAGTAGAACTGTTTTAGGCCTTTTTCCGCTTTGTATTTGACGTTGCGGTATTTCTTTGTCACGTTCAACGCGGCGGAGGCTTTGATGAAGGTTCTCATCAATATGTTGAGAACTTCGAGGAACATGCCCTCATCTCCTCTGAGGAGAGTTTCGTCTCGGAGTCTAATTCCGAGGTCAAACGCGGGCCCCCCTAATCCACGAATCAAGCAGTCCAGGTGGACTTCGTCGAATTGGGGACCTTTGCATCCTCGCAAGGCGAGGAATCCCAGTAGTTCTGTGAACCACTGCCAGAACAATTCCATGTCGTTCTCCCCTGACCATTTCTTGTCAGGGAATGCCGGCCCATTCTTTAGGGCTTCTGGCTTCACTCCTTCTGGGTAGGGAGTGAGTATTCTCACTTCAGCCATTCTTATGGCCTTTTCATACCATTTCTCCAGGTACTCTTCTTGCTCCCCTGCCTTCGCAGGGTCACTATCCAATGGAGATCTCTCCTTTGGGGGGGTTTTTGCTGGGGGAAATCTTCCTCGCAGCGTTTCTTTGGTTTCAGGTGAATTTGCCTGAAGTTGTATTTGTATTCTCTCATTGTTTTGAGAGGGTGTGAATGAGTTACCTCTCTGTTCGAGAGGTCCGTCATAAGTGGATGTTTGGCCGAACCTTTGGTACGTGCCAATTCTCCTTCTAATCTCTGAATGATGCCTTCTTTCGGCATCGTCTTCTCCTATCCCCGGGAGAAGGATCTCCTTAGCGTCTCTGTCAAGTCGCTGATGATATTCCAGTGTGCTGTCACTGGTGGTTCTTTTTGTGAATTTTTCACAAGTTCTATTTATGTCCTGGACCGTGGTCCAGGGGTGTCTATTTGTTTCCTCACTTTTTTGTGAGAAGTTTATTTCCTTCAGCAAATCTGTTTGTTCGCTGATTTTTTCAGTCAACGCATCGATTGCATTGGCCATTCTTTCTAGAGTTATCTCTAGATGAGCCGTGCTATTATGGTTCGTTTCCTCGATCTTTTTTTGGATCGAGTTTATCGCGTTTATTATGCGTGATTCCTGGTTTTCCAGGAGGAAGTTTGGTTGGGCGAGCAGTGACTCTCCCCAGTTGACATTTCCACTTCTGGGGGTTCCAGAATGGGTTCTTGGAGTGAACACTCCACACTCGCTTTGTTTAGGCGAGGCCGTTGCAGAGGGTGCTTCCCTTTCATAGAGGGGTCTGTTCACTGGTTTCTCCTTACTTTTACGTAAGGCTTCCTCAGCGAACTCCCTCATTTCAGTTCACCTCCTCTTCATTATCTCGGAGACCTCCTCCGAAGTTGGTGACCTTGCCTTGTCTGGCATGGTGTGTGGGAGTGTAAACAGCGGAAGTTCTTTTGGAGCTTCCGCGCTCTGGGAGATCCTGCTCTCAGGGCATATTTTCGCACCTTCTCAGGCTTTCAGCCTGAGAAGAAGTTGATCTTCACTTTCCGTCCTCCATTCAGATGGAACCTGGAACAAGTCCAGTAGTTTTTCGGATAGCCATTGCGGGGGCTCTTCCCTTTGTTTCCCTTTGTCTGCCTTTGGGGCTTGACTTGGGGACGTGAGGGGGGACTCCAGGGGATAGTGGGGCCCTGGAGTTTCCTGCAACTCTATCCGATCAGCTTTTTGGGCTGATCGTTCGGCGCTTACGCGTTTTTCGCGCAAGTCGATCACCTCGTGAGGAGGTGATGGATCTTCCCCAGCTTGGGTTAGATCGATATGTTGTGGAGTTCTGGGGGTATTTCGCCCTGCACTTACTCCACGTAAGTTTCTAAAGCCTTCAGGGACCAGCCCTGAGGTGGTTGCTATTGCCGGATCATGTTGATCCTCATCGTCATCTGACGACGGCTTTTGGTTTGAATCTCCCTTGATGGGAGATTGTGGTTTCTTTATAAACTGCTCGTTTCTTTTTAGTGTCGCTGCAGATGCGACCTTGCCCTTGTGGGCGTGTTTAGGCACCATAGGCGCTTCCAAGTCAGATGTTAAGATTGTGTAGTTGTGGGTTGTGTTGTAAAACACACCTCATGCACTTAAAAAAGTGTGAGGTCTTAGGGTGGCTCAGCACACAAGGCCGTAAGTGATACAAGATAGTGTATTTTACGGTGGTGTGTAAGCGGTTACCCGGAGGTTCCCGCTTGCCCACGTGACTATGTGTATCTAATTTACATGTGACTTGGGGTTCGGGGCTATTGCCCTGACACCGACATCGAGGCCTGATTGCTTAGTTCCTTTGGCCTCTCACTTTGCAATCATGTGTCCATTGCTTAGCGTTGTACACTTGCTTGCTTAGTAATCTCAATATTGCTACACCTGTGTATTAATCTTCTTTACGCTTTAACATGAGTGTATTTTGACTGGTGCTTTACATTGTTGGCCGACAGCAATTGTTCAGATGTACTCCAATTACAAAAAGTCAGCGAAGCATCGAGTTCAGGATGCTCTCAAGCATGAACAGAAATCAGGTATCATAAGGACGACCCCAGTCAGCAGTATCTCCTGCATACAAGCATACAAGCAATTCCAGAGGCAAAAGTTCAAATTGGCCCCATTACACGATGCCCCCACTTCATCTCAGGGTCCTTCAGCCGCAAATCCTAGTTCCCCTCCCCACACCTCACCTCATCCTATGGACGACTATATATCTGAGTCTCTTCACATCATTTCCGGCAAGGAAACATGTGAGCCAGCCCCCCCACCATTACCCCTTGATATCATGTCTAAGCATGCCATGCGACACAACCATCAGAGGACATGGTGGCACATAGATGTCCTGCCACATCTGATATGACCGTATATGAAGTGGATGCAGGAACGTTCTGCTTCATCAGAATGAAGTAAACCCCGTCAGCACTGTGATTGTGCTGGCCCTCAGCGAGTGGATGACATGCTCTGCATGTACATGTCACGGCTTGAGAAGCGGCAGATAAGGCATTGTGAAGAGCAAACACTCACTGTGCAGTTTGTCAAGTGCGGCTTGTTTCCCTGTGCCCCAGTCCGACCCAAACTTGCTGTGAGCATGGTAATACTTGACTGGGCCGCTACGCTGTTCTTACACATGACACCGAACATATGGGCGTGGACAACAACTGCTGAAATTATGCTTCAGCATGAAGGGCATCATTTCGAGACTGCAAGTTCATTTCGTCATCGATTTAGCAACTCCCTTGTGCACTATCAATTGCTCATCAGACTCATCGATGCAGAGATGGACTGCATGGCAAGTGCCATCCCCATTCCACGTCGTCTTCTGCCTGGCCACCTCTGCGAACCATCCTTGCCACCTTCAGTCTCAAATTGCCTTCCAGAATCAGACATGGATGTCGATCCTTCCCATCCAGATCCCAAGATCCCATCAGATTTAACGTCCAGCATACCCAGTGTTCTTCAAGCTCTGACCGTTCATGTAAATTTGGATGAGAACACTTCGATCGATGTGCAAGAATATCGAAATGCTCATACATCCCCTACATTTTCACATCCTGACCTCCCCAGTGACTACCTCTGGGGAAGGTGTCCATGTTGTTTCGGCTCTACATCTAGTCCAGACTCCTTCCCAGTCGCTCACATGATTTCTCCGAGGTTTAGCTGCAACTTACGTTGCCTCCGAAATCTGTCGAGTGACTGGTACAACTTGCAACATGTGATGTTCCCACGCTAAGTTGTAATGAGTTGTACATAGGTTACGGAATATAATTTTAAGTATTTACGCATGCGGTCATTGCACCCAACCCAACCCGTGGAGACTAAGGGAGCACATCCAAGGTTGTGAAGTTAATATCCGGGTGTGCGCGAAGATTAACAGTTTATATATTACTTGGTTGCCAGTCACTTGTCTGTGCCCGGTGGCATAAGTGGTATAGCGCTAGCTGGGGCTATGCAGTTTTTTTGAGTGACACATGTTCGATTCTCACTTAGGAAACTTTTTTTTTTCATACCCTCCACTCCTTAGTGTACAGAAAACAACCATTTCACACAATTATTCCATGGGAGGGCCCGAAAAAGGTTTTCCTAAGTGAGAATCGAACATGTGCCACTCAAAAAAACTGCATAGCCCCAGCTAGCACTATACCACTTATACCACCGGGCACAAACAAGTGACTGGCAACCAAGTAATATATAAACTGTTAATCTTCACGCACACCCGGATATTAACTTCATGTCAGGGCACACCCGCCTGACCCTACGCTGCACCCCGCGCCGTACCGCCCTACTCCGCTCCCCCGCTATCACCCTCTGTCTCCTCTCTCCCCCTTCCTCCTTTCTTTCTATTCCCTTCTATGGTCGACTTCCCTTTCTCTATGTATTACTAACACACCTAACCCCGCTCCCCCAATCACCGCGCCCGCCGCACGCATTCCCACTCACAGAGCGGCACACCTCTGGGATCTCCCACGGAGATACCCAGGGGAGTGCGGCTGTGTGCAGGGATGACGTGGCTCCTCCCACGTGACCCTGACCGCATGTATATAATAGCACCTGGGGTGGGAACAGAAGAAGCAGCCTTCTTCTCAACTTCCCACTTCAGGTAAGTACTGTAGCTTCCCCCCTTTTAATGATAACCAACTTCCCACTTCAGCCTAAGTGGTCGGGGACGCTCACCCCGTGACGGGACCGCCGCTACGCATAGCCGACACTTGTCCCATCGAGTCCCTCGCGCCGGGACCTCGCCGCTTTCGGAGCTGTCCCTGACACTTCACACCCTTGGATGTGCTCCCTTAGTCTCCATGGGTTGGGTTGGGTACAATGACCGCATGCGTAAATACTAAAAATTATATTCCGTAACCTATGTACAACTCATTACAACTTAGCGTGGGAACATCACGTGTTGCAAGTTGTACCAGTCGCTCGACAGATTTCGGAGGCAACGTAAGTTGCGGCTAAACCTCGGAGAAATCATGTGAGCGACTGGGAAGGAGTCTGCATCTAGTCCCACGTCCAAGTTGTCAGCAGATTGCATTGTTTCATTTGATGCAAATTTTCAGCTGAAGAGGATCAAAGACTATGATAGGAGGCCCCAGTACCGCAGATTGAACAAGATTGGTTCTCAGGATCCCAAAATGATGTCACCTCAAACAATTGAGGTTCCCCACGGTTATGCTGAGATGTGGCAGAGCAGGGTTGCTGAAATATGTGAACCCAAACGGAATTTTCAGGCTTTGAAAGGCAAAGGAAACATGGGTAGCGGCAAGGATGATCTTTCCAAGCAAAACCATGTCACCCCAGGGCTCAACCTGACAGAGAGCATGTATGATGGCTGTGAAGGCTCGTTCACAGCTGCCAACGGGGAGTGCCAGAAGGCATCCAAGAAGTACTTCGACGATGTTGTGGGGACAACTCCATGTACCGCAAAAAGTCAGATTCTGCGGAATTTGGTCACCAACACGCAGTACATATCTGCTGACGCTCCCGATACTCATTCCATCACTATCCAACACTCCATACACTCACTCCATATTTTCCCCATCATTCCCAACAGCCCCAAGCCAAATTCCCATGCCCAACCACGCTGCTAATTTCACCCCCTCTCCAGATCTCCATAACCACACATACAACCCAGCCATTTTTCTACCCGTTGGTGATGCTATACCTTCCTCCTTTACCCCCGGAGCACTTCCCAGAATGGCAATCCCATACCCGGATGGTTTAGCATGGAGTATAGTCTCATGAGGTCTTGACAGCACCTGTCTGTCATATCCATCCCCGGCCAATGACTTCCGGTCCCTCCGATCCCTCCAGTCTACCTCCGCTCCTTCTCCACTAACCTTGGAGCTCCCATATTCCGCAATCCCCTCGGTACCCCTCGATGGTCACCACCCCCTCCTTTCAATTTATTACCTATGCCTCCCTAAGTATGGAGCCCTGAAGACTTCCAGACAGCTCCGACGTCCGCTAGCGCACTCCCGCCTCCACTGGGCAATACACTCACCTGCCTGCAGAGCCCACCTTCAGGCCTATCCCTCCTTTCCATTTCTGGGTTATCACCTGCCTTTCCGTTAACCCCGTAACCTGACTCGTCAGTAATATTCAGTTGGCTAATGTTTAACCCCATTAGTTCCGCTCCACTTGGCTCTGCCATTTGCAGACCCATCTTCACTGTAACTATATATATATCCAACTTGTACATAGGTTACACTTCAGTAATAAAATCGACTAGAGTTTACCCCCCTTCAGTTCTGGTTGCCAGTTAGTAAGTTAGGGCACAGACATGTTACTTGGCACAGCACTCCTGGCATAAGTCGCTGAGGCCGAAGCCCTCCACCACGGAGACTTTCCTTCATCTCAACCTGGTCTCTGACACTGTCAATGGCCACATCTCAAGAACCACTGCACCAATTGGGACGAATAAGGGCTCGTTGGAAAGCTGGAGACGAGGAGATTGCTGACGGGAGGATAGGCGGGCGCTGTGGCGAACTGTTGCGGAGTTAATTTTCACAATTCCCATTTCGGACCCGTTGTCACATTTTCCCCATTCATTCATATTTCTTTTATTGTTTCTTTGTTCCCAATTGGATATTCATCATTTACGGTTGCCTAACGGCCCGTTTACATTCCCCCATGCCATTCATTCCATTTCAAACATATATAAACTAGATAACAGCTTGTACATAACAAGTTAGTATTGAATAGACCCATGAAGGGACAAGCAGAAGTTACATCCAAGTGGCAAAGACACCATCCACGACCCTAACGCCCCCTCTGAGCTAGTTGCTCAAGTATAAGACCCCTCACATCATAATACTCAGCCTTGACGTCCAAGAGAGACGTAGGTGAGTGTTTGTTTGAGGTTTTTGCAGACTCAGTAGCACCCACGGACCAAAACCCGGCCCCACAAACCACACCCACGCACACTACCACCCTCCCCCTTCTCTCTGTCTCAAGTCTAGGCGATAGACCCGTTACAATGAAACGGGCATTATGTCTGCTGTCTGTCGTCACGGCATACTTATAGAGCATCTCCCTTCGTCGTGGACCATTGGGTGCCTGTATGACATTGGTTGCCAGACTGATCGTGCACTTCACAAGTGGAACATTGCACCTGAGTGGTGGTCATGTCTGGTGTGGGGCATCTCTATCTTTCACACCTATGGACATCAATGGGCTTGTCAGCTATGGTATCACCCTCGGAAGGATCATGTCTGGGGTCTTTCGGATGGTGAAGTGTGTGAGCGTTTTTGGAGTGAACTGCGACAGCTCATACCAAGTCTTCAGGTTGTGGGGTACCACCATCGTCTCTTTGTGCTTGACATGCAGATGAGCCATATCACTGATACAAAGTGCCTGGATTTGGGGAATTGGTTGCACCATCACATCACAAATGCCAAGAAATGTCTCGAGTCGGCTCAACAGGCCCTCAAGGAGCAGAATGTGGATGACATGCTGGAACATTTCAAGGCACAGCATCAGTATCACTCGAAGCCTCAAGCTCGGCAAACCAAGACTCCCATCCACACCAAGATCAAGGCCATCATGGGCTGGAAGGCAACCATTGAGAGTTCTAGGTCACTTCTAGAAGACTTGAGGTGCAATATGCCTACCGGCTCTGATTCAGTGGTGGAACTCCTCCTGGCAGATTGGCAGGAACACATTGATGTCCTTGACAGCAGCGTTGTGAGGCTGAGGAGTTCTGTAGAGAAGGCCATGAAGGAGTTGCAGGCTAAGGATGATACACATGAGGAACTCAAGAAGGCAGAGAAGGATGTATGGGCAAATGGCTTCTTGAACCTTCGTGTGCTGCACGATCAGTTACTCCACAAATTACATGCAAGAAAACAGGAGCTGCAACGACTTGATCAATCTCATGGAGGACGAGTCGCTGACCAGAGTTTACGAGATCATGTGGACAAAGCAGTCTCTCGTCATTCAGCTGGAGTTGATGCCACTCTGAAGAAGTATAATGATAAGATCTTACAATTGGCTGAGATGAGAGGGAGAAATGGGGTTGCCGAAGATGCATGGCTTCCCTCACCACTCAGAAAGGAGGGTCTCTATAAGTTGGATGTAGATCAAGATATATGGCAAGATTGTGATCCTTCACAGTTCGAAGAGCTACCGGCATGGCTCGCTGATCCATGTGTAAAGGAAGGTATCCCTTTGGCACAGATGGTTGTCAGCTGCCAATCTGAGATTGCCAGATGTGAGGCTGAACATGCCAATCTCTGTCAATGGATATGGGAGGAGAGTTACCAAGCTGTTCACCTATACTTTGCTGCCCTTGGAAGTGATGTTGACGTTGCCTTTTTTTCCCTCATGTGGATTCACAGGCTTCACAAGCTACAAAATCGCTGGGAAGGAAGTACCAAAACTTTCGAGATCTCCGCTGGTACAAAAGATTGGGCTCCCAATGACCCTCCACCCTCTCTTCACACATTCCATAGTCTGCCCGAAGTTCAGGCTCTTGCTAAACATCATAACCCAAACCATTCACCCCCAGTCCACAGGGTGCCTGACGATGGTTCTGTCAGGTCCAACAGCGATGAGAGTGATATGTTTGAATTGAATGGTTCAGAGGAAGAAGATGAAATGCTTGCACAGTTAATAGAGGCAGCTGAGGCAGGTGGCGTGTCTCTAGATTAGAATGTTTTATATATACATCCAGGGCTTGGCATTCAATATAACAATATATTTTGGACAACTCCGCATATATATATATATATATATAGTCCAACTATGCCTTTGGATCTCCCCATAAGTATTGGCAACTTCCCACATCAGTTCTTGCACACAGACCTGGGGATGGTTATACTTAAGCATGGGCCCAACTCGGGTCCCTCCTTGTCTCTTTTCCCTTTTTCTGTTTCTTTCTGTTTCTTTCTACCCTTTTTTTTTTTATTCATCGTTTCATTTTCTGTTCACTGTATGAATAGACAGTCAACCCCTTCCCACAACCCCCGGTGAGTTCTTGTGTGCATGTTAACAAGGGAAAGATGGAAAATACAATGGAATAAAGAACGGAAAGGGAGGTTGTTTGATGACTCGGATGATAATGGGGAGGGTTATAGGAGGGGAGTGCGTGTGTAGCATCCCTCCCATTACGGAGGGGATTGTGGCGGTTGCAAAGCTTAAAAAAAGATGTAACTATGTTGTGTTTCAGGTGTGTGCGACATCCTAGTGGGTTGCTGCTATGCACCTGATGACTTGAGAAGCCTCTTTACAATAGGTTTATACAATGATGTGCACACTCTAAATCACAGTATGTCTGCAAATGGTACTTTCCCCGCTTACCTTCGGCTTCAATACACAACAACAAGTGTGGAATCAATGTGAAGGCACTTCATTCCCATGTGGAATTGATAGCGGAACATAGGTCAAACTCTCCAATATGCAAATCTCAATAGATGCACAGGGTTGAAAAAGAAAATCAATGCCGAAAATTATCATCAGCGGATATTGTTACTGTCTAGCAAGTCACTGGACACACTGAGCTGAATTCATGCTCAGACTCCAAGAGGGCAAGGACATCCGACTCACAAACTGGTACCTTGATGTTTTGAATGATAGAGCGTTGCATCTTGTCCATCAACTCTGTTGGAATATCAACAATCGGTTCCGACGACGGAGTGGCGAGGACGGTGTTGATTGTTGGTGGTGGAAGTGAAGTTTTGGGGCACGTCTTTTGCACCCCATTTTTCTTCTTTATGTGACGGGCTCGCCACTGGTGTAGTTCGCGTATAAGAAGGGAGTTTTTTGGACTCCCTCTCCCTCAGATCTCTAACACGAGTCTGACGTGAGATAGATTTTATTATTCTTTACAAGAATTGTCTAACTGTTGGCGCAGACACTTACGCGCCATAGGTACATACAATTTATAGATCTCTAACACAAGTCTGAGACACTTACGTGCCATAGCCTTATATTTAAAAAACTCAACACGAACCTGTGGGTGACGTTAGGCCCTGCAGATGAGCTGCAGAAATCTGCAGACCTGGGTCACACCTCCATGAGAGCCAGTTCAACCCAAAAATTTAATGACACCGGCAAGTTTGACGGGTTGCTTTGCAGAAGCGGCATCCTGTTACGATGAGAGCGTTGGTCATGGGAATTCAATAGTGTACAGCCAAGTGTGAGGATCGACTTTGAAATCCTTCATGATATCGAGAAATTGGTTGGCCACCGGACTTAACCTAATGGGAGAGTACTTAACATTGAGGGGATGCGGTGTTAAACTGAGAAGTGCGATACATCTGAGAAGCGTGATACGTCTGAGAAGCGTGATACGTCTATTGTGATGTATGTACGTAGTGATGGATGGACTTACCTGAGAAGTGTGATACATCTATTGTGATGTATCGGCTCTCAGTGCAAGTCCTATCTTTATATACATTTAATGTCAGTTCTACGCCACTGAAGTGAAACATGAGCGGTAGCCAAAGCATGAAAACAAAGGGCCAAAGCGACATTATGTTCACCGTCGATTGCCCTAAAAGCGCCTCCTTCCCAAAGCTCTCAAAGTGTGAATGTACGGTCCTAGGACCGCCAGTGGCGTCGGGCTGTAACTTCCAACATGCAGCCCAGGAGAGACAGGTGTCGTGGAGGGCATGTTTGAGACATTCCAGGGGGATGGACTGCCAGTATCCCAGCCATATAGACTTGAAGCTCACACTAAGCATAGAATGGCGACGTGACAGGAAGCGGAAGCAACAGGATGATATGGGTGACTGAAGGAGACAGAGGAGCTTGTGTGTCAGAAGCTGTCACGACCCGGCAATTCCCACGGTCAGGTGATCACTCCCCACACCTTCTCCCTCCCCCACTTCGACCCCGTCAACCCCGCTACCCGCCCGACGCCGCCTGAACAAGCCCGTCACCCTTCCCCATCACCACTACCTGTTTCCACGGCCCGTCACGGGCCTACGAGTCTTTCTTTATCACGCTTGTTTTTCTTGACGGCCGTAGACAGCTATCCTTCTCCCACACTCTTTGTTTGTTTTCGTTTCTTCTTAACCCCGCCCGCAATCTCCGTGAGATCTGGCGACTTAATTCCATTCATTCCGTTATACTTAAATACCGGTTGTACACTACCTCGTACTGCAGTTCGAAAATCAACTAGGGTTACCCCCCCGCACTCTCTGTCTGACCCAGTTGCACCTCCTGTCTCCTGAAATATTGGGGCCATGTCAAGTACGAGGCGCAACGCTCATGAACGAGTCGTTGAAGCCGAAACCCCTTTCCACCATGATTGTCATCCCCACCCTTGATGGGCTGTTACGCCGAAGCAGCGGACCTTAATGGTCGCCGACGGCGAGTCACGGTAACGTATTCCCATGCCCTGACAGAAGCATAAAGTCCACGTCATCAACAGGAAAGGGTGCAATGCAGCAAATTTGCAGCACTATGATACTCAGGATACAGTATTTGTCAGGGAGAATCATGACAAACAATGGCAATACTCTCGCCTCTGCCTTGCGATAAGGAGAGGTGAAGGACATTAAAAGTGCAAGAGGTGTGATGGTCAAATGGAAGCACATATGAAATATGAAAAGAGAGGGTCTCACCTTCAGCCCACAGTGGCCCAAGCCACGTTAAGCAACCTGCAAAGCAGGGGACCCAACATCGACCAAGAGGAGAGAGATTGATATAACAATATAACAATAAATTCGGACAACTCCGCAGTAACATGTGGCAACAGACCACATGACATCGGCAGCCGCAGCAAATGTATTCAGGTGCCACCTGTATATACATGGTGGATATATGTCAGAGACCAGATTCGAGACGAGGGAGAGTCTCCGTAGCGGAGGGCTTTGGCCTCAGCGACTTCTGCCAAGAGCGCTGTGCCTAGTGACACATCCGTGCTGTCATATCCATGCATACCCGACCCCAACCCGACTTCCGGACCTCCACCCTCTTCACCTCCGGAGTCATAACCTACCGCTGCCGTTCCGATACCCATCTTCGGTCTTGGCAACACACCTCCCCCTTACCTCTCTGACCCTATCTCCATCCGTTCCGATACTCATCTCGGACCGAACATCACCCCACTCGCCACCCTCCTACTACTCCGCTCCCCCTTCACAACACCTTCACCCTCCCGTCATCCCCCTACGCTTCCCCCATCCGCTCCGATACTCACCCTCGGACCTGACTACTCTCCTTTTCGCCACTCCCTCTTCCTTACCATTCCCCTCTCTTCTCCCTCTGTTACTCCTCCGCCACCCTTCCGCCAAGTTACGACCATCCACCGCTGTTCCGTACTTCGCACTCGGACACCGCTCGTACCTTACTCCGAGCCTCCATCATAGTCCCTACCTCGGACTTTGACTCCACCTCGGTCTTAGTCCATTGCATTGGTGACCTCATACTACGTAAACACCATTGCCAATATTCCTCGGACTTCCAACCCCGCCTCCGTAAGCTCCATAAGCTCCGCAACCCCTGAGCTTCGCGGACCGCCTTCGGCACTCTCGCTGCCTGTAATGTATTTCTCGCGTTTTCCCTTCATCCCTATTTGGACTACTGCTTCTTTCTATTCTAGCCAGTTAGTCATCATCCCCACTTCCCCTCATCCTCCTGCCCCTCTGGGCCTCGCCCTCCCTACCTCCTTTCGGATGTATCACCGGTCCTGCCTTATGACCTTCGGTACCTATCCGCTCCATCTACCCTTTGTTCCCGTTCGGACGTCTTCGTCCCGATTCGGTTACCCTTTGTTCTCCTTGTGCTTTTGCCCCTTCCATTATATATATCAGCGCTTGTACATACTCGTCTTGGTTTCAGTCCGAAATCGACCTGAAATGCCCCCTAGAGACTTCCTGCTCACCTACTGTGAAATTAAGGACCAAATGGACAAACAGCAATGGCACAGCGCTCCGCTTGAGTCGCTGAGGCCAAGGTCCCTCCACGCTAAGTCTCCGATTCCACTCCGGAGTCGTCCGTTTCCGCCCGTTCTAACACGTGCCCTAACTTACTGACTGGCAATCAGAACCGAAGGGGGGTAACTCTAGTTGATTTTATTACTGGAGTGTAACCTATGTACAAGTGGGATATATATATGGTTACAGCGAAGACGGGTCCACAATTGGCGGAGCCAAACGGAGTGGAGCTAACGGGGTTATACATTAGCCGACTGAATATTACCGATGAGTCGGGTCGCGGGGTTAGCGGAAAGGCAGGTGATAACCCAGAAACGGAAAGTGTCATATCCATCCCCGGCCATCGACTTCCGGTCCCTCCGTTCCCTCCGTTCTACTCCGCTCCTCTCTCACCAACCTCGGAGCCCCTGTATTCCGCAAACCTCTCGGTACCCCTCGATGGTCACCACCCCCTCATTTCAATTTATTACCTACGCCTCCCTAAGTATGGAGCCCCGAAGACTTCCAGACAGCTCCGACGTCCGCTAGTGCACCCCCGCCTCCGCTGGGCAATACACTCGCCTGCCCTGCAGAGCCCACCTTCGGGCCTATCCCTCCTTTCCGTTTCTGGGTTAACGCCTGCCTTTCTGCTAACCCCGCGAACCGACTCGTCGGTAATATTCAGTCGGCTAATGGTTAAACCCCATTAGCTCCACTCCATCAGCTCCGCCAATTGCGGAACCGTCCCCGCTGTAACCATATATATATCCCACTTGTACATAGGTTACGCCCTAGTAGAAAAATCAACAAGAGTTACCCCCCCTAGGTTCTAAGTGCCAGTCAGTAAGTTAGGGCACGGACGTGTCACTAGGCACAGCGCTCTTGGTAGAAGTCGCTGAGGCCGAAGCCCTCCATTATGGAGACATTCCCTCATCTCAAGTCTGGTCTCTGACAGAAAGGAGGGATAGGCCCGAAGGTGGGGTCTGCAGGGCAGGCGAGTGTATTGCCCAGCGGAGATGGGAGTGTGCTAGCGGACGTCGGAGCTGTCCAGAAGTCTTCAGGGCTCCATACTTAGGGAGGTGTAGGTAATAAATTGAAAGGAGGGGGTGGTGACCATCGAGGGGTACCGAGAGGATTGCGGAATACAGGAGCTCCGAGGTTAGTGAGGAAGGAGCGGGGTTAGACCGGAGGGATCGGAGGGACCGGAAGTCGATGGCCGGGGATGGATATGACAATATACATGAATGTTTGCACAACTTTCCCCAGTTCACCGCACTTTGGGATTTGTATATCCTTGGATACACAGCCTTGTTTTGGCCTATTAGGCCTATTTTATTCAGCCAAATACCCCACCTCTTAAGGTCTCTAAGAGAGGGTTGACCAGCCTGTTCCGCCATGCCTTCCCTACTAGTTTGGGTGTGTCCTGTGTTGATCTGCTACATCTCATGGTCATAAAATGTAGGTGTTGGATGGTCATGTATCCTGGTATGTAACTACATGACTAGTGCTACTACTGGATGTCATTCATCAAACGATGCAGGCTGGTCAACCCTCTCTTGGAGACCTTAAGAGGTGGGGTATTTGGCTGAATAAAATAGGCCTAATAGGCCAAAACAAGGCTGTGTATCCAAGGATATACAAATCCCAAAGTGCGGCGAACTGGGGAAAGTTGTGCAAACATTCATGTATAACCTATGATGGGTATGGAGGTGCCAGGTAATGTCTCCCAGTGTCCTGACAGCTGATCCACGACAATCGCAGACTTTCTTCAACTTTAATCATATGAACACATAAGCTTCTTATAATCATTCCATTTGTACAATATTTTTGCAAGCTTTCCCCTCATGCTAATGTTTATCTCGTTATCTTAATGTCATTGCTTCATTTGTATATACGATTGCACTCATACTCCATATCATGCTAATGGTTGTCTCTTGATATCATTTATACATACTCTCACAAGTCTTCATCGCAATGCTACTCTGTTTGCGCAATCTCATTTCCGTTCAATATCGCAGTACCACTCCGCACGAACTGTAAGTAGGGGCAGCGGCCGCTGAAGTTAATTCGCACGCTTGTATATACAAGTGGATATACAACTGTATATACAGGCCGGGTTTGGCCTATTAGGGGCCAACGAAAGTTATACAAATAATCCACCTAACGAGGCTTCGCCCACTGGGTGTCCAAGGTGAACGACGAAATCCAGAGACATGTGCACTTCCAGGCGATTATCCCTACCTTGAAGACCTTTCCCGCTACAACTGACTGTCCTCTCCGGCCGAAAACGTTTGTTCGGTAAGCAGGATAGTGAATAAGGTTGGTCCTAACCCTAGAATGGACTGGCTCCGCGATTGTGCGCCACCCGGATCATAATTAGGAAGTTAATATCAATTACTTTGTCCATCTTCGTGAATCGATCGACATGAATTAAGTAACACTCTAGGATTGAATGAAGAAGCGCGCTGATGCACGTAGCACTTATGTTAGCAGAGGTAGAATGCGATAAATCAACACCGCTTGCCCCGTTAATATAATATTGCTCAGCACGAAACCGCCGATACTCGATGGTGCCAGTGTCTCTTGGCGGTCTGATCAAGGACAACCTAGATATCCTGCCGTGCTCTTGTTGTTCATATTCAAAAGCGCAATCCTCAAAATCCCACTTCTACAACGAGCTCAGACAATCCTTCTGCTGCCTTGCCTGATGGCACTTGCACTCCCAGACACTTTCGGCAACACGAATGACCTAACACCTGATGCGCCAGCTTTCCCAGCCACTGGATGGTCTGGATTATTCTGGTACTGTCTACCTGCGCGCGTGACACTCGTGGAGTCCCTAGGGATTGGTGGAGTATTCGACAGCGTCGTTACCAAGTCTAGAGGGCCATCTGCTATTTCCTATCCCAGCTTGTGAATCACATTGGATTCCCGCGGATACAGCATTACCACACGGTGCAAAGCAGACGCCGTTCCTCAGTTTTGAGAAACACCACTGTTGCACCAAGCAGCTCAACGGACAGCGACATTGATCATTGAGATCATTCCTGTTGCGTGGGAGCGTGTTCTCCTTCATGTGGAATCCTCCTTGTTTTGGTGTCATTCCAATTCGTTGTCCGCCTTCACACTATGTACGCAGCCAAGTTTGGCAGCCGGACCGTATCACCTTTTATTCAGTATGGTTTCTGTATGACAAGTCCCGACGTTGTCGTCCCTCTGCTCCTTTGGGTGCATAGGTTGACCCAGGAAGCGAAGTGACGCCTGCCTCTGTCCAAAGCATCCTTCCTCGCATATTAACCAATGCGAGCACTGTCCCTCCATCCAGGAGAATCAGCATTTCGGTCAGGGTAATTCACCATCTGAGCGAGCCAAATAGGGGGGGGGACTATTTCCATACCCCTTTCTCCTCAATGACGATGACGCTGGGATGATTCGTTCCCACCACTTCATTCCGTGGATTTCTGGCTCGTCAGACAGTGGGAGCGGAAAGGTAGGGGGAAATGGTTGAGATGAAAGAGGGCCTCATGCGACATTTCCGAACGTGGAAAGCCCTTCAAGCACGCATTTGGGATGAGTGCGTTGTGACCTAAGCCATTCCCCCTTTTTTATTCATATCAGTATTTGGCGACGTACTCGGTCATTCTAGCTGTTCTCCCCCGGGCTCATAATCCCACTCAACTCAACGCTGTTCAGTTTGTTTTATACATTAGGTTTTATCTCAAGACTGCTTCTGACTGGTCACCTGCAGCCAGCTGGATAGCCATCTACCCATCACGCGCAAAGCTGCCCAAGTAATGACTCTGTCAAGTTTCATCCGTAGGATTTCTAGAGATGACCATTACAGAGGCGTCATCTCTGCGCATTGAACCCCCTAGTTCTGGACCATCAGATTTGTACGGTAAGTCCATATTTCCACTCGACCTGGGACCAAGGTTGGCCGATGTCACTCGCCGACGTACCCGCCATCATTCACTCTCGGTAATCGTCCAGTCTTTCGGCTCTATCAGTGCAAGTTACCTCAATAGGCTCTTTCTTTCATCTATGAATTCCTCACGTCGCTCGCCCGGTTAGTGGATCGATCTGACTACCAACGCTACCGGCACGCGATGTCCATATGCATCTATTGATGTCTAGGATCCTTACTAATAGGACTTCTTGACTCTGGAGTGCGAATATGAATGGCGGAGCCTGACATTTTATCTAGGGGCTGAGCTTGGTAAGGGAATCAATTCATTTCCTCCGTATTCTTGTACTCGATATAGCGATCTGTCTCAAAGCGCAAGTGAATCGTCGAGAGAATCATGGACAGTGGAAGTTCTTCAGGATTAGGCGAAGAATGACGCAGAGCAATGCGTAGTGTCGCCATCTCTTTACCCGAACCGCCTTGCAAAAAAAATGCAGCTGAAAGAAGAAGGACGAGACGCCGGCTCCACCAGAAGTCTACGCAGGATGGAATTGCCATCATCCATTTTCACGAAACTCAAAGTGGGAACCAAGGCCACGGATGTCGACGGTATCACCCACTCCTTTAGAGTGTAATCACCTTCTACCGCTTATCCAGAAAATTATTTTCCTATCCCGAACAACAACGGGCTATATGGACGTTCTATCCAAAGAGCGTCGTCTCTGTCTGATGTAAATCGAAAGTATTGGCTGATAGTCTGAATGGACCTCACGAATCGAAGCCTCCAGTATGGAGTAATCATAGATGCGGGATGAGATGGTCAGCAGAAACGTTTTCACGATTCCAAGGTCAAAAACAAGGGTCCCAGACGATACTCCTATATCATTCACCCCAAAGAGCGATGCGAAGCGGACAGCAATGGGCTTGTGAAGTTTCGCAAGGGAGAGTTGGGAATTTGGCTGACATTGGGCGCCTATTCTTGTGCGGGTTTGCCGAAGAAGCATGAGGGCATCGGGTACGATAGGATGAAGGGAAGGAGGGTCGAAGCATGGAGGTTGGTTACGAGTGGATGGCGGAAGGCAGAAGAGTCCGGAGATAGTTTGACGCGTAGTGCAAAGCCACGCAGGTCCGTTTCCACCTAAACCAAAACACACTGCCCAGACACATGCGACCCAACGCACAGACGAATTCGAAATGCTGTCTTGAGAGATTAACGTTTTGGGAGTTTTTAAGGACCCGTTCCCAAGTTTCGTGGAAGAAAATGTTAGAAGTTAGGAATATCGACGTCCCATACTTTGGGCGCACGGACCTGCAGCCGCCAAAGATCTTCCATTATTCCTTTCTTGTCTTTCTTGTAGATCGACGTCGTTGTAGGCTTAAAAGCCACTGGACGCGACTTTTTCTTGCTCTCCTCAGTTCTACTTTCGTGAACTGAGGTGAGACCCACTCTTCATTACGCGACTACTCCTTTTACTGAGAACTCGTGTGTATTCTACTTAGCGCTAATCCTACGCTAGGTATACCAATATCATCTTAGTTCTACTCTCGTGAACTGAGCGCTAATCCTACGCTAGTTCTCTCACAGAAAAGGAGGAAGAAACGAATGAGCCTCTGTTTCCAACGTAGGGCACTTGACAAAAATTGTGATAGGGCGAAGGGAGGGTAAGAAAGAGAATAGAACAAGACCGTTACGGAAAACGGCATAGTGAGGATGGCAGTGGGAAGAGGCGCGAGGGCGGAGGAAGAGGGATAGATCACATCATCATTGGTTGAGCTCCTTGGACTGAAGCGAGATTTGTGTGCACCTCAGTAAGAACCAGCGTCGCATTAACGAGCCCCGGCTCAACCGCTGTGAGATCTTTCGACATTCAGTACACCGATAGAAATGAAAGAGATGTTCCTTCAACGCGCGCCCACTTGTCCCGAGACACATTTCGGCAATTTCTGTGACCGGTTAGATTTTAGGCTCGATTTCCAGGCGTTTTGAGTACAAGACCCATGCTTAAACAGGAGTGCCACATGAGAGATGCATGTGTAAGGGGCAGGTTCTCTGTGCACACTCACGCTTGGTGAATTAACAGGGATGTGTTTCAGCCAGAGTGAACACGATCGTATGGTTGTGTGTCGGCTGGAGTCAAGCCTAGATGTCGACGGGCACCGTAAGGATTGGACCTGGAAGATAGTAATTGACATGGGAATTAGGGGGACAGTGTTAAATAAGATAAATTTCGGGCCAGGTGATCATGTAGTCCTAGATGGCCAGTGAAAACGAATGCTACTTGCTGCACTGTGGTTTGAAAGACGCCAGAATTTGGCGAAAGAGCATGACCGCGGACTTGCGAGAGACTGAACCATAATTTCTAACGATAAGTTTCTTTATTGTCCAAGGCGTTAACAAACGCAAAGCCGGCGCCCGGCGACTTACCGGCATCCTATTAGTAAAGCTCATATGAAAGCACTCCAAGACCCTGATGAAAGGCTAGACTGGATCCCAGCCTCCATTGACATACGTCGCATACGCTTCCCCCACCGGCGCTTACCGCCCGCTCTCTGTACGGAGTGAACGCCCTGTTCATATCTAGTTCTTATTCCTACTGGATCAGAGGTCCCGGGCTGCATGATGTCGACCGAATAGTCAATGCACATATCATATTCATCCTCAATCTTCCATAATCAGACGGAGGCCTCGTGGCTCTAGTTTAGGGGCTCACACGTGTGCTGCGTGCCCAAAGCTCTGTCCTCCATCTACTTGTCTGTTATCGACCATGTCGCTGCAGCAAGAGGCTGAAACTCTGAGGCAAAAGACCGATGATCTCCTCGCAGCGGGGGGTAACCTGGCGGTGTTAACTCTTAGAGGCGTCAATGCCACGGCTGATTGGTGTCCACCCCTAAAGCGTGCGACTGGTGCTGCACTTTTCATCTTCGACGACGTTAAAGTTGGTAATGATTTATGCTTGTCCACGAATGAAAGCTCACGCTGGTTTGCGCCACGTAGAAGTTCAAGGAGAACGCAAAGGAATGGACTGATTTCGGTGAATACGTAGCGAGCGCCATGGCCAAGGTATCTTCAGCCATAAAGTCCGATGATGTGTCAGCGGAAGAGGCAAAGCCATGGGTGGAAAGTGCCACAAAGCTTGATGGGTAAGTCTGTATCCGTTTTGGTGGTCTTCGATATCGTACTCACATCAAGTCCTAGCGCGCTACAGAAGATTAAGTCCGAAATTGAAGGACGGGAAAAAGTAGAAAAACGATCGGCTATCAGAAAAACATTCTTCTACTGGAGAGACCCGGGAAGAATTGATGGCCTGAAGAAAGATCTTGACAAAGCATTGGCATCGTTTCAGGTAGCTTTCCTTACAGTATCGTTCCATAACATTCTAATTTTTGGCCGATGCAGCTTAGCACGAACTTGATAACTGGCTCCAAATTAGCGGCCATAGAACGCGGCCTACATGATGACAAGATTCTCGATAATCTCCGATACCTTCATCTTGCCCATGATGATTCCCCTCAGGTGTGCCTGAAAGACACTAGGGTTGATCTCATTGAGCGTATCATGACATGGTGCCGCAACACTGGGGATAGCGAGAACCGGCTAATGCTGTTGACTGCCGTGGCCGGCGCTGGCAAGACTTCGATTGCACTCACGATAGCAGAGCGATGTGCTAGCGAAGGGGATGTTACCCTGTTACTGCAGTTCTTCTTTAAAGCGGGCGAACGGTCGCGGCCTGATTTTCTGTTCAGCGGCATGGCTCGAGCTTTGGCAGACCATGACCCCGTTTACCGCACTTTCATTACCTCTGCTCTTCAAAACGACCCTAGTCTTGCAACAGCTTCATTCACGACGCAGTTCAAGAAATTGGTCGCCCCGTCTCTCCTCCACAAACCTCCACCTTCCAATCGTCCTATGGTGATCATCATTGATGCTTTAGATGAATGTGACAAAGAGGCGTTCGAGTCTCTTGCCGAAATTCTTGGGGAGGAAGTGCCCAGGCTACCATCTTCCATAAAATTCTTCATCACATCGAGACAATTTGATCTCGTGAATCGCTACCTTTCCCCCAATTACCCTATTGATCGTCTCACTATTGATCTCTCGGATGAAGCAAATGCGCAGGATTGTGCTAGATTCATACGCTTCCAGCTGCAAAAGCTAAAGATGTTACATCGGGATTTACAGCGCAATCTCCAGGATGAGGATAAAATGGTACAGGAGATCTCGGAACGAGCAAATGGGTTGTTTATCTGGATCAGTACCATCTTTCGCTACATGAAGACGACCAACCAGAATCCTATGAGGACACTAAAAAGTCTGCTCGACACTGGTGCCAAACGATGAGAGGTCCCTGCTGAGAAGATGATGGAAGACTTGTATACAAGCATTTTGAAGAAGTGTGCTTGGGAGGATGAAGATTTCGCACACGATTACCCAATCGTGATGGGAGCAATCTTCGTTGCTCAGCAGCCTCTGTCCATCACAGCCTGGGACTCAATTCTGTTGCCTTTCCTCAAGTCTTCTGTTCGATATGCGTTGGCCGAACTCGCCCCTCTGCTCTCAGGAGTTGAGGATTCCCTGATTCCGGTTCGCATCTTACACCAATCTTTCCGCGATTTTATTGTCGATCGGATTGATCCCCAATCAGTCAGCTCTCGTTGCGCTCCCATAGCTGTTGGGGCAGATAATGCCAGGGTTGCCCTGCGATGCACTGAGATTTTGAATGAGGGTCTCTGCTCTGTAGAGGGCTTAGGCCTGATTGAAAACTTGTACGAAAAAGATGAAATGCCGCATATTCCTCAAAAGGAGCTATCTGAGCACTTTCGTTATGCATGTCGACACATTGTCCATCACCTCAGTGGAGTCGAGGAACCCTCTGAGGAGCTTGCTGGGCTGGTTAGTATGTTTCTGGGTCAGCAAGCAACTCGGTGGGTGGAAGTCTGTGTGAGAATGGAAAGCTACGTCAGGATCTCGTTACTCCCTGAGTGGGCTAAGGTATGGGTTATCGACAAATTATGTTGATGAAACTAGCTCATGATCTTATTCAGTTGGCTGTTGTCCACAAGTCGGAAGACGCTGTCAGCACACTGGCTAATGTGCTTGCCCGGCTTCACCTCAATTTGGGATTTTTTTCCAGATTCCAGGAGGCATATGAGGCAGCAAATGATTCTGTTGTACTCTGCCGTTACCTTTTTTCTGTGGACTCAAGTTCCTACACCCTGGATTTGGCCACATCACTCAACAATCTATATAATGCTCTTTCGGATCTTGGACGACACTCGGAGGCGCTCCCATTCATTGAAGAAAGCGTCATACTCTACCGCCAGCTAGTTGCCATTAACCCAGGATCATACACCCTGGATTTGGCCAGGTCACTCAACAATCTATATAATGCTCTTTCGGATCTTGGACGACACTCGGAGGCGCTCCCATTCATTGAAGAAAGCATCATACTCTACCGCCATTTAGTTGCCATTAACCCAGGATCATACACCCCGGATTTGGCCATGTCACTCAACAATCTACATAATGCTCTTTCCTATCTCGGACGGCACTCAGAGGCACTCCCATTCATTGAAGAAAGCGTCAACCTCCGTCGCCAGCTAGTTGCCATTAACCCAGGATCATACACCCCGGATTTGGCCAGGTCACTCAACAATCTGTACAATGCTCATTCCTATCTCGGACGGCACTCGGAGGCACTCGGATTCATCAAAGAAAGCATCAAACTCCGTCGCCAGCTAGTTGCCGTTAACCCAGGATCATACACCCCGGATTTGGCCAACTCACTCAACAATCTATATAATGCTCTTTCCGATCTCGGACGGCACTCGGAGGCACTCCCATTCATCGAAGAAAGCGTCAAACTCCGTCGCCAGCTAGTTGCTGTTTACCCAGGATCATACACCCCGGATTTGGCCATGTCACTCAACAATCTACATAATGCTCTTTCCTATCTTGGACGGCACTCGGAGGCACTCCCATTCATTGAAGAAAGCGTCAAACTCTATCGCCAGTTAGTTGCCATTAACCCAGGATCATACACCCCGGATTTGGCCATGTCACTCAACAATCTACATAATGCTCTTTCCTATCTTGGACGGCACTCGGAGGCACTCCCATTCATTGAAGAAAGCGTCAAACTCCGTCGCCAGCTAGTTGCTGTTTACCCAGGATCATACACCCCGGATTTGGCCATGTCACTCAACAATCTACATAATGCTCTTTCCTATCTTGGACGGCACTCGGAGGCACTCCCATTCATTGAAGAAAGCGTCAAACTCTATCGCCAGTTAGTTGCCATTAACCCAGGATCATACACCCCGGATTTGGCCATGTCACTCAACAATCTACATAATGCTCTTTCCTATCTCGGACGGCACTCAGAGGCACTCCCATTCATTGAAGAAAGCGTCAACCTCCGTCGCCAGCTAGTTGCCATTAACCCAGGATCATACACCCCGGATTTGGCCAGGTCACTCAACAATCTTTACAATGCTCATTCCTATCTCGGACGGCACTCGGAGGCACTCGGATTCATCAAAGAAAGCATCAAACTCCGTCGCCAGCTAGTTGCCGTTAACCCGGGCTCATACACCCCGGATTTGGCCAGCTCACTCAACAATCTATATAATGCTCTTTCCGATCTCGGATGGCACTCGGAGGCACTCCCATTCATCGAAGAAAGCGTCAAACTCTATCGCCAGCTAGTTGTTGTTAACCCAGGAGCATACACCCCAGATTTGGCCAACTCACTCAACAATCTACGTAATGCTCATTCCTATCTCGGACGGCACTCGGAGGCACTCCCATTCATCGAAGAAAGCGTCAAACTCCGTCGCCAGCTAGTTGCCGTTAACCCAGGATCACACACCCCGGATTTGGCCAGCTCACTCAACAATCTATGTAATGCTCTTTCCGATCTCGGACGGCACTCAGAGGCACTCCCATTCATTGAAGAAAGCGTCAAACTCTATCGCCAGCTAGTTGCCATTAACCCAGGATCATACACCCCGGATTTGGCCAGGTCACTCAACAATCTTTATAATGCTCTTTCCTATCTCGGACGGCACTCGGAGGCACTCCCATTCATTGAAGAAAGCGTCAACCTCCGTCGCCAGCTAGTTGCCGTTAACCCAGGATCATACGCCCCGGGTTTGGCCATGTCACTCAACGATCTACGTAATGCTCTTTCCAATTTGGGACAGCACTCGGAGGCGCTCCCATTCATCAAAGAATGTGTCAAAATGCAGCACCAGCTAGGCCTGCCTTCGATCCCCGAGCTGTCTGACCTTAAAACGGAGTTCCTACCACCACCACCCACTGACAGCTCGATGGATTTATTCCTAGACTCACATAACCTTGATGGACAGATCTCTTTCGATTGGAGTGTTAATGAGGTGGAATCAACAGGGGAAGGCATGTACCAGGGCGTGAGTGTATCCTTTCTCGGCCCTGGATGTGAACTCACTAGCAGGATTTTTCGCTGATCCAATAATAGGGCAGAGTCCGGATTGAGACGTTGCATGAAATCGACCTCTTGGACCGGGCCATGCTGGACAGCTTTGTGAAGGCTAGTGTACATGGATGTGTTCTGATCTGTGTTAGCTACTTATGGCGGATGAATTATAGCATGTGCGACACCAGTTGGCGATCTTGCGTGAGCTATCACACCCAAATGTTGTCAGATTTCGAGGGTGGATATCTGACCTAGTGGGTGGGTCTCTGCTTCGCGCCAGCATAGCTTTCACTGGCTGCTCTGGCGGGAACATACTTCCGTACCTCCACGTGCAGGGCAATGCAAATCGGCACAATCTGGTACGTTTTGTATGAAAAGTTTGGAAAAGAACGCGACACAGAATCCTCCTGCAGGTTTTGGATATTTCTAGGGGTCTCGAGTTTATTCATTCGAGAAAGATTGTTCATGGAAACCTGAATCCAGTTTGTTCATGTTTTCTGCCGTGATCGTTCGACAATCAGCTGAAAATTGATAGAGCAAGATTTACGTCAACGAGAGCAATGGAGATCCTTTTGCCCAGATTAGCGGATTCGAGTATTCGTATATTCTCACTAATGCTCAAACCAATTCGGGAATGGAAGGAATGCGCCCCATACGGTACTCAGCCCCGGAGGTGTTACGTCCAGACGCGGTCCTATGGGACCAGAAAAGCGATATCTGGTCGTTCGGATGTACATCATTAGAGGTGTCTGTCATTTACATTCCAGCGTCTGCATCTCATCATTTTCCAGATACTTCGTGGAGAGCGTCCTTACAGCACTATTCTCAATGACTGGTATATCCCCTTATTGGCTCCAGAGCACGGTTCCCCTTATGCATGGAGGGACCCAGGCAAGTTTGAGTGGGTGTTGCATGACTGTCTTAAGCGTGATCCCGATGGGTGGGACTCTGCCGAACGGATAATGCTCAAGCTCCAGTATGTCTTGTTGAACCCAACTCTGCGGAAGCTTAGATTTTACTAGGGCGGCTGAAGACGCTAAATCCCCCTATTCTGACTTACGACATGAACTATTACAGCAGGATGAGCGCGATCTCACAGAGAAAATCAAGTTTGAGGATACGCTTGATTTTCAAACAGATTCTGGTGCCATATATAAAGGCAGCTATGATGGGGTACGTCCATTATCGTCATGCACTGGGTTCCGAGCTCAATACCTTTGTTCTCGTCGAGTAGAAATATGTTGGTATTAAAGAGATCAGAGTCTCGGATGCTGATTCGATCAAGGCAAGTCACTGCATCATCCCAGGTAGCGAGCATCAACATTCTGCGTTTCCAGAGTCTGAAACGACAAATTCGACTCTGGAGCGGCTTATTACATCCCAATTTGGTGAGCTTCCATGGATGGGCGATGATTAACAAGGAGGATACATGGAGGGTGAATTTTATCTCGACTTGGTGTGGTGGGGGCAATATCAGGACATACTTGCGAAACTACCCCCACGCAAATAAACATGATCTGGTTAGCTGAGACTTTGTTCCCACATCTCCATCACTCAGTGCTTTACCAAGGTACTCGACATTGCACTGGGACTCAGTTATCTTCACTCGGAAGAGATTGTCCATGGGGACATCAAACCGGTATGCGGTCGTTGGCTGGATATCATTACATGTCGATTTCCCAAACCTTATTAGGAAAACATATGGATCGGGAATCGAGGTCGAGCCTATCTCAGTGGCTTTGAGTTTTCGTACCATGTCAACAGTGGTGGCATTCCCTTGCAGATACTGCGCAACAATCCAACCTTCGTTTTCGGTCTCCCGAGCTACTGGTTAACAAGCAGCAAATTCCCAACCAGAAGAGCGACATCTGGGCTTTTGGGTGTGTTTCTGCTGAGGTACATTCCTTTTCATGCCTTTGCTTAGCTTGCTGATGTTCCGCATAGATTCTTTTCAGCAGGGAACCGTATTCGGCGATTGGCGACCAGGAGCTCATGTCCACTGTGGCACGCTTTCAACCGCCTTATGAACGGAGCCATCCTGACTCGCTTGTGGGTGTCATAGGCAAGTGCTTTGCCTTCACTCCGGAGGAAAGGACTAGCATCAGTGAGGTCGTGGAGGCATTCGAGTTTGTACTGGTGCAAGAGCCCTCCTGATATTTAGGTTTCGATGCACAGTCCTGATGCACCATTCACTGCTCTACAATTTCAGGCACGATGTTCATAGCAGAATGGGGTCACCAAAATCATAGTTATAGATCCCTCCAGCAAGAGTGTAGTTAGGCGGTGCTGAATGCAGTTGCAGCAGCATCAAGTGAAGATGGTGCAGGACCTTAACCGAGCAGCGGTATATGGCACATACTGAACTGATGATCCCCTCCTGTACTCAGTGTACCCAAATGGGATAGCCACTCTGCTACGTGATAATGAGGCTGCGGGGTAATGAAACACATCACGAAAATCGGACAGGCAACTAGAGCAAGGTCCCCTGGTCCAGAGCACTCCGGAGGCTCCAGAGCACCTGGGAGCATCTGGACCATGTGGGAGCGCCAGTCCGATTTTCGTGATGCAGATCCACCACCGACCTCGGCAATGCATCTCAACACCTTGGTTTCCATTATTCCTGGGCATTCTATATTTCCCCAATTCCCTTCAGGTCCTTAATTACATGTTTCCTTCTCCCTACTGAGTGCTACATAACAGAAATGATGGGGAGGGTACGTAGTGCATGAGCCCACAATGGAATAAGCCACCGATAAATATTCCTGACACATGAAATGAGTTTTTTCGCACTTGTCAGGGGACATAGCGTAAGCGGTTCTCTGTTACCTATCGATATCATGTAAGACTATATCACCGCATGTAGCTGCATCGGCCCTCATATATCGTAAATCTGTCAGGGCCCGGCCTCGGACTCGGAGGCTCCCTGACCTCAACCCCCATCTGGCCTGTCCTCACACTATGCGGGGCATGAGATGTATAGTAAAAGGAAAGATAGTATACACTTGCCTATGTGGGGCATGAGATGAGAAGAAGGGTAAAGGTCTCATCTCCCCACATGGTTGCTATATAAAGGAATGGGTCACATGCCCACAACTATACAGCTCCTAGATTTGTGTAGTGTGACCCAGAGGGAACATCCAGGTGGCAGTGCCCAGTAAGCGTGGGAACGTTCTGGGCGAGTTGCTCGCCCAGAACTGTGGCTGTGACCCGTGGGAACATTCTGGGTGAGCTGCTCGCTCAGAAAGTTCCCACGCTATCCCGTGCGCGCATGTACACAACACACAAAGGCAACAACAAGGCAACAGTCAAAGAATAAAAGGGGGTAAAGTAGGTGGGGAGTCCGGGGCACCCTAAGGCAGGGTGCTGAACCCTGACAAAATCCCTCACCTTCTCCTGATCCGACTCTGCCCCTTTGATCCGAGTGTTCCTCCATTCTATTCACTTCATTTTCTATCGGATCACTGTTTAGTTCCTTTGATCCTATCTCTCCCGATTGATTGATGTCACTCGTGTATATAGCTCTATGTGCCACTGAGGGTTGGAACCTCAGCTTTGTCTACGACTGGGTTTTCAGGCGATATTCAACTCGGACTGATGAGCGATCCCTGACAGATAGACAAAGCTGCCCAACGTCGACCACACCATCCTAGCCCTCGACACCACTCTACCTACTAGATGATCACCCTCCCTACCATGTCTACCTCACAACTCTCTAAGGAGCAGATCAATGGCATAGTCGCTCAGCTTATGGATGACCCTGACATCATCCACGCCCTAGCCACCTGCATGAGCCGCACGGAGCAACCTCCTCCACCCCTATCTCACGCTGCCCCTAAAAAGGCTAAGGCGCATCCTACTCAGGCGCAAGGAGCTAAGCGCCCTGCCCACGCTAACTTTTGTACCACCCCCCCTACACCTCCTTCCCATGTCACCATGACCATCGGCATACCGGAGGCCATTGCTGGCCATGTCATTGGAAGGGCGGGTACTGGATTGAAGCAGATCCAAGACTTCTCCCACATGAAGATCACAGTCTTGCCACACCATGGTCCTGGTGAGTCACGTGCTGTCACTATTCATGGAGATCAGAAAATTGTTGGTGATGATGCTCTGATCACCCTCGGCCGTCATATTGCCAAGAAACGCATTCGACAACCCTGCTGTCAACACAGGCCCCAGGCCGAGCCCACTACCCCTATCCCTCCTTCCGCTGCTCCCCCTCCAATGCCACAACCACCGCTGTTGCAGGCCACTGCTGGTTCCTCTCGGAGCAGAGGGAGCTCTACCCCTTTCCACTGCCCTACCCCATCTATGGCACCTCCACCCTCTGCCGCCGTACCACCACCCACTCCACGCCCAGCTACGTTGCAGCCTGGGCCTTCCTCATCTAGTGGTCTGACCCTGATGGAGCTTGACCGGACCCGCATCCCGTGCCAGACTGCCCAGTGGGGCGGTGGCCCACCCAGACCTATGTGAAAGCCTAGCAGATTATCAGGGCAATAATCCTAAAAAGGGGGGTAATGTCAGGGGACATAGTGTAAGCAGTTCTCTGTTACCCTATCGATATTGCATAAGACTATATCACCACATGTAGCTGCATCGGCCCTCATATATCATAAATCCCTCACCTTCTCCTGATCCGACTCTGCCCCTTTGATCTGAGTGTTCCTCCATTCTATTCACTTCGTTTTCTATCGGATCACTGTTTAGTTCCTTTGATCCTATCTCTCCCGATTGATTGATGTCACTCATGTATATAGCTCTATGTGCCGCTGAGTGTTGGAACCTCAGCTTTGTCTACAACTAGGTTTTCGGGCCATATTCGACTCGGACTGACGAGTGATCCCTGACAGCACTTCACATGATGTACACTTCACATAGTTGACAAGGGTCACATGAGGTCTATACATTTCATTTTCCCACACTGCATGCACACTTCACACTTCACACACTTTGCACATGTTGCACACTTAGCATGCTTGCCAGACTCTGTGGGCCAAAACCAGGCAGCATCGGCAATGGAATACCACTGAATTGTTTTGATCACAAGTTGTGTACAGAAATAGACCTTAAACCCGATCATCTGCATGGGGTGGCAGTACTCCTCAGCAATTGCTGAATGTGAGATGAGGCTATGAAGTTGATACCAGGTGGTGTGTAAATTTTAATGCTTTATTTATTACTTCAATCACTACATGGAGTTTGTCATATCCCAGAATCCCGACCCCACGAACTCCCACCACACCACACCTTCCTAACAACTTCACCATCCCCTACACCATGCCTCCCCACTCCCCAAGTCACCTTCCCTCCTGACTGTCTCAGTGTCAGGGACTCGTCTGGGGTCGAGGGGGTCCGGGTATAGCGTCCGGGACCGAGAGCCTGGCGGGGGGCGGATCGGGCGTGCGTACTGACAGGCCCGATGTGGGACAGTGGTCCCTGGCCACTTAGACTGAAGTGGAAAGTTGTTATTATTATTAAAGGAGAAATATTGTACTACTTACCTGAAGTGGAAAGTTGAGAAGAAGGCTACTTCTTCGGTTCCCACTTCAGGTTCGTTTATATACATGCGGCTTGGATCACATGACGGATGCCACGTCACCCTCGCACACAGCCGTAACCACCCGGGTGTCTCCATGGGAGATCCCGAGGGTATCCGGTGCAGGCGCGCGTGCTGGGCACAGCGGGAAGTCGCCCGAGGTGCCCAGGCCGGGTACAGCAGATGGGTCAGTTGTACATTGATACAGAGAAAGTTGTCCATGTAGAATAAAGAGAGAATAAAGGAGAAGTAAGATAAGGAGAAACTGAGGAGGGGAGGATGAGGGGGAAGAAGGGAAAGGGGGAGGGGGTAAGGAAGGGTGGACTGGCGGGGTACCGGGTCAGGTTGGGCCGGGTGGAGCCGGGTCAGGCGGGTGTGCCCTGACACTCAGCTCCGGTCTGGTTGTGGCACACCGAACCTTGGCCACTCCCATCCCGGAAGCTCGGTCCCGAGTCGGAACATTCGGAGACTCCAGATTTGCTCCAATATCCCGATGGACCTCTGACATCCCATGACACCCTTAAACCATTTCTCCACCCATTTCATTTATTGGAGTCACCCAACATCCTTTGGATATGCAACTCTGCTTTCGGAGCTACCTGCATCCTTCGGTGACCTCACTCACGTCATCACTTATTAGTCACCTTCCATTCTTAGCAAGACTATCTTCATCTTACCATTCAGTTGGCTAACCCCCCTTACCCATTTCTCGTTCCCATTCATTTTCCAGCCTCTTACTCTGCCCTCCTCGACCCGACACCTCGGTTCCCCGTTAAAGATATCGTTTGGAACCTTTCGGTACCCCTCGGTATCATTCAGCACCTTTCGGTGTTTTCCTATTATCATTTGGACTTTGACTAAGTCCTTTCCATTCCCCCTTATAAATACCCGTAGATTAGAACCTGTAGTTCCTCAGTTCTAATCTCGACTAAAATGCTACCCAAAGTCCCTCTGAGTGAATCCCATTCCTGTTCTACAAGATACCTCAGACATAAGAAATACAAGGACTAACTGAGACGTAACGGAGGCACAGTGCTCCCTCCGAGTCGCTGAGGCCGCATCCTTCTTAGAGCCTCTTGTACCATCCAGCAGAACTGGGCTTCCTGGAGAAGCTTCAGTTCACTACTGGAGCTCTCGGATCCCCCTCTAGTTGAGCCCCACCTGCATTCGGACTCACGCATTTACCCCTACAATCCGGGTTTTTGACAGAGTTGTAGCATAAGTGGTGCATACAAGTGGGTTGTGTTGGAGAACCATGTGCTATGGAAGCACTAGGATTTGGACTTCTCTGGATCACCAGGGTCTTGAATTCAGCATTTGTCAAAGAGTACTGTCAGAGACCAGGTTGAGACGAGGGAAAGTCTCCATGGCGGAGGGCTTCGGCCTCAGTGATTTATGCCAGGAGCGCTGTGCCAAGCAACATGTCCGTGCCCTAACTTACTAACTGGCAACCAGAACTGAAGGGGGGTAAACTCTAGTCCATTTTATCATTTTATTACTGAAGTGTAACCTATGTACAAGTTGGATATATATATAGTTACAGCGAAGACGGGTCCGCAAATGGTGGAGCCGAGCCGAGTGGAGCTAACGGGGTTAAACATTAGCCGACTGAATATTACCGGTGAGTCAGGTTACAGGGTTAACGGAAAGGCAGGCGATAACCCAGAAATGGAAAGGAGGGATAGGCCTGAAGGTGGGCTCTGCAGGGCAGGTGAGTGTATTGCCCAGCGGAGGTGGGAGTGCGCTAGCGGACGTCGGAGCTGTCCGGAAGTCTTCGGGGCTCCGTACTTAGGGAGGCATAGGTAATAAATTGAAAGGAGGGGGTGGTGACCATCAAGGGGTACTGAGGGGATTGTGGACTACGGGAGCTCCAAGGTTAGTGAAGAAGGAGCGGAGGTAGACCGGAGGGATCGGAGGTACCGGAAGTCGTTGGCTGGGGATGGATATGACAAGTACTGCCACTCCAAAATTCTGCAGATGATCGGGTTTAAGGTCTATTTCCATAAACAACCTGTGATCAAAACAATTCAGTGGTATTTATGTTGCTGATGCTGCCTGGTTTTGGTGCATCCATGGATCTTGTTAGAGATGAGGCACGGATTCAGACGACTCCGGAGTGGAATCAGAGACTTAGCGTGGAAGGACCTTGGCCTCAGCGACTCAAGTGGAGCACTGTGCCATTGCTGTTTGTCCATTTGGTCCTTAATTTCACAGTAGGTGAGCAGGAAGTCTCTAGGGGGCATTTCAGGTCAATTTCGGACTGAACCCAAAACGAGTATGTACAAGCACCGATATATATAATGGAGGGGGCAAAAGCACAAGGGAACAAAGGGGATCTGAATCGGAACAAAGACGTCCGAATGGGAACAAAGGGTAGACAGAAGCGGAGCGGTACCGAAGGTCATAAGGCAGGACCTGTGATACTTCCGAAAGGAGGTAGGGAGGGCGAGGCCCAGAGGGGCAGGAGGATGATGGGAAGTGGTGATGATGACTAACTGGCTAGAATGGGAAGAAGCAGCAGTCCAAATAGGGATGAGGGGAAAACGCGAGAAATACATTACAAACAGCAAAAGTGCTGAAGGTGATCCACGAAGCTCGGAGGTTGCAGAGCTTATGGAGGCGGGGTTGAAAGTCTGAGGAATATTGGCAATGGTGTTTATGTAGTATGAGGTCACCAATGCAATGGACTAAGACCGAGGTAGGGACTATGACGGAGGCTCGGAGCAAAGGTACGAGCAGTGCCTGAGTATGAAGTACAGGACAGCGGTGGAAGGTCGTAACTTGGCAGGAGGTCAGCGGAAGAGTACCAGAGGGGAGAGAGAGGAGAAAGGGAAGAGGGAAGGAGTGGCAGAAAGGAGAGTTGTCAGGTCCGAAGGTGAGTATCGGAGCAGATGGGAGAAGCGTA
This sequence comes from Cantharellus anzutake, assembly GCF_015039405.1. Taxonomy (NCBI): domain Eukaryota; kingdom Fungi; phylum Basidiomycota; class Agaricomycetes; order Cantharellales; family Hydnaceae; genus Cantharellus; species Cantharellus anzutake. Next base: position 1,909,251 of record NW_024066951.1, read on the forward strand.
GGAGGATGATGGAAGGGTGGAGGTGTTGTGAGGGAGGAGCGGAGGAGTAGGAGGAGGAGTAGTAGGAGGGTGGTGAGAGGGGCGGTGTTCGGTCCGAGGTGAGTATCAGAGCAGATGGAGATAGGGGAGGAGAGGGAAGGAGGATTAGTAGTGGCATGGGAGGTAAAAGGAGGTGTGTTGCCAGGACCGAAGGTGAGTATCGGAACGGACAGCGGTAGGTTAGGACTCCGGAGGTGGGGAAGGAGGAGGTCCGGAAGTCGGGTCGGGGTTGGGTATGCATGGATATGACAGAGATACAACACCAGGAGCACATCTAACACTCCCACAAACACAGCCGGCCCCTCCACTGGCTGTAGGGTGGAAGATGATGCCACCTCAAGTGATGGTGGTGATCTGAGCCTGCAAGGGCCCATCGATGCATCTCAGACACATCAAACCTATATGAGGGACGTTGACCAAGTCACAATGTCTGAAGCCCTCACAGCTGAGACTCTTATGGCATATGTCCCAATGCACGTGTCGCATCCTCCATCCCCAACCCACTCCCTCACATCTGAAAAGGCATGAGTACTAAGAAATTGCATTGACCAAGTCGACGACAACATCACCGACTTGAGGGGCAATGTCCATAACATGAATACCCAGATCTCTGGGAATAGCGATAACATTGCTTGTTTAGATCATAACATCATTAAGGTGGAAGAAAGACTAAACGAGAAACTAAACGAAATTCTCCTCACACTCTCTCGATGCAATGAGCCAAAGCCACCCACAGCAACGGTGGAAAACCCACCTGCAAACCCATCAACCGATGGGGATCCCATCGTCGTCTCTGAGCAGATGAAAAAACACGCTGTTGAGGTGCAGGCGCCCCAAGAGGTCCCTGTAGTCCTGTCAGGGGATGGACCCCGGGTCCCCATGACCCCTCTCTACAGTCCACAGTCTGGCCTGTAAACACAGCCCATCTCAGGGCATAGCTACTGTGGGTAAGAAAGTGTATAGATAAATAGGAAGTAGGCTACACTTGCCTACTGTGGGTAAGAAAGTGAGAAGAAGGTTAACTTCTCACTTTCCCACAGTGGCCCCAATATGGCGAAAACTTCCGGGGATACCCGGAAGTCACATGAAGGTAGGATCCGGGGACCGGAGCATGCGGCGCACAGATCATGAGGCATGGGAAGCGCGCGCAGGAAGTGGAGTGGGTCCGGGCTAAGTCAGGGTATGTACCCTGACAGTCAGGCATGGGCATGACATCAAGAATAGAATTTGCGTTGCAATTTCTCGCATTGATTACAGTTTGCAAAGAACCGTCCTTCTTTGCAAGGCAAAGAAGTGGAGCAACTGTCATGACTGCCTTGTGTTCCCACCACTTGGCTCGCTCATAACGAGTGATTTTCCCTCGAAGCTGTGGTTCGAGAGCTTGAGGGCATGTAGCCCTCCTTTCTATATATTTTTTATTCAGATCAATCAAGTTGATCTAGTGGTTAACCTCCCTGAATTGAGGTAGGACCTCAGGAGCTGGTGCCATCACATCCTTGAAACGTTCACGCCACCAATTCCTGAGTGGCACGAATTCAGGGTCTGTCATTGGCAGCCCTTCTAAACGGGAACAGTCAGGAAGCCTGAGGTCTCTCGACCTCAGGTTTGGCCAGTGATTGGGCCACTGGGGGGTGTCTGCATCTTTTTGAGCAGACATGGCAAGGATGCGTGGCGAAGGGTTACAGCCTTCGCTGTAGTGCATCATGCCATCTGTTTTGATGGCAGTTCGGATCTCGGTGCATGGGGAAGTTTGGGGAAACTGCATGCAGCAGCCCCCATGGAAGTTTTACCCCATTCCGTTAGGACATCAAACATTTTTGGTCGCCTGTCTTTATGTGGACGGTGTGGGTTTCGAAATTGAGGGACACTCCATTGGCATTCAGCCAAGGAGCTCCGAGAATGGCATCATAGTGGTCAATGTTAATGACGTCAAAGTAGTGAGTAGTCGTAACCCCATGAATGGTTACTGTCATATCCATTCGGCCATCGACTTCCGGGCTCTCCGACCCCTCCGTTCTAACTCCGCTCCCCCTCACCAACCTCGGAGCCCCCGTATTCCGCAAACCTCTCGGTACCCCTCGATGGTCACCACCCCCTCATTTCAATTTATTACCTACGCCTCCCTAAGTACGGAGCCCCGAAGACTTCCGGACAGCTCCGACGTCCGCTAGCGCACTCCCGCCTCCGCTGGGCAATACACTCGCCTGCCCTGCAGAGTCCACCTTCGGGCCTATCCCTCCTTTCCGTTTCTGGGTTAACGCCTGCCTTTCCGCTAACCCCGCGAACCGACTCGTCGGTAATATTCAGTCGGCTAATGTCTTAACCCCGTTAGCTCCGCTCCGTCCGGCTCCGCTGTAACCATATATATACACTACTTGTACATAGGTTACGCCCCAGCAGATAAATCAACTAGAGTTACCCCCACTAGGTTCTAAGTGCCAGTCAGTAAGTTAGGGCACGGACGTGTCACTAGGCACAGCGCTCCTGGCAGAAGTCGCTGAGGCCAAAGCCCTCCATTACGGAGACATTCCTTCGTCTTAAATCTGGTCTCTGACAGTTACGGGTGTATTCGTGCCATACATTATGCACAAATGACTGTTTTTGGTCCCCATATGGAAAACCAAGGGGTTTGGCAACTTGAGCAGTGGAATGTGCACTGCTTGGACAAAATCCGGAGATAGGGTGTCTGTTTCAGTGCCACTATCAAATAGGACAAAAGCCTTTACCCCCGTGATGTTAACCTCGCCAGTGAGCGTCCACCTTAAGTCAGTGCTGCAGTTTTCAGGGTATTTACCTGCCTCTCGCAAGATTCTAAACTTTGCGTCGAATATTGGCAGGATTTTCTTCAGAAGCTTGTTAGGCACTGAAGAACTCATCACACTTTGTGTTGATGGTTTGGTGGATGAAGATTTAGGGACCGGTATTACTGTCATATCCATACAATCCCGACCTCCACTCCGGGCTCCTGGAACTCCGAACTCCGACTTCCGGAGCCCTACTTCCCTTCCATCACTTTCTCCTTGCCGACTCCCAAGAGGTTATCCCACCTCCGGCTCGGACACCACCTTCGGTCCGACTCCGGAACATTCCGGGTCCGACCCCAACCTCGACACCTTCCAGACGAGTATGCAAAACCTATGCTCCCAACTCCGGACCTCCGCTCCGGTATCCCGTTCACGTCTCGTCTCCAGAACCTCCGGTCTTAGCTCCGACCTCGGACTTTGACCCCACCTCCGCTTATACCCATTGTATTGGTTAGCTCATTCCATTTAATTATGTTTGCCAATATTCCGGAGTTTAACCTCCGAGTTCGGACTTTCCGGACTTACTCCGGACCTTGCAACTATTGCATTGTCCATTTCAATTCCGCTATTCTCCCTCATTCCTATTTGGGCTGCTGCTTCCTTTCTATTCAGTCAGCTAGCCATTCCCGACTCCCATCCTCCTTCCTTCCTTCTTGGGCCTTGGCCCTTCATTCCTCCTTTGGGAAACACCATTGAGTCAAACACTTGACCCTCGGTGTTGTTCCCCTTTCCATCTCCCTTTGTCTCCTTTTGTCCTACCCTTGTTCCTTTTGATTCCGGACCCCTCCTTATATACAATGTACCTAGTAACTTGTAACCTCAGTCCGAAATCGACTGGAATTCCCCCCCAAGAGACTTTCCCTCTGCTAGATCCGAAATTAGGGACCCCCAGGACAACCAGCAATGGCACAGCGCTCCGCCTGAGTCGCTGAGGCTGAGGTCCTTCCATGCTAAGTCTCCGATTCCATTCCGGAGTCGTCCGAATCCCCGCATTCTAACAATTACACCGTCCCTTTTGTAAGATTTTACTGCATCATCAACAAGCTCAGCTGCTATCTGCTCATCAGACAGCAGTTTGTCCACTTGCCGAGCAGATGCTAATTTAATGGAGAAATTTTCGTCCATGGGGTCCACAAATGTCATAGCACCGATGAACATGTCGGCGTCCACCTCCATGTACTCCACCTCCACCTCAGCGAGGAGGTTGGGGTCGTATGGGTTGTCCACAAGTTTATCGTCAAACACTTCATCATCGGCCATATAATCCTGCACCTCTGCAGGATCTTCAACACCTTGAAACTAGTTACCTAGCATGTTATGCTTGGGTACATGAAAGTGTGTAAGTCATTAAGACAAAACGCTCAGAATCCAGTCTGACTAATACACAAGCAGGGGGAAACGATACAAATATTGGGCAATGTCATCGTAGTGATTGATCATTCCATTGCATTTGAACTGCATGGTGAGGCATTATGAGCACCACTCCAAGGTGGGCCATTTTGGGGCAATGATAGCAATAGTTTCTGTAGCATCGTCAAGTGTCTGTCATTGCATTTCCGTATATTGAAGGTCCACTTCCTCATCACTTCCTCTTCCATGTCTTTTGAAACATTGACAGGCCAGTATGACGAGGCTCTATGTTTCTGGATGACTGGTTTGAACCCATAGAAGTCGCTGTGAATGATGCATGGTTGGTTTGATAGGTTATCCAGATGATTATGTTGGTGGAATCATCTTTCACTAAACATGGCCCTTGCAGCATCAATACATGCTGGGCTATTGACCACAATCACCTTTACATTCAGAGTGATGGTGATGCAAGCCTTCCATTCTGAATGTGAAATAGAGAAGCAATGGCATGTTCAAGTGACTGTGATGTAATTTCTGTCACACAATGTGTCACAGCACAACCGCAATGTTGTGGGGCACCCAAATATATAAAGTCAACAAGAATATATGGTGCTTAAGAATTACAAGACGAAGCAGTCAGGAGAATCATTAATTGATAAAGACAGTCACCTGAAGGAAAAATTCCTATTTTTCGTTCTTTTTTTCAACTTTACATTCACTTTTAATATAATTACGTTGGGTACCCATTCTGTGCTGCTAAGCCCACCTAACAGGGCATTTCCAGTAGGGGCCCCTGCCATTACGTACCATGATACAGGCTGCCCCCAAGGGTCAAGCTCACCGGGGTTTGTAGGGGCCCCAATGGATGGCTTGTGTCATGGTGCATATGATGGGGGCCCCCATTGAAAATGCCCTATTGGGTAGGCCTAGCAGTGCATAATGGGTACCCTAAGGGCCTTGCTGGTTGAGCGAGGAGCTCTAAGTGCCATCAAGGGCATGTGCCATTTGACATGCTGTTGAACGCTTTACATCTTCACCAATACTGCATTGTTCAGTGGGAGACTCAGTGGGAAAATGATTCTGTAGTTTTCTATTATGTGGGCATCCTGTTAGACACTGGTCCAGGGTCGGCACCGAAGGTCGCCGATGCAGGCCGCTATTGGCCGCGATGGCCGTGATGCCTTAGACAAGGCCCGAGGGTAGGGCATTTGGCCTCAGCAACTCTAAAGGGAGTGCTGTGCCCCCTAGCTGTCTCTTGGCCCTCATTTCGGACTCACTGGGGTTGCCTTGTTGGGGTCAGGACTTAGGGGTCATGGTCACATCGATATTAGAGCTAAGGTACAATAAAGTATCATACAGGATATATATAGGAGGAAGAAATGAATGGGAGCGGACCCGGGCCGGAGGCCGAAGGGTCCGGAAGCAAACAAGAAGAAGGAGTGGGGTTGGCCGCATAGCGGCCGGCAATGACCGAGGGTCAAAACAAACAATAACAGATAAATAAAGGAAAGAGCGTAGGGCCGCGATAGCAGCGATGGTATCGTAGTGGTGCTGGACTCGGAGTTGGGCCGGAGTTGGGCGTGGGGATGATAGCGGCCCTGTAGGGGCCAAGTGGGCAGGGTAGGGGAGTCACGCTGGGCATGGTGCCAGAGGCGGACTCAGGGCGGGAAGGTTGGTGCAGCAGCAGGGGAGTCAGCCAAGTGTAGGGGAGCCTAGGGGCAAGCGGGGAAGTGAGCAGGGAGTCCTCAGGGAGGATAGGGCTGAGGTCGGGGCTCGCGCTCATGCTTGCATAGCGGGAATGGGCTCGGGTGGCATCGGGACGGGCGGGGAACGGGCCGGAATGCATGGCCGTGACACATCCTTGGGTCTTGGGGGGTCAAATATTATAGCTTCTCTCTTGTTCAAGAGGGTGTTTTTTGACATGATCTGTGGGATTGGCATCAGGACACCTCTGAGGTCGATTGAGCTGATTTGATCAAATCCCTGGGATCCCCTCCCTGCGCCCCAATCAGTTTGATCATGCCAACCTATCATGTAGATTTATCTACGTTCCAAAATGAGATATAAATTTATGGTCTTATTTACAAAAATTAAAGCAAGTGAAGGCATTACAGGGGTCCAAGGTGAAGGAGATCACATTTAAAGTTCTGGTGAAAAACGATCACCTGTTATCCAAGGGTGACTCGCTGCATCGCTAAGAAGAGGCCTCCTCTCAGGCTCTCTGTGCAGCAGCTAGTAACAAATCAGTATGAGTGCCAAGCAACAGTGGGTCGGATGCACAAGTTCGATGAAGTCACAAGCTTCTGGGGAAATGTGACTGGGAAGTTCCAAGTCCACCGACACAATTCGTTGGCATGTTGCTGTCACATAGCATCAGTCAAAGACAGGATAACTCATCGCATGGGGAACACTAACCTATAAACTATTCGCTTCGAAGGGTACATTGCCAACAAGAAACTCATAAGCAAGGACACCCAGTGCCCAGTGATCCACTTTCTCCGTGCAGGGTTCCCCTGCAACCATTTCAGGGGCCATGTAATCGAGAGTGCTGCAGAATGTCATCCGGCTGGTGGGTCGTGTCAATACTAATCAAAGCAGTCATGCATTGATGGAACACACACCGATTACTGTTTACTTGGACATTACATCCAAAATCGGCTATCTTCACCTCTCCATCAAGACCAAGGAGAAGATTTTCAGGCTTGATATCATGGTGGATGACATGCTTGCTATGTAGATATTGCAATGCAGCCACCACCTGAGAAATGTACTTAAAATAGCCAATCAGTTGGAGAATATCAGTGGCAGTTGAACAGACGTACTTGACTTCCCTGCTCTTCTGAGAAATGTCCAAGTGTTGTAAGGCGCTTGAAAATATCTCCCTTCAATGCGAGTTCCAACATGAAAAAAACCCGGTTTTTGTCATGGAAAAATCCATAGAGGCATAAGACGTTCAGATGTCACAGTTCCTTCTGAATTTCCATCTCACGACACAATTTCTCCTTGGCATGTTCCTCTTTCAGTTCAGCCTTGTACAGGCATTTCAGGGCAAGAATAAACTTGGGAGCCTCTTTGGTTCGAGCCATGTAGACATGTCCAAACCCACCCCTCCCAAGGTGATGGCCAATTTCAAACGAGTCCAATGTCCATGTGTTGGGGGTGTACGATCTGTAAAGAAATTACATTATTTGAGTGAATGGACTGGTATGAACCAACTTATGAGCTTGTTGAAGATGCACAACCGAGAGTCTCCACAGCTTCGCTGGAGAAGGCACTAAGTTCACCAGTGTTGTTGACTTTCTGCCTGATATGGGGTGGAAGGTGCTGGTACTGTGGGGGCATCTTGTAGTGTAGTGGTTGAACGCTGTAGGGGCCCTTGGAGCTTGTAAGAATGTAGACTTTGCACTGTAGGGTGATTTGGGGCTGAGGGATGTGACCGACTTGGAGGATGGGAGTGAATGTTGAATTGATTATGAATGTAAATACATCCAAGGTCAGAAACGAGAACATTTCCTGGAGTCTAACTACACAAATTGGGTCAGGCTGATTCTTCTGATACAGATCGTGGGGCCTCATCAGCACTATCCAGAGGTTGAGATGATCTGGATTGGCTTGATTGCCTTGGCCGCATCTGCCATCCCCACTCGTTGAGGCTCTGTGGTTGTGGGTGGCAGTAAGTTCTGCATTGTTGTGGGGTCTGTGTTCGCAATTTGGGGGTCATTGATTCTTTTGTGGGGGAATGCTTTGTTCCAGAATGGGACTTTGCTCAGCTGGCACTGGTAGGTCTCTACCCTTGCAGCACTTGCAGTTCACCTGTGGTGATGGAAGGGTGATACCATTCCATACTTCCAGCTGCGGCTACCCCACTGTCTGTGTTGGACCATGTCAGTGGGGTGGGGGGGAATTGGCCATGAAGACCCAGTGTGTAGAGGCATTTCCATGTCTAATCATGGTGATTAGGCTGTCCTCTGCTGAGTTAATGGTCTCACGGCATAGCAGCATGTTCAGGACTTCGCTGGCTAGGTGTCGGTCCACCAGGGTGCTGGTCTGCACCAGGTTTTGTCTGAGATGGCTGGCCAATTGGCAGTGAAGTCTGTCACAGGGTAGGCAGCAAAGCCGAAGGCCTTGGAGATCCAGAACCGATTGGAGAGGTGGGTGGCCTACATTAGGCCTGCTATCATTATGCCCCGGGGAAGTGGCTCGTCTGCTTGCTGGTCATTTAATTTTGTGGCTGGGATGACCATGAGAGTGTTTGCTAAACCAGGGAAGGCCCACTTCATGAAGATAGTAGTGTCTGCCTTGGCCTTCTGCATGGGACAATGGAGTAGTTCATTGTGTTTTGCCAGGCTGCTTGGGCTCTGTCTGATATGTTGAAGCATAGGTGTGCGCTGAAGACCCCAGGGTATAGGCATTATGTGCTTGTTGGTCCTGGGGTGTGCTGCACTGCCCTATGGAGGGGTGGATAACCACTGGGTGGTCGACTAGGCCCCCTTCAGCAGCAGTGTCAGTTCCAGAGTCGAGTACTATGTCCTGGATTCCTTCCGGTACTACATACTCTTCCGTGTGGGTATTTGCTGGGCTTGGGGTAGATTGAGTTGAGTTGTCAGGGGACGGGTCGTGGCTATGATTACTCTAGGTGGGGCAGGGGCGCCATCATCAGTGGGGTTGTAAAACCAGAATAGTGGACAACCCTTGGTGGCTGGCAAGTCCAGTGCCTCTACATTGGGACGTCGACTGGGAGAGGTAAGGAACAATCCCCCAAACCTCACTTCTCTCCTCCCCACTCCGTCATCGGAACCGATTGGTGACATGTGACCATCAACATTTTTAATATTACCATAACAAACAAAAACAAACCTTCACACTTTGTATCCAACATCCCAACCCCTCTTGCAACGATATGATAAAATCATCTGATAAGGGCTCATTTGATGCCATTGTTTGCCTCCATCTGCTTCGATCTTTCCCAGAATGGGTTGTCACACTCACTGGTGCAGGAGTTTCCTGTGCCTCCAGGATCCTGGTTTGTTTTTGCAAAGAAAGAAGTAGCATGAGAGAGCTCTAATTATTCTCCAGGACTTCCATTCTGCCACTGGCCTCTACAAGACCAAGAACAAAGATGGCAGTATCCCTTACAGGGATGTGTTCCACACTAGGGTGCAGCAACCTGAACAAGCAGCAGAACAGCTCAAGACACTAGGGAGACTCTCAGAGCTTTGCTTGCAAGCCCCACCCAGTACAGCACACAGCCTCCTCGTTCACCTGTCTCAGCTCAAACTGTTGTGCCAGTCTTATATGCAAAATGTGGATGATCTTGATTCCAAGGCAGGCCTCCCTCTATTTGACGGCAATGGCAGGCAGGTCCACATAACCCTGCATGGGTCTCTCAGGTATGTTCTCTCCTAACATGCTGCCTGCCCGTGCTTAGCTTGTTATGCCATAGTATACTGAGATGTAATATCTGTTCTAAATCATGTGTGCTTACTGCACACCATGTTGCACAATACAAAAAGGGCTTGTTCCCTGAATGTAAGGAGTGTGTTGAAGAAGGTAAAGAACTCAGTGCTACCTGTCCTTTATCCACACCTCGATCTTTCTCATATAGTGGCAAGATGGAAAAAAGAAGGATTGAGGTGCCAAAGACATGTTGGTGTGCTTTGCCATCAAATTGTCTACACAGAAGACGGTCCAGAAAGTGATCCAGTCGCTGAAGAGAAGGGCTTATTACTGGACCAAGATGCATCTTCCTCACCACGCATGTTTTTGATATTGGGGACATCACTGAAATTGTCAGGAATTCGGTCTTTCGTGCGAACGATGACCCATTCTATGCATTGACCAACAGACCTCCCACAGGCATTGCCCAATGGCATCAGAGACTACAATTATCTTGACTTGTTGGAACTCCAAACCTCAGATGCACTTGTTGTATTTGTCAATTTAGAGCAACCTCCTTGTAGCATGGTGCCATATATCGATGTTTGGCTTCAGGAGGATGTCCAAGCATGGTCAGATTGGATCAATCAGGGACTGAGAATGAGGAAGGGCCTGTAAGGAAGGGATGGGCCTCAGGGTGGTGATGGGTGGTGCATGCTTCCTTTATTATCTTGATGTAAACAATGTATATTTTCATGTGTGCATTCTGATTGTATGTCAATGTTGTTATAATCATGGCATTGCAGCCTGACCTCTGAGTATGATATCACAGTATCATGAGATATGTCATAAATACAAGGATATGATAAGAAGAACTTGCCTGAGTATGGTATCACAGTATCATCAGACATCGCACTCAGCTCTACACACCACACTTATATACATTTCTGTGTGGCACAAAGGAACAAAGGCTAAACCGTTAGAACAAGGGAGCTTCCCATAAAAGGGAACAATAACCACAACACATGGGCATCGGAATGCCCTGAGGGGTATAGTGGATGCTAATGGTGGACAGTGGGTATGGTGTAGTGACCCAGTATAAGAGCAAGAGCAAGTGAGATAGCAAAAGTGAGTGCAAATAATTGGTAGCTGACATGATCCCCTGCACTTCAATCCAGCTTAAATGGATGTGGAACCTTGACACTTGAGGGCCAAAATTGGATGTCTAAATGTGAGATTTGAATGCTTCAATACAACATGAAGATCTCCTGGAGAAGTCAGGCTCTCCCCCAGTCTGCTGGGGAGATCTATGAAGATATGGGTCTCAAAAATGAAAAGGTGTTTGAAAAAAAACATAGCCCAGGGCATAGTTCATTTTGGGATAGGTTTTGTATGAATGTAGAGGGGCCAGTGAAGGGATCTAAGGTTGTGGCATAATAAGATCAGTTGTGACAAGAATTTTTGGTCACGTGTCTATCTCCATCACAATTTTTTCATTCATACTTATACTTCAAATTATCAACCTCCCTATGGATCAGACCCAACAGGTACAGGTTTTCTCCATGGCCTTCGACATGTAACACTCATTTTGATAGGCTAGCGGGAGTAACTCCAGTCGCAGGTTTGGTATATGTAACTGCATTTTCTGTGTAAGATCCTGATGAGTTTTGTGTGTAGAAGAGAGCAAGCAAAACCGTTTTACAATGAACAGGTTGAGCGGATGCTTGCATGGCTAGCGATCAACGTCCCAAACATATCCCTGGCAATGCACACAGCAGCAGGACTGCTTGGACAGTGTTTAAGCGGATGTGTGAGGATGTGTGTGTTGCTGCTTACTTACTCTTACCCTGAATCTCACCCCAACCCACCATTGGGCTGAACTGCACATAGAAGGCAGAACTCCATTAGACCAGCAAACATCCTGTCGCTTCATGGCAGAACCATTTCAAGAAGCGCTTCGACAAGTTCAACCCTAGAGTTGATAGGCTGGCGAATATGGATGGAAATGGAAAGGGGAAGGCTCCTGAGATTACCGCCGAGGCAATAATCCTGAACAGGAAGCGTGCCAATTCGGTTCAACCCAACTCTCTGCCACATCCCCAATCTCTCAAACAGAGGAAGCCAAATGGGAATGGTGCTGGTTCATCGCCCAAGGGAAATGCCCCTTTGTCACTGTATGGGAGAGAGGTTAGTGATGAGGGTGGGGGTGGGGGTGGAGATGATAGTGATTACAGGTCACCCAGGTAAGTTTCAGGCATGCTTCCCAGCTTTCTGTTAGAACTAGGTGAGGGCAGATGATTCTGGAGGGGAACCAGAGACTTAGCAAGGAGGGACCTTGGCCTCAGCGACTCAAGCGGAGCGCTGTGCCATTGCTGTTTGTCCATTTGGTCCTTAGTTTCATAGGAGGCAAGCAGGAAGTCTCTAGGGGGCATTTCAGGTCGATTTTAGACTAAGGCCTAAAACAAGTATGTACAAGCACCAATATATATAATGGGGAGGTGTCATGACCTGACATATCCGTCACTTCCCTCTACGCCTCCTAGTGCCACTTGGCCCGTCCCTCCCGCTATCATCATCATCCGTCCACCCATCTGTCCACCCATCCGTCCACCCGTCACCGTCACCCGCACTTCCTCCCTTGCACACGTACCTTCCAACCTAGGTTGCCTGCTTCATTGTTGTCCGCTCGCCAGCCGGACAGCTTGCTAGACGGCCGGAAGGTTCTTTCCCTTTTGTCCGCTTGCAGACTATTGTTCTTCTTTTGTTTCTTGCCTTCCTTTTGTTGACCAGGTTTGCCGATATTAACTATTTGTTTCTTTCTTCATTCATTAATATCATGCTTGATCCGCCACTCCTTCCAGGCTGGTCTCATTTAGTTACTTGTGTTTATAATGCGTGTAGGTTACACCGGATGTACCTCAGTTTGTATATCGACTTGGATTCCCCCTCTAAACTCTTATCCTCATTGTTAGAACGGGGCTGATACAGATGACTCCAGAGTGGAATCGGAGACTTAGCGTGGAGGGACCTTGGCCTCAGCGACTCAAGTGGAGCGCTGTGCCATTGCTGTTTGTCCATTTGGTCCTTATTTTCACAGTAGGTGAGCAGGAAGTCTCTAGGGGGCATTTCAGGTCGATTTCGGACTGAACCAAAACAAGTATGTACAAGCCCGATATATATAATGGAGGGGGCAAAAGCACAAGGAAAACAAAGGGAAACCGAATCGGAACGAAGACGTCCAAACAGGAACAAAGGGTAGAAGAAGCGGAGTGGTACCGAAGGTCATAAGGCAGGACCTGTGATACGTCCGAAAGGAAGTAGGGAGGGCGAGGCCCAGAGGGACAGGAGGATGAGGAGAAGTGGGGATGATGACTAACTGGCTAGAATGGGAAGAAGCAGTAGTCCAAATAGGGATGAGGGGTAAATGCGAGAGATACATTACAAGCGGCGAAAGTGCCGAAGGCGATCCGTGAAGCTCGGGGGTAGCGGAGCTTACAGAGGTTACGGAGGCGGGGTTGAAAGTCCGAGGGATATTGGCAATGGTGTTTATGTAGTATGAGGTCACCAATGCAATGGACTAAGACTGAGGTGGAGTCAAAGTCCGAGGTAGGGACTATGATGGAGGCTCGGAGCAAAGGTACGAGCGGTGTCCGAGTACGAAGTACGGGACAGCGGTGGAAGGTCGTAACTTGGTGGGAGGGTGGTGGAGGAGTACCAGAGAGAGGAGAGAGGGGAAAGGTAAGGAAGAAGGAGTGGCAGAAAGGAGAGTTGTCAGGTCCGAAGGTGAGTATCGGAGCGGATGGAGATAGGGTAGGAGAGGGAAGGAGGAGTAGAGGTGGCGTGGGAAGGGGTAGAAGGAGGTGTGTTGCCAGGACCGAAGGTGAGTATCAGAACAGCAGCGGTAGGGTATGACTCCGGAGGTGAAGAGGGTGGAGGTCCGGAAGTCGGGTCAGGGTCGGGTATGCACGGATATGACACTCATCGTAACGCTTCTGTCTGAAATTGGGACACCAATGTAAGAACGAAGTGCAGCGCTCCACCTGAGTTGCTGAAGCTAAAGTCCCGCCCCTCCAACCTTACGAGCCCAGATGACCTCGCGCGCTTTGTGGGTCACCCGGATACGTGTCTGGCACGTTCCTGACAGGAGGGCAAAAGCACAAGGAAACAAAGGGGATCCGAATTGGAATGAAGGTGTCCAAATGGGAACAAAGGGATGACAGAAGTGGAGCGGTACCGAAGGTCATAAGGCAGAACCTGGGTATGTCTGAAAGGAGGTAAGGAGGGCAAGGCCCAGAGGGGCAGGAGGATGAGGGGAAGTGGGGATGATGACTAACTGGCTAGAATGAGAAGAAGAAGCAGCAGTCCAAATAGGGATGAGGGGAAAACGTGAGAGATACATTACAAGCAGCGAAAGAGCCAAAGATGATCTGTGGAGCTTGGAGGTTATGGAGGTTATGGAGGTTACAGAGGTGGGGTTGAAAGTCCGAGGAATATTGGCAATGGTGTTTACATAGTATGAGGTCACCAATGCAATGGACTAAGGCCAAGGTGGAGTCAAAGTCCGAGGTAGGAGCTATGATGGAGGCTCAGAGCAAAGGTACAAGCGGTGTCCGAGTATGAAGTACAGGACAGCAGTGGAAGGTCGTAACTTGGCAGGGGGTCGATGGAAGAGGGCCAGAGGGAAGAGAGAGGAAGGAGGAAGGAGGAAAGGTGTGGAGGAGAGGAAAGGTGTCAGGTCTGAAGGTGAGTATCAGAGCAGACAGGAGAAGAGTAGGAGGGTGACGGAAGGGTGGAGGTGTTGTGGGGAGGAAGCGGAGGAGTGGGAGGAGGAGTAGTAGGAGGGTGGCGAGAGGGGTGGTGTTCGGTCCAAGGTGGGTATCGGAGTGGACGGAGATAGGACAGGAGAGGGACGGAGGAGTGGAGGTGGCATGGGAGGTGAGAGGAGGTGTGGTGCCAGGACTGAAGGTGAATATCAGAATGGACAGCGGTAGGGCAGGACTCCGGAGGTGGTGAAGGAGGAGGTCTGGGAGTCGGGTCAGGATCGGGTATGCACGGATATGACACACTCTTGTATCACTTACGGCTCTGTGTGCTGAGCTACCCTGAGACCTCACACATGTGCAGCTATTGCCACTTCTGGGGGAACCCTGAGTTTGAATTGAATCTAGAGTATTACAGAGAAATAAATGTGAATCCACTGAACTTTAGGCCACAACATCAAAACGTTCCCAGTCCCCTCTTTTTAAACTATACCTCCATGGGAGCCACAGTGGTTGACATCATCCTCAGGCTTTGGAATGACAGCCCAAGTGGTTCTAATGGCAAGGCCCCATTCACTGTCCAGAAGTTCTTGATCGCTATAGGTTTTGAGGATGCCAAAGCTTGGACCAGTGGTGTAGACTGGGATTTTGATTTCTGGGCACTCGAGCATCCACCAATTAGGTTCTCTGAGGATCTGGAAAAGAATGCAAGAGACTGGAACAATATAAGGGCATTTGTAGTTGGCCTTTCCCAGGCTACAGGCAAGGTGAAGGGGAAGAAGTGCAAGGGCAAGGGACAGGAGGTGGAAGAGCCTCAAACACTGACAGCCATGAAGGTGTTCGTCAAACAGCAGGAAAACGATGGATACACTGATACTTTCACCTCCCTTGAAGCGTCATTGTTATATTGTTATATTGTCATGTCGTGGAGTTGTCCAAATTTATTGTTATATCTACATATACTTGCTGTTAGAACCGGCGGACTCGGACGACTCCGGAGTGGAATCGGAGACTTAGCATGGAAGGACCTTGGCCTCAGCGACTCAGGCGGAGCGCTGTGCCATTGCTGGTTGTCCTAGGGGTCCCTAATTTCGGATCTAGCAGAGGGAAAGTCTCTTGGGGGAATTCAGGTCGATTTCGGACTGAGGTTACAAGTTACTATGTACATTGTATATAAGGAGGGGTCCGGAATCAAAAGGAGCGAGGGTACTCCGAAAGGAGACAAAGGGAGCTGGAAAGAGGAACAACACCGAGGGTCAAGGGTTTGACTCAATGGTGTTTCCCAAAGGAGGAGTGAAGGGCCAAGGCCCAAGGAGGAAGGAAGGAGGTTGGGAGTGGGGAATGGCTAGCTGACTGAATAGAAAGGAAGCAGTAGCCCAAATAGGAATGAGGGAGAATAGCGGAATTGAGTAGGACAATGCAATAGTTGCAAGGTCCAAGGTAAGTCCGGAAAGTCCGAACTCGGAAGTTAAACTCCGGAATATTGGCAAACATAATTAAATGGAATGAGCTAACCAATACAATGGGTATAAGTGGAGGTGGGGTCAAAGTCCGAGGTCGGAGCTAAGACCGGAGGTTCCGGAGACGGAGACGCAAATGGGATTCTGGAGCGGAGGTCCGGAGTCAGGAGCTTAGGTTTTGCGTACTCGTCTGGAAGGTGTCAAGGTTGGGGTTGGACCCGGAATGTTCCAGAGTCGGACCAAAGGTGGTGTCCGAGCCGGAGGTGGGATAACCTCTTGGGAGTCGGCAAGGAGAAAGTGACGGAAGGGAAGTAGGGCTCCAGGAGTCGGAGTTCGGAGTTCCAGGAGCCTGGAGCGGAGGTCGGGATTGTATGGATATGACACTAGCTACATATACTACAAGGCCAGGGAGCCTTCAGGTGTGCACTCTCCTGTGTTGTACGACTATATAGGTCTCGTGATTGTCTTCGTGTTGGCACGTTCATGCAGAGACTTCATGGTTATCTCCATATTTCAGGTTGAGAGTGAGGTGGTGAAGCAGGAAATTCGAATGCAAATTCATGTTTTGAGCAAAGAGAGAATGATGTTGCAGAGCATGCAGGAGGACTGAAGGATTTAGTTACTGTGAAGAATTGATCATTGATCGTGGAACGACTCCAGTGATATCAAAGTTCATATTCACAGGAGGTTGCATTGTGTCAGTGGGGTATTCAGTGATCAGATAGCATGGATGGCATCATGATGTTGTAATTCATGACATGAGCCATCAGATTGCATTGTAATAAACGCAGGTCGGTGCATTGGATTGAATGATACAGTTAGTATGTTTGTGTCATTCGAACTTGAGTGAAGGATGAAGTGCGAACCTCGATGATAAAAGAAATTCCATGTACCAGCAGTCTGGCGGCTGTCTGAGTCATTGTTGAGGGGCGAGATTTGCTTCTGATGCGAGGTCACATCAAGCAGCCAATGTGCCCCCTAAAGCCACAGAATGATTGACAGATGAAGACCAGGGGGGGTCTGGCACTTGCATAAGTGGTCGCTCACAGTGCAGCCAGCCAATGAGAGAGTGAGAACGCACTTCAATGCACTGGTGAGACTCTGTACATTGAATGGTTCCGGCCCATGGAGTGTGTGTGCCATCACAGTGCCATCGCAGTGGTATAACCTGGCAGTTGGGAACACAGCCAAAGTGCAAATGGATGTCAAATGAGCAATGTCGGGGACGTCAATCCCAATTCCGGTGAAATGGGAGCCAATGAGAGGAGCACATGGGAACCGACCCAACTTGGGGTTAAGGTTAAAACCTCAAAGAGCGAGGCTTGAGCCAATCAGGGGGCGAGAAACAGTCGTCCGGCTGGACCTGCACTATTAGTATCAGTTAGAAAAGCTGGGGAGAGTTATGATCAAAGCGCTCCGATTGGTCGCCTTGCCTTTCTCGCTCTCTCATTGGCTCCTCTCACTTTTTCCCACCATTTTGGCACTCCTCATTCGCTGGCTTTAGCATGGACTTTGACGGCTTGACATCATTCTGATGTCCATAAGGAAGCAAATTGTTGCAAACCTGACTGGGCCATTCCCAATACAGGTCATCCATGCTCTCGATGGGTGAGCTGTGCACAATGTTCGCGATAGTGGTACTGTCCTTTCTGACTATGATCATCCACTCAGGATCCGAGGTTCAGTCCCTTTCCGGTCTCCTTATCCCCACTTGTCCTGCCTCAGGTGCATGGGTTTTCACCCAGGTTATGCCTAACCGTTCATGTCCCTCACAGACACAGCTGCCCTCAGTCCATGGACACCTACCGCACCCATCTTCCATCTGTTCAGTCTTGGACTCTTCCTGTCTGTGTTGGCTCAAGTACCATCTGCCTCAGCACCTATCGGATCCCAGGTTACGGTCTCATGCAACACCGTTCTCTCCATCTGTTGTCCTGAGTTGTGATACAAAAGGATCTCCACCCACCTCTTTCTCACTTCATCTCCCTCCTCCCCAATGGCTCTGAACATCACTTTGCGATCTCACTTTGTTGGTTATGCTTTCTTGAATTCGACACCAGAAGTTATAGTGGATTCCAAAATAATGGAGAAAAGTTGAACGAGTGAAGACCCTGTTCAACCCAAATCGGCAAGAGCTAATGATGTTTGTCGATGTACTTGTCAATATACTTGTCAAACTAGAAATAAAGGAGGTGATAAATAAAATCACATGCTACTGTGAGTCACCGGGAAATTTGTACGAGTCATCCAAATATTATTTACACACGGTCTGTCATCCTGATGGAATTGACTTTATAATGAAGAATACAAATAAGAACTAAAGTCCAAGTGAACCCTCCTTTGCTAGCTGGTCTGCATGATCGCTCCTGATAATGCCAGAATGAGCTGGGCACCAGCTGATGATGGTTTCAAGGGGCTGGTTGCACAACAGTATGTTGGCCAAATATGTTGGAAATCCCTCTGAGTAGTGTTGTCCCTTGACATCATGAGATGTTCAATTGAGCCAATATCATCTCCGAATATGAGTAAACACGTTGGACGCTGGGTCGCATTGTTCCCCTCAAATACTCCTGTGATTTTCTGTGCTGCCACCTGAAACCCCTGGGTTTCTGCTTCAAACAGGTGTGCCCCCTTCTCCATTCGCCCCTTCGACTCAAATACTGCCTCACGGCTGCAATAGCCAACCAAACCATACCCCGATCTCCTCGCCCCATTCAGCTTACACTGCGAACCATCGCTGTACATGAACAGATATGATGGGTCATCCTCATATTGAGCAATGAAGCTTTTGTGTTATGGATACGGAGTCTCCAACGACCATATCCATCGCATGGTCAAAGACTTCTCCTCTCTATCGTTCCTCCCCTCTTTCTCCCTTCCGTCCTCTATCCCGATACCCTATCCTCCTTACCCATTCTACCCCTTTCCCCCCTCGTGCAAAGCTTTCCCCATTGGGGTTTTGGTGCTGGCCGAGGTTACTTGTGTTTCGTGGGATTTCCTGCAACCTTACCATTTGTAGATAGTCACATGTCTTGTACGGAAACCGCCGAAGGCGGTTCCCGCTAACTAACAACTGCTCTACAACTGTCTTGTGTACTGTCTTGTGTAACAACCCTCCCTGTGACTCAACTGAACTGTGTGATTGTACAACTCTCAATATGTCTTATAAGTCTGGTTATATCGAGTCCTCTAATGGCCCTCGCCATGAGAACTCGAGGTCGCGAGTTGAAGACTCTCGACATGTGTATCGTCCTATGGAACCTGTACCCTATGGGTCCTCGTCACTCCGCTCTCCCCCCAGTACTCGACATACGATGTCACATCACGATCATGGAGATCGTGAATACTCTGAGGCCCACTTTCCTGTGATGCCGGCACGTTCGCTATGCGAACACCAAGTTGCCACCCATCCACCATCTGTTCCCTCCTTCGTCAGTCATCATGTTTCCCCACCAACGGTACGTTCCCTTTGGGAACACCAAGTCACCGAAGGCCCTATTAGTCAGTCCTCATTGCACGCTTATGATATCAACCCGCTACCGGTACGTTCGCACTGCGAATGCCAAGTACCCAATGGCAACTATACGAAGTTCTCACCCATCTCACAAGTCGCATCCTCGCACACAGTACACTCCATTGAGGAGTGCCAAGTACCCGTGGCTGACCCGTCCGTCCTGGCATCTCCGACTACCTACCATCAATCCCTTAATAGCTCACTACATCACCGATCGCGATCGATGGGAATTCGATCGTCCGCTCCCAGGCAAGACTGGGATCACTCATCGATTACATATCCCGTTATGGTACAGACTAGACATGACCCTTGTCATCCCACTATAAGAATGGATTGAGGAATGGGGAATTTCCCCCATCCCTGTAACATTTTGTGAGCTTGCACCCATGCTGATTTATGTGATGTTCCTCGAGTGTGGGGAGGCAGGTAGACCTGCACTTGAGTAAAACTTTCCCCCTGCATTGCTAGGTCATTGTGAACTGCAAGTTGGGCAGCATTGATGTGTCTTTGGTAGGCATTTGAGGTGGGCGTGGGGAGCATTTGAAGCCAGCTCGCAGCGCTGGAATGGATTGGCTGCAGAAAGAGTCGGGGGAGTTGATAGGGATTCGGCATTTGCTGGGTGGCATTCGAAATGAGGGTTTGGGGTAAGTGTGATGAGTTGGAATGAGTTGGGAGTGAGTTCAAGATACAGATACAAGCGAATCAAAGGGAGCTTGTGATGCGATTGAAACTCGGTCGAAGTCTGATCAAGGCACTTTCGAAGGAGCTATAAGAGCTTGAGTAGTTCATAACAGGAAGAGAGTGGGCACGTTGTTGAACTAATAGCATTGAAACTAGTTACCTAACATGTTATGCTAGGGTACATGAAAGTGTGTAAGTCATTAAGACAAAACGTTCAGAATCCAGTCTGACTGATAGGCAGGCAGGGGGAAACAATACAAATATCGGGCAATGTCATTGTAGTGATTGATCGTTCCCTTGCATTTGAACTGCATGGCGAGGCGTTACAAGCACATTACTCCAAGGTGGGTTGTTTTTGGGCAATGATAGCAATAGTTTCCGTAGCATCATCAAGTGTCTGTCATTGCATTTCCATATATCAAAGGTCCACTTTCTCATCGCTTCCTCTTCCATGTCTTTTGAAACGTTGACAGGCCAGTATGACGAGGTGCTATGCTGGACAACTGGTTTGAACCCATAGAAGTCACTGCAAATGATGGGGTTCACCCCATGGTTGGTTTGATAGGTTATCCCCATGATTATGTTGGTGGAATCATCTTTCACTAAACATGGCCCTTGCAGCATCAATACATGCTGGGCTATTGACCACAATCACCTTTACATTCAAAGTGATGGTGATGCAAGCCTTCCATTCTGAATGTTCAAGTGACTGTGACAGTAATTTCTGGCACACAATGTGTCACAGCACAACCACAACGTTGTAGGGCACCCAAATATATAAAGTCAACAAGAATATATGGTGCTTAAGAATTACAAGATGAAGCAGTCAGGAGAATTATTAATTGATAAAGACGGTCACCTGAAGGAAAACCATCAAGAAATGAGCAAGTATGGTGATGGTACAATGAAGTTTCAGATTGTTTATGTATATAAGGTACAAATAGCATGATCCTAACCACATGCTTACAGAAATGAATCATATATATTGTGGAAGTGGAAAAATACAGGAATTCAATGCAACCACGCCCATCCAAGTAGCAGTGTAAGGCTGGTTGGGGTGCTGGCCTCGTTGACTCCTCAATCCTCTGGCTGTCAAGATCGTAGGCTGCATCAAGCTTATATTTGGCAGTGGGTTAGGGTATACCCATACCCTTTACCCAAGCCCAAGCCATACAAATGTAAATGCAATTGTGTACAACAAGAAATAAACACGAAAGTCACCACTGCTCCACCATCCATTCCCTCCAAGTGGCCATGCACGTTTAGCCCAGTTTCAACGTCGTCGAGGTCTATTTGGCTGTGTCAGTGAGATGTAGGGTTTGGGGTTCAACTCTTCTCCATCTTCATCACTGTCAGAAGGCACCATCTCAAGTTTCCATCGATGATATGGATTACTTGAAGGTCTTGAACCCTCCGCTTGGTTGCTTGAGGACCCTGAGGAAGGCAGGGTTGAAGCAAAGAGTCCAGGGGAGCTAGGGGCAGATGAAATGGGAGATAAACCAGTCACAGATGTTGACATCGTGGCATCGGTGTTACCAAAAATGTGGTTGAAATCAGTGGCTGACGAGGAAGATGGGAACCTTGGAGGCACATCTCCAGACAGATCCAGGGAGCCATCGTTGATGGGGCTACTTCTGCCAGCATCTAAAGGGAGTGGGACTTCTCCCTTTGAAGATGACGGTAGAGGATTGGGGAAAGCGCTGGGGGGGGCGGCAACTTCTTTTCCCTTGAAACCCCCCTTTGTTTTCTGCTTCTTTCCTTTGTCAGCAACATCGTTGCTTCTCTTCCTCTTGTGGCTTGTCCCTTTCCCTTTCACTTGCACAATGGAAGGAGAGCGATTGTCAATGCCGCTGTCACTTGTATCCCCATCACTATCTTCATCATTGTTCAATGCCAAAAATGCTGGGCAGTATGTCAGTATAAAATGGCTGAAGACCTCGATAGGGATGTACCTTTAGCTTTGGAAACACATGTTTCACTCTGTGTTATGGAAATGGGAAATTTCCCAATTTAGACTCTTATGGGCCCTGCACACACCCAAATCACATGATATGTAAATAAATAGAGTTTATCGAACTATTACCATTGAAAACCCATTTGTTAAACTATCTGTTAAACTCCATGTTACAACATCTATAACAACATCTGTAACTTCTTATGAACCCTCTTCCCCAACCTTTCCCCTTTCCTGTGCCTCGAACGGACGAAAATGGGCGCCTCCGGCCCCATTTTTGTAACACTCTGCCTTGCCTTTCCCTGGGAAAACTGATACAGTAAAGTATCTGTGGTACCATCTGCCAGCAGCCAGACTACTGTGACCTTCTTGGTTTGCCCTTTCTGTTGCACACAGCCTATGACCTGACGCTCATCTTGGGGGCTCCAAAGTTGATCCTATGGGTGAGTATCAGAGAACCATTGTCAAGGTCAGAAGCCAAGAAGCATACAGTGAAAATAACAACGTTTGCTGTTGTGATGTTCAGCCCCATTGTACCCACACCACTAATGATCAACACATGGCAAGGGTTGCCTCTGCA
Organism: Cantharellus anzutake; assembly: GCF_015039405.1. NCBI lineage: Eukaryota > Fungi > Basidiomycota > Agaricomycetes > Cantharellales > Hydnaceae > Cantharellus > Cantharellus anzutake. The sequence continues at coordinate 1,931,769 of NW_024066951.1, forward strand.
ATCCTGCTTGGAACTGAAATGGTTAAGAGTTTTATCTCGGACATGGACACTATCACCTGAGGTCGCAGATTCTGAGTTGATATCATTGACCTTCAGTGCAGACTGGATGAGATCGACTTGTCAGAGCCAGTTGCAATAGACCAAAACTGATGATCCATTGGAAGCCAACAAAGAGGTGTCGTTGCACAATGTCCCCTTGGAGTCTAGTATTGGGTCTGCTTCGTTCCCATACTGGACAAAAAAGGAGATGAGAGTCACAAGAGCCTTGAGTTTGGTTCCACCCTTCTCCTTGAAAGTCTCTTGCAGGTTGAACGACTGACAATTCTTGTCTAGTCCTGGAGACATGTTTTCTTGCCATGGTCCAGAATAGAATGCCTAAAAATATCATGTTAGGTAGGAAAGATCCAGCAGAATCACACAGCCTCACCCAAGGATCAAAAAGAGCACCATCCCTTCTGAACAGAAGCATTAACATAACACATTATACATCACACAGCTTGGGTGACCAACCTTCCCTCGCCTTTGCAGTCCTTGTGTGCTTGCTTGATCAAACCCATCTTGTTGGGTGATAAGGTGATCTTGATGACCAAGCGCTTGTGAGCACACAGCCCAATGAGCGGCTCTCCTTGAAAGTCCCTAGACTCCCCAGTGTGTCGGATCAAATGACTCTTAAAACAGCCTTTCAACCATGAAACTGGTTCCAGTTGTGCATTGACCAGGTTTCTGAGCTCATTGGTCTCTGTGGTGGAAGTTTGATCCTCCATGTCACCCAATGCTTTATGGTGGGCAGCATGGGCCTTTTGAATGCTACTGGAAAAGACCTTATTCTTGTCCATCACAGCCCCTGAGCAGAGGTCTTTGAAGTTCAGAAGATGGCCGATGGATAGAAGATCCCTATGACCAGTGAACAATGGTGTGGCAGTGAGTGTGACCAACATAGCACAAGACCGGGCAATGGAAAGTAGGGGGGAGATGTTGTTCTGATATAGGTGTGTGTCAGGGCATACACCCTGACCTAGCCCATACCCGCATCCACACCCGCACTCACACCTGCACCTGTGCCCGCTGTAGGAGAAATAATGGCCACACTATGGAAACCCATTATGGAAATATGCCAGATAAATCACAAAACCTCATACGACAAGTAGATATGAGAACATAGAAGGACCTGAATTTTAACAAATTTTACAAATTCTTACGAATTATTATGACTATACACGATAAATCGAAAGAAAGAAAAATAACAAAAATACTTCAAGCTTACCATCAACGAGACGGAATTCTCGGGGGAATTTATAGCAAATATTAAACCAAGAATTAGGACAATCGACCAAGATTTGACTATAAAAATAATCAGAGAACCTCCATGGAAACTACTTTCCCACGTCCACACACGTAGCAAGGATGGAAGTACCACGGAACAAAGATTCCTCAGGAACTAATGCAAAAGTCAAAGTCGTGTTTATAATAGGAAATGTAGATGTCCCCCAAACGGAACCAATGAGAGTAATTACAGGGGAAACTACCCATAAACGACGGAGATATGACTAAAACTCCTGCAAAACAAGGACAATGTCTAAAAAGCAAGCGCGAAGATTAACTAGTAACGACCGAGACAAGCTTGATAGCCCATTAGAAAGGAAGGGATCTACTCTTAATCCTCCCAAATTTTCATAATAAAAGGATCATGCGTTAATGAGAAATCCAATAACGGGAATAGCGACATCAAAAGTCCAAGCTCAGGGACAAGACGATGATTGCGTAGGATCCATAATTAAAACATACAACGAAATTTACACGGAAATTATGAAAAATAGGAAACTATAGTTATGCAAATTCTCAGCCCAAACGGTCCAGCCATTGTGAAGTTATACCCATGACGGGAATATAGGAATCCGCATCATGTGTAATGACACGTGAGGGTGGCGATGCGCAGGGAACTGGCCGTCGGAACCGAGATCCGCACTTCGGCAGATCGTGAAGACCAATTTCTGTCCAAATAAGGAAGAGCCCGGTCAAAACAAAGCACAGAAAGTGCAAAACAACCTTAGATCATGAGGGAAAAATCTGAAATAAATCACAGAAGCCCATATGAAAGAAATAAACACCCGCGCATATCATAAATCCCGAACAAATAAACGAAAACGGCTCCCACATACGAACGACGCACATGATTACCGAATGTGCGCGCGAATCCTTGCTAACTCAACGAATACCAGGAAATAGGACACAATATTAGTACCATTGGAAAGGTGGGAATAAATGAAAATTTATGATACTAAGAACGTGAGAAAACATCCAGAAATGAATGAGATACAAGGACATGAAGTTAGAAACCTGAAAATGCGCGGGAAAACAGCTTCAAGAGGTCCGGAGTCCTAAATAAAATAGATAAAAATATGATATCTTCAAGGACAACCTACTATAACAACCAACGATACATATGGAGGATTAGGATGTGATAATACAAAAGGAAATCAGGGAATATGAACAAAATTCACGAAAACCACTAAACTACGACGGACCATGGCGGGAATTTTAGGGAACGATATTCTAATGAGGTGGAGAGCTATAACACATTCGTTTGAGTAATTCTTGACTACTAGCAACTTTTTCTTTCAGTTTCAAACCTGAATAATTCACTCATTTACCATTTCAGTCTCATTTTAACTAAATGTCACTAAATAAAAATGGAATAGATCAGCTGAAGGTCTCAGCACAGCCATACGCATAGTAATGCGAAGTTTGAATTCAGAGTCATCAAGTCATAGCAAATTTAATGGTATATATATAGAATTTGAAATAGGTAACTGCGGCAAATGCAGTGCAGCCAAGTTCTAATTAACCATTAAAATAGCTTAGGCGAGGGAGGACAATAAGAATTCTAGGCGCAGTCTGACTGCAGTAGAACCGCAGTTCAGCGCAGCAAAAGCACAGTAGAACTATAGCATGAAAATTTCATTTTTATTCAGTTTGAGAAAAATACACTGTAAATAAATCCTGTAAATAGAAGGTAGAGCGTGAAAAAGGAAGGCGACCCAAGGAGTATAAAAGGGAGACCCTTTCTGCCACTTTTCGCCCCCCTTAGAGAAGTAAGAAAATAGAGTATTATTTTTCTCAAGCATTTCTGGTTGTCACTCCAGTGCGAAAAAGTGATATACAGTTAAGATTGCCACTGTAGTAAAAGGCAGCAATTAAGGAGAGAAATATTAAGTAGATATTTCAAGAGGAGAGCTGGTTAACACTCCAGATTTCAAAGTGTAAACACAAAACAGTTATTTTGCTACTGTTAAAACAAGCGATAAAATAAGACAAAAATAAAACGAACTCAAGGGACACTCCAGACACCATCCAAATTCATTAACTGAATAGAATCTTTGAAACTTCACCAAGTAGAAGATTAAATTCAAGTTTAAATCCAAATTAAACAACGCTACACAGAATTACACCTAGACAAATTAATAAATTTCAATAAAGAAACAGCTCCGCAGGGCTCGGTTTATCTGTAAGTCAATTCCCAGGAACTTTAAAACTAACCCATAAAAATAGAATTAGCCAAAACACTCGGATTGGTACTATATTTACAATAAATAACACTAGTACACTTCCCCATCCTAACTAAAGAACCAGGGAACAGTTTGGTGGTGGTCTCATTTGAACCTCCCAACTGACTTTCCTTTGTTCTCTCCTTCACCGCTCCTCCCTCACAACACCTCCACTCTTCCACCATCCTCCTACGCATCTCCTGTCCACTCCGATACTCACCTTCGGACCTGACAACTCACCTTTCCACCACTCCTTCCCTCTTCCCTTTCTCCTCTCTCTTCCCTCTGGTACTCTTCTGCCAACCTCCTGCCAAGTTACGACCTTCCACCACTGTCCCATACTCCGTACTCAGGCACCGCTCATACATACCTTGCTCCGAGCCTCCATCATAGTCCCTACCTCGGACTTTGACTCCACCTCGGTCTTAGTCCATTCGCATTGGTGACCTCATACTACATAAACACCATTGCCAATATTCCTCAGACTTTCAACCCTGCCTCCATAAGCTCCGCAACCTCCAAGCTTTGCAGATCACCTTCGGCACTTTCACCGCTTGTAATGTATCTCTCATGTTTTCCCCTCATCCCTATTTGGACTGCTGCTTCTTCCCATTCTAGCCAGTTAGTCATCATCCCCACTTCTCCTCATCCTCCTGCCCCTCTGGGCCTCGCCCTCCCTACCTCCTTTCAGACGTATCACAGGATCTGTCTTATGACCTTTGGTACTGCTCCGCTTCTGTCTTCCCTTTGTTCCCATTCAGACATCTTCGTTCCGATTCGGATCCCCTTTGTTTCCTTGTGCTTTTGCCCCCTCCATTATATATATTGGCACTTGTACATACTCATTTTGGGTTCAGTCCGAAATCGACCTGAATGCCCCCTAGAGACTTCCTGCTTGCCTACTGTGAAATTAAGGACCAAATGGACAAACAGCAATGGCACAGCGCTCCGCTTGAGTCGCTGAGGCCAAGGTCCTTCCACGCTAAGTCTCCAATTCCACTCCGGAGTCGTCTGAATCCGCGCCTCATCTCTAACAGGCAGGCTAGAGAGCCTGGGATTGCTAGACAGTGGAAGAGCAGGCCCACCCTTCCACTGTCCCAATCCATATTCCTGCACCCGAGAGAAAAAAGAGTGTGCACAGCCTCATATGGGTTTTATACCCAACTGGCGCTATCCAGAATTACATGAGTGGCGACCAGAATCATGTCAAAAGGTCCCACTATAAGCCATGACATAGTCCTTTTATCTTGTCATATTGTAGGGTAAAACCACCTGTATATATATGAGGATCTTATACATCATGGCTACTGTACATGCAAGAGGAATAAGCAGTGAAATGACATAACAATAACAAATGAGCAATCAAAGGGGCCAGTGGTATGGGAGGGCCGTGGCTTGGGTGGTAAGTATTCAGGATATGAGACCATACTTGGAATTTGGAGGAAAGAAGGGCCGGATCATAGGGGTCCATTTGGCATCAGCGGCAGCAATAGTGATGAATGCGACTTGCACGCTTATTCTCACATGCGAAACCACACAATCGTTTCCATCTGAGCTCAATTCTACACTGCATATCGACTATCTACACGCTGAGTACAAGAGGAAAGTGTCTAGCTAAAGAAGCAAGCACCCAGAAAGAGGAAAAACACATCATATTCCCCCTCATAAATCCCAACAGATGGGTGTAGGGGCATATGATCATTACTCTCCTGGTGGGTCACAGGGTACAGGAGGAGCAGCTCAAATAGGAGCTATCGTGTGTAACTCAGTCTCGTAATGGAGAACTAATATATTAAGATATTTTGCCTATCACGTGTAACTGTAACACAAAAATACAATGAGTTATGTGCAAACACAGATAGGAGGGAAATGGTATCACCTCGGCCTTGTAATGGAGAACTGAGGGAGGGAGAAAAATTATGGCATCCAGCGTAACTTATACGACTGGCACCAATATCGCTTAATGCGATTGCCAGTGGCAACTGATGATATAAGACAAAGGAAAAATTGGGAGCGCATGGTATTGCAACTCTGAAACAAAAAGGATATAGTCGTTGTTAGTCACAATGATATTAAGTTAAAGTAAAAACTCCCCAATCCTCGCTGCAGCTTGGCTGTTGTCAATGAGCATTGATATTCCAACATGGTGGTCCACACAGGTTGTGCAAGATGCCTTTGTCATTTGAAATTTCTCAGATTTTACCTGAGTTGGACATGTCGTCAGTCCTCAATACCGCAACATACGAACCCTTTTCCCCAAATGTTCATGCTGGAGACACCAGATGGCACCTACATTGCTAGACAGTAACGTCATACTTGATGTTAAAGTCCCCCAAGCGCAGTGCACAATGCCGCAACCATACCCAATCTCACAGCACCAGAGTGCACCAAGTTCAAGCTAAGGCCAAGAGGCCTTAGTATCGAGTTGCTGTCCAACGTCGATCCCGAGCCCATGGGCGGTGCCTACCATAGCAGCACCAACCCAAACTGTTGTATACAACATGAGAGTGCAGGCACAAAAGGCTTAACCTCCACAGCCTAGCAACCCCCAGCCAAGCCCAAAGAGCTAAGGCCTCCCAACCCTAGCTTCAAGTCCCGGTTCCGATGAGGAGCCCAAGCCCGCACACAAGTTGCACGACGCCCCAGCCCAAGCTGACAATGGTGCTGAGCACCAACCAGTAGAGACCCCAGCACGCAAAGGACATCAGTTAAACACCCATGTTTGACTGAGTCTTCCAGTGCGAAGTTGATCGCACATTGTATGGAATTCTATGGCGAGAGCGAAATCAGTAGCTGTGGGCATGGGTTAGCTATGGGAGTGGAAATGGGGCGTACTGCTGTGCCCGATCCTCCCATTCAACCTATGGTTCCCCAGTAGCGCGATACCGAATTCTGGGTAGTTTGGCGCTGGAGCCAGTTGATGGTGGTAATGACAAGGAGAAGCGAGGGCACAATGAGGATTGAGGGTTGAGTGTTTGAGGGTCAATGCCAATGTTGTTGAAGCACATGCACTGAGATGCTGTGGGAAAGCTCTGAGCGAGTTACTGTCTCAAAAATGGAGTCAACTCCTTCAAATGAATCCCTAGTTGTTGAGGAATCCAAGTTTCATGCCTGCCATATACCTTCGACATGGTGTCGAATGTCATGTGGTCGCAATGCCTTTTGTAATCTCATTGCCGTCAAATGGTATAAAGAGAATAGCATCATGGATCTGTTGGTGGAGGAAACCAAAAGAGCTGATTGCTATCCTTTCTCTGTGTTGATGGAAGAGCCAGATCTTCTGAGCTGTGACTCCATTCAACTACTGCCAACCTTGGAGCTGGAGGTCAGCCAGATTGCAGCTGAGGTCATGTTGGGGATGGCTGTGTTTAGACAAGGCCCTCAACTGGATATCTGGATGGAGTTCCAGGTGGGAATCCAGTGGCTGGTCTCAAACATCTTCTGGTACAACCATTGCCGCAAGAGGGTTAAGACCAAGATGAGGGCTTTTAACAAGGCAAAAGAGGAGATGGACACCGTTCTTACTGGCATGTTTTCTCCCCTTCCAGTCATGGACACTAGTACTTACCCCTCTAAAAGCCCTTCAGAATGATGATTATAGATCAGCCCAGGAAGCAATGGGCCCTCTTCAAATGGGATACTCAAAATATGCCACTATCTCCAAACAGTTCAAGAATGACACTGTAGGAGGGCACAGCAAATACCACACAAACAAGGCCAGAACCACGTTTTTCGAGGCTCCAACGAGCACCCTCAAGCCTCCGACACATTCACAATGCCCACGGCACATTTCCACATTTTTTCCAATTTTTTTCATGCTTTTTTTCTCAAGACTCATATTGCCACTTCCCCAAAATTCACGGATATCCACCATTTCCCCCATATCTCCACCAATTTTCCACCAATTCACACGATTTTGGGCTTGAAGGACAGCGACGGATCAGGAGAAGAGGATGGAAGGACGGGACGGGAGTTAGGATGACGGGCATGCGGTGGAGAAGCGAGATTGATGGCTGATATTGACCTTATGGGCCTCAATTATTGATTTTATTGTTACCTTGTGGACATTTTCTTGCCTTATTGTTTCTTAGCCGAACTCTCAACATTCTTCCTGTTTCCATCGCCACCATCCATCGGCTATTTTACTTGTTTTTTGTTCTGATTTCTCTTTTTTTCTATATATACACCCAGTTTGCGTTGTACTTACAGTTGTTGGACCCCTCATCTGTGCTACAAAGACTGTGGTGTTGAGCGACCCTTCCACACGTTTAAAGAGCTTAGTCTGACTCCCTGATGACTGTCCAAGAAGGACCAGGGTGAGTTCTGAGTTTTAAAAGAGTTTATTAGTATCGTGCACTTGCACCGGGACTGTGTGCGGCCTTACCGGTAGTAAGATTTTCTTTGCCCCCTTTTTTTCTTTTCTTGTTTGCTGCTGGGTTACATCCCTAGCATGCTTACAACACCATCGTTCTTGCCCATCGGAACACAGTTGAGGCCCACCTCCACCATCTAAAGGCGATGCTTGACCAGCCATTGCCTTCCATTGAATCAGGAAAAGGAAAAGCGGTAGATTGTACGCCCCTTTGCCATTCTGGTGTTGCTTTCCTGCTCTGATTTGGACATTTCCAGGGTTTTCAAAGTTAACGCTCAGCAACATGAAGTCATTGAACAGTCTGGAATCTATCCAATCAATGAAATCAGATGGCTGGAGCATCTCGGACACATGTCTAAGTTGACTGAGAAGCTGGAGATTCCGGAGGTCCAGGAGGATATGGAGGAGCTGGGTGAGGATGCACTCGGATTGGGCGATATTGGTGTTGAGGCTTGGAAGGATAAAACCCATGCCTGGCTCCGCCAGTGCCTAGGTAAGCCTGTCTGTTCTGTTCTGGTTCATTTTGTCTTGAACTCTAGTTGCCAGGTTGGGGGCATTCAGATGGGCCTTACATCGAATCTCTGGGGTCCACAATGGCATGGACCAAAGGGACTGAGGAGCAGTGGGAAGATGCCTACACTCTGCTGAAGCAAGGCAGGACACTCCCAGAGGGGTTTTATGTCCAGGAGGCCATGTGGCACCAGCTAGTGGCTGCAGCAGCCATTGTACAGCATTTTTTCACAAGGGAATGCAATCCCATGTGCTCTAGCCCAGAGGGAATGGCCATTATTGATGAGGTGGGGCTGGGAAAGACCCTAGAGGTTATCCTTTCAATTTCTTTCCTCATTGGGCTTGTCGATGGGAGAAAAGCACAAAAAGCTGACCCTCCCATTCTTGGTATGTGTCATATCCATACAATCCCGACCTCCACTCCGGGCTCCCGGAACTCTGAACTCCGACTTCCGGAGCCCTACTTCCCTTCCATCACCTTCTCCTTGCCGACTCCCAAGAGGTTATCCCACCTCCAGCCTGGACACCACCTTCGGTCCGACTCCGGAACATTCCGGGTCCGACCCCAACCACGACACCTTCCAGACGAGTACGCAAAACCTATGCTCCCGACTCCGGACCTCCGCTCCGGAATCCCGTTCGCGTCTCCGTCTCCGGAACCTCCGGTCTTAGCTCCGACCTCGGACTTTGACCCCACCTCCGCTTATACCCATTGTATTGGTTAGCTCATTCCATTTAATTGCCTTTGCCAATATTCCGGAGTTTAACTTCCGAGTTCGGACTTTCCGGACTTACGTCGGACCTTGTAACTATTGCATTGCTCCATTCAGTTCCGCTATTCTCCCTCATTCCTATTTGGGCTGCTGCTTACTTTCTATTCAGTCAGCTAGCCATTCCCCACTCCCAACCTCCTTCCTTCCTCCTTGGGCCATGGCCCTTCATTCCTCCTTTGAGAAACACCATTGAGTCAAACCCTTGACCCTCGGTGTTGTTCCTCTTTCCATCTCCTTTAGTCCTACCCTCACTCCTTTTGATTCCGGACCCCTCCTTATATACAATGTACATAGTAACTTGTAACCTCAGTCCGAAATCGACATGAATTCCCCCCAAGAGACTTTCCCTCTGCTAGATCCGAAATTAGGGACCCCTAGGACAACCAGCAATGGCACAGCGCTCTGCCTGAGTCGCTGAGGCCGAGGTCCTTCCACGCTAAGTCTCCGATTCCATTCCGGAGTCGTCCGAGTCCACCCGATTCTAACAGTATGGCCTTCCTTTGTTGTGAGAGGCACTTCATCTAACCAAGTCACTGGGCACAGGTGATCAGCCATATCTTTCTGGCCATTCCAAAGTTCCAAACTGGCCTCATCTCATCATCGTTCCCAACACATTGGTGCCGCAATGGAAGCATTCTCTTACTTGCTGGCTGAAGCCTGCAAGTGCAGATGTACTGGTGTATGCAGAGGGAAAACAAGCAAGGAACGAATTTTGGGCCCCAAATGGGCCTTATGAGAGTTCCTTGTTCAAAAAGTCCGGAGAATTGCACCACATCATTATTCTGGCTTCAAACGAGGTGATTGGCCATGTCATGATACGGAATGTATGATCGCTAATTTCCTCTACTTTAGGCAGTTGGTTCGGATCACCGCATTTACACCAGTCAGGATAAAGGTTTGAAGGCAGGGAGTTCCAAGCAGTCTCCCTGGATTCCTGTGCCATCTACTGCCAGGCCCACATCTTCTGCCCATATCCACAAGCACCAGTTTCTGTCTGTATGGGTGGATGAAGCACACTGTCCGGGGACGACTCCTGGGTCCCCATGACCCTCCCCTATGGCCCACAGCCTCAAGTCTGGCTAGCCCAATCCAAGGCACAATCCTACTGTGGGTCAGAGATGGTATATAGAAGAGAGGCAAGTATATACAACTTGCCTACTGTGGGTCAAAGATGAGAAGGAAGTTAACTTCTCATCTTCCCACAGTGGCCACAATAGATTGAAAACTTCCGGAGATATCCGGAAGTCACATGAGACCCGAGACCCAAGGTCCAGGCCATCCGGCCGCACTGAGCGTCCGGCACAGGGTGCATGCAGGAAGTGCAACAGCTGGGTGCGGTGAAGGAGAGAACAAAGGAAAGTCAGTTGGGAGGTTCAAATGAGACCACCACCAAACTGTTCCCTGGTTCTTTAGTTAGGATGGGGAAGTGTACTAGTGTTATTTATTGTAAATATAGTACCAATCCGAGTGTTTTGGCTAATTCTATTTTTATGGGTTAGTTTTAAAGTTCCTGGGAATTGACTTACAGATAAACCGAGCCCTGCGGAGCTGTTTCTTTATTGAAATTTATTAATTTGTCTAGGTGTAATTCTGTGTAGCGTTGTTTAATTTGGATTTAAACTTGAATTTAATCTTCTACTTGGTGAAGTTTCAAAGATTCTATTCAGTTAATGAATTTGGATGGTGTCTGGAGTGTCCCTTGAGTTCGTTTTATTTTTGTCTTATTTTATCGCTTGTTTTAACAGTAGCAAAATAACTGTTTTGTGTTTACACTTTGAAATCTGGAGTGTTAACCAGCTCTCCTCTTGAAATATCTACTTAATATTTCTCTCCTTAATTGCTGCCTTTTACTACAGTGGCAATCTTAACTGTATATCACTTTTTCGCACTGGAGTGACAACCAGAAATGCTTGAGAAAAATAATACTCTATTTTCTTACTTCTCTAAGGGGGGCGAAAAGTGGCAGAAAGGGTCTCCCTTTTATACTCCTTGGGTCGCCTTCCTTTTTCACGCTCTACCTTCTATTTACAGGATTTATTTACAGTGTATTTTTCTCAAACTGAATAAAAATGAAATTTTCATGCTATAGTTCTACTGTGCTTTTGCTGCGCTGAACTGCGGTTCTACTGCAGTCAGACTGCGCCTAGAATTCTTATTGTCCTCCCTCGCCTAAGCTATTTTAATGGTTAATTAGAACTTGGCTGCACTGCATTTGCCGCAGTTACCTATTTCAAATTCTATATATATACCATTAAATTTGCTATGACTTGATGACTCTGAATTCAAACTTCGCATTACTATGCGTATGGCTGTGCTGAGACCTTCAGCTGATCTATTCCATTTTTATTTAGTGACATTTAGTTAAAATGAGACTGAAATGGTAAATGAGTGAATTATTCAGGTTTGAACTGAAAGAAAAAGTTGCTAGTAGTCAAGAATTACTCAAACGAATGTGTTATAGCTCTCCACCTCATTAGAATATCGTTCCCTAAAATTCCCGCCATGGTCCGTCGTAGTTTAGTGGTTTTCGTGAATTTTGTTCATATTCCCTGATTTCCTTTTGTATTATCACATCCTAATCCTCCATATGTATCGTTGGTTGTTATAGTAGGTTGTCCTTGAAGATATCATATTTTTATCTATTTTATTTAGGACTCCGGACCTCTTGAAGCTGTTTTCCCGCGCATTTTCAGGTTTCTAACTTCATGTCCTTGTATCTCATTCATTTCTGGATGTTTTCTCACGTTCTTAGTATCATAAATTTTCATTTATTCCCACCTTTCCAATGGTACTAATATTGTGTCCTATTTCCTGGTATTCGTTGAGTTAGCAAGGATTCGCGCGCACATTCGGTAATCATGTGCGTCGTTCGTATGTGGGAGCCGTTTTCGTTTATTTGTTCGGGATTTATGATATGCGCGGGTGTTTATTTCTTTCATATGGGCTTCTGTGATTTATTTCAGATTTTTCCCTCATGATCTAAGGTTGTTTTGCACTTTCTGTGCTTTGTTTTGACCGGGCTCTTCCTTATTTGGACGGAAATTGGTCTTCGCGATCTGCCGAAGTGCGGATCTCGGTTCCGACGGCCAGTTCCCTGCGCATCGCCACCCTCACGTGTCATTACACATGATGCGGATTCCTATATTCCCGTCATGGGTATAACTTCACAATGGCTGGACCGTTTGGGCTGAGAATTTGCATAACTATAGTTTCCTATTTTTCATAATTTCCGTGTAAATTTCGTTGTATGTTTTAATTATGGATCCTACGCAATCATCGTCTTGTCCCTGAGCTTGGACTTTTGATGTCGCTATTCCCGTTATTGGATTTCTCATTAACGCATGATCCTTTTATTATGAAAATTTGGGAGGATTAAGAGTAGATCCCTTCCTTTCTAATGGGCTATCAAGCTTGTCTCGGTCGTTACTAGTTAATCTTCGCGCTTGCTTTTTAGACATTGTCCTTGTTTTGCAGGAGTTTTAGTCATATCTCCGTCGTTTATGGGTAGTTTCCCCTGTAATTACTCTCATTGGTTCCGTTTGGGGGACATCTACATTTCCTATTATAAACACGACTTTGACTTTTGCATTAGTTCCTGAGGAATCTTTGTTCCGTGGTACTTCCATCCTTGCTATGTGTGCGGACGTGGGAAAGTAGTTTCCGTGGAGGTTCTCTGATTATTTTTATAGTCAAATCTTGGTCGATTGTCCTAATTCTTGGTTTAATATTTGCTATAAATTCCCCCGAGAATTCCATCTCGTTGATGGTAAGCTTGAAGTATTTTTGTTATTTTTCTTTCTTTTGATTTATCATGTATAGTCATAATAATTCGTAAAAATTTGTAAAATTTGTTAAAATTCAGGTCCTTCTATGTTCTCATATCTACTTGTCGTATGAGGTTTTGTGATTTATCTGGCATATTTCCATAATGGGTTTCCATAGTGTGGCCATTATTTCTCCTACAGCGGAGGAGTAGTAGGAGGAGTAGTAGGAGGGTGGCGGAAGGGGTGGTGTTCAGTCCGAGGTGAGTATCGGAGTGGACAGAGATAGGGGAGGAGAGGGAAGGAGGAGTGGAGGTGGCATGGGAGGTACGAGGAGGTGTGTTACTAGGACCGAAGGTGAGTATCGGAACGGACAGCGGTAGGGTAGGACTCCGGAGGTGGAGAAGGAGGAGGTCCGGAAGTCGGGTCGGGATCGGGTATGCACAGATATGACACTGCCCAAGAATGGCTGTACATACCTGGGGACCATTAGTTGGCTCTTGCAACCCAGCCAGCATAATTGGTAACCCTGCACCATCCCATAGTTCCCTCCTCTTCATGACGGCATTGAGGGCCAACTTCGAGGTTGGCTTCTAGGTGTGTACATTGGTTTGTTGGCAAGTTAGCTGACCAGTCCAAAATTACAAGAAAAGACTGTATGTAGATCCATTGATCTCAGCGCTTATCCATTGGGGAGAGGGTACATCTTATGTTCTGCAGCTTTCCATTTCCGCTCATTTCATCTTTCCTTCTTTCTGCACTTCCAATGCTCCCTGGGATCATGACACTTTGGCACATGGGGATCAGAGCATAATCCCTCAAGGTGAACAAGGTCCAGGCAGAAGTCTATCTAGGGCATGCTGCCTAAGGCAGAAGCGCCGACTTGTCCACTTTGTTTGTTTGTTTTCTCTCTCTCATTTTTACATTTTGATTATTTTTCTGGTGACCCATGGAAGAGCAAAGTTGGAAGGTGGGAGTGGGAGTGTAGCTTGTCGATTATGTGTCAGAGCCCAATAAAAGGGGGCGCTTGGGATGTTATGGTCATGTGCCATGGCGCCTGTGGCCCTTCCTGGTCTTTTTGGTGTCTGTCACGGTCCTCTCTATTAGCTCAATGTAACAATCTCTTGTCTAAACCTTTGTTTATGTTGCATCCTTGCTTAGTTCAACTGGTTTCCTATCAAACCTCATTGTTATGGTTCAAATATGGAATGCAGGGCTCGATGATGGTGGCCTACTGTCCAACTCTCCAAAGCCATCGTAGGATCATCATTGTGAGTATTTCCTTTTACTATGTTGTGTACAACACCACCAGTTTCTCACATAGCAATTTGTGTGCCAAAGCGGCATGCAGCATAGGCACTGATCTTGTCTGTAGCCTCTGACACACTGTGTGCGATGAGCCTGTGACTTTCAAGTGAGTTTTTCACCAAAGAGAGGTGATAGGCTTTCCATCAATAATTGATCCTTGGACCTTTTCAGTTATGGCTTCCCAACTAGTCTCGCCATTTGCTTCTGATTCAAAACGAATGGTCTTCAACCCTTCCAAGTTCTGTCACTTAGCGCACTGGCTGGCAATTGAGGGCATCCAATTATGACTACCTGAAAGTTTCACCTCCAGAAACACTACCAGCTGCCAATGCCCCATAACGCATGTACCATCTGTGGCACTTTTCCGACATGCTCATTTTTGAATAGCATGTCCGCTTCCAAAAAAAACTGCAGCCCTCGTTGAGAATGAGGTTGAGTACAGCAGCAAAGGTTTGCAAAAGTGCCATGACAAATATGCTGGTACAAGATAAGAGAAAGGTACTTGGTGTTCTGCCCTGTCTTTAGCACCTATAAATTAGTACACTTTACAGCAATAGCCCACAACATGGATGTAAGCATGCAAGCCTAAGGAGCTTGGGTCCGGATGTGCAGGCAAAAACTAGATACGCAAGCTGAGGAGTTCAGGTCAGAGGGGAGGAAAGAACAATCATTCATCATGTTGCTGATTGTTGTCATATCCCGGAATCCCGACCCCGCACACTCCCACCACACCACACCTTCCTAACAACTTTACCATCCCCTACACCATGCCTCCCCACTCCCTAAGTCACCTTCCCTCCTGACTGTCTCAGCTCCGGTCTGGTTGCAGCACACCAAACCTTGGCCACTCCCATCCCGGAAGCTCGGTCCTGAGTCGGAACATTCGGAGACTCCGGATTTGCTCCGATATCCCGACGGACCTCCAACATCCTGTGACACCCTTAAACCATTTCTCCACCCATTTCATTTATTGGAGTCACCCAACATCCTTCGGATACGCAACTCCGCTTTCAGAGCTACCTGCATCCTTCGGTGACCTCACTCACGTCATCACTTATTAGTCACCTTCCATTCTTAGCATGACTATCTTTGTCTTACGATTCAGTCGGCTAACCCCCCTTACCCATTTCTTGTTCCCATTCATTTTCCGGCCTCTTACTCCACCCTCCTCAACCTGACACCTCGGTTCCCCGTTAAAGATATCGTTCGGAACCTGTCATATCCGTGCATACCCAACCCCAACCCGACTTCCAGACCTCCACCCTCTTCACCTCCGGAGTCATAACCTACCGCTGCCGTTCCGATACTCACCTTCGGTCTTGGCAACACACCCCTCCTCTTACCTCTCTGACCCTTTCTCCGTCCGCTCCGATACTCATCTCGGACTGAACATCGCCCCACTCGCCACCCTTCCTACAACTCCGCTCCCCCCTCACAACACCTCCACCCTCCCGTCATCCCCCTACGCTTCCCCCGTCCGTTCCGATACTCACCTTCGGACCTGACTACTCTCCTTTCCGCCACTCCCTCTTCCTTACCTGTCCCCTCTCTCCTCCTTCCGTTACTCCTCCGCCACCCTTCCGCCAAGTTACGACCGTCCACCGCTGTTCCGTACTTCGTACTCGGACACCGTTCATACCTTACTCCGAGCCTCCGTCATAGTCCCTACCTCGGACTTTGACTCCACCTTGGTCTTAGTCCATTGCATTGGTGACCTCATACTATGTAAACACCATTGCCAATATTCCTCGGACTTCCAACCCCGCCTCCGTAACCTCCGTAAGCTCCGCAACCCCCAAGCTTCGCGGACCGCCTCCGGCACTCTCGCCGTTTTGTAATGTATTTCTCGCAATTTCCCCTCATCCCTATTTGGACTACTGCTTCTTTCTATTCTAGCCAGTTAGTCATCACCCCCACTTCCCCTCATCCTCCTGCCCCTCTGGGCCTCGCCCTCTCTACCTCCTTTCGGACGTATCACAGGTCTTGCCCTATGACCTTCGGTACCACTCTGCTCCCTCTACCCTTTGTTCCCGTTCGGACATCTTCGTCCCGATTCGGTCACCCTTTGTTCTCCTTGTGCTTTTGCCCCTTCTTTATATATATCGGCGCTTGTACATACTCGTCTGGTTTCAGTCCGAAATCGACCTGAAATGCCCCCTAGAGACTTCCTGCTCACCTACTGTGAAATTAAGGACCAAATGGACAAACAGCAATGGCACAGCGCTCCGCTTGAGTCGCTGAGGCCAAGGTCCCTCCATGCTAAGTCTCCGATTCCACTCTGGAGTTGTCCGTTTCCGCCCCATTCTAACAGAACCTTTCGGTACCCCTTGGTATCATTCAGCACCTTTCGGTGTTTTCCTATTATCAGTTGGACTTTGACTAAGTCCTTTCCATTCCCCCTTATAAATACCCATAGATTAGAACCTGTAGTTCCTCAGTTCTAATCTCGACTAAAATGCTACCCAAAGTCCCTCTGAGTGAATTCCATTCCTGTTCTACAAGATACCTCAGACATAAGAAATACAAGGACTAACTGAGATGTAATGGAGGCACAGTGCTCCCTCTGAGTCACTGAGGCTGTGTCCTTCTTAGAGCCTCTTGTACCATCCAGCAGAACCGGGCCTCCTGGAGAAGCTTCGGTTCACTACCGGAGCTCTCAGATCCCCCTCTAGTTGAGCCCTGCCTGCATGCGGACTCACGCATTTACCCCTATGATCCGGGTTTTGACAATTGTCTTATTTCTAGGTTAACAAGCATCATGTTTACGCCTCACACCGCAGTCCCTCCCTTCACCACATCTATGTGATAAATCCTTTTTTCGTCATGTATTTGTCCAAAATCATGTCATAAAATCTCGTCCTGACAAAGCTGTGATTGTATCTGTAATATATCACTTAATGTTGTGACCAATCCCAACATTAGTTGTGTATTCACCAAGGATTTTATGTTCAGCAAGCACATATATTACATTTGAGCGACACAGATGGTATGTGGGGATCAGTGGAGATAGGAAGAAGAGCATTCAGATTTCTAGCAGTACAAATCAGCATGAAGATGAAGAGATTGTGGTGCAAGAATATGGTACAGAGATGGTCAAGAGAAAGTTGGATTTTGAATTGAATACTCAACACTGGATCAAAATATAACCTGAAATTAGATGCACCACACCTTCCTGACGAAATGAAAATGGACCTACCCACTTGGCACCACCTAGGAAAAAAAATGAACGGCACACAGCAAGAAAGAAGCCTGCAGGCGAAATGCCTATGAAAAAATCACAACTGTTTTAAAACCGGAGACCTAGTCATTCAAGCCAGCATTGCAGAAAAGGCAACTCACCACCCAAAAACCAAAAGCTGCCGGTGCCAACACTACACAACCTACAGATCCAAGGGATGCAAAAATCCCAACACCTGCTATAACACCACAGAGGAAATCCTGGGGAACCTAACCATGAAATCCAACCCATACAATCAAGAACCCCCAAAAACCCCTCCAGATGATGAAGACTGGGCAAGCATCAAAAAGCATGCCATCGGAAACCCCTCAAAAAAAATATTCGACCATCCCAATGCTGAACACAACTCCTCCCTAGCGAACTATAGAATTCTCAACAATGAAAATGACTACAAAAAACAAAACACACCGGCCCCCCAACTCCCCTACAGTAGATCCCCCCAAGACACAATAGTATTCATGGACGGCTCATGCACAAACAACGGTGAAACCACAGCCAAAGCCGGGTTCGGAGTCTGGTTTGGTCCAAACAATCAACGCAACATAGACAAAGCAGCTGACCCCAACCTCACCCAGTCAAACAACGTAGCGGAACTGCTCACCATTTACCACACTGCCAGAAATACCCCCAGCAATGCCCATCTCCACATCAAATTGGACTTGGACTGGTGTATCAAAGCTCTGGGCCCCAACCTCCCATCCAACGAAGACCGTGACTACATAAGAAAAAAGAATGCCAACTTATTTAAAGAAGTGGTTAACCTACTAAGCAGACAAGCAATCACCACCTTCAAATGGATAAAAGGCCACTCAGGTATCCTAGGAAACACCAAAGTGGACAAACTTGCCACAAAAGGTGCTGCCAAGTCGCCACTCCTTCCCACACTGCCCAAAAGGGGCCAGACTCAGAACTTTGACCCAAGCCATGGCCCTTAAACTAATAAAAAGAGAAAATGCGCTTAAAAAGACCATCCAAATGAACTCAGTTAAAACTAACCTGAATGAGATCAGAAAACCACTCCACAACCTAATCAATGGGGAACCCACTGATGACAGAATCTGGATGGCCACCCTAAAAAACAAAAGGGATATCAAACTATGAACACAGGGGGATCTGCCAAAAATGTGAGAAAACAGAAAACATAGACCACATACTATTTGACTGCCCGCACAACCAAAGCCAGACTGTATGGGACACCATTAAATACCTCTGCACCCAGAAAAGAATGCCCTGGCCTACAAACATGAATACCTCACTCATAATGGCGACCCCACTATGGAACCTCGAGGATGAAGAAGGGCTTGCTAGACCGAGCCCCACACTCATCCCGGAATTGCGTAAATGCATTTCCCTGTGGTGGAGTCTAAGGCAGTACTTAACACTAACAAAACCACAAACAATAGACACAACCACCCTCCTTGGGGGACAACCCCCCACACTCAAACCCCCAGGTAGTAAACCTATCCAGCGAAAGCTACCAGCAGTTCCACCAAAAAAAAAGAGAGTTGGATTTTCTGAGGAAATCCTGGGCATGATTTTATGCTGGAATTACTTTTCCCTGTGTCTGATGGGGGGGACTTCCCACAGTATATGTTGGGGTGATGGTACCAGCAATCCCTTCAATGTGAGTACTATGAACAATGGACTTCACATTCTATATCTTGGAAGAGGTCGCATTGTGAATAGTAGAGCCTGATCCACTCAAGCTCATTATGGGATGGATTCTGTGGTTGTGTTAGGATGAATTCAGATCGGTTGGAGCCAAATTAAAGTGACTGCTGCACCCAGAATCTATGATCCAGGGTTTGAGGGAGTTGGTGTGCTTGTCAGCAACAAGGGTAGATCCTGATATGAATTCGTGGTTTGGGTACGCTCCCCACAATTCACACTTGCACTTTGCTCAGCCACCTTCTTCTGTTGGTGACTGTCAGAGACCAGACTCGAGACGAGGGAATGTCTCCGTAACGGAGGGCTTCGGCCTCAGCGACTTCTACCAAGAGCGCTGTGCCTAGTGACACATCCGTGCCCTAACTTACTGACTGGCACTTAGAACCTAGGGGGGGTAACTCTCGTTGATTTTTCTACTAGGGCGTAACCTATGTACAAGTGGGATATATATGGTTACAGCGGGGACGGTTCCGCAATTGGCGGAGCCGACGGAGCGGAGCTAACGGGGTTTAACCATTAGCCAACTGAATATTACCGACGAGTCGGTTCGCGGGGTTAGCGGAAAGGCAGGCGTTAACCCAGAAACGGAAAGGAGGGATAGGCCCGAAGGTGGGCTCTGCAGGGCAGGCGAGTGTATTGCCCAGCGGAGGCGGGGGTGCGCTAGCGGACGTCGGAGCTGTCCGGAAGTCTTTGGGGCTCTGTACTTAGGGAGGCGTAGGTAATAAATTGAAATGAGGGGGTGGTGACCATCGAGGGGTGCCGAGAGGTTTGCGGAATACGGGGGCTCCGAGGTTGGTGAGAGAGGAGCGGAGTAGAACGGAGGGAACGGAGGGACCGGAAGTCGATGGCCGGGGATGGATATGACAGTGACCAATCTTGCCGCACTTCCAACAGGTTGGCAAGTGAGCCAGATAGGGTCAGGATCTTTCTTCTTTGGTTTGTGGTTTTCTGGGGCAAGCGCTGTTGGGATGAGGCCAGTCTTGTTTGGTGCCCACGTTTCCTCTGGCAGCTCATGCTTGTAGCTCATCAGCCTCTACCCTTCTCTGTAGATCAAGGTGGACACCCCAGTGACCAATCTACGAGCGACAGGGTGACGGTGGCAACATGTCTGATGGCGATGGTTTGGCAGGCTGAATGTGCCTTGACCTCTGCGAAACAGGGCCTTCACCCCCTGACATCCTCACTATGTTCATTGGGGCTCATGAACAGAGAGGCCTCC
Organism: Cantharellus anzutake; assembly: GCF_015039405.1. NCBI lineage: Eukaryota > Fungi > Basidiomycota > Agaricomycetes > Cantharellales > Hydnaceae > Cantharellus > Cantharellus anzutake. The sequence goes on from NW_024066951.1 coordinate 1,952,163, forward strand.
AAATGGCTCAAGCGTTATGTGGTCATTGCAAAGAGCAGGAACCCAACATCTGTGATGCTTTCTTTCTCTTCCTACCTCCCCTCCCCCACTATGTTCTTTTTACAGCTCCTTTTATCCTTACATGTATGCACGTAATACTATGAATTTTGTGACAGAACAAACAAATCCAGGAATTCCTGCCATGCAAACAGGAACTCAGTACATGACCCAGAGTGGTGGCGTATCCAAGTCAGGGGTTGCTTATGTATCTCTGAAATTTGTCCCTGCAGTGGTTGGGGCTGGTGCCAGTACTCTTCAGCCAACTATTACATAAGTCACAGTTGGGTGACCCGAGGCAGGTCCTGCCAAATTATTTGATACAAGTGCTCCTGTGGCCACAGATCTAATCACATGCTCTGTAGAGTAAGGACGAGGATGAGGATGAGGATGATGGCAGAGTGGAGTGGATGAGGAAAGGGAAGCTGAACACAAGTGACAACGTGAACATGCAAATGCAATCATGGATGTAGAGGCCTAGGCCTGCAAGAGCATTGAAACGTAACTCCAACCCCATTCTTTGAGATCAACCAGTCTACACCCAGCAGGCTATAGCCACTGCGGCACAGCCAATCGCTATTGTGAACATAATCACCTATGTACCACTTTGGCTCCCTTCCGGTCAGCTCATGCAGAACCTCCGTGGAGTTCTGCAGGTATTTCCACTTGATGGTGCGAAGACAGATCCCATCATCCACATTCGGATGCTTGTGAGACAATCTGTCCAAGCTATTGTTGGTTATACATATCACTGTCTCAAGTTCGTGCTGGGCGATATGATTCCCCAGTTTTCGATTTGCACCCTATGCAACTTGAGCCCCTTGCACCTATGCAACTTGAGCTCATGTTGAACAGCACAACAAATGGCCCAAACAAGGGTCATGGGTTTTAGCCCTCCATCCCCTGGGGAAGAGATAGGCACCTTGAGAGTCTCGGTGACAGGGAGCAAATCCATGGTAGTTAACTGGAAGCCAATACCAAAAAACATGACAGGAGGGTTGCTGTACTTGCTTTGGATGTATTCAGGTGGAAGCTGAGGACTGCCCCATGGCTCGTTGGCAAGCAAGTATGATTCTGTAAGGTGCTATATCAAGATGTGGATCAGCACAACCCAGACTACCTCACAGAACATAACATACACTCTGGAGCCTAAGGATATATGCCTCATCTCGTTTGGTCAACTGTCTGCCATGATTGGTTCCCCAATTGTCTGAGCTATGGATGCTGAGCTGGCGGTGGTGTCATCCATGACTAAATCTGTCTGGCCAACTCCGCTACAATACATCAGTGGGTCATGTGATTATCCCATATTCTGGTAGCCACCAGTAGCTGGACCTGCAAATTAACAGAGCAAGGCCAGGAAGCAGGGATTGAAGAGAGAGGTGACCATTGTAGTATTGACGTAGCAACCCGACGTGGAGCAGTGGCAAGAATGAACCACAGGGCAGTGCATATAGCACTAGTGTGCCACCTATTCTGGACGTTTCTGGAAGGTTTGGTTAGGCCATGTGACTTGTTCCCAACACCTCTTTCCTATTTTGGCTATTTCCGACTTATCGGCAAAGGCCACATTCACTCATTTGAATTAGTTTCTTTTTCCATCAGTTCTCATGCATATTAGCATGCTTTCATCCAGCAGTTATTCATTTATTTTGGTTCTATCCCATTTGCTATCGGTTATCTAGTTTGTAGCCTGACCCCATTTGATACACCGATATTTTTGTCAGGGCACACCCGCCTGACCCGGGCCCACCTGGGCCCACCCGGCCACACCACACCCGCTCCCCACTGCCTATCCCCTCCCCCCTCCTTCCTCCCTCTCCTCCCCTTCTTTTCCCTTTTCTTTCCCCTTTCTTTATTTCATTCTTCTCATCTTCTTCTTCCTGTTTATTTCTTTCTATCTACATGGACCACCTTCCCTTGTATCGATGTACTATTGACCCGTCCGGCCCACACACCCCGGATGGCTTCCCACTGTGCCCAGCACGCGCGCATGTAGCGGACGCTCTCGGATCCCCCACAGGGACACCCGGATGCCTGCGGCTGCCTCCGAGGATGACGTGGCACCTGTCATGTGACTCAAGCCGCATGTACATAAATGTACCTGAAGTGGGAACCGAAGAAGTAACCTTCTTCTCACATTCTCCACTTCAGTCTGAGTGGCCAGGGACCACTGTCCCGGATCGGGCCCACCAGTACGCACGCCTGCTCCACACCCCGCTCCGGCCTCAGTGCCGGCATTACCCCGGCCCTCTCGACCCCAGACACGTCCCTGACAATTTTATAGTTCCTTGCAGTTGACTTGTACCCTACCACCACATCGTACCCTAGATCCTAAATGGAACAGCTCCAGATATTCCATCAGCAGTGGTGCCGCAAATCCATCCGAGACCTAACAGCTCTTTACCAAGATGCTGAGAAGGGAATCCATGCTGAGCATCCCCTATATGGCCTCTACAACAAGGTGATGGAGCTGGCCCTATACTACATCTTCCCCTCTCAGGGCTCCTTTGGATTGTATTCACAACGACCATTGGACCCCCAAGAGACCAGAGCTATCCGAAGAAGCACCAAGAAAGAGAAAATGACTATTCCAGACTTTATTCTGTTCTGGATTGAAGGAGTTCAGCCACAACAGTGCCTAATGCTGATTGAGATTAAGAGACACCCGAATGGTTGGTTTTCCCCTCCAGACATCTTCGAAAAATTTGATGATAGGTTCATAGCCACCGTGATGTATGAAGGGCTGGAAGAACACATGGGGGATGATTTTTTGGTGGAGGTACCAGCTCACCTTCGCCAAATCATCATTCAAGTATTCGTGGGATTTCATACCTATCCCCAACAAGAAATAATCCATCACACCCTGATCATTGGGGCATTCTTTGCTCTGTTTGAGTTTAGACGCCCAGCAGTTCTGCCACCATTTCCAAGTATGTTTAGGTCTTCATTTTGATTTCCAGAAAGCTAACTTTGTGAGGAGCTTCGAAATTTAGATATCTCAGCAATAAGGATGCATCCCAGTTGATCCCCCGTGACCACATCAGACTGCTGATCTTCTGCCAACCCACCCTTGTTCACGATGGCATAAACATCACAAGTATATCACCAGCCTTCCTGAAATGCATCCTAACATGTCTTCCATCGGACATACACATCTGGAGCAATGACGATGGTCCGGCTCAACTAGGCAGTGAGGCTGTTACTTCGTTCGCTTCAGAACAAGAAGTAAGTGTCATCTCATCCATCAGTGTAGCATCAAACTAAATGCAGGTCAGGCCATAGTGAAGGGGGAAGATTTACTTGACCTGTTTTACCCTTCCGACGATTCTAGTGATGAGATGGTTGTATCGGAGGACTCCAAGGACTCCGAGGCTGCAGACCCATCTTATGTACCTGAGGACAGCATTCCATTTAATGCTGTTATGAATGTAGCAGGGCAGGATTGAATTAGTTTTTGTCCCTGTGCTGCAAAAAATGAAGTGAGTGTACTGATCATGGTGGATTTCCCTGATTCATGGTGTTCAATGCATGTGTTGAGATCATCTCAAATGCACGCTTTTGGTCTGTTCGAAGTCCACTGAAGTACATAGTTCATGGAACAGCTCCAGATTGTTTAGTGGAGTGATTCCACCACGCATCTTGATGCCATGCCAAACTTTTTCCGCCTAAATCAGGGAAATTGTGTTGTTAAGGAAACCTGGAATCATCGCAAGTGGGCATGGAGAGAATGGATATCCATTGAAACCTGCATATTCTGGACCATCTTTCTCTGCGACAGCGAAGTGACAAGGGCACAAGTAGAGAACTATTTTGGACTAGACACTTACACGCTGATGAAGCACATACTCAATATTTATCGCTTCATAAGTACAAATTGTTCTCCGACCCCATCCTTATGCTATCCTTTAAACCTCACACTCTTTTGTTTGACATTTGCTTTTTATTTTCCATCCTCTGTCCTTAAACACAACTGCTACCATCACACTCATTTTTTTGACAAACACTCCATCTATATATACCTGCCAACACTCTCATTTTATTCCCATCCATTCCTCCACACCCTTTGTTTAGAACATCAGCAAACCTGGATGCAGAGGTCTGAGAGCTCATAGAGCTCTCAGAGCTCTCAGAGTTTCAGTACTTTGAAATTGCAGGTCCCCTTCTCTCAGAGCTCCCCAAAGTAGTCAAAGCTCCGAAAAGTAGTCAAAGCTCATAGAGCTATATTTGCACACAGGGGACTATTATCTATATGAGCTCCCTGAGTATTTAATTTATCCGATATCAAAAATTAAAATTTAAGAGCATTGACTCTGGCATCATGTGATGAGTCACAGCCAAGTCCCTACCATGCAGGAAACTGAACAAACCAAGCTTAACTTTCAGCCCCCAATGCGGCACTACACACCAAGGGTATATAGCCAAATTAATATATAGACCAAATTTAGGGATATACATATATGGTTAATCTGAAATTACTCAAGGAAAATGCGGGAAAATGAGTGGAGAAATGGGGGGGAAAATGAGGGGAAATTTGAGGGGGGAATGAGGGGGGAATGAGGAGGGGAATGAGGAGGGAATGAGGAGGGAATGAGGAGGGGAATGAGGGGGGAATGAGGGGGGAATGAAGGGGGGAATGAGGGGGGAATGAGGGGGGGAATGAAGGGAAATTTGAAGGGGGGAATGGGGGGAAATTTGGAGGGGGAATGGGGGGGGAATGAAGGGAAATTTGAAGGGGGGAATGGGGGGGAATGAGGGGAAATTTGGAGGGGAGAATGGGGGGAATGGGGGGAAAATGGGGGAAAATTGAGGAGGGAATTGAGGGGAAAATTGAGGGGGGAATGGGGGGAAATGAGGGGGAAATTGGGAAGGAATGGGGGGGGAATGAGGGGAAATTTGGAGGGGGGAATGGGGGAGAAATGGGGGGAAATTGAGGTGGGGAATGAGGGAAAATTTGAGGGGGGAAATGGGGGGGGAATGAGGGGGAATTTGAAGGGGGAAATTGGGAGGGGGGAATGGGGGGGAATGAGGGGAAAATCGAAGGGGGGGATGGGGGGAAATTGAGGGGGGGATGAAGGGGAAAATGGGAGGAAAATGAGGGGGAACTGGGGGGTTTCCAAAAGTCAGGGAAAATTAAGGAAAATTCAGAAAATGGGGGACTTTCTAAAAATGGAGGATGTCCAAAAAATCAGGGGAAATTAGGGGGAAAATCAGAAAATTTGGGATAAGTTAGGGAGAGATATTTCAGGAAATTAGGAATAATTGGAAAAGAAATTAAATCACTTTTTTGATAATTCAATGTGTATTGGAAAGTGCCAAAGTGGGGCAATGTAGCAATGCATGTTTCAGTGTTAGAAAAGTCTCCCACCATGTTTTGGTGAGCCAAATAACCATGGCTTTTTGACCACAGGAAATTTGGTGTCAAAGGCTTGGATGATATCTGAAGAATACATCAGCTTTTTGTTTGCTTTATTGGGTGGTATTTTTAATTTACTTCAGTTGGAACACTTTTTTAAAACTGATTTATACCCTACATAACATGCATGGTTACATTGCCACACTTTGGTGCTTTCCAATTCACATAGAATCATCAAAATTGGTTGAGTTTTGAGCAAGAAATGAGATGAAAGATAAAGTGCAAATTTTTGAATTTCAGAGTTTTCCTCATATTTTGTAAATAGCAATAAACAAATAAGGTGCTGATTTTAGTAAACACAAAAGGTATATGAGCTTTCAGAGCAATGACAATGGCCATTTTACACACACATATATCCATATTATCTTTGCACTACTGGTGTCACGGCCATGCATTCCGGCCTGTTAGCTGCCCATCCCGATGCCGCCCAAGCCCGTTACCACTATGCAAGTGTGAGCGCAAGCCCCAACCTCAGCCCTGTCCTTCATGAGGACTCCCTGCTCACTCCCCCGCTTGCCCCTAGGCTCCCCTGCACCTGGCCAACTCCCCCACAGCCCCACCAACCTTCCTGCCCCGAGTCCGCCTCCAGCACCATGCCCAGCGCAACTTCCCTACCCCGCCCACTTGGCCCCTACAGGGCCGCTATCATCCCCATGCCCAACTCCGGCCCAACTCCGAGTCCAGCGCCACTACAATACCATCGCCGCTATCGCGGCCCTACGCTCTTTCCTTTATTTATCTGTTATTGTTTATTTTGACCCTCGGTCATTGCCAGCTGCTGTGCGGCCAACCCTGCTCCTTATTCTTGTTTGCTTCCGGACCCTTTGGCCTCCGGCCTGGGTCCACTTCCATTCATTTCTTCCTCCTATATATATCCTGTATGTTACTTTATTGTACCTTAGCTCTAATATCGATGTGACCACGACCCCTAAGTCCTGACCCCAACAAGGCAACCCCAGTGAGTCCGAAATGAGGGCCAAGAGACAGCTAGGGGGCACAGCACTCCCTTTAGAGTTGCTGGGGCCAAATGCCCTACCCTCGGGCCTTGTTCACGGCATCATGGCCATCACGGCCTATAGCGGCCCGCAACGGTGACCCTCAGTGCCGACCCCAGACCAGTGTCTAACAACTGGTGCCAAAATAACTAAGCAGATTTCATGGAGATATGAAGACCATCCATTATTTAAAAACAAAAAGCTCTATGAGCTCTATGAGCTCAGTGAGCTCATAGAGCTCATAGAGCTTTTCAAGTAATGATGCTGGCCATTTAATATGCATTTCCAAAAATGTATATACATATTATCTTTGCACTTCTGCATCCTTAGGAGAACAAAATCATTCAAACATTTAATTTTCTCCACCCAATGTGTAGAGGGTGCACAGCAAAAAGACTCAATTTGCTCACAGAGCTCACAGAGCTCCCTACCAAGTTTGCTGATGAAAAATCTAAAAGTATACATTGATACCGCAGTTAATTTATGTTGTGGAGATATTTTGGCCAAGTAGCATCTGAGTCATTCAACCCGAACGAAAAGCTGCAACCGGATTCAAAAAGCCTAGTCACAAGGAAGGCCAAGGCTGTACAGCAGCCATTTCTAGTTCTGCATGGCATCAGAAAGTTCGTCAGTATGGTTGTGTTAGAACGGGGCGGAAACGGACGACTCCGGAGTGGAATCGGAGACTTAGCGTGGAGGGACCTTGGCCTCAGCGACTCAAGTGGAGTGCTGTGCCATTGCTGTTTGTCCATTTGGTCCTTAATTTCACAGTAGGTGAGCAGGAAGTCTCTAGGGGGCATTTCAGGTCGATTTCGGACTGAAACCAGACGAGTATGTACAAGTGCCGATATATATATAAAGAAGGGGCAAAAGCACAAGGAGAACAAAGGGTGACCGAATCGGAACGAAGATGTCCGAACGGGAACAAAGGGTAGAGGGAGCGGAGCGGTACCGAAGGTCATAGGGCAAGACCTGTGATACGTCCGAAAGGAGGTAGAGAGGGCGAGGCCCAGAGGGGCAGGAGGATGAGGGGAAGTGGGGGTGATGACTAACTGGCTAGAATAGAAAGAAGCAGTAGTCCAAATAGGGATGAGGGGAAATTGCGAGAAATACATTACAAATGGCGAGAGTGCCGGAGGCGGTCCACGAAGCTCGGGGGTTGCGGAGCTTACGGAGCTTACGGAGGTGGGGTTGGAAGTCCGAGGAATATTGGCAATGGTGTTTACGTAGTATGAGGTCACCAATGCAATGGACTAAGACCGAGGTGGAGTCAAAGTCCGAGGTAGGGACTATGACGGAGGCTCGGAGTAAGGTACGAACGGTGTCCGAGTACGAAGTACGGAACAGCAGTGGACAGTCGTAACTTGGCGGAAGGGTAACGGAAGGAGGAGAGAGGGGACAGGTAAGGAAGAGGGAGTGGCGGAAAGGAGAGTAGTCAGGTCTGAAGGTGAGTATCGGAACGGACGGGGGAAGCGTAGGGGGATGATGGGAGGGTGGAGGTGTTGTGAGGGGGGAGCGGAGTTGTAGGAAGGGTGGCGAGTGGGGCGATGTTCGGTCCGAGATGAGTATCGGAGCGGACAGAGAAGGGGTCGGAGAGGTAAGAGGAGGGGTGTGTTGCCAAGACCGAAGGTGAGTATCGGAACGGCAGCGGTAGGTTATGACTCCGGAGGTGAAGAGGGTGGAGGTCCGGAAGTCGGGTCGGGGTTGGGTATGCACGGATATGACAGGTTGAGGGAATGTTAAAGAAATGGGTTGAGGGTAACCCACATCTTTCCGTCCTTATAGACGACTTAGAATCGTCCACCTCATGTATGTAGGGCAGTTTAGTCGTGCAATTAGAATTATCTGATGGCCGTGGAGCTTTTGACAGAAAGCTGAGACCTTGCGGTGAATGGGAGCCTGCTACGACGGATACTTGGTGCTCGTTACATGAGCGTACCGTGCGTGGTGTAGGAGAAATAACGGCCACACTATGGAAACCCATTATGGAAATATGCCAGATAAATCACAAAAACCTCATACAACAAGTAGATATGAGAAAATAGAAAGACCTGAATTTTAACGAATTTTAACGAATTATTATGACTATACACGATAAATTGAAAGAAAGAAAAATAGCAAAAATACTTCGAGCTTACTATCAACGAGACGGAATTCTCGGGGGAATTTATAGCAAATATTAAACCAAGAATTAGGACAATCAACCAAGATTTGACTATAAAAATAATCAGAGAACCTCCACGGAAACTACTTTCCCACGTCTGAACACGTAGCCAAGGATGGAAGTACCACGGAACGAAGATTCCTCAGGAACTAATGCAAAAGTCAGAGTCGTGTTTACAATAGGAAATGTAGATGTCCTCCAAACGGAACCAATGAGAGTAATTACAGGGGAAACTACCTATTGTCAGGGCGTGGGAATACGTTATCATGACTCGCCGTTGGCAACCGTTAAGGTCCGCTGCTTCGGCGTAACAGCCCGTCAAGGGCAGGGATGACAATCGCGGCGGAAAAGGGTTTCGGCTTCAACGACTCGTTCATGAGCGTTGCGCCTCGTACTTGACGCAGCCCCGATATTTCAGGAGGCAGGAGGTGCGACTGGGTCAGACAGAGAGTGCGGGGGGGTAACCCTAGTTGATTTTCGAACTGCAGTACTAGGTAGTGTACAACCGGTATTTAAGTATAACGGAATGAATGGAATTAAGTCGCCAGATCTCACGGAGATTGCAGGCGGGGTTAAGAAGAAACGAAAACAAACAAAGAGTGTGGGAGAAGGATGGCCGTGTACGGCCGTCAAGAAAAACAAGCGTGATAAAGAAAGACTCGTAGGCCCGTGACAGGCTGTGGAAACAGGTAGTGGTGACAGGGAAGGGTAACGGGCTTGTTCAGGCGGCGTCGGGCAGGTAGCGGGGTTGACGGGGTCGAAGCGGGGGAGGGAGAAGGTGTGGAGAGTGATCACCTGACCGTGGGAATTGCCGGGTCGTGACACCTATAAACGATGGAGATATGACTAAAACTCCTGCAAAACAAGGACAATGCCTAAAAGGGAAGCATGAAGATTAACCAGTAGCGACCGAGACAAGCTTGATAGCCCATTAGAAAGGAAGGGATCCAATCTTAATCCTCCCAAATTTTCATAATAAAAGGATCATGCGTTAATGAGATATCCAATAACGGGAATAGTGACATCAAAAGTCCGAGCTTAGGGAAAAGACGATGTTTGCGTAGGATCCATAATTAAAACATACAACGGAATTTACACGGAAATTATTAAAAATGGGGAACTATAGTTATGCAAATTTTCAGCCCAAACAGTCCAGCCGTTGTGAAGTTATACCCATGACGGGAATATAGAAATCCGCATCATGTGTAATGACATGTGAGGGTGGCGATGTGCAGGGAACCGGCCGTTGGAACCGAGATCCGCACTTCAGCAGATCGCGAAGACCAATTTCCATCCAAATAAGGAAGAGCCCAGTCAAAACAAAGCACGGAAAGTGCAAAACAACCTTAGATCATGAGGGAAAAATCTGAAATAAATCACAGAAGCCCATATGAAAGAAATAAACACCCACGCATATCATAAATCCCGAACAATTAAATGGAAACGGCGCCCGCATACGAACGACTATGGGAATGATGCACATGATTACCGAATGTGCGTGCGAACTTTTGCTAACTCAACAAATACCAGGAAATAGGACACAACCTTAGTACCATTGGAAAGGTGGGAATAAATGAAAATTTATGATACCAAGAACGTGAGAAAACATCCAGAAATGAATGAGATATAGGGACATGAAGTTAGAAACCTGAAAACGCGCGGGAAAACAGCTTCAAGAGGTCCAGAGTCCTAAATAAAATACATAAAAATATGATATCTTCAAGGACGACCTACTATAACAACCAACAATACATATGGAGGATTAGGATGTGATAATACAAAAGGGAATCAGGGAATATGAACGAAATTCACGAAAACCACTAAACTATGACGGACCATGGCAGGAATTTTAGGGAACGATATTCTAATGAGGTGGAGAGCTATAACACATTCGTTTGAGTAATTCTTTGATTACTAGCAACTTTTTCTTTCAGTTTTAAACCTGAATAATTCACTCATTTACCATTTCAGTCTCATTTTAACTAAATGTCACTAAATAAAAATGGAATAAATCAGCTGAAGGTCTCAGCACAGCCATATGCATAGTAATGCGAAGTTTGAATTCAGAATCATCGAGTCATAGCAAATTTAATGGTATATATAGGGAATTTGAAATAGGTAACTGCGGCAAATGCAGTGCAGCCAAGTTCCAATTAACCATTAAAATAGCTTAGGTGAGGGAGGACAATAAGAATTCTAGGTGCAGTCTGACCGCAGTTCAGCGCAGCAAAAGCGCAGTAGAACTATAGCATGAAAATTTCATTTTTATTCAGTCTGAGAAAAATACACTGTAAATAAATCCTGTAAATAGAAGGTAGAGCGTGAAAAAGGAAGGCGACCCAAGGAGTATAAAAGGGAGACCCTTTCTGCGACTTTTCACCCCCCTTAGAGAAGCAAGAAAATAGAGTATTATTTTTCTCAAGCATTTCTGGTTGTCACTCCAGTGCGAAAAAGTGATATACAGTTAAGATTGCCACTGTAGTAAAAGGCAGCAATAAAGGAGAGAAATATTAAGTAGATATTTCAAGAGGAGAGCTGGTTAACACTCCAGATTTCAAAGTGTAAACACAAAACAGTTATTTTGCTACTGTTAAAACAAGCAATAAAATAAGACAAAAATAAAACAAACTCAAGGGACACTCCAGACACAATCCAAATTCATTAACTGAATAGAATCTTTGAAACTTCACCAAGTAGAAGATTAAATTCAAGTTTAAATCCAAATTAAACAACGCTACACAGAATTACACCTAGACAAATTAATAAATTTCAATAAAGAAACAGCTCTGCAGGGCTCGGTTTATCTGTAAGTCAATTCTCAGGAATTTTAAAACTAACCCATAAAAATAGAATTAGCCAAAACACTCGGATTGGTACTATATTTACAATAAATAACACTAGTACACTTCCCCATCCTAACTAAAGAACCAGGGAACAGCTTGGTGGTGGTCTCGTTTGAACCTCCCAACTGACCTTCCTTCGTTCTCTCCTTCAGCGGGTGTACAGGATCACAGGTTGAGAGAACGTCCTGAACGAGACTAGTCGAGGACATAGGGCTAGCAGGTACTTGGCGCTTGAGGGAGCGTACCGGTAGCGAGTGAGATAACGACTCCTTGAGGGAGCTTCCTGAGAATCGATTGACGGGTACTTGGCACCCAATTGGGTGTACCGGCAACGAGTGATGTTCCAGCTCCTTGAGGGAGCTGCCAGAGGCTGGGTTGACGGATACTTGGCGCCCAGTTGGGCGTACCAGCAATGAGGTATGAGACCATTCATCTGGTGGACAGTCTGTATATGTGTCAACAGATACTTGGCGCTCGTAAGAGCGTACCGGTGACAGAGGAGTTAGTCGTTCGTAGGTCGAACGACACGTGGTGGGTTCGATGGCTACTTGGCGCTCGTGAGAGCGTACCGGCGACGAAGGGAACGGGCTTGTATCGAATACCCATACGTCCGTAGAGTTAACCAGATGCTCACCATAATAAGGTGAGACAGACGCGGGCCCAGTACCTGGGCGAACGACATGAGTCGCAGCAAAAGGTGATCGTGCATACCTGAGTTGAGTCACATGCGAACTCGATGATCCGTGGCTAGAGTCGTCAACCTCGGCAGGGATGACCCATTGTCAGGGTCGCGTCCGGGGTCGAGGCGGTCCGGGCGTAGCGTCTGGTGCTGAGGACCTCACAGGGGGTGGATCGGGCATGCGTACTGGCAGCCCCGATATGGGATGGTGATCCCTGGCCACTTAGACTGAGTGGGAATGTTGAGAAGAAGGTTACTTCTTCGGTTCCCACCCCAGGTGTATTTATATACATGCAGCTTGGGTCACATGAGGTCCGCCACGTCACCCCGCATACAGCCACAGTCACCCGGGTGTCCCCGTGGGGGATCCCGAGGGTGTATGCTGCACGCATGCACACTAGGTTGCGCCCTAGAGCCGTCCAGGGTTGTCTGGGGCCAGGCATGTCATGTGCGCGTCGTGGGCGGGTCAATAATACATGGATATAAGGAAAGGTCGTCCATGTGAAGTAGAAATAGAAATAGAAATAGAAAAAATGGAAATAGGAGAGGGATAGAGGGGAAGGGGTACGAAGGAGGGGTGCGGGGTGGGAGAAGGGGAACCGGGTGAGGTGGGCCCGGGTGGAGGCAGGTCAAGCGGGTGTGCCCTGACACCCATATAGACGACGACCGAGACATACACAATCTTACACAGACGATACAGTGTTGGCACAAGGAGGTTTACAGTTGTTGCACAGCAGAGGGTGGTGTGTTATTCGTTAGGTTCCGTCTTTTCGGCTCTTGCCGTACATAAACGTGACGCTAACTATTGAATAAGAAATGATCGCGAGAAGTCTCGTGAAATAGAATAAATATTCCGGCCAGCACCAAAACCCGATAAGGGAAAGCTTAGCATGGAGTGAACGTGTAGAAAGGGGAGTAGCGGGGAGAAGGTAACAAAGAGAAGGGAAGATATACAGAAGGAGGACCCACCATGGTGGACGTTCAGTCGACACAGTCGCAAGAGACTCCATTCCTGTAACAGGGAAGCTGGAATCGGAGTTGCCCAACTAGTTGAAAGTTGACATCCCTGCGCCCAGAATGGTGGTAGGTTGAATGGAGACGATGCCTGATACAGCGGATTGAACGATGTTGAGGGCAATGTGGGTGCTGTGAGAGGCAAGATAGAAGTCAATGTCGATGATGCTGGATTCCATGTCGCAACAGCTGCCGCATCCCAAGAGTAAGACATGTTATAATTGCAGCATTGCAACCCAACCTGAGTGTGATATCACAATGTCATTAGATACCGCTCTCAGCTCTACACATCGTACTTATATGCATCTCTGTGTGGTACAAATGAACAAAGGTTAAAGCATTAGGACAATGAAACTTCCCATAAAAGGGGACAATAATCATAACAACAAGGGTGTCATATCCATACAATCCCGACCTCCGCTCCGGGCTCCCGGAACTCCGAACCTGACTTCCGGAGTCCTACTTCCCTTCCGTCACCTTCTCCTTGCCGACTCCCAAGAGGTTATCCCACCTCCAGCTCGGACACCACCTTTGGTCCGACTCCAAAACATTCCGGGTCCGACCCCAACCTCGACACCTTCCAGACGAGTATGCAAAACCTAAGCTCCTGACTCCGGACCTCCGCTCCGGAACCTCCGGTCTTAGCTCCGACCTCGGACTTTGACCCCACCTCCGCTTATACCCATTGTATTGGTTAGCTCATTCCATTTAATTACGTTTGCCAATATTCCGGAGTTTAACTTCCGAGTTCGGACTTTCTGGACTTACATTGGACCTTGCAACTATTGCATTGCTCCATTCAGTTCCGCTATTCTCCCTCATTCCTATTTGGGCTGCTGCTTCCTTTCTATTCAGTCAGCTAGCCATTCCCCACTCCCAACCTCCTTCCTTCCTCCTTGGGCCTTGGCCCTTCATTCCTCCTTTGGGAAACACCATTGAGTCAAACCCTTGACCCTCAGTGTTGTTCCTCTTTCCATCTCCCTTTGTCTCCTTTCATCCTACCCTTGTTCCTTTTGATTCCGGACCCCTCCTTATATACAATGTATGTACCTAGTAACTTGTAACCTCAGTCCAAAATCGACATGAATTCCCCCCAAGAGACTTTCCCTCTGCTAGATCCGAAATTAGGACAACCAGCAATGGCACAGCACTCCGCCTGAGTCGCTGAGGCCAAGGTCCTTCCATGCTAAGTCTCCGATTCCATTCTGGAGTCGTCCAAATCCACCCATTCTAACAGTTCGGACGCCTTCGTTCCAATTCGGACCCCCTTTGTTTCCTTGTGCTTTCACCCTCTCCATTATATATATTGGCACTTGTACATACTCGTTTTAGGCCTTTAGTCTAAAATCGACCTGAAATGCCCCCTAGAGACTTCCTGCTCACTGCCTATGAAATTAAGGACCAAATGGACAAACAGCAATGGCACAGCACTCTGCTTGAGTTGCTGAGGCCAAGGTCCCTCCTTGCTAAGTCTCCGGTTCTCCTCCGGAATCGTCCACCCTCACCCAGTTCTAACAGAAGACCCCGGTCAAAACAAAGCACAGAAAGTACAAAACAACCTTAGATCATGAGGGAAAAATCTGAAATAAATCATGGAAGCCCATATTGAGGATACAAACACCTGCGCATACAATAAATTTCGAAAAATTAAACAGAAACAGCACCTGCATACAAACGAGTATGGGAACAACACATGTGATTACCAAATGTGTGTGCAAACTTTTGCTAACTCGACGAATACCAAGAAATAGAATACAACTTTAGTACCATTGGAAAGGTGGGAATAAATGAAAATTTATGATGCCAAGAACGTGAAAAACCATTCAGAAATAAATGAGATACAAGGACATGAAGTTAGAAACCTGAAAATGTATGGGCAGACAGCTTCTAGAGGTCCAGAGCCCCAAATAAAATACATAAAAATATGATATCCTCGAGGACAACCTACTATAACAATGAACAATACATATGAAGAACTAGGATGCAATAATACAAAGGGGAATCAGGGGAGAGGGACAAAAACCACAAAAATCACTAAATTACAATGGACCATGGCGGGAATTTTAGGGAACGATATACTAATGAAGCAGAGAGCTATAACACATTCGTTTGAACAATTCTTGACCACTAGCAACTTTTTCTTTCAGTTCTAAACCTGAATAATTCACTCATTTATCATTTCAAGTCTCATTTCAACTAAATGTTACTGGATAAAAATAGAATAAATCAGCTGAAGGTCTCAGCACAGCCATACACATAAGTAAAGCGAAGTTTGAATTCAGAATGACCGAGTCATAGAAAACTTAATGGTAAATATGAGGAATTTGAAATAGAAAACTGTGACAAATGCAGTGCAGTCAAGTTCTAATTGAACCATTAAAATAGCTTAGGCAAGGAAGGACAATAAGGATTCTAGGCGCAGTCTGACCACAGTAGAGATGCAGTTCAGCGCAGCTGAGCGCAGTAGAACTATATCGTGAAAGATTCATTTTTATTCGGTTTGAGGAAAATACACTGTAAATAAATCCTGTAAATACGAGGTAGAGCATGAAAAAGGAAGGCAACCCAAGGAGTATATAAGGGAGACCCTTTCTGCAACTTTTCACCCCCCCCCCCCGAGAGAAGTAAGAAAATAGAGTATTATTTTTCTCAAGCATTTCTGGTTGTCACTCCAGCGAAAAAAGTGATATACAGTTAAGATTGCCACTGTAGTAAAAGGCAGCGATTAGGGAGAGGAATATTAAGTAAATATTTCAACAGGAGAGCTGGTTAACACTTCAGATTTCAAAGTGTAAACACAAAACAGTTATTTTGCTACTGTTAAAACAAGCAATAAGAATGGGACAAAAATAAGACAAGGTCAAGGGACACTTCAGACACGATATAAACCCATTAACTGAGTAGAATCTTTGAAACTTCACCAAGTAGAAGATTTAATTCAAATGAAAATCCAAATCAAACAATCCTACACAGAATTACACCCAGACAAATTGAGAAATCACAATAGAGGAACAGCTCCACAGGGCTTGGTTTATCTGTAAGTCAATTCTCAGAAACTTTTAGACTAACCCATAAAATAGAATTAGCCAAAACACTCGGATTGGTACTATAATTACAACAAATATTACTAGTACACTTCCCCATCCTAACTAAAGAACCAGGGAACAGCTTGGTGGCGGTCTCGTTTGAACCTCCCAACTGACCTTCCTTCATTCTCTCCTTCACTGCTGAAGAGGGTTGCCATATATGGAACGCTGCATTTACAACAAAGCATCACACTCTACTGCCAGCTAGTTGCTGTTAACCCAGGATCATACACCCTGGATTTGGCGATGTCACTCAACAATCTACATAATGCTCTTTCAGATCTCAGACAACCCTCAGAGGCACTCCCATTCATTGGAGAAAGCATCAATACAGTTGCCCAGCAGGGCCAGGTAGAACTTTCACATTGTGGCCACAGGCCACATGACCCAGGACTTTTTGAGCTCACTGCTACACATGTTTACATACATTCAGTACTGCCAAAAACACACTAAGCACCACATCAAACTTGTACCCAGTCATCTTCACTCCATGGATGCAAGCACCTCCAAGTGTCATCCAAGATCCGAAAGAGCAGGATATAGATTGTTGAGTGACCTGGCAAAATCTGGGGTATATGATCCTGGGTTAATGGCAACTAACTGGTGGTAGAGTTTGATGTACAGTTGCCCAGCAGGGCCAGGTTGAACTTTTGCATTGTGGCCACAGGTCACGTGACTCAGGACTTTTGAGCTCGCTGCTACGTGTGTTTACATACATTTTAACGGCTTTGGTACTGCCAAAAACACACTAGGCGCCACATCAGACTTGTACCCAGTGTCAGGGGACGACTCCTGGGTCCCCATGACCCTCCCCTATGGTCCACAGCCTACTGGTGTAACCAGCCCTATCCAGGGTATTGAAATTATGAACTAGTCACATATAAGTGCTCAGTTCCAAGTACATGAACTGATAAGATTGATAATCACCTAGTCGCGTATAAGCGCTAGGGTAGTATGTACAATCATCAGAAAGACATACAGGACAAAAAGAGATAGATATCTCACCTCAGTTCCAAGTACATGAACTGAGGAGAGAAGAGGGAAAAATTGCGTGAGGCGGCTTTTAAGCCATCCTCGACTGTGTCCATCAACATGGTCGCCATAAATGGTAGCATCGGGCAATCCTACAAGAAAATGTCCATGCACAAGAAATATTGTCCGTTGTATTCAATGGTCGGTCCACAGCGTACCAAGAAACAAGAATTTCAACACAGGGCACAACCTACTGTGGGTAAGAAGATGAGAAGGAAGCTAACTTCTCATCTTCCCACAGTGGCCCCAATATCAGCAAAACTTCCGGGGATACCTGGAAGTCACATGAGGAATAGGAACCGGGCCTGGAGCATGCAGCATGCAGAGCATGTGGGGCAGAGCACACATGCAGGTCCGGATCCGGGTCCAGGTCCGGGCTAGTCAGGGTGTGTGCCCTGACACCCAGTCATTTTCACTCCATGGATGCGTGTGTGACACTGCAATGTGGTAAGTAGCTTTTGTATTCAATGTAAAGTCACGTTCTGCTTTCAATACAAAGAGTCACATGCGACTCCAAAAATTTGCGCAGCATGGGGACCTCATGTGTCTCAGAATTTGTTTTCTGAGGATTGCATCAAATTTGGCAAATGCCTAAGTGTACTGCCTGTCATATCCGTGCATACCCGATCCCGACCCGACTTCCGGACCTCCTCCTTCCCCACCTCCGGAGTCCTGCCCTATCGCTGTCCGTTCCAATATTCACCTTTGGTCCTGGCACCACACCTCCTCTTACCTCCCATGCCACCTCCACTCCTCCTTCCCTCTCCTCCCCTATCTCCGTCCGCTCCGATACTCACCTCGGACTGAACACCGCCCCCCTCACCACCCTCCTCCTACTCCTCCGCTCCTCCCTCACAACACCTCCACCCTTCCATCATCCTCCTACACTTCTCCCATCCGCTCCAATACTCACCTTCGGACCTGACAACTCTCCTTTCCACCACTCCTTCCCTCTTCCCTTTCTCCTCTCTCTTCCCTCTGGTACTCCTCCGCCAACCTCCCACCAAGTTACAGCCTTCCACTGCTATCCTGTACTTCTTACTCGGGCACCGCTCGTACCTTTGCTCTGAGCCTCCGTCATAGTTCCTACCTCGGACTTTGACTCCACCTCGGTCTTAGTCCATTGCATTGGTGGCCTCATACTACGTAAACACCATTGCCAATATTCCTCAGACTTTCAACCCTGCCTGTGTAAGCTCCGCAACCTCCGAGCTTCGCAGATCATCTTCGGCACTTTCGCCGCTTGTAATGTATCTCTCGCGTTTTCCCCTCATCCCTATTTGGACTGCTGCTTCTTCCCATTCTAGCCAGTTAGTCATCATCCCCACTTCTCCTCATCCTCCTGCCCCTCTGGGCCTCGCCCTCCTTACCTCCTTTTGGACGTATCACAGGTTCTGCCTTATGACCTTCAGTACTGCACCGCTTCTGTCATCCCTTTGTTCCCGTTCGGGTGCCTTCATTCCAATTCGGATCCCCTTTGTTTCCTTGTGCTTTTGCCCCCTCCATTATATATATCGGCACTTGTACATACTCGTTTTGGGCTCAGTCCAAAATCGACCTGAATTCCCCCCAAGAGACTTTCCCTCTGCTAGATCCAAAATTAGGGACCCCTAGGACAACCAGCAATGGCACAGCGCTCCGCTTGAGTCGCTGAGGCTGAGGTCCTTCCATGCTAAGTCTCCGATTCCATTCTGGAGTCGTCCGAATCCGCATGTTCTAACACTGCCATTGCCAATGTGTACCAGTTGAAGTGTCATCTGCAAATTTTCGGGATAGCATGTAACTCTTTGTATTGAAAGCAGACCGTGACTTTACATTGAATACAAAAGCTACTTACCACATTGCAGTGTCACATGCCCATTCATTGAAGAAAGTGTTCAACTCCGGTGCCAGCTAGTCACAATTAACCCAGGAGCGTACACCCAAGAATTGGCCAGATCAGTCAAGAATCTACATGGAGCTCTTACCAATCTCGGACATCATTCTGAGGCACAAATGGTCCACATTTGAGCACATTCTCTTCGTCACTGCATCCTCCACATTGCTGCCTGCACATGATGGGCATGGATATATATTCAGTTCAAGAACACCAACAAATCCAACCTCAATTTCCTTGATTGCAACCTATGGATAAAATATCTACATGCCGATATGCTCAGAACGAATCACAGATGCATCATGATCTTACAATTACAATTTCACCTCAAAGCTGCCCATTTCTTCACCCAACACATTTCTCCTCCCATTGCTCATTGCTGATGTATCGGTCCATTTGTCTGCACCCCATGGTACCATAAGTGATGACGTTGATCAAGCCTGAGGTCTGGATGGATTATGCAAGTTGGCACAATGGAAAGATGGAGTCGGCAGGTCGACACTATCCGGTGCATTGGGTCAGGGAAGTGAAGGGATAATGGTGTGCAGTGACAGCTTGGGGATGTGCAACTCCAATACGGAAGAGCAATCAACATCAAGCTTTGACTCAACACTTGATAAGCAGTACACATGTCAAATCGTCGCCACATGTGTTCGAGTGGAGCACCAAGTCTGAAGAGTGTGATATTAATCTATATTGGTGTTGGGGTGATGTCAACCATGGTGGGCTTTGCATGTTTTGGACTTGGTTCAGCAAACTCGCTGCAGATGCCA
Source organism: Cantharellus anzutake (assembly GCF_015039405.1). Lineage (NCBI taxonomy): Eukaryota > Fungi > Basidiomycota > Agaricomycetes > Cantharellales > Hydnaceae > Cantharellus > Cantharellus anzutake. The sequence goes on from NW_024066951.1 coordinate 1,972,077, forward strand.
CCACTGTGGGAAATATTTCTCAGTAAATGACCACAATTACTCTGGTAATTGACCATTTACCATCATTTCGATGGTTTTTGGAGTCTAGTATTTTACCAAATCAAAATTGCGAGTCAAGGAACCGACTTTTCATGGCAAGTATTTTACAACATGTACCATGGTAACTTGTGCAGGTGCATAAAATCATCATATTTTCACCTCATTGTCACTACAAACTGACTCCCCAGACATATTCTATTGGCATGCGCATACAAAGAGGATAAGACCACCAGGAAGTCTGATTGGGGAGTTGGAGCATGGGGTGCTAATACATCACCCTTGGTACCGTGGGCAGTACATGCCTCAATGTCAGGGCCCGGCCTCTGTCTGGGGGCGGCCCTACCTCAGAACTGGACACTTGCGGTGTCCCAGGCAGCCAGGTGCTGGATCCTACCCCAAGCTCCTCAAACTCACTAAGCAGGGATTGAGTTGTCATGTATTATGGAAGGTAGCTAGAACTTGCCTAAGAGGGGATTGAGTTGAGAAGAAGGGTAAGTTTCCCCATTCCCCGCTTGGCTACTATAAAGGGAAATGTACTGTACAGTTCATAACATGACTAAGGGTAGGAGCCAAGCATGTTCCCATGATGCGGAAAAGGTGTCACATGGGTTAAGGCGAGTTGCTTGCCTTGACCCATGTGATTTTTCCCATGGGTTCGTGTGTGGGCTGTAGTTGTGAAAGGTGTGTAAAGATGGGAGGATGAGGGAAATGGGGGAGGTCAGGGAAGGTGGTTCTGGGGTTGTATGGTCAGGTGTGGTTGCCCTGACACTCAATCCCACCCTTGAAGGCCATTTTCACAACACCTCACAAAGATAAGCCAGTATTGGATGCAACCTTATGTGGCATTTCATTGCCATCTTTACTTGTCAGAAATGATCTCAAGTCAAAGTCGAACTGAACGGAAATTCCCGGACCTACTGAACTTCCTCTTCTCTCTCACCATACACTCACCATACACATTGGATCCATGCCTGGCAGCTTTGACATGTGTGGTTAGGCCTTGGTTTGTTTTTCACATGCTTCAACTGTCAGAGACCAGGTTGAGACGAGGGAAAGTCTCCGTGGTGGAGGGCTTCGGCCTCAGCGACTTATGCCAGGAGCGCTGTGCCAAGTAACGTGTTCATGCCCTAACTTACTAACTGGCAACCAGAACTGAAGGGGGGTAAACTCTAGTCGATTTTATTACTGAAGTGTAACCTATGTACAAGTTGGATATATATATAGTTACAGTGAAGATGGGTCCGCAAATGGCAGAGCCAAGCCGAGCGGAGCTAACAGGGTTAAACATTAGCTGACTGAATATTACCGACGAGTCAGGTTACGGGGTTAACGGAAAGGCAGGCGATAACCCAGAAATGGAAAGGAGGGATAGGCCCGAAGGTGGGCTCTGCAGGGCAGGCAAGTGTATTGCCCAGCAGAGGCAGGAGTGCGCTAGCGGACATCGGAGCTGTCCGGAAGTCTTTGGGGCTCCATACTTAGGGAGGCGTAGGTAATAAATTGAAAGGAGGGGGTGGTGACCATCGAGGGGTACCGAGGGGATTGCAGAATCGGGAGCTCCGAGGTTAGTGAAGGAGTGGAGGTAGACCGGAGGGATCGGAGGGATCGGAGGGATCGGAGGGATCGGAAGTCGATGGCTGGGGATGGATATGACATCAACACCTGTCCAGTTGAGCATTGCAAGTGGAAAGTTGTGCGATTGGCACCTCCGATCTTGGTGATTCTATGCATATTACACCCCCAAGCGATACCCACCTTTGTGGCAGCCTTTCAGTCCCTTTATCCTGAGTCCAGTGCTGCAAATACATGCGCCATTTTTGGGCTCCTTGATCGGCCCCCTGTCTGCTTGATGAAGGGGTCGATTTCATGGTTATTCGTGATGGATTCCTCCGCTTTCAGTGTGCCTCTATTTGTGCACATTTTTTCTCTTATCTGCCCACTCTCCAGCCACTGTGTCACCTCAACCCACCATCCATGAAGAGAGAGCCCAAGCATCCGCTCAGCAGGGTGTTGTCTGGCACCGGAGTATGCCCACTATTTTTAGTTTCTTCTGGGCTCATCCCTGACCAGTGCCCATGCATAGTTACCTGCAAAAGTTAGGGTTCTCACACGACACTGCTTGGTATGTATATTCCTTCTTGAAAGCATATGATCTGGACTTCAGATCCAATGAACACTCTTACGGAACGACACCACAGATGGGCCCGATGATAATTCTCCTGAAAAACCCCGGACCAAGTATTCCTGCATCCATCATGGCATTCCCCACACCCTCCACCTGCAATGGCAAAGTTTGCGTGGTTGTTTCAACTTGTTTGTGGTGTTGTTTGGTCAAGATTCCCATTTCCTCACCTCCATCACCTTTCTGACACCCTTTCATGCCAGGAAACAATCAAAATGTGCAAAAGCAGCCAGAGTTTGAGAGCTGAAAGTACACATCCAACCCACTGATGTGCTTGAACCATCTCGGAAGACAAGGTTCTATCCAGTACCTCATGATGCCTCATGTCAGAGTTGAAATCCTCGGCCACTTGTAGGTTTGTGATTGTCATTTTACTCTCAATTCCGAAGCTTCCTGCATTTTTACTAGGCTGCGCGGTCCGTGCTGTATCAAATCAACTTTCTTCATCAGGATTGAATTGACGTTCATATCTAGCCCCCATTCACCTCTTGCTCACTGCTCAAATCAGCTCGATTTCTCATTCACAATTAATGCTATTTGTGGTAATGCAATCTGGTAGATGCAATGTCATTTTCACTGTGTGTTACCATGTTAATAGCCCCAAATAACCATGAACCATTATGTATTTTACCATCCACAATCATCATAAATTACCAGACCCGTGAAGTAAAATACCAAATACAACCATCATAAAGTGACCGTTTACCATCGTTAAGATGGTAGAAAACTACGAAAAAATAGGTCTTTTATCCTCGTTAGCATGGTAATGGGAACTCAGTGAAGGACCATAGTCTTAATGGTAAAATACTATTCTAATCGTTGTCATAGTGAAGGTATTTTACCATCTTTAAAATGGTTTTTTACGCGACTCTAATTCCCACTGTGCCACACGCATGACCCAGCCACCATATCTGAAATGTCTAACAACATCGGACCTCTATGTAGTACAGTACATCAGCAAATTCCCTTGGTTCAAATTTTACAAATCAGGCACTTTGGGTATATCCAAACTAGCAGGAGTGTGTCAAAAACCCGGATCGTAGGGGAAAATGCGTGAGTCCGAATGCAGGCAGGGCTCAACTAGAGGGGGATCCGAGAGCTCCGGTGGTGGACCGAAGCTTCTCCAGGGAGCCTGGTTCTGCTGGATGGTACAAGAGGCTCTAAGAAGGATGCGGCCTCAGCAACTCGGAGGGAGCACTGTGCCTCCATTACGTCTCAGTTAGTCCTTGTATTTCTTATGTCTGAGGTATCTTGTAGAAAGGGGACAGGATTCACTCAGAGGGACTTTGGGTAGCATTTTAGTCGAGATTAGAACTGAGGAAAACTACAGGTTCTAATCTACAGGTATTTATAAGGGGGAATGTGTCAGGGGACAACTCCCGGGTCCCCATGACCCTCCCCTATGGCCAACAGCCTCAGGTCTGGCCAGCCCTATCCAGGGCACAATCTACTGTGGGTAAGAAGATGAGAAGGAAGCTAACTTCTCATCTTCCCACAGTGGCCACCATATCAGGAAAACTTCCAGGGATACCCAGAAGTCACATGAAGGAGTAGGAACCGGGCCCGGAGCATGCGGCACGTGGAGCGTGCATGCATGCGGGAAGTGCAGCGGGTCCGGACATGGGCCCGGGTCTGGGCTAGTCAGGGTGTGTGCCCTGACAGAATGGGAAGGACTTAGTCAAAGTCCGAATGATAATAGAAGAACACTGAAAGGTGCTGAATGATATCTTTAACAGGGAACTGAGGTGTCGGGTCGAGGGTGGAGTAAGAGGCCGGAAAATGAATGGGAATGAGAAATGGGTAAGAGGGGGTTAGCCAACTGAATGGTAAGAAGAAGATAGTCGTGCTAAGAATGGAAGGTGACTAATAAGAGATGACGTGAGAGGGGTCACCAAAGGATGTGGGTAGCTCCGAAAGCGGAGTTGCATATCCGAAGGATGTTGGGTGACTCCAATAAATGAAATGGGTGGAGAAATGGTTTAGGGGTATGTCACAGGATGTCGGAGGTCTGTCAGGATATTGGAGCAAATCCAGAGTCTCCGAATGTTCCGACTCGGGACCGAGCTTCCGGGGTGGGAGTGGCCAAGGTTCAGTGTGCTGCAACCAGACCGGAGCTGAGACAGTTAGGAAGGGAGGTGACTTGGGGAGTGGGGAGGCATGGTGTAGGGGATGGTGAAGTTGTTAGGAAGGTGTGGTGTGGTGGGAGTGCATGGGGTCGGGATTCTGGGATATGACAGAGTGACTGGTTTCCTCAAAGTGATCAAACCACCTGATCCTGGAACTGAACTCAGCTGGGAACATATCTTTTGAAGGGGGTTCTCGCCTCAGTTTTAATCAAACACTTTAGATGGAGCATTGGTAGCAAAGTTTACATTCATACAACTTGTCATATCCGTACAATCCCGACCTCTGCTCCGGCCTCAGAACTGCGAACCTGACTTCCAGAGTCCTACCTCCCTTCCGTCACCTTCTCCTTGCCAACTCCCAAGAGGTTATCCCACCTCCGGCTCTGACACACCCTTCGGTCCGACTCCGGAACATTCCGGGTCCCCATGACCCTCCCCTATGGTCCACAGCCCTGAGGTGTAACCAGCCCTATCCAGGGCACATCCTACTGTGGGTAAGGAGATGAATAGATAAAGCAGTAGGTAAGGTACACTTGCCTACTGTGGGTAAGGAGATGAGAAGGAAGCTAACTTCTCATCTTCCCACAGTGGCCACAATATCAGCAAAACTTCTGGGGATACCCGGAAGTCACATGAAGGGGTAGGAACCGGGTCCGGAGCATGCAGCGCGTGGAGTGTGCGCGCATGCGGGAAGTGCGGCAGGTGGAAGCGGGTCTGGACGCGGGTCCGGGTCCAGGCTAGTCAGGGTGTGTGCCCTGACACTTCCAGACGAGCATGCAACACCTATGCTCCCAACTCTGGACCTCCACTCCGGAATCCCGTTCGCATCTCTGTTTCTGGAACCTCCGGTCTTAGCTCCAACCTCGGACTTTGACCCCACCTCCGCTTATATCCATTGTATTGGTTAGCTCATTCCATTTAATTATGTTTGCCAATATTCCGGAGTTTAACTTCCGAGTTCGGGCTTTCCGGACTTATGTTGGACCTTGCAACTATTGCATTGCTCCATTCAATTCCGCTATTCTCCCTCATTCCTATTTGGGCTGCTGCTTCCTTTCTATTCAGTCAGTCAGCCATTCCCCACTCCCAACCTCCTTCCTTCCTCCTTGGGCCTTGGCCCTTCACTCCTCCTTTGGGAAACACCATTGAGTCAAACCCTTGACCCTCGGTGTTGCCCCTCCTTTCAGCTCCCTTTGTCTCCTTTCAGAGTACCCTCACTCCTTTTGATTCCAGACCCCTCATTATATACAATGTGCATAGTAACTTGTAACCTCAGTCCGAAATCGACCTGAAATGCCCCCTAGAGACTTTCCCTCTGCTACATCCGAAATTAGGGACCCCCAGGACAACCAGCAATGGCACAGTGCTCTGCCTGAGTCGCTGAGGCCGAGGTCCTTCCATGCTCAGTCTCTGATTCCACTCTGGAGTCGTCTGAATCAGCCCATTCTAACAGCCACTATTGCTCCAAAGATTCTGAGTGTCATCTCTGCTGTTATGGGTGCCATCCTGGCTGTCATCGGTATCAACTCCACTGCTGTGGGTATCATGGGCCTCATCTTGGCCATTGGGTTGGGTTGGGGGGGGGTGGCTGTCCATTCCGCCTCGGCCTCCTGATTGTGGATGATGGGGCCCATCTGGAATGCCAGAACGCTTCAGTGAGTGATCAGTTTCATTATCAGACAGTTACTTACTGCCTGTTATATTGTGTCTGCCTGAATTTGATGCAATGCGATGAGCCAAGACTCGTATTTCTCGCTTTTCTTTTTCCCAACATTTTTTGCTGCACCAGATATGATTACTCAGGCCACCACCTTGCTGAGAGGATGGCTGCTTGCAGAACCAACAGAAGATGCACCCATGCAGTGCTAGGCTCAGGGAGTCTGACATTCTTTCTGAAGGTCGGAGTTTGAATCGCTATTTAGATTCAACTAATTCTATTTTTATTCTGCACTCCTGCTGTTCAAGTCCCTCCTAAAGGTCTCAACACCCGCACACAAACTGGCAATTCTAAACCCAAGCAAGTTGACCCAACAAACATGGCTGAGCCTGCTATTCCTCGTCAACCCACCCTGAACCAGAAGCAACGGAGTCAAGAGCGCAGCCGCAAAGCAGCCGAAACAAGGAAAGCAAACCTTGCTGCAAAAAGGGCTCAAGCTGCCGCTATTCCCTCAGATGGAAGTAAGGAGGATTCCCAGCCTGGGTCTGCTGAGGGTTCACCATCTCGCGATGTCTCTCCCACCATGTCAGACAGCAATTCCCAAACAATGTGCCTGTCTACACTTCCCTCTGATCCAAAAGCCTACCACAAACAGAAAGCAACTAAAGTGCTCATGGAACCACTGATGTGGCAGGGCCTAGCTCCAAATTAGTTCAACCAGTGCAATGTGAGTTGGGTTCAGGTTACCATTTCTAGTGGTGGCGCTCACATTACATTGCAGCCCACTCTGAGGTTTTTCCCAAGCTGCCTCCTGGGCATCCTAATAAGGTTTCAGTCTCGATGTCGGCATGACTTCCGAATGTATATGTGACAATCAATTCATCACTCCACAGGAACAATATTTTTCCTGCTTTCCCTGTAGGTGCGAACTCAGGAGTTCCCATTCCAGCTTCCGTCTCAATTTAGTATGAATGGTCATCATCATCTCACTGCAATGGCTCCTCATTGCAACGATAATGTGGATGTAAGCATGCATCATACAGCTAGATGCAATGTTGCTAACAGTCTTGTACTCCTAGGTTACTATTGATCCGGCTCTTGCTATGGCGCCATTGAGTTGTGAGAGCGGGTGGGATTGACATAATGACCATTTTGGCAGAATTTTGACGGTCTTGATTTCATTCTCTTGATTCCCCTCCCTCTATTATTTCCTGCTGTCTTGCACCTTTCCATTTTCTTATTTTCTTGTGCTTTCCTACCTTGTCCTTTCCCATGTTCTCGCACTTTCCCTTTTGAATGTGACTTCCAGACCAACAGAAAAACAAATATATATATATATATGTTCATCTGGACTAGGATTGTTACAAAAATGGGGCCGGAGGCGCCCATTTTCGTCCATTCTGAGCGCAGGAGAGAAGGGAGAGGAAGGGAGAGGGTCCATTAGAGGTTACAATGGTTTCACAGTTGGTGTAACATGTGGTTTAACAAATAGTTCACAAGTGGCGATTTTGGTGGTTAATTGATTCGTTAAACTATATTACTATATAAATCACATGATACAGAACCCATAAGAGTCTAAAATGGGAAATTCCCATTTCCATAACATCGCCCCCCAGACTCTTAGGGGATTCTGTGCAGAGTGACAACAGTTCCCAAATTGAAAGAAAGAAAAGAAAAAGGAAAGGTTGAGAGAAGTCTCACAATAAAGAAAAAGTCCCTCAGCCAGCACCAAAACCCAGTGGGAAAGCTTGGCATGAGGTTTAAATTACGAAATAAAACATCAAAATTATAAGAAATTATAAGAAATAAAGTAAATGAGGCCTCAGCCCCCCAGACTCCTATGGTCCCACAGGGAGGTGGCTCACCAGGTGGTCGCATAGGCCCCAAAAGCCTTGGGGGAGGCAGAAGTGCCCCAGAGTGGACCTGGGGCTGAGGTGGACCCACACCACACATGAATGGGTGTGGAGCCGGAGACGGAGTTGGAGTGCGGCAGAGAGGTGGCCACACTGAGGGAAGTGGGGGAGAATGGTGGGAGAGAGGGAGCGGATGTGGATTTGGATTTGTCGGAATCGGCAGAGGTGGAGGAGAAACAGAGAGGGGACGCGGCGCTTCTGGGGGCGGCACAGCGATTGGGGGACTGGAGAGGGTATGGGGCGCACGGAAATGGGCCGGGTGTGCCAGGGAATGGGCGGTGGATCGACCGGGTGTGGAGGAGGGAGCCGCAGACGCGTCGAAATTCGCATTTGCGTCGAATTTGGCGGATGTGACGGTGTTGAAGGGCACTGAGGAGCTGGGAGGGGAGTTGGAACGACCAAACGCGACGAAATCGCCGGTTTGGGTGTCGATTTTGACCCAAAATCGACCAGTTCATGAGCCAGACACGTCTGCGCAAGCGGACGCGCCATTGCATGAAGCTGACGCGAAATCGGGGGTTTGGATGGTGTTGGAGTGGGCGATTGGGGAAGGAGATCGGCTGGGTGTGGCTGGGTGTGCGTCGGAATGGGGCTAGAAGGCGCTATTTCAGATGGAAATGAGGAAGCGGCCTTTCTGACGCGTTCAAAATGTGAATAAATCTTCGCCAATCTCCCAATGAGAAAGTCCCAAGCCAGACGGATGATACTCAGCTGAGATCCCCCACACAATGCCACGCAGGTATCGCATGAGTCCACCTCGAAATCGTGGTGCATAAGTCCCAGCGCTGCTGCCGCTTGAGTGAATTTTCGCGCTTCTTGGACAATAAAGCGCAATTGGTGGCGGCGCGGGCGTTTCAGACGATAGAGGGGTGCTCCAGTGGTCCGATCGTAATGGTGTTCCATCCCAATCAACTCCAAGGACAACTGCCTCCATTCCAGCAGTAATTCCAGCGGTGCGCGCGCGTCTGGAAGCGTTCCACTAGAGAACTCCTCCAGAACTTGCTGCAAAAGAAAAATCGCCCTCTGGCGATCCTCTGGGGGCCTCAATGCGAGGTTCTGGGGCCTTGATTCCTGCACAGAAGGTCGCATTTCCGGATTCCTGGATGCGACCGGGGTTGGGGCACCAATGTTACAAAAATGGGGCCGGAGGCGCCCATTTTCGTCCGTTCTGAGCGCAGGAGAGAAGGGAGAGGAAGGGAGAGGGTCCATTAGAGGTTACAATGGTTTCACAGTTGGTGTAACATGTGGTTTAACAAATAGTTCACAAGTGGCGATTTTGGTGGTTAATTGATTCGTTAAACTATATTACTATATAAATCACATGATACAGAACCCATAAGAGTCTAAAATGGGAAATTCCCATTTCCATAACAAGGATGGGTGTTGCAAGCTTAAAAACCCATGAGGCACAGAAGTACTGGAAGCACCAGAAGTGCAGGGATTGTGTGTAAATGAAGCCTAGAAGCATTAGAAGTGTTGGGAGTGCAGGAATCATGAATATGAGTCGGGTGAAGCTAGGAGAACTAGGAGAACCACCCCGCATGTTAGTGCTTCAAAGTGAGAGCTCGATTACAAAGTGGATGAATTGAGAGACCTTTATTAAAGCCAATCAGTTGGTTTGCTCACTTCAGACAGTTTAGATCCAATCAAGTGCCTGATTTTGATCGAGGGAATTTGCTGATGTATATACTGTGCAATACCTACGGTTCAAACCTCCCTGCATTCCTTTCCTCTGATCCGATCCTTCCATTGAAGCGATCATTGGTGGACGAATATATCATCCCTCCCCACCTCCAGTTTCTTTGTCATCTAGTTTCAGGCCCTCCATACTATTGTTAGAACAGGCTGATTTGGACGACTCCGGAGTGGAATCGGAGACTTAGCGTGGAAGGACCTCGGCCTCAGCGACTCAGGTGGAGCGCTGTGCCATTGCTGGTTGTCCTGGGGGTCCCTAATTTCGGATCTAGCAGAGGGAAAGTCTCTAGGGGGCATTTCAGGTCGATTTTGGACTGAGGTTACAAGTTACTATGCGCATTGTATATAAGGAGGGGTCTGGAATCAAAAGGAGCGAGGGTACTCCGAAAGGAGATAAAGGGAGCTGAAAGGAGGGGCAACACCGAGGGTCAAGGGTTTGACTCAATGGTGTTTCCCAAAGGAGGAGTGAAGGGCCAAGGCCCAAGGAGGAAGGTGTCAGGGCACACCCGCCCAACCCCGCGCCCCGCGCCGCACTACCCTACTCCGCTCCCCCGATATCACCCCCCGAGTCTCTTTCCTCACTTTTCCCCTTTCTCTCTCTTTTTATTCTACGGTCGATTTCCCTTTTCTCTATGTACCACTACATACCTAACCCCTTTCCCCCGATCGCCGCTCGCGCCGCGCGCACTCCTGCCTACCGAGCGGCCACCTCCGGGATCTCCCGCGGAGACACCCAGGGAGGTGCGGCTGTGCACGGAGATGACGTGGCCTCCTCCACGTGACCCTGACCGCATGTATATAATAGCGCCTGGGGTGGGAACAGAAGAAGCAGCCTTCTTCTCAACTTCCCACTTCAGGTAAGTACCATAGCTTCTTCCTTTTAATGATAAACCAACTTCCCACTTCAGACCAAGTGGTTGGGGACGCTCACCCCACGACGGGACCGCCGCTACGCATAGCCGACATCTGTCCCATCGAGTCCCTCGCACCGGGACCTCGCCGCTTTCGGAGCTGTCCCTGACAGAAGGAAGGAGGTTGGGAGTGGGGAATGGCTGACTGACTGAATAGAAAGGAAGCAGCAGCCCAAATAGGAATGAGGGAGAATAGCGGAATTGAATGAAGCAATGCAATAGTTGCAAGGTCCGACATAAGTCCAGAAAGTCCGAACTCGGAAGTTAAACTCCGGAATATTGGCAAACGTAATTAAATGGAATGAGCTAACCAATACAATGGATATAAGTGGAGGTGGGGTCAAAGTCCGAGGTCGGAGCTAAGACCGGAGGTTCCGGAAACAGAGATGCGAACAGGATTCTGGAGCGGAGGTCCGGAGTCAGGAGCATAGGTGTTGCGTGCTCATCTGGAAGGTGTCGAGGTTGAGGTCGGATCCGGAATGTTCTGGAGTCAGACCGAAGGGTGTGTCAGAGCCGGAGGTGGGATAACCTCTTGGGAGTCGGCAAGGAGAAGGTGACGGAAGGGAAGTAGGACTCCGGAAGTCTGGTTCAGAGTTCCGGGAGCCCGGAGCAGAGGTTGGGATTGTATGGATATGACAACTATCATCCACACGCTTTATTCTGATTTCATCTTCATTGTCAATGGCCAGCCAGTCATCTGAGTAAGGACCATGGACCCATCTCCACCAAGGATGAACATCCCAACGGTCGTCCGTCCCGGAAGGGTCATACATTCTTCCATCCAAATCCCTCATCTTCTTCTTTTTATCCACATTACTGCTCTAGAAGATGAATGGGATGTCGTTGTTGCAGTGGTTGTACGAGAGGTAGCGGCAGCAGGCCAACGAAAGCACTAAGGAAAAGACAAAAAGAGTTGAAACATGTGAATGGAGCATGGTGGAAAGTTGAGTGACAGCTGCCACTCTCTTTCTCATGTACCTGATGGACAGGACAAAATGGTGGTCGCACATCGGGGGATCGCAGAGCACATTGTTATTGTTTCTGCATAACCAAAATGATGTCGGAGTTTGGATCGATCGATGATGCAAATTGGTTGAGACAAAGGAAAGGTCGATTGGCGGTCAAACGCGGCCACTTGGTCCACTTAAGTCAGATCCTAGCTTACTGCGTGCTTTTTCCCAACACTTTATGATCCTAGCAATTTCACTGCCCCAAATTCTATGATGACTGTCCATTGGTGTTCCGCCCACCTTGGACACCCAGTGGGCAAAGCCTCATTAGGTGGATTATTTGTATAACTTTTGTTGGCCCCTAATAGGCAAAACCCAGCCTGTATATACAGTTGTATATCCACTTGTATATACAAGCGTGTGAATTAACTTCAGCGGCCGCTGCCCCTACTTACAGTTCGTGTGGAGTGGTACTGCGATATTGAACGGAAATGAGATTGCGCAAACAGAGTAGCATTGCGATGAAGACTTGTGAGAGTATGTACAAATGATATCAAGACAACCATTAGCATGATATGGAGTATGAGTGCAATCGTATATACAAATGAAGCAATGACATTAAGATAATGAGATAAACATTAGCATGAGGGGAAAGCTTGCAAAAATATTGTACAAATGGAATGATTATAAGAAGCTTATGTGTTCATATGATTAAAGTTGAAGAAAGTCTGCGATTGTTGTGGATCAGCTGTCAGGACACTGGGAGACATCCCTGGCACCTCCATACCCATCATAGGTGGGAAATGGTGTTGGTGAGCAGTGAATGGGTAGCTGAAAGGCGGAATTGCTGGGGTTGAAACCAGTCCATATGGCATGCCATGAAAAGTACCGGCAGGCTGGCTGTTCGAGGGGCCAGGGAGAGATGCAAAGATATCGGGATTGTGGATGGAGATGGGAGGGAACCCCACAAGTCCAGCATTGCTAGGCAATGGTTCTTTGTCAGGGACAGCTCCGAAAGCGGCAAGGTCCCGGCATGCGGGACCGGTGGGACAAGTAGCGGCTGTGCGTAGCGGCATGGGGTGAGCGTCCCCGACCACTTAGTCTGAAGTGGGAATGTGAGTTATCATTAAAAGGGAAAGCTACACTACTTGCCTGAAGTGGGAATGTGAGAAGAAGGCTACTTCTTCGGTTCCCACTTCAGCTGTTATTATATACATGCGGTATCAATCACATGGGGTGCGCCACGTCACCCTCGCACACAGCCACGGCTCTCTGGGTGCCTCTGCGGGAGATCCTGAGAGGGCCCGTGTTACAAAAATGGGGCCAGAGGCGCCCATTTTCGTCTGTTCTTGGCGCAGGAAAGTGGAAAGTGGAGGTGAGGCGGTTCATAGGTTTTACAGGTGGTTTCACAGATGTTGTAACATGAGGTTTAACAGATGTTAGCACAGCGGGTTTTTTGGTAATTGTTGATTCGTTAAACTTAATTACTATATAAATCACATGATACAGAACCCATAAGAGTCTAAAATGGAAATTCCCATTTCCATAACAGCCTGCTGTGGGTGCAGGGCGAGTGCAGTGGCAGTGGCAGCAATATAGGGATGGTAAGATACAGGAGGGGAAATGGGCATGCGTGCCAGTGATACATTGAGCAGCAGGAAAGGTGGTCCATGTAAGAGAGAGAGAGAAAGAGAGAAAGAAAGAAAGGAGAACAGGAGAAAGGAAGAGGGAGAGGAGGGAGGAGCGGTGCGGAGCAGGGAAGCGGAGCGGGGGTCGGGCGGTGTAGGAGAAATAATGGTCACACTATGAAAACCCATTATGAAAATATGCCAGATAAATCACAAAACCTCATACGACAAGTAGATATGAGAAAATAGAAGGGCCTGAATTTTAATGAATTTTTACGAATTTTTACGAATTTTTACGAATTTTTACGAATTTTTACGAATTATTATGACTATACAAAAGAAAGAAAAATAGCAAAAGTGTTTCAAGCTTACCATCAACGAGACGGAATTCTTGGGAGAATTTATAGCAAATATTAAACCAAGAATTAGGACAATCGACCAAGATTTGACTATAAAAACAATCAGAGAACCTCCATGGAAACTACGTTCCCACGTCCACACACGTAGCCAAGGATGGAAGTACCATGGAACAAGGATTTCTCAGGAACTAATGCAAAGTTCAAAGTCGTGTCTATAATAGGGAATGTAGATGTCCCCCAAACGGACCCAATGAGAGTAATTACAGGGGAAACTACCCATAAACGACGGAGATATGACTAAAACTCCTGCAAAATGAGGACAATGTCTAAAAGGCAAGCGCAAAAATTAACCAGTAACGACCGAGACAAGCTTGATAGCCCATTAGAAAGGAAGGGATCTAATCTTAATCCTCCCAAATTTTCATAATAAAAGGATCATGTGTTAATGAGATATCCAATAACGGGAATAGCGACATCAAAAGTCCGAGCTCAGGGAAAAGACGATGTTTGCGTAGGATCCATAATTCAAACACACAACGAAATTTACACGGAAATTATGAAAAATGGGGAACTATAGTTATGCAAATTTTCAGCCCAAACGGTCCAGCCGCTGTGAAGTTATACCCATGACAGGAATATAGAAATCTGCATCATTGTCATATCCATCCCCAGCCATCGACTTCCGGTCCCTCCGTTCCCTCCGGTTTAACTCCACTCCTTCTTCACTAACCTTGGAGCTCCCGTATTCTGCAATCCTCTTGGTACCCCTCGATGGTCACCACCCCCTCATTTCAATTTATTACCTACGCCTCCCGAAGTATGGAGCCCTGAAGACTTCCGGACAGCTCCGACGTCCGCTAGCACACTCCTGCCTCCGCTGGGCAATACACTCGCCTGCCCTGCAGAGCCCACCTTTGGGCCTATCCCTCCTTTCTGTTTCTGGGTTATCGCCTGCCTTACCGCTAACCCCGCGACCCGACTCGTCAGTAATATTCAGTCGGCTAATGCTTTAACCCCGTTAGCTCCGCCCCATTCGGCTCCACCAATTGCGGACCTGTCTTCGCTGTAACCATATATATATCCTGCTTGTACATAGGTTACACTCCAGTAATAAAATCAACTAGAGTTACCCCCCCTTCGGTTCTGATTGCCAGTCAGTAAGTTAGGGCACGGACATGTCACTAGGCACAGCGCTCTTGGCAGAAGTCGCTGAGGCCAAAGCCCTCCGCTACGGAGACACTCCTTCATCTCGAATCTGGTCTCTGACAATCATGTGTAATGACATGTGAGGGTGGCGATGCGCAGGGAACCGGCCATCAGAACCGAGATTTCCCTGCGCATCAGAACCGAGATCTGCACTTCGGCAGATCACGAAGACCAATTTCCGTCCAAATAAGGAAGAGCCCGGTCAAAACAAAGCACAGAAAGTACAAAACAACCTTAGATCATGAGGGGAAAATCTGAAATAAATCACAGAAGCCCATATGAAAGAAATAAACACCTGCGCATATCATAAATCCTGAACAATTAAACGGAAACGGTGCCTGCATACGAACGACTATGGGAACGACACACATGATTACCGAATGTGCGCGTGAACTTTTGCTAACTCAACAAATACCAGGAAATAGGTCACAACCTTAGTACCATTGGAAAGGTGGGAATAAATGGAAATTTATGATACCAAGAACGTGAGAAAACATCCAGAAATGAATGAGATACAAGGACATGAAGTTAGAAATCTGGAAACATGCAGGAAGACAGCTTCAAGAGGTCCAGAGTCCTAAATAAGGTGCATAAAAATATGATATCTTCAAGGACGACCTACTATAACAATGAACAATACATATGGAGGATTAGGATGTGATAATACAAAAGGGAATCAGGGAATATGAACGAAATTCACGAAAACCACTAAACTATGACAGACCATGGCAGGAATTTTAGGGAACGATGTTCTAATGAAGTGGAGAGCTATAACACATTTGTTTGAGTAATTCTTGACTACGGGCAACTTTTTCTTTCAGTTTCAAACCTGAATAATTCACTCATTTACCATTTCAGTCTCATTTTAACTAAATGTCACTAAATAAAATTGGAATAAATCAGCTGAAGGTCTCAGCACAGCCATACGCATAGTAATGCGAAGTTTGAATTCAGAATCATCGAGTCATAGCAAATTTAATGGTATATATAGGGAATTTGAAATAGGTAACTGCGACAAATGCAGTGCAGCCAAGTTCTATTTAACCATTAAAATAGCTTAGGCGAGGGAGGACAATAAGGATTCTAGGCACAGTCTGACTGCAGTAGAACCGCAGTTCAGCACAGCAAAAGCGCAGTAGAACTATAGCATGAAAATTTCATTTTTTATTCAGTTTGAGAAAAATACACTGTAAATAAATCCTGTAAATAGAAGGTAGAGCGTGAAAAAGGAAGGCGACCCAAGGAGTATAAAAGGGAGACCCTTTCTGCAACTTTTTGCCCCCCCCTAGAGAAGTAAGAAAATAGAGTATTATTTTTCTCAAGCATTTCTGGTTGTCACTCCAGTGCGAAAAAGTGATATACAGTTAAGATTGCCACTGTAGTAAAAGGCAGCAATTAAGGAGAGAAATATTAAGTAAATATTTCAACAGGAGAGCTGGTTAACACTCCAGATTTCAAAGTGTAAACACAAAACAGTTATCTTGCTACTGTTAAAACAAGCAATAAAATAAGACAAAAATAAAACAAACCCAAGGGACACTCCAGACACAATCCAAATCCATTAACTGAATAGAATCTTTGAAACTTCACCAAGTAGAAGATTAAATTCAAGTTAAATTCCAAATTAAACAACGCTACACAGAATTACACCTAGACAAATTAAGAAATTTCAATAAAGAAACAGCTCCGCAGGGCTCAGTTTATCTGTAAGTCAATTCCTAGGAACCTTAAAACTAACCTATAAAAATAGAATTAGCCAAAACACTCGGATTGGTACTATATTTACAATAAATAATACTAGTACACTTCCCCATCCTAACTAAAGAACCAGGGAACAGCTTGGTGGTGGTCTTGTTTGAACCTCCCAACTGACCTTCCTTCGTTCTCTCCTTCAGCACTTCAACAACATTGGCACTGACCCTCAAACACTCAACCCTCAATCCTCATTGTGCCCTCACTTCTCCTTGTCATTACCACCATCAACCGGCTCCAGTGCCAAACTACCCAGAACTCGGTATCACGCTACTGGGGAACCATAGGTCGAATGGGAGGATCGGGCACAGCAGTACGCCCCATTTCCACTCCCATAGCTAACCCATGCCCACAGCTACTGATTTCGCTCTTGCTGTAGAATTCCATACAATGCACGATCGACTTCGCACTGGAAGACTCAGTCAAATGCTCATGGAGTGTCATGGAGTGTCATATGTTTATTTTGACCTTTCCCCATCATGTAAAATGCTATAATGTCCCATGATGCATCATGGACATTCATAATGCTCCATGAACATGTATGATGAGTCAATGCATGAGATGTCACAAGCACTTATGAACTGTCATGTGACAGACCTTATTTGTGACAGCACTGACTGACCAACCTCCAACTCATGGACTTGTGTTGGCACTGCACTGAACTCCACTTTTCCTCCAGCCACCTTTGCTGCTTGGTGTCAGAAACAGTGCTTGAGGGATTCATGGGAAGTGGAGCAGAGTATGGCAGTGTGAGTGATCACTTAGCTGATAGGTTACTCCATTGCAAGGCATCAGGGGGTTGAGATGTTGGTTTCAACAACTCAGTGGGAGTGTTGTGCCACATGCTCTAGGCTATCCTGTATTCAGGTGTAGTGGAGGGAACCTGGTGGCAATGTAGGCTCAAGTGAAGATGAAGTCAGAGGTGATCTCACCTTCCCCTCACCTTTCCTTTTTCCTCTTTCTCTATGTACCACCGGTGCACCCACATACCTGGGAACACTGCACACCCCTCCTGTGCCACTACACCCTAATGCCACTGCCCCTATCACCACACCCACTGCACACATTCCCACCCACACAGTGGCCACCCCCAGGATCTCCCACAGAGACACCCAGAGGGGTGCAGCTGTGTGCAGAGATGACATGGCTCCTTCCATGTGACCTCAGCCACATGTATATAACAGCACCTGGGGTGGGAACAGAAGAAGCAGCCTTCTTCTCACTTTCCCACTTCAGACTAAGTGGTCAGGGATGCTCACCCCATGACAGGACCACTGCTATGCATAGCCACTACTCCTCCCATCAAGTCCCCCATGCTGGGACTTTGCCACTTTCAGAGCTGTCCCTGACAACTATGGACAAGAGGACTTGGGGGTATTCTAGTTGACATTCAAACTGAGGTACATAGGTAGTATACTATCTACAATGCATAAATACGGAAGGGAGAACACAAGAACCAGGGAGACAGAGAGTGAGAGAATGAATGAGAGTGGAATGAACAATTAAACAAAGAGGCTGTTAGAACATGCAGATTCGGACGACTCCGGAATGGAATTGGAGACTTAGCATGGAAGGACCTTAGCCTCAGCGACTCAGGCGGAGCGCTGTGCCATTGCTGGTTGTCCTAGGGGTCCCTAATTTTGGATCTAGCAGAGGGAAAGTCTCTTGGGGGGAATTCATGTCGATTTCGGACTGAGGTTACAAGTTACTATGTACATTGTATATAAGGAGGGGTCCAGAATCAAAAGGAGCGAGGGTAGGACGAAAGGAGACAAAGGGAGATGGAAAGAGGAACAACACCGAGGGTCAAGGGTTTGACTCAATGGTGTTTCTCAAAGGAGGAATGAAGGGCCAAGGCCCAAGGAGGAAGGAAGGAGGTTGGGAGTGGGGAATGGCTAGCTGACTGAATAGAAAGGAAGCAGCAGCCCAAATAGGAATGAGGGAGAATAGCGGAATTGAATGGAGCAATGCAATAGTTGCAAGGTCTGACATAAGTCCAGAAAGTCAGTTAAACTCCGGAATATTGGCAAACGTAATTAAATGGAATGAGCTAACCAATACAATGGGTATAAGCAGAGGTGGGGTCAAAGTCCAAGGTCAGAGCTAAGACTGGAGGTTCCGGAGATGGAGACGTGAACGGGATTCCGGAGTGGAGGTCCGGAGTCGGGAGCATAGGTTTTGCATACTCATCTGGAAGGTGTCGAGGTTGGGGTCGGACCCGGAATGTCCCGGAGTCGGACCAAAGGTGGTGTCAGAGCCGGAGGTGGGATAACCTCTTGGGAGTCAGCAAGGAGGAGGTGACGGAAGGGAAGTAGGACTCCGGAAGTCAGGTTTGGAGTTCCAGGAGCCCAGAGCGGAGGTCAGGATTGTATGGATATGACAGAGGCAAAGTAGGGAGGCAACTGACAACCTGGGTGCCAATATAGTAGCAGATCAAGTGTCAATAATTTACATATTCATTCTTCACCTGGGTTCTTGTCTTTGATAATCCCCACTCATTTCTGCACTGGACCAACTGTGTTACAAAAATGGGGCCGGAAGTGCCCATTTTCGTCCATTCTGGCACAGGAATAGGGAAGGGGGTTGGACATAAGGGTTTACAGGTGGTTTCACAGATGGTTTAACATGTTGTTGAACAGGTAGTGTGGCAGCGGGTTTTTGGTTAATTATTGATTGGTTAAACTTAATTACTATACAAATCATGTGATACAGAACCCATAAGAGTCTAAAATGGGAAATTCCCATTTCCATAACAAACTGGCCCTTCCCATGATTTCTCTCCCTTATTTATACCTTGTAAATACTTTCAGGGACCTTAGTCTGAAATCAACTAGAGCAACCCCCTCTTGTGTGATGCTTTCATATCACTTTCAACTGAAGGGTAACATGTAATTAACCATTATGCCCCCAACTGTCATTGTTGTACCAACAATCCTAATTTATGATCAATCACAATGATTCTTGGGAAGACTCATAGTGATTCATGAAGGTCCATGAGGGTCCATGATCCTTTATGAATGCTCATGACACTTCATGACACTTCATAGACAGGCATGTAACCACTCAAAACCTGCCTGGAACCATTTAAGTCATGAGCAATCATGACCCCCCATGCAGGTTCATGACATCTCATGAAATTCCATGATGGTTTGTCATGAACTGGCATGACTGTGTATGACACTTCATGCTGCTTCATGAAGTTTGGTGACCATTCATGAAATGTCATGACTTCCATGATGGTTCATGAACCACCATTACACTTTTTGCAAGTTACTGTCATGATGCATTCCAATCGTGGCATCATTACCTTGAAGGTTCAGGAACCCCAATCGACGTCGTCACTGACCACAAGAACCTCAAGTATTTTTCCACCACCAAACTCTTGACCCGGCAGCAAGCCTGCTGGTTGGAGTTCCTCTCCCAGTTCCACATGACGGTCCAATTCCGTCCCGGAAGACTCGGAGTAAAACCAGATGTGTTGACTAGACGCTGGGACATCTATCCCAAAGAGGGGGATATGGACTACGCTCACATCAATCCACAGAACTTCCGACCGGTCTTCACTTCGGAGCAGCTCACTGCGTCCTTACAAGCCACATTCCTAGCTGCCACAGTAATCCGAGCAGCCATACTGGTCGACACAGAGGCTCTCCATTGAGACATTCTAGCCTCCCTCTCCTCCAATACCACAATCTCTTCTCATCTCGCTTCCCCCAACCTCCCCAACTCCCACTGGTCCATTGATGCTGAAGGCCTGTTAAGGCTGGACAACCGCATTTATGTTCTGGATTCCAACGATCTCCATCTCCATGTTTTGTGAGACAAACACAACCACCAACTTTCTGGACACTTTGGTCAAAACCGGACTCTGGATTTAGTACATCATGAGTATACCTGGCTGGGCATCCGTAACTTTGTCAAGAGTTACGTCTCCTCCTGCACTTCTTGTGCCCATGCCAAAGTCCCCCATCATAAGCCTTACAGCTTGCTCAAACAACTCCCCATCCCCGAATGTCCTTGGAACTCCATCTCCATGGATTTCATCGAACAGCTACCCTCCTCTTCTGGATTCACTTCCATCTTGGTTGTCGTGGACCGCCTGTCCAAACAGCGCATTTTCATTCCTACCCATGATACCATCACCTCTCTGGAACTGGCCAAGCTCTTCCTCCTCCATGTGTTCTCCAAGCATGGAGTTCCTTCCCACATCACCTCCGACAGGGGTCCGGAGTTTGTCTCTCATTTTTTCCATTCACTTGGTAAGGCCCTCGACATCCGCCTCCACTTCACCTCCTGTAAGGAGACAGTCAGACCGAACAGATGAACCAGACGCTTGAGCAGTACCTGTGCATCTACAGTAACTACCAGCAGGACAATTGGTCTGAACTCCTGCCTCTTGCGGAGTTTGCATAAAACAATGCTCCGAATGCCACCACAGGCATCTCTCCGTTCTTTGCCAACAAAGGCTACCATCCGAACATCACCGTTCACCCAGAGCGAGACCTAACATCAGTATGCACCCAGGAGTACTCTGTAGATCTCGACTCCCTCCATCACTTCCTTCACAAGGAAATGCACCTCGCTCAGATCCGTTATCAGGGCCCGGCAGACTCCTGTCGGAGTCCTGCCCCAGCTTTCGAAGTAGGAACCTCGGTCTATGTGTGAGGTCTTAGGGTGGCTCAGCACACAAGGCCGTAAGTGATACAAGATAGTGTATTTTATGGTGGTGTGTAAGCGGTTACCCGGAGGTTCCCGCTTGCCCACGTGACTATGTGTATCTAATTTACATGTGACTCGGGGTTCAGGGCTATTGCCCTGACACCATATAAGGGTATGGCCAGAGGAACGATTGGCCTTGTGAGACCTGGCATCACTCCACCTGCTTCCTGATCTAGGAAGCGGTTTTACCCAGTATTGGGTAAGGTCACATCATCTGAAAGTCAGATGATGAATTTAACCTCCCTTGGGGGTGGTTTATCTGTTGGCTGGACAGGTGGATCACTGTGGGTTTCCCCATAGTGAGTAGACGGTATAGTGGTATCCCTTTCAGATGATGAAAGGGAAAAAGTTGAAAAATTTTCCCCAAGAGTAGGTTACAGAGAGTGTGATCTCTGTCTCTCATGGATAGACCATGAGGTTTTTCCAGAGGAAAAACCGGTGTTGGCATTGCTTCAGCAATGGGTGACTTCCCAAAGGGTAATTGGCTAGACCACTTCCCACCACCTGATGAACCTGGCCCTGAGTGTGGGTGGTCATCCTGTGGCCCGATGTGGTGCCATTCCACCATATTCTGGGAGAATCCCCTCTGCTCCCGCATATCCAAAGAAGGATAAGAAATATCGCGCATGTTAAGTCCATGCAACGATGGTTGTCCCCCAGATCTGGGGTTCCCAAGGCACTGACTGTGTGCCTTGGTCTTCCTTATCGATTCCCAGACTTTTAGTCTGGTGATTATCTGTTCTGTACTCCCCACCCTCCATTCAGGTGGGAACTGGACAAAGTCCAGAAGTGCCTTGGATAGAGGCGAAATCGATGCGGGTTTATGTGTCGATTTGGGTGACATGGACTCTTTGTCCATGTTAGAGTGGATGCGCCCATTCCTGGATGAAGCGCTAGTCTCACTGCAGTTGTGAGACGATGACCGCAATGTGGAGATTTTTTCCACATTTCTTTCACTCAGGACTGGCTCCCTGTGCAAGCGGGGGTCATTCCATGAGTGTTTTGGATGATTCCCAGTCTTGTAGACTGGGGTTTGAACCGGCTCGCGCCTAGGCGCCGAGCTGGACGTTTCACTATGGCTGCGAGATGGTAACGACGATGTGGAGATTTTTTCCACATTGTTTGCAATCAAAAACGGCTCCCTGCGCGAGCAGGAGTTGTTGTTTGATTGTTTTGCACAATTCCCAGTCACATAGACTGGGGATTGAACCAGCATGCTGCTATTTTGCGAGCTGGACGTCTCACAGTTAATGTGAGACGATGTAGACACTGTGGAAGTTTTTCCACATTTTTTGCGATCACTAACAGCTCCCTGTGCTGGCAGGAGCTGTTGTTTGATCGATTTGTACAACTACCAGTCGCATAGACTGGGGGGTGAGCCGGCTTGCTGCTATATCGCAAGCTGGACGTTTCGCGGCTGATGCGAGACGATTCCGTAGATGTGGACGATTTTTCCACATTTTTTGGAACTCCAAACGGCTCCCTGCGCAGGCAGGAATGGTCATTTGGTTGTTCATGACAACTCCCAGTTGTATAGACTGGGGAGTGAACCAAATTGCTGCTATATTGCAATATGGACGTCTCACGGTTAATGCGAGACGATGCTGGAGATGTGGAAGATTTTTCCACATTTTTTGGAATCAAAAATGGCTCCCTGTGCCAGTGGGAGTGATCGTTTGATGGTTTTGTGTAACTCCCAGTCAAATAGACTTGGGAGTGAACCGGCTTGCTGCAATATTGCAAGCTGGATGTCGCGTGGGTGATGCGAGATGAATCTGAAGATGTGGACGATTTTTCCACATTTTCTGGAGCTCCAAACAGCTCCCTGTGTGAGCAGGAGCAATCGTTTGGTTGCTTCTGATGCCTTCCCATCACATAGAATGGGAGGAGTAATGCTTTGAGGCCCGGGTGGAGGAGCCTGGGCATAAATGATGATGTGGCAGGTTTTGCCACATAAGTTTTGCCTGGATTTGGCTCCCTGCACAACTGGGAGGCATCACACAAAGCCTTTGTACCCAACTGAGTTGGGTGAAGTGCAGGAGAAGTCATCTCCTTGCGAAAGCAAGGGTCTTCTGATGACTGAATTTGCGCACCCTCGTGAAAGGAGGTTCTCCTGCTACAGGTGACAGCTCTGCCTGGCACATAAGGGGTTGTGCTGGCATTACTTTCACCTGTTTCCCAGTCTTATTGACTGGGGGTTTTGTCTCCTTGCTAGTTGCAAGGGTCTTTTGCTTGCCGGAGTGGCAAGTGGAATTTGAATGAAAGTTTGAACTCACTTGTTTTCCACATAAAATTGTGGTGGTTCCTAGCGATGCCAGGGATCAGTGTGATATCAGACAAAAAGTACTCAAAAAGGTGTAAGGTGGGTGTCCTAGAACCCAGCTGTGAGTATCAAATATGTATGATTCACAGTGGGTAGGATGATAGTGACCTCCCTGGGTCACATGACCCCCTACATACATGGACCGTGACCTGACAGTTATCCCTCGCTAAAGCTTGGTCGTGTGTAGGATGCCTGTACCACTAGCAGGCAATGTTCAGTCGCCTACAGCTACCATCGGCAAAGATTCACATGGTTCTGACACATCCCCGGCCACCAACTTCCACTCCCTCCAATCCCTCCAGTCTACCTCCACTCCTTCTTCACTAACCTCGGAGCTCCCATATTCTGCAATCACCTCGGTACCCCTCGATGGTCACCACCCCCTCCTTTCAATTTATTACCTATGCCTCCCTAAGTATGGAGCCCTGAAGGCTTCCGGACAGCTCTGACATCCGCTAGCGCACTCCCACCTCCGCTGGGCAATACATTCGCTTGCCCTGCAAGCCCACCTTCGGGCCTATCCCTCCTTTCCATTTCTGGGTTATCGCCTACCATTCCATTAACCCCGTAACCCGACTTGTCGGTAATATTCAATCAGCTAATGTCTAACCCCGTTAGCTCTGCTCCACCATTTGTGGACCCACCCTCATTGTAACTATATATATACTCAACTTGTACATAGGTTACACCTCGGTAATAAAATCGACTAGAGTTTACCCCCTTCAGTTCTGGTTGCCAGTTTAGTAAGTTAGGGCACGGATGTGTTACTTGGCACAGCACTCCTGGCATAAGTCGCTGAGGCCGAAGCCCTCCGCCACGGAGACACTCCCTCATCTCAACCTGGTCTCTGACAACCCCGGCTTCCACACCTGGCCTCATCCTCTGGTGTCAGGGCACACCTGCCTGACCCCATGCCGCACCCCATGCTGTACTGCACTACTCCGCTATCACTCCCCGTCTCTCCTTCCCCATTTTCCCCTTTCTCTCTATTTCTATTCTACAGTTGATTTCCCTTTCTCCATGTACCACTACATACCTAACCCCACCCCCCCTGATCGCCGCATGTGCCGCGCACACTCCTGCCTACTGAGCAGCCACCTTCGGGATCTCCCACAGAGACACCCAGGGAGGTGCGGCTGTGTGCAGAGATGATGTGGCTTCCTCCACATGACCCTAGCCACATGTATATAATAGTGCCTGGAGTGGGAACAGAAGAAGCAGCCTTCTTCTCAACTTCCCACTTCAGACTAAGTGGTCGGGGACGCTCCCCCCGCAATGGGATCGCCACTATGCACAGCCGCTATTTGTCCCACCGAGTCCTGCGCACAGGGACCTTGCCGCTTTTGGAGCTGTCCCTGACATCTGGCCACTCCCAGCTGGGGTCCAGATCCTGACAAGACTGTTGTGATGCATATGAAGCAAAGTGTCCATTTCAGTGATGATCTGGACAGGTATTTGGGAAATGGAACAGGAATCATGGCCATCAAATTAGAGGTTGAGGGTGATGCAAACGATGTGGATTACCACACACCCACATTAAAAAGGAAGGAAGGCCTTGCCTTTGCAGACAAGACCTATGGCTTGCATCCCCAATGCTGCACTGAGTGTGGTGGGCATGTTATAAAAATGGGGCCTAATTGGCCCATTTCTATAGCGTTCAGGTGCAGGAGGGGGCCGTGACATTGAGAAGATGTTACAATTAATGTAACAGGTGTTGTAACAGATGTGTTTACAATAACATGGATATCAGGTGTTTTGGGTAGTAATAGTTGGTTAGTTGTTGTTATTTACATGTCACATGATATTGTACTGCATAGAGCCCATATGCTGTCTGATTGCTCATCTGACATCTACTTGTAGTGGAGGCAACAGGGATGACTGAGCTTGGGCACAACTGGAGAGTTGCCAACATACTTTCATTCATGCTTGAGCGTCATCTCCATTTTGTTGGTTGGCATCATAGTGTCCCATGCTTGAACAAGTCACTACCATGTGATTGGACCCCACATGAGTCTGCATGGTGTATAATGCAGCTCATTCACCAGGATCCGGAGCAGATGTTGAGGGTGGAACAAATGACAGATGGTGAGGAAAATGTCAATGAAACTTCAAAAAAACACAGCCCACTGGTTTGGGCTTACCAGACGAGTACCTGAAGCGTGAGGTGCTACACTATGCAACCAGATGCAAATGGGAACATTATGAAATACATATTGCCTGAACACAAGACAAGGAGGGCAATTGCAAAGACAGCAGTCATCCTAGCATGAACCCAAAAACATAAGGAAAGCATGCCAAGCCCCCCAACTGTGGAGATGGAAGGAGATTCGGTTGGTGATAATAAAATATCATCCCTGTCTTCCAAGCGATGCAAGAAGTCCAAAGCCACTTGCACATGCACCCTCACAAAGGCAAAACCTCCCCATGTGACACCTGGGGGCCACAACCAAATGAAAGAAGCCATGGTACCAGAGAATGAGATGAAAGGTCCACAGGATGATGGCATCGTACCCAAGACACCACCTCGCAACTCACCTGAACCAGGCAGGTCTTCATCATCAGTAAAGTTAGAGGTAATAAACCTGACAACGTTCCCATCAGGTGTACACTCAGGCTTCCAGCAAGGACATGGGCTGCAACTCCCTGATGACCCAGAAAACGGTGTCTTCTTGGAGCAAACCATTCCGGAATCACATATGCCAATGGTCATCCCTCCAATTAGGCTCATCCATCCAACACTGCATAGTACTCCCCTCAAAGTTCAACCAGTGTTAAAGATTAATGGAAGTACACACCTCACTGTAAATGAAGGTCCAACATCCTGGGCACCATTGGAGGCACCATCATCTGTATCAAGCCTAAGCAGTGAGCCCCCCACCTTTGACACCTTGTTCAGGTGTGCATGAAACTCAGTGTGGTGGGCTGCATCGAAAATGGTGCCAGCAGTTCATTTGAAGGCATTAATGGAAGAAAACATGTCAACATTGACATCATTGCCCTGCACATTACTGAGAAGGAGCCACCTCCTGAAGTCTTAGATGTTACTCAACACTGGAGAATGATTAGCACCATTGGAAATGAGCTTTGTGACAGGGGGGCTGATGTAGGAAAGGTTGCCAGGAGAGTGGTCCAACTGCTTGACAAGTTGGAAGTGAATGACAACAAGGATGTGATAGCTACATGGATACAGATGTTGCCCAGTTGAGTGACCCAAACATCACAACCAATCATTGGAAGGATATGTAGGTTATCTTACAATGAAAATATTGCATGTGTCATTATTAAACCTATGGGCTGGGCACAAGTGCAAGGCATAAGCTCAGCAAACGTAAAATACAGCAGGAACTTATATGCTACAAATTATTCTAGAGTATATACAAAGTGAATGGAAAACAGTCACAGACAGCTACTGTGTGATGTCATGCACCTCGCTGACTACTACTTTCTTCTGGAGTCAGCTTGTTTGGGGGAGCAGGAGGACTCTCTGCCACTTTGAGTGTAAAAAGACCAGTTTTTGGCTGCCAGAAAATGGACTCAAACTCTTCTTGAGGCAGGTTTCCTGATCTCTTCAACATCTCAGTTGATCAGAGTTGTCATATCCGTGCATACCCGATCCCGACCCGACTTCCAGACCTCCTCCTTCCCCACCTCCGGAGTCTTACCCTACTGCTGTCTGTTCCGATACTCACCTTCGGTCCTGGTAACACACCTCCTCTTACCTCCAATGCCACTACTACTCCTCCTTCCCTCTCCTCCCCTATCTCCATCCGCTCTGATACTCACCTTCGGACCTGACAACTCTCCTTCCCACCACTCCTTCCCTCTTCCCTTTCTCCTCTCTCTCCCCTCTGGTACTCTTCCGCCAACCTCCTGCCAAGTTACGACCTTCCACCACTGTCCCATACTTCATACTCAGGCACTGCTCATACCTTTGCTCCGAGCCTCCGTCATAGTCCCTACCTCGGACTTTGACTCCACCTCAGTCTTAGTCCATTGCATTGGTGACCTCATACTACATAAACACCATTGCCAATATTCCTCGGACTTTCAACCCCACCTCCATAAGCTCCGCAACCTCCGAGCTTCGCAGATCACCTTCGGCACTTTCGCCGCTTGTAATGTATCTCTCACGTTTTCCCCTCATCCCTATTTGGACTGCTGCTTCTTCCCATTCTAGCCAGTTAGTCATCATCCCCACTTCTCCTCATCCTCCTGCCCCTCTGGGCCTCACCCTCCCTACCTCCTTTCAGACATATCACAGGTCCTGCCTTATGACCTTCAGTACTGCTCCGCTTCTGTCCACCCTTTGTTCCCGTTCGGACATCTTTGTTCCGATTCAGATCCCCTTTGTTTCCTTGTGCTTTTTCCCCCTCCATTATATATATCGGCGCTTGTACATACTCGTTTTGGGCTCAGTCCGAAATCGACCTGAAATGCCCCCTAGAGACTTCCTGCTCGCCTACTGTGAAATTAAGGACCAAATGGACAAACAGCAATGGCACAGCGCTCCACTTGAGTCACTGAGGCCAAGGTCCCTCCATGTTAAGTCTCTGATTCCACTCCGGAGTCGTCTGAATCCGCGACACATCTCTAACAAGAGTTTGATGCCCTTGAAAAGCTGCCTCTCAGAATCAGCAATAAAATGGACAACACAAGGGTAAATAGAGTCTTTGGCAGGGTAGATGTGAGGTCTCAGGGGGGTCGCTCAGCACACCAGACCATAAGTGTTACAATGGTGTGTAATTTACGATGGTGTTGAGTGGTTACCAGAAGTTGCTGCTTAGCCACATGACTCTATGTACACTGTTGTTACATCAGGCTCAGGGTTCAGGGCTATTGCCCTGACCTTCTCCCCCTTTGCATGCATGTGCAATGCATATGTACATGGTTTTAAGAAGGAAGAAATGAGTTCAAGGTGAACATTATTTTTCAAAGAGAGTTTGTTATTGCTACTTTAAAGTGGGCAATGTGTACATTTAGGAAGAGGATGTGAAATAAGGAGGAAAAAAAATGAAGGGGTGTGGGCCGTTACTTTAAAGGTGATACATGGATTTTTCAGGAAAGAGAGGAAAATAGAAGAAGGATGTTTCGAAAATAGATTTTGACCCAAAGATTATATATCTTTGGTATTCCTCCTCACTTGTTCTGTGAGGAGTCATGTGTCAATGGTGTTTACACATGGGCAGGCAGTGGTGGATGTGGGTTAGATGGAGTAGAAGTTTCCACAATTGTTACTTGCAGTTCCTTGCATACAATATTGTGTGCAGGGCCTCAAGTTGGAGGAAGGTGTTTTCATGGGTGTGTCATGACCATGCACTCCGGCCCATTCCCAGCCCGTCCCAATGCCGCCTGAGCCCATTCCCACTGCACAAGCATGAGCCCTGACCTGAGCCCTGTTCTCCTTGAGGAGCCCCTGCTCACTCCCCCGCTTGCCCCTTGACTCCCCACAGCCACACCAACCTCCCTGCCCTGAGTCCACCTCCAGCCCCACACCTGGCGTGACTCCGTGACATCGCCTATCCAGCCAACTTGGCCCCATAGGGGCCGCTACCATTCCCGCACCTGACTCTGGCCCAACTCCGAGTGCAGCACTGCTCCGATACCATTGCCGCTTTTGCAGCCCTATGTTCTTTCCTTTTGTTTACCTATTATTGTTTGTTTTGACCCTCGGTCATTGCCGGCCACTGTGCAGCCAACTCCGCTCCTTGTCTCTATTTGCTTCCGGACCCTTCGGCCTTCGGCCCGGGTCCGCTTCTATTCATTCTCTCTTCCTATTTATACCCTGCATGATACATTATTGTACCTTAGCTCTAATATCAACTTGATCTCCCCCCTTAAGTTAACAAGGCAATTCCAGTAAGTTTGAAATGAGGGCCAAGAGGCAACTAGGGGGCACAGCACTCCTTTTAGAGTCGCTGAGGCCGAATGCCCTACCCCTCAGGCCTTGTTTGCAGCATTGCAGCAATCACGGACTATAGCGGCCTGCATTGGCAACCTTCGGTGCCAACTGAGGACCAGTATCTAACAGGGCACATCAATGGTGTATTACCATGTCACTTTCCCTTTCTTCAAGGGTAGAGTTATTGCCCTGGAGGAGGGTTTTCCTCCAGGTTGTTCATCTGGACATCTGATTGCCATGTTGGATGCGATGCTGTAGCCTGGGCTACATTGTTGAGTTGTGGACTCAACAAAGTGGGCACTTCCTGGGTTGGCTGTCAGGGCAACCACACCTGACCATACAACCCCAGAACCACCTTCCCTGACTTTCCCCACTTCCCTCATCTTCCCATCCTTACATACCACTCAAAACTACAGCCTGCATGCAAACCCATGTGACACCTTTTCCAAATCGCAGGAACATGCTTGGCTTCTGCCCATAGTGACATTATGAACGTACAGTACATTTCCCTTTTATAGCAGCCAACTCAGGAGTTCCAAGAAATATTTCTTGGTTTCCTTTGCTTTTTCATGAAGGTCTTTGTGTACCTTGCTGCTTTTAAAGGCAGCTTTGGCCTGTTTGTACCATTGTATGAATGCTTTTCCACTCACACTTGTCCACCAAGCATATGCAGCATCATGCACCACTTCTGACCCCACTGTTCTCCTCATGGGGAAGTTGGGGTCAATTGTTATGTCAACAGGAGTTTTGACTTTGCTGAACTTGTTGAGTTTGGTGGTCTCTGTCATATCCGTACAATCCCGACCTCCGCTCCAGGCTCCTGGAACTCCAAACCTGACTTCCGGAGTCCTACTTCCCTTCCATCACTCCCTCCTTGCCGACTCCCAAGAGGTTATCCCACCTCCAGCTCCAACACCACCTTTGGTCCGACTCCGGAACATTCCGGGTCTGACCCCAACCTCAACACCTTCCAGATGAGTATGCAACACCTATGCTCCCGACTCCGGACCTCCACTCCGGAATCCCATTTGCGTAGGCTCTGTCTCCGGAACCTCCAGTCTTAGCTCCAACCTTGGACTTTGACCTCACCTCTGCTTATATCCATTGTATTGGTTAGCTCATTCCATTTAATTGCCTTTGCCAATATTCCGGAGTTTAACTTCCGAGTTCGGACTTTCCGGACTTACATCGGACCTTGCAACTATTGCATTGTCCTATTCAATTCCGCTATTCTCCCTCATTCCTATTTGGGCTGCTGCTTCCTTTCTATTCAGTCAGCTAGCCATTCCCCACTCCCAACCTCCTTCCTTCCTCCTTGGGCCTTGGCCCTTCACTCCTCCTTTGGGAAACACCATTGAGTCAACCCCTTGACCCTTAGTGTTGTTCCTCCTTCCAGCTCCCTTTGTCTCCTTTTGGAGTACCCTTGCTCCTTTTGATTCCAGACCCCTCCTTATATACAATGTACATAGTAACTTGTAACCTCAGTCTGAAATTGACCTGAAATGCCCCCTAGAGACTTTCCCTCTGCTAGATCCGAAATTAGGGACCCCCAGGACAACCAGCAATGGCACAGCGCTCCGCCTGAGTCGCTGAGGCCAAGGTCCTTCCACGCTAAGTCTCCAATTCCACTCCGGAGTCATCCAACTCTGCCCATTGTAATGGGTCTATCAATCTAGACTCGCAACCCAGGCCTGGGGGGTAGGTATCTCTCTATCTCTTAGGTAGATGTGGGTCCTGCGAGTACGGTGCTGATACTCTCTCTAACCTCTAACTAACTGTCTGTACAGTTGTCATGGAAGAGTCCGATAGAAATATAAAAGGAAAGTCACATGCATGAATGAAAGAAAATAGTAAGGAAAATAAAGAACAAGTCATATCTCCTCAACCACTCCACCAAATCCGACGATCTTGAACTCGTCAGAACCACCTCCACAGTCTCTACAACTCCTACTATTACCACGACTCACCAATCCTAGTCCCTGATGCAGTAGGGGGTGAAATGCGTGATAAGGGTTGGTTTGACCTGCATGGACTTGTCCCCACAACACCGTTCTAACAGTCTCATATAACATGTGGACACTTCCCTGCAGGGTAGCTTGCCCATAGGGTGCTGAGGTACTCAGCAGCCCACTGCCTCTGGCAGTGGTCCCCATTTGGGGGTCTGCCATCAGTTGCCTACTGCTCTCCCTCTTCCCCTCGACATGGGTTTTCCCTCCTGGGGGAGGGCCCTTATGCAACCTGGACAGGTGTTAGAATGGGCAGACTCGGACGACTCCGGAGTGGAATTGGAGACTTAGCATGGAAGGACCTCAGCCTCAGCGACTCAGGCGGAGCGCTGTGCCATTGCTGGTTGTCCTGGGGGTCGCTAATTTCAGATCTAGCAGAGGGAAAGTCTCTAGGGGGTATTTCAGGTCAATTTCAGACTGAGGTTACAAGTTACTATGTACATTGTATATAAGGAGGGGTCTGGAATCAAAAGGAGCAAGGGTACTCCAAAAGGAGACAAAGGGAGCTGGAAGGAGGAACAACACTAAGGGTCAAGGGGTTGACTCAATGGTGTTTCCCAAAGGAGGAGTGAAGGGCCAAGGCCCAAGGAGGAAGGAAGGAGGTTGGGAGTGGGGAATGGCTAGCTGACTGAATAGAAAGGAAGCAGCAGCCCAAATAGGAATGAGGGAGAATAGCGGAATTGAATAGGACAATGCAATAGTTGCAAGGTCCGATGTAAGTCCGGAAAGTCCGAACTCGGAAGTTAAACTCCGGAATATTGGCAAACGTAATTAAATGGAATGAGCTAACCAATACAATGGGTATAAGCGGAGGTGGGGTCAAAGTCCGAGGTCGGAGCTAAGACCGGAGGTTCTGGAGATGGAGACGCAAATGGGATTCCGGAGTGGAGGTCCGGAGTCGGGAGCATAGGTTTTGCGTACTCATCTGGAAGGTGTCGAGGTTGGGGTCGGACCCGGAATGTCCCGGAGTCGGACCGAAGGTGGTGTCAGAGCTGGAGGTGGGATAACCTCTTGGGAGTCGGCAAGGAGGAGGTGACAGAAGGGAAGTAAGACTCCGGAAGTCAGGTTCAGAGTTCCGGGATCCCGGAGCGGAGGTCGGGATTGTATGGATATGACAACAGGGTCGCCTGCCCATGGGTTGGTGGGATAGTCAGTGCCCCACCCCTTGGTGCACTAGTCCCCACTTGGGGTCACACCTCATGAGGCCTGTGTCAGGGGATGGACCCCGGGTCCCCATGACCCCTCTCTATGGCCCACAGTCTAACCTGTGAACAGCCCTGTCCAGGGCACAACTCTACTGTGGGTAAGAAAGTGAATAAGATAAGGGCAAGTAATGTACACTTGCTTACTGTGGGTAAGAAAGTGAGAAGAAGGTTAACTTCTCACTTTCCCACAGTGGCCCAATATGGCAAAAACTTCCGGGGATACCCGGAAGTCACATGAAGGTAGGATCTGGGGACCGGAGCATGCAGCGCATGGATCATGTGGCACGGAAGTGTGCATGGGAAGTGGAGCGGGTCCGGATGTGGGTCCGGGTCCAGGCTAAGTCAGGGTATTGTCAAAAACCTGGATCATAGGGGAAAATGCGTGAGTCCAAATGCAGGCAGGGCTCAACTAGAGGGGATCCGAGAGCTCCGGTAGTGGACCAAAGCTTCTCCAGGAGGCCCAGTTCTGCTGGATGGTACAAGAGGCTCTAAGAAGGATGCGGCCTCAGCAACTCAGAGGGAGCGCTGTGCCTCTGTTACATCTCAGTTAGTCCTTGTATTTCATGTGTCTGAGGTATCTTGTAGAAAGGGGTCGGGATTCACTTCAGAGGGACTTTGGGTAACATTTTAGTCGAGATTAGAACTGAGGAAAACTACAGGTTCTAATCTACAGGTATTTATAAAGAGGAATAGAAAGGACTTTAGTCAAAGTCCGAATGGTAATAGAAAAACACCGAAAGGTGCTGAATGATACTGAGAGGTACCGAAAGATCCCGAACAATATCTTTAATGGGGAACCGAGGTGTCGGGTCAAGGAGGGTGGAGTAAGAGGCTGGAAGGTGAATGGGAACGAGAAATGGGTAAGAGGGGGTTAGCCGACTGAATGGTAAGAAGAAGATAGTCGTGCTATGAATGGAAGGTGACTAATAAGTGATGATGCAGGTAGCTCGGAAAGCGGAGTTACATATCCAAAGGATGTTGGGTGACTCCAATAAATGAAATGGGTGGAGAAATGGTTCAGGGGTATGTCATGGGATGTCGGAGGTCCGTCAGGATATCGGAGCAAATCTGGAGTCTCCAAATGTTCTGACTCGGGACCGAGCTTCCAGGATGGGAGTGGCCAAGGTTCGTTGTGCTGCAACCAGGCTGGAGCTGAGACAGTCAGGGAGGAAGGTGACTTGGGGAGTGGGGAGGCATGGTGTAGGGGATGGTGAAGTTGTTAGGAAGGTGTGGTGTGGTGGGAGTGGGATTCCGGGATATGACAGGTATGTGCCCTGACAACCTGGCACTGTATTCCCTCCCCCTGACCTGGGAGGCCCCCATCATAATGGGTTTGGCAGTGAGGTCTGCCAGTTTGCATGCCTCTCTGAGCTCACATTTTAATAATTTGATCTCCATCTTCTTGAGATTGACTTCTCTCTCTGTATCTCTCAGAGAGGCAAAGATGCCTTCAGCATCTCTGCATGCTCTATTATATTCGTGCCTCCAATGGGCACAATTATCACAGGCATCATCTGACACCCTTGAGTTGTCAGACCATGCCCATTTGGACAGCCTGGACAAGGAGCTGTTGTTGCTCCTTTGTGTTATGGAAATGGGAATTTCCCATTTTTAGCCTCTTATGGGCTCTGTACAGTACAAAGTCATGAGATATGTAAATAGTAACAACTTAATGAAGAACTATCACCCAAAACACCCAATGTCAATGTTACTGTAAACACCTCTGTTATAACATCTGTTACATTAACTGTAACATCTTCTCAATGTCATGGCTCCCTCCTGCACCCGGATGCTATAGAAATGGGCCAATTAGGCCCCATTTTTATAACACCTTGTGTCCCTCCTATGAGGGACTCATGGAGTTAACCCATCTGGGCAGCTACCACTGATGCAATAGCTGATTCCCAGCCTACATTTGGCTGGGGTGTTGTTGGACCTGGGCCAAATTGGCCAATCCAGGGGGTGATTTGGCCAGGGAAGTTCCCTGGAGAGTAGGCCTGGGGCTGCAGCAGCAATTGCTGCCCCTGGAATGGTGCTTGTTGTGCCATCGGTGCAGTTTGCACCACATATGGTTGAAAGCCCTTTGGGGAGGCTGTGTCAGGGCACACCTGCCTGACCTGGCTCCACCCACCCTCACCCAGTATCCTGCTTATCTTTATTCCCCACCCTCCATCACTGTTCTCCATTTCTTGTTCTTCTTTCCTTTTATTCTCTATTCTACTTCTATCTACATGGACAACCTTTCTCCATATCTATGTATCATTCACCCACTGTCATGACTGACAAATCCTGGGGCTCCATCAGCAGCAAGCCAATGCCGATAGGCGAATCCGCTGACCCGAAACCCATCCTAACCAGCCCCAAACCCCATGTCTGGCCCCCTGCCCTACTGTGTGAGACTTGGCCAATAATCAGAACCTAGACCCTGCCGGTATTCTGACCTTACCTCCAGTTCCTGAGCCCTTGGTGCTCCCGACATTCAGTCATGCCTGTTATGGAAATGGGATTTTCCCATTTCTAGCCTCTTATGGCCTCTGTACAGTTGTCACGACCATGCATCCCGGCCCGTTAGCCACCCATCCCGATGCCGCCCGAGCCCATTCCCGCCATGCGAGCGCGAGCGCGAGCCCCAACCTCAGCCCTATCCTCCATGAGGACTCCCTGCTCACTTCCCCGCTTGCCCCTAGGCTCCCCTGCACCTGGCCGACTCCCCCACAGCCACACCGACCTCCCTGCCCTGAGTCTGCCCCTGGCACCGACCTAGTGTGACTCCGCGACATCGCCTACTCCGCTATGATACCATCGCCGCTATCGTGGCCCTACACCCCTTCGTTTATTTATCTGTTATTGTTTGTTTTGACCCTCGGTCATTGCCGGCCGCTGTGCGGCCAACCCCGCTCGTTGTTCCTATTTGCTTCCGGACCCTTCGGCCTTCGGCCCGGGTCCGCTTCTATTCATTCCATCTTCATATATATATCCTGTATACTACATTATAGTACCTCAGCTCTAATATCGACTTGACCACGACCCCAAGCCCTGACCCCAACAAGGCAGCCCCAGTAAGTTCGAAATGAGGGCCAAGAGACAACTAGGGGGCACAGCACTCCCTTTAGAGTTGCTGAGGCCAAATGCCCTACCCTTGGGCCTTGTCTGAGGCATCACGGCCATCGCGGCCCTTAGCGGTCCGCATCGGTGACCTTCGGTGCCCAACCCCGGATCAGTATCTAACAACAGTATATTATCACGTGACATGTAAATATTAACAACCTAACCAACTATTATCACCCAAAACACCTGATGTCTATGTTATTGTAAACCCCACTGTTACAACATCTGTTACATTAATTGTAACATCTTCTCAATGTCACGGCCCCCTCCTGCACCCGGACGCTATAGAAATGGGCCAATTAGGCCCCATTTTTATAACAATGCCTGCCTTGTCTCCATCTGAACCACACTCATCGCTTCCCGTTATGTGGTCACAGCCATGCCCCGCTTGTGTGCATTCTGCACCCTCTGCCCATCTCTGCACCCTCTGGCCACTTCTGGTTGCCCTTGACACCTCTGGTCAGGTCAACACTCCCACTCCCCTCTGTACCTCTGTTGGCCTTCATGCTGTCCTTGTGTGACAGTGCTGGCAGATCAACCTCTGTTTGCAGACTTGTGTCAGCACCGCACCGACCCCGCTTATTTGCGGACTTGTATCAGCGCCACACACTGACCTCCACTTTTGTCCTCTGGCCATTTTTGTCACTCAGCAACATAACATTCATTCCCTGCTGAGTGCCTATTATGTTCAGCCCAATATTGGCATTTGATCCGTGTGCTATTGCACTTTCCTATTCATTCATTTAATCTGTCAATATTGGTACTTGATCCACTTTGACCTTATTCATTCCTTGCCTCCCATTTCCCAGGTTCTTGTCCTTGGTTTAGTTTGACAAGTCCCCGCTCATTTCCACTTATTTCCACACTGGACTGACCAGTCCCTCTTTTGATTTCTCTTACCTACTTATGTATACCCTGTAAATACTTTCAGGGACCTCAGTCTGAAATCAACTAGAGTACCCCCCTGTCTGGTCTGAGTCCCTCCTTCTGCAAAGGGGGCATCCCCCCCTCTGAGTCCATGCTCACAGAGTCCATGCTCCTCCTACAGGTCCGCTCTGCCTGCAAGTCTTGTTTGAAGTCCACTGTGAGTGTCAATCCGTAAATACAGGATCTCCCCCAAACGTCAAGCTCAGGGCACAGCACTCCTCTTGAGTCGCTGACTGCAATCCCACTCTGCTAACCTTGAACAGCGCTTCCGGACGCACCGCACATTTCCACCCGCATTTCCGCACATGCACACTCCAACAGACCTCTGCATCACCTCCGACCTCGACTCAGACAGAAACCCAATCCATCTTCCATCCATCTTCTGACAGTTTGTCCGACTCTGACAA
The DNA here is from genome assembly GCF_015039405.1 of Cantharellus anzutake. Lineage (NCBI taxonomy): Eukaryota > Fungi > Basidiomycota > Agaricomycetes > Cantharellales > Hydnaceae > Cantharellus > Cantharellus anzutake. The sequence goes on from NW_024066951.1 coordinate 2,009,086, forward strand.
TATTCCCAGTCTCTGACACCCACCTGCGACACATGCACAACACACCCAGCCCTGGATGACCTGGACAGCTTCACAGTGTAACCCAGCATGTGCGCATGCAGCACACACCCTTGGGATCCCCCACAGGGACACCTGGGTGACTGCAGCTGTATGCAGGGTGATGTGGCAAACCTCATGTGACCCAAGCTGCATGTACATAAATGTACCTGGGGTGGGAATAACCTTCTTCTCACTATTCCCACTTCAGTCTAAGTGGCCAGGGACCATTGTCCTGCATTGGGCCTATCAGTATGCATGCCTGCTCCACACCCTGCAAGGGCCTCAGTGCTGGGCATTACATCTGGGCCCCCTTGACCCCGGACACATGTAAGGTGCTCTAAGTTTTTGTGGGGGAGCCATTCATTTTCCAAGTTTGGCCAGCCCAAGAATTTAACAAAATACCAGAGTTTTCCATATCTGTACTTGGAGTTTAGGATCTTCTCTACTTCGTATTCTTCTTCTCCATCAATAACTTCTGGGCCAGGGTGGGGTCTGCTGTGTGCTCAGCAATCTCATCTGGGAGGTAGGGGCAGATGTTGGTGACCAAGACTACAGGGTGGACACCTTTCAGGTGGGTGGGGAACTGCAGCTTCACAGCTGCTGGGGACACCACCTTGGTGATGCGGAAGGGGCCAATCCATTTGTGGTCCAGCTTCTTAGTTGGTCGGTCATTTGTTGTCAGGGGACGACTCCCAGGTCCCCATGACCCTCCCCTATGGTCCACAGCCCTATGGTGTAACCAGCCCTATCCAGGGCACAACCTATGTGGGTAAGGAGATGAGAAGGAAGCTAACTTCTCATCTTCCCACAGTGGCCACAATATCAGCAAAACTTCCGGGGATACCCGGAAGTCACATGAAAGGGTAGGAACTGGGCCCGGAGCATGTGGTGTGTGAAGTGTGCATGCGTGCGGGAAGCACAGTGGGTGGAAGTGGGTCTGGACACGGGTCCTGGTCTGGGCTAGTCAGGGTGTGTGCCCTGACAGTTGTGTAGTTTTGGGAGCTGAGCCAGACCTTCTGCCCTTCCTTGTACTCTGGGGCAGCCTTCCAGTTCCTGTCATAGTACTGGGCCATCTCATCTGCTGCTTCAACATCAGAGGAGCGGGTTGGCTCAGTCCCCATCCGGGGGTGTCAAGCCCAAATGGGGTCCGGTGGGTGGCTGAGTGGACCCGGTTGTTGGATGCAAACTCAGCTAGTGGGAGCCAGTCAGCCCAATCATCCTGCCGGTGGTTGACAAAGATGCAGAGGTAGGCTTCGATCTCTTGGTTCACATGTTCTGTCTGCCCATCCATCTGTGGGTGGTATGGGGTGGATGGGGTGAGCTTGATCCCTAGGAGTGCTGCCAGCGTGCTGGAGAATTTGGACACAAAGGCTGTGCCTTGGTCGCTCAGGATCTCCTCTGGAAGGCCATGGTGCTGCCAGACATGTTCCAGGAACAGCTGGGCTATGCCTGCAGAGTCCACTGTGGTGATGGTAGGAACAGCATGGATCCTCTTGGAGAGGCGGTCTACTACCACTAGGATCGCATTGTAGCCCTTGGACTCTGGGAGCTCGCCTATGGTGTCCACTGAGATTATCTGCCATCGGTGGGAGGGCACTTTGTTTGGGATGAGCTTCCTGACCTTCCGGGAGGGGAAGGATTTTGCCCGTTGGCAGGTGTCACAGCCTGAGACATAACTAGCTATGTATTGTGACATTCCCGGCCGCCAGTAGTTCCGGGAGATCAGTTCCAGAGTCTTCCACCTGCCTGGGTGTCCTGCTGGGACCGAGTCATGGTGCAACTTCACCAGGTCATGGCAGAGTTGAGGGTCCTTGGGGACATATACTCGCCCCTGGTAGAGGATCAAGTCCCCATCTCTATCCCATTCGTCTGGGCGCAGAGAACCTTTTCTTAAGGCCTTCACCACTGCCTCATCATGTTCCTTCCCTTCTCGAATCCTCTCCAACATGTCCGTCTCCTCTCCTTCCATCGACACCCCCTCAGTCATCCGGACTTCAAACCACTCCGGGTGCAGTAGGGTTATGCCTTTATTGTCCCCTTCTCCTCAGGGGTGGTCTGCTCTGCACGACAGAGCGTCCAGCTTCCCCATGAGCTTCCCTGGGTGATGGGTCAGCACAAAATCGAAGCAGGAGAGGTAGAGGGACCAGCGTGCTTGTCGCCAGTTCAACCTCTGGGCCATTCGGAAGTATGAGAGGTTTTTGTGGTCCGTGAAGATGGCAAACTTCTCTGGGGTCCCTTCTAGGAAGTGGCACCATTCCTCGAGTGCTCATATTATGGCGAGCATCTCCTTGTCATAGATCTCATAGTTCCTTTCTACCTCCAAGAAGCTCTTGGACATGAAGGCCACCGGGTGGTAGTCTCCATCCAACTGAAGCTGTGAGAGGACTGCCCCCATCGCAAAGTTGGAGGCATCACTGTCATATCCATACAATCCCGACCTCCGCTCCGGGCTCCCGGAACTCCGAACCTGACTTCCGGAGTCCTACTTCCCTTCCGTCACCTTCTCCTTGCCGACTCCCAAGAGGTTATCCCACCTCCAGCTCGGACACCACCTTTGGTCCGACTCCGGAACATTCCGGGTCCGACCCCAACCTCGACACCTTCCAGACGAGTATGCAAAACCTAAGCTCCTGACTCCGGACCTCCGCTCCGGAATCCCATCCGCGTCTCCGTCTCCGGAACCTCCGGTCTTCACTCCGACCTCGGACTTTGACCCCACCTCCACTTATACCCATTGTATTGGTTAGCTCATTCCATTTAATTACGTTTGCCAATATTCCGGAGTTTAACTTCCGAGTTCAGACTTTCCGGACTTACATTGGACCTTGCAACTATTGCATTGCTCCATTCAGTTCCGCTATTCTCCCTCATTCCTATTTGGGCTGCTGCTTCCTTTCTATTCAGTCAGCTAGCCATTCCCCACTCCATTGAGTCAAACCCTTGACCCTCGGTGTTGTTCCTCTTTCCATCTCCCTTTGTCTCCTTTCATCCTACCCTTGTTCCTTTTGATTCCGGACCCCTCCTTATATACAATGTACCTAGTAACTTGTAACCTCAGTCCGAAATCGACCTGAATTCCCCCCAAGAGACTTTCCCTCTGCTAGATCCAAAATTAGGGACCCCTAGGACAACCAGCAATGGCACAGCGCTCTGCCTGAGTCGCTGAGGCCGAGGTCCTTCCATGCTAAGTCTCCGGTTCCACTCCGGAGTCGTCCGAATCCGCTAGTTCTAACAATCACACTCTGGGGCAGTGTTGGAGGGGAAGGTGAGCACCAGGGCTGAAGTGACTGCTCATTTCAAGTCCTCAAAGGCAGTCTGTTCTGCTAGGCCCCAGGCCCAAGGCTGGGTCTTCCAAGTGAGTTGGTGAAGGGGCTTTGCCTTTTCTGAGAAGTCCCAGATAAAGCAGTGGTAGAAGTTGATGAAGCCTAAGAAGGATTGAGCCTCCTTGACCTTGTGGGGACCGGCCAATCAGTTACTCCCCTCACCTTCACTGGGTCCATCGCAACATGACCTTCAGAGATGACAAGGCCCAGGTAGTCAATGATGTTCTTCTCGAACCTGCACTTCTCGAGCTTGAGGAAGAGCTTCTGCCTCCTCAGGGTGGCCAGAACCTCTTGCATGGCCTTCCAGTGTTCTTCGAGAGTGGGGGAGAAGACTAGGATGTCATCCATGTAGCAGATGACATTCCCTTGGTCAATGAACTCCCGCAGGATGTCATTCATCATTGTCTGGAAGGTGGCAGGGGAGTTGCAGAGGCCGAAGAACATCACTGTGGGCTCAAACAGCCCTCGGTTGGTGGCAAAGGCTGCCTTCCACTCATCCCCCTCCTTGATTAAACCCCCATCGTAGGTCTAGGGTTGAGAACCACTTAGTGCCCCGGAGGTGGGTGAGGATGTTGGATATCAGGGGGAGTGGGTAGGAGTTTTTAACTGTGACCGCATTCAGCTTGCTGTCAGAGTGTCACGACCATGCATTCTGACCCAGATGCCGGCCCTTATTCTGTTTCCTTTTGTTTCATTTTGTCACCTGACTCATTCAGTTTCTTACTATATATATATGTATATTACATTATTATAACTTTAGTCTGAATATCGACTAGGTTTTGTCCCCCCTAACAAGGCAGCCTCAAGCCACTTCGAAATGTGGGCAATGAGACAGTAGGTGGGCACAGCGCTCTCTTGGAGTCGCTGAGGCCAAAGCCCAACCCCAGAGCCTTGTCCCCGCCAGTCGTCCCCGTTTGCTGACCCCTACCTAACACAGAGACCAGGTTGAGATGAAGGAGTGTCTCATGGTGGAGGGCTTCGGCCTCAGCGACTTATGCCAGGAGCGCTGTGCCAAGTAACATGTCCATGCCCTACTTACTAAACTGGCCACAAGAACTGAAGGGGGGTAAACTCTAGTCGATTTTATTACTGAGGTGTAACCTATGTTCAAGTTGAGTATATATATAGTTACAATGAGGGCGGGTCTGCAAATGGCGGAGCCGAGCGGAGCGGAGCTAATGGGGTTAGACATTAGCCGATTGAATATTACCAACGAGTCGGGTTATGCGGTTAATGGAGAGGTAGGCAATAACCCAGAAACGGAAAGGAGGGATAGGCCCGAAGGTGGGCTTTGCAGGGCAAGCGAGTGTATTGCCCAGCGGAGGTAGGAGTGTGCTAGCAGACGTTGGAGCTGTCCGGAAGCCTTCGGGGCTCCGTACTTAGGGAGGCGTAGGTAATAAATTGAAAGGAGGGGGTGGTGACCATCGAGGGTACTGAGGTGATTGCGGAATACGGGAGCTCTGAGGTTAGTGAAGAAAGAGTGGAGGTAGACTGGAGGGATCAGAGTGAGTGGAAGTCGATGGCTGGGGATGGATATGACAGTATCCCCTTCTTAGGCCTGAACCCTTGAAGGCCCAGAATTAGTAAGGTGAGGGGAGCTGTACTTACAGAAAAGAAAAAAGTGAAAACGGAAGTGAGGAGTGGAGAGAAAGGGAGAGATGGGAGAGGAGTCAGGGTTCCTAAGGAGCTTCGGGTCCAGGCTTATCTGGGTACCAAGAGTGGAACGCTTCAACAAGGTCGGAGGTGTGATTGAGTTCACCGGCAAGGAGCCATTGTGTCTCCTCGTCGGTCCCTTCATAGCCTAGCCACTTGACCAGGTAGAGCAACTTGTTGCATCTACTCTGGTTGACCTTGGAGTCCAGTATCTCTTTGATCTCGCCTTCGATTTCTATGGGAGGCAGAGGTCCCTGGTGGCGGTACGGAATGATGTTTGGGATGGAGGGTTCGATCTGCAAGACATGGAATACCAGGTGAATGGCTTGCATGTTTTCCGGCAGCTGGAGGGTGAGTGAGTGGGTTCCAATGGAGGCAATGATCTCGAATGGGCCGAGGTTTTTTTCGGAGAGCTTTTTGGAAGGTCGGGTGGAGCGGAAATACTTGGCCTTTACATAGTGTCAGGGCAATAGCCCCGAACCCCGAGTCACATGTAAATTAGATACACATAGTCACGTGGGCAAGCGGGAACCTCCGGGTAACCACTTACACACCACCGTAAAATACACTATCTTGTATCACTTACGGCCTTGTGTGCTGAGCCACCCTAAGACCTCACATATGGCTAGACCACATTTTTTAAACCTAGACATCTGTCTAGGGGGGAGAACCCTTTACCTGAGGGCAAAGGATTTTTACTCATTATTTTATTTTATCACCTAGACACCAGTCTAGGGGGAGAACCCCGCAAAATTTGTGGAGGTAACTAACATTCATTTATTCTAGCCTCCATTCTATTATTTAAACTTTCTTAACAATACACATAACATTTCACTCACTTACCAATACACTCCTTTTTTTTACTTTCTACTTTCTCCATTTCGTAAATTACCACATAAAATTGTCATGGAAAAGATTCTTTTTTCTTTTTTTTTCTTTTCTCTCTTTTTCATGTGCCCTTTCCCTCTTTCTCTTTGTGTGCACTGACAAGCAACGCAAGGGGGGAGAGTGTCAGGTCACGGTCCATGTATTTAGGGGTCACGTGACCCAGGGAGGTCACTATCGTCCTACCCACTGTGAATCATACATATTTGATACTCACAGCTGGGTTCTAGGACACCCACCTTACAATAACCCCACCAATCTTGAGGCCAAGGCTACTTAGGCGAGTGAGCTGGGATTTTGGCTTCAACAACTTGAGGAGGAGCGTTGCGCCTTGTTCTTGATGCGGTCCCGATACTTCAGAAGGTCGGAGGTCTTACAAGGAACAGAAGTAACCTTAGGGGTGAATTTCTAGTTGATTTCGAACTGCAGTACAAGCATTAGTTACAAGCTGTATATAAGCGCTAGGGAACTGAATAGGGAATAAGTCACCAGATCTCACGGAGATTACGGGCAGAGAAAAGAAGAAGGAAAACAAACAAGAAGCATGTGTTTAAGACAGTGAAGGTCAAATGTGACCTTTGCCGCAAGATAACAAGGTGCGGTGAAACATGGGACAAGAGGTTGCGGTGCTCTGTGCTGCTAGGTCGTTCAACGACAATTAGGAGAGGGGTCATGGAGAGGTGGCAGGAAGTGGTTAGACAGTGACGGTGCAAGAGAGCTAGCGGCTCTCAGCACCAACCAAGCTCATGGGGGAAACTCTCCACTAAAACCCTTTTCTCCACTGGCCTCGATCCTAAAACTCCGGTAAATTCTCCGGAAATTCCGCAAGGTCCGGGCTCAGTGTCCACTACCCACTCTTTGTGGGTTAGACGACTGCCCTTACTCCTACTGTAGGAACTTCTAACACACTCACACTAACTCTGACGCATCCTAGCACCTTAGAGAAAGTTAGAGGAGGGGAGAACTTAATTTTCAATCCCAGTATGTACAGGATTATAAAGAATAAACATTTTTAGAAATGATTGATGGGAAATATTGGCACCATATGGCTCCTGGACCCCATCGTAAGCAAAATATTTGAAAAGGGCATCAAAAGAATAAAAGAATATCATCCAATATATCAAAATGATGGTAAAAATGTGAAAATATGAGGAAAATCGGGAATTTATCAATGATTTCACAAAATTAGTACCCGACACTGGAAATGTGGCTGGGAATAACCTTTACGCAGCTAAAGAACATTTTTCCCAATTTATTTGATGCCTTGGGAATGTGTGAAGCATGCTTTTCTGACTTCCCACTTGCCTAAATTGAACTTCCCATGCCTGCACATGACCAGATCCCATGACCCGCACTGTGGCCAACCTCCCCAACACTTAACTCCACCAAATCTCCACTGATTGGGACGATCTTGACATCGACAGATTCGTAGGAATTAGGAGTATTTTTAGGTACCAAGTTTGTATCGATTTATGGAATGAATGAAGATGATTCTTGCATGGTGAAAATGGAATCCGAGCCGGGTCTGCGTGTGGGCGATTATCCTGCCTACAACGGGCAGCGAGTGGAGTGTGCAGGGAGTGTTCAGGCATGGGAGAAGGTCGGGGAGGAGGTTGTCTGACCCTGGGGAACGCTGGGTCATGACAGGATGGATATGACAGGGGTACTCTCCCCAGCTGCTAACTCCTCAAAGTCGCTGAGGGAGCCTTCACAGGGAAAAGCTTCTCAGCCCCCTGTGAGGCTGACACAAAAGGACCCTAGGAACTATACAGTTCCCACTTGCTGCTGCTTCCCATGATGGGTGTGACCTGTGGGAATTCCCATGGTCATGTATCCTGGGTGAGTTACTCTCCCAGAAAGCTCCCACAGCTGTGGCTGTGCATTTCCGAGTGAGTCGCTTGCCCAGAACATTCCCACAGGTCTGTGTGTGTGCATGCAATTCATTGTGTGAAACAGTAGGGGGAAGGATAGGGGGTGTGGGGAAATGTGGGGAGAGGGTGGTTAGGGAAAGGGAAAGGGTGTCTGTGTCAGGGGATGGACCCCAGGTCCCCATGACCCCTCTCTATGGCCCACAGGCTAACCTGTAACAGCAGCCCATCTCAGGGCATAGCACTACTGTGGGTAAGAAAGTGAGAAGAAGGTTAACTTCTCACTTTCTCACAGTGGCCCAATATGGCAAAAACTTCTGGGGATACCCGGAAGTCACATGAGAAGTGGGAACCGGGCCCGGAGCATGCGGCGTGCAGAGCATGCGGGGCAGGGCACGCATGCGGGTCCGGGAGTGGGTCCGGGCTAGTCAGGGTGTGTGCCCTGACAGTCTGAGGGTGAGTGGGGTCAAGGGCTGTATCCTGACAGGTCTTCATGAGGCTTGAGGCACCAAACACCTCGCTGGTAGATTTATCAGGGTTCGTAAACACCCCAAGATGTTGAAGAAAGGCTCTGCACCTATTTCAGCCAATGCAGGCTAGGAGACAAATTGCTCATACCTTTGTTGAATGGCATTGCTTTGATATGGGGTGGAAGGATATGAGTAAGTTATTTGTGCCTTTCCTGCATAAACCTTGTACCTGAATGCCTTTATCCCATCATAGAAGTTCCTCATGGCTAAGGCACTATCCTCTGTGAGGGGTAGGCCGATCGCTTTGACCATTTCTGCAATCATTGGTGAGCTCGTAAATGCAATAGTCAAATCCCAAGGGGCAAGCTTGTCATCTGCTATGAACCCCACTAATGCCACCCCAACAGGATGAATGTCTCATATCCATCCCCAGCCATCGACTTCCGATCCCTCCAATCCCTCTGGTCTACCTCTGCTCCTTCTTCACTAACCTCGGAGCTCCCGTATTCCGCAATCCCCTCGGTACCCCTCGATGGTCACCACCCCCTCCTTTCAATTTATTACCTATGCCTCCCTAAGTACGGAGCCCCGAAGGCTTCCAGACAGCTCTGATGTCCACTAGCACATTCCCACCTCTGCTGGGCAATACACTCGCTTGCCCTGCAGAGCCCACCTTCGGGCCTATCCCTCCTTTCCATTTCTGGGTTATTGCCTGCCTTTCCGTTAACCCCATAACCCAACTCGTCGGTAATATTCAATCGGCTAATGTTTAACCCTGTTAGCTCTGCTCCGCTCAGCTCCACCATTTGTGGACCCGCCTTTGCTGTAACTATATATACCCAACTTGTACATAGGTTACACTTCAGTAATAAAATCGACTAGAGTTTATCCCCCTTCGGTTCTGGTTGCCAGCTTTGTAAGTTAGGGCACAGACGTGTTACTGTACTTGGCACAGTGCTCCTGGCACAAGTCGCTGAGGCCGAAGCCCTCCGCCATGGAGACACTCCTTCGTCTCAACCCGGTCTCTGACAGAATGGAGCTGAGTGCAGTGAGCTATCAGCAAAATTTGCAGTACAATCAATTGCAATAGTTACTGGATTCTGTACTATACCTGAGCAGCATATTTGTCAGGGCACACACCCTGACTAGCCTGGACCCGGACCCGCATCTGGACCTGCACCCAGACCTGCATGTGTGCTCTGCCCTGCATGCTCTGCGCACCGCACGCTCTGGGCCCGGTTCCTATTCCTCATGTGACTTCTGGGTATCCCCGGAAGTTTTGCTGATATTGTGGCCACTGTGGGAAGATGAGAAGTTAACTTCCTTCTCATCTCCTTACCCACAGTAGGCAAGGGTACCTTACCTACTGTTTATCTATTCATCTTCTTACCCACAGTAGGTTGTGCCCTGACAGAGCTGGTTACACCACAGGGCTGTGGACCATAGGGGAGGGTCATGGGGACCCAGGAGTCGTCCCCTGACAATATTTTCCTGTTATTTTCTGCAACAGATAAACACCTTCATTTGGTTGAGCCTGTCAGAAATGGTATTCAAGGTGATCATGTGTTACAGATATAGAGTCTCCAACAACCATATCCAACACATTGTCAATGACCTCCCCCTTTTATCACACACACACACACTCTCTCTCTTTCCCAACACCTTACTATCCTCTTCCATTTATTCCATTCCCCCCCCCTCGTGCAAAGCTTTCCCCATCAGGGTTTTGGTGCTGGCTGAGGTTGTTTGCATTTCATGGGATTTCCTGCGACCATTCCATTTGTAGGTAGTCATGTGTCATGTACAGAAACCACCAGAGGTGGTTCCCATTAACTACTATGACTTGCTGAACAACTACCTTGTGCATTGTCTTTTGTAACAACCCCTTCTGTGACTCAGCTGTACATGTGTGAGTGTATGTAACATCTTCAACATGTCCTATATGCCTGGTTATGTTGAGTCATCCAGCAGTTCTCACTGCAAGGACTTGAAGTTGCAAGTCGAAGTCTTGCAACTTGCATGTCATTCACTGGAAGTCCTACAGGATGTCATTGCCTAGCTCTCCCTCTAGGATTCAACAGACATCATCATGTTATGGTGTTTGGGATCATGACTGCTCTGTGACTCATATTCCTGTGATGCCAGCATGCTCGCTGTGCAAGCACCAAGGAGCTGCCCATCAACCATCTAGTCCCTTCCTTGTCACTGCCAACATCAGCAAACCCAAGAGCTCTCAGAGCTCATAGAGATATATTTGCCCACAGAGGACTATGAGCACCCTGAGCCCATGTTTATGCAAAAATTCAAAAAAAAATAATAAAAAGCTTGACTACAGTATCATGTGACTGGCCACAGTCAAGTTCCTACCCTAGGGTCAACTGGACAACAGTCTACTTAACTTGCAACCCCTCATGTGGCACTGCACACCAAGGGCACACAACCCAATTGATATATACACTGAATTTAGGGTTATAAATAGGGTTAATCCGAAATTACTTAGGGGAAAATAGGGGGAAAGGGGGGGGAAATGAGGGGAAAATTGAGGGTGTCAAAAACCCGTCGGTTATGGAAGAGGGGGTAAATGCATGAGTCCGAATGCAGGCGGGGCTCAACTAGAGGGGGGTCCGAGGACTCCGGTAATGAACTGAAGCTTCTCAGGGAGCCCAGTTCTGCTGGATGGTACAAGAGGCTCTAAGAAGGACGCGGCCTCAGCGACTCGGAGGGAGCGCTGTGCCTCCGTTATGTCTCTGTTAGTCCTTGTATTTCTTATGTCTGAGGTGTCTTGTAGAACAGGGACAGGAATCACTCAGAGGGACTTTGGGTGGCATTTTAGTCGAGATTAGAACTGAGGAACTACAGGTTCTAATCTATGTGTATTTATAAAGGAGGATGGGGAGGACTTTAGTCAAAGCCCGAAATGACAAAACGGGGAAAACACCGAAAGGTACCGAATGATACCGAGAGGTACCGAAAGGTTCCGGACGATATCTAAAATGGGGAACCGAGGTGTCGGGCCAAGGAGGGCGGAGTTGGAGGCCGGAAAATGAATGGGGAAGACAAATGGGGAAGGGGGGTTAGCCGACTGAATGGTAGTAAGAAGGTAGTCGTGCTAAGAATGGAAGATGACTAATAAGTGGTAGCGTGAAGGAGATCACCGAAGGATGCGGTTAGCTCCGAAAGCGGAGTTGCGTGTCCGAAGGATGTTGGGTGACTCCAATAAATGAAGTGGGTGAGGGAATGGTTTAAGGGCATGTCACGGGATGTCAGAGGTCTGTCAGGATATCGGAGCAAATCCGGGGTCTCCGAATGTTCCGACTCGGGACCGAGGTTCCGGGATGGGAGTAGCCAAGGTTCGGTGTGCTGCAACCAGACCGGAGCTGAGACAGTCAGGAGGGAAGGTGACTTGGAGAGTGGGGAGGCATGGTGTAGGGGATGGTGAAGTTGTTAGGAAGGTGTGATGCGGTGGGAGTGCGCGGTGTCGGGATTCCGGGATATGACAGAGGGGGGGAATTGGGGGGGATGAGGGAGAAAATGAGGGGGAATTGGGAGGGGGAATGAGGGGAAATTAAAGGGGGGAAATGGGGGGAAAATGAGGGGGAAAATGAAGGGGAAAATGAGGGGAAAATGGAGGGGGTGAATGGGGTGACATTTGGAGGGGCAATGAGGGGGAAATGAGGGGAAAATTGAAGGGGGGAATGGGGTGAAATTTGGAGGGGGGAATGAGGGGGAAATGAGGAGGAAATTAAGGAGGAATTAGGGGGGGAATGAGAAGGGGGGGATGGGGGGGAGAATTGCAGAGGGAATTGGGGGGGGGGATTGAGGGGGGATGAAGGGGGGATGAAGGGGGGAATGGGAGGAAAGTGAGGGGGAACTGGGGGGTTTCTAAAAACTTGAAAAAAAGTCAGGGAAAATTAAGGAAAATTCAGAAAATTCAGGGAGAAATGGGGGACTTTCAAAAAAAATTGAGAAAAGGAAATTTTCTAAAAAATCAGGGAAAATTAGGGAAAATTCAGAAATCTTGGGAAATGTTAGGGAGAGAAATTTCAGGACATTTAGAAATAATTTAAAAAAAAAATTCAAATCACCCTTCTATCGTAAAATTTTTGCTATCTGAAAATTTCAAGGCAAACTCCAAAATCCAAAAATTTACACTATATATTTCATCTCCTTTCTCACCCAAAACTCACCCAATTTTGACAATTCAAAAGGCTTGGTATGGATGTATGGATGATATCTGAAGGATACATCAGCTTTCTGTTTGCTTTATTGGGCTGTATTTTGAGTTTACTCTTTTTGGGACACTTTTCAAAACTGATTTATACCCTACATAACATGCATGGTTACATTTCCACACTTAAGTGCTTTCCAATGCACATAGATAGAATCATCAAAATTGGATGAGTTTTGAGCAAGAAATGAGATGAAAGATAAAGTGCAAAGTTTTGAATTTTGGAGTTTTCCTCAAATTTTGCAAATAGCAATAAACAAGGTGCTGTATCTCAGCATATTCCATGGATACATCAGTAAACACAAAAGGTCTATGAGGTCTATGAGCCTGCTGAGATCATGGAGCTCATAGAGCCTTTGGAGCCTTTGGAGTGATGAGGATGGCTATTTTCCACACATTTACAGAAACATATATCCATATTACCATTGCACTACTGGTGCCAAGATAACTCAGCAGATTCCATGGAGACATGAAGACCATTCATTAGTAAAAAAAAACACACAAAGCTCTATGAGCTCTATGAGCCCACTGAGCTCATAGAGCTCATAGAGCTTTTTGAGTGATGATGATGGCTATTTTACATGCATTTCCAAAAATGGATATCCATATTATCTTTGCACTTCTGCATCCTTATGAGAACAAAATCATATATATGTTTCATTTTCTTGACTCTCTGTGTAGAGGGTGCACAGCAAAGGACTCAATTTGCTCACAGAGCTCTGAGAGGTCTGTACCAGGTTTGCTGATGAACAGTATGTTCCCTTTGGGAACACCAAGTCATTGAAGGCCCCACTAGCCATTCTTTACTGGGCTCTCATGATTATAACCCACTACTAAATGTCAAGTCACTGATAGCAACGATACAGAGTCTTCACACAATCTACAAGTCACAACCCTGCACATGGTATGTTCCACAGAGGAGCACCAAGTACCTGTGGCCAACCTATCTGTCCTGGCATCTCTGACCACATATAATCGAACACTTAATAACTCATTCCATTGTGAACATTCAGTCATCTACCCCCATGCATGACTGGGACCTCCCATCAATTACACATCCCATTAAAATACAATCGAGATCATGTGATCATCTTCCAGCTACAAGAATGGTACGAGAAGGGAGAAGTTCTCCCCATCCTTGTAACATTGGTGCCCCAACCCCAGGGCAAGAGACTCACACCATGCTGCCAAAGATGGTGTCCTTACTGGGAGATGAGCCTGTCACCCCAGTGCAAGTGACCCACGAATTGTATTCCCCTTCCTGACTTGCAAGGACCAACCAGATGGATCGTATATCTAATTCAAGAGACACTTCACCAGTAGGAGAAGATGTGCATTCTTTGCCTGGCACATTCCTGAGACAACAAGCTCTTAGGCAAGTCATTGATGCTCTTGGAGAATTCGAAGGTGGAATTTTTGAGGACTCAAATAATTACATGAAACATATACGAAACTGGCATTGTAGGCAGGATAATTGCCCATGTGCAGAACCGGCTCGGATACCTGTTCACACATTCAGAAAACCACTTTCATTCATGCGACGACTCGGTACAGAATTGGTATCTAAAAATAGTCCTAATTCGTACGATTCTGACGATACCAAGAACGTCCCAATAGGTGGAGATTTGATGGAGTTCCATGTTGGAGAAGTTAGGCACAGCAGGTCACGGGCATGTGCAGGCGTGGGAATCTCAAGCGGCAATCCAGAATTCCAGCCTCACTCGTTCCCACGGCATCTAATAAATTGGTGAAAATGCTCATTGGCTGTGTGAGAGTTATCTCCGGCTTCATTTCCAATTTTGGCCTTTCATGCCGTAAATCCGTTGAGATATCGCTTATTTTCTTATATTTCATATTTTGCCATCATTTCAGTTATTGATTGATATTCTTTTATTGTTACTGTTACCCTTTTTATTATTTCGCCTAATAAGGTACCCAGGTGCCATATGGCACCAATATTTCCCATCTATTAGTTCTAAAAATAATTGTTCCTTATATCCTGTACATACCGGATTCTGGAATAGAAGTTCTCCCCTCCCCCAAAAATTCTCTAAGGTGCTAGGACGTGCTAGAGAGGGTGTGAGTGTGTGGAATTCCAACAGTAGGAATAAGGGCAGTGATCTAGCTCACAACGAGTGAGTAGTGGACACTGAGCCCGGACTCCGCAGAAATCCTGGAGAACCCACACGGAGTTTAAGGATCGAGAACATAGCGAAGTTCAGGCAAGAAAGTAGGAGTTTAGGGACTTGGCCCCACGAGCTTAGTCAGCATAGAGAGCCGCGAGCCCTCTTTCAGCGCATCTCGCCCCAGCTGATCTCGAAAAAGAACCCATTAGAGCCGGTCTTGAAGGAGAGCCTTTGAGATATCGACTCGGGACCATCTGGTGGGTCAAGCTAACCAACCTACTCATGAAAATCACGGAGTTCACCCAGCTCACCACCAAGGCCAACTTAGCTGCAGGCGATTTTGTGGTGGATCCCTGAGGTGACCTCACCCTCATATTCACCACAAGAGGATGGTCATCACCCAAGGAGTTCAGCATTGCTTGGAACTTCCTGGACCAGCATTTCAACTCCTTCAAGAAACATTTCAATGCCATCAAGAAAGTTGCTCGTCCTTCATGGGAGTTTGACAAGTCGCACATGAGTGGTCTTAGGCTGGCAAATGTCATGCCTGCCAACTTTATGGATCCTGGGCAAGTTGAGGAGGCATGGTCAACCGAAATGCAACCCACTGGTCAACCTAAGGTTCCCCCATCAGGATGGACCACAATGAGGACCTTATATCTCCTTCTGAAGAGACCACTTTCGTTTGTAAATGCCCTCAACTGTCTAGAGCCTTCCTGGCACCTAGACCCAGTATCAATGTCGCTGCAGGGACACTACCCAGAGATGAACTGTCTATGCCATTTGTAACACTTCATCAAGAAACCAATGCCTTCAAGAACCCCAAGGAGAATGTGGGTTACACAGAATTTGTGAGGGGCCTGAAGGTCAGAAGGAAGACAGAGTTGGGACCTGTTGAGGAGAGACTTGATCCTGACAATCATGGAACCGTTCCTCCTCATGTTCCTCACTATCCAGCAACAAAGGTTCCCTTGACCCTGGAGATCCAGATCACAGACCAAGACAACCACCTCTCGACCCCTGGCAGCCACCTCCATGAGATGCAGGTCCACCTCCTCCACCACCTCCGCTGGGACCACCTGGACCACCCCCTCCACCCGGTGGGGCTCCATACCCTGGGTATATTCCACCCATTAGATACGCTGGGGCACACTGCCCCTCCTCCACCTCCTGGACCTGGAGTGCTAGCAGCTCTTCTGCAGAATCCTGGATACAGGCCTCCCCCTCTTGACCACATGCAACCTTACATGGATCATAAATATACTACATCAGACTTCCCTGAGTTTGATGGCTCGATTGACAGCTATATAACGTGGTGCAGCATATGTCGGAACCTAGCCAGGCATTTGCCTGCTTTTGCCCAACAAATGACTTGCATACTCCCTGATCATTTCAAGGGTGCTCTGGCAGACTGGTGGTCGACTGTACCGGTTGCTGACAAACTATATTTCACCACCAACTGGGAGGATCTACATGGATACGTACTACATTTCTTCTTAATGCCCACCTTCCTGGACAAGGTTCAAGGCCAATTCCATGCCTGCAGGTACCGTAAAGGTGAGAGGTATCACAAGGAATCCCCACATGACTTTGCGATGTGCAAGCTACAACTCTTGCACATCTTATATCCACTCACCAATGTTCCCGGACCTGAGGTGTTGAGGGGCAAAGCCCAAAGACTTTTAGAGGACATCCCAAAAGGATGGTGGGCCCACCTCAACATCAATCAGGTCGACACAGCCGAAGAACTCTCGCAGCCAACTAAACTTAAGCATGACAGGTTAGTAGCTAGCGACGAGTTCAGCATCAACACTTTAGCCAACAGAGTCGCCTGGATTAACTTGGAGAGGAATAAACATGGAGGAGGCCATGTCAAGACCAGAAGCACTGCCATTGCATCTGGGAGCCACACCTACCCAATGAGCGACTTCAAGTCGCAGAAGAAACCACCCAGACCTTGCCAACACTGTGGAAGTACATATCACTGGGACAATGACTGCCCCCCAGAAAGGCTGATCGAACCAGGAATGACCATAAGGAGTGTGACAGCTCATCCAAACTGGAAGGTACCTACCGATGGGCTTATACTGCCTTAGTGGAGGGTCAGGAAGCAGAATTTGCAGTGGCCTACACAGAGTTCTGTCTTGTCTGAGTCTGAATCATTGGATGTACCTGTCACAACCTGGCATTCCCTGGAGTCAGATGACCTCTCCTCCAACCTTTTCCCATGCCCAAACACTCCCCACACACTCTGTTCACTTGTCAGGGTTCAGCACCCTGCCTTAGGGTGCCCTGGACTCCCCACCTACTTTACCCCCTTTATTCTTTGACTGTTGCCTTGTTGTTGCCTTTGTGTGTTGCGTACACGCGACAGCCACAGTTCTGGGTGAGCGACTCACCCAGAATGTTCCCACACTTACTGGGCACTGCCACCTGGATGTTCCCTCCGGGTCACACTACACAACTCTAGGAGCTGTATAGGTGTGGGCATGTGACCCATTCCTTTATATAGCAACCATGTGGGGAGATGAGACCTTTACCCTTCTTCTCATCTCATGCCCTGCATAGTGTGAGGACAGGTTAGATGGGGGTTGAGGTCAGGGAGCCTCCGAGTCCGAGGCTGGGCCCTGACATCACTGCCCATCGCCATCTAACCACTCCCTGCCACATCTCAACGTCCCCTCCCCTACTTGTCATTGAACAACCTAGCAGTGCAGAGCACTGCGACCCCTTGTCCCATAATTTGCTGCACCTTGTTATCTCATGGTGGAGGTCATTGTCAGAGACCAGATTCGAGATGAGGGAGAGTCTCCATAGCGGAGGGCTTTGGCCTCAGCGACTTCTGCCAAGAGCGCTGTGCCTAGTGACACGTCCATGCCCTAACTTACTGACTGGCAATCAGAACTGAAGGGGGTAACTCTAGTTGATTTTATTACTGGAGTGTAACCTATGTACAAGTGGGATATATATATGGTTACAGCGAAGACGGGTCCGCAATTGGCGGAGCCAAACGGAGCAGAGCTAATGGGGTTAAACATTAGCCGACTGAATATTACCGACGAGTCAGGTCGCGGGGTTAGCGGAAAGGCAGGCGATAACCCAGAAACGGAAAGGAGGGATAGGCCCGAAGGTGGGCTCTGCAGGGCAGGCGAGTGTATTGCCCAGTGGAGATGGGAGTGCACTAGCGGACGTCGGAGCTGTCCGGAAGTCTTCGGGGCTCCGTACTTAGGGAGGCATAGGTAATAAATTGAAAGGAGGGGTGGTGACCATCGAGGGGTACCGAGAGGATTGCGGAATACAGGAGCTCCGAGGTTAGTGAGGAAGGAGTGGGGTTAGACCGGAGGGACCGGAAGTCGATGGCCAGGGATGGATATGACAGTCATGGGTGACCTTCGCTGTCTTAACCACATGCCCCTTTGTTTGTTTTCCTTCTTCTTTTCTCTGCCTGCAATCTCCATGAGTGTTATATCCGTGCATACCCAATCCTGACCCGACTTCCGGACCTCCTCCTTCCCCACCTCCGGAGTCCTACCCTACTGCTGTCCCTTCCGATACTCACCTTCGGTCCTGGCAACACACCTCCTTTTACCTCCCATGCCACCTCCACTCCTCCTTCCCTCTCCTCCCCTACTGTCATATCCCGGAATCCCGACCCCGCGCACTCCCACCACATCACACCTTCCTAACAACTTCACCATCCCCTACACCATGCCTCCCCACTCTCCAAGTCACCTTCCCTCCTGACTGTCTCAGCTCCGGTCTGGTTGCGGCACACCGAACCTTGGCTACTCCCATCCCGGAACCTCGGTCCCGAGTCGGAACATTCGGAGACCCCGGATTTGCTCCGATATCCTGACGGACCTCCGACATCCCGTGACATGCCCTTAAACCATTCCCTCACCCACTTCATTTATTGGAGTCACCCAACATCCTTTGGACACGCAACTCCGCTTTCGGAGCTAACCGCATCCTTCGGTGATCTCCTTCATGCTATCACTTATTAGTCATCTTCCATTCTTAGCACGACTACCTTCTTACTACCATTCAGTCGGCTAACCCCCCTTCCCCATTTGTCTTCCCCATTCATTTTCCGGCCTCCAACTCCGCCCTCCTTGGCCCGACACCTCGGTTCCCCGTTTTAGATATCGTCCGGAACCTTTCGGTACCTCTCGGTATCATTCGGTACCTTTCGGTGTTTTCCCTGTTTTGTCATTTCGGGCTTTGACTAAAGTCCTCCCCATCCTCCTTTATAAATACACGTAGATTAGAACCTGTAGTTCCTCAGTTCTAATCTCGACTAAAATGCCACCCAAAGTCCCTCTGAGTGATTCCTGTCCCTGTTCTACAAGACACCTCAGACATAAGAAATACAAGGACTAACTGAGACGTAACGGAGGCACAGCGCTCCCTCCGAGTCGCTGAGGCCGCGTCCTTCTTAGAGCCTCTTGTACCATCCAGCAGAACCGGGCTCCCTGAGAAGCTTCAGTTCATTACCGGAGCCCTCGGACCCCCCTCTAGTTGAGCCCCGCCTGCATTCGGACTCACGCATTTACCCCCTCTTCCATAACCGATGGGTTTTTGACACCTACCTCTGTCTGCTCTGATACTCACCTCGGACCGAACACTGCCCCTCTCGCCACCTTCCTCCTACTCCTCCGCTCCTCCCTCACAACACCTCCACCCTTCCATCATCCTCCTACGCTTCTTCCATCTGCTCCGATACTCACCTTCGGACCTGACAACTCTCCTTTCTGCCACTCCTTCCCTCTTCCCTTTCTCCTCTCTCTTCCCTCTGGTACTCTTCCGCTGACCTCCCGCAAAGTTACAACCTTCCACCGCTGTCCCATACTTCATACTTGGGCACCGCTCGTACCTTGCTCCGAGCCTCCATCATAGTCCCTACCTCGGACTTTGACTCCACCTCGGTCTTAGTCCATTGCATTGGTGACCTCATACTACGTAAACACCATTGCCAATATTCCTCAGACTTTCAACCCCGCCTCCGTAAGCTCTGCAACCTCCGAGCTTCGCGGATCATCTTTGGCACTTTCGCCACTTGTAATGTATCTCTCGCGTCTTCCCCTCATCCCTATTTGGACTGCTGCTTCTTCCCATTCTAGCCAGTTAGTCATCATCCCCACTTCTCCTCATCCTCCTGCCCCTCTGGGCCTTGCCCTCCCTACCTCCTTTTGGACGTATCACAGGTTCTGTCTTATGACCTTCAGTACCGCTCCACTTCTGTCTTCCCTTTGTTCCCATTCAGACGTCTTTGTTCCGATTCGGATCCCCTTTGTTTCCTTGTGCTTTTGCCCCCTCCATTATATATATTGGCGCTTGTACATACTCGTTTTGGGCTCAGTCCGAAATCGACCTGAAATGCCCCCTAGAGACTTCCTGCTCGCCTACTGTGAAATTAAGGACCAAATGGACAAACAGCAATGGCACAGCGCTCTGCTTGAGTCGCTGAGGCCAAGGTCCTTCCATGCTAAGTCTCCGATTCCACTCTGGAGTCATCTGAATCTGCGCTTCATCTCTAACAATGAGATCTGGTGACTTACTTCTATTCAGTTCTCTAGAGCTTATATACAGCTTGTAATTATTGCTTGTACAGTAGTTTGAAATCGACTAGAATTTTCCCCCCTAGCTTACCTCTGCTTCCCATAAGACCCCCCCTCCTTCTGAAGTATCGGGACTGCATTGAGAATGAGGTGCAATGCTCCTTCCTGAGTTGTTGAAGCCAAAATCCCGGCCCACTCACCTAAGTAGCCTCGACCTTGAGATCAGTGAGGTTAGCCCTTGCTAAAGCTCGGTCATGTATAGGATGCCTATATCCTTAGCAGCCAGTGTTCAGTCACCGATGGCTACCATCGGCAAGACATCATATGGTTCTGACAGTACCTGACATAGATAATGCTGAAGATTCTTTCTTTTCCTACACTGTGGCCTGTACATGGAGTGAGATCCCATCTGACAAAAGACTCATTGGGGCAGCTGTCATCCCAGGCGAAATATATGGAGCCCATAAGATATTGAAGCGACCCCTGGGTCAGCAATCCTTAGGATCTGATGCTTGTTGAGTACATTGTCATATCAACGCAATAGATGGAATCAAAGTAGAAGTGTTGGCTGACTCAGGGGCAGCCTGCATGTTAATATCGGCCGATTTATACAACTGTATAAAAGGAGAGGGTACCTGTATAAGGCAAGGACTGAAGACTGAAGCTGAATTTGGTTCAGCTAACAGGGAAGGCTGCACAACAAGGTCATGTCCTGCTGTGGGGTGTGGAAGCTTATGTGCTCAAAGAGATGACTCTTAAGGGTCATGGTCAAGTCGATATTAGAGCTAAGGTACTATAATGTATCATACAGGATATATATAGGAAGAGAGAATGAATAGAAGCGGACCTGGGCCAAAGGCCGAAGGGTCCGGAAGCAAATAGAAACAAAGAGCAGGGTTGGCTGCACAGCGGCCAGCAATGACCAAGGGTCAAAACAAACAATAACAGATAAATAAACGAAGGGGTGTAGGGCTGCGATAGCAGCAATGACAGTGGTATCGGCACTGGACTCGGAGTTGGGCTGGAGTCAGGCATGGGAATGGTAGTGGCCCTGTGTGTCAGGGGATGACTCCCGGGTCCCCATGACCCTCCCCTATGGTCCACAGCCCTATGGTGTAACCAGCCCTATCCAGGGCACAACCTACTGTGGGTAAGGAGATGAGAAGGAAGCTAACTTCTCATCTTCCCACAGTGGCCACAATATCAGGAAAACTTCCGGAGATACCCGGAAGTCACATGAGGAATAGGAACCGGGCCCGGAGCATGTGGTGTGTGGAGCGTGCAGGGCAGAGCACACATGCAGGTCCGGGGGTCCGGGCTAGTCAGGGTGTGTGCCCTGACACTGTGAGGGCCAAGTGGGCAGAGTAGGCGATGTTGTGGAGTCATGCTAGGTGTGGTGCTGGAGGTGGACTCACGGCAGGGAGGCTGGTGTGGCTGTGGGGGAAGTCAGCCAAGTGTAGGGGAGCCTAGGGACAAGCAGGGGAGTGAGCAGGGACTCCTCAAGGAGGATAGGGCTGAGGTTGGGGCTTGCGCTCTGCTCATGCAGCAGGAATGGGCTTGGGCAGCATTGGGATGGGCCGGGATTGGGCTGGAATGCATGGCTGTGACAGGTATTAGTTACTTGCTGTCAGGGCAATAGCCCCAAACCCCAAGCCACATGTAATTAGATACATATAGTCACGTGGGTAAGCGGGAACCTCCAGGTAACTGCTTACACACCACCGTAAAATACACATACTTGTATCACTTACGGCCTTGTGTGCTGAGCTACCCAAAGACCTCACACTTTTTTAAGTGTATGAGGTGTGTTTTATAACACAACCCCCAACAACTATCAAATCTTAACATCTGACTTGGTAGCGCCTATGGCACCTAAACACGCCCACAAGGGCAAGGTCACATCTGCAGCGACACTAAAAAGAAACGAGCGGTTCATTAAAAAACTGCAATCTCCCATCATGGGAGATTCAAACCAAAAGCCGTCGTCAGACAACGATGAGGATCAACACAATCCGGCATTAGCAACCACCTCAGGGCTGGCCCCTGAAGGTTTTAGAAACTTACGTGGAGTAAGTGCAGGGCCCAATACCCCCAAAACTCCACAACATACCGATCTAACCCAAGCTGGGGAAGATCCCTCACCTCCTCATGAGGTGATCGACTTGCACGAAAAACGCATAAGCGCCGAACGATCAGCCCAAAAAGCTGATCAGATAGAGTCACAGGAAACTCCAGGGCCCAACTATCCCCTGGAGTCCCCCCTCATGTCCCCAACTCAAGCCCCTAAGGCAGACAAAGGAAAACAAAGGGAGGAGCCCCCGCATCGGCTATCCGAAAAACTACTGGACTTGTTCCAGGTTCCATCCGAATGGAGGACGGAAAGTGAAGACCAACTTCTTTTCAGGCTGAAAGCCTGAGAAGGTGCGAAGATACACCCTGAGAGCAGGATCTCCCAGAGCGCAGAAGCTCCAAAAGAACTTCTGCTGTTTACACTCCCACACGCCATGCCAGACAAGGCAAGGTCGCCAACCTTGGAGGAGGTCTCTGAGATAATGAAGAGGAGGCGAACTGAAATGAGGGAGTTCGCTGAGGAAGCCTTATGGAAAAGTAAGGAAAAACCAGCAAACAGACCCCTCTATGAAAGGGAAGCACCCTCCGCAACGGCCTCACCTAAACAAAGCAAGCATGGAGTGTTCACTCCAAGAACCCCTTCTGGAACCCCCAGAAGCAGAAATGTCAACTGGGGAGAGTCTCTGCTCGCCCAACCAAACTTCCTCCTGGAAAACCAGGAATTGCACATAATAAACACGATAAACTCGATCCAAAAAAAGATTGAGGAAATGAACCATAATGTATGGCTTGTCTAGAGATAACTCTAGAAAGAATGGCTAACGCAATCGACACATTGACTGAAAAAATCAGCGAACAGACAGACTTGCTGAAGGAAATAAATTTCTCAGAAAAAAGTGAGGAAACAATTAAACACCCCTGGACCACAGTCCAGGACATAAATAGAACTCGTGAAAAATTCACGAAAAGAACCACCAGTGAAAGCACGCTGGAATACCATCAGCGACTTGACAGAGACGCTAAGGAGATCCTTCTCCCAAGGATAGGAGAAGACGATGCTGAAAGAAGGCATTGTTCAGAGATTAGGAGGAGAATTGGCACGTACCAAAGGTTCAGCCAAACGTCCACTTATGACGGACCTCTCGAACAGAGAGGTAACTCAAACACACTCTCTCAAAACAATGAGAGAATCCAAATGCAACTTCAGGCGAATTCGCCTGAAACCAAAGAAACGCTGCAAGGAAGATTTCCCCAGCGAAAACCCCCCCAAAGGAGAGATCTCCATTGGATAGCGACCCTGCGAAGGCAGGGGAGCAAGAGGAGTACCTGGAGAAATGGTACGAAAAGGCCATAAGAATGGCTGAAGTGAGAATACTCACTCCCTACCCAGAAGGAGTGAAGCCTGAAGCCCTAAAAAATGGGCCGGCATTCCCTGACAAGAAATGGTCAGGGGAGAACGACATGGAATCGTTCTGGCAGTGGTTCACAGAACTACTGGATTCCTCGCTTCGCGAGGATGCAAAGGTCCCCAATTCAACGAAGTCCATCTGGACTGCTTGATTCATGGATTAGGGGGACCTGCGTTCGACCTCGGAATAAGACTCCGAGACGAAACTCTCCTCAGAGGAGATGAGGGCATGTTCCTCGAAGTTCTCAACATATTGATGAGAACTTTCATTAAAGCCTCTGCCACGTTGAACGAGACAAAGAAGTACCACAACGTCAAATACAAAGCGGAAAAAGGCCTAAAACAGTTCTACCTAGAGCTGCGTCCCAGATGGTGACGCTGTAACAGGGAATTTATCCCAACGTCACACAGGCTCACAGGGGGACAGTAATCTCCTGCCTGCCTCTCTCAATCTCACCAAAGGTCCTTGTGGTATGGTGCTCTATAGTTGTGGCTGTGCAGTCACGGGACTACCCCAACTACACTCACCAATGTATGTACATGAAAGAATGAAAGAGCACTGTTTTGTAGTGCAAGGGTTTATCCCTGCAACAACGCTGCCAGACCAGGCATCCTTCAATGCCAGGTTCCTAAACTACATTCCCCTCGAATGGGAGAGGGAAATGATTGCTCATGATAGAATCAGAGCAGACTTCTCCTCAAATGAGGAGATGTTAAAAGCAATATCTTGTGTAGACGAGATAATCGACGGGCTGAAGATGTCTTCAGCCTACAAATCAGGTTACTATACCCGAACAACTACCACGGCAACCACAAGCCACGGTAGAGCCCTCCCATCAGGAAAGAAGGCTGAAGAGCTGAAACCCAGATGGAAAGAGGATACATCCTCGAAAAACTCGAGGAAAACTGACCAAAAGTCAGTTCCAATTTGCGGCAAATGCGGCAAAATAGGGCAAACAAAGGATTGCCCAAGACACAATGTTACGAGCGATGAAAAACCAAGGCGCATAGCTGCCATGGAGATTGCGATCTCAACGGACGAAGAGCCGAAAGACTCATCAGATGAGAAACCAGAGATCAACTCTGGTAACTCCGAAGCATCAAGCTTTGAAGTAGAGGACCCATACAAAGGACCTCAATACTCACCCGACTCAGAGGGTGGGGAAGTCAATGTTGGGACCATAAGGATGGGCCCAATGTCAGTTGTCGATCACGACAACATAAATTACAAAATCAAACTGGCTGTAGCATGCCAGTTAGAAAACATGGCAGACGAAAAAGTTGCCGAAGCCTTGGTGGTGTCATATCCATGCATACCCGACCCTGACCTGACTTCCGGACCTCCACCCTCTTCACCTCCGGAGTCATAACCTACCGCTGCCATTCCGATACTCACCTTCGGTCTTGGCAACACACCTCCTCCTTACCCCCCACGCCACCACTACTCCTCCTCCTCCTACTCCACTCCCCCTCCGCAACGCCTCCACCCTCCCGTAATCCTCCTACGCTTCCCCCGTCCGCTCCAATACTCGCCTTCGGACCTGACAACCCTCCTCTCCGCCACTCCTTCCCCCTTACCTTTCCCCTCTCTCCTCCCTCTGGTATTCCTCCGCCACCCTTCTGCCAAGTAACGACCTTCCGCCGCTGTCCCATACTTCCTACTCGGACACCGATCGTACCTTCGCTCCGAGCCTCCGTCTTAGTCCCGACCTCGGACTTTGACTCCACCTCGGTCTTAGTCCATTGCATTGGTGACCTCATACTACGTAAACACCATTGCCAATATCCCTCAGACTTTCAACCCCGCTTCCGTAACCCCCGTAAGCTCCGCAACCCCTGAGCTTCGCAGATCGCCTTCGGCACTTTCGCCGCTTGTAATGTATCTCTCGCATTTACCCCTCATCCCTATTTGGACTACTGCTTCTTCCCATTCTAGCCAGTTAGTCATCATCCCCACTTCTCCTCATCCTCCTGCCCCTCTGGGCCTTGCCCTCCCTACCTCCTTTCGGACGTATCACAGGTCCTTCCTTATGACCTTTCGGTACCGCTCCGCTCCTTCTTCCCTTTGTCCCCGTTCGGACGTCTTTGTTCCGATTCGGTTCCCCTTTGTTTCCTTGTGCTTTTGCCCCTTCCATTATATATATCGGTGCTTGTACATACTCATGGGTTCAGTCCGAAATCGACCTGAAATGCCCCCTAGAGACTTCCTGCTCACCTACTGTGAAATTAAGGACCAAATGGACAAACAGCAATGGCACAGCGCTCTGCTTGAGTCGCTGAGGCCAAGGTCCCTCCACGCTAAGTCTCCGATTCCACTCCGGAGTCATCTGAATCCGCCCATCTCTAACAGGTGGAAGCACCAAGAAAAGACGCCTTGGGGAAATACACCAAAGTACCCAAGGAAAACAAGGACAAAGGGAAGGAGGACCAAAAGTCCATCGAAACCCAGTCCCCCTTGTTTGATGCGAAATTCCGCATCTCAAAAGACACGGGAAAATACCCTGCAAACAGACTGCTCTCAACAAAGAGAATGCTGATGGCTCACAGAAAAATAGCAGGCATAAAAGCCTATGCGCTATTCAATAGTGGAGCCAAAATGGACGCTTTATCACCGGACTTTGTCCACGCAGTCCACATCCCAATTCTCCAATTGGGGAACCCAGTCGTCCTTCAAATGGGGACGAAAGGAACAAGATCACAGATCCTGTTCAGAACAAACGTGGACGTTGAGATTAATGGCCACATAGAAAAACACTACTTTGATGTAATTAACATCAACAGATATGACGCCATATTCGGCGCCCCCTGGTTAAACAAAAACCAGGTAAGCCTAGACTTCCGGTCCCACAAAGTGAGAACGGTGAACAAGGGCAACATAGACACTCTTGGAATAAGCGAAGACCGTGTGACGAGATCACATGGATGGAAAACTCGAGCAAGAGCTCGAGAACAACCAAAAAAGAAGCCCCCCTGACAGGAAGGCAGGATTGAAACACACCTCAGGGTAATCAAAGGAAAGTACCCTGAAGGTCTCTCCATGAACAACCCCGAGTTCGAAATACTCAGGGAGTGGTGGAGAGAGAAATTCGGAACTGTAATGGTGCCAGCGCCATTAGAAATGCCTCCCTTGAGGGAGGTGAACCATCGAATCCCATTGAAGGATCCGAACAAGAAATTTTGGGAAAACACCCCGAGATGTCCTGCAGCACTGCAGGAAGCACTAGCAACCAAAATAGATCGCTATGTAAAAGCAGGATGGTGGTATCCCACAAACAGCGAGCGAGCATGCCCCTACTGTGTATCTGCAAAGCAGATGGATCTTTGCACACGGTAATAGACAGGAGGAATCGTAACTCAAACACGATCCTCGACGTCACACCAATGCCAGACATGTGACTGATCCAAGAATCAGTCGCCAGAGCAACATACCAATCCAAGATTGATAGTCAGACGTGTATGAACAAATACGTGTGGATCCAGACGACGTCCATAGGACGACATTCTCTACGCCCCATGGGACATACAACTCGAACATGATGCAGCAAGGAGACTGCAACGCTCCCTGCACCTTCCAGCACACACTGACCTGGGAACTACGAGGAGAAGTAGGCAGACACCTGCACGTCTGGTTCGATGATATATTCACCAGCACAAGCTCGGTGGAAAACCACAATAAAGCATTATTGTGGTTGTTCACTCACCTAAAGGGGGCGAAATTCTACACAAGCCGGAAAAAATTCCAGCCATTTGCCCCAATCCTAGATGTTCTAGGAAGCCATGTGGACGAACAGGGCATCCACGCTCAAGCGGATAAAATGGAAAAAACCCGCAACTGGCGAGAGCCAGTAGACCACACATGTTACGGATACAGAGTCTCCAACGACCATATCCGTTGCATGGTCAAAGACTTCCCCTCTCTATCGCTCCTCCCCTCTTTCTCCTTTCCATCCTCTATCCCGATACCCTATCCTCCTTACCCGTTCTACCCCTTTCCCCCCCCTCGTGCAAAGCTTTCCCCATTGGGGTTTTGGTGCTGGCCGAGGTTGTTTGTGTTTCGCGGGATTTCCCGCAACCTTACCATTTGTAGATAGTCATGCGTCATGTACGGAAACCGCCAAAGGCGGTTCCCGCTAACTAACAACTGCTCTACAACTGTCTCGTGTACCGTCTTCTGTAACAACCCTCCCTGTGACTCAACTGAACCCGTGTGACTGTACAACTCTCAATATGTCTTATAAGTCTGGTTATATCAAGTCCTCTAACGGCCCTCGCCATGAGAACTCGAGGTCGAGAGTCAAAGACTCTCGACATGTGTATCGTCCTATTGAATCTGTACCCTATGGGTCTTCATCACTCCGCTCTCCCCCCAGTACTCAACATACGACGTCATCTCACGATCATGGAGATCGTGAATACTTTGAGGCCCACCTTCCTGTGATGCCGGCACGTTCGCTATGCGAACGCCAAGTCACCGCCCATCCACCGTCTGTTCCCTCCTTCGCCAGTCATCATGTTTCCCCGCCAACAGTACGTTCCCTTTGGGAACGCCAAGTCACTGAAGGCCCTACTAGTCAGTCCTCATTGCACGCTTATGACATCAACCCACTACCGGTACATTCGCACTGCAAACACCAAGTACCCGATGGCAACTATATGAAGTTCTCACCCATCTCACGAGTCGCGACCTCGCACACGGTACGCTCCATTGAGGAGCGCCAAGTATCCGTGGCTGACCCGTCCATCCTGGCATCTCTGACTACCTACCATCAATCCCTTAATAGCTCACTACATCACCAATCACGATCAATGGGAATTCGATCATCCACCCCCAGGCAAGACTGGGATCACTCATCGATTACATATCCTGTTATGGTACAGACCAAATATGACCTCACTCATCCCACTATAAGAACGGATCGAGGAATGGGGAATTTCCCCCATCCCCGTAACAACACAGGAGTCCTAAGATTCCTGGGAATGGTAGAATATCTATCGATATTCATGCCAAACGTCAGCGGTTACACAGGACCACTGCAAACAATCTGCTCAAACAAGCAGACATTCAGGTGGACACCCCTCCACCAGAAATGCTTTGATGAGATCAAACGTCTAGCATGCAGGGCTCCGATCCTGAAGCCCATCCAGTGGAACCCACCAGAAAGCCTCTCAGAAGAAGAGAGGACTAAACTCCACATCTGGGTCATAACAGACGCATGCCCAGCGGGCATGGGCGCACTAATTGGACAAGGCAAAAAGTGGCAGACTTGCCACCCGGCCGCATTCATGTCCAAAAAGTTCACCAACACACAACGTAGGTACTTGGCCTACGAGCTCGAGGCACTGGGTGTCCTCGAAGCACTCATGAGATGGCAAGACGATCTCATGGGAGGCCGTGAATTCACAGTAATCACGGACCACAAAGCTTTGGAATATTTCAAAGCGAAAAACCACAACTCAGGTAGGCACCTGAGATGGCAAGCCTTCTTTGCAAGCTTCAATTGCGAAATAAAATACGTGGGAGGCCACAAGAACAAAGTGGCAGATGCACTCTCACGGTACTATGACTCGTCAACGGACGAGGATCTGCATTTCAATGACTATGTGTTGGCAGACATCCATCTGGACAAAAATGCAGAAGATATTATCCCCGACAGAATCGAGGAATATGAATAACTGCTACTAAGCAGTACCCTGAGTAAAAACTCAGAGAAAGAGAGACTTGCAGCGATACATGCAAGAAATACCCTAGAGGAAGCTCTAGGGGGAGCGATAACCTAGAGGAAACTCTAGGGGGGAACGCCCAAAATCTGGAAGAAATCATAACTCCAGAAGAGAACCTTCGAAAACAATTCGAAGAGAAAGACCTCATTGAGGCAATAAAATATGGATACTCGAAAAGCCAGATCCACCGGGAAATCCTAGAGAACCCAGGGAACTTCAAAAACTTCTCCATAAAAGATGGGCTGATAACCTGACTCGGAGAAGGAGGAATGACCCAAATAGTAGTCCCGAAAGGGAACTACAAAAGGAAGTCCATTTGAGGAATAATCCTCGAAAACATCCATGAAACACTTGGACACCTAGGATCCAAGAAAACAGTGGAAACCTTCCATCGACACTTCTGGTGGAAGTCGATGAGGAAGGATACCCACAAGTTCTGCAGGTCTTGCGGAACTTGTCAAACAACAAAGAAAAGCACCAGGAGAAATCCCGGAATGCTTCACCCACTCCCGACCCTGGAGACACCATGGTCGTCAATAGCTATGGACTTCACAGGTCCATTCCCAACAAGCTTGGGATATGATTACCTCTGGGTAATCATTTGTAGGTTGATGTCCAATGTCCACCTAATTCCAATAAAGACAACAACAAACGCACTAGAACTAGCATTCGTATTTCTTCATGAAGTTGTAAGACTCCACAGTCTACCACACTCGATCATATCAGATCGAGACTCAAAATTCACGTCAAAATTTTGGCGTGAACTACACTGAATACTCGGTGTGCAGTTGAAATTCACAACTGCATTCCACCCGCAAGGCGACAGCCAAGCGGAAAGAATGATACAAAAAGTAGTGCGATGGTTAGACCAGATCAACGTGACTGGGCAGCAAAACTGTCGATGGCGGAATTCGCGATCAATGCAAGCTCAAACACATCGACAGGATTTGCCCCGTTCAAATTAATCTACGGCCATATGCCAAAGATGTGCCTAACAGCACCACTCTCGGACTACCCGGGAGTAAATGACTTCGCCCAAAAAGTGAAGGAAAACCTCATGGCAGCACATGACGCAATAATACACAATCGTGCTGCTCAAACAATCCAGGCAAATAAGAAAAGACGCCTGGACCCGCCTTTGAGAAAAGGCGAGCTTGCATACTTATCCACGGATAAGCTGAACCTACCCAAAGGAAGGGCAGGAAAACTAAAGCCCTTATACATAGGGCCTTACGAAATTCTGGAAACATTTCCAGAGACGTCAAACTACGTCCTCAAGTTGCCACTACAACTT
The DNA here is from genome assembly GCF_015039405.1 of Cantharellus anzutake. Lineage (NCBI taxonomy): Eukaryota > Fungi > Basidiomycota > Agaricomycetes > Cantharellales > Hydnaceae > Cantharellus > Cantharellus anzutake. The sequence continues at coordinate 2,039,729 of NW_024066951.1, forward strand.
GAACAATGTGGAATCCACCCAAGATTCCACATATCCCGGCTCATACCTCACGAGCTGAATGACCAAGAAATCTTCCCAAATAGGGAAGTAAACATATTCTACGATTTTGGGGAAGACCCTGATCGCGAAGCAGTAGTTTGCAAAATCTTAAACCACGCATGGGTTCACAACGAACTCTGGTTTAAGGTCAAATGGGAACTAGGGGACACCACATGGGAACCCCTAGGAAATTGCAACGACCTCATCCACCTGGACGAGTACCTCACCTTACAAAATGTAAGGGAACCAGAAAAACTCCCTATCAAAGAAGATGGGGAACTCTCGGCATCACTACGCCCCCAAAAATGGAGGCGGAGGAAGTAAAGCCGAGGGACGATGGCCCACAGCCAAGAGCGTGGGAAAGTTCTGGGCAAATAACTTGCCCGGACAGCCACACCATGTACTAGAGATCACATGGGCAAGGCGAGTAACTTGCCTAGACCACATGAACCACAGGCTCACATGCAAAAGAACACACAACTGCGGTGAATCCCACACATGCAAGAACGAAAACCCCTCCCACCACCACGAGAAACATAACAATGAAATGTCGTTCTCTGGGGGAGGCAACCCTCGGTTCGATCCAAACAAGCCACCGGATATCGAAATATGACAACCCAGGGAGCAAGGCTCCCTGGAACAACAGCAACACCAGGCGCAGATAAGCACCATGGACTACACGACGCACGCAGCACAAATGAGTGCTGCGAACCAACAACCATCCACATTGCTAACAGGCACCGCATACCCCCAGCCTCCTCAAAGAGGCTTCCAACCATACGTGGTGCAAACTGCACCAATGGCACAACAAGCGCCATTCCAGGGGCAGCATTTGCTGCTGCAGCCCCAGGCATACTCCCCAGGGAACTTCCCTGGCCAGATCAACCCCTGGATTGGCCAATTCGGCCCAGGTCCAACAACACCCCAGCCAAATGCAGGCTGGGAATCAGCCATTGCGTCAGCGGTAGCTGCCCAGACAGGTCAGCTCCACAAGGAGCTGAAAGAAATGAAGTCCCTCATAGGAGGGAGACGAGGGAGTGACAGCGGCTCCTTGTCCAGACTGTCCAAACGGGCACGGTCTGATAACTCGAGGGCATCAGAAGACGCCTGCAACCATTGCGCCCACTGGAGGCGCGAATACAACAGAGCACGAAGAGATGCCGAGGGCATCTTCGACTCTCTGAAAGACACAGAGAGAGAGGTCGATCTCCAAAAAAGGGAGATCGAATTACTGAAACGCGAGCTCAGAGAGGCATGCACACTGGCAGACCTCGCTGCCAAACCCATCATGATGGGGGCCTCCCAGGTCAGGGGGAGGGGATACGGTTCCGGGCCTCATGAGGCACGACCCCACATGGGGACTAGCGCATCAAGGGGTGGGGCACCGACTATCCCGCCACCCTGTGGGCAGGTGACCCTGTCCGGGTTGCATAAGGGCCCGCCCTCAGAAGGGCAAACCCATGTCGAGGGGAAGAGGGAGAGTGGTAGGCAACCGATGGCAGACCCTAAAATGGGGACCACAGCCAGAGGCGGTGGGCCACTGAGTACCTCAGCACCCTATGGGCAAGCTACCCTGCAGGGAAGTGTCCACATGCTTGTCAGGGCCCGGCCCTCGTTCCGCGATGGGCCCAGGGGGGTCCTCCTAGTCGCTGGGGTATCTAGTCCCAGTCCAAGATCTTCGAACTCACTGAGGGGGCTAGCCCCAGCCTTCACAGGAAATGAGTTGCTGCGCATTTAGGGAGAAGGTAGTTACACTTGCCTTCACAGGAAATGAGTTGAGAAGAAGGGTAACCTTCTCAACCTCCTGTGAAGCCGCTACAAATGGGAGTTGGGGACTATACAGTTTTCGGCTCTTTGCCGACTTTCCATAATTGGCACCCCCCCGTGGGAAGATTCTGGGCGAGCTGCTCGCCCAGAAAGTTCCCACGGTTGTGGCTGTGATGGTTTCTGGGCGAGTAACTCGCCCAGAACGTTCCCACGGGTCTGCATGCATGCGGGATTGTGGAACAGTGAAGGGAAAAATAGGAGAAAATGGGGGGAGGGTACCTGAGGGTGTGTGGGGTCAGTGGCTGTGCCCTGACAATGCTATATGAGACCGCCGAACTCAATGAGTTTGGCAAAGTCGAAGCTCCAGTCGACGTAACAATCGACCCCAACTTCCCCATGAGAATAGCGGGGTCAGAAGCGGTGCACGACACCGCATATGGTTGATGGACAAGCGTGAGTGGGAAAGAATTTGTACACTGGTATGAACAGGCCAAAGCCACCTTCAAAAGCGGCAAGGTACACAGAGCCCTTCGCGAAAAAGTGAAGGAAACTGAGAAATACTTCTTGGGACTCCCAAGTATTGCAAGACTCGTGGAGGAGTATAATTCCCCAGAGAACAAGGGAGAAATATCCTGGGAAAATCTAGGCAAAGCCACCTATCTAAAGTCCCAGTTCAAACCACTCAGGACTCCTGAGGAACGTGCCGCAAGAACTGCGGAATGGGAAGCGAAAGCTTCCAAATACCGGGAAAGAGATGCAAGTCTCCATGCTGGACAACCAGCCCAATGACCACCCTTCCCCACGGGAAGAATGGTAGACCTACCATACTCCACACCTGAGCCAAGTAGCTCAGGAACACAACAACCTGCTCCCACCCAGGGAGCGCCCACTTCATCGAGCCCACAGCCCAACAATGTAGCCCAGGCTATGTCATTGCATCCGACGCAGCAATCGGATGTCCAGATGAACAACCCAGAGGAAAACCCTCCTCTGGGGCAATGACTCCACCCTTGAAAAAAGGGAAAGTGACATGGTAATACGCCATCGAGGCGCCTGTGAAAACACCTTCCCCCAACTCGAGGCCCCACACACAATACTGTATGCGAGGAACTGCAAGTAACAATTGCGGAAATCTCTACTCCGTCAAAAGACCCACATCCACCACCACTTGTGTGTAAACACCACTTACACACGAACCCTCACAGAACAAGTGAGGAACACCAAAGACATACAACCTTTGGGTCGAAATTCATTTTCGACAAACTCCACTACTTTTCTCCCTGCGATACCCATGTATCACTGTTCACTTCAAAGTGACGGCCCACACTCACTTATTCCTTAAACCCTTTCTCTCTCCTTCACCGACATGTACAAAATTGCCCACTTTAAAGTGGTGACAACAAAACACTCATTGATAATTCCAAACTCAATGTAAATCTATTATTAAAACTTTGTTTTACTCACTATCAACCTTGTATGCATCGCAAATGCAATGCAAGGGGGGAGAATGTCAGGGCAATAGCCCCGAACCCCGAGCCACATGTAATTAGATACATATAGTCACGTGGGTAAGCGGGAACCTCCGGGTAACTGCTTACACACCACCATAAAATACACATACTTGTATCACTTATGGCCTTGTGTGCTGAGCTACCCAAAGACCTCACACGGGCCCCAGACCGCATCCCACACCATGCCACCCTACTCTGCTCCTCCATCCCTCCATCCCTTCTTCTCTTTTCTTCTTTCTCTCTATCTTCTATTCTACAGTTGACTTCCTTCTCTCTATGTATTACTACACACCTAACCCCTTCCCTGATCGCCGCACCCACCATGCACATCCCCACCTACAGAACGGCACACCCCTGGGATCCCCCACAGAGACACCTGGGAAGGTGTGGCTGTGCGTGGAGATGATGTGGCTCCTCCCACATGACCCTGACCACCTGTATATAATAGCACCTGGGGTGGGAACAGAAGAAGCAGCCTTCTTCTCAACTTCCCACTTCAGACTAAGTGGTTGGGGATGCTCACCCTGCGACAAGATTGCTGCTATGCATGGCCGACACCTACCCCATCAGGTCCCTTACACCAGGACATCGCCGCTTTCGGAGCTGTCCCTGACACTTGCATCTTGGCTCTTTTCTGTTAGAGATGAGGCACGGATTCAGATGACTCCGGAGTGGAATCGGAGACTTAGCATGGAAGGACCTTGGCCTCAGCGACTCAAGCGGAGTGCTGTGCCATTGCTGTTTGTCCATTTGGTCGTTAATTTCACAGTAGGCGAGCAGGAAGTCTCTAGGGGGCATTCAGGTCGATTTCGGACTGAACCCAAAACGAGTATGTACAAGTGCCAATATATATAATGGAGGGGGCAAAAGCACAAGGAAACAAAGGGGATCTGAATCGGAACGAAGACGTCTGAACGGGAACAAAGGGAAGACAGAAGCGGAGCGGTACCGAAGGTCATAAGACAGAACCTGTGATACATCCGAAAGGAGGTAGGGAGGGCAAGGCCCAGAGGGGCAGGAGGATGAGGAGAAGTGGGGATGATGACTAACTGGCTAGAATGGGAAGAAGCAGCAGTCCAAATAGGGATGAGGGGAAAACGTGAGAGATACATTACAAGCGGCGAAAGTGCCAAAGGTGATCTGCGAAGCTCGGAGGTTGTGGAGCTTACGGAGGTGGGGTTGAAAATCCAAGGAATATTGGCAATGGTGTTTACGTAGTATGAGGTCACCAATGCAATGGACTAAGACTGAGGTGGAGTCAAAGTCTGAGGTAGGGACTATGACGGAGGCTCGGAGCAAGGTACGAGCAGTGCCCGAGTACAGAGTATGGGACAGTGGTGGAAGGTCGTAACTTGGTGGGAGGTTGGCGGAAGAGTACCAGAGGGAAGAGAGAGGAGAAAGGGAAGAGGGAAGGAGTGGCGGAAAGGAGAGTTATCAGGTCCGAAGGTGAGTATCGGAGCGGACGGGAGATGCGTAGGAGGATGGTGGAAGGGTGGAGGTGTTGTGAGGGAGGAGCAGAGGAGTAGTAGGAGGAGTAGTAGGAGGAGTAGTAGGAGGGGTAGTAGGAGGGTGGCAGAAGGGGTGGTGTTCGGTCTGAGGTGAGTATCAGAGCGGATGGAGATAGGGGAGGAGAGGGAAGGAGGAGTGGAGGTGGCATGGGAGGTACGAGGAGGTGTGTTGCCAGGACCGAAGGTGAGTATTGGAAGGGACAGCGGTAGGGTAGGACTCCGGAGGTGGAGAAGGAGGAGGTCAGGAAGTCGGGTTGGGATCGGGTATGCATGGATATGACATTTTCCAAGTATGACTGTATGTACATAACATAATTTTCGAATAGAATAATTTTATGGATGAACTTGAATATGCAGAAGAATTAGTATGATTATTACAATCAGTACAATGAGCTCAATCACCCCCATGATTGGTGTGATCTCAATCAGGGGACCTGATTGCAGTGATTGTAAATTATGTGAGATTGAAATGGTCTCAATCACATCAATCGACCTCAGGGGTTTCCTGATGCATCTACACCCATCTGCAACCAACTACAGGCTGCCCCTCTAGCACCCTGTTTGGCTTGTTCACCAGTCCAACACAGTGTGCAAGAGCTCTAAGTGGCACTCTGGAACATTGAGCAGGTGTCAGGGCATACACCCTGACCTAGCCCACACCCACACTTGCACCCACACTTGCACCTGCACTCACACCTGCACCCACATGCACACCCAGCCATTGCACCCCCTGCATGCACCCTGTGCTGGACACTCCATGTGGCCAGATGCCCTGGGCCCCAGGTCTCAGGCCTCATGTGACTTCCAGATATCTGCAGAAGTTTTCGTTATATTGGGCCACTGTGGGAAGGTGAGAAGTTAGCTTCCTTCTCACCTTCTTACCCACAGCAGTGTGCCCTGGACAGGGCTGTTTGTCTTTAGGATTGTGGGCCATGGGGGGGTCATGGGGACCTGTGAGTCGTCCCCTGATGTCAGGGCACATACCCTGACTTAGCCCGGACCCGCTCCACTTCCTGCACACACCTCCACGCTGCATGATCCATGTGCTGCATGCTCCGGCCCCCAGAGCTTATCCCACTTGTGACTTCCAGGTATCCCCGGAAGTTTTCCTGATATTGGGGCCACTGTGGGAAAGTGAGAAGTTAACCTTCTTCTTACTTTCTTACCCACAGTAGTCATGCCCTGAGATGGGCTGTGTTTACAGGTCAGGCTGTGGACTGTAGAGAGGGGTCATGGGGACCCAGGGTCCATCCCCTGACACCTGACAGCAAGCTTGTCAGGGCATGCCACTCTGCTCTGTGCTGCACCCTCCCACTCCCCTTCTTCCCTTTCTTTCTTTCTCTCTCTTTCTGTATATGGACGACCTCTCCTCTTCCCTGTGTAGCACAGATGTGTCTGATGTCAAGTACTCCATGTAACATGCACCCTCACCTGTATCTCTAACACTTGGGATCACCCGTGGAGCCACCTGCGATGGCCAGGCTCTGCCCAGGCCGATGTGGCACCCCCATGTGATCTGTTCCCACCTGTATATAGACCAAGCAGAAGCAGAACCGAAGAAGTAGCCTTCTTCTCACTACTGCTTCAGGCAAGTACCCTAGCTTGGTTTAGTTTAGCCTTTCAATAACAACCACTACTGCTTCAGCTTCAGCCTGAGAAGCCAGACAGGGACAGAGCCCGAGTGAGAGCCCCCTGCTGTATGCTCCTGTTACTCTGCCACTGCCCAGGCTGTTAGCGTCAAGGGTTACGCCACTACCCCCACCTCCCTGTGCCATCCCTGACAGTGGGTAAGCAGCAACTTGTGGTGCTGCAGTTCTCAGAGAACCAGTTCGAACTGGGACTGAACCATGAACCAAACCATACTGGAACCAAACTGTGGTTCGGTTCTGATTTGATTCCAAACAGTTCAGTTCTGGTTCTCCAAGTTGGGAGGGTATTGCAAACTGGTTTAAACCAAACCAAACCACAGAACCATTGAAGGATTGTAGCCTCAGCCATGATGTTGAATAAACAGATATTGTGCATACATTCATCAAGTATTTTGTTCATGGCTTCAAAGATCAAGGTCTTTGTGTTGGACGCATTTGGGGATGGTGTCAGGGACAGCTCCAAAAGCGGCAATGTCCTGGTGTGAGGGACCAGATGGGGTAGGTGCCAGCTGTGCATAGCAGCGATCTTGTTGTGGGGTGAGCATCCCTGACCACTTAGTCTGAAGTGGGAAGTTGAGAAGAAGGCTGCTTCTTCTGTTCCCACCCCAGGTGCTATTATATACAAGCGGTCAGGGTCACGTGGGAGGAGCCACGTCATCTCCATGCACAGCTGCACCTCCCCAGGTGTCTCCATGGGAGATCCCAGAGGTGTGCCGTTCTGTGAGTGGGGATGTGTGCGGCAGGTGTGGCGATCAGGGGAGGTGTTACAGGAATGGGTTCCAGGGAACCCAACCTGAGCCGTTCGGCTCACTAATGGAGGTGGCTGCGTAGCCATTGGAGGGAGAGCAGAATAGGATGAGGGTATGGGAGTACAACCTGTGTGTCGGCCATCGGTAACTTGGCACTCCTGGGAGCGTACCGGTAGCGAGTATGATGTGGGCTCCTTGAGGGAGCCACCTGGCTGTCTGCTAACGGGGACTTGGCGCTCCTGGGAGCGTGCCGGTAGTGGGTGTGTTGGGAGTGTCTGGCTAACGGTGACTTGGCGCTCAATGGAGCATACTGGTAGTGAGGGATACTGGGACTCCCAAAGGGAGTCTCCCAGTTGGTGGCTATCGGTGACTTGGCGCTCATGGGAGCATAGCGGTAGTGGGAGTTGTTGGGGAAAGCGGGCTGGTGGACCAGTGCACGGTAGTGGGTGACCGTGGGAAGTGGGACCCGCAGGTGTGTGGCCAGGCATCCTGGAGCTGCCTGGACCATATCCTTCTCCTGAGGAGGTGGGATAGGCTACAGTTCCTGATAGGGAACTTCTGGTTGGATGGGAGTAACCACTCGACCACCCAGTGGACTGGTGGGAGTGGACAGCAGGAGGTTGGGCATGGGAATGCCCTCCTCGTTGCGGTTTTGTCATGGAGAGGAGGAATAGGGAGGTGGACATGGTTCCAGGGTTACAGGTTGAGTTTACAGTGGTGGCACAATGGTGAGGATGTTACAATCGCGGTACAAGGTTTTTGGGTTCTGTATTTTATAATGAGAAAACATCTCGGCAATTACCATACATGTCATATGACTTGTATCTATCTAATACAAATGTTATAATGGCCAAAGGAAGTCCTTTGGAAATCAACAAATCCCCCAGCCAGCACCAAAACCCAGTGGGAAAGCTTGGCATGGGGTTTGGCAGAGAATGAAGTGAGAAGAAGTAAGAAATATCTTACCTGTGTGCCTGGTCTATAGGAGTCTAGGCCCATTTCCATAGCAAAGGGCCTCAAGGTCTGGTTGCCTGTCACGGACCATAAGATTCTCCATTTCCATAACAGGAGGGGTTAGGTGTGTAGTAGTACATGGAGAGGGGGAAGTTGACCATGGGATAGAAAGTAGAAAGAAGAAAAGGAGGAATGGGGGAGTGCGGTAGCGCAGCATGGTGCAGGATGTGGTGCAGGGTCAGGCAGGGCATGCCCTGACAGATGGCCGAAAAAAATTGAAAAGGAAAATTGGCTACACACATTTGGAGTCTTGGACACCTGGTGCAAATCTGGCAAATTTTGGACAAATCTATTGGGGCCTGAAAGCAAGTTCCATATGGACCAAAAATCCAATTATCTGGTTGGTGGTACAGGCCTGTTTGAACCCTTCTGAACTGAATCAAACCGGGACCGAACCAAAATGCAGTTTGGTTCAGTTCAGATACTGGTTCAGTTCTGGTTCTGGTTCTCAAAAAATGGCCCCAGAACCAAACCAAACCAAACTGTGGCACCCCTAGTGTTAACTGCTTACACACACTGTAAAATACACACCTTTGTATCACTTACGGCCTTGTGTGCTGAGCAACCCCCTGAGACCTCACAAGGCTGTGATCAGAGTTGCTATTTGTATTGCAAATACAGTCTGTAAATAATCGGCATGTGAATGAAATGTTGATGAGCAACTTATGATCTCGGAGCTGGACTAGAAGCATGAAGCTCAGTCTCAGCTAATATGCGTGAAGAACTAAATTGTATTACCTAGAAGCGTGAAGCTAAAGGTAATATACATATTGTAAGTTACAATTGTAAAGGAAAAGGAATGTTATAACTAACCTCAGCTAATATGCGTGAAGCACTGAGGGAAAAGAAATGAATTCAAAATGAATGAATATATCCGTGGCCTGTCACGGGTCAGTCCGAAATAATATAAAAGAGGTGTTGTGACTAAGTAGTCACGCTACCGCGGGAATGTGGCTGTCCGGGCGAGTCCCTCGCTCGGATGTGGGAATGTGGCTGTACGAAAACTCGTCCGGCCTCCCATAGCACACGGTTCCTCCAACACGAAATGTCCCTGGATCTGAATCGTGTGTGTCGGCAGTACAGTGGGGCCCAGGCCGCATCCCTCAATAACCCAAACAGTGTAATCTGCGCAAGGTCTACTGAGGTCAGGTGTAGTGGGTGGTGGCAGTGCCACCTCTCCTATATCACGCGACCACATGCAACAAACGGGACATTGCCACCTGCTTATCGCCGGGTCTGCGCCTTAACCCAGCACTTACACTAAACGGGACTCGCCCCCTTTGTTCTCCGATAACACCAGGTGCATCCCCTAGCATTCAATTCTTTCATTGCAAGCGTGTGCTAGGTGCTGTCCTCGACCCATGTCGCTCCAGGATGGACAATCAGTGCTGCAATCTCTCAGGACGCAGCTCCTGGAGATCGACGAGCGCAATCTTGATGGCCAGGTGGTTCGGATGCGAGAGAATGCGCGAGGTTGGGGGGCTATGGGTATATCTATAGAGGTTTCTACAACCTGGTTCGTCTCTGTCCAGACTCCAAGCGTCACCTTTGGTCAATCTATTTCGTCTGCTTTTAGCGGGTGGTTTGTATCAAGGTTTTTAAATATGTCGATCTCGAGCAACGGGAAACTAAATTTATTCAAGTATGTGGCGTCCTTCCGTACGTGTGTGCGGACCTCAGATTGCATATCCTTCCCAGCGGTTGAAGCGCGAGTTGAAAATTTGGTGTCGATTAACTCACTGCCACATTGTACAACTTCACGGTTGGCTACTTCACCTGGAGAACGAGAATGAACCTTGCCCAAGCCTAGTTTCTAATTGGTGCGAGGATGGAAGTGCAGTCGCATTCCTGCGCGGTAATACTAATGTTGATCGCACACATCTTGCAAGCACGAACTTCTTCCACGATGTCAAGGTGATCACTGAATTGTTGGAACCAGATTTGCGGGATTGGGAAGGGCTTGGAGTATCTCCATTCAGAGGGAATAGTGCACGGTGATGTTAAGCCAGTCAGTAACTGTGTCGGGGGTTCGGCGAACTTGAAGAACGATACTCTCACCAGGACAACGTCGTGATCAGTGATAATGAAGCGCAACTGTGTGACTTTGGTCTTTCTTCCATTCTCTCCGATGTATCCACGCATGCCACTTCCACAAGCTTAGTTGGAACACTGCGATATCTGGCCCCAGAGTTGTTCCTCTCCCGATGCCTTTTCGGACCAAAAAGAGCGATGTCTGGGCTTTCGGATGTACTGCTATGGAGGTACGCATGTCGTCTGCACCACCAGGTAGCGGCAAATTAAAGTATGCGAAGATCTTGCGAAATCAGAAACCACATGAAACTATATGCAACATGATGCACTGGCAGCTGCAGACGGCCCTTTACTGGGCCAGTCAGCAGGGAGAACGACCGTTCAAAATCACCGATCCAAGTCCCTTGGAAGAAAAACTAATGTGTTGTATGGAATACGATGCTAACCTTCGGCCTGACATGGACACTATAATGACAAACCTTGAGTATGATTCTCAACCGCCTAGGCATCAATTATCTGACGATCTACTGCCAGTCCAGAATATGCTGCCCAGGCAACTTCATTATCCCACCCAACCACATTCACAAAGGTGCTTGAAGAGGCACTCAGTGACTATAGGGGACTTAACCTCGAAGATGTTGTCTTCACGAGTTCTCCAGTGTACAAAGGCCGTCATTGGGAGTTGTGTAAAGGGCTTCGTAAAGTTGTACGTCTCGTTTCCCCATTCAAGCCAACACTAATGACAAAACTGGTTAGAACAACCAAGCGGTTCGCTTGAAAGTGCTGCGACTAACCCTTTCGGACGGAGCCGTGTTAAAGGGATTCGTCCATGTGCGCTGATTGCTGCTATCAAATGCAGAGGTGGCTGACTAGTGTGAAATTTCCAGCGAATTATGGAACAAACCAGGATATGGTATAAAGCGAGACATCCCAATGTAGCCAAGGTTCACGGATGGATGTTGCAGGTAGATGATAGTGGGAGTTTACAAGCTTGTTTGATTTCAACATGGTATCCCAACGGGGATATCACATCCTACTTGTTGCAGCATCCTGAGGCAGATCGAGAGGACCTGGTATGCTCGTTTGGTAGCTAACTGAAATACTCAACTTCACCTCTTCAATCAGATATGCAATATATGTTGGGGCCTAAAGCATCTTCACGCAAATGACACAGTCCATGGAGACCTCAAACCGGTACTTACACTTGTGTCTCACTTGAGCCCCCGTTAATCGTGCCAATAGACAAACGTCATGATGGGAAACCGTGGAATTGCCATTCTGTGCGATTTCGGATTGTCGTCGTTTCTCCATGGTGCTTCCAGTTCCGCGTTCACAGGGGCCCTGCATGGGCTTCGCAGTGTACGATATACAGCTCCACAGCTTCTGGAGGATAATAGCGTTAACCCCTGCAGTAAGGAAGCTGACATCTGGGCGTTCGGTTGTGTTTCTATTGAGGTAGGTGCCATCGATTCCCATTTGACCCCACATTTGCAAATTCTATTCTTCCAGATCCTATCTGGACAACGGCCATACAATAAAATCGACGATGAGAATGACTTGTGCAACAAAATTCTTGATGGTGAACCTGCATATACCCCGGACGTTTTTCAGAGAGTCAAAGTCAAAGATATCATCAAAGATTGCCTGAAGGTTCCCGCACTGAAAAGACCCCATGTGAAGGCATTAATTAATGTCCTTGCACCTTAGTTCATCCGTCCCTTTGTTCTTGTCCGGAAGGTGTCAGGAGTTGCCTGCCAACCTTGCAAAGGACGAGAGACTGATGGACATGGCACCCCCACAAATATGGTTGGACTGAGATGGCCAGATTCGACAGTAATGTGTATATATTTCTCCAAGGCAGACCCTCCATTGAGATATGCAATACATGTTAAAAATATAATCCAAGATGTTGTTGCTGAATATCTCGCCAGCGGCACCACTGGCCAGTGTGGGTGCATAGCATGCAGCATGAAGCATTGAGTGGGAGCATACCCTTGTCCCATGCATGCGTCAGCCCTCTCTGCTCTGGCCACCGGAACACAGCAGAAAGCATCCCAAAGTCCATTTCAAAGTTTGGGCTCTCCTGCACCCCAAGTTCTATTAATGCCCCGGTGCCCGAGGCACTGATGTGGATTCACATGTCGTGGGAATAGACCACGCGTCACGCGAGGACCTTGGATTGAATTGATTAGCAGCCTCCGGCAACTCCCGGAGGCTGTGGGAACCGGTTGTTGGTCGTGCCAGTACAGTAAGCTTAACAAATGAAATGTTGTTATGCTGACTGCTAGTCAATTGCTTGATAGGACACATATGAGGCTGGTGTCAGAAGTTGGGCTCCTAGCGGATCGGATTGGTCCGGATCCAGATCAGAATCCGTCGATTTTTAGAGGTTTGAAACAAAAACCGTATCCAGCAGTTAGAAATCCGCAGATATGCAGATCAACTGCAGATTATAGATAATACATTCCAAAATTATATTAAAACAGCCCTGATAAGAGCTTTCTAACAATACCAAATATGTCCATATTGGTGGACAACTGACAGAGATATGGGGAAAATGGCACAAAAGATGGGTGTGTCAGGGACTCATCTGGGGTCAAGGAAGCCCAGGTGTAGCGTCCGGTGCTGAGACCCTGGCAGGGTGTGGATCAGGCATGTGTACTGGCAGGTCTGATCCAGGACAGTGGTCCCTGGCCACTTAGACTGAAGTGGAAAGATGAGAAGAAGGCTACTTCTTCGGTTCCCACTTCAGGTATGTTTATATACATGCAGCTTGGGTCCCATGATGGATGCCATGTCACCCTCACACACAGCTGTAACCACCCAGGTGTCTCCATGGGAGATTCCAAGGGCATCCATTGCAAGCACATGCACTGGGCACAGTGGGAGGTCACCCAAGGTGCTCAGGCCAGATGTGTCATGGGTGTGCTACAGGTGGGTCAATGGTACATTGATACAAGGGAGGGTTGTCCATGTAAAATAAAGAGAAAATAAAGAAGTGAAATAGAAAGGAAGTGAGGAAGCAGAAATGAGGATGGGGAAAGGAAAAGGGGGAGGTGAGGAGGGGTGGACAGTGGGGTGTCAGGTCAGATGGGGTCAGGTCAGGTGGGTGTGCCCTGACAGGGTGTCAGATGCCAAATTTGGAAATAACAGGCTTGGGTGGTTAGATTGGACTTGAAAAAATTGGGAGAAAATATGGAAACATAGGAGGGGTATCTAGGAAAGTGGGATATATTTAATCCATGGATAATCCACCTATCTGTGGACTAGAAACTGTGGATATTATCCTCTCAAAAGCCACAGTAGAGTAACAGTTACAGTAAATATGGGGAATTTCACCCTTATTTGCCTCAGATCTCCTGCATATCTGCAAGCAATAAATCATGTGATGAAACTGCAGATCATCTGCAAATCTGCAGATTTATAACTGCAGATATTTTCCTCTGAAAATCCAAAACCAGATCCATGAATTTGTCAGGGCGTGGGAAAACATTACCGTGACTCGCTGTCGGCGACCGTTAAGGTCCGCTGCTTTGGCGTAACAGCCCGTCAAGGGCGGGGATGACAATTGCAGCGGAAAGGGGTTTCGGCTTCAACGACTTGTTTGTGAGCGTTGCGCCTCATACTTGACACGGCCCCGATATTTCAGGAGGCAGGGGGTGCGACTGGGTCAGACAGAGAGTGCAGGGGGTAACCCTAGTTGATTTTCGAACTAAAGTACGAGGTAGCATACAACCGGTATTTAAGTATAATGGAATGAATAGAAATAAGTCACCAGATCTCACGGAGATTGCAGGCGGGGTTAAGAAGGAACGAAAACAAACAAAGAGCGTGGGAGAAGGACGGCCGTGCATGGCCGTCAAGATAAACAAGCGTGATAAGGAAAGGCTCGTAGGCCCGTGACAGGCCGTGGAAACAGGTAGCGATGACAGGGAAGGGTGACGGGCTTGTTCAGGCGGCATCGGGTGGGCAGCGGAGTTGACGGGGTCGAAGCGGGGGAGGGAGAAGATGTGGGGAGTGATCACCTGACTGTGGGAATTGCCGGGTCATGACAGAATTTCCAGATGCAGTTGCGGATATCCACAGATCATCCAATCCACTAGGAGCCCTAGTCAGAAGGTTGGCCAAGGCAACATACTTCTCATCATGGATAGTGAAAGGCCTCTCTGGGGAACTTAACTGGGCATATAGTGGATCTGAGAAACCTCTGAGGCCGATTGAAGGGTTGAGATCATTTCAACCTCACATGATTTACAACTAGAGACCTTTAACCTGTGGGGTACTTGTTCCTCACACACCCACATGTTTAGCAGTCTCTAGCTCCTGCAGAGGGCATCAGGGCTGCACCCCAAACCCTGCTTGCTCCTGCAGAGCACTTGGGGCACTGCTCCAAACCCCATTGTTACGGTTAAGCCATAACTGTCAGGGCACACACCCTGACTAGCCTGGACCTGCATGTGCGCTTCCACCCCACATGCTCCGCATGCCACATGCTCCGGGACTGGTTCCCATCCTTCATGTGACTTCTGGGTATCCCCGGAAGTTTTCGCCATATTGGGCCACTGTGGGAAAGTGAGAAGTTAACCTTCTTCTCACTTTCTTACCCACAGTAGTTGTGCCCTGGACAGGGCTGTTCGCAGGTTAGACTGTGGGCCATAGAGAGGGGTCAAGGGGACCCAGGGTCCATCCCCTGACAATAACCCTGAATGGACTTGACAGACATCTCACATGTCTTGCCTATTTCAGTTCTGTCTCCAGTCATGTAGCTTTGCAACTGTCAAAAACCCGGATCGTAGGGGTAAATGCATGAGTCTGAATGCAGGCAGGGCTCAACTAGAGGGGGATCCGAGAGCTCTGGTAGTGGGCCGAAGCTTCTCCAGGAAGCCTGGTTCTGCTGGATGGTACAAGAGGCTCTAAGAAGGACGCGGCCTCAGCGACTCGGAGGGAGCGCTGTGCCTCCATTACGTCTCAGTTAGTCCTTGTATTTCTTATGTCTGAGGTATCTTGTAGAATGGGAACGGGATTTATAAAGGGGAATGGAAAGGACTTAGTCAAAGTCCGAATGACAATGGGACAACACCGAAAGGTCCCAAACGATATCTTTAACAGGGAACCAAGGTGTCGGACCAAGGAGGGCGGAGTAAGAGGCTGGAAAATGAATGGGAACAAGAAATGGGTAAGGGGGGGTTAGCTGACTGAATGATAAGAAGAAGATAGTCATGCTAAGAATGGAAGGTGACTAATAAGTGATGACGTTGCAAGAGGGCTCGCGGCTCTCTATGCCGACTAAGCTCGTGGGGCCAAACTCCCTAAAACTCCTACTTCTTGACTAGACTTTGCTTATCTCGATCCTTAAACTCCGTGTGGGTTCTCTGGGATTTCCACAAGGTCCGGGCTCAGTGTCCACTACTCACTCGTTGTGAGCTAGATCACTGCCCTTATTCCTACTGTTGGAATCCACTCACTCACACCCACTCTAGCGTGTCCTAGCACCTTAGAGAATTTGGGGGGAGGGGAGAACTTCCTTTCAAAAATCCGGTATGTACAGGATTATAAGAAATAATTATTTTTAGAAATAATAGATGGGAAATATTGGTGCCATATGGCACCTGCATACCTTATTAGGCGAAATAATAAAAAAAGGGTAACAGTAACAATAAAAGAATATCAATCAATATCTGAAATGATGGCAAAATATGAAATAAAAGAAAATAAGCGATTTCTCAACGGATTTACGGAATTAAGATCCGAAATTGGAAATGTGACTGAATAGAACTACTATGCAGCCAATGAGCATTTTTACCAATTTATTAGACGCCGTGGGAACGAGTGAGGCTGGAATTCTGGGTTGCTGCTTGAGATTCCCACGCCCGCACATGCCCGTGACCTAACTTCTCCAACACGGAACTCCATCAAATCTCCACCGTTTGGGACGTTCTTGGTATCGTCAGAATCGTACGAATTAGGACTATTTTTAGATACCGAATCCGTATCGAGTTGTCGCATGAATGGAAGGGATTTTCTAATCGTGGAAACGGGTATCCGAGCCGGCGCTGCACGTGGGCGATTATCCCGCCTACAACGTGAGTGAGATCACCAAAGGATGTGGGTAACTCCGAAAGTGGAGTGTTATAAAAATGGGGCCTAATTGGCCCATTTCTATAGCATTCGGGTGCAGGAGGGGGCTGTGACATTGAGAAGATGTTACAATTAATGTAACAGATGTTGTAACAGTGGTGTTTACAATAACATGGACATCGGGTGTTTTGGGTGATAATAGTTGGTTCAGTTCTATTATTTACATGTCACATGATAATGTACTGAACAGAGGCCATAAGAGGCTAAAAATGGGAATTTCCCATTTCCATAACAGGGAGTTACGTATGTATCCAAAGGATGTTGGGTGACTCAAATAAATGAAATGGGTGGAGGAATGGTTTTAAGGGTATGTCATGGGATGTCGGAGGTCCATCGGGATATCAGAGCAAATCCGGAGTCTCCAAATGTTCCAACTCAGGACCGAGCTTCTGGGATGGGAGTGGCCAAGGTTCAGTGTGCTGCAACCAGACCGGGGCTGAGACAGTCAGGAGGGAAGGTGACTTGGGGAGTGGGGAGGCATGGTGTAGGGGATGGTGAAGTTGATAGGAAGGTGTGGTGTGGTGGGAGTGCACGGGGTCGGGATTCCGGGATATGACAGCAACTACCTGTATGACTTGGATGTCTCTCCTGTTTCATCTTGCATGTGTTAGCCTGTTTTCATGTATATAAGGAGTTGGCCAGTGAAGACAGGTTCTTCAACTGGTCAACACAGGTTGCCAACCTGAATTGACTTCTTGTGATCTTGTTATTGAATATACAAACTAGTTGCAAATTAGTGCTCAGTTCCAAAGTTGTGAACTAATATTATTAGTCATTACCTAGTTGCAAATTAGCACTAGGAAATATGTACAGCATTAGACTAAGTCTGCTCCAAGGAATCTCACCTCAGTTCCAAAGTTGTGAACTGAGGAGAGAAAAAAAATTGCACAAGGTGGCTTTTAAGCCATGCTCAACTGCATTCATCAACATGGGTCCCAAAAGTAGAAGCATCAGGCAATCCTTCATGAAAATGCCTGTGCTGTCAGAAAAAGTATTCAAAGTATTCATGGGAAGTGGGGCAGAGTGCAGTGGTGTGAGTGGACACTTAGCTAATATGCTACTCCATTGCAAGGTGCCATGGGACTTGGGACTTTGGCTTCAATGACTCAGCTGGAGTGTTGCACCGTGCATGCATTCTAGGCTCTCCTGTATTTCAGGTTAGCAGGAGGGACCTTGCAACAATGTTGACCCAGGTGAAGATGAAGCTTAGAGGCGAACTAAGGACAAGATGACTTTGGGGGATTTCTAGTCAATGTTCAAACTGAGGTACATAGATGGTAACCTACAAGTATAAATACGAAAAGAGAACAGAAGAGGGGCTGGATGATCTGGCACCTGAATGGGAAGTGGAGTGGTAACCATGGTGAACTAAATGAGAGATGTGAACTAGGAAGGCAGGTTATTAAGGAATGAGTGGGAGTGAAATAAGCAATTAACATGGAAGATGGAATAGAGTGTTGGAAGTTTAGGTGGTCACGAGATGTTATGGAAATGGGAATTTCCCATTTTAGACTCTTATGGGTTCTGTATCATGTGATTTATATAGTAATATAGTTTAACGAATGAATAAACAACCAAAAACCCGCTGTGCTAACATCTGTACAACCTTATGAACCATCTCCCCTCACCCTTCCCTCTTCCTGCGCCAAGAACAGACAAAAATGGGTGCCTCTGGCCCCATTTTTGTAACATGAGACCTAAAAGTCTGGACGTTCTGGGAATTGAACCACAGAGCTCCACATTGGTCCAAGCTGGGCACCAATATGGTGATGGATCAAGTGTCAATATGCAGGCAGATCACAAGTGACAATATTAAAAGGAGAGTCAAGGCATGTTGTGTTTGGCAATAAATGAGTGGTATGTAGCCAAGTGGTCAGGAGGGTTGGGGATGGCAGAAAAGAAGAAAGTGCCACTGCAGGACCACAGATGGGGGTTGACTAGCAGCACTGCTGGTGATGGGTTACAGAGAAAGCTGATGGGGCAGAATAGGTGGTGGGGAAGTAGAAGAGTGATAGTGGGCAGGCACCATTTGCAGGGCCATGACAGTATCCCCCTCCTAGGCCTGAACCCCTGAAGGCCTAAGTTCCATGGTGTGAGAGTTTCCAGCAGATTCCAGGAATTTTGTTTCTGCTAGCTAGAATCAAAATTTTTGTTCATCAATCCCATTCTCATCCTTCATTAGTAAATTATCCTTCCCACAATGCCCTTGGCATGTGCTATTTCAACTCCTGACTTAACTCACTGGGAAAACTTAACAGAATAACTGCTTGCTCTAGTGACAATAGCTCAATCTCAAGCAATATGTGCAAGAACTGATATATCACCTAGTGACAATGGCTGTAAGGTAATATACAATAAGTTACATATATAAATGAAAGAAAGTAACTAACCTCAGTCTCAAGCAATATGCGTGAGAACTGAGGGAAAAGGAAACTAATTCAAAAGATTGAATATAGTTTGTGGTCTTTGCAGATAAGTCCAAAGTGACCAAATAAGTAAGAAGAAAAAGGTGTTGTGACCAAGTAGTCATGCTACTGCAGGAATGTGGCTGTCTGGTGTAGGAGAAATAATATTCAAAGAATAAAACAATGATCTATCAGAATAGTCAACAATCAGATGACAAGTTCAGATGTTTAACAGATCTCATGATCTTTATGAGACTGGACAGACATTAGAAGATCATTATAATTATCCACACCCATGTAGCATGAGATTTAAGCTACTACAAGCATGCCTAGAACCTGGCATAGGTGTAGGAAAATATAATATTCAAAGAATATATCCCTACAACAAGAAAATAGCACATAGACGGCAGAATAAGAAGGAACATTGGAAAAGAAAAATAAATATCTCAGGAACCAGTAAACCTTTGACTGTAATCTTTTTACCATCTAGAAGGACTGTTTCTTAACTTTATCCACGGTCTTGTTTCATTCTAAAGGCTTCAAAACTGACGGAGATATCGCTTAAACGGCGAAACACCTTATAATCCATATATATTTGTTTGCTAATTCTTGCAAAAAGTAATGTGACTCAAGGAAAATATATTGACGCCCGTAAGTCTGGCGGACCAAATACTATAAGGCAGAGTATCCCCCGGCGCGGACGGACAGTTTTTGATCGCATCAGAAGAGGGGAAAATGCTAAAAAACCAGATCTTGTATATTTTCCCATGATTCATCAAAACCTTTTGATTTTAAGCTCAAATAAATCGGAACAAAGAAATGATTGATGATATGGATTTCGGATCATAAGCATAGAGTGATTCAGAAGTCTGCACATCAGTTAATTAATTGGGAAAGCTCTAGAACATTAGTAATGATGTGGCTTCACAAAAAGGGGTGAATTAGAGAACAGTCTAGAAAGTTCCTTTATAGCCAAGTCATTTCTAAAGATAACCGTTCGTAATTAGGGCGGTGTAGAGCATAGCTTTAGCGCTACAAGACCCCGCTAAGATCGGTTTAAAAGACAAAGAACTGAATTACTTATTGCTGAGTCATGTCCTAAGTCCATTATTCAGCTTACACAGCCCAAGCCCCTATATCATTCTAGAACTATCTATAATAAAAATGTAGCACATGTAACTAGTGCGAGGCGTGGGAGTAGAGAGGCCTCTGAAAAGCATAAAAGGCCACCGCTTCTGCCCCCTCTCAAACCTCAGGTAGAAATATAAGTTGAATTTTCCTCACCAGTGGTTGGTTTGTTTGCTCCAAAAGATAAAAGCAAATATTAGTTGTTAGCTAATATAAAACTAACACGTAACTCTAAGCGTGAGTTAGGGTCAGTTAGACACAGCTGAACAAAAGTGTCATAGTGAGAATTAGTGAGAATTTGGTGGAGGGACTTCTTAATTGAATAATCTCTCAGCAATACTTGGTTATCACACCACAGGAGAAAAGTGAGTGATCCTGAACCTGCTAGATAACTAGCACGCACTCTAAGCGATAGAAAAAGCAGTTTGGTCACTCCTGTATTGAGTAACATTTATTGCAGAATTATTTTATTAGTAGTTTTCTTTCAATAAATTATCAGGAAAAAACATGCCCTACAGAAAAGTGGTATATCTAGGTGTAATATTGACTAGAAATCATAGTAAAGTCAATATAGAATTTATCCATAGATGATCTATATGTCAGGTGAGATCGTTGGGGGGTGTTTATTGTTATTTAGACAGTGAACAATTATATATTTGGCAACCAAAACACAGTCAGTACGCAAATCAGCACAAACTCTAATATCGTTATTGGATGTAGGAAACTGGTTACATAAGGTGATCCAGCTCTGCTCCTTCACCGGGCAAGTTCCTTGCTTGGATGTGGGAATGTGGCTGTACAAAAACTCGTCCAGCCTCCCATAGTACATGGTTCCTCCAACAAAACTGGAGATTGCCTATCAGATTCTGAAGCTTTGGCAATGGCCAAAGCTCATGAACAATGTCTGCATCAAATATGGGCCCAGGAGGAGGAATGAGGAGTGAGGGAGGAGGGGCGTAAGGTGCATGAGGAAGAAGAACAAGAGAAGAGGAGGGCTGAGCAGGAGAAACAAAAACAGTGGGCCAGGGCCCAGAAAGAGCTGGCATGGGTGAGACAAGGGAAGAGGCATGCAGAAGAGGCAGGTGAGGACTCAGCACCTAACAAGGTGAGTAGGCTTACTTTTTTTGAAAAACCTCGTTACCTGAACATCACTGATGATTTCCCCTGGTAGCACCAAGTCATCGAGGTTGAGATACCCAGACAAGAGAGGTCCTCTTGTTTGAGGTGCCTGTGAGGTCTCAGTGGGGTTGCTCAGCACATGAGGCCATAAGTGATACAATGGTATGTATTTTACAGTGTGTGTAAGCAGTTTATGGAAGTTCCCACTTACCCATGTGACTTTATGTACATCATAATTACATATGGCTCAGGGTTTGGGGCTATTGCCCTGACATTCTCCCCCCTTGCGTTGCATATGTGACACATACATGGTTAAAGAGGAAATTACATTGAATTTGAAATTATCAATGAGTGTTTTTGTTATCGCCACTTTAAAGTGGGCCATTTGTACATGTTGGTGAAAGAAATTGAAGGAGTGAATTGGGTGTGAGGCCATCACTTTGAAGTGAACAGCAATACATGGGTATCGCAAAAGGGAAAAGTAATAAAAGAAGAAGAAAGTTTTGAAAATAGATTTTGACCCAAAGATTATATATCTTTGGTATTCCTCCTCACTTGTTCCATGAGGATTCATGTGTAAATGGTGTTTACATATGAGCGGTGGTGGATGTGGGTTAAATGGAGTCAAAGTTTCCACAATTGTTACTTGTGGTTCCTCCCATACAATATTGTGTGTGGAGCCTTGAGTTGGGGGAAGGTGTTTTCATGGGGGCCTCAGTGGCATATTATTGTGTCACTTCCCTTTCTTTGAGGGTAGAGTTATGAGGGTTTTCCTCTGGGTTGTTCATCTGGACATCTGATTGCTGTGTTGGATGTGATGATGGTGTCATATCGATACATACCCGATCCCAATCTGACTCCTGGGCCTCCATCTTCACCACCTCCGGAGTCCTACTGCCATCTGTTCTGATACTCACCTTCAGACCTGACACCTTTCCTCTCCTCCACTCCTCTCCCCTTTCCTCTCTCCTCTCTCTCTTCCCTCTTCCCCTCTTCTGCCGACCCTCTGCCAAGTTATGACCTTCTGCCGCTGTCCCCTACCCCGTACTTGGACACCGCTCATACCTTCACTCTGAGACTCCATCATAGTTCCTACCTCGGACTTTGACTCCACCTCAGCTTTAGTCCATTGCATTGGTGACCTCATACTACATAAACACCATTGCCAATATTCCTTGGACTTTCAACCCCGCCTCCATAACCTCTGTAAGCTCCACAACCTCTGAGCTCCACAGATCATCTTCAGCACTTTCACCGCTTGTAATGTATCTTTCGCATTTTCCCCTCACCCCTATTTGGACTGCTGCTTCTTCCCATTCTAGCCAGTTAGTCACCATCCCCACTTCACCTCACCCTCCTGCCCCTCTGGGCTTCGCCCTCCCTATCTCCTTTCGGATGTACCACAGGTTCTGCCCTATGACCTTTGGTACCGCTCCACTTCCACCATCCCTTTGTTCCCGTTCAGACGCCTTCATTCCGATTCGGACTCCCTTTGTTCCCCTTGTGCTTTCACCCTCTCCATTATATATCAGCGCTTGTACATACTCATTTTAGGCCCTTAGTCTAAAATTGACCTGAAATGCCCCCTAGAGACTTCCTGCTCACCGCCTATGAAATTAAGGACCAAATGGACAAACAGCAATGGCACAGTGCTCCACTTGAGTCGCTGAGGCCAAGGTCCCTCCTTGCTAAGTGTCAGGGCACACCCGCCTGACCCGGCTCCACCCGGCCCAACCTGACCCGGTACCCCGCCAGTCCACCCTTCCTTACCCCCTCCCCCTTTCACTTCTTCCCCCTCATCCTCCCCTCCTCAGTTTCTCCTTATCTTACTTCCCCTTTATTCTCTCTTTATTCTACATGGACGACTTTCCCTGTATCAATGTACAACTGACCCACCTGCAGCGCGCCCACCATGTACCCGGCCCGGGCACCTCGGGCGACTTCCCGCTATGCCCAGCACGCGTGCCTGCACCGGATACCCTTGGGATCTCCCACGGAGACACCCGGGTGGTTACGGCTGTGTGCGAGGGTGACGTGGCATCCGTCATGTGATCCAAGCCGCATGTATATAAACGAACCTGAAGTGGGAACCGAAGAAGTAGCCTTCTTCTCAACTTTCCACTTCAGGTAAGTAGTACAATATTTCTCCTTTAATAATAATAACAACTTTCCACTTCAGTCTAAGTGGCCAGGGACTACTATCCCACATCGGGCCTGTCAGTACGCACACCCGATCCGCCCCCCGCCAGGCTCTCGGTCCCGGACGCTATACCCGGACCCCCTCGACCCCGGACGAGTCCCTGACACTAAGTCTCTGTCATGACCGACAAATCCCGGGGCTCCATCAGTGGCGAACCAATGCCGATAGGCGAATCCGCCGACCTGAAACCCATCCTAACCAGCCCCCAACCCCATGTCTGGCCCCCTGCCTTACTGCATGAGACTTGGCCAATAATCAGAACCTAGACCCTGCCGGTATTCCGACCTTACCTCCAGTTCCTGAGCCCTTGGCGCTCCCGGCATTCAGTCATGCCTGCCTTGTCTCCATCCGAACCACACTCATCACTTCCCGCTATGTGGTCACAGCCATGCCCCGCTTCCGTGCATTCCACACCCTCTGCCCACTCCACACCCTCTGCCCATCTCTGCACCTTCTGGCCACCTCTGGTTGCCCTTGACACCTCTGGTCAGGTCAACACTCCCACTCCCCTCTGTACCTCTGTTGGCCTTCATGCTGTCCTTGTGTGACAGTGCTGGCAGATCAACCTCTGTTCGCGGACTTGTGTCGGCACCACACCGACCCCACTTATTTGCGGACTTGTATCGGCGCCACGCGCTGACCTCCGCTTTTCCTCTGGCCATTTGTCACTTGGCAGCTTATCATTCATTCCTTGCCAAGTGCCATTTATTGTTTGCTTCCCTGCCAATATCGGCATTTGATCCCCTCTTTATTGGCACTAGGTTATTGATCTCATTCAGTTATTCATCAATAACCCTTGCCACTTATTGTTTATTGATCTGTTCCTCGTTTCCAGTTCCCGGGCTCTTGTCCTTATTTAGTTTGACAATCCCCGCTTATCTCCGTGCCGGACCGCGCTGGACTGACCGGCCTTTCTATATTCCCTCTTGCCTATTTATATACCTTGTAAATACTTTTGGGGACCTCAGTCTGAAATCAACTAGAGTACCCCCCCTGTCTGGTCTGAGTCTCTCCTTCTGCAAAGGGGGCTTCCCCCCCTCTGAGTCTGTGCTCGCAGAGTCCGTGCTCCTCCTACAGGTCCGCTCTGCCCGCAAGTCTTGTTTGAAGTCCGCTGTGAGTGTCAATCCGTAAATATGGGATCTCCCCCAAACGTCAAGCTCAGGGCACAGCGCTCCACCTGAGTTGCTGAGGCCGCGATCCCACTCTGCTAACCTTGAACAGCACTTCCAGACACACCGCATTTCCGCCTGCATATCCGTGCATGCGCTCCAACAGACCTCTGCATCACCTCCGACCTCAACTCAGACAGAACCCAATCCACCTTCCATCCGCCTTCTGACAGTATTCCGACTCCGACAGCATCCCAGTCTCCGACAATAATCCAGATCTCTGACAGTCTCCAGTTCCCCTCCGGAATCATCTGCCCTCGCCCAGTTCTAACAGATGGAGCCTGGGCTATGGTGTTGAGCTGTGGGCTCAACAAGGTGGGTGCTTCTTGGGTGGGAGCAGGTTGTTGTGTTCCCAAGCCACTTGGCTCAGGTGTAGAATATGGTGAGTTCACTGTTCTTCCCATGGGGAAGGATGGTCACTGGCTTGTTTGTCCAGTGTGGAGACTTGCATCTCTCTCTCGGTACTTGGAAGCTTTCACTTCCCACCCCACAGCTTTTGTGGTGCGTTCCTCAGGAGTCCTGAGTGGTTTGAACTGGGACTTCACATAGGCAGCTTTGCCTAGACTTCTTTTTCCCCTGTTTTCTGGGGAATTGTAATCCTCTGTGAGTTTTGCAATACTTGGGAGTTCCAAGAAATCTCAGTTTCCTTCGCTTTTTCACAAAGGACTCTTACCTTTGTCCGAAAAAATACAAATCTGTATCAATACATTATTGCAACACAATACAATGGCCAAAACGGATCGGTGGCAATGCAAGTCTTGTGTTGATTACTTGATGTTGCAACAGCCACCCAGCGTTGCAACGGGATCATTGAGTTTAAATGCATTGCAACGTGACCACAGGGCAATAGCCCAAAAGAAATGTAGATATTCTACTCCTTCAGGGATTCAAACAGACAACCCTACATACTAGGGGATATGAATACCTATTACACATACCCATTATATTGAAACGGCAATACAGTCTATAGTAACACAGCGCAATCCTACCACTCGGCCAGCGAGCCCAGGCATATGGGGTAGACCCTCAGGTTTTATATGAATGTCTATTCAATGATCAAGTACCCCAACGAAGTGCCTATAATTGTATTGTAGCGGAGTCATCTGAACTATTATTATATTGCTCCCAACTCATTATTTGTGCACATTGCTGGCTGCTGTCCAGAGGGGTGTCAAGACTGTTTCCCATGGTCTAGCCACACTTTACATAGCTGGATAGCCCCATTGAATAGCTTCCAGAATATAATTGACCAATAAATTATGCGAAATTGGCTGTCCAACTCACTGTCCGTGCGCAATGCTGGCCACTGTCCAGAGGGGTGTCAGGACTGTTTCCCACGGTGTCCACGCACTTTACACCAATGGATAGCCCATCTGAATAGCTTCCAAAATATATAATTTGGGACTAAATTGACAAGTAAATTATTGAGAAAAACGCAAAATACTTTTTCAGATGCGAGTCTTTGGGATAACTCAATGTCTGTGCTCATGCTGACCACTGTCTAAAGGGGTGTCAGGACTGTTTCCCATGTGCATTACATCGATGAATAGCCCATTTGAATAGCTATAATTTGGGACTAGTAAATTATTGAGAAAAGTACATTCTGGACTGCAAGTGAGCCGCTGAAGTGCCATATTTGGATCATCGCATTTACAGCAGACCTTCCCCTCAGAACTAACAGAATAATCGTTGGGTAATCTAGATATACAATGAGTAGAAATAAAGAGCAAGTAACTGAAGCAATAAGTAATGTGCGAGAACTGAGGGAAAATGAAACTAATTCAAATGTTTGACTATAGTATGCGGCCATCACGGATAAGTCCGAAATAGCCAAAATAAGAAAGAGAAGCGTGACTTGTTCCCACAAGTCACATGGCCTAACCAAGTAATTCGGTCAGCCCAAACCTTCCAGCAATGTCTGGAAGGGGTCGCACTAGTGCCTAAAGGCACTGTATGCGCTGCCCTCCAACAAGGACTCTTGTCTGAGTCTGACTGAGCTCACACTACATAGTCTTTCTTTTCTAAATGCCGACATTATTAACTCAGCTGTAGTTGACACTATACAAATTACTATTATGATCTAATGGTTAAGGTCCATGTATATACAAAGGAATGAATCGAGGGAAATCTACCTAAGGTAACTCCTGTGCGGACTTGCACGCTTAGTAAAATCCTCACATGCGTCCCAGATATCTCCGGTGACTACAGATATTGCAAACCCGGACTAAAAATATTTATGTAGCACATCGGTTGTTTATTGGCATGCAAGTATAAGTGCCATTTATGCCATGTGAAGTCCCATTGTAACAGTGCGCCCAAGCATTGAGATGTGTTGCAATGCATTGCAACGCGTTGTAACGGGTCTATGAATCTAGACTCGAGGCTCAGGTCTAGGGGGGGTAGGTCTCTCTCTCTCTCTTAGGTAGGATGTGGTCCTTGGGAGTATGGTGCTGATACTCTCTGTCTCCTCTAACTAACTGTCTGTACAGTTGTCACGGAAGAGTCCGATACAAATATAAAAGGAAAGTCACATGCGTGAATGAATGAAAATAGTAAAGAAAATAAAGAAAATGTCAGATCTCCTCAACTACTCCACCAAATCCGACGATCTTGGGCTCGTCAGAACCACCTCCACAGTCTCTACAACTCCTACTATTACCACGACTCACCAATCCTAGTCCCTGATGCAGTAAGGGGTGAAATGTGTGATAAGGGTTGGTTTGACCTGCACGGACTTGTCCCCACAACAGCGTCGCAACGAATATCATGTGACGTTGTGGATTTGTAACTTTTCCGACATTGCTGCTTTTGAAGGCAGCTTTGGCCTGTTTGTACCATTGTATGAATGCTTTTCCACTCACACTTGTCCACCAAGCATATGCCATGTCAAGGGCCACTTCTGACCCCACTGTTCTCCTCATGGGGAAGTTGGGGCCAATTGTTATGTCCACTGGAGCTTTGTAAGGACTTACAATGTGTACCCACACATTGTCTGTCCTTGGCATACTTTGCATGAAGCATGACTGCAGTCACACTTCAGTACCATAGTTAACCTGTATAATATAAAGCCGCATTACATCATGTAGATACATGTATATAAGATGCATGGGTAGGAGGAAAGGCCTCTCAGCCTTTATTCCCCCATTAACAATACAGCTCATTAAAGCGTACTTGTTGACGGACTGAGAGTGTGAGGTGCTAATAACCACATGCTTACAAGCTTCGACTTTGCTGAACTCGTTGAGTTCAGCAGTCTCGCATAACATGTGGACACTTCCCTGCAGGGTAGCTTGCCCATAGGGTGCTGAGGTACTCAGTGGCCTGCTGCCTCTGGCAGTGGTCCCTGCTTTGGGGTCTGCTGTTGGTTGCCCACTGCTCTCCCTCTTCCCCTCAACATGAGTTTGCCCTCCTGAGGGCAGGCCCTTACGCAACCCAGACAGGGTCACCTGTCCATGGGGTGGTGGGATAGTTGGTGCCCTGCCCCTTGGTGTGCTAGTCCCTGCATGGGGTTGCACCTCATGAGGCCTGGCACTGTATCCCCTCCCCCTGACCTGGGAGGCCCCCATCATAATGGGTTTGTGTCAGGGCCTGGCCTTGGACTCAGAGGCTCCCTGACCTCAACCCCCATCTAACCTGTCCTCACACTATGTGGGGCATGAGATGGGAGGAAGGGTAAAGGTCTCATCTCCCTGCATGGTTGTTATATAAAGGAATGGGTCACATGCCCACAACTATACAGCTCCTAGAGTTGTGTAGTGTGACCTGGAGGGAACATCCAGGTGGCAGTGCCCAGTAAGTGTGGGAACATTCTGGGCAAGCTGCTTGCTCAGAAAGTTCCCATGCTATCCTGTGCATGTGTGTACACAACACACAAAGGCAACAACAAGGCAACAATCAGAGAATAAAGGGAGTAATGTAGGTGGGGAGTCTGGGGCACCTGTTAGATATGGCAGATTCGGATGACTCCAGAATGGAATCAGAGACTTAGCATGGAAGGACCTTGGCCTCAGCAACTCACATCAGCAAAGGTTTGCTGATGCAGGTGGAGCGCTGTGCCATTGCTGGTTGTCCTGGTGGTCCCTAATTTCGGATCTAGCAGAGGGGAAGTCTCTTAGGGGGAATCAAGTCGATTTTGGACTGAGGTTACAAGTTACTAGCTACATTGTATATAAGGAGGGGTCCGGAATCAAAAAGAGCAAGGGTACTCCAAAAGGAGACAAAGGGAGCTGGAAGTAGGAACAACACCAAGGGTTTGACTCACCAAAGGAGGAGTGAAGGGCCAAGGCCCAAGGAGGAAGGAAGGAGGATGGGAGTGGGGAATGGCTAGCTGACTGAATAGGAAGGAAGCAGCAGCCCAAATAGGAATGAGGGAGAATAGTAGAATTGAATGGGACAATGCAATAGTTGCAAGGTCTGAAGTAAGTCTGGAAAGTCTGAACTTGGAAGTTAAACTCCAGAACATTGGCAAAGGTAAATAAATGGAATGGGCTAACCAATACAATGGGTATAAGTGGAGGTGGGGTCAAAGTCCAAGGTTGGAGCTAAGTGTTACAGGAATGGGTTCCGGGGAACCCAACCTGAGCCGTTCGGCTCACTAATGGAGGTGGCTGCATAGCCATCAGAGGGAGAACGGAATGGGATGAGTGTTTGGCAGTGTAACCTGTGTGTCGGCCAATGGTAACTTGGCGCTCCTGGGAGCGTACCGGTAGCGAGTATGATGTGGGCTCCTTGAGGGAGCCACCTGGCTGTCTGCTAACGGGGACTTGGCGCTCCTGGGAGTGTGCCGGTAGTGGGTGTGCTGGGAGTGTGTGGCTAGCGGTGACTTGGCGCTCAATGGAGCGTACCGGTAGTGAGGGATACTGGGACTCCCAAAGGGAGTCACCCAGTTGGTGGCTATCGGTGACTTGGCGCTCATGGGAGCGTACCGGTAGCGGGAGTTGTTGGGGAAAGCAGGCTGGTGGACCAGTGCACGGTAGTGGGTGACTGTGGGAAGTGGGACCCGCGGGTGCGTGGCCAGGCATCCTGGAGCTGCCTGGACCGTATCCTTCTCCTGAGGAGGTGGGATAGGTTACAGTTCCTGATAGGGAACTTCTGGTTGGATGGGAGTAACCACTCAACCACCCGGTGGACTGGTGGGAGTGGGCAGCAGGAGGTTGGGCATGGGAATGCCCACCTCGTTGCGGTTTTGTCATGGAGAGGAGGAATAGGGAGGTGGACATGGTTCCAGGGTTACAGGTTGAGTTTACAGTGGTGGCACAATGGTGAGGATGTTACAATTGCGGTACAAGGTTTTAGGGTTATGTATTCGATAATCAGAAAACAATTCCGGCAACTGCCTTACATGTCATATGACTCATAACTATCTAATATAAATATTACAATGGTCAAGGGAAATCCCTTGAAACTCAACAAATCCCCCAGCCAGCACCAAAACCCAGTGGGAAAGCTTGGCATGGGGTTTGACAGCGAAATAAGGTGATGGAATCCCAAAGTCTGCTTGCCTATAGTCACGGACCATAAGATTCTAGATCCGTTTCTATAACACTAAGACTGGAGGTTCTGGAGTCAGGAGCATAGGTGTTGTGTGCTTGTCTGGAAGGTGTCAAGGTTGAGGTCAGACCCGGAATGTTCTGGAGTCGGACCAAAGGTGGTGTCGAAGCTGGAGGTGGAATAACCTCTTGGGAGTCGGCAAGGAGAAAGGTGATGGAAGGGAAGCAGGGCTCCGGAGTCAGTTTCATAGTTCTGGGAGCCCAGAGCAGAGGTCGGGATTGTATGGATATGACAGCACCCTAAGGCAGGGTGCTGAACCCTGACAGTTTGGCAGCGAGATCTGCCAGCATGTGTGCCTCTTTGAGCTCGCATTTTAATAATTTGATCTCCCTCTTCTGGAAATTGACTTCTCCCTCTGTATCTCTCAGAGAGGCAAAGATGCCCTTGGCATCTCTTTGTGCTCATGCCTCCAATGGGCACAATTATCACAGGCATCATCTGACACCCTTGAGTTGTCAGACTGTACCTGTTTGGATGGCCTGGATGAGGAGCTGCTGTTGCTCCCTTGTCTGCCTCCTACAAGGGACTTCATCTCTTTCAACTCCATCAGGAGTTGACCTGTCTGGGCAGCTACTGCTGATGCGATAGCTGATTCCCATCCTACATTTGGCTGGGGTGTTGTCAGACCTGGGCCAAATTGGCTGATCCAGGGAAGTTCCCTGGGGAGTTGTCACGGCCGTGCATTCCGGCCTGTTAGCCGCCCGTCCTGATGCCACCCGAGCCCGTTCCCGCTATGCGAGCGTGAGCGCGAGCCCCAACCTCAGCCCTATCCTCCCTGAGGACTCCCTGCTCACTTCCCCGCTTGCCCCTAGGCTCCCCTACACTTGGCCGACTCCCCTGCTGCTGCACCAACCTTCCCACCCTGAGTCCGCCTCCGGCACCGTGCCCAGCGCGACTCCCCTACCCCGCCCACTTGGCCCCTACAGGGCCACTATCATCCCCGTGCCTGACTCCGGCCCAACTCCGAGTCCAGCGCCGCTACGATACCATTGCCGCTATCGCGGCCCTACGCTCTTTCCTTTATTTATCTGTTATTGTTTGTTTTGACCCTCGGTCATTGCCGGCCGCTATGCGGCCAACCCCGCTCCTTCTTGTTTGCTTCTGGACCCTTCGGCCTCCGGCCCGGGTCTGCTTCCATTCATTTCTTCTTCCTATATATATCCTGTATGATACTTTATTGTACCTTAGCTCTAATATCAATGTGACCACGACCCCTAAGTCCTGACCCCAACAAGGCAACCCCAGTGAGTCCAAAATGAGGGCCAAGAGACAGCTAGGGGGCACAGCACTCCCTTTAGAGTTGCTGAGGCCAAATGCCCTACCCCCGGGCCTTGTTTGCGGCATCACAGCCATCGTGGCCTATAGCGGGCCACATAGGCGACCTTCGGTGCCGACCCCGGACCAGTGTCTAACAGGAGTATGCCTGGGGCTGCAGCAGCAATTGTTGTCCCTGGAATGGTGCTTGTTGCGCCATCGGTGAAGTTTGCACCACATATGGTTGGAAGCCCCTTTGGGAGGCTGGGGGTATGCAGTGCCAATTGGCATCATGGAAGGTTGTTGGTTTGCGGCACTCATTTGTGCTGCATGCATCATATAGTCCATGGTGCTTATCTGCACCTGGTGTTGTTGTTGTTCTGAGGAGCCTTGCTCCCCAGGTTGATGTATCTCAATTTCTGGCAGCTTGCTTGGATCAAATCAAGGGTTGCCTCCCCCAGAGAATGACATTTTGTTGCTTTGCTTCTTGTGGTGGTGGGGGGGTTTTGGTTCTTGCATGTGTGGGATTTGCCACAATTGTGTGTAATTTTGCACATGAGCCTGTGGTCCATGTGGTCAGGCAACTTAGTTGCCTAGCCCATGTGATCTCTGGCATATGGTGTGGTTGTCCAGGCGAGTTTTTTGCCCAGAGTTTTTCCACACTTCCAGTTCCCTCACATTTTGTAATGTGAGGTACTCATCCAGGTGGACAAGGTCGTTGCAATTTCCTAGGGGTTCCCATGTGGTGTCCCCTAGCTCCCATTTGACCTTAAACCAGAGTTTGTCATGAACCCACACATGGTTTAAGATTTCGTGAACTACTGCTTTGTGGTTGGGGTCTTCCCCAAAATCGTAAAATATGTTTACTTCCCTATTTGGGAAGATTTCTTGGTTGTTTGGCTTGTGAGGTGCAAGCCAAGATATGTGGAATCTTGGGTGGACTCCACATTGTTCAAGTTGTGGTGGCAACTTGAGGAATGTAGTTTGATGTCTCTGGAAATATTTCCAGAATTTCATCAGGCTGTCAGAGACCAGGTTAAGACGAAGGAGTGTCTCCATGGTGAAGGGCTTTGGCCTCAGCGACTTGTGCTAGGAGCGCTGTGCCAAGTAACATGTCCGTGCCCTAACTTACTAAGCTGGCAACCAGAACTGAAAGGGGGTAAACTCTAGTCGATTTTATTACTGAGGTATAACCTATGTACAAGTTGGATATATATAGTTACAGCGAAGACGGGTCCACAAATGGCAGAGCCAAGTGGGGCAGAGCTAACAGGGTTAAACATTAGCCAACTGAATGTTACCAACGAGTCAGGTTACGGGGTTAACGGAAAGGCAGGCGATAACCCAGAAATGGAAAGGAGGGATAGGCCTGAAGGTGGGCTCTGCAGGTGTTATAAAAATGGGGCCTAATTGGCCCATTTCTATAGCGTCCGGGTGCAGGAGGGGGCCGTGACATTGAGAAGCTGTTACAATTAATGTAACAGATGTTGTAACAGTGGGGTTTACAATAACATGGACATCGGGTGTTTTGGGTGATAATAGTTGGTTAGGTTGTTATTATATACATGTCACGTGATAATATACTGTACAGAGGCCATAAGAGGCTAAAAATGGGAATTTCCCATTTCCATAACAGCAGGGCAGGCGAGTGTATTGCCCAGTGGAGGCAGGAGTGCGCTAGTGGACGTCGGAGCTGTCTGGAAGCCTTCGGGGCTCCGTACTTAGGGAGGTGTAGGTAATAAATTGAAAGGAGGGGGTGGTGACCATCGAGGGGTACCGAGGGGATTGTGGAATATGGGAGCTCCGAGGTTAGTGAAGAAGGAGCGGAGGTAGACCGGAGGGATTGGAGGGATCGGAAGTCGATGGCTGGGGATGGATATGACAGCGACCCTCAGTGCCACTGACTCTGGACCAGTGTCTAACATTCTCACCCAAACTCAACCAATTTTGACAATTCAAAAGGCTTGGTATGGATGTATGGATGATATCTGAAGGATATGTACATCAGCTTTCTGTCATGACTGACAAATCCTGGGGCTTCGTTAGCAGCAAACTGATGCCGATAGGTGAATCTGCCAACCTGAAACCCATCCTAACCAGCCCCCAACCCAATGTCTGGCCCCCTGCCTTATTGCATGAGACTTGGCCAATAATCAGAACCCAGGCACTCCTGGCATTCAGTCCCTCCAGTTCCTATGCCTGCCTTGTCTCCATCTGAACCACACTCATTGCTTCCTGCTATGTGATCACAGCAATGCCCCGCTTCTGTGCATTCCATACCCTCTGCCCACCTCTGCACCCTCTGCACCCTGGCCACTCCTGGTTGACCTCCACACCCTGTAGTCAGGTCAACACTCCCCTCCATACCTTTGCTGGCCATCACGCTGTCCTCATTTGTGACAGCACTGACGGACCACCCTCTGTTGCAGACTTATCAGCACCATGCTGATTCCTGCATCCCATTTTGTGGACTTGTGTCGGTGCTGTGCACTGACCACACTTTTCCTTTTGCCTTTTGCCACTCAGCAGCTTATCATTTATTCCTTGCTGAGTGCCTATTATGTTCACCCCTTAACTTGCCAATATTGGCATTTAATCTGTCAATATTGGTACTTGATCCACTTTGACTTTATTCATTCCTTGCCTCCCATTTCCCAGGTTCTCGTCCTTGGTTTAGTTTGACAAGTCCCTGCTCATTTCCCCTTATTTCTGCACCGGACCAACCAGTCCCTCTTTTGATTTCTCTTACCTACTTATACCTTGTAAATATTTTCAGGGACCTCAGTCTGAAATCACCTAGAGTACCCCCCCCCCTGTCTGGTCTGAGTCCCTCCTTCTGCAAAGGGGCTTCCCCCCTTCTGAGTCCGTGCTCATGGAGTCCACGCTCCTCCTACAGGTCCACTCTGCCCACAAGTCTTGTTTGAAGTCCACTGTAATTGTGAGTCTGTAAATAAGGGATCTCCCCCAGATGTCAAGCTCAGGGCACAGCGCTCAACTTGAGTCACTGAGGCCACGAACCCATTCTGCTAACTCTGAACAGCACTTCCAGAGATGCCGCATGTTTCCACCCACATATCCACACACATGCACTCCAACAGACCTCTGCATCACCTCCGACCCCAACTCTGACAGAACCCTGCCCATCTCTGACGGTATTTCAGACTCTGACACTTTCTGTTTGCTTTATTGGGCTGTATTTTAAATTTACTCTTTTTGGGACACTTTTCAAAACTGATTTATACCCTACATAACATGCATGGTTACATTGCCACACTTAAGTGCTTTCCAATCCACATAGATAGAATCATCAAAATTGGATGAGTTTTGAGCAAGAAATGAGATGAAAGATAAAGTGCAAAGTTTTGGATTTTGGAGTTTTCCTCAAATTTTGCAAATAGCAATAAACAAGGTGCTGTATCTCAGCATATTCCATGGATACATCAGTAAACACAAAAGGTCTATGAGCCTGCTGAGATCATAAAGCTCATAGAGCCTTTGGAGTGATGAGGATGGCTATTTTCCACACATTTACACAAACATATATCCATATTACCATTGCACTACTGGTGCCAAGATAACTCAGCAGATTCCATGGAGACATGAAGACCATTCATTAGTGAAAAAAAAAAAACACAAAGCTCTATGAGCTGATAGAGCTTTTCAAGTGATGATGATGGCTATTTTACATGCATTTCCAAAAATGGATATCCATATTATCTTTGCACTTCTGCATCCTTATGAGAACAAAATCACATATATATTTCATTTTCTTGACTCTATGTGTAGAGGGTGCACAGCAAAAGGCTCAATTTGCTCACAGAGCTCTGAGAGGTCTGAGAGGTCTGAGAGGTCCATACCAGGTTTGCTGATGATGGTTACCACTCTGCTTCCTGTTCGGGTGCCGGACCGACCAGCCACTTCTTTGTTCTCTTTTCATATTTATACTTGTAGTTTACCATCAATGTACCTCAGTTTGAATATTGACTAGAAATCCCCAAAGTCCTCTTGTCTTTAAGTTTGCCTCTAGGTTTCATCTTCACCTGAGTAAATGTTGCCACAAGGTCCTCCTGCTAACCTGAAATATGGGACAGCCTAGAACCCATGGTGCAATGCTCCAGTTGAGTCATTGAAGCTGAAGTCCCATCTCCCAAGACGTGTTAGATACTGGTCCTCAGTCAGCACCGAGGGTTGCCGATGTGGGCTGCTATAGCCTGCGATGGCTGTGATGCTGCAACAAGGCCCTGGGGGTAGGGTGTTTGGCCTCAGCGACTCTAAAGGAGCACTGTGCCCCCTAGTTGCCTCTTGGCCCTCATTTCAGACTTACTGGAGTTGCCTTGTTAGGGTCAGAGCTTAAGGGGTTGATGTCAAAAACCCTGAATGTAGGGGAAGATGCGTGAGTCCGAATGCAGGCAGGGCTCAACTAGAGGGGATCTGAGAGCTCCGGTAGTGGACTGAAGCTTCTCCAGGAAGCCCAGTTCTGCTGGGTGGTACAAGAGGCTCTAGGAACGGGATTCACTCAGAGGGACTTGGGGTAACATTTTAGTCGAGATTAGAACTGGGGGACTACAGGTTCTAATCTACAAGTATTTATATATGGAGGAATGGGGAGGACTTTAGTCAAGTCTGAATGATAATGGAAAAACACCGAAAGGTACCGAAAGGTCCCAAACGATATTCCTAATGGGAAACCAAGGTGTTGGGTCAAGAAGGGTGGAGTAAGAGGCCGGAGGATGAATGGGAACGAGAAATGGGTAAGAGGAGGCTAGCCGACTGAATGAAAAGAAGACACAATCGTACTATAAATAGAAGGTGACTAATTAGTGATGATGTGAGTGGGATCACCGGAGGATGCAGGTAGCTCTGAAGGTGGAGTTACATATCTGAAGGATATTGGGTGACTCCAATAAATGAAATGGGTGGGAGAGTGGTTTAGAGGTAAGTCATGGGATGTTGGAGATCCGTTGGGAGGTCGGAGCAAATCCGGGGTCTCCGAATGTTCCAACTCGGGACCGAGCTTCCGGGATGAGAGTGGCCCAAGTAAGGTGTGTGTGAGGTCTCAGGGTAGCTCAGCACACAGAGCTGTAAGTGATACAAGTGTGTGTATTTTACGGTAGTGTGTAAGCAGTTACCTGGAGGTTCCCCCTTACCCACGTGACTATATGTATCTAATTACATGTGGCTTGGGGTTCGGGGCTATTGCCCTGACATTCTCCCCCCTTGCATTGCATTTGCGACGCATACAAGGTTGATGGTGAAGAAAATAAAGTTTTAAGAATTGATTTACATTGAGTTTAAATTGTCAATGAGTGTTTTGTTGTCGCCACTTTAAAGTGGGCGATTTTTGTACATGTCGGTGAAGGAGAGAGAAAGGGTTTAGGGAATAAGTGAGTGTGGGCCGTCACTTTGAAGTGAACGGTGATACATGGGTATCACAGGGAGGAAAGTAGTGGAATTTGTCGAAAATGAATTTTGACCCAAAGGTTGTATGTCTTTGGTGTTCCTCACTTGTTCCGTGAGGGTTCGTGTGTAAGTGGTGTTTACACACGAGCAGTGGTGGATGTGGGTCTTTTGACGGAGTAGAGATTTCCGCAAATGTTACTTGCAGTTCCTCGCATACAGTATTGTGTGCACGGCCTCGAGTTGGGGGAAGGTGTTTTCATGGGCACCTCAATGGCATATTACCATGTCACTTTTCCTTTCCTCAAGGGTGGAGTCATTGCCCTGGAGGAGGGTTTTCCTCTGGGTTGTTCATCTGGACATCCGATTGCTGCGTCGGATGCAATGACATAGCCTGGGCTACATTGTCGGGCTGTGGGCTCGACGAAGTGGGTGCTCCCTGGGTGGGAGCGGGTTGTTGTGTTCCTGAGCTACTTGGCTCAGGTGTGGAGTACGGTAGGTCTACCGTTCTTCCCGTGGGGAAGGGTGGTCGTTGGGCTGGTTGTCCAGCACGGAGACTTGCATCTCTTTCCCGGTATCTGGAAGCTTTCACTTCCTGCTCCACAGTTCTTGTGGCATGTTCCTCAGGAGTCCTGAGTGGTTTGAACTGGGACTTTAGATAGGTGGCTTTGCCTAGACTTTCCCAGGAGATTTTTCCCTTGTTCTCCAGGGAATTATGCTCCTCTGCGAGTCTTGCAATACTCGGGAGTCCCAAGAAGTATTTCTCGGTTTCCTTCGCTTTTTCGCGAAGGGTTCTGTGTACCTTGCTGCTTTTGAAGGTGGCTTCAGCCTGTTCGTACCAGTGTATGAATTCTTTCCCACTCACGCTTGTCCACCAAGTGTATGTGGTGTTGTGCGCCGCTTCTGACCCTGCTATTCTCCTCATGGGGAAGTTGGGGTCAATTGTTACGTCGACTGGAGCTTTGACTTTGCCGAACTCGTTGAGTTCGGTGGTCTTGTATAGCATGTGGACACTTCCCTGCAGGGTAGCTTGCCCATAGGGTGCTGAGGTACTCAGCGGTGTAGGAGAAATAACGGTCACACTATGGAAACCCATTATGGAAATATGCCAGATAAATCACAAAACCTCATACGACAAGTAGATATGAGAAAACAGAAGGACACAAATTTTAACGAATTATTATGACTATACGCGATAAATCGAAAGAAAGAAAAATAGCAAAAATACTTCAAGCGTACCATCAACGAGACGGAATTCTCGGGGGAATTTATAGCAAATATTAAACCAATAATTAGGACAATCGACCAAGATTTGACTATAAAAACAATCAGAGAACCTCCACGGAAACTACTTTCCCACGTCCACACACGTAGCCAAGGATGGAAGTACCACGGAACAAGGATTC
Source organism: Cantharellus anzutake (assembly GCF_015039405.1). Classification (NCBI taxonomy): domain Eukaryota; kingdom Fungi; phylum Basidiomycota; class Agaricomycetes; order Cantharellales; family Hydnaceae; genus Cantharellus; species Cantharellus anzutake. The sequence continues at coordinate 2,077,763 of NW_024066951.1, forward strand.
CTCAGGAACTAATGCAAAATTCAAAGTCGTGTTTATAATAGGAAATGTAGATGTCCACCAAACGGACCCAATGAGAGTAATTACAGGGGAAACTACCCATAAACAACGGAGATATGACTAAAACTCCTGCAAAACGAGGACAATGTCTAAAAGGCAAGCGCGAAGATTAACCAGTAATGACCGAGACAAGCTTGATAGCCCATTAGAAAGGAAGGGATCTAATCTTAATCCTCCCAAATTTTCATAATAAAAGGGTCATGCGTTAATGAGATATCCAATAACGGGAACAGTGACATCAAAAGTCCGAGCTCAGGGAAAAGACGATGTTTGCGTAGGATCCATAATTAAAACATACAACGAAATTTACACAGAAATTATAAAAAATGGGGAACTATAGATATGCAAATTTTCAGCCCAAACGGTCCAGCCGTTGTGAAGTTATACTCATGACGGGAATATAGAAATCCGCATCATGTATAATGACACGTGAGGGTGGCGATGCGCAGGGAACCGGCCGTCGGAACCGAGATCTGCACTTCGGCAGATCGCGAAGACCAATTTCCATCCAAATAAGGAAGAGCCCGGTCAAAACAAAGCACGGAAAGTGCAAAACAACCTTAGATCATGAGGGAAAAATCTGAAATAAATCACAGAAGCCCATATGAAAGAAATAAACACCTGCGCATATCATAAATCCTGAACAATGAAACGAAAACGGTGCCCGCATACGAACGACTATGGGGACGATGCATGTGATTACCGAATGTGCGTGTGAACCTTTGCTAACTCAACGAATACCAGGAAATAGGACACAACCTTAGCACCATTGGAAAGGTGGGAATAAATAGAAATTTATGATACCAAGAACGTGAGAAAACATCCAGAAATGAATGAGATACAAGGACATGAAGTTAGAAACCTGAAAATGCACAGGAAGACAGCTTGAAGAGGTCCAGAGTCCTAAATAAAATACATAAAAATATGATATCTTCAAGGGCGACCTACTATAACAACAAACAATACATATGGAGGATTAGGATGTGATAATACAAAGGGGAATCAGGGAATATGAACGAAATTCACGAAAACCACTAAACTACGATGGACCATGGCGGGAATTTTAGGGAACGATGTTCTAACGAAGTGGAGAGCTATAACACATTCGTTTGAGTAATTCTTGACTACTAGCAACTTTTTCTTTCAGTTTTAAACCTGAATAATTCACTCATTTACCATTTCAGTCTCATTTTAACTAAATGTCACTAAATAAAATTGGAATAAATCAGCTGAAGGTCTCAACACAGCCATACGCATAGTAATGCGAAGTTTGAATTCAGAATCATCGAGTCATAGCAAATTTAATGGTATATATAGGGAATTTGAAATAGGTAACTGCAACAAATACAGCGCAGCCAAGTTCCAATTAACCATTAAAATAGCTTAGGCGAGGGAGGACAATAAGGATTCTAGGCACAGTCTGACCACAGTAGAACCACAGTTCAGCGCAGTAGAACTATAGCGAACATTTCATTTTTTGTTCAGTTTGAGAAAAATACACTGTAAATAAATCCTGTAAATAGAAGGTAGAGCATGAAAAAGGAAGGCGACCCAAGGAGTATAAAAGGGAGACCCTTTCTGCCACTTTTCGCCCCCCTTAGAGAAGTAAGAAAATAGAGTATCATTTTTCTCAAGCATTTCTGGTTGTCACTCCAGTGCGAAAAAGTGATATACAGTTAAGATTGCCACTGTAGTAAAAGGCAGCAATTAAGGAGAGAAATATTAACTAGATATTTCAAGAGGAGAGCTGGTTAACACTCCAGATTTCAAAGTGTAAACACAAAACAGTTATCTTGCTACTGTTAAAACAAGCAATAAAATAAGACAAAAATAAAACAAACCCAAGGGACACTCCAGACACAATCCAAATCCATTAACTGAATAGAATCTTTGAAACTTCACTAAGTAGAAGATTAAATTCAAGTTTAAATCCAAATTAAACAACGCTACACAGAATTACACCTAGACAAATTAAGAAATTTCAATAAAGAAACAGCTCCGCAGGGCTCGGTTTATCTGTAAGTCAATTCCCAGGAACTTTAAAACTAACCCATAAAAATAGAATTAGCCAAAACACTTGGATTGGTACTATATTTTACAATAAATAACACTAGTACACTTCCCCATCCTAACTAAAGAACCAGGGAACAGCTTGGTGGTGGTATTGTTTGAACCTCCCAACTGACCTTCCTTCGTTCTCTCCTTCAGCGGCCTGCCACCTCCGGCAGTGGTCCCTGTTTTAGGGTCTGCCATCAGTTGCCTACCGCTCTCCCTCTTCCCCTCAACATGGGTTTGCCCTTCTGAGGGCGGGCCCTTATGCAACCTGGACAGGGTTGCCTGCCCATGGGGTGGCAGGATAGTCGGTGCCCCACCCCTTGGTGTGCTAGTCCCCATGTGGGGTTGAGGCCCGGAACCATATCCCCTCCCCCTGACCTGGGAGGCCCCTGTCATGATGGGTTTGGCAGCGAGGTCTGCCAGTGCACGTGCCTCTCTGAGCTCGCGTTTCAGTAATTTGATCTCCCTTTTTTGGAGATCGACCTCTCTCTCTGTGTCTTTCAGAGAGTCGAAGATGCCCTCGGCATCTCTCCGTGCTCTGTTGTATTCACGCCTCCAGTGGGCGCAATGGTCGCAGGCGTCTTCTGACACCCTTGAGTTATCAGACTGTGCCCATTTGGACAGTCTGGACAAGGAGCCGCTGTCGCTCCCTCGTCTCCCTCCTACGAGGGACTTCATCTCTTTCAGCTCCTTGCAGAGCTGACCTGTCTGAGCAGCTACCGCTGATGCGATGGCTGATTCCCAGCCTGCATTTGGCTGGGGTGTTGTTGGACCTGGGCCGAATTGGCCAATCCTGTCAGAAACTGTGTTAGAGGTGATTGTGGGAAGCGGAGCGGAGTACGGCAGCGTGAGTGGTCACTTAGCTAAATGAGCTACTCTGTTGCAAGGCGTCGTGGGGTTGGGACTTCGGCTTCAACGACTTGGCCAGAGCGTTGCGCCACACGTTCTTGGCTGTCCTGTATTTCATGTTAGCGGGAAAGACCTTGCGGCGACGTTGACTTAAGTGGGGATGAAGTTGAGAGGCAAACTTAGGATGAGAGTACTTGGGGGGGAATTCTACTCGATATTTGAACTAAGGTACATCGACAGTAAGCTACAAGTATAAATACGAGAGGAGAACAGAGAAGGGGCCAGTCGGTCTGGTGCAGGACGGGAGCGGGATGGTAAGTACGACAGAACTAAAAGAGCGATGAGAACCAGGGAAATGGAACAGAAGAAATGAATGGAACAGAGGACGGTGAAGTTGGGAGGCAGAATGAATTGGCTGACAATCTAGGCGCACGGATCAGAATGTCAATATACGAATAGATCAAATGTCAATAAGGAGCGGATCAACGGCGACCATATCAACTGCTAGTTAGTTAAGTGAATGAATAGAATAAAACGGTATCAGCCAAATGGCTGAGGAACTCTAAGTGGTGGCGGGAGAACGAAGGAGGTGCTGCTACGGGGCCGTAGGATGGGAACCACTATCGGCACCGCTAAGTGATGGGCAATGGCGCGATTTAACGGGCGCGAGTAATGGGCGCAAGAATGGGGGTGCAGAAAGTGGTAGAGGGGCAGGGACTTTGTGGGGCCGTGACAAATCCAGGGGTTGATCTGGCCAGGGAAGTTCCCTGGGGAGTATACCTGGGGCTGCAGCAGCAAATGCTGCCCCTGGAATGGTGCTTGTTGTGCCATTGGTGCAGTTTGCACTGCATATGGTTGGAAGCCCCTCTGAGGAGGCTGGGGGTATGCGGTGCCTGTTAGCAATGCGGATGGTTGTTGGTTTGCAGCACCCATTTGTGCTGCATGCATCGTGTAGTCCATGGTGCTTATCTGTGCCTGGTGTTGTTGTTGTTCCGGGGAGCCTTGCTCCCCAGGTTGTCGTATTTCGATATCCGGTGGCTTGTTTGGATCGAACCGAGGGTTGCCTCCCCCAGAGAACGACATTTCATCATTATGTTTCTCATGGTGGTGGGAGGGGTTTTCGTTCTTGCATGCATGGGATTCGCCACAGTTGTGTGTGCTTTTGCATGTGAGCCTGTGGTTCACGTGGTCTAGGCGAGTTACTTGCCTGGCCCATGTGATCTCTAGTACATGGTGTGGCTGTCTGGGCAAGTTACTCACCCAGAACTTTCCCACGCTCTTGGCTGTGGGCCATCATCCCTTGGCTTTACTTCCTCTGCCTCCGTTTTTGGGGGCGTAGTGATGCCGAGAGTTCCCTGTCTTCTTTGATAGGGAGTTTTTCTGGTTCCCTTACATTTTGTAATGTGAGGTACTCGTCCAGGTGGACGAGGTCATTGCAATTTCCTAGGGGTTCCCATGTGGTGTCCCCTAGTTCCCATTTGACCTTAAACCAGAGTTCGTTGTGAACCCACACGTGGTTTAAGATTTTGCGAACTACTGCTTCGCGATCAGGGTCTTCCCCACAATCATAGAATATGTTTACTTCCCTATTTGGGAAGATTTCTTGGTCATTCAGCTTGTGAGGTACGAGCCAGGATACATGGAATCTTGGGTGGAATCCACGTTGTTCAAGTTGTGGTGGCAACTTGAGGACATAGTTTGACATCTCTGGAAATGTTTCCAGAATTTCATAAGGCCCTATGTATAAGGGCTTTAGTTTTCCTGCCCTTCCTTTGGGTAGGTTCAGCTTATCCGTGGATAAGTATGCAAGCTTGCCTTTTCTCAAAGGCAGGTCCGGGCGTCTTTTCTTATTCACCTGGATTGTTTGAGCGGTGCGATTGTGTATTATCACGTCATGTGCTGCCATGAGGTTTTCCTTCGCCTTTTGGGTGAAGTCGTTTACTCCTGGGTAGTCCAAGAGTGGTGCTGTTAGGCACATCTTTGGCATATGGCCATAGATTAATTCAAACAGGGCTGTTATGGAAATGGGAATTTCCCATTTTAGACTCTTATGGGTTCTGTATCACATGATTTGTATAGTAATTGAGTTTATGGAATCAATAATCAACAAAAACCCGCTGCCACACTACCTGTTCAACAACATGTTAAACCATCTGTGAAACAACCTGTAAACCCTTATGTCCAACCCCCTTCCCTATTCCTGCGCCAGAACGGATGAAAATGGGCGCTTCCGGCCCCATTTTTGTAACAAGGGCAAATCCTGTTGATGTGTTCGAGCTTGCATTGATCGCGAATTCCTCCATCGACAGTTTTGCTGCCCAGTCGCGTTGATCTGGTCTAACCATCACGCATAGTATTTGTACTACTTTTTGTATCATTCTTTCCGCTTGGCCATTGCCTTGCGGGTGGAATGCAGTTGTGAATTTCAACTGCACACCGAGTATTCGGTGTAGTTCATGCCAAAATTTTGACATGAATTTCGAGTCTCGATCTGATATGATCGAGTGTGGTAGACCGTGGAGTCTTACAACTTCACGAAGAAATACGAATGCTAGTTCTAGTGCATTCGTTGTTGTTTTTATTGGAATTAGGTGGACGTTGGACGTCAACCTACAAATGATTACCCAGAGGTAATCATTATCCCAAGCTTGTTGGGAATGGACCTGTGAAGTCCATAGCTATTGACGACCATGGTGTCTCCGGGGTCGGGAGTGGGTGAAGCAGTCCAGGATTTCTCCTGGTGCTTTTCTTTGTTGTTTGACAAGTTCCACAAGACCTGCAGAACTTGTGGGTATCCTTCCTCATCGACTTCCACCAGAAGTGTCAACGGAGGGTTTCCACTGTTTTCTTGGATCCTAAGTGTCCAAGTGTTTCATGGATGTTTTCGACGATTATTCCTCAAATGGACTTCCTTTCGTAGTTCCCTTTCAGGACTACTATTTGGGTCGTTCCTCCTTCTCCAAGTTGGGTTATCAGCCCATCTTTTATGGAGAAGTTTTTGAAATTCCCCAGGCTCTCTAGGATTTCCCGGTGGATCTGGCTTTGCGAGTAGCCAGATTTTATTGCCTCAATGAGGTCTTTCTCTTTGAATTGTTTTCGAAGGTTCTCTTCTGGAATTATGATTTCTTCCAGATTTTGGGCGCTCCCCCCTAGAGTTTCCTCTAGGTTATTGCTCCCCCCTAGAGGGTATTTCTTGCGCATATTGCTGCGAGTCTCTTTCTCTCTGAGTTTTTACTCAGGGTACTGCTTAGCAGCAGTTCTTCGTATTCCTCGATTCTGTTGGGGATAGTATCTTCTGCATTTTTGTCCAGATGGATGTCCGCCAACACGTAGTCGTCGAAATGCAGATCCTCTTCCATTGACGAGTCATAGTACCATGAGAGTGCATCTGCCACTTTGTTCTTGTGGCCTTCCACGTATTTTATTTCGCAATTGAAGCTTGCAAAGACGGCTTGCCATCTCAGGTGTCTACCTGAGTTGTGGTTTTTCACTTTGAAATATTCCAAAGCTTTGTGGTCCATGATTACTGTGAATTCATGGCCTCCCATGAGATTTTCTTGTCATCTCATGAGTGCTTCGAGGACACCCAGTGCCTCAAGCTCGTAGGCAAAGTACCTACGTTGTGTGTTGGTGAACTTTTTGGACATGAATGCGGCCAGGCGGCAAGTCTGCCACTTTTCACCTTGTCCAATTAGTGGGCCCATGCCTGCTGGGCATGTGTCTGTTATGACCCAGACATGGAGTTTGGTCCTCTCTTCTTCTGAGAGGCTTTCCGGTGGATTCCACTGGACGGGCTTCAGGATTGGAGCCCTGCATGCTAGACATTTGATCTCATCGAAGCATTTCTGGTGGAGTGGTGTCCACCTGAATGTCTGCTTGTTTGAGCAGATTGTTTGCAGTGGTCCTGTGTAGCCACTGACGTTTGGCACGAATATCGATAGATATTCTACCATTCCCAGGAATCTTAGGACTCCTGTGTGGTCTACTGGCTCTTGCCAGTTGCGGATTTTTTCCATTTTATCCGCTTGAGCGTGGATGCCTTGTTCGTCCACACGGCTTCCTAGAACGTCCAGGATTGGGGCAAATGGCTGGAATTTTTTCCAGCTTATGTAGAATTTTGCCCCCTTTAGTGAACAACCACAATAATGCTTTATTGTGGTTTTCCACCAAGCTTGTGCTGGTGAATATATCATTGAACCAGACATGTAGGCGTCTGCCTACTTCTCCTCGTAGTTCCCAGGTCAGTGCATGCTGGAAGGTGCAGGGAGCGTTGCAGTCTCCTTGCTGCATCGTGTTCGAGTTGTATGTCCCGTGGGGCATAGAGAATGTCATCCTATGGACATTGTCTGGATCCACGCATATTTGTTTGTACGCATCCGACATATTGATCTTGGATCGGTATGTTGCTCTGGTGACTGATTCTTGGATCAGTCACATGTCTGGCATTGGTGTGATGTCGAGGATCATGTTTGAGTTATGATTCCTCACATCTATTACCATGCGCAAAGATCCATCTGCTTTGTGGATACACAGTAGCGGGCATGCTCGCTTGCTGTTCGTGGGATACCACCATCCTGCTTTTACATAGCGATCTATTTTGGTCGCTAGTGCTTCCTGCAGTGCTGCAGGACATCTTGGGGTGTTTTCCCGAAATTTCTTGTTCAGATCCTTCAACAGGATTTGATGGTTCACCTCCCTCAAGGGAGGCATTTCTAATGGCGCTGGTGTCATATCCCGGGATCCCGACCCTGCACACTCCCACCACACCACACCTTCCTAACAACTTCACCATCCCCTACACCATGCCTCCCCACTCCCCAAGCCACCTTCCCTCCTGATTGTCTCAGCTCCGGTCTGGTTGCAGCACGCTGAACCTTGGCCACTCCCATCCCGGAAGCTCGGTCCCGAGTCGGAACATTCGGAGACCCTGGATTTGCTCCGATATCCCGACGGACCTCCAACATCCCGTGACATGCCCTTAAACCTTTCCTCCACCCATTTCATTTATTTGAGTCACCTAACATCCTTCGGATACGCAACTCCGCTTTCGGAGCTACCCACATCCTTTGGTGATCTCCCTCACGTTATCACTTATTAGTCACCTTCTATTCTTAGCACAACTACCTTCTTCCTTTCATTCAGTCAGCTAACCCCCCTTTTGTCCATTTGTCTTCCCCATTCATTTTCCGGCCTCCAACTCCGCCCTCCTTGGCCCGACACCTCGGTTCCCTGTTTTAAATATCGTTTGGGACCTTTCGGTACCTCTCGGTATCATTCGGCACCTTTCGGTGTTGCCCCATTGTCATTCAGACTTTAACTAAGTCCTTCCCTTTCCCCTTTATAAATACCCGTAGATTAGAAGCTGTAATTCCTCAGTTCTAATCTCGACTAAAATGCTACCCAAAGTCCCTCTGAGTGAATCCCGCTCCCGTTCTACAAGATACCTCAGACATAAGAAATACAAGGACTAACTGAGACGTAACGGAGGCACAGCGCTCCCTCCGAGTCGCTGAGGCTGTGTCCTTCTTAGAGCCTCTTGTACCATCCAGCAGAACTGGGCTCCCTGAGAAGCTTCGGTTCACTACCAGAGCCCTCGGACCCCCCTCTAGTTGAGCCCCGCCTGCATTCGGACTCACGCATTTACCCCCCTTCCATCTCGGGTTTTTGACAGCTGGTGCCATTATGGTTTCGAATTTCTCTCTCCACCACTCCCTGAGTATTTCGAACTCGGGGTTGTTCATGGAGAGACCTTCCAGATGTGGTACATCTGGAAGTTCTAGTCCTTCCGGACTAGGATTGGGCCAACCTTCAGGGTACTTTCTTTTGATTACCCTGAGGTGTGTTTCAATCCTGCCTCCCTGTCAGGGGGGCTTCTTTTTTGGTTGTTCTCGAGCTCTTGCTCGAGTTTTCCATCCATGTGATCTCGTCACATGGTCTTCGCTTACTCCAAGGGTATCTATGTTGCCCTTGTTCACCGTTCTCACTTTGTGGGACCGGAAGTCTAAGCTTACCTGGTTTTTGTTTAACCAGGGGGCGCCGAATATGGCATCGTATCTATTGATGTTAATTACATCGAAGTAGTGTTTTTCTACATGGCCATTGATCTCAACGTCCACGTTTGTTCCAAACAGGATCTGTGATCTTGTTCCTTTCATCCCCATTTGAAGGATGACTGGGTTCTCCAATTGGAGAATTGGGATGTGGACTGTGTGGACAAAGCCCGGCAATAAAGTGTCCTTTCAGCTCCACCGTTGAATAGCGCATAGGCTTTTATGCCTGCTATTTTTATGTGGGCCATCAGCATTCTCTTTGTTGAGAGTGGTCTGTTTGCGGGGTATTTTCCCACATCTTTTGAGATGCGGAATTTCGCATCAAACAAGGGGGACTGGGTTTCGATGGACTTTTGGTCCTCCTTCCCTTTGTCCTTGTTTTCCTTGGGTACTTTGGTGTATTTCCCCAAGGCGTCTTTTCTTGGTGCTTCCACCAAGGCTTCGGCAACTTTTTCGTCTGCTGTGTTTTCTAACTGGCATGCTACAGCCAGTTTGATTTTGTAATTTATGTCATTGTGATCAACGACTGACATGAGGCCCATCCTTATGGTCCCAACGTTGACTTCCTCACCCTCTGAGTCAGGTGAGTATTAAGATCCTTTTTATGGGTCCTCTACTTCGAAGCTTGATGCTCCGGAGTTACCAGAGTTGTTCTCTGGTTTTTCATTTGATGAGTCTTCCAACTCTTCTTCTGTTGTGGTCACGATCTCCATGGCAGCTATGCACCTTGGTTTTTCCTCGCTCATTGCATTGTGTCTTGGGCAATCTTTCGTTTGCCCTATTTTGCCGCATTTGCCGCAAATTGGAACTGACTTTTGGTCGATTTTCCTCAAGTTTTTCGAGGATGTATCCTCTTTCCATCTGGGTTTCGGCTCTTCAGCCTTCTTTCCTGATGGGAGGGCTCTACCGCGGCTCATGGTTGCTGTGGTAGTTGTTTGGGTATAGTATCCTGATTTGTAGGCTGAAGACATCTTCAGCCCATCAATTATCTTGTCTACACGAGATATTGCTTTTAACACCCCCTTGTTTGAGGAGAAGTCTGCTCTGATTCTATCATGAGCAATCATTTCCCTCTTCCATTCGAGGGGAATGTAGTTTAGGAACCTGGCGTTGAAGGATGCCTGGTCTGGGTGGCGTCACCATCTGGGACGCTGCTTTAGACAGTTCTAGGTAGAACTGTTTTAGGCCTTTTTCCACTTCATATTTGACGTTGCGGTACTTCTTTGTCACGTTCAATGCGGCAGAGGCTTTAATGAAAGTTCTCATCAATATGTTGAGAACTTCGAGGAACATGCCCTTGTCTCCTCTGAGGAGAGTTTCGTCTCGGAGTCTTATTCCGAGGTCGAACGTGGGCCCCCCTGATCCATGAATCAAGCAGTCCAGATGGACTTCATCGAATTGGGGACCTTTGCATCCTCGTGAAGCGAGGAATCCCAGTAGTTCTGTGAACCACTGCCAGAACGATTCCATGTCGTTCTCCCCTGACCATTTCTTGTCAGGGAATGCCGGCCCATTTTTAGGGCTTCAGGCTTCACTCCTTCTGGGTAAGGAGTGAGTATTCTCACCTCAGCCATTCTTATGGCCTTTTTGTACCATTTCTCCAGGTACTCCTCTTGCTCCCCTGCCTTCGCAGGGTCGCTATCCAATGGAGATCTCTCCTTTGGGGGGTTTTCGCTGGAGGAAATCTTCCTCACAGCGTTTCTTTGGTTTCAGGCGAATTTGCCTGAAGTTGTATGTGTTTGAGTTACCTCTCTGTTTGAGAGGTCCATCGTAAGTGGACGTTTGGCCGAACCTTTGGTATGTGCCAATTCTCCTCCTAATTTCTGAACGATGCCTTCTTTCGGCATCGTCTTCTCCTATCCTTGGGAGAAGGATCTCTTTAGCATCTCTGTCGAGTCGCTGATGATACTCCAGTGTGCTTTCACTGGTGGTTCTTTTCGTGAATTTTTCACAAGCTCTACTTATGTCCTGGCCCGTGGTCCAGGGTGTTTATTTGTTTCCTCACTTTTTTGTGAGAAGTTTCTTTCCTTCGCTGATTTTTTCAGTCAACGCGTCGATTGCGTTGGCCATTCTTTCTAGAGTGATCTCTAGACAAGCCATACTATTGTGGTTCATTTCCTCGATCTTTTTTTGGATCATGTTTATCGTGTTTATTATGCACAATTCCTGATTTTCCAGGAGGAAGTTTGGTTGGGCAAGCAGTGACTCTCCCCAGTTGACATTGCCGCTTCTGGGGGTTCCAGAAGGGGTTCTTGGAGTGAACACTCCACACTTGCTTTGTTTAGGCAAGGCCGTTGTGGAGGGTGCTTCCCTTTCATAGAGGGGTCTGTTCGCAAGTTTTTCCTTACTTTTCCATAAGGCTTCCTCAGCGAACTCCCTCATTTCAGTTTGCCTCCTCTTCATTATCTCGGAGTCCTCCTCCAAGGTTGGCAACCTTGCCTTGTCTGGCATGGCATGGGGGATTGTAAACAGCGGAAGTTCTTTTGGAGCTTCCACGCTCTGGGAGATCCTGCTCTCAGGGCATATCTTCACGCCTTCTTGGGCTTTCAGCCTGAGAAGAAGTTGGTCTTCGCTTTCCGTCCTCCATTCGGATGGAACCTGGAACAAGTCCAGTAGTTTTTCGGATAGCCGATGTGGGGGCTCTTCCCTTTGTTTCCCTTTGTCTGCCTTTGGGGCTTGACTTGGGGACATGAGGGAGGACTCCAGGGGATAGTTGGGCCCTGGAGTTTCCTGCGACTCTATCCGATCAGCTTTTTGGGCTGATCATTTGGCGCCTGCACGTTTATCATGCAAGTCAATCACCTTGTGAGGAGGTGAAGGATCTTCCCCAGCTTGGGTTAGATCGGTATATCGTGGAGTTATAGGGGTATTAGGCCCCGCACTTACTCCACATAAGTTTCTAAAACCTTCAGGGGCCAGCCCTGAGGTGGTTGCTATTGCCGGATCATGTTGATCCTCGTCATCGTCTGACAACAGCTGTTGGTTTGAATCTCCCCTGATGGGAGATTGCGGTTTCTTAATAAACTGCTCATTTCTTTTTAGCGTCACTGCAGATGTGACCTTGCCCTTGCGGGCGTGTTTAGGTGCCATTGGCGCTACCGAGTCAGATGTTAAGATTGGATAGTTTTTGTGGGTTGTGTTGTAAAACACACCTCATACACTTAAAAAAGTCTGTGGTCTCAGGGTAGCTCAGCACACAGAGCCATAAGTGATACAAGTGTGTGTATTTTACAGTAGTGTGTAAGCAGTTACCCGGAGGTTCCCGCTTACCCACGTGACTATATGTATCTAATTACATGTGGCTCGGGGTTTGGGGCTATTGCCCTGACAGACAGCTCCAAAAGTGGCAAAGTCCCAGTGCGAGGGACTTGATGAGACAGGTGTCAGCTGTGCATAGCAGTGATCCTGTCATGGGGTGAGCATCCCCAACCACTTAGTCTGAAGTGGGAAGTTGAGAAGAAGGCTGCTTCTTCTGTCCCCACCCCAGGCACTATTATATACATGTGGTCAGGGTCATGTGGAGGGGGCCACATCATCTCTGCACACAGCTGCATCTCTCTGGGTGTCTCTGCAGGAGATCCTGGAGGTGTGCTGCTGTGCAAGTGGGGATGCACACAGTGGGTGCAGCACTCATTGGATGTCTAGTGATACATAGAGAAAATGGAAGTTGACTGTTACAGGAATGGGTTCTGGGAACCCAACCTGAGCCGTTCTGCTCACAGATGGAGGTGGCTGCATAGTCATTGAGGGGAGAGCAGGAGGAGATCCAAGGCCAGGTGCACTAACAGTAACTTGGCACTCTGAGGAGCATACTGGCAGTGGGTGTGGTGGCTTGCTAGTAGCAACTTGGCACTCCGAGGAGTGTACTGGCAGCAGGTATAGTGGGGGCTCCTTGAGGGAGCCACCTAACAGTTGGCTAGAGGCAACTTGGTGCTCATGTGAGCGTACCGGTAGCATGGGTAGTTGGCACTCCTTGAGGGAGCAACCCAGGAAGGAGCTAACAGGTACTTGGCGCTCAGGTGAGCTGTCAGGGTACCGTGCTGCTCGGACTCTAAGTCAAGGGATCCCGAGCCTTTGCTGGAGCTGAGGCCGAGGGGGACAGGATCAGTCTCAATGGGGGAACCTGGCAAAGCAGATTGCGATAGGGATTCCAGCTGAGCAGTGAGGGGAAGTGAGAGAAGAAAGTTATCTTCCTCACTTGCTACCCAGGGAATGATAAAGTCAGTATACCTGGCAAAGCAGGGCTGCTCTACAGAAGGAAATATAACAAATGTCTGTGCCAGTCCGGGGATGATGATCAGGCTGTGCGGGTATGGGGCAGGTGTGTCATCAGTTGTGTGTAAGCAGTCCGGACTTAACCAGGCTGTACTCTGACATGAGCATACCAGTAGCGAGGGCAGTTGGCACTCCCTGAGGGAGTGACCTGATGTTGGACTAATGGTTACTTGGTGCTCAATGGAGTGTACTGGTAGCATGTAATACTGGGACTCCCAAAGGGAGCCATCCAGTTGGTGGCTATCAGTGACTTGGTGCTCAGGTGAGCATACCAGTAGTGTGGGTAGTTGGCACTCCTTGAGGGAGCAGCCTGTCACGACCATGCACTCTGACCCGGATGCTGGCCCCTTTTTGTTTTGTTTGTCACTTGACCCATTCAGTTTCCTTACTATATATATACTTGTATATTACATCATCATAACTTTAGTCTGAATATCGACATGGTTTGACCCCCCTAACAAGGCAGCCCAAGCCACTTTGAAATGTGGGCACTGAGACTGTCATATCCGTGCATACCCAACCCTGACCCGACTTCTGGACCTCCACCCTCTTCACCTCCGGAGTCGTACCCTACTGCTGCCGTTCCGATACTCAGCTTCGGTCCTGGCAACACACCTCCTTCTGCCCCTTCCCACGCCACCTCTACTCCTCCTTCCCTCTCCTACCCTATCTCTGTCCGCTCCGATACTCACCTTCGGACCTGACAACTCTCCTTTCCGCCACTCCTTCTTCCTTACCTTTCCCCTCTCTCCTCTCTCTGGTACTCCTCCGCCACCCTCCTGCCAAGTTACGACCTTCCACCGCTGTCCCGTACTTCGTACTCAGACACCGCTCGTACCTTTGCTCCGAGCCTCCGTCATAGTCCCTACCTCGGACTTTGACTCCACCTCGGTCTTAGTCCATTGCATTGGTGACCTCATACTACGTAAACACCATTGCCAATATCCCTCGGACTTTCAACCCCGCCTCCGTAACCTCCATAAGCTCCGCTACCCCCAAGCTTCGTGGATCGCCTTCGGCACTTTTGCCGCTTGTAATGTATCTCTCGCATTTACCCCTCATCCCTATTTGGACTACTGCTTCTTCCCATTCTAGCCAGTTAGTCATCATCCCCACTTCTCCTCATCCTCCTGCCCCTCTGGGCCTCGCCTTCCCTACCTCCTTTCGGACGTATCACAGGTCCTGCCTTATGACCTTCAGTACCGCTCTGCTTCTTCTACCCTTTGTTCCCATTCGGACGTCTTCATTCCGATTCGGTTTCCCTTTGTTTTCCTTGTGCTTTTGCCCCCTCCATTATATATATCGGCGCTTGTACATACTCATTTTGGTTCAGTCCGAAATCGACCTGAAATGCCCCCTAGAGACTTCCTGCTCACCTACTGTGAAATTAAGGACCAAATGGACAAACAGCAATGGCACAGTGCTCCGCTTGAGTCGCTGAGGCCAAGGTCCCTCCATGCTAAGTCTCTGATTCCACTCCGGAGTCGTCTGTATCAGCCCTGTTCTAACAGAGACAGTAGGTGGGCACAGTGCTCCTTCAGAGTCGCTGAGGCTGAAGCCCAACCCCCTGGGGCCTTGTTCCTTGAGCTGCCAACCTGGTACCTAACACAGCCCAGTGGTCGACTATCAGTTACTTGGCACTCAGGGGAGTGTACCAGTAGTGGGAATTGTTGGGACAAGCAGGTTGGTTGACTAGCGCACAGTAATGAGTGACTGTGGGAATTCGGGCCCATGGGTACATGGTCAAGCATCCTGGGGCTGCCTGAGTCACTTCTCCCTCCCAAGAAGGGAGGAAGGGTTGTAGGACCCAGTAGGGTACTACAGGAAGGGTAGGAATGGGAGCTCAACCACCCAGTGGGGGGGTGGGAGCAGGAAGAGTGAGGGCCGGTGTCTGAGCACTTACTGGGTCGTTGAGGTTAAAGTAATATGAGGTTGCTAGCAAGGCAGGGCAACTAGAGGTAATATACAGTATATAAGTATAGATTGAAATGAAGGAATGATGTTACTAACCTCAGTCTCAAGCAAATAATGCAAAAGAGAACTGAGGGAAAAAGTGATTCAATGAGCAGTAATTCCCATGTAGTTTAGGAGTGGGATAGTCCAAAATGAATACAAAAGAATGAACAAATAGATGTGGCTGGCCAGGCAAGTTCCTCACTTGGCTGTGGGAATGTGGCTGTATGAAACTCACATGGCCACGCTAGCACGCTGTTTTCCAACAGAGGTTTCCTCATGGATTGTAAGAATATATCGATATGGATCAAGTCAGATGTTACAGGGAAGGTTTACAGGTGGTGGCACACTGGGGTGACAGTTACAACCACTGGGTGATAGTCTGAGATTGTATATTTGATGAGGAAAGAACAATTCTGGCAACTGCCTTACATGTCATATGACTCATAACTATCTAATATAAATATTACAATGGTCAAGGGAAATCCCTTGAAACTCAACAAATCCCCCAGCCAGCACCAAAACCCAGTGGGAAAGCTTGGCATGGAGTTTGACAGCGAAATAAGGTGATGGGATCCCAAAGTCTGATTGCCTATAGTCATGGACCATAAGATTCTAGATCCATTTCTATAACATTGACCATGGAGCAGAAACAGAAAGAAAGGAAGAAGAAGGAAGAAGGAGAGGAGGAGGAATGGAGGAGCAGAGTAGGGTGCAGTGCGGGGTCAGGCAGGGCATGCCCTGACACAATCACAACTCTTGATATCGATCATTCACTCCCTTGAATATTTCTTTTGGTCTGTCTGTTCCTTTCTACATCTATGTGCCCTACCATCTTCCCCCTTCTGATACAAACTTGTCCCATTTAGTCTGCATCACTGTGTTTGCATTTTCCAACTGATCATCCTCCCCAGCAAGAACATTGCATGCAGGCTGCCTGAATGTAAGGGATATAGGCCACATACTCGTGGCCTACCTTATTCATTCTTCATTCTTTATTTATTGCGTCAGGTTTGTACCCGACATGACACTTCTATTCCCGAACCCTTCATTTCTACCATGCAGTCCCAAGCCGCAACTATCACATGTATATACAGCATTGTATTTAACCTACATGCAAGGGGGGTAAAGGCTTCCCCAGCCTTTTACCCCCCCATTGATAAATACAGCTTCATACAGCATACTTCAGTGGACTGGGAGTGTAAGGCAAAAACCTGACTATTGCGAGATCACTCGCAAACTCAACCCAAACAATGCTTACACTTTTTTACGCTTGGTGAGCAAACAAATTTAAACCTTTCAACTTCTTCTTCGATTGACGTCATGAAGCACGCCGATCTAATTGAAGTTCCCGACTTTTCATTACCACCATGGTAAAGAAAGCTTCAGGTTCGCCCTCTGCAAAGAGGACAAGGGTGGCTGCACAAAACAATGCACAGACTTCGGATAGTGCTGGGGTTCCCAGTGTTAACACGCCTGATATCCCTCCCGATCCAGGAGAGACAGACGACCCCCGACACATCTCCAGGTCCACCAGGAGACCTGGATGTGCCAGGCCCTTCCCAATCCATGACCACAGTTGTACCTGCCATGGTCGCACCTCTTCCCCTTAAGGAAGACCCACCTGATGCGCCAGTTGGACCTGATCTGTTCGCTGACGTGCCTGGTTCCCCTGATCCTCTCAGATCAGGTGAAGCGTTAGGGCTTGGTGATGGCCCTGACAATTCAGTTGAGGTCGTCAACATGGGTGGCACCAAACCACAAGCGAAAACTCCTGGATCGTCAAACAATTAGCATGATGAATTGATGATGATGCTAAGAAGCATTGATCAACAGCTGACTCGCCATGACAAGGCTATAGAGGACTTATGGGCTTGGATTTATTGCCCTAGCCCTGGATTGGCTGGAAGCCAAATCCCTCTAAACTCACCCCAGTTTGAGGCAACAAGTGTGCCTCCACCTGTACCAGTCAGGGGACGGGACAGAGAACCCATCCAGCGACGAAACTTGCTGGTGGACGAAGTCTCTGCTGACAAAGACTATGTAGGACGACCACCTACCTCCCTGTGCCTGGGCATCCCAGTGTGAGGATGACGACATATGTCCCTCACACTGATGAACCCGCACCTGGGAGTTCTTTGACCCCATCGCCAAAGAGAATCCCTTCTTATCTGAAGGGAAAGAGTGTCGATTGGGGCCCTCAGGGCCTGCCTGTTTTCCTCAGAAGGACACAGCCACCTCCTCAGTCGCTTCCTCTGCCTGAAGCGCCCGTCATTTTGGAAAGTTCGACGGACGAAGGGGAGACTGATCGCGATCTGCAATTGACCCAGAACCTACATCACGGCTCCGGGCCTGCCCTCATCATGAATGCACAGGGCGAAATAAAGAAAAAGCAAAGAACCATCTTTGCTCCCCATGCACCTAGTGAGACATCCATGGAGTATGGGACACGGATGGATGGCGATGCCATCTACATGCACAGACCTGAAGGTCTGGACGATCATGCCCAGGAGATCAGACATAGGCTAGGTTCCTATGGTCGATTTACCGCACAGGACCCACGAAGTGGGGCCCTTGAAAGATTAGGCCAAGATTGGCCCAGTTGGGCAGACACCCAACAAATTCCTCTCAGGGCATCAAGACAAGAAGTCTCGACCCCTCAGCCAACCATCCGTACCCTCCAAGACCCTCTTGGAGGGGCTTCACATCCCATAGTGGTTTCCCCAGTAAAGAGGGAAAGGGAGCCTAGCTCCCAAGTTCCACGTGTTGCAAGCTCTGTCCACCCTCGGATGGTGAGCTTGACTATCCCCTGCAACGGATTCATTGAATCCACTCTCAGGTCTTATTCGAGGGACCCGAGTAGTTTGTCCCCCGGCGACCCTGAGGGATTCATGGAGGAGCTGGTTCACTGAATCACGAACCTGATCAGGATAAGGATCCTGACCCCTCTTCCTGCTGATGTAAAAACAGAGTTATTAAAGAAAAACTCTGTTCCACTCCCCACAACCCTATGGTCTGGGGAGAACAATCTCGAAAAATTCGAGAGTTGGCTCATCAAACTCACTTCCTGGATTTCAGGAAATGGGTGGAAGGGCAAGAGCTACAACGAGCTCCACATAAACGCTCTTGCTCGCACCCTAGATGGCAATCCTAAACAGATCATGCTTCACGAAATGAAGCTAGGATTTGAGAGTGGGACCATCCCCACCTTCACTCAGTGTTTAACAAAGCTGATGCTCACATATGTGAAGAGGTCGGCGGCAGTACCTGCCACCAAACTCTTCAAAATGCTCACTTATGACCCCACAAAGGGGATTAAGCATTTTTATACTCAGCTTCTCCAAGCATCGGAGAAGATGATCACTCACCCTGACCAGGCGAGTTTCAATGAACGTTTTGTAAACGCTCTCCCCTATCATATAAGGGAAGAGCTCATACTATGTGACCGAATTTCGGTCGACTTCACATCCAAAGATGAACTGTGGATGGCTGTTCTTTGCGTTGACAATGCGATGGACTCAATGTGTGCAATAAACGTGTATAAAGGAGGGCTTGCCCCCTCCAAATCAACCAATACACACCCAACTAGCAAGTCGAGTGTATCCAACAACTCAACCCCGTCCACAAGGGGATCATCAGGAGTTGCTCCTAGGATAGCCCCAACGAGGGGCTATCCGAATTTCCCTTCTTACTCTAGTAATAAGAAGCCCGCTGCAGCCACAACGAAGCCTGTTACAGGCTCACCTTCTTCACATGCCAAAGGGACTCTCCAGGCCCCTTCTTTGTCAAACAACCGGTATTCTTTGAATACCGGTAATTCTTATAACACCCAACAATGCCCTTCAAAGGATTCAAAGGGCAACCCCCTCTGCTACAAATGTGGCAAGATCGGATACTCTTTCGAGTGTCCAAACCATCCACCCAGAGCCAAATGATATGCTCTGGGCGTAAAAGAGGACCAAGACCCTCCCCACAAGCCAGAGGGTCAGGGAGACAAAGATGATCCGTCTGGGGAGGCCCCAGAAGAAGAAGTTACCGCTGAAGATGGTGATCCTGACAATCGATTCATCAAGGACCCATATGAACCGGCTGGCCCTCCTGATGAGACGGTCAGCGAACCTGAAGACGAGGTCATCTTCAGGCACTTAAGTTTACGGGGGATGGGTATTATTGACCCATCCAAGGACAACTATGCCCTTAAGTTAGCATCGGCTCAAAGAGCCGACTTGCTCCTCTCTGAAGAGCAAATCGTCACTGAGCTGGTAGACGAACCAGTTCGTCGATTTAAGACTGAGGGGCAGTTGCCTCTCCCAAAGCCGGAGACTGATATAGTCCCAGCAAAAATAACAAAGAAAAACCTGCCTATGTTCGACACAAAGTTCAGACTTTCATGTGAGGCAGGTAAATACCCTACCGATCGGAGTGCCGACTTACATCGCACCCTGACTGGTCTTGTTAAGATCAACAGGACCAAAGCATTCACATTGTTCGATAGTGGGGCAGAGACCGATGCATTATCCCCTGACTTTGTCAGAGCGTGTCACATCCCACTCCTTGAACTTCCCAATCCCCTCGTGCTCCAAATGGGCACCAAGGGGAGTAGGTCCTGTATTTACTATGGGACCAATGCTGATCTGACCATACTTGGTCAGAAAAACAAACACTACTTCGATGTCGTGAACATTGAACGTTACGATGCTATTCTAGGTGCTCCATGGTTGAACACCTACAAAGCTTTGCTGGACTTTGACAAGCACACCATCCATGTGAAGGGCGGTCTTATCTCCACTTTCGACGTTCCTATGGAACGTTCCTTCATGTCGACTGGCCACCAGGCCCATCGAGATTTCACTAACCTCTCTAAGAGGCCTCCACCCACAAGCAGCCGTGTGTCTGCTTTGACCAACACACCCAAGGTGTGACTCAATAAGGTGAAGGAGACTTCGCTGCCCAATCACTCCTCTAGGGAGGAGCAGGGTCTTCATAGCATATCTGCTATGAAGGCCATGTCCAATGCGTCCACAACAGACACATTAAGTTACCTGGCTCACTGGCCTGATCCCCAGTCTGGGAAGTTACCAGACTGTTCTCATCTCGAAAATCGCCCAATGATGGACAATGGTTTTAGCACCCTCTGCAACTGGTGGAGGTCGCAATTTGAGGATGTCATGGCACCTGCACCTGAGATCTTACCTCCCTTCCGGGAGGTCAATCACAGGATCGACTTTATCGATCCCAATAAAAGGTATCATGAGAGGCATGCAACGTGCCCCCAATCTCTCGAGCAACAGCTACAAGAGAAAACTCTTTGATATGAGTGCACGGGCTGGTGGGTTCGCCGACCAGCCATTATGGCGTGCCCATTACTATGTCTTGCAAAAAAGGACAGTTCAATAAGAACCGTTATTGACGCAAGGAATCGTAATGCAAATACGATTCTCAACATCACACCGATGCCTGACACGCGATCCATTATGGATAGCTTGGCCAGGAATTCATATCGATCAAAGATCGACATGACAGATGCTTACGAGCAAATTTGCGTGGAACCTGAGTGTGTTCCACACACTGCATTTGCCACTCCTTGGGGCATGTACATTTCAAACATACTCCAACAAGGGGACTGTAATGGTCCCTCCACATTCCAGTGGACCATGTCGTGGGTCCTCTGAGATAATATCAGGTGGGCTGTTCACACATGGTTTGATGACATATTTATGGGAACCGATACGGTTTCCGAACTGTCAGGGATGGCTTGAGGAAGGCAGAGGTAGTGGCATAGCACTCGGCGCTAGCAGCCCAGATGGCAGCGGGGCGGTGAGACCGTATAGTGGGCAGCCCTCACTCGGGCTTACATCCCTGTGTGGCTTCTTAGGCTGAAGCGGGAAATGTATTGTTATTAGGGTGGGAAGCTAGACTAAACTAGGGTACTTGCCTGAAGCGGGAAATGAGAAGAAGGTTACTTCTTCAGTCCTGCTTTGGCTTAGTTTATATACATGTGTGAATGGGTCACGTGGAGGTGCCACGTCGCCCCCAGACAAAGCCAGGTTACTGTGGGTGGCTCCGCGGTCGATCCCGAGTGTTGGAGGGGAAATACAAGTAGGAGTGCACAGCACATCCGGTGTTGCGGTGCCCCTACAGGGTGCTCAGCGTTGGACGCATCCATGCTACAAGTGTAGGAAGAAAGAGAGGTCGTCTGTATAAAGATAGAAAAGAGAAGAAGGAAAGAAGAGAGGATGAGAGGATGAGACAAAAAGGAAAGGAGGTGGCGGTGGTGGCAGCGGCGGTGGCAGCGTGCCCTGACACGAACACAATGAGAAACTTCAGTGGGTGCACAACCGACTAAAGTCTGAATGGCTATACATTAGCCATAAGAAATTCGAACCGTTTGCCCCAGTTCTCGACATTCTGGGATGCAAGGTTGACGGCCATGGGGTCCACACAAACTCTGATAAAATGGCAAAGCTTCGTGCTTGGCACAAACCTTCAGACCACCAGGAAGTGCTACGCTTCCTAGGCCTAATAGAATACCTTGCTCGATTTATGCCTAATGTTAGCACATACACTGGTCCTTTGCAGACCATTTGCACTAACAATCTGCCTTTCTTCTGGTCGCCACTGCACCAGAAGTGTTTCGATAACACAAAGAATCTCGCATGCAAGACACCGATTCTAAAACCAATCATCTGGCAAGTACCAGATGGCCTCTCTGAACAAGAGAGGAACAGGTTTTGAGTCTGGGTTATTACCGACACCTGCCCTGCAGGCATTGGGGCTATTTTGGTTCAGGGCGCCAGCTGGGAACTATCCTGCCCAGCTGCCTTCATGTTGAAGAAATTTACTTCGACACAACGTTCATACTTCACATATGAACTGGAAGCCCTCTCCAAGTGGATGGATGAATTGACTGGAGGGCGTGAATTTACGGTCATTACAGACCATAAAGCCCTCACCTACTTCAAACAGAAGCAGCACACTTCTGGGCGCCACATAAGGTGGCAAAACTTCTTTCAGGGCTTCAAGTGCGACATCTTGTATGTCGAGGGCCACAAAAACAAAGTGGCTGACGCACTCAGTCGCTATTACGAGTCTTTGTCAGATGAAGACCTTCATTATGATGACTTTGTCTCTGCAGATGTCCACATAGACAAATTTGAGATGACCTCCCTCTAAGTCATATTGAAGAGGCAGAAGAAATGCTTCTTCTGCATCGACTTTCGTTACGACTCGCTATGGCGAGTAGTGTGATCGAAGACTGCGACTTGGAAGCCATGGTCCTAGACCCCCCCAACAATTGTTCAAGGAGGAGCGAGCTGATGCTCACTGATATTGTACTGCCTGAGGATTCCCTCAGGAGTGTTGTTGGGGAAGACGACTTCCTCTCCTCTGTGAGAGAAGGGTATGCCGAGCATGCAGCTTGGCAAGGGATTCTAGAGAATCCCAGACAATTCCCAAGATTTAAGGTTGAGAGCGGCCTTATTTCAAAGTTGAATGACTTGGGAGAACCACATCTGGTTCTCCCAGACGTCATTCATAAAGGGGAGAAGGTGACTGGGATCACCATCCAAAACACACATGAGATCCTAGGTCACCTAGGATTCCATAAAACCTTAGAATATTTACACCACTACTATTGGTGGTCTACAATGGTATGCAACGTGGAGAAGTATGTCTCCTCCTGCGAAATGTGCCAGACCACCAAGCAGTCTACTCGACAGAGAGCTGGGCTGTTGCACCAGCTGCCAGTTCCAGAGGCCCCATGGTCCTCTATATCGATGGACTTCGTTGGTCCTTTCCCAGCGAGTCTAGATCATAACTACCTCTGGGTAGTTATGTGCTGTTTGACTTCGCAGGTTCACTTGATACCTGTGAAAACCATGATCAATGCGCTAGAACTCGCATATGAGTTCTCGAAAGGCATCATGCGCCTTCACGGACTCCCAAGATCCATAGTGTCTGACAGAGACACTAAGTTTACATCCAGATTTTGGATGGAATTACACAGGTTACTCGGTGTTCATCTAAAAATGATGACCACTTTCCATCCAGAAGGTGACAGACAAGCTGAACGAATGGTTCAGAGCGTTGTCCAAGTAATTCACACAGCTATTCGGCCAGATCAGTGTGACTGGGTACTAAAAGTCCCTCTTGCCGAGTTTGCAATAAACTCGAGCATGAATAAATCAACAGGGTATGCCCCTTTCAAACTTATCTATGGGACAATACCCCATATGATGGTGGAAGTTCCACCGACTAACCTCCCTGGAGTGGGCACCTTCCCACAGAAAGCGTTAGATAACCTCCAGGGCGCCCATGATGCGATAATAAAGAGTTGCATCGAGCAATTGGTCCAAGCCAATCGGCATAGGCGCCCAGATCCGCCTAAGCTGAAGGTAGGTGACTTCACCTACTTGGCAACCAAGGACCTCAACCTGCCTAAGGGAAGAGCAAAGAAACTCCTCCCCAAATACATTGGGCTGTATGAGATCCTCGAAGCATTTGAGGATTCATCCAACTATACACTCAAGCTCCCTCTGGAGCTTCTCAATAGGGGTATTCACCCCAAGTTTCATGTTTCTCGTTTGGCCCCACACAAGCCAAATGACTCACTGCTATTCCCGGGTCAGGCTGCCCAAGTCTTCTACAACTTTGGTGAAGATCCTGAACGGGAATATCAGGTCCAGGAAATCCTGGATCATTCCTGGGACACTGGCAGTAGCCTGTGGTTCCGCATCAAATGGGGCCTGGGGGATCTCACATGGGAGCCTCTCACTCATTGCAATGAATTGGCTGCATTGGATGACTACCTATTGTTACATGGGGTCGATGCAGTAGAAAATTTGAATAAGGAAAGCAAATTTCCTTCTATTCCCACATGAGGGGCTAATAAAGCACCCTGTCCTACTCGCTCCTGATGGACTACCCACTTGGGAATAGTCTTACAGCCTAATGAAGGACAATTATGGCGCTAGTTGCCATATTTGGGGTTTGCCTCCGGGGTATGAACATTGTTCCCATGGACAAAACTTCATCCTTCTTCTTTTCCCCCATCATGTCTGCTCGAGCGAGTGCAAGAAAATTTCAGGAGGGAAATGCCACCCGATGACGACTGTGGGCAAAGCCCACGATCGAACACCACCCCCATGGACACTGAGACCACGGGTCCCACCTTAGACAGCGTTCAACATACTTCAACACTGGGTGCTGAGGCCCCCAGTGCCGCCAATATCCCTAATCCTACCCCGATACCAACAGTATCAGGGCGTCCTTCCCCTGTGATGGATGTGCAAGCTACTGCAGCTTACACTGTGTCCGACCATCAGACAATGGGCCAGCAATTTTTCGTGGACTCGATGGCACCAGGACAAGCGCCGCTGTTGCCATACTTTAACCCCAATCTCTGGGGTTACCACCCTTCCCTCCCTCGTGGAGCACCCACTCCTGAAGCGGCTCACCAGCTGCATGCTACAATGTCAGGGTCTTTCCTGACTGAACTCCTTATGGACACAAATGCCCGTGTTCGATGTCTTGATGATGAACTGTCACAGTCTCGAGAAGGGACTCAACGTATCCAAGAAGAAAACATAGGGCTCCATGAGGAACTCTTTAACATCAAGCTCGAGAACCAGCATCTCACCAGTGAGTTGTGGGAGGTCTCATTACACTGGGATTTCCTCCAACGAAAGTGCAACTCGCTGGAAAGGGACCTTGAGTCATTTGAAAAAGGTTGCGAGGAAGATGAGGCATCGCACCCTCGAAAAATCCCTCACACAGAAACGCATACCCAGAACACCCCCGTTGAGAGGGCGCATTGTGTAGATGACAACTCTCATCCACACCCTGGACCAGCCAAACTGGCCCGTCCTCCCTGTTGCTGACCCAACGGTGGGCCATTGTCGGGGACGGCTCAAGGAAGGCAGAGGTAGCAGCATAACGCTCGGCACTAGCGGCCCAGATGGCAGCAGGGCAGTGAGACTGTATAGTGGATAGCCTTACTCGGGCTTACATCCCTGTGTGGCTTCTTAGGCTGAAGCGGGAAATGTATTGTTATTAGGGTGGGAAGCTAGACTAAACTAGGGTACTTGCCTGAAGCGGGAAATGAGAAGAAGGTTACTTCTTCAGTCCTGCTTCGGCTTAGTTTATATACATGTGTGAACGGGTCACGTGGGAGTGCCACATCACCTTCGGACGAAGCTGGGTTACCACAGGTGGCTCCACGGTCAATCCCGAGTGTTGGAGGGGAAGTACAAGTAGGAGTGCACGGCACGTCCGGCGTGGCAGTGCCCCTACGGGGTGGTCAGCATCGGGCGTGTCCGTGCTACAAGTGTAGGAAAGAGAGAGACCGTCTGTATAAAGATAGAAAAAGAGAAGAGGGAAAGAAGAGAGAAAGAGAGGGTGAGATGAAAGGAAAGGAGGTGGCAGCGGCGGCGACGGCAGCGTGCCCTGACAGCCATAGGATCCAATCTAATACATCCAATCCCGAGTCAGGAAAAGAGTGGGCACCACGTCACCCCCTCCTACCACTTGAATATTCATGGTTCCGGCTACCTAGCCAGAATCGTTCTCCTTCTCCTGGGACATGGAGAAACATACCCATCCCGGGTTCCTTCCATGCCAACGACTTTGTACATGGAGTTACCGTTAGTGGCCAGAGGTGGCTGATCACCACTGAAATACCATCGTCAATGGTGATGGGACAACTTCATACTCCTGTTCCTGATTACAGTGAATGGGTTTAAATTCCTGGTCGACCTCAAGTGGATCGACCAGCAGGTTGGGGTGGCTGGGGTTATCAATGATGCCCCAGGCAATGTTCGTGACCTTCATGCTCGTTACTTCGAGCTAAAATTCGAGGGCGGAAGGAATCCTTCTGCGGATGACTTTGACAAGAGGTATGGGTACGTCCAAAGAACTCCCGAAATTCTCAATGAGGCAGGGATGAAGTACATCCTGCTGTCGTTGTGGAGGCATCATCCCTCCAACAAGGCAAGGGTTCATAGGGCAGCCAATACGACTGCCTTCAAATTCTCGAAACTGCATGTGGGCAACTACCCCGTACCTCCTCCCCCTCCATCGCGGTCAGGGCACTTCATGCCTGAACCAGCTCCACCTGCGCCTCCACAAAAGACGTGGGTTTCTCTCTCTCAATTAATGGATGGCAACTATGGCTATCTACCTGCCGCTGTGCGCCCTCCCACCCCACTGCCTATCCCCGACGAGGACGAGGATATGAAGAGTGATGGCGAGGCGACTACAGGGTCAGTCAATGAGGCTGCCCCTCTTCCTAAACATCGTTTCCCCGCTGCGATCCAGTCTGAGACCAAGGCCGCTGTTGCTGGTCCTTCGGACCTTTCTAATGCTGCCATTTCCACTACTGCTGGCCTTTCCTCCAAGAAGGTTTAATCACCTTCTCTTCATCGAGGTATATGTGCCTCATTTAAAATGGAGGGTTTAATCACCCCCCATTCTATCATCCGCTCTGGTGCATCATTCATACCGCTGAGGCGGTTTTTGCTTTCTGCTCTGGGACCGTCGTAACAACGGTTCTGCAAAGGCCTAACAGCCTTTGCTTTGCTATGTTCTCCACCCCATTCTCTGGACCATCATAATAACGGTTGTGTGAAGGCTTGACAGCTTTCACTTCCTTAGTTCCTCTGATCCACCGAAACAGTGGGTCGGTGGAGGCCTAATGGCCTCTACTTTATATATCTTTCTTTGGTCTGTCGAAACAACAGACCTGTGGAGGCCTAACAGCCTCTGCTTTATATCTTTTCTTTGTTCTGTCGAAACAACAGACCCGTGGAGGCCTAACAGCCTCTACTTTCACTTAATCCTGAAACTGTCATAATAATGGGTTCGTCAAGGCCTAACAGCCTTGCAATTACTGGATGGCCTAACAGCTATCGTTTTTAAATTCTTTCTTGAATAATTCTGGTAAAAAGTTTTGAGGGGAATGGCTTAATTGCCATTCCCCACTTTATATTAATTTCTTGACAACTTCTTGTTATACCTGCCTGTGCGATATTAATATCGCAAGGGAGGAGAGTGTAAGGGATATAGGCCACATACTCGTGGCCTACCTTATTCATTCTTCATTCTTTATTTATCGCATCGGGTTTGTACCCGACATGACACTTCTATTCCCAAACCCTTCATTTCTACCATGCAGTCCCAAGCCACAACTATCACATGTATATGCGACATTGTATTTAACCTACATGTGAGGGGGGGTAAAGGCTTCCCCAGCCTTTTACCCCCCCATTGATAAATACAGCTTCATACAGTGTACTTCAGCGGACTGGGAGTGTAAGGCAAAAACCTGACTATCACGAGATCACTCGCAAACTCAACCCAAACAACACTTACACTGAACAATTTCACAAAAGCCATATCATGTTCCTTCCTGAGCTCTGTGATAATGCCACATAGGCATTGAATGGAATTAGCCCACCTGCTGGTGGTGGTGCTAGATCAATCATCACATACTTAATTGTCTGCCCTTGAGCCCTGTAATCTGTGAGTGTGTATGCACTTGTCATCAGCAGTTGTCGCTGTTTCACTGTCCTGGTTGCTCCATCTTTCAGAGTGATCCGGTAAGTGCATTCCTCCACAAAAATCAGAACAACTCCCTTTTCCAGGTCCCCAACTCTCCTCTCACTGCTGTGATTGAGCTTGACCAGAATGCATACTGGGAGCTGTTTCAGCCACACTCTCACTATATCCTGTTGGAGAACTGTGTGTTATGGGAGCAGAGCAAGCATTCTGTACAGCCATGTTCCCACAGCTGCTTGTGATTCAGATTCTCCTGGATCCTACAGTCTGACCTACTTGGTTGGACCATGTGCTACTCAGTCACAAGACTTCCTTTTTCTACAATTTCGGACTTATCCGTGCTGGGCCATTCATTCATTGAATTATTTCCTTTTTCCTCAGTTCTCACACATATAGCTTGAGACTGAGGTCAGTAATACTTCCTTTCATTTCTCATCCCTTTTACTCTGTAATTCAATATGTATATTGCCTTTAGCTAGTGCTTATAGGTAATATAAAGTTCTTGTGCATATAGCTTGAGACTGAGCTAGCACTTATAGATCAATAACCACACATTTCTATTGATGAGCGACAATTTGATCTCGGAGCTGGACTATAAGTGTGAAGCTCAGTCTCAGCTAATATCCATGAAGAACTAATTGTATTACCTATAAGTGTGAAGCTACATCAGGAAACTTCCGAGCTCGATTGAAACAGTTGAGAGCACCCAATGTGCTCAATCGTGACAACCGATGGATCGAGTCAGCCCAATTATTGTACACATCATTAGTATATATTATGTATGTACAAATGTCGGAATAAAAGTTCACTGGTATCGTGATATCCACCGATGGTTTTTGACCTCACTAAGAGTGAGTCTATCCTCTGGATTTTTGCACAGGGACTAGCGAGAGGTTAGTAGCAGTAGGGCTGAAAAGAACTTGAAGTCTGAACATACACGTTGGATAAGGTTGGAGGCGTCCAATGAAACATGATTGGGTATCCAGAGATCAACCTCTGTAATCTGTCGATATGTATCTATCGCACCATGTCATTCAACAGACTGGACAATGTACTGGTGGGTCTCACATACCTTGTTTACTCCTTCCTGTGAAAGGAGATTTACCGGTGAGTAATTGATAAGTAAGGACACCAAGTGCCCAGTGATCTACTTTCTCCAAGTATGGTTGATTTTCGACCATTTCAGTGTCAGGGGACGACTCCCGGGTCCCCATGACCCTCCCCTATGGCCCACAGCCTCAGGTCTGGCCAGCCCTATCCAGGGCACAATCTACTGTGGGTAAGAAGATGAGAAGGAAGCTAACTTCTCATCTTCCCACAGTGGCCCCAATATCAGCAAAACTTCCGGGGATACCCGGAAGTCACATGAAGGGGTAGGAACCAGGCCTGGAGCATGCGGCGCACGGAGCTGCATGTGTGCAGGAAGCACAGCAGGCGGAAGCAGGTCCAGACGCGGGTCCGGGTCCGGGCTAGTCAGGGTGTGTGCCCTGACATTCGGGAGCCAAATAAGCGGTTGTGCTACAAATAGTTGTTTGGCTGAGAAGTTATGTTAGTACTGTTCAAGGTGACCATGAAAGACTTACTGGTTGCGTGTTTGAGTGCTATAACTGAAGTCCGCTAACGTAACCTGTCCATGAACATCAACAAGGATGTTCTCCAAGTCAATGTTGTGGTAAATGATGTGCTTGCCATGCAAATATTTGAGCGCATCTGTTATTTGAGCAATGTACTGAAAACAATCAATGGTCATAGTCATTGGTATTTGAACAGACCTACTTGACTGCTCATCTGTTCCGGAACACGGCACCATTCCAAAACGCGATCAAACAACGTTCCTTTCGGAGCCAACTCAAGCACTAAACATATTTGCACCTTATCGTCGAAAGAGCTGTAGAGGCAGATGATGTTTGGGTGGATGAGATTCTTGTGGATTTCGATTTCACATTGAACTTGTTCCTCGACATTTTGGTCCAGTTCAGACTTGCATAGGACTTTCAAGGCGAGTGTTGACATTGAGGGGCACTTGGTACGAGCAACATGGACTCTGGCAAACTTTCCTCTCCCAAGTTCATGACCCAGTCCAAACATTGACATATTCCAATGTCAGGTGGGTTGCAAATCAACATTGTTGAGGAGTGCGTGAGGCATCATCAGACTTATGGGGTGAGTGAAGATGAGAAATGATTTTCGGAGCCGAGTGAGTGACAAGCTGGAGGGAAATGTGAGTTTTAAGGCCGGAAGCGGAAATCTCATCTTGAAAACTTCAGCCTGGAACGAACGGTCAATCTTCAGGGGTCCATCAGTAGTCCAAAATAGCATAACGATGCGAAAGAGGGTCCGCACTAACATTTTGCAATGTTGGGTAGTCCGAGAATTTGACAAGTGGGTACTCTTTCAGGATTTCAACGGCCTCATCTTGCTTCTTTCCTTTCTTCTCCATGCTCTCATCTGCACCAGATGCCCTATCGGTGTAGGTAGGAATATCCATGAAGTTACTTACCATGTCTGTGCTGCTGTTGACAAGCATGTTGTCCATGTCTTGCCGAGCATAACCCGGCTCAAAGAACAGGAGCCAACGTGCTCAAAAGCTCCTCCTGTTGGCCCTCATCTGCGACAGAAATCCCCCACTGCTACAAAGTCCATAACTTTTCCTTCATTCTGCAGTTATTGGGGTTGTCCACATCCTCACGGCACGGAAACGTACGATCGCATTAATTATTTCAGAGCTAGGGAGAAATGAGACAGGCAGACTCACTGATGAGGGACAGCTTGATTCGTGACCCGAGGTCAAGCCAGCCGTCTGCAAAACAGTCCTTGACTTAGACTCGCATTGTAATGACGAGAACTTTTGTAAAGCCAACTGTGACAACTCTGAATTGGATTCATACCCCGAAAATGAGGGATTTTTCGACATTGACGCTAAGGCATGCCTTAAAGATGAGGGCCTCTGCCAATTGGCCTTTGAAAGGATGTATATGCGTACCTTGACGAGGAGTGCTATTCTGAGGCGGCCCACAATGTCCCCGGAGCAGCACCGAGTCCCCTGTTGAGTCCAGCAAAGGCAGACGTGAAGATACGGGTCCAGAGGCGCTCAAGCGAAGCGGCTGAGTGAGTTAAGACATTGCATTCGATGCATGAGTCCGATGAATGACATCACAGTCCACCCAAGGACCCGATAAGTGCGCCAGACGACTCTGGGTGAAGAGGGGGAGGCGAGGGGTAGACAGCCTCTTCTATAGGCTCCACCATGGGTTCAGGGGATGGAGGCGGGACTGGTACGACTTCTCGGACCTCCCATACTGATGGAGATTGTTGCACTGACTCTTCTTTCTGTCGAAGCAGATCGGCGAGCTCCATTATATCATCTTCTATCTTGCATACTGCTGTTGGAGGCAGAACAGCCACACTCAGGATGATTGGGGCTGTAGGAGGCCAGGGTGCCTCTTTTTCCTGTTTTGTTACAGGCAGGGCCTAGCAAAGGGTGAGCGGTATTCATTCGTCACATCATGTTGCATTCCACTCACAGGTGGGGCCCCAGCTGGCAAAGGCTTTTCCGGAGGTTTGTTGTACCGTGTCCGGGGCCGGAACTAAATCTGGTGGAGTCGTGGGTGGACATCTGAGGCGTTCAATTGGAGGCTTGGGCTCGGGCTCCTGCCAATATTATAAAAAAGAATGCTTGAGACGAATAAATAGCTGTCACCATTGGAACTCCTGGTGATGGAATGAACGTCCCGCCTCCACCTCTCCGAGCCTTTCTATGATCACGAACTATCTTCAAGTCCAATGCAGGGTCAACAGCCTCTGCCAAGGCCTCCCCGGTGGAGGGAGCTGTATGCTGGACTCCAAAGTCTCTAGCTCTCTGGGCTCACGATACTCGAATTCTCGGCGTGGAGAGCCTTCTCGAACAGGCCGATCCCTTGGGCCCTGGAGGAAGGGCAGGCGATCTGCAACACTGGAAACGTCCTCTCCTGTCGGCATCTGCTCTACAGTGCTCATGGACTTGCACTGCGTGCCCTCTGGGACAAAGGAGGAACCCTCCACTACTGTTACTGGGGTGGGTATGGTAATAGTTGGAGGCTCAACAGCAGCCTCGCCCCTCTGGCTCAGCTTCAGCAGGAGATCTATAGGTGCATGAGATGCCGTACTGTAACGATGGGACTGCGATTCAGCTGACTCCATTTTTCTTCACCATACTATCAGCCCACTCGTTGCTACTCTCCTCCAAGGGAGGTTGGGCAGGTGGAGCTGCAGGGGCGCAACTTCTTGGTCCTGCATATCAGAAATGATACCATGGGCATTAAGAATCCAATGAAGCAAGTCTGTAATCCCTTTCCATGACGCAGCCTCCTGTGCCTCATTACGAACTGAAGGTGGTCTAATCTCCAGCTGTGTTGGTGGTGGCCGGTCATACAGTTTTTGAAGAAGCACCCTTGTTTCCAGCTGGTCCTCGAGGAGATTAGCGCTTTGCTGCTGTAACGTAGATAACATGTCCTGAAGTGCAGTAAGATCGACTCGAGGACAAGCAGGCAGTGGAGGTAGGAGAGGATGGTATGGTAGATTCTGATATTTCAGAACTAGGGGGAGATGAAACAGGAGTACTTGCTGATGAGGGAGAGCTGGGGGATCGAGCAGACTGACATCCAAGTAGTGGGAAGATAAAAATGAAATACTCGAAACAAAGGACAAGGGAGATGTCAGGGCAACCACACCTGACCATACAACCCCAGAACCACCTTCCCTGACCTCCCCCCACTTCCCCCACTTCCCTCATCCTCCCATCTTCACACACCTTTCGCAACTACAGCCTGCACACAAACCCGTGGGAAAAATCACATGGGTCAAGGCGAGCAACTCGCCTTAACCCATGTGACACCTTTTCCACATCGTGGGAACATGCTCAGCTCCTACCCTTAGTCACGTTACAAACTGTATAGTACATTTCCCTTTTATAGTAGCCAAGCAGGGAATAGGGAAACTTACCCTTCTTCTCAACTCAATCCCCGCTTAGTGAGTTTGAGGAGCTTGGGGTAGGATCTAGCACTTGGCTGCCTGGGACACCGCAAGTGTCCAGTTCTGAGGTAGGGCCACCCCCGGACAGAGGCTGGGCCCTGACAGCAGAAGAAGGGTTCAACCTACTTCCACATCCCCTGATGTCGCTAGAAGAACAGATATTAGAGCTGACTCGCCAGCTCCAAGACCTCCAGACCCAGCTGGCTACCCAAAGGCAGCCTGCCCCCCCCCCCCCCTGCTGCTGCTCCCGCTCCAACCTGCAAGCCACCCAAAGTAGCTACCCCCACTCCCTTCTCCGGGTCGCAAGATGACCTGGACCGCTTCAAGGCAGAATGCGGGCTCTACATGAGCATGCGCCATGCTGAGTTCCCAGATGAACACAGCCAAGTTCTGTTCGTCCTGTCATACATGAAGGGAGGTGCTGCCAGCCCATGGGCTACCCAGCATATCAACTCCCTCCTTGCCCCCAGTGCCCCAAGGATCGCCTCTGATGATTTCGCCCAAGAACTGGACTCCATGTTTGCTGACCCCAACCGTCAGGCCACAGCTCGGCAGAAGCTGGCCTCACTCCAGCAAGGCAGCGAGTCAGTGGACAAACTGATCCAGCAGTTTGAGCTCCATGGACCTGTGTCATGGATGGGAGATGTTGCCCTGGTAGACCGTTTTGAGCAGGCCCTCCACCCACGCCTCCGAGAGAGCATCTACCGCCTCCGCCTGATGCCTATGACCTGGGCCGAATGGAAGTGTGAGGCCTCCGTCCTTGACAACCAGTGGCGACGTTTCCAAGCCACCCAACCTCGCACTGTGGCAGCAAAACCCTCCCCATTCCTCTCTCACCCCACCCCACCCCTGGCACCGTCTACCACTGCTCCTGCTGCAACCCCAAAGCCAGACCCTCAGGCAATGGATCTGGACCACACACGCTCCCCCCACACTGAACAGAGACGCAGTGGGCTCTGTTTCAACTGTAACCAACTGGGGCACAGTGACTGCCCAAAGCCGAGACCTCGCCAGATCCATGGGGCCCTCCAAGAAGAAGGCCCCAGAACCCCATCCCAGCTGGCCCCAGAGGACCCTCGAGCGATCATCGACTCATTGAGAGGCCATCATGCAGTGGAGGCCCCTCCCCCAGAACTGGAGGAAGTGGAAGAAGATCCAACAGGGGATTTTCTAGAGGGCGACCAGTGAAGAGTGTGCCCCGGTTGCCTGATGAGAGCGATGTACCCACCTGTAAATACCGCAGCTGCCCCAGACGGGCCATCCAATCTAAGCTGCTCCGGGTAATTGCAAAAAAGAGAAAAGCCACACCAAGGAAGCCAGAAGGGTGTGAACCCCTGTGCAAGGTTGCCATCCCAGCCCCTGAAATTTATGTCCTGTCCAAGCACTCCCCCTGCTCACTCAACCTCTCAGTGGAACTGACGTCCACCACTTCACAAATTGCAATGTGCTCAGTAGTGCCTAATTGA
Source organism: Cantharellus anzutake (assembly GCF_015039405.1). Lineage (NCBI taxonomy): Eukaryota > Fungi > Basidiomycota > Agaricomycetes > Cantharellales > Hydnaceae > Cantharellus > Cantharellus anzutake. Next base: position 2,112,030 of record NW_024066951.1, read on the forward strand.
TCAACTTGATTTCCAGGATGTAAATTTTTTTTTATTAAAAAAAGGAATCTCAGGGTGGGATCCACATGTCTGGCTACCGGCCACAACCGCAGCAGCTGGTAATGGACCTTTCATCCAATGTACAGAGCTTGAACAGAGAATTGAGCCAAGCTCAGCCTAACCCACCCACTCCCAATTCTGTCAATGCCAGCATGCCCTCTCCTGATATTTTTAGCCAAGGTGTTGGCACCCCCACCCACAAGCCTACTATTGGCCTCAAATTGCTTTCATTCTTGAGTGCTTCTCCCGCTTCGGGAAGTAGTGTCGCCACGCCTACAAGGACACTGGGCAGCCTCGACATGGGGGTGGGGTCTGGGAAGGATGCAAGTCAAACTAAGCGCCAAGCAATGGTTCTTAAGAGCAGTTTTAAGGGGAATCCCCATAACAACTTAATTGTTGAAGAGATCTCTGTGGACCTTTACTTGTTGGTAGTTACAGAACAGTTGTTCATAGAAAGATGTGCCGATTTCAAGGAGATTATCCGAGGATTGGCAACAAATGCAATCCAGCACTCGCAAAATCCCTCTTCTATCACCATCGACCTGTCTGACGGTCTTTTTGATATGGTGCGTGTACCTCCTTCACTCAGACTTGACCCTCTGTTATCTTTAAATCCTTAGTTTGCATGAGACATCAGGACATGCTCAAGTCACATCTCCTTGGTGAAATCCCGGCATTGTATGGTGCTGGAGGGGGTGTGGAAGTGGGCGCTGTCGAGTTGGCAATTGACGGTGGTAACTATGCATTCCGAACCTATGAAGCCGCGACAGGCACCACAGATGAGGTGACAAACTTACCTTTTTTTAACTGCTCAAGCTCATGTTTCAAATATCAGTCACCACGTTTCGGGCCGCTGGAACACCCTGCCATTGCTGCTGTGTTGGAATACACATTTGGGCTCAAAGAACTGCGACTGGCAACTGACACCAAGCGCCAGGATCTCAAGATAAGGCTATCCAAGCCCAGCATTGAGACGGTTGTATTTGCATTGACTATTGTAAGTGGATAGTTGTTAGTATCACTCAAGACATGCGGCTCAAACAATTATCTCGAGATCAAATATGCATTGAATCAACACCAAAGGGGCTGTGTGGCGCCGGCTCTTCAAGAATTCTCTCATTCCAACTACTATGAAGACTGGAAACGTTTATGCTCCATGTGGGGTCATTGGAGTGCTAAGGAAGATCGGGCTGAACAATGGAACAGGATCTCGACAAAGCTTGGCAATGTCATACTGTGAGTTTTTCGACTTGTTTCTGGAAATGGATTCCAAATGGTTTGATTGTAGCTCGAAACTTGGCCTGGGTGCTTCACACAAAATGGAATACCTGTTGGACACTGAGTGAACAATCATAAATTGTACATAGCATCCGCAATTATATAAATTGTCCATCACACATCACACACAAAGATGCCTGAACAGAATGAGAGAACCAATTGATTGGACCATCTGAGCTATCCCCAATACCACTGATCGGGGGACTAGTTGAGGTGATTGAAATGAGTTAAACCACGTAAATCAGTGAACCCATCCTAATCATCCCAATCAACTAAAAATTTGAGAAGAACACCATTGATTTTGTCAATCTGAATCTGGGGACCTGATTGGCATGATTGGACAGGGATTGACATCCCAATGATCTCAATCAATTCAATCAGTCTCGGAGGTTTCCTGATGTAGAGGTAATGTACATAGTGTAAGTTACAATAGTAAATGAAACAGTAATAAAGGACTGTTGTAACTAACCTCAGTCTCAGCTAATATGCGTGAAGAACTGAGGGAAAAGAAATGAATTCAAAATGAATGAATATATCCGTGGCCTGGCATGGGTTAGTCCAAAATAATATAAAAGAGGTCTTGTGACTAAGTAGTCACATGGTGGATTCTGGGCGAGTTGCTCTCCCAGAATGTTCCCACGCTAACGCAGGAATGTGGCTGTTCAGGTTAGCTCCGTTGGAGTACCCTCATAGCACATGGTTCCTCCAACAATTTCCTCATATCCTGTGTGATCTCCAGCTCACTTGGATGCAACATGATCTTGATAATCATGCCACATTCCCCATTTGTGATATTTCTGTCCATGTCCACATTTGTTGTCACCATCACCTTCCCTCCAAGTGCAACTTCAATCATATCTGTCAGGGGATGACTCCCAGGTCCCCATGACCCTCCCCTATGGTCCACAGCCCTGTGGTATAACCAGCCCTGTCCAGGGCACAACCTACTGTGGGTAAGGAGATGAGAAGGAAGCTAACTTCTCATCTTCCCACAGTGGCCACAATATCAGCAAAACTTCCAGGGATACCCAGAAGTCACATGAAGGGGTAGGAACCGGGCCTGGAGCATTGTCAGGGTTCAGCACCCTGTCCTAGGGTGCCCCAGACTCCCCAACCAATCCCTTCCTTCCATTCCTTCATTGTTGCCTTGTTGTTGCCTCTCTGTGTTGTGTATCCGCTCACATGGGATAGCGTGGGAACTTTCTGAGCGAGCAGCTCGCCCAGAACGTTCCCATGCTTACTGGGCACTGCCACCTGGATGTACCCTCCGGGTCACACTACACAACTCTAGGAGCTGTATAGTTGTGGGCATGTGACCCATTCCTTTATTAGCAACCATGCAGGGAGATGAGACCTTTACCCTTCTTCTCATCTCATGCCCGACATAGTGTGAGGACAGGTTAGATGGGGGTTGAGGTCCAAGTCCGAGGCCGGGCCCTGACAAGCATGTGGTGTGTGGAGCGTGCATGCATGTGGGAAGCGTGGTGGGTGGAAGTGGGTCCGGACGCAGGTCCGGGTCCGGGCTAGTCAGGGTGTGTGCCCTGACATATCTGGTAGTTTGCTTCCATCATCATGCTGATTTCGTCTGCTTGCTGGCTGAAGAGCACATGCCCACTTCTCCAAAAGATGAAGTGGTCTGTTCTTGATCATATCCTCAGCTGCACAGATGAATAAAGTCTTCTTCAAACGCTGACAGTGTTCTACTGTCAGGGTGGTCAGCTTCACAGCAAGGTTGAGGTATCTTGGAGAGTGTTTGGAGAGGATGTAGATAGTGGGTGGGGACACTGCTACCTCTGGGGTCATCTCTGCGGTTTTCTCATCCTTGCGGGCTGGGGGTGCCTTCCTCTTTTTCTTTGCAATGACTCGGTGGAGTTTCAGTGCTGGTAGCAACTCGCATGCGTCATGGCGTCTGTGTGAGCTATCCCTCATGGGCAGCTGGGTCTCCAGGTGCCCTCTTTGGTCCATGCCTAGCCCCTTCCCTCTTGCTTCTGATCCTTTCGTCACTTGGCCCCTCAGCCCCTTTATCAATGTTTGGAGGTCTTCTGGGTGCAAGCATCGGGTCTGGCTGGCCTCTGGGTGGTCTCTGGTCTGGGGCAGGTTACGGGAGTCACAGACGGGACTAGTGGGGGAGGGGGTTTGGGTGAGGGCATACACAGCTGCGTCCTCTGGAAGCGCTGCCACTGGCTGTCAAGGAGGGTGGCCTCGCATTTCCATTTGGACCAGGTGGTGGGCATAGGGCGGAGCTGGTAGATGCTCTCATGGAGCTGGGAGTTGATTGCCCACTCGAAGCGGTCGACTAGCCCTATGTCGCCCAGCTGTGAAGTGGGCCCCAATATCTCAAACTCCTGGATGAGCTTGTCCACGGGATCACTCCCCTGTCAGACAGTAGCCAACCTCTGCTGGGCTGTGGCCACCCAGTTCAGGTCTTGGAACATGGCATCAAGTTCCACATTGAACTCGTCCATGGTGGGTGTGGGAGAGCCCATTGTCAGTAGCGCCATGGTGCATTGCGTCGCCCACGCTCCTGCAGTCCCTCCCTTCATGTAGGAAAGCATGAAGAGGACTTGGGAGAGGGTGCTGGGGAATTCGGCTGCACGGACATAGAGATAGATCCCACATTCAGCCCTGAAGCGGTCGAGGTCCTTGCTGACTCCTGAGAAGGGGGTGAGGGGGGGGGCAACCTTGGGTGGTCTGGGCACGTGTGCGGGCTGGCCTTGGGCTTGGGCTATCACAATGGCCTGTAGTTCCTGGAACCAGGCCAGCAAGTCATCATACTGTTCTTGCATCACCATGGCAGGGGAGATGGGGGGAAATGAGGTTGAAACCTTCTTCTGCTGTCAGGGACTGACCCGGGGTCAAGAGCGTCCGGGTATATCGCCCAGGGCTGAGGGCCCGGTAGGGTGTAGCGCAGGCATGTGTAACAATGGGCCCAAAGCAGACAAGGGTCCCTGGTGTCAGGGACGCGTCCGGGGTGGAGGGGGCCCGGCTGTAGCGCCTGGCAGAGGGACCCTCTCGGGGGACGAAGCGGGCACGCGTACTGACGGGCCCGATCTGGGACTGTAGTCCCTGGCCACTTAGACTGAAGTCGAAAACGTGAATTGTTATTAAAAGGAAGAACTACACTACTTACCTGAAGTGGAAAACGTGAGAAGAAGGTTACTTCTTCAGTTCCCACTTCAGGTACATTTATGTACATGCGGCTTGGGTCACGTGACGGGTGCCACGTCATCTGCGGAGAGGGCCGCAGCCATCCGGGTATCCCCACGGGGGATCCCGAGGGCGTCCGCACGTGCTGGGCGTAGCGGGAGGTCGCCTGGGGTGTCCGAGCCAGACGGGTCAACAGTACAATGATACAAGGGAAGGTGGTCCGTGTAAATAGAAAGAATAAACAGAAAGGGAGAGTGAAATAAAGGAGGAAGAGAAAAGAGGGAAGAGGGAGGAAAGGGGAAGAGGGAGGAAGGATGGGTAGCGGGTGAGCGGGTGAGCAGGTGAGGTGGGCCCAGGTGGGCCCGGGTGGAACCGGGTCAGGCGGGTGTGCCCTGACACAAGTGTTCCATGGTCTCTTGGACAATTCTTGCCAAGTTGTCCACAATTCTTTGCCTGATAATGGGGGAGATAACAGGCACATGAAAGGAGGATGCATTCAGGTGATTCTATGTGGGGATTTCCATCAATTCCCTCTGGTCAGAGGGGGAAAGAAAGCCCCACTATACTGGCCATCAGTCACAGGAGACAGTGCAGAAGAAGCATTAGGAACGGCCCTATATAAATTGTTCAACACAATAGTCATTCTAAAAGAGCAAATGCAGGTGACAGACACTAGATGGACAGAGCTTCTTTGGCATTCACAGCATGGGAAGAGCCACAAAGATGACATAAAGCTGTTAAAGGGATTAGTTTTGTCATCAAAGTCATGCCCACCCACTGACTTTTCAAGACCTCCCTGGAATGGCACCAGCTTGGTTACCCCTTGTCATGGAGTGCAGCCTGAGTGGAATAAGGCAGCTTTGGTAGATGTCTGGGCACACCCACCTGACCCCACTCCACCCGGTCCGACCCCACCCGATCCCACCCGATCCCACTACCCTCACCCGGTGCCCCCATCCTCCCTCCTCCCTTCTCTCCTCTCTCCTCTCTCCTTCTTTCTTTCCCTTCTTCTTCCTTCTTCTTTCCTTTCTTTCTCCTTCTTCCCTTTTCTACTACATGGACGACTTCCTTGCTTGATGTACCATTAACCAGGCTGCGCAACATGCCCGGACCCGGACACACTGGGTGACGCCCTACACACCGGACGCTCCTGAGATCTCTCACGGAGATACCTGGGCAGACATGGCTGTGCACATAGATGATGTGGCGCTCCCCACATGACCTCCAACTGCATGTACATAAACACAGCCTAAGTGGGAACTGAGAAGTAGCCTTCTTCTCACACTTCCCACTTTAGCCTAAGTGGCCAGGTGTCAGGGCACACCCGCCTGACCCGGTTCCACCCAGGCCCACCTGGGCCCACCTCACCCGCTCACCCGCTCACCCGCTCACCCGCTCACCCGCTCACCCGCTCCCCGCTACCCATCCTTCCTCCCTCTTCCCCTTTCCTCCCTCTTTCCCTTTCCTCCCTCTTCCCTCTTTTCTCTTCCTCCTTTATTTCACTCTCCCTTTCTGTTTATTCTTTCTATTTACACGGACCACCTTCCCTTGTATCATTGTACTGTTGACCCGTCCGGCTCGGACACCCCGGGCGACCTCCCGCTACGCCCAGCATGCGCGGACGCCCTCGGGATCCCCTGCGGGGATACCCAGATGGCTGCGGCCCTCTCCGCAGATGACGTGGCACCCGTCACGTGACCCAAGCCGCATGTACATAAATGTACCTGAAGTGGGAACTGAAGAAGTAACCTTCTTCTCACGTTTTCCACTTCAGGTAAGTAGTGTAGTTCTTCCTTTTAATAACAATTCACGTTTTCGACTTCAGTCTAAGTGGCCAGGGACTACAGTCCCAGATCGGGCCCGTCAGTACGCGCGCCCGCTTCATCCCCCGAGAGGGTCCCTCTGCCAGGCGCTACAGCCAGGCCCCCTCCACCCCGGACGCGTCCCTGACAACTTGTCGATGATTAGATATTGCTGTGTTCTCCACCATTTGGTGTGCATCTTTATCTGCTCAGATGATGGCATCTGTTGTTCACTCTGAGGCATACTGATTAATGTGTGCAGGGTGTGTCCACCAATGTGACATGCTGCAATGCCTGTGTATGCCCCCTTGGCCAGCATGTCTCCCTTTCCTTGCACCTCAAAGAATGAAGTCACTGTACTGATGACAATGGATTTTCGGAAACAGTTCCACCCTCGCCTAGCAACATCATTAAGAGCTGTTCTCCCTTCCTCTGTTGATATCATTCTGAGCATGTGTGGTTATGATGTCAAATGCTCGTTTCTGGTCTGTTCGAAGATGTAATGTGTCAACTGCAGCAGATGGCCAAAAGGCTTCCAAACTATTCAGAGGCTCTACTCTCCCATCTGCTGCTCCATGAGAGCGGTATAGCATATCTGTCAGTGACTCTACTCTTCCTATATCACCTCGTTGTGCTTCTGATCTTTCATTCGCCACGCTTTCATCTCCACATTTCATTGCTTCCTTCCAGCATGCCAATTTCTCCAGGTCTCTGTGTGTAATGGATGATAGTGTTTCTTCCATCTCCCAAGGGTCTGAGATTGAGTTGAACACTTGTGCTGCCTTTGCACATTCTACTGCATGTTTGCCATGAAGCACTTCACGAGTCTGAGCTCTGTCCTGCAAAAACTCCTCCAGACCTGCTTCTGTCCAGTCACCCCCTCCCACCATAGGATCCCTGTCTTCACTTTCTTCAGCCCCTTCCTTGGACTCTGTTGGAGGGCAGTGCATATAGTGCCAAAAGGCACTAGCGTGCGACCCCTTCCAGACATTGCCGGAAGGTTTGGTCTGACTTGGTTAGACCATGACTTGTTCCCACAAGTCACACTTTCTTCCTTATTTGGCTATTTCGGACTTATCCACAAAGCCACAAACTATATTCAATCTTTTTGAATTAGTTTCCTTTTCCCTCAGTTCTCATGCATATTGCTTGAGACTGAGGTTAGTCATCTTTCTTTCACTTCTTATATCTTATACTCATTGTATGTTACCTTATAGCTACTATATTTAGGTAATACATCAGTTCTCGTGCATATTGCTTGAGACTGAGCTACTATATTTAGCAAGCCATTATTCCGTTAGACTCCTCATCAATGTCTCTCTCATATCCTGACGAGCCCACTTGTGAGACTTCTTGGCACATAGCTGAATCTTTGCACTCATGGCAGAACTGCGCATTTCCAATAATTTGTCAGGGGACGACTCCCGGGTCCCCATGACCCTCCCCTATGGTCCACAGTCCTAGGTGTAACTAGCCCTGTCCAGGGCACAACCTACTGTGGGTCAGAGATGATATATAAAAGAGAGGCAAGTATATACAACTTGCCTACTGTGGGTCAGAGATGAGAAGGAAGTTAACTTCTCATCTTCCCACAGTGGCCACAATACATCGAAAACTTCCGGAGATATCCGGAAGTCACATGAGACCCGAGACCCGAGGTCCGGGCCATCCGGCCGCACTGAGCATCCGGCACAGGGCGCGCGCGGGGAGTGCAACAGCCGGGTGCAGTCACGGGTGCAGGTGCGAGTGCGGGTGTGGATGCGGTATGGGCTAGGTCAGGGTGTATGCCCTGACATAATTGCCTTGTGAGGTTCCAACTGTTCTACAAACTTGTTGTCCATGAATCATCATCACCCTTTAATGTGCCCAAATTTCCCCATGGTTTTAGAAGACACAGCATCGATGCATGGTGAATATTGGTCCTGTCCACATCATCTTGCCATGGAAACCATTTTCCCACAATGTTCGCTATGGTGTAATGTCCAGAAAAACAAATGATATGCAGTTTTGTGTCATGACTTCCATGCAAATCCAAGTACCTGCTCCTCATGTTTGGAGAGCAACCATGTGCATTGTGGATGCCATCTTGCTGCATGGACTCTTTGAGGAAGATGATGGTTTGTACAGACAACCATAACTGACACCCTTTCAGTTTCTTTTGGCCCTGATTGGAGATGGAATCCGATGCCTTGTTTGTCATCATTTTAGCAGCAGTGTATAGTCTGGTGTAACCTATGGGTTGGCAATCTGGATACTGTATGGTGGATGGGTGTAAGGCCAGTTGGGGTGCTGGCCTGGGTTGACTCCTCAGTCCTCAGTAGTCAAGATCTAGGCTGTATGGAGCTTATGATTCGACTTTGGGTTGAGGGTAAAGAGTGAAGAACCCTTTACCCGAGCCCAAGCCATACATATGTAAATACAGTTGTTTACATTGTATACAAAGAATAAAGAACAAATAAAGTAAGCATGCAAAGCGCGCACCACCACTCCACCACCCATCCCTTACAATGGGACACTGATTCCACTTGTGTCAAAACCTGGTCATTATGGTGAGCAATTTTTTGATTGCAAATCCAACTACTCCCTTAGTCTTACAGTACGACACATCTTGATATATGTGTTTGTTTTACTAATTATAATTTGGTAGCTTATCACACTTCCCAATCTCCGGATTGTTGATTATGTTCTGGGCCCTCCTGGTAGTATGCATGATGCAACAGCTTTCCATGAGTCACGCATTGCCAAAGAACATGATCAGCTCTTCCATAATGGTGAGTGGGTGTGGGCTAACTGTCATATCCGTGCATACCCGACCCCGACCTGACTTCCGGACCTCCACCCTCTTCACCTCCGGAGTCATAACCTACCGCTGCCGTTCCGATACTCACCTTCGGTCTTGGCAACACACCTCCTCCTTACCCCCCACACCACCTCTACTCCTCCTCCTCCTACTCCACTCCCCCTCTGCAACGCCTCCACCCTCCCATAATCCTCCTACGCTTCCCCCGTCCGCTCCGATACTCGCCTTCGGACCTGACAACCCTCCTCTCTGCCACTCATTCCCCCTTACCTTTCCCCTCTCTCCTCCCTCTGGTACTCCTCCGCCACCCTTCTGCCAAGTTACGACCTTCCGCCGCTGTCCTGTACTTCCTACGCAGATGCCAATCGTATCTTCACTCCGAGCCTCCATCATAGTCCCGACCTCGGACTTTGACTCCACCTCGGTCTTAGTCCATTGCATTGGTGACCTCATACTATGTAAACACCATTGCCAATATCCCTCGGACTTTCAACCCCGCCTCCGTAACCTCCATAAGCTCCGCAACCTCCGAGCTTTGTGGATCGCCTTCGGCACTTTCGCCGCCTGTAATGTATTTCTCGCGTTTACCCCTCATCCCTATTTGGACTACTGCTTCTTCCCATTCTAGCCAGTTAGTCATCACCCCCACTTCTCCTCATCCTCCTGCCCCTCTGGGCCTTGCCCTCCCTACCTCCTTTCGGAAGTATCACAGGTCCTACCTTATGACCTTCGGTACCGCTCCGCTTCTTCTACCCTTTGTTCCCGTTCGGATGTCTTCGTTCCGATTCGGTTCCCCTTTGTTTCCTTGTGCTTTTGCCCCTTCCATTATATATATCGGCGCTTGTACATACTCGTGGGTTCAGTCCGAAATCGACCTGAAATGCCCTCTAGAGACTTCCTGCTCACCTACTGTGAAATTAAGGACCAAATGGACAAACAGCAATGGCACAGCACTCCGCTTGAGTCGCTGAGGCCAAGGTCCCTCCACGCTAAGTCTCCGATTCCACTCCGGAGTCATCTGAATCCGCCCATCTCTAACACTAACACTGCCTATGGCCTCACACCATGGTGTATTGTACCATACAAGGCTCCACTGTCTCTGACCCCAGAGAACTGTCAATTCAACTACTACCTCTCACATGTACATGAATTTTCAATTTCCTTGACTGAATTGCTAATTTGCTAAAAATGCATATTTCAGTGTTTCCTGAAATAACCATGAAGCCAATGTAGTTAATATTCAGCATCTGTGAAGGCATTATCTAGCGGAATGTTATGCAAAAAAATGGAGTGAAATGGCCCAGTTGTGGTTGAGAAATTGCCAGTGTGTACATCAGAGGTGTGTGCATTTTGGAGGCAAATGACTGTATTTGATGCATTGTACTAAAATCATATTAAATTGGAGTCTCAGAGACTAGTGCCAAAGTTTCCACTTGTGCTGGTCATGTCAGTTGGTCCCAGGAAAGTTGGTGTGAAAAGCATATCATGGGAAGTGCAGGAGGCCAACTGCATTTCCAATTCCAATTTCTTAACTTCCAGGTTTAGCATCTCTTGCTGGTGCTTCTGAGTTGCATGCAGTGTCTTCCGCTGCTCCTGGACCAACAACCACTCATGTAATTGCTCTGACTCCCAGTGTGTTTGTTCAAACTTGAGATGACTTTGCTCATGAAACTCAGACAGGGCATCACGCTTTCCTTTTCAGGTGGGTTGAATAAGCACTGATCTACTGAGAGGAGTTGATACTGAGGGAAATGGTGTGTGAAACCTAGCAGCCAAAGTGGGTTGAGTCAGTGTACTCGATGTAGGAGTAGAGGCCTCTGATGGTGCATATTTAGTCTCATCCAAATCAGAGAGCAGCACAAGGGGTGAGGATGGTGGTGGTGATGATCCAATTGGAGATGTGGAGGCAGCACTGGTGTCAAGAGGCAGGTCCTCATATGACACATGAATAAACAACAAATATAATGGTCACCAAATACATATACCAGAAGTTGAGAGTTGTCCTCAGAATTGCCCTCCACTACTGCTCCACCTTTTTCAGACAAGGAATTGAGGATGCCATCTAAATGGGTTGCAAGTTCCTGACCATCTGCAGTAGAGTTGCTGGTAGTCAGCACATTATACTTCTGTCATGACCATGCATTCTGACCTGGATGCCGGCCCTTGTTCTGTGTTCCTTTGTTAATTCATCACCTGACCCATTCAGTTCCTCTGACTATATATACAATGTATAATACATTAGTATAGCTTTAGTCTGAACATCAACATGGTTTAGTCCCCTAGCAAGGCAGCCCCAAGCTGTCATATCCATCCCTGGCCATCGACTTCCACTCACTCCAATCCCTCCGGTCTACCTCCGCTCCTTCTTCACTAACCTCGGAGCTCCCATATTCCGCAATCACCTCGGTACCCCTTGATGGTCACCACCCCCTCCTTTCAATTTATTACCTATGCCTCCCTAAGTACGGAGCCCCGAAGGCTTCTGGACAGCTCCGACATCCACTAGCACACTCCCGCCTCCGCTGGGCAATACACTCGCTTGCCCTGCAAAGCCCACCTTCAGGCCTATCCCTCCTTTCTGTTTCTGGGTTATCACCTACCTCTCCATTAACCCTGTAACCTGACTCGTCGGTAATATTCAATCAGCTAATGTCTAACCCTGTTAGCTCTGCTCCACTTGGCTCCACCATTTGCGGACCCACCCTCATCGTAACTATATATATACTCAACTTGTACATAGGTTACACCTCAGTAATAAAATCGACTAGAGTTTACCCCCCTTCAGTTCTGGTTGCCAGTTTAGTAAGTTAGGGCACGGACGTGTTACTTGGCACAGCGCTCCTGGCATAAGTCACTGAGGCCACCATGGAGACACCCCCCTGTCCCAACCTGGTCTCTGACAGTATTTTATTACTCCCTGACTAGTACACATCTTGTATGGCACCAAAAGCCCCTCGCACTCATTTGCAACTATGCACATTAGTTCCCAACTCTGCCTCACCGTCCCCAGAACCCTCACAGCCTGGTCCTAGTTGACTGGTGAGAAACCCAGTTGAGTTTCGAAGCTTTTCTAATCTTGAAACCCCTCTCCCATCGACTCCGATCATGCATCCCGTTAGGAATCAATCACCAGTTGCAGATTCCGACTTCAGAGACACCACAGAACCCCCCATAGACCCCGTCCACTTCTTTGGACTCGGTTCTGAGGTCCCTGACTTCGTCAACCCTCCTCCTGCTGATCCTCCCATCCCCACTGTCCCAACCGCCGACGATGCCGAATGTTACGGATACGGAGTCTCCAACGACCATATCCGTCACATGGTCAAAGACTTCTCCTCATTATCGTTCCTCCCCTCTTTCTCCCTTCCGTCCTCTATCCCGATATCCCATCCTCCTTACCCGTTCTACTCCTTTCCCCCCCTCGTGCAAAGCTTTCCCCAACTGGGGTTTTGGTGCTGGCCGAGGTTATTTGTGTTTCGCGGGATTTCCCGCGACCTTACCATTTGTAGATAGTCACGCGTCTTATACGGAAACCGCCGAAGGCGGTTCCTGCGAACTAACAACTGCTCTACAACTGTCTCGTGTACCGTCTTCTGTAACAACCCTCCCTGTGACTCAACTGAACCCGTGTGATTGTAAAGCTCTCAATATGTCTTATATGTCTGGTTATATCGAGTCCTCTAATGGCCCTCGCCGTGAGAACTCGACGTCGCGAGTCGAAGACTCTCGACATGTATTTCGTCCTATGGAATCTGTACCCTATGGGTCCTCCTCACTACGCTCTCCCCCCACTACTCGACACACGACTTCCCATCACGATCATGGAGATCGTGAATACCCTGAGGCCTGCTTACCCATGATGCCGGCATGTTCGCTACGTGAACGCCAAGTAGCTGCCCATCCACCGTCTGTTACTTCCTTCGCAAGTCATCATACTTCCCCGCCATCGGTACATTCCCTTTGGGAACGCCAAGTCACCGAAGGCCCTATTAGTCAATCCTCATTACATGCCTATGATATCAACCCGCTACCGGCACGTTCGCACTGCGAACGCCAAGTACCCGCTAGCAACTATACGAAGATCTCACCCATCTCACAAGTCACGACCTCGTACACGGTACGCTCCATTGAGGAGCGCCAAGTATCCGTGGCTGACCCGTCTGTCCTGGTATCTCCGACTACCTATCATCAATCCCTTAATGGCTCACTACATCACCTACAGACTAGACACGACCCTCGTCATCCCACTATAAGAACGGATCGAGGAATGGGGAATTTCCCCCATCCCCGTAACACCGAACCCACCCCCAACATGGCTATTGCACAATTAGCCCAAGCCATTGCCAGCTTGGCTCATCACACCGGATGCCCACTACCACCACCATCCTCCACTCTCCGGACCAAGGTCCGTGAGCCCAAACAGTTCAACAGGAAAGATCCCCGAGAACTCTGAGTATTTCTGGTCCAATGCGAACTCAATTTCCAGGACCATCCCCTCGCTTTTGCTAGTGACTGCACTAAGGTCATCTTTGTGCAGTCCTACCTCAAGGGAATGGCCCTTGATTGGTTTGAGCTGGATCTATTATTCGACCAAAATTCTACGCTTCGTCCACGATGGATGAATAACTATCAAGAGTTCGTCAATGGACTTCAAACCAACTTTGGTCCTCACGATCCTGTGGGTGACGCCGAAGTTCAACTAATGACCCTGGACATGAAGGATGGACACCACATCAATAAATATGTTGTCAAGTTCAACCGACATGCCTCACAACTTCATGGTTACGGAGAAGCCACGCTTCGTCATTTTTTCTATAATGGATTGCCGGAACATATCAGGGGCGGTATCGCCAGAGTAGGTAAACCTTCTACTCTCTCGGAACTTCGCACCTTGTCGCAAACTTTAGATGCATGCTATTGGGAGCGTAAATCTGAAGTTACTCGTCACGTGAAACCCTCCTCCTCTAACGTTTTTGACAAGTCCACTGCCGCTTCTCGTTCCGACCCCGTCTCTTCCTTCTCCTCTTTCAACTCCGCTTCCGGTAGCAAGCCTCCGAAGGACAATAAAAAGTCCGAGGCCAGCTCCACTAAACCGGACCTTTCATCTAAACTCGGAGACAATGGCAAGCTTACGCCACAAGAGCATAAGCATCGTCTCAACGAGAAACTTTGTATGTTCTGCAGTCAGTCTGGCCACATGGTCAAGGACTGCCCCAAGTCTTCTTCTCGCGCGTCTAAGGCCTGTTCGGCCCAGACCGAGGAGCAAGGATCCGCTTCTGCAGAAGCAAAAAATTAGTCTGCACCCCTGTGGACTCTGCACAGACCGGGGGTTGCGATTCTTCCCTCCATGCACTCAAAGAAGTGCGATTAAACCCGTCTTCCATCTCCGACTTATCCTCCCTCCATATTCCCGTCTCTTTTTCTCTTTCAAATGGTCTATTTTCTCCTCTCAATGTTGACCCTTCAGTTAATGTTCTACCCGTTGTAGATAGTGTTGCTGATGTACCACTCTCTCCTCTGCCCCCTCCGACTACTTCCATAGATCGATCCACCTCTCTCCGTTTCTCTTCTTTCTCTTCTCCTGTTCCTTCTCCTCCATCCAATGATAGGACACACAATAAACTTTTCCGCTCCTATGAGAACGTACCTGCACTCATAGACTCTGGGTCTTTGGACTGCTTCATTGACGACACGTTCGTAAAGAAGTTGGCCTTGAAGACATATCAGATTAAACCCCTACAACTATGCCTATTCAATGGTAGCACCAACTCAATCATAACCCATGCCGTTGATATTCCCCTCTGCTTCGCTTCCAGAAACATCACCCCCACGACTTTCTTTGTCACATCACTGGATGGATCATGTTCCCTAGTCCTAGGACACAACTGGCTTACCTGCTACAATCTGTTGATTGACTGGGTCTCAAGCAGTATTACGTTCCGAACTTCCGAACCTACCAAGACAGTTACTCCGAGCTCTCCCCCGTCATCTCCGGCACCACTGCTGTCGTCCGACATCCAACCATCTGATGTTTTGCCAGCACCTCAGTCACAGGCTCCCACTCCTCCGTTACCATCTATCGAGTTTGTCGGCCGTTCCACATTCATGAAGGCTTGTCGACTTGAAGGATCAGTATCCTTCAGCCTAACCATCCCTTCCGAGGACAGCCGCTTAAGGGCTGCCTCATCCCACACCGATTCCGTTGACCTCTTGGCTGTCCCGAAGGAGTATCATGAGTTCATGGATGTGTTCAGTAAGAGCAAAGCATCGACGCTGGCACCGCACTGTGAGCATGACCTGAAGATCGACCTTGAGGAACACCCTTGGGTACTATGTACTCTCTCTCTACTTCGGAACTCAAGGCCCTCCAGGCGTTCTTAGATGAACACCTAGCCTCCGGGTTCATTCATCCCACTACTTCTGCTCACGCAGCACCGGTCCTCTTCGTCCACAAGAAGGACAGATCCCTCCATCTTTGCGTTGACTTCCGAGGGCTGAACAAGATCACCAAAAAGGATCGCTACCCACTCCCCCACATCTCCGACCTCCTTGATGCACCTAGCCGTGCCACAGTCTACACCAGACTCAACCTCCGGCATGCTTACCACCTGGTTCGCATTGCAGCAGGCGACGAATGGAAGACTTCCTTCCACACGTGCTATGGTTCCTATGAGTGGCTTGTCATGCCATTCGGTCTCACAAATGCACCTGTGGCCTTCCAGCGATTCGTCAACACGATCTTTGCCGACCTCTTGGATGTTTCTGTGGTAGTCTACCTAGACGACATCCTTACCTACTCAGAAGACATGGCTTCACATCAGGAGCATGTCTGAGAAGTTCTTAGGAGACTCTGCAAACACAGCCTATACACCAATCCAAAGAAATGCGAATTTCATACAGACACTATGGAATATCTCAGATACTGCCTCTCTCCCTCTGGACTCACCATGTCCATCGAGAAGGTCAAAGCCATCCAAGATTGGCCTGAGCCCCATAAAGTCAAGGATGTCCAATCCTTCCTTGGCTTCGCTAACTTCTATTGGCATTTCATCCACCAATACTCCGACATTGTGGTCCCCTTGATGTGCCTTACACGTAAAGGAGCCCCCTGGTTATTCTCCGACAACTGTCACTCTGCTTTCAACACCTTGAAAGAAGCCTTCACTTCTGCTCCTATCCTTACACATTGGTTACCCGATGCCCCCCTCATTGTAGAAACTGACACCTCCGACTATGCGATCTCTGGAATCCTGTCCATCTGCTGTGATGATGGAGAGATTCGCCCCATCGCTTTCTGCTCTAGAACACTCTCGGCACCGGAGCTCAATTACGACACCCATGATAAGGAACTGCTTGCCATTCATGATGCATTCCGATCGTGGCATCATTACCTTGAAGGTTCAGGAACCCCAATCGACATCGTCACCGACCACAAGAACCTCAAGTATTTCTCCACCACCAAACTCTTGACCCGGCGGCAAGCCTGCTGGTTGGAGTTCCTCTCCCAGTTCCACATGACTGTCTGATTCCGTCCCAGAAGACTCGGAGTAAAACCAGATGCGTTGACTAGACACTGGGACGTCTATCCCAAAGAAGGGGATATGGACTATGCTTGCATCAATCTGCAGAACTTCCGACCGGTCTTCACTTCAGAGCAGCTTACTGCATCCTTACGAGCCACATTCCTAGCTGCCACAGTGTCAGGGACAGCTCCGAAAGCGGCAAGGTCCCTGTGCGCGGGACTCGGTGGGACGAGTAGCGGCTGTGCATAGCGGCGATCCCGTCACAGGGTGAGCATCCCCGACCACTTAGTCTGAAGTGGGAAGTTGAGAAGAAGGCTGCTTCTTCTGTTCCCACCCCAGGCACTATTATATACATGCGGCCAGGGTCACGTGGAGGGAGCCACGTCATCTCCGCACACAGCTGCACCTCCCTGGGTGTCTCTGCGGGAGATCCCGGAGGTGGCCGCTCAGTAGGCGGGAGTGTGCACAGTGCATGCGGCGATCAGGGGGGTGGGGTCAGGTATGTAGTAGTACATGGAGAAAGAGAGATTGACCGTAGAATAGAAATAGAAATAGAGATAGAGAGAAGGGGGGAAATGGGGGAGGGGAGACGGGGAGTGATGATGGGGTAGTGCGGTACAGCGCAGGGTGCGGCGTGGGGTCAGGCGGGTGTGCCCTGACACACAGTAATCCGAGCAGCTGTACTCGTCAACACAGAGGCTCTCCATCGAGACATTCTAGCCTCCCTCTCCTCCGATACCACAATCTCTTCTCATCTCACTTCCCCCAACCTCCCCAATTCCCACTGGTCCATTGATGCTGAAGGCTGGACAACCGCATTTACGTTCCGGATTCCAATGATCTCCATCTCCGCGTTTTGCGAGACAAACATGACCACCAACTTTCCGGACACTTCGGTCAAAACCGGACTCTGGATTTAGTACGTCATGAGTATACCTGGCCGGGCATCCATAACTTTGTCAAGAGTTACATCTCCTCCTGCACTTCTTGTGCCCATGCCAAAGTCCCCCATCATAAGCCTTACAGCTTGCTCAAACAACTCCCCATCCCCAAATGTCCTTGGAACTCCATCTCCATGGATTTCATCGAACAGCTACCCTCCTCTTCTGGATTCACTTCCATCTTGGTCATCGTGGACCGCCTGTCCAAACAGTGCATTTTCATTCCTACCCACGATACCATCACCTCTCCGGAACTGGCCAAGCTCTTCCTCCTCCATGTGTTCTCCAAGCATGGAGTTCCTTACCACGTCACCTCCGACAGGGGTCCGGAGTTTGTCCCTCATTTTTTCCGTTCACTTGGTAAGGCCCTTGACATCCACCTCCACTTCACCTCCGGTTATCATCTGGAAGGAGACGGTCAGACCGAACAGATGAACCAGACGCTCGAGCAGTACCTGTGCATCTACAGTAACTACCAGCAGGACAATTGGTCCGAACTCCTGCCTCTCATGGAGTTCGCATACAACAATGCTCCAAATGCCACCACAGGCATCTCTCTGTTCTTTGCCAACAAAGGCTACCATCCAAACATCACCATTCACCCAGAGCGAGACCTAACATCAGTACGCACCCAGGAGTACTCTGTAGATCTCAACTCCCTCCATCACTTCCTTCGCGAGGAAATGCACCTCACTCAGATCCGTTATCAGGGCCTGGCAGACTCCTGCCCCAGCTTTCGAAGTAGGAACCTTGGTCTATGTAAAGGCCAAGTATTTCCGCTCCACCTGACTTTCCAAAAAGCTCTCCAGAAAAAACCTCGGCCCATTCAAGATCATTGCCTGCATTGGAACCCACTCACTCACCCTCTGCCTGCCGGAAAACATGCAAGCCATTCACCCAGTATTCCATGTCTTGCAGATCGAACCCTCCATCCCGAACATCATTCCGAACCACCACCAGCCACCTCTGCCTCCCATAGAAATTGAAGGCAAGATGGAGTCCGAGATTGAAGAGATACTCGACTCCAAGGTCGACCAACATAGATGCAGCAAGTTGCTCTACCTGGTCAAGTGGCTAGGCTATGAAGGGACCAATGAGGAGACACAATGGCTCCTTGCTGGCAAACTCAATCACACCTCTGACCTTGTCAAAGCGTTCCACTCTCGGTACCCAAATGAGCCTGGACCCAAAGCTCCTTAGGAACCCCGACTCCTCTCCCATCTCTCCCTTTCTCTCCACTCCTCACTTCCGTTTTCACTTTTTTCTTTTCTGTAAGTACAGCTCCCCTCACCTTACTAATTCTGGGCCTTCAAGGGTTCAGGCCTAAGAAGGGGATACTGTCATATCCATCCCCAGCCATCGACTTCCACTCACTCCGATCCCTCTGGTCTACCTCCACTCCTTCTTCACTAACCTTGGAGCTCCCATATTCTGCAATCACCTCGGTACCCCTCAATGGTCACCACCCCCTCCTTTCAATTTATTACCTATGCCTCCCTAAGTACGGAGCCCCAAAGGCTTCCAGACAGCTCCGACATCTGCTAGCGCACTCCCGCCTCCGCTGGGCAATACACTCGCTTGCCCTGCAAAGCCCACCTTCGGGCCTATCCCTCCTTTCCATTTCTGGGTTATCGCCTACCTCTCCATTAACCCTGTAACCCGACTCGTCGGTAATATTCAATCAGCTAATGTCTAACCCTGTTAGCTCCGCTCCACCATTTGCGGACCCGCCCTCGTCATAACTATATATATACTCAACTTGTACATAGGTTACACCTCAGTAATAAAATCGACTAGAGTTTACCCCCCTTCAGTTCTGGTTGCCAGTTTAGTAAGTTAGGGCATGGACGTTGTAGGCAGGATAATCACCCACACACAGAGCCGGCTCGGATACCCGATTTCATGACTATAAAACCACTTCCATTCACACAACAACCCGATACAAATTCGACATCTAAAAATAGTCCTAATTCTTACGATTCTGACGATACCAAGAACGTCCCAATCGGTGGAGATTGACAGAGTTCTATGTTGGGCAAGTTAGGCACAGGCATGTGTGGGCGTGGGAATCTCAAGCGGCAACCCAGAATTCCAGCCTCACTCGTTCCTACGGTGTCTAATAAATTGGTAAAAATGCTTATCGGCTGCGTGAGAGTTATCTCCGGCTACATTTTCAATTTCGGCTTATAATTCCGTAAATCCGTTGAGATATTGCTTATTTTCTTTTATTTTCATATTTTGCCATCATTTCAGTTATTGATTGATATTCTTTTATTGATACTGTTACCCTTTTTATTATTTCGCCTAATAAGGTATGCAGGTACCATATGGCATCAATATTTCCCATCTGTTATTTCTAAAAATAATTATTTCTTATAATCCTGTACATACCGGATTTTTGAAAAGAAGTTCTCCCCTCCCCCAAAATTCTCTAAGGTGCTAGGACACGCTAGAGTGGGTGTGAGTGTGTGGAATTCCAACAGTAGGAATAAGGGCAGTGATCTAGCTCACAACAAGTGAGTAGTGGACACTGAGCCCGGACCTTGCGGAAATCCTGGAGAACCCACCACGGAGTTAAGGATCGAGTGTAGCGAAGTTCAGTCAAGAAAGTAGGAGTTTAGGGAGTTTGGCCCCATGAGCTTAGTCGGCATTGAGAGCTGCAAGCCCTCTTTCAATGTGTTACTTGGCACAGCGCTCCTGGCATAAGTCACTGAGGCCGAAGCCCTCCGCCACGGAGACACTCCTTCATCTCAACCTGGTCTCTGACACAAGCCACTTCAAAATGTGGGCACTGAGACAGTAGGTGGGCACAGTGCTCTCTCAGAGTCACTGAGGCCGAAGCCTAACGGAATAACCGCTTGCTCTAGTAGATAGCTCAGTCTCAAGCAATATGCGCGAGAACTATTATATTACCTAGTAGATAGCTGTAAGGTAATATACAATAAGTTACAAGATATAAGAAATGAAAGAGAGTAACTAACCTCAGTCTCAAGCAATATGCGCGAGAACTGAGGGAAAAGGAAACTAATTCAAAAGATTGAATATAGTTTGTGGCCTTTGCGGATAAGTCCGAAGTGACTAAAATAGATAAGAAGAAAAAGGTGTTGTGACCAAAGTAGTCACGCTACCACGGGAATGTGGCTGTCCGGGCAAGTTCCTCGCTCGGATGTGGGAATGTGGCTGTACGGAAACTCGTCCGGCCTCCCATAGCACACAGTTCCTCCAACAAAGCCCAACCCCAGAGCCTTGTCCCCACCAGTCATCCCTGTTTGCTGACCAATTGTCAGGGTCGTGCGTGCTCGCAACAAAGGATGCCCCCAAAACCAAGTTGATAGCAAAGCTGGGGGGACATGCCCACACCAGCAAAGGATATATATGTACACAGTAGAGATGGTAACTAGCCAACTAACTAATAACCGGTAGAAGCGGATCAAAGATGATAGAAGATCACATGGCATCATAACCGATACCATGTGACCAGATCAAATAGAAGATCAGAAGTGGAAAAGAAGAAGAACCTGATGGGGATATGGGCCATGTGGCGCTGCACTACTTACACTAACCCGAAGACACGCCCTGACACCCATACCTAACAACTTCGGTAATTCACACCAGATTGGGTTCAGATCATGCCACCAAGGGAAATCCTCCAGAATGGCATCTTTATACAGCATAAGATGCAAGCACAGACCATTTCCAAAAGCATGACTCACCAATTTGGTTAGCAATTTCCAAACCAATAGTAATCTCAATTTTGTCCAGACCAATCCCAGTTTGACTGAGAGTTTTGGCATGCTTTTTATACTCCTTGTGAAGACTAAAAGCAGGTGGGAACAGGGATTTAATGAGGCACAGTTGGACATACTTGTCAATGTGGGAATTAACTGCTTGTGTATACTTGGCCTTGTTTGCAAGAAAAAAAGGGTGCTCTGGTTCATCCTCCACATCCCAGATTGCAACAGCAACCTGCTCATGGTAGAACTTCTTAGTGCAGTGATTGGATACCTTATGATGACAGTGGCTTGTCAGTGCTCAGTTGTATGTAGAGGCAGAAGAATAGATTTTACATACCTTTGGCCTATTGTCAGGGCCTGGCCCTCGTTCTGCGATGGGCCCAGGGGGATCCTCCTAGTCGCTGGGGTATCTAGTCCCAGTCCGAGATCTTCAAACTCACTGAGGGGGCTAGCCCCAGCCTTCACAGGAAATGAGTTGAGAAGAAGGGTAACCTTCTCAACCTCCTGTGAAGCCGCTACAAATGGGAGTCGGGAACTATACAGTTTTCGGCTCTTTGCCGACTTTCCATAATTGGCACCCCCCCCCCCCGTGGGAAGATTCTGGGCGAGCTGCTCGCCCAGAAATTTCCACGGTTGTGGCTGTGATGGTTTCTGGGTGAGTAACTTGCCCAGAACGTTCCCATGGGTCTGCATGCATGTGGGATTGTGGAACAGTGAAGGGAAAAATAGGAGAAAATGGGGGAAGGGTACCTGAGGGTGTGTGGGGTCAGGGGCTGTGCCCTGACATCACCCCCCCTCTATGCCGCTTCGCCTCGAAGCGGCTGTGGTTCTTGGTTGGCGGGGTTCTTTTGTTCTTGCTGGTTTGGGGGCTTCCGGGTGGGTCTGGTGGAATTCCTCTATGAGGTCTGGGGAGTTCTCCAGGTTTTCCCTGGGGAGCCATTCATTTTCCGAGTTTGGCCAGCCCGAGAATTTGACAAAGTACCAGAGCCGTCCATATCGGTACTGTTAGACACTGGTCCGGGGCCGGCACTGAAGGTCGCCTATGCGGGCCGCTATAGGCCACGATGGCTGTGATGCCACGAACAAGGCCCGGGGGTAGGGCATTTGGCCTCAGCAACTCTAAAGGGAGTGCTGTGCCCCCTAGCTGTCTCTTGGCCCTCATTTCGGACTCACTGGGGTTGCCTTGTTGGGGTCAGGACTTAGGGGTTGTGGTCACATCGATATTAGAGCTAAGGTACAATAAAGTATCATACAGGATATATATAGGAAGAAGAAATGAATGGAAGCAGACCCGGGCCGGAGGCCGAAGGGTCCGGAAGCAAACAAGAAGAAGGAGCGGGGTTGGCCACATAGCGGCCGGCAATGACCGAGGGTCAAAACAAACAATAACAGATAAATAAAGGAAAGAGTGTAGGGCCGCGATAGTGGCGATGGTATCGTAGCGGCGCTGGACTCGGAGTTGGGCCGGAGTCGGGTGTGGGGATGATAGCGGCCCTGTAGGGGCCAAGTGGGCGGGGTAGAGGAGTTGCGCTGGGCATGGTGCCGGAGGCGGACTCGGGGTGGGAAGGTTGGTGCAGCAGTGGGGGAGTCGGCCAAGCATAGGGGAGCCTAGGGGCAAGTGGGGAAGTGAGCAGGGAGTCCTCAGGGAGGATAGGGCTGAGGTCGGGGCTCGCGCTCATGCTCGCATAGTGGGAACGGGCTCAGGCGGCATTAGGACGGGCAGGGAATGGGCCGGAATGCACAGCTGTGACAGGTACCTGGAGTCCATGATTTTCTCCACCTCATACTCTTCCCCATTTACAATGTCCGGGCCTGGGGTGGGTCTGTCTGGCGTTCAGCAATCCTGTCGGGGGCATAGGGGCGGATGTTTGTGACCAAGACCACCGGGTGGATTCCCCTCTGCTGGGCTGTGAGCTGTAACTTTACTGCTGCTGGGGATACTACCTTAACAATCTGGAAGGGGCCAATCCACTTGTGGTCAAGTTTCTTGGTTGGCCGGTCTGTTGTGTAGTTCTGGGTGTTGAGCCAGACCTTGTCCCTGACTTGGTATGCTGGTGCTGCTCTCCGGTTCCTATCGTAATACCGTGCCATTTCATCCGCTGCATGCTCCAGTGCCGCTTTTGCCTCCTCCTGCATTTTCATCATCCAAGAGGCAAAGTCATTAGCCCCTTCAACTTCGGATGTGTGGGTCAGCTCAGTTCCCATGCATGGATGCTGCCCGGAGTCAAGCTCGAAGGGGGTGTGACGGGTGGAGGAGTGGATGCAGTTGTTGTAGGCGAACTCAGCAAGTGGCAGCCAGTCAGCCCAGTCATCCTGTCTGTGGTTGACGAAGACCCGGAGGTAGGCTTCTATCTCCTGGTTGACTCACTTGGTCTGGCCATCCATTTGCGGGTGGTAGGCTGTTGAGGGGGCGAGTTTGATTCCTAGGAGGGCTGCCAGCTCCCTGGAGAAGTGGGAGACAAATGCACTGCCCCGGTCACTGAGCACCTCTTCTGGAAGGCTGTGGTGTCTCCAGACGTGCTCGAGGAAGAGCCGGGCTATGCCTGCTGAGTCTGCTGTGGTAATGGTAGGGATTGCGTGGATGTGCTTGGAGAGCCGGTCCACCACCACCAGGATTGCATTGTACCCCTTGGAGTCTGGGAGCTTGCCAATCGTGTCTACTGAGATCACTTGCCACCTGTGGGATGGGACTTTGTTTGGGATGAGCTTCCCGACCTTTCGGGAGGGGAATGTCTTCACCTGGTTACAGGTGTCGCATCCTGAAATGTACTGGGCTATATATCAGGGCATCTTGGGCCACCAGTAGTTGTGGGAGACGAGCTCTAGGGTCTTCCAGCGCCCTGGGTGTCCTGTTGTTGCTGAGTCATGGTGGAGTCGGACCAGGTCATGGCGGAGTTTCGGGTCCCTTGGGACGTACACCCATCCTCGGTAGAGGATCAACTCTCCCTCCTTTCCCCACTCGTCTGAGCATAGGGTCCCCTTCTCTAGCTCCCTCAGTGCCTTCACCACCCCCTCGTCATGGTCCCTCCCTCTGTGTATTCTGTCAAGGATGTCTGCTTCCTCTCCCTCCACCATAACCCCTTCTGTAGCTCTTACCTCGAACCAGTCCGGGTGCAGGAGGGTCATGTCCATATTGTCCTCCTTTCCCTTCGGGTGGTCCGGGCAGTGGGACAGTGCATCCGGCTTCCCCATGAGCCTTCCTGGTCTATGAACCAACAAGAAGTGGAAGCAGGAGAGGTAGAGGGACCACCGGGCCTGGCGTTGTAACAGGGATTTGCCGGTGTACCCTAAACGAGCCAAATCCCGCGATTCTACCACCCTCAGCAAGCACCTCACATCCATCACATGGAGCCTATATCCCCTCACACTCTTTACACACATTTCCTATTTTTCCTAATTTTTCTGATTCCATTTCCAATGTCTAGAGGCCAATGTTTCCATTTTCTTATTGTCATGTGATATTCTTTCCTATTTTGTCTATCGGACTCTTCCGTGACCCGCTGTACAGTAGCGAGAGAGTATCAGCACCACACTCTAGAGGACCAATATACCACCTCTTACCTGACCTCAGTGAGATTTCTATCCCCCCTCCTTCCTGTTGCGAGTCTAGTTGGATAGACCCGTTACAGCGTCGGTTCAACCTCTGGGCTGAGCGGAAGTAGGAGAGGTTCCTATGGTCAGTGAATATGTCAAAGGTCTCTGGGGTGCCTTCGAGGAAGTGGCACCACTCCTCTAGGGCCCGGACTATGGCCAGCATCTCTTTGTCATAAATCTCATAGTTTCTCTCTGCATCCGAGAAGCCTTTGGACATGAAGGCCACTGGGTGGAACTCTCCATCCTCTTGGAGCTGAGAGAGTACTGCTCCTGTGGCGAAGTTTGAGGCGTCACATTCTAGCCTGAAGCGGCCGGAGTCGGAGGGGAAGGTGAGGACTGGCGCTGAGGTGACAGCTTCCTTCAATCCATCAAACGCCCTTTGTTCCTCCCTGCCCCAGGTCCACTGCTTGGACTTCCTGGTGAGTGCATGGAGAGGTCGGGCTTTCTCAGAGAAGTCCCGGATGAACCGGCAATAGAAGTTTATGAACCCAAGGAAGGACTGGACTTCCTTGACCTTGGTGGGCGCTGGCCAATCAGTCACTCCTCGCACCTTCACTGGGTCCATGGCGACGTGGTTCTCCGAGATGACTAGCCCCAGATAGTTGATCTTCTGCTGTTCGAACTTGCACTTTTCCGGTTTGAGGAATAGTCTCCGGTTCCTCAGGGTGGTAAGGACTTCTCGGACGACCTTCCGGTGCTCTTCCAGGGTAGATGTGAACACTAGGATGTCATCCATGTAGCAGATGACAACCCCTTGGTCTATGAAGTCTTGGAGAATATCAATTGTTTGGAAGGTGGCCGGGGAGTTGCACAGTCCAAAGAACATTACCATCGGCTCAAACAACCCTCGGTTAGTGGCAAAGGCAGCTTTCCACTCATCCCCTTCTTTGATGCGGACGTTGTTGAATCCCCATCTCAGATCGAGGGCTGAGAACCACTTGGCTGTGCGGAGTCGGGTGAGGATGTCGGAGACGAGGGGGAGGGGGTAGGAGTTCTTGACCGTAATTTCATTCAGTTTCCGGTAGTCCTGGACCAGCCTTAGGGAGCCATCCTTCTTTTTTACAAAGAACACCGGAGCCCCCATGGGGGACTTAGACGGGCGGATCCATCCATTGGCCAGATTTTCCCTAAGGAAGTCATCGAGTTCTTTCTGCTCTGTGGGCGACAATGGGAATGTCTTTCCCCATGGTAGCTTGGCCTCAGGGATAAGGTCAATGGTGTGGTCCCAGGGTTTCCGAAGGGGTAGTTCATCAAAGGCCTCCTTTGAGAACACATCCTCGAAGTCTTGGTAGTGTTGCGGTACCATCTCTTCGAAGGGTTGTTCCCCTGAGGTGGCATCCTGAGCCTCTTGGGCTAGCCGCTGCGATGGGGTGGTAGTCGCTCTCAGGTCATGCCCCCACCCAGGGGGGATTACCGCGGCGTACACCCCATCCCCAGGTTCCAGTGTGAGGTCTGGGTCCTTTGGGGTCACCAGCTGTGGCCTGAGGCCTCAGCAGGCAGGCGGGCATCGGGACATGGTGACTCTCTGCTGGGCCCAGTCCACTTCCGGGTTGTGGTGCAGGAGCCACAAGTGACCAATGATGACTGACTGACGGCCTAGGTTGGTTACTGCAAATTGGGCCCGCTCTGTGTGCCGACCAAAGCTAAGGAGCACTTCTACCTCTTCCGTGATGGACCCGTTCTCGTTTAGGGTGCCATCCACATTGTGGACTGGGACCAGCTGGGGGAGGGGGATGGTCTCCAGGTTGTGTTTTCAGACAAAGTCGCGACTTATGAACATCCCTGTAGCTCCCGAGTCTAGCAGGGCAGAGGTGGTGACTGAGGCCAGGGATGTGGTGGCCGTCAGCTTCACCAGGAGGTTAAGGGATCGGGGGGGGCGCTTGGACAGTACGTAGATCGCAGGTGGGGGGACGGCCACTTCAGCTACTGCGTCTGGGGAGCTGTTCCTTGTGGGGTTAGTGGGTGTGGCTTTTCTTTTCTTAGCAATCACTCGGTGTAGTTTAGGTCGCACAGTAGTTTTGGGATTACCATGGTATCTACATGCGGATACAGTGATGCTTGGGGGCGGCCGGGGCACATCCTTCACCGGTCACCTTCTCAAAAATCCTCAGCTGGTTCCTCCCCTGCTTCCTCCACTTTTGCCTGATCCGGTCCTTGAGGGTGGTCCCTTAGTAGGTCCGCAATCGCCTGGAGGTCTTCCAGGGCCAGGCGAGCTTGCTGGGGTCTCGGTTTCGGGCAGTGTCGGGCCACATGCCCTGGTTGGTTGCAGTTGAAGCAGAGACCCGCTCGTCTCTGCTCCTCCCGGGGAGGGCGCATGCGGTCCAGGTCCATAGGCTGGGGGCCTGGCTTTGGGGTCAGGGTCGGGATGGTGGCTGGGGTGGCAGGGCGTACGGGTGCTGGAGCAGGTTGGGAGAGGAAGGGGGATGGCTTGGTGGCTGGGAGACGAGGTTGGGTGGCTTGGAATCGCTGCCATTGGTTGTCGAGAACTGAGGCCTCATGCTTCCACTCAGCCCAAGTTGTGGGCATGGGCCGGAGGCGGTAGATGCTCTTGTGGAGCCGGGGGTGGAGGGCATGCTCGAAGCGGTCTACCAGGGCAACATCTCCCATCCACGAAACAGGGCCGTACAGCTCAAACTGCTGGATCAGTTTGTCCACTGGTTCGTTCCCCTGTCGGAGCAAGACAAGTTTCTGGCGGGCAGTGGCTTGGCGGTTGGGGTCAGCAAACATAGAGTCCAGCTCCGCAGCGAAGTCATCGAAGGTAGTGGCTGGGGCCCCTGGGGCCAGGAGGGTGTTGATTCGTTGAGTAGCCCATGGCCCTGCCGTGCCTCCTTTCATGTAGGAGAGGATGAATAGGACTTGGCTGCATTTGTCTGGGAACTCCGTGTGCCGCATGCTCATGTAGAGCCCGCACTCGGCCTTGAAACGGTCTAGGTCATCTTGGGACCCGGAGAATGGGGTGGGGGCAGCCACTTTAGGCGGTTTTGGGACTGGGGCATGATGGAGGGGTGGAGGTGCTATGGCTGCAGGTTGCCCTTGAGTGGTCAGCTGGGCCTGGAGGTCCCGGAGCTGGCGTGTCAGCTCTGCAATCTGTTCCTCTAATGACATCGGGGTGGGGGGTGCAACTAGGTTTAACCCTTCTTCTGCTGTCAGGGCCCGGCCCTTGTTCCACAATGGGCCCAGGGGGATCCTCCTAGTCGCTGGGGTATCTAGTCCCAGTCCGAGATCTTCGAACTCACTGAGGGGGCTAGCCCCAGCCTTCACAGGAAATGAGTTGCTGCGCATTTAGGGAGGAGGTAGTTACACTTGCCTTCACAGGAAATGAGTTGAAACCTTCTCAACCTCCTGTGAAGCCGCTACAAATGGGAGTCAGGAACTATACAGTTTTCAGCTCTTTGCCGACTTTCCATAATTGGCACCCCCCCGTGGGAAGATTCTGGGCAAGTAACTCGCCCAGAACGTTCCCACGGGTCTGCATGCATGCGGCATTGTGGAACAGTGAAGGGAAAAATAGGAGAAAATGGGGGAAGGGTACCTGAGGGTGTGTGGGGTCAGGGGCTGTGCCCTGACACCTATCTTCAGATGCAGCCAACTTGGTAGAATCCCAAACAGTTTCAAGCAGATGTTAGTGTTCTCAACAATAAAAGCAACTAGACAGTCTGTCCAGTGTGAATTGCCGAGCCAAAGCACATGTCAGTGTCAGGGCTCGGTCCTCGATCAGGGACAGTCCGACCTCAGGCCTGGGTGTGTGCGGTGTTCCGGGTGGTTGGGCGCTAGACCCTGTCCTCAGCTCCTCAAACTCACTGAAGGGACTAAGCAGGGATTGAGTTGTCATGTATTACAGAGGGTAACTACAACTTGCCTAAGCAGGGATTGAGTTGAGAAGAAGGGTAAGTTTCCCTATTCCCCACTTGGCTACTATAAAAGGGAAGTGTACTGTACAGTTCATAACGTGACTCCGGGTAGAAGCCGAGCATGTTCCCGCGACTCGGAAAAGGTGTCACATGGGTTAAGGCGAGTTGCTCACCTTGACCCACGTGATTTTTCCCACGGGCTCACATGCGGGCTGAAGTTGTGAGAGATATGTAGGGATGGGGAGGTCTGGGAAGTGGGGGAAGTCTGGGAAGGTGGTTCTGGGGTGTGGTTGGGTGCCCTGACAGCGGGGTCAGGGGCCGATCCCTGACAGTCAGGAAGATTCATTCTCGGTTTTTGGGAGTGCTGGTAATGGCTCAGTGGTGGCTGGTGGCTCAGGTTCTAGCCCAGGAACTTTTTTTTCATGCTTGGAATGGGGTGGATTTGCTGAGGAGTCAGTGTAGGGGGTTGGTGTAGGTACCAACCCTGGTTAGCCTAGTTCCTCAGGCTGTCAACAAAACTAACTTGTATGAAGTTGTATTTGCAACAGTTGTGGGAGGAAAAGGCTAAGTTGCTCTTTCCACTTTCCCACACTATTGTATGTACATTGTATATACATGTTTATTAGAAGACAATTATACAATAGGAAATTGGGAAATAAGGGGTGGGGTTACCACTCCTTACAGTCAGCAATGTTGGATTTTGTAAGGGATTAACCTTACTTCACTATAATTCCGATTATAGTGATATTTATATTATGTTGCATCACTATAATTCCCATTATAGTGATGTGTTTATTTATTTATTTATTTGTGCCGAGATATGTAAATTACATATATATACCTCGGAGTAGTTGTAAAGGCCCGGTAGCCTTTTTACCTCTACCCCGTTGAATATACAGCTCATTAAAGCTTATGTTTAGACGGACCTACTGAGGCCTGAGGCGAACGGGGGAACGGAACGTTACCGTCCCCAAAATAGTAAGCAACCTTTCAGATTTTCACTTTGTAGTCTGCCCAGCCATGGAGGGGCAAGTCCGAAACTGTGCAGTTCTCACATGATTTTGGATCTGCAGTTGGACAGAGCTAAGGAAATTCTTGTTAGATATGGGTCCAGGGTCGGCACTGAGGGTCGCCATTGTGGGCCACTATAAGCTGCAATGCCACAAACAAGGCCCGAGGGTAGGGCATTTGGCCTCAGCAACTCTAAAGGAGCACTGTGTTGGAGATCTGTGTGCTATGTCCAGTGGAGTTGGCCTGGACAGCCACATTCCTGCATTAGCATGGGAACATTCTGGGAGAGCAACTTGCCCAGAATTCACCATGTGACTTCTTAGTCACAACACCTTTTCTCTTTTATATTATTTCAGACTAATCCATGCCAGGCCACAGATATATTCATTCATTTGAATTCATTTCCTTTTCCCTCAGTTCTTCATGCATATTGACTGAGACTGAAGTTAGTTACATTCCCTCATTGTTTTATCATTGTAACTTATATTATGTATATTACCTCTAGTATTTACTCATAGGTAATATATTCAGTTCTTCATGCATATTGGCTGAGACTGAGTATTTACTCATAGTCCAGCTCCAAGATCACAAGTCACTCATCAACACACTGTGCCCCCTAGCTGTCTCCTGGCCCTCATTTCATACTCACTGGGGTTGCCTTGTTGGGGTCAGAACCTGGGGAGTTGTGATCAAGTCAATATTAGAGCTAGAGTACTATAATGTATCATACAGTATATATATAGGAAGAGGAAATGAATAGAAGCGGACCCAGGCCAAAGGCCGAAGGGTCCAGAACCAAAAGGGAACAAAGAGCAGGGTTGGCCACACAGCAGCTGGCAATGACCGAGGGTCAAAACAAACAATAACAGATAAATAAACAAAGGGGTGTAGGGCTGTGATAGCAACAATGGCAATGGTATCGGCACTGGACTCGGAGTTGGGCTGGAGTCGGGCACAGGAATGGTAACGGCCCGGTGTAGGAGAAATAACGGCCACACTATGGAAACCCATTATGGAAATATGCCAGATAAATCACAAAACCTCATACAACAAGTAGATATGAGAAAATAGAAGGACCTGAATTTTAACGAATTTTACGAATTTTTACGAATTATTATGACTATGCACGATAAATCGAAAGAAAGAAAAATAGCAAAAATACTTCAAGCTTACCACCAACAAGACAGAATTCTCGGGGGAATTTATAGCAAATATTAAACCAAGAATTAGGACAATCAACCAAGATTTGACTATAAAAATAACCAGAGAACCTCCACAAAAACTACTTTCCCACGTCCACACACGTAGCCAAGGATGGAAGTACCACAGAACAAAGATTCCTCAGGAACTAATGCAAAAGTCAAAGTCGTGTTTATAATAGGAAATGTAGATGTCCCCCAAACGGACCCAATGAGAGTAATTACAGGGGAAACTACTGTCAGGGCACACCCGCCTGACCCGGCTCCACCCGGCCCAACCTGACCCGGTACCCCGCCGGTCCACCCCTCCTTACCTCCTCCCCCTTTCCCTTCTTCCCCCTCATCCTCCCCTCCTCAGTTTCTCCTTATCTTACTTCTCCTTTATTCTCTCTTTATTCTACACGGACGACTTTCTCTGTATCAATGTACAACTGACCCATCTGCAGCGCGCCCACCATGTACCCGGCCCGGGCACCTCGGGCGACTTCCCGCTGTGCCCAGCACGCGCGCCTGCACCGGATACCCTCGGGATCTCCCACGGAGACACCCGGGTGGTTACGGCTGTGTGCGAGGGTGACGTGGCACCCGTCATGTGATCCAAGCCGCATGTATATAAACGAACCTGAAGTGGGAACCGAAGAAGTAGCCTTCTTCTCAACTTTCCACTTCAGGTAAGTAGTACAATATTTCTCCTTTAATAATAATAACAACTTTCCACTTCAGTCTAAGTGGCCAGGGACCGCTGTCCCACATCGGGCCTGTCAGTACGCACGCCCGATCTGCCCCCCGCCAGGCTCTCGGTCCCGGACGTTATACCCGGACCCCCTCGACCCCGGACGAGTCCCTGACAACTACCCATAAACGACGGAGATATGACTAAAACTCCTGCAAAACGAGGACAATGTCTAAAAGGCAAGCGCGAAGATTAACTAGTAACGACCGAGACAAGCTTGATAGCCCATTAGAAAGGAAGGGATCTAAACTTAATCCTCCCAAAGTTTCATAATAAAAGGATCATGCGTTAATGAGATATCCAATAATGGGAATAGCGACATTAAAAGTCCGAGCTCAGGGAAAAGACGATGTTTTCATAGGATCCATAATTAAAACATACAACGAAATTTACACAGAAATTATTAAAAATGGGGAACTATAGATATGCAAATTTTCAGCCCAAACGGTCCAGCCGTTGTGAAGCTATACCCATGACGGGAATATAGAAATCCGCATCATGTGTAATGACACGTGAGGGTGGCGATGTGCAGGGAACCGGCCGTCGGAACCAAGATCCGCACTTCGGCAGATCGTGAAGACCAATTTCCGTCCAAATAAGGAAGAGCCTGGTCAAAACAAAGCACGGAAAGTGCAAAACAACTTTAGATCATGAGGGAAAAATCTGAAATAAATCACAGAAGCCCATATGAAAGAAATAAACACCCACACATATCATGAATCCTGAACAATTAAACGAAAACGGCTCCCGCATACGAACGACTATGGGAACGATGCATGTGATTACCGAATGTGCACGCGAATCTTTGCTAACTCAACGAATACCAGGAAATAGGACACAATCTTAGTACCATTGGAAAGGTGGGAATAAATAAAAATTTATGATACCAAGAACGTGAGAAAACATCCAGAAATGAATGAGATACAAGGACATGAAGTTAGAAACCTGAAAACGCATGGGAAGACAGCTTCAAGAGGTCCAGAGTCCTAAATAAAATAGATAAAAATATGATATCTTCAAGGACAACCTACTATAACAACCAACAATACATATGGAGGATTAGAATGTGATAATACAAAAGGGAATCAGGGAATATGAGCGAAATTCACGAAAACCACTAAACTACAACGGACCATGGCGGGAATTTTAGGGAATGATGTTCTAATGAAGTGGAGAGCTATAACACATTCATTTGAGTAATGCTTGACTACTAGCAACTTTTTCTTTCAGTTTTAAACCTGAATAATTCACTCATTTATCATTTCAGTCTCATTTTAAGTAAATAAAATTGGAATAAATCAGCTGAAGGTCTCAGCACAGCCGTACGCATAATAATGCGAAATTTGAATTCAGAATCATCGAGTCATAGCAAATTTAATGGTATATATAGAGAATTTGAAATAGGTAACTGCGACAAATACAGCACAGTCAAGTTCCAATTAACCATTAAAATAGCTTAGGCGAGGGAGGACAATAAGAATTCTAGGCGCAGTCTGACCACAGTAGAACTATAGCATGAAAATTTCATTTTTTATTCAGTTTGAGAAAAATACACTGTAAATAAATCCTGTAAATAGAAGGTAGAGCATGAAAAAGGAAGGCGACCCAAGGAGTATAAAAGGGAGACCCTTTCTGCGACTTTTCGCCCCCCTTAGAGAAGTAAGAAAATAGAGTATTATTTTTCTCAAGCATTTCTGGTTGTCACTCCAGTGCGAAAAAGTGATATACAGTTAAGATTGCCACTGTAGGAAAAGGCAGCAATAAAGGAGAGAAATATTAAGTAGATATTTCAAGAGGAGAGCTGGTTAACACTCCAGATTTCAAAGTGTAAACACAAAACAGTTATTTTGCTACTGTTAAAACAAGCAATAAAATAAGACAAAAATAAAACAAACTCAAGGGACACTCCAGACACAATCCAAATTCATTAACTGAATAGAATCTTTGAAACTTCACCAAGTAGAAGATTAAATTCAAGTTTAAATCCAAATTAAACAACGCTACACAGAATTACACCTAGACAAATTAATAAATTCCAATAAAGAAACAGCTCCGCAGGGCTCGGTTTATCTGTAAGTCAATTCCCAGGAACTTTAAAACTAACCCATAAAAATAGAATTAGCCAAAACACTCGGATTGGTACTATATTTACAATAAATAACACTAGTACACTTCCCCATCCTAACTAAAGAACCAGGGAACAGCTTGGTGGTGGTCTCGCTTGAACCTCCCAACTGACCTTCCTTCATCCTCTCCTTCACCGGTGAGGGCCAAGTGGGCAGAGTAGGTGATTGCAGAGTGTGAGGTCTGTGGGGCTTGCTCAGGTCACCAGGCCGTAAGTGTCACAAAGGTGTGGGTATTATGGGGTGATAAGCAATAGGTTTCAACCCGTCTCCTGTCACATGACACTAATCTACAATGGGACTACATGTAATGGAGGCCCAGGGCTTGTGCCCTGACACAGAGTCACACTAGGTGCAGTGCTGGAGGCAGACTCAGGGTGGGGAGGCTATAGAAAACCATAGGATGAGGCCGCAATAGGGCCAGGGTCGGACCAGATGAGAGTAGACCACTAAATAGAATTGTCGGCACACATATATGTAAATACATGTTTTGAGGTTGATCTCCAACAGAGGCTGGTGTGGCTGTGGGGGAGTCAGCCAAGCATAGGGGAGCCTAGGGGCAAGTGGGGGGGTGAGCAGGGAGTCCTCAAGAAGAGTAGGGATGAGGTTGGGGCTCATGCAGCAGGAATGGGCTCGGGTAGCATACTGTACTGGCATGACCAACAACCTGTCACACGTCATGCGAAGGTCTTGGATTGAATCAAAATTGAATTGATTTATGGCTCTGGCAACTCCTGGAGGCCATGGGAAGAGGTTGTTGGTCGTGCCAGTACAGTAGGTCCAACTCAAAACTTGGCTGTTTTGTTGTATATATGCCAAGACTTTTTTAGTTATGTACAAGTTGAGAAGTCCTAGTTATGACTTAGTTGTGCCTAGTTGTGTCTTCGTGAATCACCCTATTGTGGGAATATCAACAATCGGTTCTGACAATGGAGTGGCAAGGATGGGATTGATTGTTGGCAGCAGAAGTGAGGTTTGGGGGTTGAACTTTACACCCCCATTTTTCTTCTTTATGCAACAGGCTCACCACTGGCATAGTTCACATATAAGAAGGGAGCTTTTTGGACTCCCTCTCCCTCAGATCTCTAACATGAGTCTGAGGTGAGATTGATTTTATTATTCTTTACAAAAACTGTCTAACTGTTGGCACAGATACTTACACACCATAGGTACATACAAATTTAGATCTCTAACACGAGTCTGAGATACTTATGCACCATAGCCTTATATTAAAAAAATATTGCCACAGTGAAGTGACACTGCAAAGACCCAAATTCCCACAGCCTAACAATAGAACAATATAACTCAGACAATGGATGGATGGATGGATGGATGTATTCATTTTAAAGTACGTATCTGTGCCTATCGGCATATGCCATACTATAATGACGTGGGTGAAAAATGTTTGGAAAGTAGTAGGTGGAGAGGAGTTAAGTGTCAATGGGTGGATGAGACATCGAGTATCAGGTGGTATGGATAGTAAAGCGGAGTGAAGAAATAACACATAAGGACATGCATCCCCTGCACTGGAAAATAGTAACAAATGATGTGGAGAAATGTAAAGCATAGTGAAGAAATAGTGCATAGAAGAGACACGCGACCCCCGGTGCAGGGCACACAGTTTGCTGCTGTAAGCCCAGAAAGGTGACAAAGAAAGTGAGGTGTGTGGGCACAGTTCTTGCAGGTGAATTGGGTCAAGGCTCCATGTGTTGTTGGATTGATACCCCAGGCCTAGGGTTTGGTAATGTCTCGGTTGGTGGTTCAGTGTTCAGGATGGCAGCTGAGGGTGTTAAGTGGCTTCCAGCTCATGTGTTCAATAAAAACATGCGGTGGAGGGGCCGTCGGTTGAAGAGGTAGTGGAGAGAAATGAAAGTTTTGCGGTGATGGCAGCCTGGCATTACCACTATCATGCCTCATCACTCTAAGAGGTAGTGGAGAAAGAAGGAAGAAGGGTGTTGGGGTGATGGCAGGACTTGAACCTGCACTCCTCCGGCCTGCCCATGGACTTATGGAGGCTACCATTGGCGCTACCACTATTGCACCTCACCATCCCAAAAGGTAGTGGAGAAGAGAAGAATAAGGAAGGGTTGGGGTGACGGTGGGACTTGAACCCACAGTCCTCTGGCCAGTCCCGTCTGGGCTTACGGAGGTCACCATTGGCGTTGCCACTATCGCGCTCGTCATCCCAAAAAGGTAGTGGTGAGAAGAAAAAGGAAGGGTTGGCTTGACGGCGGGACGTGCACCCGCGCTCTTGCATCTCTCCAGCCAGTGCGGCTCTGGGCTTACGGGGTTGCGGTTGATTGGCATTACCACGATGGCCACGTCCTCCTCCCTTCAGATGTTAGAGGCCTAATTAGTTTTAAACAGGGGCACCGCGTGAAGGTTTAGGCCCGTGCCGGGTTTTCGCTGTGGTCCTCGTCGAGGCCCATAACTCGGACAATGATGACTCAAAAGATCATGTGAGGCCACATGATATATTTCCCGCGCAAAATCCGATATGAGGTCCAAGCGGGAAAGAGCCCATCTTAGTTTTCCTCACTCGATCTCCCAAACACCAATAGTCTGCTTAGAGCATCGGAAGTGCTTAGAAGATGACTGATGCGATCAAAAAAGTATTTGCCTTTAAAAAGGCAGAGGTGAGAGCCCTCCGTTGAGACATTGCCACGTTTTCACCGATTCGCTGTTAGGGCCAACCAGCGTTCGTCACGTTTGTGACCGCAGGGTATCCTACCAAAGATGCCACCGTACCGATTCTGCTTGCTATGGAGGCAGGTGGAGCAGATATCATTGAGTTGGGAATGCCGTTCACGGACCCTATTGCCGATGGGCCTGTCATTCAGGATTCCAATACCGTACGTATATCTATGAAGACTGGAAGTAATCATCGACACCAAAGGTTTTTCTCCTCTTGCAGATTGCAGTCCAAAATGGCATTGACTACACGACGACACTAGAAATGCTTCGTGAGGCACGTCAAAAAGGACTCAAAGCACCTGTACTTCTCATGGGTAAATTTTTGAGTCCCCCTGACTTTCAGCAGTAGCTGATGACATTCGCCGCAGGTTACTATAATCCGATTCTCGCTTATGGCGAAGTTAAAGCGGTCCAGGATGCCCTTGAGGCAGGGGCAAATGGCTATATTATGGTGGACCTCCCTCCGGAGGAGGCAGTAAAGTTCAGACAACTATGCTTAGCAAATGGGTATGTGCCGCGATTCTCAGCTGGACCAGGTTTCCCTCTAATTTTTTTTTTCAAGTTTATCTTACGTGCCACTGATTGCCCCATCCACATCACTGGCGAGAGTCGAGTTTTTGGCTTCCATCGCCGACACGTTTATTTACATCGTTTCTAAGGTGTGTTAATTGGCACAAGCACGGAAGCTCTCCACTGACTTGAATAGATGGGAACGACCGGCTCGAGTGCCGATAAGTCAATGAACTCGTCCCTTCCCGATCTGATCTCCCGTGTCCGAGCATACACACCAGTTTCACTTGCAGTCGGGTTTGGCGTGTACAACCGTCAACACTTCGAGACCGTCGTTGATGCGGGCGCCGATGCCGTAGTTGTTGGTAGCCGGTTCGTGGGCATCATCAGGGAGGCCGGACCACATCTGCCCAATATCACCAAAGTGGTTACCCAGCACTGCTCCGAGCTCACTTTGCACGGTCAACCCAAAACATCAAGGACGCTGTCACCCACAGTTAACTCCCAGGTATCTCCGTCATCGTTGATCCCCGCCAACGGCGATGTCCCCAACGGGCTCGCCGGAGTAACTAATTTACCGAAGATCGGGGAAAGTAATGCCGTTCTCCCCCACGCTTTGGCCAATTTGGTGGGCAATACGCCCCTGAAGCACTTGTTGACTGTTTGATTGAACTGGAGGCCGCGCATAAGGCCGCGCTGGCTGACCCAGAGTTCTGGAAGGAGTTCGAAAGTTTCTACGGGTATATCAATCGACCAAGCCAGCTTTATGAAGCTAAAAGGCTATCTGAGATCACTGGTGGGGCTAGAATTTGGCTTAAACGGGAAGACTTGTGAGGTGCCGAGCTTGAGCGGTTCATACTGCAACTAACTTCCTTTTAGGAATCACACTGGCTCACACAAGATCAATAACGCCATCGGTCAAGCGAGTATTTGTTTCCCAGCCATTGAGGCATAACCTTAATATTCATTCCATAGATCATCCTGGCTAAACGCATCGGGAAGACGCGTATCATTGCAGAGACTGGTGCTGGACAGCACGGTGTGGCGACCGCTACTGCATGCGCCAAGTTTGGTCTTGAGTGTGTCGTTTACATGGGCGCTGAAGACGTGCGCAGGCAGGAGCTCAACGTGTTCCGTATGCAAATGTTAGGTGCCACGGTCAGTTACAAGGATGTCTCCTCATATACGATGAGCCTAGATCTTGTTTTCATTTAGGTTGTCCCCGTAAAGTCAGGGTCTCAAACTCTCAAGGATGCGATCAATGACGCCTTCAGAGATTGGGTGACCAATCTCTCAAACACACACTATCTTGTTGGCTCCGCCATTGGGCCTCATCCATTCCCTACCATCGTACGAGACTATCAGCGGGTCATCGGGCGCGAGATCAAGTCTCAGTTCGTCGAAGCTGTTGGGAAACTTCCCGATGTTATCGTTGCTTGTGTTGGAGGCGGCAGCAATTCCATTGGAGCTTTTTATGACTTCATCGAGGAAGAGGGTGTTCGACTTGTGGGTGTCGAGGCAGGAGGAGATGGTATCAAATTCCTATGGTCACTTGAATGCAGGAATGTTTAGCTCATGATTTACATCCCAGGTGTCAACACGAACCGTCATAGCGCCACTCTATCTCTCGGAACTCCAGGTGTCCTTCATGGCGTACGAACCTACCTCCTGCAGTCTCCTACAGGTCAGATCGTCGAAACTCATTCCGTGAGCGCTGGTTTGGATTACCCTGGGGTTGGGCCCGAGCATGCGTGGCTTAAGGACTCAGGTCGAGCGGAGTATATGGTCGCGAACGATGAGGAAGCTCTACGTGGTTTCCGCTTGTTGACGCAGAGTGAGGGTATCATACCGGGTGCGTTATTTTATATTTACCTCCATTAGATCTAACACAAATTTTTGTAGCCCTGGAGTCCGCTCATGCGATCTGGGGTGCGGTCCAAGTGGCCAAAACACTACCTAAGGACAAGAACATTGTAGTGGTAAGCATGGAGAAAGATTTGTCTCTAGACGACCACTTATCTCCATACTTGTGCATCAGTCTCTCTCTGGACGAGGGGATAAGGATGTGGAACAAATTTCAAGGCTTCTTCCTGGAAAATGGGCTGACATCCTGGACTGGCACCCAAATGTGATGCCCAAATGACGCCTTCCTTGCTCTGCAGTGGAATATAGACTTCTTTTGCACACGATATAGCTTCAATCACTGCGTTACTGTATAAGTAGGAAATGACATCTACAAATAATGCGAAGGCGACGTATACGTGTGTCCAAGTCAATCAGAGGAGTAGGTGAATAGCCTGAGTGTAGGTGAGAACCTGGAACGAAATTGTTTAACGAATACTCTGCTTGGGGTATCGGTGGCAGAACAAATGGACAGGAGGTAATACATCACAAGGCCCAAAAGAAAGGGGGGGAACGTCTCCACCCCACACATCTAAAGTCAGATTCGGGCGCACACAAAGTCCATCATGAAGGTTGATTATAACACGATGTTGCTCTACAAGGCAACTCAAGGTCAGTATCAACTTATGACAGCCTTTGGTGGGAGGACGCGCACTTGAGGAAGTGGTCTTAAGAGCTTGCTCTCCGCAATAACGTTCTTGGCTTCCGCTTTCCAATCTTTTGCAAAGAATTCCTTCATTCTCTCCTCTACATTAAACAGCGTCATTCGATCTAGCACGAACCTTTCAAATGCAAATCCGTTTTGTCAGGAACAAGAACTCGAGGACGAGCGGAGCGGACGGCAACTTTCGTTCGACACTGCTTACCGGTCGATTGGATTCTCAATGGCAGATTTGATGGCTTTCGCAAATCCTTTTCTGTCTCCACGCTTGACATTGTACACGTACGGTGGGTCAAGAAGTTTCAGAGTCCCATGCATCGAATCCCATCCTTCACGGTCTTCGGGATTGTTATGATCCCAATGAAGGATAGGGTTGATGAATGGAACGCCGAGACAAAGAGCTTCATAAGGTGTTGGTGAGCTATTGATATTGGGGCAGATAAGTTAATGGCATGATAACACGATACGAAGTTATGACTTACGTCTTGGGCATCCCGACACCTATCAGAATGGTGGATTGGGCAAGTGTTTGCAAAAACTCTTGCTGGTTCAGATATCCCAGGTTTTCTAGATTCTTCGGGATGGCCATCGGCCCAGGCGGGTCATTAGCTGGATCGGCTTTGGCACCAGAGATATACCGAATCCCAGTCTCCTCTGCAGCATAGTCAAAATCATCGACTTCCCAGGCGGTATCCTTCCCCGGAGAAAAAAATCGCATATACTTGCTCATGATGAAGGCCGTTCGCCTTTTTGCACGCTCGGAATGAGGCACAAAGGGGACAGTATTGCACGATGGTTCAATGGAGAAGCCAAAATAAGTAGCACCCCCTTGCCAAGCAGCCGAAAGGCCGTATGGTTCTGGGTTGATCGTCCATTGTTTGCCTAAGGGGTGATTGTGTATGGCCCAAAACATAAAATCGAACATCTTCCAAACGGGAATGCCGTACGGATTGTCCGAAGTTTTGACACAATACGGTTCATCCAGGCATTTGTGTATCTCTTCTGAGTCCATGAAGATGGCGGCGACGAGGGTAGGGAGCATTCGATACGTCGCTGCCGTCTCTGACCAATCCCGCGTGTACAGATATGTGTAGCCTAAATCGTCCAGAGCTAAGATCTAACGAGCTAAATGATTACAGAGCGCAACTTCCACGCATTGAAACACCTACAGTAGACCTCGTCCTATGAGACCAAGTCAGTGCACGGCACACATAATCGTAAAGGAACGAACCAAATATTCTCACCCATAACCCAACCTACCAATGCTCCTCGGAAATGAAACCACTGCAAGATCACGACTGGGGGGCCCCCATCAGCCTGTAGTCACTGGGGATGGAATGTGGTTCACCTTTGTCCTGATTGGGTTTGCAGTTCGACAGTTCCAAGCATGTCATGAGCGAAGCCAATGAGGCATGATTATCCTCGATGTACATGTAAGTAGGATGGATATGCTCATGCTTGTCCCTGATTGGGAACAATGTATCTCGTAAAATTGTAGGATTGCCTGCTCTCGAGATATCGAGTACTTTGGGTACTGCAATATCACCTTTGGAGGGCTTTAAGAATATGGGGTGAGCTGAAGGCGCCTTGATCAAAAATATCCACAGGACGACGGAAGCGATCACGATGCATATGATAGCTTTGAAAGATATTTTGCGCCTGGAGTGCAGGAAGAGGGTCGCGGCGCTTGATGGTCAGAAACCCGAACTCCGGTCGAGTCGACGGCTTACGTGTTGTATGCGGGCGTTAAGGCCATGAATCCAGAGGAACTGCCCTACAGGCCGCCCAGGCCGCTGGTACTTGAAGCAGTAGGAAGGGCGAGGAACAACGGAAAATCCCAATTCATACTCAATTGCACTTCGAAAATCCCACGGCACTTCTTAAGCCGACACCATGTATATTATGTTATTGACGGCGCGATGGGTTTACATTGCATTAAGTGTCACATCCAAGATCTGTCCAAGACTCCAAGATGAGGTGATAAAGCTGTTAGCGCGGGGAATTACTACAATTTACTGCCGTCACAACAAGAAAGACTGCATCGAGGATATATCTTCAGTAGAATGCATGGGTAAGCGGAAGAACGATACAACTCACTCCCAAAGGTACGCCGCTCGCCGCAGACTTCTCAGCCTCTGTACGCCAATCTTTCGACAATACAGATTCTACATTCCGGATTATCGACGTCAGCTTCATGCGGTCTAAAACAAAACTGCAATGAAATGGATTCAGCGATAACGTTGGGGATTCGCAAACATCGTGAACCAGAGCGACGTTAGGATACGCAAACTCACCTGTCAATCGGGTCGTTTAATGCGGCTTGTATAGCCTTCGTGAGCCCTTCGCGGTCACCCTTTTTTACGTTGTATACATATGGTGGATCAAGCAGCTTCAGCATTGAGTGCTGAGCTCCCCAGGCTTCCCTGAGTTCCGGCTTTTCCCTATTCCAGTGGAGGATAGGATTGATGAATGGTATCCCTAGGCATAGGGCTTCGTACGGGGTAGGGGACCTGGTAAGGAAGGTGAGCATTGTGCGCATGTCCACAAACACCCTGAAAAAAGTCCCATACGTCTCTGGTCTTCCAACCCCAACAAGCACCGACGCCCTCGCCAATAACTGCACGAATTCCGTCTGCCCTAACGTCCCGAGGTTTTCTACCGATTTCGGGAGGGAGATCGGTCCCAATCTGTCGCTCTCAGGATCAGGGTCGGCGCAAGCTTTGAACTTGATGCCCGTTTCGTTGGCGGCGTGGTTAAAGTCGTCTATCTCCCATCCGTTCGTCTCTCCGGGGAGGAAGTTTCGCATGGCCTTGGTCATGACCAAAGCATACTTGTCTCTCGCGCGCTCTGAGTGGGGCACAAATTGCACTTTATCACAAGATGGCTCGATAGAGTACGAAAGCGGCGTCCCTCCTCCTCTCCAGTGCGCTTCTTCTCCGTAGGGCTCCGGATTGAGCGTCCACTGTTTTCCAAGCGGGTGACTGTAAATCGGCCAAAACAAGAATGAGAAAATCTTCCATATGGGCATGCCGTATGGGTTCTCGTTATTTTTTGTGCAACGTGTCTCTTTGAGACAGTCTCTCATATCCTGGTCCTCCATGAGGATAGCAATGACGTGTTCAGGGAAGATTCTGTAAGTTGCAGCCGATTCTTGCCAGTCATGGGTGTAAAGGTACGTGTAACCGAGAGCTTCTAGAGCCAAGACCTATGGAATTTGGGCCAGCAGAATGAATAACTAGAGCATAGCATTGTAAACCAGGTATACGATCACATACTGTCGACTTCGCCCTGGTAACGTTGGGGTCCGAAGTGAAAAATAAGTGACGTGAGAAAAATAACAGTCACTCACCATGTATCTTCCCCCGCCACCCACCCATTGAGCACGCCTCGGAAATGAAAAGATTGAAGCAATACAACTAGATAACGTTACTGCATGTTGGTCCCACACTCTACGCAAGGGGTCTGCTCACTTTTGTCTTGAT
Source organism: Cantharellus anzutake (assembly GCF_015039405.1). Taxonomy (NCBI): domain Eukaryota; kingdom Fungi; phylum Basidiomycota; class Agaricomycetes; order Cantharellales; family Hydnaceae; genus Cantharellus; species Cantharellus anzutake. The sequence continues at coordinate 2,155,054 of NW_024066951.1, forward strand.
TTGGCCCGCAATTCAACGCTTCAAAGCATCCAAGAAGAGCAGACAAGGTTTTTTGGTTGATGTCAAGATACGCCCACCGATCACCAGCTTTCCTCCCCGGGGATGGGAAGAGCAAGTCCCCAAACATGCGGGGCGTGACCAGCGTGGGGGGCCCCCCAGCCTTCAAGGGTTTACCAGTCATTAGCTTTAGCCATAGAGGCTCCACGCCGTTCGGCCGTTGTTGTCTGGACATTTGGAACCCACTGAGGGATAACGACAAGGTCATGAAAGAGATGACCACGCAGACCGTCAATCTCGGCGTCAGTCGTAAGCTTTATAACATGCAATCAGTGTTGACAACTACTGGACGATGTCCACTCGAGCGGAGAACGTTATGCTCACCCTCGAGAAACCCCAAGCACCCTCATCGAAAAAAAGTCAGACAGCCTCCAGGGCAGTAGTAAAGGTTAGGTGGATTAGTAAAGCCGAGAGCGCGCCCCTGCCCTAGTTTTGATCATCAAAGCCGCAAATTCTCCTTGACGAAGATTATCCGCACAGTCAACTGAATTGAGCATGCAGCTGTTGCGAGGTAGCTACTATTGCCTGGCCGAGCGTTACTAGAGTGCTTGATGCGCTTCGCCCCCAACTCTGCATCGCACTCTGTTGGGATATATAAAGTCATTGCTGTTTGGCACTCCCATGTTCAATATCGCGAAAACATTTCAAGAACATGCATAGAAGCAGGCAAATGAACAAATATTCATCTTCGTTTTAATCTTTCTCTTTCCTTTCTCCCTTTCCTTCCTTGTCTTTTCCCTTACAACGCTGAAGCAGAACAATTCGAAGATAAGAGGAACAGGTTGCATGGGTCTCCATAGTAAGCAGTGTGAATTATATAGCGGACGCTTTCCCAGAATGATTGAGCCAGAGCGATTATGTGTGTTCCAGAAGGCATCATGGAAGTCGGAGGGGGGGGAGAAAGTCGAAGCCCTTCTACTGATCAGGTTTTGGGATGCCGATGTGGGAATGGGTGCAGTTAGACCAGGATTCAATTTGAGCCAAGAAACTGAAACTAATCATATTCGTTAAATGCATCGCAGATTTGGGGTCTTCAAATGTTGTTGGCAGGCAAGTCATGCAACGAATGCGAGGATGGAGTCCTGCCTAATGTGGGAGTGAGTGGTATGTGGTGCGGGGAAGAGCGAATTATGTAATGGACATGAGCATAAGCGGAGAATAATGAATTAGAAGGAAGAGCACAAAAAGGGAAAGAGGAAGGAAAGGTGTAAGCAGAAATGAGTAATAAATCGCGACAGGTCCACACAAGGGGAAAGAGGATGACATAATTCCAGCGTACTACATAATATGTATTGCCAACTCTGCAAGTGTGTAGAGTAAAAGTGCAGAGTCAAATGAACTCAATTACTTAGCATAGACGTTGTCCATCCCAATATTGATGTATCGTGATTATCACAACCGACGTCGACGGGAGTTACAGCAACCGTCAAAAAAATCTGCGCGTCAGATTTGGATGCATGACCCCAGTCGGATCTCGTGCTTGTCCAAAAATGGTCGGAAATCAGGGTCAATTTCAGTGTCAATACATTCGGCATTTAGCGCTCGTGGTGCCGGGGTCTTCAGGTTCGCAAGAGCCTCTTCCGTACTCATGTGAGGCATGGACAATAATGATATAGCATGAATACTAAGAGCGTCGTCGGCCACGGGTCTCAGTCAGGAGATTCCTGATAAGGCAATACTCAATTCGCGATCAATCAGAGGTAAGCTAGAAACTATCTTGTCAACGCACGTCTGTGCGTATTTATACATACCAGAAATGTATTACAATGTGAATATACGTAAAATAGGTAACTGCGCAAGCGCGCATATGCAAGCATGAATATCCTGGAATTATCTGGGGATTTCCCACAACAATCCCGAATATTCCGGCAGGTTCTGGTCACTTGCGGATTCCAACAGGATTACAGAGATCCTCGTGGATGGTGCATGCAGACAGCTGGGTTACTGCCGAAATATCGTGCGCGCCCATCGAGTTAGGCATCGTGATGATTAGATCCTTGGCTGCGGGTTTGAGGTGTTTGCCCACTACATGCATTATAACAATGGAGCGGTTGAGTACTTAATATCCTTTTTTGGTGGTGCCATTGGGACACGGTGGTTTTGTCCCTAAATCGCAAATCACATGTTTTGCCTGATATATCCATCAAGATTTGACGCGCAGATTTTTTTGACGGTTGCTGTAATAATCATATCAAATTTCATCGAGCCTCTGATTGCGAGACAGGCTCACGTAATTCCCGTCGACGGCAGTCGAGGGATCATCTCAAATTCGCAGAATCTGTGTTGAGAGTTGCAGGGGCACATGAACGACAAAACAACCCTTGAGATGAACATTGTTCCACAGCGATATGTACACGCACTATTTCCAGCCGTACTGTAAAACCTACCATAGCCTGTGGTCATCCTCGATTTGACCGTACAACTTCCTGAGGCACTCTTCAATCGCCTGAACTTGTTCCGCGATGGAAGAAATAGAAAGTATATAAAACCTATACCGACACCAGCTAGGTCAGATCACACAGACCAGAGAAAGGCTAAAACAATTGGAATGCACACCAGTATCTCGTGAACTCCCCGCTAGCCATTGACGCGCGGCCCTCAGCCGTCTGCGCAAACCTCTGACTCAAAACCAACGCGTCATGTGTCATCTGAGAGACCCAATTCTCCATCATCGTATCATGTGGCAATGGCGTCTTTGACATGATGCTCGCGGATATCAGACAAAGGTGATTCTTGATCTGGCGAGAAAGTCGCTTGCGGTAAGGTGAAAGTCCTCGTATAATCGACTTCAGAAGGTTTTCTGAGAACCCTTTGTGGCCTACAGCATAGCGAGCATCGCGCAGCCGATCTGCAGCAAAGGGCTTGAGCCTAACCCGCTCTAATGGCTGTGTAGGTACGCACCAAGAATAATTTGGCTGGCACGGACGATCTTCATGATTTCTCCTGCCTGGAACGGCTTCGACCATTGCGGCTCATCCTTCGAAAATCTGTACAGTGAAGCTCTCCAACTGAAGGGGTGCCAAATGGTGGACATTGACTAACGCAATTAAGGGCATAACCGCTAAGATTTGTCCTTGAATCTTATGTTCTCGGTGCACCAGCTCCTCGATTACCTTTTTAACCGCAGCTGTTGGGGGTCGGAAGCCCGCTTCGGTCGGCATCATGCCCCGCATAAACGCTTGCAGTATTGTGCTAGACCCGGATTCTCAGTGGTGCTCTTAGGAGTGCTGACTTAGAGCCAGCTTACATGTATGACAACTCAGAATACATGACGCTGGGGAACATTGGCACGACATCAGCTCTGATCGGGGAGGAACGAACATGAGAGCGACTCACTACGCCAATTGCTTTCTGAGAGTACGCCTTGCTGGGTTTCGAAGTACCACAAGCTGGAAAATCAGAACGATTCCCAATGCAATTGCGAGGCCCGCGAGGGACCTTCCAACCCGGATGGGAGGTTCTCCATATGCTTTGTTATGAAGATGGACTACTTGCACCCATTGGGATATGACAAGCACTCCTATGGCACAGACAGCGTAGTTCAGAAGGAGAAAAGGAAGTCCAGTGTAAAATTTCCGTACCACATGCATTCATCCCCAAAAGAACGCCTGTCGAATCAGACGCAAGATTAGCTGAGGGAAACACACAGAAGCATGGAGTGATAAACACACCTGTGAAGTATTGTGGCCGTTCGTACAGGAGCCAGCTGGCAGGCAGTGAGAACAAGCCAACCATACAAGTGACTCCGTATCTATACACATTAGCAATGAGAAGTCATTTGCTTTGCCCAGCACCCGCTGATCTTCTGTTCAACGCACGGGTTATAGCGATATCCTCCAACATTCTTAAACATCTCCAAGAACGCCAAGCCAAGCAAATATCCCACACTGGATCCGATTATTTGAAGGACGAATGTTCTTACACTCTGGCCGAGCGTCGGTGATCTGACTGTGGAGTCAAGCACACGAGAACCCAGGAGGAACGTTCTCACTCACAGAGCGACAGCCACGGTGAGCAAAGATCCTTGGATACCATACGTAAGGAAAAAATGTCGCGTATGATCTGCCCAAATGAGAATGGCAAAGACCAAACAAGCACCTGCAACCTTTCCTGCATATATGCTAATGGGCGTGTGTAGCTTGGCTTCGAGCCTCGAGAGCCTCAGCCAGAATCCTGGCCTATCAGGTACATACTCTTTACCCTCAAGAAGCGCCAAAGCTTCTTTCATAGACAAATCACTGGTAACGTCCCCTGATGGCGGATCTTCGATTGAGGTAACATGGCTTGTTAAGGCGGGATCAGCAGTTGCCGCGTTGGTGTTCATTTCTCCATCGTGGGTCTGTGGGGATGCGGTGTGAGAGGGATGTTCGCCAAGAAATTCCGAGAGTTGGATATGATGCCTGTGTGGCTTTCTGAGCCCTTCGAAGAAATGGAAACGGAGGCGCTTTCTACTCCGCCCATGTGAATCCTTCCGAGTAACAATGGCATGACACAATGCAAGATTGCTCGTGAATGAGCTGTAGGGAAATTGTTAGTCCGAACACCATGTGGTAGGAACACGGAATACACTCACTCCAGAGCGAAGATCATTGCAAATACACGCATTAAGGATTCATTGCTGGTTCTTGCTACGGGGTCCTCCGGTTCGGGTTCTCCATTGTCATCGTCCGAATCAGGGTCTTCCATTCGAGCGGTCACATCGAATTCGCCGGAGCGACCAGAATTATCTGGACCCGGTCTTTCGACCTTCCTTTTCCTTAACGATGATGTATTCGATGCTTTCCCACTAGACATCCCATGTGTTCCATCTGTTGCGGGATCAACAATGTCTTCCCCATCAACGTGGCCACGAATATGATCTGGTCCCCAGGTATCCCACACACTGGGACGGGGTTCCCTTACACGGAGCGTTGGGTCGTTCCCGTAGAGCTCACCCGAGCATACAGCTTCTGTGAGTAAATCCAACTGTTTCTTCTCGAAATCCTATATAGTAAGGCATAATTGGTTACTTCTAGCATCAATTACACGACCATTGACGTACGTGAAAATGAAGTTTGAGCAGCCGGGCAGATCCTCTGACTTTCGGTGCAGTTTTCCCATTCTTTTTTTTATCATTTCCATCATCAATATCGTCTGGGTATGGCGTGGTATCACTGCTGAGATCGGTGGAACCTGACACAGTTGCGGGCGACTTCAGCTCTACTTCTTGCGCCAACCGATCGGAGACAACACGGAGACGCTCGGCGATGGAAAGAGAGGACACGAAACGAGTAGGTTGTGGCCGCGATGCTGCTGCCGCCGAAACCTGCGGAACTGGGCTTTCTTTGGTATCGGGTCCTAACTGACGGTCGCCGTCCAGCCCGATCACGGGCTCCTCAGTTTGGTCACTCGTCCCCTCCTCGCCGCCGCCTAGTTCCTGTTTTTCAAGATCAAAAAACACTTCATAGCCAGAGCGGCCAGGTTCCCAAATCCTGGAACAACCCCCACTCAACTCCTTTTGAATTTCAAAGATGGTTCTTTGCGTGTCCCGCCGTAGCTAAGAAACGATGAAATGAGTTCAAAACCAGCACCCCAAGAATATGAACACATACACGATGGAATGAGGCAATTGTGCTTGGCAGAAAATGCTTCCTGAACAATGGGCCATCTCCTTTTGAACCTGGAACGCCTCTTGCGTTGTCCAATTTGATTAAGCTCGAATACATCGCAATAAGACCCAATTGCATTTTTCGGGTTTGGGTAATTATATCCCTGTAATCCTCTGTAGACCACCTAGACCAGTTAATTTCAATTGTGGTTGCCTCGGCCTTAGCGTTCAATAGACCAAAGTCTGCCTAATGGATACTCCCACTCAGACAGAACGGTTCGCATCGGAGATGGTGAATCACCTACACGTATACTTTGATTCAAACCATCGCGGACTTTCCTTTCTTCGTCAGTTATCGTCACCGTGTAGGTCTTTGCAAGCAAATGCAGGAATATTGAAATGTGATCCAAAGAAGTAACAAGTGTTTGTCGGAGCTGTTTCTCAGATGACTCCGGGAAGACAAAGATATTCACTCCAACAACTAAGGCACCACCCCAGCTAACCACGTAGGAAGAATATTAGCATCTTAGTTGAGGGAAAATCACGAGCCACCTACAAGTATGATTTGATGTAGCTTTCAAGATAGGTGGGAATAAATGCCCCAGTCAGGATAGACGTATATACACCATTGAAAGTCATCAGGATCGCCAGTAGGGACATCCCAAAGTACCTGTTTCCAGAAATTAATGAGACTCCGCTACGGGAAGGGAATTGCTACTCACTTGATGTTATATGCCTTGAGAAGGGCCAAAAAGTAGACCATGATGACAAACACTACTGCCTGAGCGGGTAGTGAAGATCTAAGTTTAGCCAGAATCGCGAAATTTCCTGCGCCAATGGTGACTCCTAACAAAGCGAAAAATGTGGATTCCAAAGCTTCACCCGTGGAGCGTCCAGGGAAACAAGCAATTGTGACGATGATCATTGCTATGCATACGCATAGATATTATTTTTGTGTTCGGCGAGCAGGATTTAGACGTACCCGAGTATGAAGCTGGGTAAACCTCGAACCTATCAAAGCCTGCCAGGAAGGGCAGCATAAGTGCAAGAGTGTACGTAAGAGCGCCTGAGAGGTCGGTCAGCAGAGGCATTTCGTCCCCAAATCACTACACTGGGAAGTCACCTTTGAGAACACTAACACATCGTCGAGAGGAGATCCAATGCTTTATTGATGCCAGCCGTTCATGCGTCGCCATTCTGCGATCTGAAGACGGGATCCTCTTTATTCTGCGCGTGTGTTGAACGATCCCCTGATCTTCGTTGAAACAGACCTCACTGTCAAGATGAAGTGCGAGCTACCAGACTTCCAGTGCTTCTGCTTTCCCCTTCAGCCCTACGAGGGAAACGAAAGACAAAAGAGCAACGTGCGACTCCCCTGGGCATGTTACCCCGCTGAGTTATCAATTCAAAATGCAGATAGTGGCAGTGCAGCCCTGAGTAAATAAGGTTGCAAGCTGTGTCGCCCTTACTTCCAGTCAACGGTTTGAGCTTGACCAGTCATCCAAACGTCTAGCAGATATATGCATTACGCAATTACAGCTCCATCTCATTGTAATATATCACGCCATCCCCACAAGTGATTACACTCTATGACCCTGGTTTCAGATTGGACTCGAGGGCCTTGAGGATATTAGACCAAACGACCTTAGGACTCTGAGCGGCATCAATACCAGTCCAAATGTTTTGCTTCTTGTAGTAATCCACGACTGGGCCGGTTTGGTTGTGGAATGCCCCAAGACGCTTCCGCAAGGTGTCGACGTTGTCATCCGAGCGCTGAATCAGTGGTTCACCAGTGACATCGTCAGTCATCGGCTTTTTGGGCGGGCTATCGAGCAAATCGATGCGGGACAATGAGATGTGGCATCTGAAATGCGAAAAGACAGTTACATACTTGAACTCTTTATGATACGTTCGTCCACTGGCCGGGTGGATCAAGCGTCCCGTAATACGAGAAATAAGCAGTTGGTCGGCGACCTTGAGTTCGAGGGCGTGGTCCAGCTTTTCTTTGCGAGAAGAAAGCACGGAGTCAAGCTTTTCCGCCTGTGGAATCGTCCGAGGGAAGCCATCAAGGATGAACCTAATCAACGCTATTACTTGGACAATTCACCGGCGAGATGATACGTAAAGCGCACCCAAGCTGACACTCCTTGTTGTTCTCCAGCTGATCTTTGATCATCCCAACCATAATATCATCGCCGACCAACCCCCCAGCATCTATGATTTTCTTAGCCTCGATACCAAGCGGGGTCTTCTCCGCGACCTGTTGCCGTAACATATCACCCGTAGCAAGATGGCATACATTATATCTTTCCTTGATAGCGGGGGCCTGTGTTCCCTTGCCTGTGAACAATCCAACGCGTCATGCGTGACAACCCCACAAATCCGGAACTACGCTGAGCGTCATCCAACAACGTAATGCACACATACCAGCGCCCGGCGGACCAATGAGAATCATTCGAAGTTCCTTTGCCGCATCAAACGGCTTCTTGGTAGCCGCGTCCTTTGCTTTGGACTGAGCCTCAAGTTTCTCAATCTTTGCATTGAGTTGAGCAACAAGGCCTTTGAGATAACTAATCTCGTCTGACATAGCTGCAAAGCGCGCCTCCCGAGAGAGTGTGTCTGGGCCAAGAGTTGGGAAGTGAAGCTAAATGCAACAGGGAAGGTTTTCAACGGCTCTGGATCAAGAGCGTGCCAACACCCGAACGTGGGAAAGTTTCCGTCCAACTTTTGGGCAAATGTTGCCGACAGTCACCTTACATTTTCTTTATCTCCGAAAGGGCTTCCACGAAGTGTAAAGTTCCAAAAAATCCACCGGAATGAAAGTAATAATTTCTTTTCATCATGCACGGTCCACTACAACAACGCGGGAAAGCACTGACGATTAAGGGAATTGGACAAAACAAGTGTGGAAGCGCTGGGAGTCGTCCGAGCCAACTATGTCAAATAAAATGACACGAAGCAAACAACTCCCGGCGCCCGCGAAAAGATCCGAAATGTATCCAAAGCAAGCAGTCACCCATGAAGAATTAGCTAATGGCACACAAATACACTAAACTGGATATATCTGTAACACGGCATACCCACGGTAGTTGTTTTTGGAACTGCAGGTGGTATAAACAGCGGAAGGATTCAGGGAGGTATGACAATGTGGGGACAGCGCAGGGATGTTAGTATGTGAACGCCAGCATGAGAGGCACGGCAAGATGCGGGTTGCGATAGGAATGCTGAAGTGGGAAAGTGGGGGCATTGACCTTTCTCGAGCTAGTAGTAAGCAAACGAGTAAGAGACAATACGTAACGCAGATCCAACAGCTAAAGGGTCGGCACTGTGGCGACGTGCGCGGCCACAGGTACAGTTGGAGCAGTGGACAGTATACTCTGTTGCCGAGCCTGTAGGATGTCATTAATCTGGAAAGCTGCGTATTAGATCCGTCATTAGCATCACATTTCTTACGCTCAGCTCGTGAAAACGCACCCACCTGTCAGTGGAAAAACGGTCTCGAGAAGGCGCATCTGTGAGATAATGATATCAATCTTGTGGTCCAATGCCGAAGCCTCTGATGTAGTCAGGACCCGAGACCGCTGCTCAATTAGGACATCGCAGGTATGTTTCCAGCAATGCTAAATGAAGAATGAGCTTCGATCATTTCATCTTACGAAGTATGAACGTGGATCGTACCCCTATCAGCATGTCAAACTCCCCAAAGTCCGCCTCAGAGTTGGCCAACTCGCTCACAACTGAGACAACGGCCTCAGCAGCCTTCAAACGTTTATCGTAGCTGAGAGGCTCTTCAAGTGCCGCGGTATTATGTAATCGAATCATCGCCGTCAACGCAAGCGTGTGAACGAACACCAATTGCGCGTTAACCGGATCATCGGCTGAGGTAGGTGGCACCTCTCCCATGGTACCAGAATTCCTTACGTATGGCAATGTCCGCAGGAATCGACCAATTGCATAGTCCACCGCGTAAAATTTGGCCCGTAGTGTTTCTGGCATGCTGGAGGCTGTGTGTACATAAACAGGGAAGGTCAGAAAACCAAAATCAAGGTGGAGGATATGGTCTTACCGTAGCGCGATCCAAGACGGCTGGCTTGCTCGAATAGGGCAGAGCCTTTAAGGCGAAGCGTAAAGATGGTGTCTGGACGCCCAACGGCTGGTGCCGTATCTGGCTGATAAAGTTGCCTCACCGTCCCGCAGTCGGCGTCGTAGGCTTGACCCTATTAGCAAATAGTAATAAGTGAGGTTGTCCAGAAAGAAAGATGTGGGCGTGACAAAAAGAAATCCAAACATACATGTTCATACTCCTCCAACGTCCGGGGCCACACGGTCTCAATCTGCGAGAACGAATCGCACTCATCTGGCAATGCTGCTGGTAGGTTCGTCATGATAGAACCGCAGCGATCCAGCAGGAAGATGTGCCAAACTGCAGGACCAATGCCAATAGAAGGAAAAAGAGAGCAAACATTTGTCAGTAAGGATGATTAAAGCAACTTCATGAACCCCATTCAGAGACTGATTATAAATAGGAGCCCGAACAGAAATGTTAAGGCTCCACTGGCAAAATCAATGTTGCGCGAACCATCGGAGCAAATTGGATCTCGAAGGGGATCATGGATAATCGACTCACACGTTAGGATTCTTTCTCCAACCTCGATTTGATCTTTTGGAGGGTCCAACATGGACCCAGCCCGCCGTACCGACATATTGGTGACAGTCCAAGGGGCGGCGTGTGCATTTTTGCTAGGTCCAGAACCAGCACCAGGCGCACTCACGAGATCTCCTGATGGATTGAGGTGTGGAGATGAAATCTGATGAAGTCCACAGCTGACAGCAAAGCGAGCCACTTGACAAGTTTGGTGATATGCTTCTATGAATCGCCCGTTCTGGTATAGGAAGAATGCGATAAGGCACGAGGCTTGAACAAAATTCCACAAACGGTCCGAGTGCTCGAGAGAATCACACTGTGAACAAAAGGGGGAATGATGTGAGTATTGAGGGCACAGACGGCGAGCAGCTCTGATTAGGCAAGTGAAAGCGTTCGTTGCACTTGGCTTCATTCCAAGATCTAGCGCGCCGAATTTGGCGATATGGTACTGCGTGTGCAAACTAAACTGGCCACAATGATAGGACACTCACCAATCCCTGTCTAGCTCGAGATAACAGTACAACTTCATGAGCTTTCAACTCATCATCTCTAGAGAGATAGCAGCCAAGCAGGTAGATAGCATCCATTAAGCAGGGGTGAGGCCGCTTTTGGGGGTCTGGGTCTTGCAGAGAAGCTAGGAAACGTTGGGGATGGACATCGAAGTAACAACGACGGCGGTAGTTAAGGAATAGTGTTAATCTGCAGGGGCGAAAGAATGAATTGGCCAGGGCCGTAACCATCAGCGCATTTGAAATAGGGGAATGATGAGATGTCAGGACAATTCCAATAGAAATTCATCGATGTTCATTTTAAACGACTTACAGGTAATTCTGCCCTTCAGGTGTGGATGTGATGATGGGCTGATCCGTATCGAATCCAGCACTCGCTCTTACACGCAGATCCCCAAATCCATTCACTGCAGAGGGTACGGAGGAATCTTGCGCCCAGCCTCCTCTATCATTCGACAAGGCCATGGGAATAGGTCGTAACCCACCAAGTGAGTCGTCTAGCCCATACCCAGTCGAAAGATTTGGAGACGCATACGGCGGTGTTTGACTTGAATAGCCAACAGATGCACTCGAGGAGGACCATGCTGATGGGTTGATGTCAAACACCCCAAGTGAGGTGGAGGTGGAGGCAGAGTTGTATTGAAGAGGGAAGGATGAGGAGGCTGCTGACGGGGGTCGAGTGGAAACAGCGTTATTCAATGGTATTGGATCGGGAGACACAGTCCTTGTGCCAAAACTAGGAATAGAGAGGGGATCAGAGCCAAACACGAAACCTTGCAGTTGTGGGAAGTCAACAGGGGGATCGCTGAACAGATGATTATTGTAAGAGTCGCGAGACGAATGGGGGGAAGATTGTAAGACAAGACTGTCGGTATGATTTGGAGTCATTCCAGAATCGGTTGAGGATATGGATCGAGCGCGGATGCGTTCGCGCCCAGGAGTTGACGAAGCGCCCAAACCCGGGTCGGCCCCGAGAATACCGCCAAGGTTGGAGGATGCACTCGATGAAGGTGAGCCTATCATGTTCTTGCCCTGCAATTGGGCAAGCATTTCCTCAAGTTGAGTAATCCGCCGCTGGAGCGTCTGTGTCCTACTCAGAGCCTTGCCGTTATCGTAAGAACACTCCTGTGGGTGCGTGGCCCGGATGCATTGATTACAAGCAGGCTTGCTAGCATCACACTTGAGTTTGCGTTTCCGACAAGTAAGACTATGAGGGGTCCAGGTGAGCGCATGATATACGCGTGCGGGAAATTGGGGCTAAATTACCATGCACTTCCGCGCTGCAATGGGGCACTGGACTCTTTAGTCTTTGTCCTCGTCGTCGCGTTGACCCTGGAGTGTTCATCAGTTGATGAGTGATGCGATGTCCTAGCAGGCGGCATCGTCAACGTTCGATTGAGAGTGCAACTAAGCGGAGGGAGAGGGGAAGCTGAGATTGGGAGGAAGAGCCTGAGCAAGTATGTATAAGAGATTTGTGCGCCAATACACCCAACTCTTAGACGGAAGCAAGCTGATCCCAGCGAGAGAAATGGGTAGCTAACGAAGACCAAAATGGAGACCTGCTCTTAAGGGAGGGGTGGACGAACTAGTACATATGAATCAAGTCGCGGCATTTTTTTGCATAACTATCTTTTCAAAATAATTAAAAAATAAAAAATAAAAACAAAAACAATTAATTGTTGCGAGCGTAATGAAAAAAGATGGGGATTTGGATAACGAAGGATAAAAGAGGGCCTTGATTGAGATTTTCGAATTTGCTAATCCCTGGATTGAGTTCATGGGTTCTTGGGCGCTTATTTCCACTAGTGTGCCGATGTGTAATGTGTCCCTCGCACGCACATGCAGACCCTCACTCTGTGCACCTTGCCTCATGGGCGACACCCAGTGCATCAAGATCTTCCCCTGCCTCGTCCTTGACACTGTCGCACAGCAATTGACACAGCACCGTCGCGATCACTGTTCTCTCCAAGGCACTGATGGATGATCGAAACCTCCGTTTCATTAGCTATGCACCCGTATTTCGTAAACCCAAGCTGACTACGACTGCCAAGGTGAAGTAATCTCTCATGACTCATGTACACATTTGCGACCGATCATTTACTAATCCCACCACATATCTAGTAGTTGTGCAGGCTCTCTATACCCATCCACCCCGTCCCAACCAACCATCATAATAATACATTGGTTCCAGGTATTTAGCCTACAAACACTTCGGACTGCTCGTAAGCTTAGGGCGTCAAGAAGATGGCGCCCATATGTTGAGGTACGGTAGTTGTACTCCAGCTCCTTTGCTGGTTCAACGGCGGCCGATGATTGGCTAATGCCTTCTGTTTCAATGCATTGGTCAAGGCGGCACACTTACTCCAACCCCCGCGCCGCTCGAACAGTTCGCAAGACGTAGGCGTGCGTGTGTGCGTGGAGTCATGGGAATTTGCAGCGTAAAATGTTGATCCGGGACTGGGAGGGATTTCGTAACCCAAACAAGCTTGCGAACGCTTCCTATTATTGTGGAGATGTGTTAAATACGGAAGGAGGATCCGAAGAGCTAGGCATGTGTGATTGCTGTTCCCATCTAATGAACAGGCGCAAGCCGGGTTATTTGCGGAGATATTCCCAGTGCACTATTCACCATCAGGACTTGACTCACTGTACGAGCGAGTCATTATGTACTCACAATCAATCATGTAAATTCTGAATCCCAGAATTTCAGTATGGGGTACATTTGTTGAATGAGAACAAGCTAACATCAAACCGATGTGGCCCACCTGCATCAGTGCCAAAGGCGTAATAATGCAAGGACAAGGATGTGGGCCCTAGGAAAGCCTCTCTTGTTCAGACACCGCGTCAAACATAGGGGTAGTGGGCAGCCACCCTGAATGTTGAACAGGAGGTAGGGCCAGTGTCCAACATGGATCAGACCGCGCCCAAAAAGATTTCCACTAGAATTCTCCCCATTTGAGGTTGAAGAGGAGATGTTCTTTCGGCAATAAAATAGCCCAGGGCACCTCACGACGGCTCGGAAACCGGGATGCCATGTGCGCGGCATACAGGATCGCCGCCGCCAAAAGGAACAGCCCTTTTGACTCAGTCCCCGGATGGAGATGGTCTACGCGCGGTCTGGTAAGAGAGTTGCGCTGAGAACCACGTCAGTCACCGCGCGAGGGACCATGAGGTACTACATCGCATTTGTTTATCCGCCAGGAACGACGATAATCTACACACCCTATTACCAGGGATTGAAGTAGCATTTACAAAGTTGGCAAATACCACCTAGCGTCAGTATCCAAAAAATGGATGTGCAATGGGAGTCCATTCAACCAAGCGTCCCAGGCAACAATTGTCGAGCAATCATGAATCGACACTCGCATAATCAGTTAGGGGAACTTCACTTTAGAGATGCCGGAATGAGTGCCCAGCGCCACATCCACACCCCAGTAGCGCGCATCGCTGCTGTTTGGCGCCCTCCTGACGCATCTTTCAGGAGATAGCTAGGAGGGGAAGCGCGGTTCATCAGAGCATAGATCCTGCGATTCCGTTCGGCGTGCACTTCTACACTTAATTTCACGCAAAACTCCGCGAACCAGCCGCCGGGCGCCATTCGACGTGGCACAATTCAATCGGCTTCAGCCATATTGCCATCTCCTCCATCTCAGCCGCGGTAAACGTAGCTGGAACTCCAGAATGCTACAACAAGCGCTGGGACTCTTGTGTTTATGCTTGTTCTCCCTGCATGCGTCTGCTATTTCGAGCACCGGTTCAAATGTGCTAGTTGTTCTTGAACCCCAACTCAAGAAAGATGATTATTCGCTATTCTTTGCTGGCCTGGAAGGTACATCGCGTTTGACCATTTCATGGACATTTTGTGAACGGCTGATATTGGATTGTTCGTTGCTACGCCCAGAGCGTGGTTTCAACTTGACGTTCAAGGGACCCAAGGACAATCGGCCGACTGTCACACAACACAAAGCCCCTTCCTTCTCTCATGTTATCCTATTCGCGCCGACTACTAAAAGTGAGTCAACGATGCCATTATGTTCTTTCAGAATGCCAGCCATGCCACTCCTGAACCTGTCATATAACAGCACTGTCTGCGGATTTGACGTCCCAAGCCATAGTTTCCCTTCTTTCCGCCCGCCCACCCGTTAATTTCCTCATCGCCCTCTCACCGACTTCAACGCAGCTATCGTCTCTAGCAGCAGAGTTTTCTTTGTCGCTTCCTCCACCTAACATACCTCTTATCTCGCATTTCCCCCCGCGCGATGGACCAAGAACGATTGTGCCGGTCACCATTCCAGAACGTCCAGATTATCTTACACCAATGTTTCCCGTGCTTACGAAGACGGATGCTCCAATTTTATTCTCGGGAGTGCCGCATTACCTCAGCGACAACCCGCTCTTGGTCGAGATTCTTCGTGCGCCTCCGGAAAGCTTCGCGACTGACACTGAAAGTGATAAAGGTGGCGATGCTGTGTACGATGCCGCGGAAAAAGGCGGCGAAGGACTTTGGGCCGGAAACTCATTAGGACTAGTAACCGGCTTCCAAACGCGATCTGGTGGTCGCGTGGTATTTTCGGGGGGGATCGAAGTCTTTTCCGATAAGTTTGTGAAAACCGAAGTGAAGTGAGCCATGAGCGCTTATTACGCACATCGGACCGCTCACCCAATGCTCTATTCAGCAATCTCACAACAGGAAATGAACAATTTGCAAAAGATGTGACTTCTTGGGCTTTCCAGGAGACTTTGCAGCTCCGTGTAGATTCAGCGAGCCATCACCTTCAATGGGATGCCAATAAGACCCAAAGGGATCGCTACACCATAAACGACCAAGTCCTCTTCACAATGCATATTTCCGCGTGGGATCCCGAGAAAGGTGAATGGGTAGATGCGCCACGAATGGACGACATACCACTCGAGTTTACGATGCTAGACCCATATGTCCGGACCGTTCTATTTCCAGTGTTGAATAAACCAGGAGAGTTTAGTATAGGCTTCCGAATCCCGGACCGTCATGGAGTTTTCAAATTCGTTGTAGATTATAGACGAAAAGGGTGAGTCCAATCATTTGACCGGTGGAGCCCGAGAACCCCTTGAGCATTCGTCTCGCGCCCATGGACGAGATAGCGGCTTGCCTACATCCCATCATTTACCGAAACTGACCTAAGTGCTTTCTTGATCCCTTTTAGCCTCTCACCACTTTTCTATTCAAGCAAAGTCTCAGTTGTTCCGAAACGTCACGACGAATATGACCGCTTTTTGTCTGCGGCGTGGCCATACTACGCGGGCGCTCTAAGCACTAGTATTGGGTTCGTTGTCTTTGCAGTGGTCTATCTGGGTGGAGAAGTAGATCGACGAGCGAAGGGGAAAGGCAAAAGTACCAAAACGGAGTAGAAGCTCCCTCGACATTCGTGGTGCTGCACCCGTTTCGTTCCGTAGAGTTGAATACCAAAAAATCATTGCCACTCTATCATGGGTCATGGGAGGCTGGGCTAAAAGGACTGATAGTAGCAGTATCAGTATCCAATACCTTGTTGATCCCATCATATCAGCAGTTTCCATCATGAGCATAGCAATAAATTTCTTTAAATGGTGGGCTACACATTCTTCATCTTCACCAGCCGAAACACTCCAGCACTTCGGTAGCGTCCAGGAGACCTACCTGACTTTCCTTTACACCTTTTCGACGCGCAGTTAACGCACGAAGCCCCCATTTAAATTTTCCATACCGGAAGCAAAAGCTCCGAACGCTCATCAAGTTCAACACGGTTAAGCTAAGTCGACATGACTGAAAGCAATTACGACTACTTGTTCAAAGTATGTCCTCAGCCATGAGTGCTTGGTGGTTCTTTCTGATAGTTGTGGCTTTCCCCTTTCGTGTAGGTTGTTTTGATTGGAGACTCGGGAGTAGGGAAATCGTAAGCGTTCAGCTTCTGGAGCGGCTTTGTTGATTCTTTGGTCATCTTTGACGCACCGTTTGCGATGATGTAGCAATCGTGAGTCCATAGTCACAGTCTCAGCATTCTTAATTTGATTCCTCGGCGTCACTTCTGGTCCTCGGATCTCAGTGCTCTCGCGATTCACCAGGAATGAGTTTAACCTTGATACGAAATCGACTATTGGTGTAGAATTTGCTACTCGCTCCATCAATGTCGACGGGAAAACCGTCAAAGCGCAAATATGGGACACTGCGGGTCAGGAGCGGTATCGCGCTATCACTGCGGCGTAAGTTGCTCGTGGTGGCCCCCCCCTGTTTGTCGTTGAGAAGGCTCGGATCTTACTTGCACACTTGTTTTCTTTGTTGGGCACCTCAGCTATTACCGCGGAGCCGTTGGCGCGCTCCTGGTTTACGACATTGCCAAACACGCCACGTACGTCAACGTAACACGGTGGCTTAAGGAGCTTCGTGACCATGCAGACTCGAACATTGTCATTATGCTCGTTGGTAACAAGAGTGATTTAAAGCATCTGCGGGCCGTTCCTACCGAAGAAGCCAAGGTGTTTTCATGTGAGTAATTTTGCTTGTCGTGTCATAGCGTGATGATTCAAAATATCTCTTTTCCAAGCGGACAATGGGTTGTCCTTCATCGAGACTTCAGCGCTGGACGCATCAAATGTCGAAGCAGCATTTCAGAACATTCTTACCGGTAAGTCCTATCCACTTCCACCATCAATCGCCCTCTCTAGCCATCCATATTTTACCTTCACTAGATATATACAGAATCGTATCCAACAGGGCACTAGAAGCGGACAACCCGACCAAACCTGAAGGAGGCACCATCACTGTACCTGTCACCGTTGACAATGCAACGAAGGAGAAGAGCGGGAATTGCTGTTGAAGGCTTGCACCTCAATAAGTATTTGTATGTATCACAATCCCCACAGTGTCTGATGATGGATATTGTTTCTTCTCTGTTTTTTTTTTACTCGCGTCCTATCATATTTGATTCATCTGACTGGTCATGTGATTCGTGTTTGAGAAACTCGGCGCTTGTGGATTTATCAAGCCTACGACGCGCCAGTCAAGTGTGACAGTCGGAAGCGACTGCAAACTTAAGCCTTTACTCAATCTCGTGACTCTGGACTCCACCTGTACTAAAGCAGTCCCATTTTTTACTATCCTTACACTAGTGGCTTTCGAGTGGCTTTGGAACAATGCCATCCGAAGCTTCATTATCCACCGTCTCAAACTCGAACCCAGGCACACTCCCCGATTTAATTCCAAAAGTTGGACCAAAGTTGAAATCCAGATGGGAGCCTAAGACCCATTTGGAACCTGCACGACCCGCACAGGTGGACATCGACAGGCTAAATGAGAAGGAGATGATAGCAAATGTTCGTCATTAGTCGATGTATTTCAAGATTCGCGTCTAACTGCATTTAACGGGGATCCGTCGCTATCTTGTCACCATTGTAGCTTGCTGCGTCTCCTGAAGCACCCGAATACATAAAAAATCCGAAAAAGATAAGACCGCGACGGACTGTGGACTTGTATGGAGGATATGCACGATGGAATATGGTGAGAGAATGCCAATGTATGGATTATGTGTATATATGGTTGAACCAACTTGTTCAGGTCCGGAAACAGCGGCCTAACCCCACCTACACCCCTGCAATTCGACCTGCACCACCGTTTATAATTGATGTGAGAGATTGCAACAATCGTTCCGCCGTTCTTCATCCTAAGTCGAACCAAAATTCCTTGCAGTTATTGCCACCGAAGGCGTATTCAAACAATTCTTCCACATCTATCTGTACCAAATTCGTCCACACTTCCACGAACAAAATACGCTTCCCCGTAAACGTCGTCACCGTAAGTGAAAAATCACCCGCATGAATATATAGCATCGTCAAACTACTGATTTTATCTGACAGTGGACACCTGAAGCTCGACGGGTGTTAACAGGCTCTACCAGTGGTGAATTCACACTGTGGAATGGCCTAACTTTCAACTTTGAGACCATCCTCCAAGCGCACGACTCGCCTATCCGAACGTTCCAGTTCAACCATGCAGGTTCATATCTCGTCTCTGCAGATCAATCTGGAATTATCAAGTACTTCCAACCGAACATGAATAATGTTGCGGTTTGGAATGGTCATCGGGAAGCTATCAGCGGGCTGAGTTGGAGTCCGGATGATACGAGGTTTGCAACGTGTAGTGATGACAAGTCGATCAAGCTCTGGCAATTTGAAGTGATGAGCGAGGAGAGAGCATTGACGGGTATGTTTTGTTTATATCACTCCCAACCCTATATACAATTCGGTCATGAATGCATGGACTTGACTCCCCTGACCGTTCGCTTATTTAGGTCATGGCTGGGATGTCAGATGTGTCCAGTGGCATCCGACGAAAGGCCTCCTAGCTTCTGGTAGCAAGGATAATCTTGTCAAATTCTGGGACCCGCGGACGGCCCAATGCTTATCTACCTTGTGAGTGCAAATGCTAACTCCTGACTCCAACAGGTTCCAGCCTTAA
Organism: Cantharellus anzutake; assembly: GCF_015039405.1. Lineage (NCBI taxonomy): Eukaryota > Fungi > Basidiomycota > Agaricomycetes > Cantharellales > Hydnaceae > Cantharellus > Cantharellus anzutake. The sequence continues at coordinate 2,174,322 of NW_024066951.1, forward strand.
TATCGATCCTGTTAATTTTCTACCTTAGGCATTACCATAAAAATACTGTCCAATCTCTTGAATGGAGTCCAAATGGAGATATGATCGCTACAGCCTCCCGGGATCAAACTGTACGAGTGTTTGACGTTCGAGCAATGAAGGAGTTTGGGGTCTATAAGGGGCACAAGAAAGAAGTGTGTTGTACGTTCTTTTGTTTTTTCAACCTGTCTTTTTGGCCAACTCTGATTCCCCACCCCCCTTTCTTGTATCGAACGAAACAGCCATAGCATGGCACCCTGTTCACCACGAGCTTCTCTGTTCAGGCGGAGCTGATGGTCAACTTATTTATTGGCTTCTTCACTCTCCCGAACATGTCGCTATGATCGAACAAGCGCATGAAAGTAACATTTGGTCGTTGGCGTGGCATCCACTAGGCCACATCCTTTGTACCGGGTCGAGTGATTACATGGTTAGGTTTTGGTGCCGTGATAGACCAGGTGAACGATCGGGTGCAGGAGCCGGCGGTGTTGGGAACGGTGTGGGAGGGGAGAAAGGTGGCGGGGATGATGAGGAAGATGAGTATGTTCCTGGTTTCGCTGCTTCTTATGGAGGCGCACAACATGGAAGTGATCACATGGATTATGAGATGGGAGGAGGGATGTGGGGCGGTGCTGGCGGGTTTGGTGCACCCGTGGGTGGGATGAATGGAGCGCAGGATGACTTTATCCCTGGATTTGGAGGTGGGGCTGCATCCGCTGCTGCTGCTATGGCAGGCATGAATGGAGCTATGAGTGCAGGCGGAGGTTCACACAATAACAGACCACCTTTTTTGCCTCCCATCCCGGGGGGACATAATCAAGATGGGCCGTCATATAGAGACAGTAGGGATAGAGATAGGGATAGGGATGACAGAGGAGGTGGGAGTCGGTTTGACAGGGATAGGGATCGGGGAGCGTATAATGATTGGGATCGAGACAATCGAGAGGTCGCGGTGGGAGGCACGGAGATAGAGACAGGGATAGAGACCGGGATCGGGATAGAGAGAGGGATCGAGATAGAGATGTAGACCGGGAAAGGGATAGAGATTACCGTGGGGGGAGGGGGCGAGGACGAGGCCGTTCGTATTATTAGAATGTGTGTAGGTGGTGTCTGTGCACACGGCATTCTAGGAGTCGCCATCAAGTTTGCCTGCAAATTGATGAGTTGTGAGCCACGTCGTCTGCTTAGAGTGGAAGGTGTCATATTTTGTTAATCATTAATGCAATGAGGGTGGAATGATGACCAATTCGATGTGGAGGTGTGAATGTTCGGCGTTCAAGTGATCAGCACTAGCTACTCATCCACGAGGCGCTTTACTCATCAATCGTCGTGTTTCAATGTCATCCTACGACAGCTAGATGAAGCAACAAATACATTTGCACTTGAAGCGGGAATGGGTTTGTCAACGAAAGTAGTCACCTGCATGTTGCTAATCCTTCCAAGTGGCCGACGATTCCGATAACAAATATTGACCGACAATGGATTCATTTCCCCTGAGAACAGTGTTTGAAGGCGTATGGAAATTCGCTCAACTGGAGAGTCTCGTTTTTGGTATGAATCTCCAGTGATGATTAGGTGAGGCGGTGGCCGCATTAATTACTTGATAAATGGAATCACCAAACGCCATAATACCACTGATGTATCAGAAATTCACCGCAAACGGGATCTACACGAGAGTAGGAATGAGATTCATCACGATCAGGAACTCATAAAATGAAGAAGTCCTGCACCGAGTCATCCAAGCATAAGTATTATGCATATGGCCATAGGCCACAGCGTGCAACAATTCCACATCGGGGGGGGAGGGGAAGACATTTCCACGGCGGTGGTGCGAAGAAAGGGATTACATTAGTGCAAACTTATTGTGCAAGAATGGTGTGCGTTCCATCAAACGGAGCTGTAGGGCAACGAATGGGACGAATGACAAAGTTTCAGTGACAGATATGGATGAATTACATAAGTGTGGTAATTTCACTGGCTTTGCCTCCGAAGATGCGATAAATAATATCCAATTCAATGGGTCCTGGTCTCGCCTATCCTCTTTTCTCAATTTCTTCCCCAGCTTTTGCCTCTTCGTCGGCCTTCTCGGGTGCTGCCATCTGCGGCGGGTTAGGTACTGCTCAAAAGCAACGTTCTATTAGGATTGGCCACCGCGTGTTAGTCCAGATCGAGCGTACAGGTTGGTTCTCGACCTTTCAACCACATCTTCGCTAAGAGATCGATTTCCCTTTTGGTCATGGATCCCGGCTTGTTCCTCGCAGCTTCCTGTAAATCCCCTATCATCCCCACACGGGGCGAGTGCACCGCTCGGCCCCTCGTGTGTTTGCAGACTCAGTTGAGCCCGTGAAGGCTAGGCTTCCACTCAGGGTGACCTTTCGAGGATTAACGGGAAGACGTGCCTTTTTGTTTCGTTGCAAAGAACGGTGAGTTCAAGCTGCCCATGAGTCTCCTCAGTCCAGCCACCGCCGCTGGATGAAACCAGCTCCTCAGCCGCCTCCAAGGGTTCTTCATTACCTTTTCCCATCGCATCATCGCACCCAGAGTCGCTATGAACTTGTTTTGCTGATCATGGTTTCATTATCGACTGCCTAATTCTACTCCATGATCAATCTTTTTTGGCAAAAATCTCCTGGCCACGCCTCAAATGGACGACCCACGTTCGCGTGTGCACCCTTTCAATGACGTCGTCTTATGAACCAACTCGGTCAATGGTTCTGCTACTCCGCACCCCACGGACCACCCGCGCGCGGTTACGATATTGATGAACTCAAGGGGGTCTTTCGCATCTTGCACGCTTTCCGTCCTAGGTCCAAATTACACCAACACGAAGTACAGCACCCGGTACAACTACAGATCTTCCGATAAGGAGCCCACAGTATATCGTTTTCTAGAAGCCACACAGACGCGCACAACACAAAAACCCAAGAAAAAAAAGACTGAAGTATGCCACACATTCTCCAAACGCCACCCGTTTCCACTGTGGACCACTCTTCACCTCCATCGCCTTCGGGCGCTTCAGTAACGTCTCCCCGTTTCCCACCTACCTCCACATTCCTTCCGCCGCACCCAACTTCAGCCCCCACTTCATCCACTTCAATGACCGCTACTCTTACTCCTACTCTCACCCCCACCCCCACCCCTACACCAGCACACACACACGAGGACACGTTTCTTGGCTCATCTTCTTCCGTTTTCTCTCATAACGAGCGCTCGCTACCAATACGACGCTCGAGGCCTAAGATGCAATTTGAAGATCCATCGGCAACCAATTCTTTTTCGATGGCTCCCTCTGCTTCGTCCGGGGATGACACAAAAAGTGTCGTAGAAGCTGATAGCAACAAGACAGAATGTGTTACTCCTGTCTCGCCGGGGGAGACGCCGCTTCCGGAAACGAAGATCAGCGGAAACCGTATCCTTGACATTTCACTTTCGGCATCGGCTCACTCGAGGGATGCTGGAACGGGACGCGGTAGCATGAGTGCTGGTTTGGATTCTGACACGTCAGATTCAAGTTCTGACTCACATCCTAATGATATCTCATCACTTTCTACGAATGATGATGCGACGGGTGGGAACGCGCTTGGCGAGGGAGCAAGCCCAAGCCTTCTTGCCCGTGATTTGGGAACAGTCCGAGGACTTGCTGTTGGTGGTACGGTTGATGTTGGTGAGAGACCAGCGACGAAAAAAGGGCCATTAGCCCGTGCCAGAATGAAAGGATTGAAGATTAACTTGGATGGTTTGGCGGCTCATTCGACGATGGAGGAGGTTCACGATGAGTCCACCCAAGTAGAACATCGAACAGCAATCAAATTTCCAACGGCGGACACTTTATGCCTGAAAGAGATGAAGGAAGTTTTGATGAGGAAGTCTTCCCCTCCTTCCAACTCGGGCTCTTTTCTGGCTCCTTCCCCTCCTTTATCCAAGTATAGTCGTTCTCACTCCTCACATCAATTGATGCAGTCGCCGTCTTCGTCTTCGAACAGGCGAGAATATGTCTACCCCCCAAATGTACCACAATACGTTCGCAAAAAGTCTGGAGAGCCCGTCAAGCCGTCGTTGAAACCATTGCGGTCTTCTATGTTCGCTTCCTCTACCCCTAGTGTGGAAGAAACGAGGAAAGACGGCGAAAGGGAGGCCAAGATACCCATAGGAAAGCTGGGTGGGCTCAGGGTCAATTTGGACCTCCTGCCTCCTGGACTGCCGAGCTCACGTTCCGAACCCACCACGCCGATTGGTTCAAGCAAGAGCGTCCATTTCGACGTACATCTTGAGCATGTAAAGCTCTTCTTGGCAGAACAGAAACCACTTGCTGTCTCTCGCGATGGTAGCCCTACCGAGGCATCTGAGGGTCCTTCGGAGGACTATTTTGCCTCTGACAGAAGCGGGAATACACCGATCAATGGGCCGTCTGGAAATAACTTGGAGGAACAAGAACGACGAGACGCAGCTGTGAGGAAGAGTTTGGACATCCTTCCTCTTAATATGCCCGGCGTCCCTGCGTTGACATATCTTAGCGAGTGTGGGGGCCATGAGCATGTTAAGTTGGAGAGTCTGATACTTTCGGAGGATGCGAGAGCTATAAGGGGGTTGGTGCTCGTGAGGAACTTGAGTTATAGGAAGTGGATCGTTGCACGGTTTACGATGGATCGGTGGCAGACGACGAGTGAGGTTAGTGCAAGACATCTGGAGAGCGTGCCGGATATTGTGCGGACCAGCCTGGTGTCCTCTTCGCCTTCCTCTATATCCTCTTTTACTCACAAGTGCCTCGCGGGGGGTTCTGCAGCGGATAAAGAAACAGGGGATAAGAGCACGGTAGTGAAAACGGACCCTTTTGCCTATGACCGCTTCGAGTTTTTCATACGCTTGGCGGATTTCATGGGCAGGATATGGGACAGGACCCTCCATTTATGCGTGCGCTACTCTGCTGAAGGTTATGGAGAGATGTGGGATAACAATGGCGGACGGAATTACACGGTTGTGTTTAAGCGCAAGCCGTTCAGCCAAATACGCGAGTTTGGAAGGGATGAGAAGGCTGGGGCAGCGGTGCTTAGGGGGGTTTCTGCGATGGACGATGATGATGATGACGACGACGACGAAGATGGCATCGGTGCACGAATGAAGGTCGCTGCGCTTAAAAAGACGCTGGAGAAGGTGATGCCTTCTAATGGGTCTTCTTTGGGTGTGACAGGCATGGGAACACCCTCGAGTGGCGCACGGGCAGCTCCTGCGCCTGTTGATCAGCCGAATCAGAGTGGTTCGTTCCATCAGTCTGGCCCACCGGCTTTCGTTAATAGCCGATCGGCTCACGACGTCCTCCTTCGGCTTGGAAAACAGCATTCGCCCACCCAGTCGCCTGTTCTACCACCTTCTCCAAGTCCTAGGCGCATGTTCTACATATCAGGTAACGATGTGCCTCTTTCACCTCGTCGTGCGCACAAGGAAGGATCTCTTGCGGGTCGATACGATCTTGGGTCGTCCCTCAAGAATGCTGCCACGGGGGGGCACACCCCCGAAAAATCTCCACTGGCACCGGCAAACAGCATCCCATTCCCGTCCACCGGTTCCCCGTCACGTTCCCCTGTTTCCCCACATGGAATGCCACCCGGATCATCATTCATCAATCAGAAGTTCACCTCAACCCCTGTAACGTTCTCGAGGGTTCGTTCAACTTCCAGAGGATCCCCACGCGATGCGGCCTTGCTCACCCCTGGCGGGGAAAGCGACCAGGGCACTGTGAAGTCTGGATTCTGGGCCTTGAGCCACTCACCACCTTTCCGGACGAGTTCAGATACGGACATTCCAGCGAGTTTGCATAGTAGTGGACCATCGACGCCGTTTGAGAGTCAAATAGCACATGGCAATACGGGCTCCAAGGGGAAAGGTGCGGTGGGTGATGCAGCAAATAAAGGCAATACCCAGAGGGGTTACTTTGCGCTCCCTGTCCGGGGCGGAAAGAAGATTGGAAGTAAGACGACAGTGTCGTCATCCTTGACTAAGGGGTTTCATACAGATCCGACTGAAAAGGATGCTGGCGACGCTCTGTAAGCTCCGGATTCCAATGTTCCAGTGCTGATAATTAGGTTGACATTCTCTCATTAATGTAGTGTCCCCCCTCCAACGGTTTCGAGGTTCCTCCCGATTCCTAAGGCGACTAACACAAATCATAATATGAGTTATGATGTTAGCCCCAGTATCAGTCCCCCTTTCTCTGATGCGGGCTGGTCTGGCTTCGATTCTGCGATGGATGATATTCATAGAAACACAACATCCACCGTTCCGTTCGTACCTACATCCAGCTCCACAGCCTTAAGAACCTTGAGCCCTGAGCGGCGTGATGGGCCTTCGCGCGAGAGTAGCTCGGATGACATATCCTCCGCCTCCTCGACCGTCCCCGCAACATCGTCAGACGCTTCCAATTCAACTGCGCTTTCCACTCCTTCGCCTCCGTCTCCGACAGAAACAAGCCTTACTCCTAAGGAAGATGAAATTGCGCGCAACACCAATGAAACCCAGAATCTTCACTCCATCCTCGATCAGTGAGTATCCCAATTCATCGGGTCCTCCTCACCAATCAGTTACCATGGCATTCCAGATTCTGCTTCTATACTGGGCCGGGCAGCATCGGCGGCACACGGCGTTCCCATTCCACTTCAAGTGTTGACGAATTTTTCGCACAAGGCGGACACGTGGTTCCAGAAATACCTCTACTAGACCATTCTGGTCGTACAACTCCAATCCCATACAATTCCCATTACAACATTCAACGCTCTCCGGGAGCTCATTCTCCAAATGCACGAAATAACGCCCGCTCGGCGGAATCGACCGTGCGGATGCAGCCAATTGCCGGTTGATGCTTCGGTCAGTTCGCTCCTGTTATGACAGTGATTACAGATCCCCTTCATATCCTTCCCCTTCCATCGTGCCCCATGTTTTGTATTCGTAATGTATTGATTTGTGCTACCACTACTGTAGCCAAAACCCATACACGGTTTAATAGCTCCCCTCCACGCACTGTATTTCTCGACATACACGTTGTTACTTATCAGTGCATCAGCACCAGTAGTACTTGATCTTATTCCGCGCCACTTGTTTTCTGACGTTTCCATCACCATCGATGTCTCAAGTTTGATCACACAGCCCATCAAAAACAAGTTCGAAATGGGATAATTTCTCATCATCCAAATTTGAATTGAGACGTGGCAGGCGCTGGGAATTCACACACCGCCCCCGAGCTGAGAGGTGCAAATAAGGTAGCCAATTTCGAACTGTACAGGCGGTCCCAGGACATATTTTTAAACAAGTACAACGGTTTATGCAAACATACTGGCGCAAATACATCAGCTTGTGATGCCAACTAGTTTTCCAGGCGTGAAGGAACCTTACCTGACATCAGGCAAACCCATCATGACCATTAACTGGAAATGTACTACAACTTGGATCTGACTTCTTCGATCCTTCCCTCTATGAGCTTTGTGACAGTCTGAAGGCCCTTGAGAACCCCTTCATCAGGGCCTTGGCCGGGTGCAAACTTCGTATGCGCAAAGTCGATCAAGCGTACAGTGAAGGGTGGTCCAACTTTCTTCGCCCCGTCTCCTTCTCCCTCCGCTAATTCGTCTTCGGACTCAGATTCGGACTCTACGTGAGGAATGGGAGCGGCAGCAAGCGCAGCTTCCAAAGTCTCTTCGTCTCCCTCCCAAACGATCAACACGCTTCCACCCACCATTCTCATCTCCGTTTTCTGCGCTGCAACTCCCAGCTCACGGACAAGCTCAAGAACGCCTTCCAGGACGGGTAATAACAATCTGCCGCTGACGCCGCCACTTCGGGGTGAGCTCTTCTCGCCCCCGGTCGAAGATGAATCTGCATTGAAGTTAATCGGTTCCAGGATGGGGAAAAATCGAGCGATGCCATCAGGAAGTTGGGAAGATTTGATTAATTTTCCGTATGACTTGGGGGTGACAACCGCTTGGCCTGTCGTACCATCATAAACCTGTTTTGCATCCGAGTAGAAAATAGTCAGTACTACTTTATTTGCAGCAGACGAAAGGACGACGCATATTGGTCCTGGGACCGAACGTCATAGGGTAGAAGTTCTTGATAACGACAAATCCCCATATGGATTGGCTCTTATCCAAGAAATTGGATCCGGGCGCAAATGAAAAAGCAGGGGGCATGTAAATGTCTGACGCAAAGGAAGCATATCCAAAGCAGGGAGCTATCGCAAAATGATCCATGGGGATGCATTTGTCTATGAGGATTCAAATAAACACGTAAAGATTCAGCCCAGCAACTTCCCGCCCAAGGGACGCAAGAAGTACGAAAATGTATATGCATCCAGAATCCTTTAGACCCTGAAACTGCTCATGGATCGAAAAAGGCAGAATCATCGGCACGGAATGAATTTGCCTAATAAGATAAGCGCATGACCATCCCCCTGGAGCGAATCGCACCGACTAGCCGTGCTCATGACCAGCACACAAACGCGAAAGTGACCAAATGCAACAACCGGGAGCTTCCGTAAACGGCAACCCGTCGGAACAAGTAGACGGTAGGTCGGAGACCGTAACCTCTAGATATGGACGGTGCCTGAACCAAACTGCAATTTGGACAATCATCCCATAGAACGGGTATTCCCCAGAATTCCGGAGAATGGGAGGATTGGAACATGGAAAAGACCGAGTGGTGCAGGTTTTTCCACGGAGATGACACCGGTGACTAGTCCAACCAGCGTGGCCACACGCCGAGGCCACCGTCCAGTGCAACGTTATCAAAAAATGACACTCGGATGGAATAGGGCGCATATCGAGCGAAGCGAAAGTAGATGGATACGCCCGAAGATTTAAAAGAATGATCCCATCAAGAGGGAAAGGGTGCGAGGAATTCCATACCTGGAAACCGGTGAGTCGGACGCCAGTCTCAAAGCTAGTCGTAGCCTTTGCAGTCCGCGTCATCCTCTCTATCTTCTCAGGAGATGCATCCGACTCGTACAAAACTGTGCCCAACTTTATATCTAAGATATTGGGCTTGAAAAACGGATGCGAGACATTTTCCAGGACTAGGGACTGTATAGCACCATAGAGGGTAAGTCAATGCTGGTTTTAAAAATTATCGGAGCAGCGTGGATAGAAATACAACATCCAGTACATCTAGACCGTAAAAAGCCTAGGATGCACTAGTTGCAGCCACCATAGCAACGGGGGAGGTTCCAGCCCAAAACACTCATCTTTTTTCCCTACTCCTTCGACAGGTTTCATCACTGACACGCCGTCTTCAGTTGCAGTTCCTTGGCGATCAATTTCACCTTCCAGTTTCAATGTCCCATAAAATTTTGGCGCCCATGGTGCCAGAGCTTGAAACGGGAGGCTCGCTGTCTTGAAGCCGTCGCCATTAGACTCATCATCAGAGTTAGACTCTTCGCCTGCAATGATAGCGGCTTGTGCAGCCGCCAGAGTAGTGTAGAACTCCAGTTCCTCGTGAAGGCACGGCTTAATGATTAGAGAGCCGTCTTGCGAACTGAGAACCCCTGCGTGACCTCCAACTTGAGAGGATAGCGGAATGGCACCCGAGTCCACTTCTCCCGGTTGATACTCGGAGCCCATTATATGAAGTGGGTGCCCGTGCGCTTCATGAATTTGCTCAGCGCCTGAAGATTGCAGTGAAGCCATCGAAGCACGTCAACACAACGAATCGAGCCTTCTACTCTGACAAGTCAATGGCATACGCTACGCTGGTGAGGAGATGTAAGATCTTGAGCCTCAGACTTCTAGATGGGCCCCTTATAGACGAACAGTACTAGTGCCGATTTGGTGTAGTAGGGCGGAGGCCGTGGGAACCTAGCTGGTTGACATTGCTATGGTTCGACGAACTAGCTCATTATCATAATGCACATACAGTGAATACAATGCAAACAATTTAACAATGAAATATCGTCCATATTCAGCACCGATTGTGCGAAGAAGCATTTGGATCATGTGGGAAGCCATGGTTTGTTTGCTTGGATCCAGTCGTCTATTTGCATCCAAAAGTTTGCCACTGTTGATTTGTCCAGATGTCGTCTGTTCGAATCAATCTAAACGAGGCTTATGGAGAATTCGATATTGAACGAACAGGATGACAGACCTTCAGATCAGACACATTCCAGTCACGGATGCGGGAATTTGGTGGGTCGTTTGCCCATGTGACATGAATGCCTTTCACTAGACCACGGGGCATGGCGTGAATACGATAGAAAGCGAGTCGATAGGCATCTTACCGTGATGGAAGAGCTGAGTAGGGTCAGACCACTTGTATGGTTTGAATTGCCACGCCTGGCCAGTGGTCATCACACAAACGACTCGATCCCTTTCCGGGATTAGAGAATTAATACCGTTACGGTTCACTGGACGAAGCAGACTGTACCATGCATCTGTGCCAAACTTGCCTAGGGCTTCTACGCCGTCAACAACGAAATATTTAATGGGTTTCTCAACACCCCCTTCTGGTCGGCCGGCGACGATTAGATTCTTCTTCCGGTAAATCGGCAAAACGTCATCGAGCCTGCTATTCCCTTCGGCAGCCATTCTCCGTTTCGCGTCCTCAGGTGATTCGTACCTGGCACGGGAAGCTCAGTTATTTCCCAAGAATGGTGCAACTGCGGCAACATACAGAGCGTCTTCTAAGAATTTACGAACATTATACATGGTTATTAGGGAGGTTGGACTTGATGGAATCATGATGATGGGTGCGACATTTCCTGGGGAATGGGTAAGACTGAGAGTTGAAGCTTGCCAAGGGGACCAGGAACAAACTCACGATTCTTCTTCGCGGAAGCATTCGGATCTGTTGGTGAAGTATGAAGTCAGGAGTAGTGCTACAACCCAATGGCAAAATATCCAACCCGTCTTGTTCCCAGCTGTGATATCTGTTGTAGGTGCAGGCGGTTTAGACTGTTCTTTTGCGGCTTTTATGCGATCTGCAATTAGCGTTTTCACACTCGAGAAGTCCTAGAATGAGAGAGGCGTTAAGAGCCATTCGTTTGGTTACGTGCTGCTGACGTACATGATTCTTAACGCCTCGCAAGACTGTGTTACGGTCTCGCAGCTCTACTTCGTTCGCTCGTATTCTCTTGACAGCCAGAACGTCTTTTTGGTCGATTGTGTATGGTCGCTTTTCAGCGGCCGCACCAGTTGGTCTTGAAATTGATGTCCCTGTTCCCGGCAAAGCGGATGTGGTGGCCCGCGGTGAGCCCTCAGGTGTAGTTGACTCTGTTGTTGACGCCAAGTAGGAGCTGTGACTTATGTAACTCAAGCCCCAAATCAGCACAAACCTATCGGTATCAACCTCTCGAGCTCTACAGATTTTCCCTCTAACCATTCCACAAGTAACTTGCGGTCGGTGACAGATACAAAGCCAGCCCCAGCGAGATTTTCTCGAGCCTGCTTCAAATACTCAGTAGTTGGTGCGTCCTTTGTCATCCATGCAACAATAACAGCTTGAAGGGTGAAGAAATCCTCAGGGTGGCCAACCCAGTCGCGAGTACTGGCATTGGGCTTTTGGAAGCGTGTTGCCGCTGTCTTAGGGATGTTTGTACCTGGCCCGAGAGAGATGTAAGTTGCCTGTTGCAACGTCTGGCATGACTGAGAGCTCGCATCCAAATAAACTATAGGCTGTTTTGCTTTGATAGCTTGACGCAGAACAATTAGAACGTCCATGGACCAATTGTGAGGACACAGCGGAGCCACCCGTGCCGTGTGAACTCGTCAATTACAGGGGAAAGAATCAACCAAAGCGAGAGACAGGCGCATACAGGAATAAAGATACAAAAGGGCAGTATTTGAGGGTAGATGTGGACACGTTTGAGATCATTTCCTCTTGGCTCCTCCCTTCTTCTTGGCTCTCCGACTGGCAGCTGTAGGTAATGACATAAGCACAATCCCGCACGGACGGATAGGACATACCCTTTGTTGTGGCTTTCGCAGGTTTTCCTTTCCCTCGAGCTTTCAGGGCAGCTACGTCTTCTAGCCTCTGAAGCTCTTTGGTGTCCTCTAGGTATATAGGGGGAGGCGTTAACTTATCCTTCCGTAATGCCTCTCTGTACAATTCGCTTATAACGCCGTTCACCCTTCGTATTGAGAGTTGGGCAGGATAGTAATTGATCATGGATGGCCCTCTCAGTCGGGAGCGTAGGTATTTCGCTCCTGAGCGAGTCGATGTTGGGTTAAAAGAAGTCTGGAAGATTTCACTTCGCAGTTTCTCGAGTGTCAGTTGCTTTGCGATGCGTGAAGTCCGTTTCGCAAGAATTGCTGATTGGGCGGCTGAAGGGGCAGACGCTAGGAGCGACCGCAATTGGGACATATCCTGCTCTATAACTCGCCAAGTGAAATCCTTTCACTTTTCCCTGGCAGCGCTTGTGGGTGGAAGTTCGCACGATTATAATCACACGTGATCAGCCTCCCAGATGCCTCCCGCTGTGTTAAAAATGGGAAGAAAGGAAAAGGGGAAGAATGGGAAATCTTCGGGTGCTTTATCTTCTGAATTTGTCTCTGACGACGATGTAGTGGAGGAACCAAGGTCTAGCAACAAGCCCGGGCCGTCCACTAACACCGACATGAAAGACATGAAAAAGGAAAGGAAGCGAAAATCCAAATCTCAAGCTGATGTGGCTTCTTCTCAACCGCCTGAAGACGAGCGGGTACAAAAGGGGTGAGTTTGTGCGTTTTCTCTATGTAGTTTGACAAGCCATACAATGCGTTAGATAACAGGCTTATGGACAGCAATTATACTGTTATTCGCGGTGCACTGCCGGAGGTGGATTGGGATGTAATTGGGAGTAATCCTAATATAGAGCTCATAGCCGTACGTGTACCAAGGGGGGTATGTTTTTTTTTGTCTTCTGTCCAAAACCACAACCATCTCAAGAGTCACTGGTGCCCACTCTAAGCTAGATCCCAAACAATTGGACGGGATGCATATTCCCTTCTCGATGGCCAATAAATCATCGGGGAAAACACTCTCTTTTACGACGAAGGATGTGCAATATGAATTGACTCAAGTTAAAGAGGATTCAGGAGTTGGTGCCGACGAAATGAAACATCTCGCCTGTCTTCTCCCTCGAAAAGTTAAGGGTGATCAACTGTATACGGGTATGTGCAATAGGGAACTAAAAAAAATCACCTTTGGAGTTTGACACTCAGTTCCGACAGCACCAAAACCTCTATCACGCCATTTCATTATTCGTCAAGTACCAGATGCGCTATCACCAATGAGTGCAGAAGGAAATTCTGTGTCCCCGTCCATCCAAGCATCAGAAAAGCCTGTTCAACCCACAGAATTGTTAAAGCACCAGTTCTACCCAATCGGCTCATTGGCGCCCGTAAGGAAACTCGATGGAGGAAGCCCTCCTGTGGAAGATTCGCCCCACAAGTCGAAAAAGAAGCGGAAGCATAAACATGAAGAGGAGGGACAGAGTTCATCACCTCCCAAACCCAAGAGCAAGAGGAAGCACAGGAAAAGCATCGACTAATCCAATGGCATTTCCTTCACTTTCGACTGCTTTCTGGTTTCTATGATAACGGTAGCAATTATTACAAGTACAATGGCAGTGATAATGTAATGTATAAAATACAGCTGGGTGCTAGAGTGGGGTATATGTGGTCATGAGGGGAACGGATCCACGCTGCTCTGCATAGTGTCATCCTCGTTATCGGATTCAAGTGAGAGGTTCTTAAGGTCTTCATAATTGGAGGTCAATGGAAAGCCCATGATTCGACCGGGCTGCTTTTTCTCCCACTCGATCATCGCCTTCCCGAAGACCTGATGAGTGGTGTGAATATCAGCCTCATCGAAAATGATTACAGGTGACGAACCTCCTTGAACTGGTTCCGGACTTCAATGACCTTCTGTAAAGGCTCCGGAACTTCAATTACCAAGTGTTTAGCCTTCGCGGCTTCCGCAGCGGCATCGGAATCTTTCTGGCCAGGTCCCTTTTTCTTCTTTCCTCCAGCAATGTTTCGCTGTTGGGCCTTTATTATCCGTTGATAGCCTGACGTTATCTGCTTATTCAGGTCATCTACCATCTCGACGTAATCCTGATACGCCAGCCTATCAGTTGCAACGCCAGCTAGCCGTTCTTTTCGAGCGTCATTCATCCGTTTTACGACCCGCAGCTCGGACTGGAGACGCCGCAGCTCGCCAGAAACTTCATCGTCGTAAGATTGAGAGAAATCAGGCTAAAGGAAGTGATAAGCCCATGCCAAAGGGGACCTCGTACTGATTTTACCTCATCAACCCCTATCAGACCGCAGGCCCTAAGCTCGAGTTTAAGTCTAGTTTCCATGTCGGAAAAGGAAACAGGGGCAAGCGGAATAGTAAGTGCAGACGAAGGTCCTACTCCGTGCGGCTCAGCATCAGCAGTAGGTGGAACGGGGTGCCCAGGTGTTCCCAGTAATGCACTGATGACTCGTTCGGTGAAAGGGCCGAGGGTCTTCTTCTGCATAGAGAGATCTTTGTCATTTAAAGGCTCGGGCACCGGGGGGTTTTTGCCCGCAGCCGTGAGAGGATTTAGACTCGCTGCATTGGCTAGGATCCCATTGATATGGCCACTAGTCGGGGTCAGGGGAGGCAATGATGTCCCGTCACCATGAAAAAGGGCTTGATGCTGCGCAGCAAGGAGCTGGTCCTGTTCTTCCCAGGTTTCTGAGTAGTGCCTCCCCAGAGGTGGTACCTTGAAGGATTCCGAATCGTCTGTCTACGGTCACCCTGGGCTCAATAGGAAACGTGCACAATGGCGGGAAGCTCACCTGGTAGCTAACCCACGCGACATCTTCCTCCCCCACGGGCCTCATCCAACTATCAACCTCCTTCCAGAATGGCCCAATCTGAATCTGGAGATTGAATTAAACAAACAGGACCGAAGCAAGGTGCGAGAGAAGCTCTACCGGGTTAGAAGGTTGTTTCGCCTCCGAGAAGTCATCGTTGACATCTGCCTGTTTAGACGGCGTGCTGTGCAGTAGCCCGTTCGGTCCCCATAGACCTAAACTTGGCTGTGGAGAAGCTGTAGCCGGTTTAACCAATTCCCAGTCTATACAAACGTCGGGATCCACGGGTGGTCCTGGGGGTGGTGATGGTGGCTGGGGGATTGTGAGTTGTGCGGTCTGAGGGACATGCTTCGCCTTTTTTGTTGGTCGATCAATTAAAGGTGTTCCCGATGGACTTGCTCGTCCTTGTAAAAAAATCGTTCAAGAGTAAGAAATCAAACGTTGGGGGTTTCCCTACGTACCAACATCGAAGACATCAGATTCTCCCTCATCAATGGTTCGATCACGCTCCTTGCGCTCTTCCCTCTTCCGCTTCTTCTTATTCTTTTCTTCCTGTGCACTTTCGATAATAGTATGTCAAACTGCAAAGGGAAAACTAAGAATCCACTGACTGTTTTCGAGTGGCGCCACCGGTTGTGCGCAATTTGGAATCATGAACCGCTAATGGTCCCTCCTCCAGGGAAGGTGTTTCTTCCCCCAAATAGAATAAATTGCAACATACATCCGGAAAAACCACGATGGAGACACACCGCTGGCTTCGCGCTTTATCTTGCCAATTCCCCCATCCTTTTTCGCCTTGAGTCGCTCACGTGCAATACTTTCGCGGTTTGCCTTATCTTGTTCTTTCGCTTGTTCATGTTTAGCACGCAAAGTGTACACGGTGTCCAAATCAGCTTCTGCCTTGTCAATGCGATTCTGCGTGAGTTCTCTGGCCTGTTTCAGCTCCCTGACCAGGGCTTCCAACTCCTCTGTGGATGGAACACCAGGTGCATGAAGGGCCTGGGCATTTGCCAGAAGTGACGAGCGAAAACGGGGGTGGAACCTAAATCCTACAAACATGGCTCGGCTAAGGAATGAGCGCACTGGAGCACACAAGAGTCAAGCTCAGGCGCTAACTGGCCAACGGATCATCGGAGAACGGCAAACGCCGAACCGAGGTCACACTTTTATCAACCGACGGTCACCAGGAAACATACATCGGGCTGGGAAGTCCTCCTAGACGCTGTATGCCGCCTGAAGATGATGGAGGGCCCTTGTCCCCCGCCGTTAGGCACCGCCAATCGTTTTCTGAACCCGACAGCGACAGCGAGATGGATTTCGAAGTTGGGGAGAGTGAGGGCGGGGACGTTCGACTAGCCTTATTGTCTAAGCCATTGCCTTCTACGCACAAACGCGTCCTCAGCAACTCGCTACGCAGGGAGAAGGAGAGTACTGCATCATTAGTGAAAGGAATACTAAAAGAGGTGAACATTCCTATGATGGGAGTGTATGTGCGGCTTGGACTGAGTCTTTACCTGAGGCTGCGCCTACATTATTTGCCACAGTAATTGGTATGGTGGTCACTGGAGAGCTTTTGGTGCGCATATCTGTGAGTTTTTGTTAAGCACTTTGCGAAGGACGCGATAATAAAAATATCGCAGACCTGGAGGGTTATGAGGGTTCTAGATGAATTATTCATTATGATACCGATGCTCACTAATATGGTAGGTTTGAGGGTGAGCGTTTATTGCGACAATGCCTTGTTTGACACTGTCCGGCAACAACTAGAAAGGAAATCTTGAAATGAATCTAAGTGCGAGATTGTCAACTGCGGTTTGTCGTACCCGTTTCGTCTTCATTGTCCTGGACGTATTGAGTCGTTCTTATTAGGCCAACACCGGGGAGCTTGATAATGCTCTTACACGTCAATCTTTAATATTTGGCAACCTCTCGCTACTACAGATACAGGCCATTATCATGTCAACCCTCGCAGCTCTCTTCTCATTTGCCCTGGGGAAAATCCTTCCGTCTCCGGAGGAAGGCGTGGTGCCCCTATCAGCGAACTCCACAACTATTGCCCGAGGTTTAGCGCCCGTCACGTTCCCACTCACGTGGAGGAGTGTGACACGTCCCACCAAGTTGCCCCTGCAGAAAAGCAGATCGGGCGCTAAAGAGTAATTATTGACGATAAGTTCATGCTGTAATGCTGATCGTGATCTCCCCGCTCTGCAGGTTTTTCAATGTCCTGAGCATTGCATTTGCTTCCGCGTCAGCGAGCGCCTTAATACTGGGCTCTTTCATGTGCACGGTTGTTATTCTTTGCAGAAGATTTGATCTCAATCCAGGTACGTGGAATGTGATGCGCGTCAATTGCAGTCAAGCGCCCGTGGTTAATCCCTTTACAGATAACATTTCGCCGCCCCTGGCCTCATGTTTAGGGGATCTAATAACTTTAGCTCTTCTTGGGTTCATGGCCACTGTTATAACTCTTCCGGCCTTTTCCTGGTTGCCTATCTCCGCACTAATCATCGTTTTTGTCATCGTAACTCTCATTGCGTCGGCTTATACCACACTGCGAAACACTATTTCGCGCCAACACATCTCACAGGGCTGGACCCCGCTTGTATGCGCCATGGTAGTATCTAGCGGGGCGGGTCTCGTTCTTGATAGATTCGTTACAAGATGGGAAGGCTATGGGGCGCTTGCCATAGTAATATCCGGTATGCAACGCTGCATTTCTATTGACCGCAGCAGGCCCTGATTAGGGATGCACAGGATTACCAGGTTCTATTGGATCTATCTTCGTGTCACGCTTGTCGACGGACCTCCACGCTGGACCGGCGATGATTGCGCATCCGTCAGGGAAAAAGTACATTATCACATCTATGACACTGGGTTTCGTTGGCCTGCCTGTTCTGTTTAGCTACCTCGCCTTTATGTGTGGGGCAGGATGGCTAGATGTCCCAGGGGTGTTCCTGACAGTGTATGTGGTGGTATTTTGCTTTTCTGTAGGTGTCCACAATCTCGTGACCGGCAGTCCATTCACTCATGCTCGGTGCTGCTAGACCGCTCTCTCTCTGGGACTCGCTTACTTTTTAACCCAGTTCTTATGGGCGCGGAACTTGGACCCCGATTGTTATTGCCTTCCCATCCATTCTTCCCTAATTGATTTGGCAGGACAGTGTCTCCTGGTTGTTGCATACCTTGTATCAAGCGGCCTCGGAGCAGACGTGAAATTGAAATTACCTTCATGATGTCCTTACCTCACTTAGTCAGAGCGCGATGGTATGTGTGTGACATGAATAAAATTTGGTTGCCTTTTTTGGCCGGGTTGCACAGCCGCGGGGGTGCATCTGCATCCGGCACGAATTTCACCCTGTTTTGTCATAAGGCTCACGGGCGCTTATATGTGACGAGAACTCTGGGTATTTAAACCGAACCCCTCCCCGTTCTTCCACCGAGGTGATATTTCGTTAGTACCAATACGTTAGTGTCCGCTTCCCGATCGATATCGGTCTTTCTGAGGTGCCTGCCCCTACGCGCAGAATCCAGAGGCTGTGTGGGTCGATTCGCAACGCATCGGGGCGCCCAATATGACTGGTTGGTACATAAGTTCTGCAAACGCCTTTCCTGCGTGTTCGCTCTCAACCTTCTTCCGGCTGCGCACCCTGCCAGCTCAAGTCTCATCTAGACGCACTACAACGATGCCGATGCCCGCCGCTGCTCCACCACGAGGTCACGCCTGTGCCATCTGTCGAAAGCGCAAATTGGTGAGCGCTTGTTTGGCAACATCTTGTAACCATCCTCTTTTAAGTCATTTTGTCCCAGAAATGTGATGCCGACAAACCAAGGTGCAAGCAGTGTGTTCGTGCCAACCGTGGCAATGAATGTTATTACGATGAGAATCGACCCACAAACACTCAGAAGCTTCAAGAGCAAATAAGACAGCTTGAAGAACGTTTGAGACTGTACAAGACTTTATCGGCTGATCAGGCGCCCACCAGCACAGAAGCTCGTGCACCCCAGAGCCCTACTCCCTCAACCCTCACCGTACCGACAACCACCTTCTCTCTAAGTACGAACGACTCGCATCTTCAGCAACATTTAGCGACTTCCCATCATTCAAGCTCATCAGATCAGTCTTCCAATGATCCCCACAGTTTGTACAGAGGCGATCGCAACTCAACTTGCGGAGTTTCTGCATTTACCACCATGTCTTCCGGGTCTGGACTCAGTGTTACTGGGGCAAGTGAGCTTTCCGGGCAAGTAAGAGGAATGAATTTGGGACCAGTCAGGCCAGGGTCATGGTCCCTGCGAAGTCAGGCCTCGTTGGGTCCTCGTTCATTGGCAAGTGATAACCCCCGAGCTTTCAAGAGCAGGAGTGGGATACCGATGAACTACCAGCAGGGATAGACCAACGAACAATGTGCGTCTGTCAACTCCGATAATACCTCTTAAATCTTCCCCACCGATTCCTTCTCCAGGTTGACCGTTTTCACTGGTCATCGCCACCAGGCACACTTCGAGTTTAACATTGATCGCTTCCTCCGCTCCCTTTCGCTCCCCCGAGGCTCCCCCGATCGTCCCCATCCATGCTTAATGAACGCCATATATCTCTTCGCCAGTCATTTTTCGCGGTCAAGCCACCTGTCGGTGCATGATGGTATCTTCCTAGCCCGCTCTCGGGCAGGCATTACGGCAGCTTTGCAAACGAAGGATCGTATTCTGCACGCTATTCAGGCGGCGTGCATCGTGTCCTTCTATCTTTTCTTCAAAGGGAAAGTGCTTGAAGGATACTGGATGAGCGGTGCCACATGCAGGATGGCAATCGCGTGCGGCTTGCACCAAATTAAGGCCGCTGTATCATCTGACCTTGCCGCGCCATCTACCGGAGCATCGCCTATTGTGAACACGGGAACTAAGATGATTGTGCTTCCGGAACCCAAAAATAATATTGAATTGGGAGAGCGCATTCACACGTTCTGGCAAGTAAGCACATATTGTTAATAAACCATTGTCATTGACCACTTACCGCTATGCCGTAGGTTTGGTGTGTGGATAAGTATGGTGTTTTGTCAACAGGTTTTGCACCCAGCTTGGTTGATACTCCCGACATCCCTCTTCTGAAGATCAAGACGTGCTGGCCTCCAGCGATGCGCGCCTTCATCAACGTTGGCCATTTCAATCTATTCACTTTGACGTTTATGTTTATCATCTGGTTAGGACACCGTAACACTTCTGGATATGTATTCCTTCCAATCCCTCTACGATGACTCGACATCTGTTCGACCACGTGAGAAACAGGAGTCAATATCCTCCATCCAATACAAGGTGATGGAACTTTGGGTCCGAGCAGCCAATCTCCGGCGGCAAGGTTCGTTTTATGCAACACTGCCTTGTGCTTTCCCTGTAACTGCTTGTCTCCCTATTCAGGCCCAAGTCGATCCGACTTTCCTAAGCACTTTAGAGAAATTGAGGCTGCGCTGACCCGAGTTGAACGGATGATTCCGCCGTTGAGCTACTATGAAGATGGTGATACTCCACCAACTGAATCCATGCCGATTCATACTCGAATGATTTTACCTCATGCTATGATTCACGCGACGAAGATCAATCTTCATACTACATTATCAAACCACGACAGCCGCTCCTACGATAAGGCACTAGCGGCGGCGAATGAGATCATGAATATTCTAGAGGGTATAACACATTATGATTTCAATTATTTAGAAGTTGTGCTAGCTGTAAGCGTTCTATCGACGACTCCTCGTACTCTACTGACTTTTCTTACAGGTTTGCTTTAAGCATGCATCGGAAACCTTCATGAGTCACATTGAACGGCTGCAACGGCGGAATGATCCTGACCACATTCAGGCCATTCAGACATATCAGAATCAGGCGGACGCAACTACTATGGCAATGAAACGAATCTGTCATCTATATGCTGCAACCGGTGAGCCCCACATCGCAGGCCACTGATCGAGCGGTTAATAATCAATGCATTCAGTTGTTGCTGGTTGGTCCTCGATGTAGAGCATGTAAGGATGATGCACCTGTTCTTATCCGGGACTACTACGTCGTCGTAGCTGTACCGCTATTCTCTATTTCATTTCATTCCCCTTTTTGACTAACGCCATGTTCTTGAGATACGCCGTTCATGGCCTAATTCTTTCCCCTCTGCTTTGCCTTGCACCTGCTCTCAGGCTCCGATCACAGCTCAGATTGCGCACTGCATGATTTGTGGAGACATGGATAAGAACAGCGAATGCTCCCTTCGAACCATTCTTCTCATTCATTTGTGTGCATTTTAATGCACCTCTTAACTCTCGTGACACGCGCCTCCTTTCCCTCCCCTTCCCCGCAGGACCGCCTCCTGAGTATGTAGGATGACATATATTTTTCGAATGATCCATGTTCACCTGGAATTTGCCTGGTACTAGAGCTAATCTTTCTGTCCACACATGTTTCACTATTTCATTACTGGGACAAACACTAAGCATAATCGCTGGCTTTTATCGGTGTGCCTCCCCATGCCGAAATTACCCCGATTGGTCATTCACAGCCAAGCTGTTTGCGTTAGTCGGCATCATTTTATGCAGTAGATTGCCAGCGCGGACGCCTTAACAATCCGAGTCCCTCCGGCTCTGAGCATGCCTACGAGTAGTATTCTTATATTAGCGCTCAGCCGCATGGGCCTCGGCGCTCGACCGATATTCCACACTTATCATCTCCGGCTAAGACCCTAAACTTGACCGAGGGCACCCGCGCGCTTTGTTAGTGGCTTTCAAGCGCATTAGTTATCATGTGGAGAGTGGCCGAGTCCGTATATCTCCGCTGACCAATAAGCACCTTGAAATATTATCGTTCTCGACGTTCGTCATCTATGTGCCCTTGATTTTTGGCCTGGTAGAGCTTGAACAGCTTGAGTTGTGGCAGTGCTCCGTCACAATAATTGCTTGCGACACATGAAATGGAGCAATCGCTGGGATGACTTTCCCAAGTTGGCCAGAAAATACCTCAACAAACAACTGGTCCTCAAGGATAACTCCCAAGACCTAATCCCCGCGCGACCTAAATACACCGAGCTTTCGAATCTTCCGCCTCTCTGGAAACAGGCCCGTTCACTGAAGGTATGCTGTTGCTGTCGCATCGGCATCAAGTGAGGTAGAATTATTGACATATTTTCCTCAAAGTTCAGTGGAGTCCTACCAGGCACCTCACAAAGCATTGCAAAACCCTCTTGGAGCTTCCCTATCGTTCCTGGAGCTGTCCTTGATCCCAAGCACCCATCCCTAAGGGTGGGTCCGAAAAGCTTTCCCGTCTTTAAGTCGGAGATTTTTACCCTGAAGGCGTTTCCGTACGCCGTGCTTCACCCACACAATAATGCTACTTATCCCTTCCCCCCACGCGATCCCCAAAAGTACCGTTCAACAACTTGCTTACCATTTGGATTACTCCCCCTTACTTCGAGAAAAGACACACGGAATAGTCCTGTCATACGATCGACGATGAAACGAAGGGTGCAGGAAGCGATCCGTTTGGTGGTGACTCGAGGCGCTTCAGTGGACCGGATCGGTCAGATTGTGTTTGGGAATCCCGACCCTAATGCATATGTGCTAAAAGGTATTTGTCCATTCAACGTCCCCTCTACGTTGTTGATCCTGGATATTCTTAGACTGGGTATACCTATTGTACCCTTCCATTGGGCTGTTAAGGGCGCCATGGTCCCACTTAATTTTTCAAGTGGGTTCAGCTTTGGCCCACTTGAAGAAAGTTAATCAGGAATACACTTTGGAATGGGATGGCCCACCCAAGTCTGCACCAGAACCAACGCAGCCTTCAACTCGAACTACATTCATCAACCCTGCAATAAATAAACGCGAAAGGGAATCGGATCATGAGGTCATCGCAACTACACTTCACTCTGACAGGCTTTTCCACTCGGGATACTCTGAAAGCCACCCACCCGGCAAGTCGGGCACCGTTCACCCGCGCAAACGTGTTCAACCATATAAGCCACAAGTCTTCCTGGTTGAACGGTGGCTCGAGAAGCCATAGCATCACCGTACTTTTTCCCGTCTCAACATCCACACATTAATATCCCGTGAAGTTGCATCCAATTCTCATGCTGTGTAATCTCCGATGAATAACCGCGGGAGCGCTCATCACTCCTATATTGCGACAGTACTTAGTTGACAGACAGAAATCCGTGCCAATTGATGCAGAAAGAGCTTCTGCATATTCGTCCCATCTACTTGGCGCGTAACCAGGCTGCGGTGTGGGATCATCCGTTGCTTCTGTAGTCTCCCCTCTTGTCAGCATGATGATTGACGCTCGGAGACACGCATAAATGAATTGACTCGGGCGACGACTAGTGATGGCAAACATGGAGCGCCCTTGCAGCCACATTCGGTCATTTGGCATCCTGCGATGCCCGTGCCCCGCTGATAGTAACCGACTGTGTATACAAGCCCAGTGATAATAAGTCTTAGTTTTTGCACAACCCTCGCGTGACATCGCACACCTTAGTATTTTTCCGACATAACTAGGAAAATCGTTCAGTAGTGTTCAGTATGATGGAAAGAATAACCAATTTACTTAATGTCACTAGCGAAGACCAGCCCGTGAAAGGATGGCTACGTTTGCCCTCACCCGTCAGGGCATCGTATTGCTCCCATACATATCCGGTGCGTTGGTATTCCTGACGAAATGTATATCAAATAATCAGATGATGGCCTTCATAATTCCGCACCTTGAACACATTGCTAATAATGTTCGTCCGCAGCTCGTCATAAATATCACGGGCTTGCCTTTGATATGGTCCTGGTGATGGTATATAAGTCTGGTCGTAAATAGCCATGTGAAGAGCGTCAGCATTGACAGAATTAGCTGCAATAAGATCTACATACCTTATATAGCGTGCTCAACGCAAGGTAGTTCATTTGAACCCAAATGGGTCCTCGCCAGTAGTTTTCGCCTTGACCGAACAGCGGGTGCGACTTCGATAAGCTTCGAATGCCGTAAGGAGACCATAGCTCATCTGGATCCCGGATGAGGCTCAATATTGAGCCCAAATGTGGCGAATTGGGATCCAAGAGGCCAAGAAGGAAGGGGAACAGCGATATATACCCTTTGTGGCAGACAAAATGCGACTCATCTGTAGACAGGTGATTAGATATCGCATTGAATTCACTGCGAGAGCAACGTACCGTCCTCGTCGATGCCCACGTCGCAATACATATTGTTATCCTCGCTCCAATGCAGATCTTCAATGAAAGGTTAGACATTATATTTAATATGGAAAGCGCCAGGCACACCTTCAATGTTATGCAATATAGCAGTTTCAATTTCCCTAATTCGGCCTCGTCTTCCTTCTCTCCAGCAAACTCGCTATGTCGCGCATTGTCCTAGTAAAGAATCCCATCCAGCTTATCAAATCAAGGTGTAGTTCGCCGACGTGTGGCAGAGACGCTCGTGGATAGTCATCCAACCCACTCGTCAGTACGTGAGTCTCTGACCTGCCACGCCACCTGTAGGCTTCAGTGCGCGACCGGGCCTTCCTTCCCCACTGCCGGATTTGGCCGCGCTGAGTTCGGCGGAACCAGTGATAATGTCGGCGTAAAGCGGATAAATGGAACGCAGATAACCCTTTGCGGCATCACGATCAACGAGTCTCCTGTTACCTGGCTCGAGAACCGGAACTTTCAGCACTTGTTGTCCAGTTGGGTCCATTCCAAGGTTCACATCGATTTCATCGGGGAGTGCTCGGAGACGGTCAATGTACGCAGTAACTGCCATCGTCAACGTAGGGGGGTTCGCGTAAGTTGGGTACTGTGTCTGGAACTCCGGGGGCACCTGTACTTGTTTATCAGCAATATGAGATCTTCAAAAACAGATACGGACCTTGCTTCGAGCCTCCTCTCCAAGAATTTGTTCACGACCAACCCATCCATCATCGTCAATCAAATCCACCCAGCTCTTAAGAATGTCCAGACTACGGATAATGACGACTTAAGCTTAGAATCCTGGCTAGTACCTGTTCATTCACCTGAGGTCATTGTCCCATTCGCCAATTAATTGAAGATGGAAACCTTCGTCCCTAGAGGAAGGCAATTCAAGCTATGATCGGAAGAGGCCCCCCAGGGACTTACCAGTAAAATCCCCGAGGGAAGAAGCTCCTGCTTGGAGTCGCGGTGAACAATTCACGGGGTTCGACGAGGGCGGGATGGCTGGACTTCTTCTCTCCAGTATTGAACATTTCATCATCGTCCCAGTCATGTGTGAATGACGAATCCACAATTGATGTTCCATAAAAGTATCCGATGCCCCCAAGAAGATTAGCGGTGATGGCCTTGGAGAAATCGATCAAATCCTTTGGTGTCGTCGATGGTAATGGGAACTTCTGCAGGAAACGTTCATGAAACGCATTTTTAAACCCTTTGATACCCGCGGTTAATCCATTCGCTGATAAGTATCATTAGCAACATGAACGTCGATGTTGAAGGGCACAATCACCATCCAGCTTTGTCTTCACATCTTCCGCATCGTAATAGATGTCGAATGAGAATTCCCCAACGAAAGATTCTGGATAGCAAAAAGCTTTGCTCCATCATAGACCTCGTTCGCGAAGGTCAAGACGAACGCTGGTGATGGAGGTTCCCTGTCCTTATCCTTATACTCCGACAAGATAGGCTGAGCTTCCTGAAAGATATTCCTCAAGAGAAGCTCTGAAGATGGATTCTATCGTCCCGATCACTGCCATATGAACAATCAAATGTACCTTTTGCTTTCCAAACTTGGCCTTGCTGGAGAGGCAACCCGATAAAAGACGTCTTTCCGAGCTTCCTCGAGAAACGCTCCGCGTGCAAGCCTTCTGTGACATATGTGACATCGGGACCTACGAAGTACTTCTCTTTAAAACCGGGAGCAGGATCCGTCGTGGATGGCCTTACCATCCTCAATGCGGAGTCTGAAGTCGCCCAGGTGTGAAGTACTTCCGGTAAACCGGATCACACCTTCAATACCCTAATCCCAGACAATATACATGGCCATCCCAACGTAACATGTATGGGAAATACTCACATTTCCGTCCTCTTCGTTCTCTAACTCAAGAGAGCCAAGACCATCCGATCCAACATAGAAATAAATAGCCGTTGATGAAGGCTCATCTGCAAACTATATAAGCGCTAGCATTTTGATTGAGGGTGCTGAATCCATACCTTCACGAATAGGCTTCCCTGATATGCGGGCGGCCCAGCTACCGCCAGTTTCGCCGCCAGATACCTTCAACCACTCCGTCGTAAGCTGCACATTCATTCTAGTGTCGTTTAAGACCTGGATTCCTCCTAGGCGAGGATCGTGCTCAGTCCAAGTATATCCCTCAAATCTATCGCCTTGTTCGCAAGCATGGCGCGTTTCTATGATTTGCCCAAATTTGGATATCAGAGTGTACGTGTATAAACCAAAACGCCACTTAGTACCTGATATTGCTCTATAATCTGCCAGGCTATGCCACATTAAACCCGTCATGAGCGAATTTGGCACGCGGGGTCGAAGGCCAAAGTACAGATTGGGCCGGAATGTTCCCCAAAACAGAGATGAATCTTCCCCATTGAGTTCACCTGTGGCAAAAGAGGCAGATATAACTGGGAAAAGGAGTCTCACAAACCCCAACGTGTAGTCAAATTTCATCGTCACGGACGATGCACTTTAGATGCACTTGACGTGCAACAACCGGACGAGACGTGTCAGAAACTATTGACACTGCCACTCATTCATTCACGGTCAAGTCGAAGTTTGCATCCGACCCAAGTCGCGTTACCTAGACTTTGAGTTAACCGCTGTGCGTCTATACTCCTGCGCTGTTGTGGACATACTGGACGCCACACCATCACTTTTTGAGCGGAAGTCGCGCATTGCACATCCCTGCACTTTGAGCTCACCGCTGCGCGTCTATACTTATTCTATACCTACATCCCTTGAATTTGCATCCAAGCGCCGCACGTTGTATACCTCGACTTTGAGCTACTTCTACACATCTGTTTGTAGGTCAATCAACAGCACCATTGTAAAACCACTACACCCTTTTCGACAGAATCCGTCCGATAGAAACAAACGGGTATTGGTCCCGTTCGTAAAAAATCAACTTGAACGTGGGGCACTTGGACGCAAATTTTGTGGGGAAATGTTGGCCTGAGATGATGAAGAAGCATAGTGGTGTGGCGCATACAATACATAACACTGGAGCTGCTGAAAACTCAAGTGACATAGGTATAACGCGCAGCGGTGAGCTCAAAAGTGCAGGTATGCAATGCGCGACTTTCGCTCCAAAAAGTGATGGTGTCGCGCCCGGTATGTCCGTAACAGCGTTAAAAATGCAATTGACGTAGTGGTCCAGGTGCGTGACGCTCGGCGCTTGAGTCGGATGCAAACCTGGCGTTCGGCGACCGTATTCATTGCGAAGTCCCGATGCAAAGCACAAGATTTCAAAGCAGCCCGCGCGTCTTTCTCTTTCTTCCTCTCATTGCCCTAAGATCCATTCTCTTAAGATGCAGGCAGCTATAGAATCCCTCACACACAGTATAAATTCTTTAACAATCAACGCCAAACGGGAGAGACGAGCGATGAAGCCAATGTCGCAAGGGCGCTCTGCATTCCAGGCCGACAGCGAGGCTGAACTCCATACTGCTACAGCCCACGTATACCTCGAATATGACGTGCGCTCGCCACCCCCTAAACCAAAAGCGCATGGATGGACGCGATTTATATGTTTTTCTGATACCCATAGCTCAACTGTGGAGAACGTACCTTGTGGCGATATCTTGATTCATGCTGGCGATTTAAGCTATTATGGGAAAGGCCTCGATGTCACAGTTCACTGGCTAAAGTCCCTTCCTCACCCGAACAAACTGTGAGTGCCGTTGTGCTTCGCCTGCCACAATGCGTTTCGTTGACTCACCAAGGGCCTAGCGTTATTGCAGGAAATCACGACGTATGTGCAGCTCACCCCCTAATGCAGGAATGACCTATTCAGACCACTGCTCCGTACCGTGTCTACAGGACCTTTTGGATATAGAAATGTTCAAGGGAAATAGGATGAGAGTTTATGCAGACGTCAAGGTTTGATTCTGTCGTCGCAGTCATGTTACCCCAACCTAATACACTATTGCAGGATATGGAGGCGTCTAACAGAATGCTCACGGGCCAGCAGGCGAGGCATTCAAATATACGATACCTCGAGTATGAAGCTCGGGATATCCATACTGACGGAAATGTCTGGAGAACGTTTGGAAGTCCAGTGTGTAATCTTTTAGTACTCATCTTTATAAACAGTACTGGATCAGTAGTTTAGGGAACACCCTGGTATAGTGCGGGTGCATTTCAATACGAAGGAAGACGTGAAGCAAAACGTAAGCGCCCGGGCCGAGTCACTTTTGACAACCGCAGTTGACTCATTCTTCGCCCCCTTTTCAAAGGAATAAATGACCTTATACCACATGATACCCAAATATTGTGCGTGCATCATAATTTCCGTTATTTTCCAATGCTCAATTTCCCTTGTATTCTTAGAATCACTCATGGCCCACCTCGAAATATCCTCGATGCTACAAGGCGAGGAAAGCATGCGGGCTGCAGCGCTCTCTCTCGCCGTCTCTTTTCCTATCCACCTTCAATCCCCCGCGGGCGGCAGTTCAACGAAGAAGAAATGACATGGGACTTTCTCGAACGAGATGACCCACGTACCGCAACAGCCCTCCTCCAAGCCCAGCCCACTACCCAGAGCCCAGGAAACCTCTCGACACCACGCCAACACCACCGACATACACGATCGTCCCCTTCAAAATCAACTCATGATAATGATCGAGAACTTGCCGACTGGCTCCCTCATGTTCGCCTACACGTCTTTGGTCACATTCATGAGGCTCGTGGTGCTACGATCATTTCCCGCCATCCATCGCCCATCGCCCATGCACGCAAGGGCAGGAGTTCCAAGAACAGCCAACAAATTGATGTTGCAATTAATGCCTCCACCGAATTTGAAATGGAAGTTGATGAACCCTCGAATGTATTTCTTCCTAAACCTATCGAAACCGTTTTCGTAAACGCTGCAGGAAAAACACATCCCATCATCGTCGATCTATTGCGCATTTAACTCAACCACATTGATGAATGGCTCAATTTGGCGCAGCTTCTTGTTTATTGTTCAATCTCCATCACGTTGTTCCCTACAACATCACCATGTTCATCACTGTCTTCCAAGCAAATACATAACCATTTTATGGAGGAATTTGTTTGTGGAACTTGATCTTACATATCATCCACTTCTGCCCAAGCTGCGACCCCACCGTCGATCCCCGGCGCTGACTGAAATGAGATAAGGCCCCCCTTTCACCGTCATCAGCTAGAAGAGAAGTCAATTACTCCAGGTCTTAACCCACTGCAGCGCTTGTAGGCTTGTATGAATTACATAATGTTGATAGGAGGGTCACTTAAGTAATATCTCAAAGCAAAGACATCAAAAGCTACGGCTTCATTTCACACGTACCCTGAGAAACCTCCACTTGGGCCAATATTGGAAGAGCACTGGGTACATATGTCATATCTGAGAACTCAACCGTCTGCGCTCTAGGTTGGAACGACAAAACACAGTTGCAACGGTTGCCAACCGGATGGATAGATTCACGGAAAAAGCGCAGTCAAGACATGAGCTACCAGGGTATGCTTATAGTAAGAAAAATTTGTGGTAACCACAGAAGACTATGCTGAGAAAATGATGTGAGCGGGAAGCGAACACAGAACGATAAGCATTAGTGATTGGACATGAAAGGAAAGGGCAAACAAACAAGCGGGAAAAGTGAATAAAGCCGTTCCACATTCTGAACATCGAAGCGAAGTCCAGAACGCTCACAGTATGACGATATCAAGAGGGTTGTGCAGGTAAAATGTGCCGTGTTGCGACAGCCAGACCATTGATATGCAGGAAGGGCGAGGATGATGGATAGAATAATGAAGAATGGGAAGGCTTGTCATGCCACTTCCAGTTCCAAGAGATCAAAAGAAAAGAATCCACAGAAACCACGCAAATACGTTCGTAAAAGGACATAAGTAGAACCATAAACGACGAAGCATTCTTTCAGGCAGCAGCGGCGACGGCAGGAGCAGCCGGTGGGGCAGCAGGGGTCTCCTCGGTCTTAGTCTCGGCAGCAGGCTCCTCAACAGCGGACGCCATTGCTGGTGCAGGCGTTTCCAGAGGGGCAACACGCTCGGGCTCCTCAATCTTGGGAGCAGGTTCGTCTGCCTTGGGGGCGGGAGCTACCTCCTTCTTTGGCTTCGGCTTGAACAGCTCGCCGACACGAGCCGAGATGCGACGAGAAACCTTGACAGGCTTGGACTCCTTCTGATACAACATGATTTCAAATCAATACTCAATAATTCTGTCATCTGGGGAGTTCGCAACTGACCTTCTCGGCTGGCTTCTCTTCTGCGGGTGCAGGAGCTTCTGCGGGCGCATCAACAGGCGCGGGCTCAGGAGCTTGTTCTTCCTGCTTAGGAGCTTCGGCGGCTTCCACTGTCACCGCCGGGACTGGTTCGGCAGGTGCTTCAGAGGTCTCGGGAGCAGTTGCAGGAGTCTCTGCAGTCTCAGGCTGAGGAACCCGTGAGAATTAGCAACGAAACTCCATAATGGATCTTGTTACGATAGAAACGTGATCAGGCGCTTACCTCAAGAGCCTTCCTTTCCTTTTTAGGACTTCTGGACCCCTTGAAAGGCGCCAGCAATTTCTGTAGTATCGTTGGACTCTTCTTTTCCTTGGGCACCTCAGTCTTCTCGGGCTTTGAGGTCTGCACATTCAAGATGGAGGGGTTTTGTCAGTGATAAGCAGAGGTTGAGAGGCTAGCAGAAAGGATACTTACGGCTCCCTCTGCCTCAGTTGCTGAGGCAGGGGTCTCAGTGGCACCTTCGGTAACAGGGGCAGGGTCAGTGGTGGTCTCCTACAGAATACATATCAGGAAAGATGAAAAAGGAGTTTCGACGGGGGAAACCTGTATCACCTTAGTCTCAGGGGCAATCACGGCAACAGCGGGCGCCTCAGCCATGACTTCAGTGGTAGCGGCGGTAGTAGTGGGCTCAGACATTATGAACTGATGTAACACTACATAGGGACGTCGAGTCAGTTGTTCAAGGTCGCGAGATCAAGAAAGACGAAGTGAACAATGTATGCGATGAGTGGAGAATGAGCACGTCGAAGAACGTGTCATTCGTTACCTCAAAACAGAGGAACTCACCTAAAGAAGAGTTCAAAGGAGGTGGACGAAAGGACTGAGGTTGGAAAAGGGGAGCAACACAGAAGGGTGATGAAACGGGAAATGCCGGCTGTTGCCTTTTAGGTTGAGGACATTCAAACTCCGACGGCTCTACAAAACTCCGATCAATATCCCCTATCACCCAATTTCAAGCGGACAGATATGCGCAAGTAGAAATGAAGATTGGGACCAAGCCGAAAGTATAGTCCTGGCCTGTAGACCTAAGGGACGTGGTTCTCAGGTCTTTCTTTTCTTTTCTGAATTTCACCTGAATTTGAAATCGTTCGATCATGCTCACTCCGGTGGCAGTGCAAAGGTCACGAGTGTAACCGAGTTTGCCTTTAGGCCGGCAGCTGGGTGACCAGCCCTTACCTGGCAGCGCCAGGCTGATGCCATCTATTCCGCATTATTCGCGCTGGGAAGCGTCAGTGAACTACGCGGAGTATCAAATGGAAGGACTGTCTTCCATGACGATATTCCTGCTGCGTCACGAGTCTTTCATGATCACCCGCCAAAAATCAGAAGATTCCTTATCGAGTTTTCTCAGCAGTACTGCTACCATCGACTACCCCTATCTGTATGACCACTGCGCCTCTTCCCGTCTGTGAGCGGCTGTACATGATACGGGCGGAGCCTGGAGAACGTCTCCAACTCTGCACGTGGAACAGAAGTTGCCATGCAAATGCGACTGCCCCTACAAAAATTCGCAGAAGCCACCTTATTTTAACCTTTTTCCTTTCATCTTTTATGCTCCGTCTGGGAAAGTCAGTGGGAACTTGCGGGCTTTTACGCATTACCATGCAACCCAGCTAAGTTCAGCACAACCAGTAACCCCACAAAATATCCAACCCATCCCCCGCTCAGACGAAATGTCTCAATGGTGTCATTTTGACTCATGCTCAATGAACGACATGGTTGAATAGCGACGCTTCCCGGGTCCTGCTTCAATATCTACTTTTGCGTCTCTTACCCCACCCGGGAAATGTAAACCAAAACCAACACAAAATCCAAAGCTATCTTCCTGGATTTTTTTTGGTACGGTTCAGCGATCTCATTGTCCCACACATTGTAAGCAACCCTCCGTTCTTTTGAGTCTTCCAAATAGAGAGAGGGTGGTCACCTGCCTAAACACACACGTTCATGTCCATCATCAGATCGAGCAACCACTGCTTCCAAACGCATTGGCCTTTTCTTTTCTAACGTCCAGTTGGGCGCTCATCATACGCGTCAGATTCATGCTGGATCTGTGTAACACGTGTGGTTAGACAGTTGTCTGGTGCTTTAGTTTTTGCGTCTTGACACACGCTTTGACATTCATCGCTGCCAATCCAATTTGAGCGTTGCAAGGTGCAAGAGTGTGTACATGTCTACCCTCTGATCTCTTATTCTACACCCATGCGTGTCCCGATCAGCCCCTGTTTTCTCGATATGGTACTATGTTCAAATTGTTTTCTTTGCTTTTAGCATCTCTGTTCTTTTGTGAAATGTTTTATTCCTACTATTTCATTTCCTACTCTACAGCAGCCATCGCATCACTTCAAACCTGCCTGTGACGACAAAGCAGAATATACAGACCCCAACCCAGTCAATGCACGTTCCCGCGCAATGCAACAAGATTTCGTCAATCCCGGTGATGTCGATATCTGCCCTCCGACGATAAAATGAGATCGCCATCAAGATTCTCCACTCTCTTTCTGGGATTCCTCATTTAAAGGCTTTGTTCGGTCACTTGTCTCCTTTGTTCTGCTCTCAAGCTACGGTGGGAATGTTCCCAACATGTTCAGGCACGCTTGATTCCTCTCTCCACTGCCTCCGTCTTCGCCTTCCCTTCTGTCCAAAGGCAGGAGTTACGGCCGTTTTGTGCCTCAGCTTCGGGACCTTGTGCATGGAGATACAAACGCAAGGGGCTTGGCTCCTTTTACCGCCAGTTTGGAGGAAGGATACTGGGGCCTTCACGGACTGACTGAGAGTAAGTCTTCACTGACACGAAGACATATGGTATGACTATAACGATGTTTGAT
The DNA here is from genome assembly GCF_015039405.1 of Cantharellus anzutake. NCBI lineage: Eukaryota > Fungi > Basidiomycota > Agaricomycetes > Cantharellales > Hydnaceae > Cantharellus > Cantharellus anzutake. The sequence goes on from NW_024066951.1 coordinate 2,207,437, forward strand.
CCCCAGCTGCCGAAAGGGTACAGCCTGAGGGCAACGACACAAAGCTTCGGATCGGCAGATTTAACCAAAGCAATCGCCGCGAAGGACGGAGCTACACCCATGGTTACCTCGCGCTTACCACTACTTACGGGTCGGTGGGTGTTTCGTTTTCTTCAGTTGTGTCGCATCCGAGTTGACACCTTGCCCGTCTCTTTGGGGATTGATCGATAGGTATAAGGTAGTAGTCGAGAAGTCGAGAAGTCGAGTGCCGATTTGTTCAGGGCCACGTTATGTATGGGCATCACTCGGAGCGTGAGCTTTAGGGATAGGGTGCGCTGTCGTTTCTTCTTCTCTGTGTACCATTGGGTTGGTTTTCCAAGTGCAATTCTCCAGATTGCTCTGAGTTCCTATCTTTATTTGGCAGGTCTCGTCCCATTGAATGTTAACTCGACGAAGGGCTCGAGCCTCGCATATTTGGGAAGTTCAGAGCAAAGTACGTCGATCCAGGAGCACTCTCATCATCATCGAATTCCATTAATTTAAACATCAAAACGCAGCTTTACCCAATGACACCCCTCACTCTAGTGGCCCAGTTTTCACTCATGAAAGGGAATACGAGGCGGCAATTTGGGATCACGGCGCTTCGGGGATTCGTACCTCTATCTACATTGCACGCCAACGCTCACTTGGGACGCTTGCCCACAGGCAAGTCAAACATGTCAGTGGGAGAGATGATCTATCTCACGGCAGATCCATCGGCTCATTTTCTGGGTCACAAATTGTGGTGCGTGAACCATCTCTCTCTCTCTCCCTCTCTCTAGATGGGATTTCCATCTAGTCATGGTTAGCTTTGCTCCGGATTTATTCCATTTCCATTATTTGAGACTGGAATAGGTTATCAACGTCGAGGGACTAGGTGTCCTCTTTCGTACAGATAGAGTAGTTCATGCGTTCGCAAAGCACGGGAAAACGAGCGCCACTTCTACGTTTTCGCTGCATCGCGTCCGATACCCCCCTCCCCGTTCTTTATCTTTACATAGCATTGTTGTAGAGCTGGTCCTGCAAATATTAATCTTTGAACCTCCAACTAAATTCCGTCGTGCAAAGGGTCCCCTCTAACCAGGATCCTTTTTGGGGATTGCCTGAGACCAACAATTCCCGCTAGGGAGTAGCGGACCCTGCAAGTTGGTGAGTTGACCGCATCATCAGCACCCCGGTTGGGAGAAAGCTCCAAGATGTTTCTCCTTCCTAAAGTTATCGTAAAATGGCACGTATGGACGCTCCGGGCATGTCTATCGTCCTGCTTTCATTCGCTCTTCCAGGTTCTAGTTCTTCGCCTTGATAAATGAGTCATAAGTGTCATTCCATAACCGGAAGATGGCGCTTCCACGAAAAATACATCGGTGTCTACTCATACAGGTGGGATTAGAAATTTATGATGCTCAAGCTGCAAGTAGCTGCTCTAAACTAAAGTGACCAATTCTGCAAAACACATCAGTCAAATATTAGTGAAGAAGAGGAAGATGCGAATATATAGACACCGCGTACCTTCTGCAGACGTAGGGTGAATAGCAACCGTATCATCGAAATCAGCTTTCGTAGCTGTCGCAAAGCTATGATGAGGATGTACTCTATATATATCCATAATTATGGTACATACCACCCATTTTAATGGCAACGCCGAACCCTTGAGTGATTTCGTCGCTTCCCAGACCGATGATATGCAATCCGACGACCTTCTCCTCAGGGCCAACACACACAAGCTTATAGAACGACGGCTCCTTGTGATCTTCCGGTAATGCAAAGAAGTACATAGCACGGAACCGGCTCTTGTCTAATCGTATTGAAAAGGAATCAAGTGAGCAAGCAAGCCTGGAGTTCCTCGGTGAAAACTTACAGATCTTCACGGCATCATCGCCGTATTTCGCACGAGCTTCCGGCTCTGTGAGACCGACTGTACCGACAGGGGGGTGACTGGTTCGAAAGAGAAAGAGATAAGATCAATGACAAGTCGACGTAGCGATTATAGGGAGAAGTCACTAACGAGAAGACGACTGTGGGGATGTTCTCATAGCTAAGTTTCTGATCTTTAAACTTCTCGGGACCGTAGAGTCGATTGCAAAGTCTGCGTCCGGCGGCAATGGCCACGGGAGTAAGTAGAGCCTGACCGGACACATCCCCAATAGCGTAAATGTTCGGAACAGACGTCGTTTGGTATTCGTCGACCAGTATATCGCCATCCTCCTTCGTCTTGATGTTCACCTTGTCGAGCCCGATATCCTCGGTGTTAGCATGTCGACCAACAGCCCAGATGAGAACGTCAGCCTCGATCTTTTCTCCTTGCTTAGTATAAACCGTAACGGGACCCCCTTTCTTCTCGCCTTCGACCTTTTGAACATCAGAATTCTTGTGAACGTGCAGACCAGTGTGCTCCATCCAGCCAGTGAGAACCGTCTGAATGTCAGGATCGAATTTACGAAGAACGTTTTCATGGCGAATGACGATGTGAGTTTCGGATCCGAGAGCGTGAAAGATGCCTGCGAGTTCAACCGCGATGTACCCCGCGCCGACGACGATAACGCGCTTTGGTTGTTCTTCGAGTTCGAAGAAGCCATCTGAATCGATCCCGAACGAAGCGCCGGGGATCTCATCGTCTGAGGGAACCGTTGGACGACCCCCAACTGCGACCACGATCTTGTCAGTCTTGAGGTTGTAAGTAGATCCGTCATCCCTGGTCACTTCAACGGTGTTCGCATCCTTGATACGCGCCCATCCTTGGTGGCTCTCCACGTGTTCCCTCACCAGATTACGATCATATACGCCATTGAGGAACTTGACGTAGTCATCGCGCTTGTGCTTGAACTCGTTCCAGTTGAAAGGAGGAAGCTCTTCACCCTGCTTCTTTCCATATCCATAGTACCCAGAGGCTTTTAGACGATCCCTCAGGTCAGCTGCATGCCACATAAGCTAGCATACAAAAAAGGTCAAAACGCGCAAACGCGGCGAGGGAGGAGGGCAAAGGAGCGGATACTCACTTTCTTAGGCACACAACCGACGTTGACACATGTCCCTCCCAAACGGTGCGTGTGTTCAATAAGGGCAGCTTTCTTTCCATATTTAGCGGCACGACGCTATCGGTCCACGCGCGTCAGTTGGAAGGAGATCGCGACCGTGGGAACAACAGTAAGCCAGCTCACCGAAGCAGCCGTACCTCCGCTACCACCGCCGATGAAGACGATATCGTACCTTTCCAGGGTGGGACTGTGGACAGGGGGCATCGTTGCGAACAATCGAGCGATCTGTGGGGGGGTGATCCCGCGTCAAGTGATGGTGTCATATTTGTCAGCACGAAAATGACAAGTTACGGAAACACATGTTTGAATGTGGAAACAGTAACCCACTTGTGAAAGCCTGTGTGCAGGAGAGGCAATCGTGCCCAATGATCTGGGAGGGAGCGTCAAGGCAGAGACGCGCGTGAGGCCCGCCAGGTTTATAGGGCGAGAAAACGTTGGCTTGAAGCTAATATGTCACAGGTAGCTTTCAGAATGCTTTAGATGACCGAGTTTGCAATAGCGGAAACAAATTTAGTGGTTCAAGCTATTACCTAATCAGGAAATAAGCCGCGCCATCGACTTCTGATCGGTCCTTCAAGCATCACTTCCTGCATCACTTCATGCATTTGCAGGACCTGACTGGTGCATTTCTTGAGCAAGGCACAATTTCTTCTTGATGAACTGAATGGCTTATCTCTCGGTCATCTGGATGCGGAACTATTATTATTTATAATCTACCCTGCACCCGGAACACTCCGCGTGGCACTGGTTTAGCGTACCTCTTCCTTGGGCCGCGGGCCCATTGAAGGGGTTCGGTCAACCGAATCCAACCCCGCTCCTGGGTCGGTTATACGCGTACACGTACGCGTGGGGTGTCGGCATAGACGTGGTAGCACACTCACGCGTTTACGATGGCTCGCACTGTGGTTGTGCTGCAAAGGAAAACGGCCTACATACAGTTTAATTCGGTTCGGAATCAAGTTGGTGGAACGATTGAACCCAAATGGCTTTGAAATCACTTCTTATTGCCCTTTCCTTGACACGTGTACATGTTCCCAGCAACCCCATGCCATATTCGTGAATTTGCTTTTGGTAGTGGAGCTTCTTATCCGCTGCATATACCATTGGGGCATAGACGCTTTATTTGCGCGGGTGATCGGTATGTACATTACGCCCAGAACGTCGTTTGAGATCTAATTTACGATAGCACGATGCAATGAAACGTGCGCAGTTGTACAGTATGGCCGCTGACCGCTGATCCAGGGACAAGGCATACTCCTAATCCCTTGGAAAATGCCGAGAGGGCTCCGAGGGGTTCAAAGGCAAGAGAGCTCAATCAGGAATAGCAGCGGGAGAATTGTGCAGGAGGAAGCGCACACGGCCACTCGTTCCCATCCACACATAATTCCCATTCGTCTTGTACAGACCTGCTCAGATCTGTAAGGGCGAAGAAACTGGAAGATTGGATATAGTTTCGCACCTGAAAAGGTCCATAATGGCCCGAGCACTCTCTAACTGGCGTTGAACCTAAACGGTCAGGAACAATCATGGTTCTTGACACAAGGGGTAACCTACACTGTCTTGGACAGAAACAGTAATCTGTCTTCTCATCAATTGGTGCATTAGTGTTTGAAGGCCAATTATGTTGTTCAGATTCCTGAGTGTCACTCGGAAAGGGAGGAAGAGACCCAAGTCTCGAGTATCTTATCCCTCAAAATTCAGTCCTATTCAATGCGTCAGATGTAGAATTTGGCGCACCAATCGCCGGGTGAGTCAGGCCCAGGACCTAGCGTGCACAGGGACGAATGTTCGGATCAGCGGAAAAGCAGTTTAAGAAGTAGAGGAGCGCGATGACTCACATGAAGATCCTGCCACAGTGAATGGCCAACGAGTATTTTCCCACCGATGGCTGAAGCGACAAAGTCGCGCGCTTGATTGAAAGGGATTCCATTCTCTAAAAAAAAGCCGCGCGGAAGGAACATAGTTAGAGTGTGGCATGCCATCTCTCACAACGCAACTAGTGCATGCGACCTAGACTTGCCTAGGTGATGAGGCTCAATCCCTGTCTGTGGAGTCCGATACGACGCCACAGGAGCGGTGGGCCGGATGTATGTATCAATGATCGCTCTTCCCCGGTAGCTAATACACCAAGATGTCAACAGCGGCGTCCAAGGGGGAGGGGTTGCTTTGACGTACTCGACCAAGGAAACGCGACTGTCAGGTGTGTATGAGTGTACTTGGTATCCAATCTTGTACGTCTTTTCCACGACTTACGCTATCATGGAGACAGTGCCGCCTTGCCCAATACCAACGGATTGAGTCGAAAGGGCGATCCACTGGCGTTCCGTCAGGCATACAGTGAAGTTGTAAGTTGCGAGTCGGTTTCAGGTAGTGCAGGTCCGTCGTACCTGCCTTCCGGAAGGAGTAGAACTCTGGTTATACGAGAACATGAAAGGATACAAAGCAGCAGATACAAGGAGGAGGGGAAAAGGTGTAGAGGGACACGAGGACTTTCGGGTATAATCCTTTTATACGACATCCCGATAGACTAACTTGGCTCTAACAGCAAAGTTGGGGAATCCAAAAGGGACTTTAGGAGATGACTGAAATATCTATCACACGTCGTGTGATTTTCGATCCTGCCAAAAGACGGCAAACTTTGCACACGCCGAGTGATTCACAGGTACTTGGGCGCGATGATGAGCAGCGATTGCCCCATAGCTGAACAGGAAACCAAAACCAGAACGGGAACACACAGCCTTTTGCAGCGGCTTCCGATAAATTGAGCGCTCGGGGGGGCAAAAGTAGGAAGCGTTACCAAGTCCTCGGAGAATCGCGCCTCTCAGCAATTACGCTTTCAGGACCAGATCCGCCTTTCCGTTTGAGACCAATTATCCAGATTACTTGTACGATCTATCTGGGGGGCTGTGACTCGGATTCAAACCCCTGCTGGTGACTGAAAGATGGCGCCAGTGCTTCCAAAATGACTTGCAACCTGCGTTTTTAGGATATAGTGCGGTCATTTTGGCCGCCCAAAGATCTCGATCTGAGCCAACACGTTGACGTCGCGCAAGGGCCCACCCCAAAGAACGTGGGTAGATTTGATCTGATGAGGTCTAGAAATTCCAAGCGGCGACGGACCAGAAACACAAACCCCCCCCCAGATTCACCATTTCCATTCAGGGTGTCATTTAGCGGATTATGTAAGTTATGTGAACCGAACAACCAGTCCCGACTTCCATGTTGAGGGAGGAGCTGCATGGACTGACGTGGCGTGGCAGACAGGCATCGGTTTTGTACAACCAACCAGGCGCAAAAATCGCGCCGGCCATCTGCGTTTTCGTTTGGATTTGCAACCGCAAATGGTTATCAAGTCAATTCAATCGGCATTTTCTTCAACATTCCGCGACTCCCAAGCGCAGGCGCGGACAGCCGACCCTGACAGAGCGTTAATTGAAGCGCAATCGCATTAGCTTCCATCTTCCAAGTTCAAGTATCTGAGGATCAACTGTACGAAGGAATTTCATAACAAATCTCCCTTTCATTTTTATGTATTCTTTTTTAATTCGTCCGTAACCAAAGAGCGCAACTCACCAAGGAAATTGCCCTTGTGGCACTCTGTGCAACGGTGAAGCAACCTTGGCCGAGAGAACTCAGCTTTAGCCACGGCTACACCGACGTTACGTTTGGCAATGAATCGTCCTTGTTTCACTATGTCCTCACATGGATACCTCTAGCTTCGGTTCCGTCTATCTTCTCCCCCGCGTGCTCCCCTCATGTGTCCTACTAATACGACTTGCTTCTTTGAAGCCTGCCGTGGTCTATCGTATCCCACGCACATTGCGGGTGCGTTCCGCCGTCGCCGCTAGCTAAAACAAAAAACCCACAGTAACTAAACCCAGACCCTATCCTTGCTTTGGGTTATTTTTGGAGGGGAGCGATTGACCACTTTGATTTTTTGTACGTGTATGTGCTACAACCACTCGTTTCCTGCAGAATGAAACCCTCCTCCCCCCAAATGCTGGATAGTCGTTAATAAGGCCTCCACATTCAGAGACGAAGGCCGCGCTCCTTTGGATTTCCATGCCCGAGGCGCCTGTGCTGACCTGTGTCTCGAGGGAGACGAGCTTCATGCTGTCAACGTCAGCCGCAATCACTGACCTTCTTGATGGTTGTCATGGTCTTAAACGCATCGATGTTGCTGTGTGGTACTACACAAATCCTAGGTGGTTTGCTGTTCCGCGCTGTGGAGGCGAAAGTTCATAAGAGTGGGAGGACAGACTGGGATAATCTGGCATCGAAAAAGACTCTGATACCCCTGAAGAGCTTCTTGCTTCCTTCTGTGTTTGCGGCCCCAACGACGGTTCGTCCACGTGTTTGGAACTATACAAATGATGTTCTGACGGACCACATCACACCGTTTGTATCTTAACAGTGCTATTGTGATGGTTCGGTGGGGGGGTCAGTGGGATTCTGAACTTGTGCAAGCTATCTATACGAATGAGCATCCCAAATGGGTGCTTGTGGATGCGGCCCTTTCGCTTCGCAAAAATGGAATCTCAACTGGAGTCCACACCGCCGCGTGGGTCTAGTTTTTCGAGTTGGGGGCCATGGAGCTGCTCAACTTTGATGGGAAAGCCCATCTCAAGGAATTTTTGACGCAGCAGGGGCCAGATGGTGTGGAACGGGATGTAGATTGTGCTTCAAGGTGAGGCAGGAATGGACCAGTGTTCATTTGGATTCTAAACGGATGCTCCGAGTAGCTCGCAAGCACGGGGGAAGTCTCCTTGCAACACTTGCGTAGGGGAGGGGGCGCAGGTCAGAGTATCATTGTGATGGTTCCCAATCTATGTCCTAACGATGGGATTGGAGAATGGTGTCCCGAGGCTGGGCTCATTTTGACATCACGTCTAACGATGGTTTCGGCTGGGGTATGTTCTTATTTTTTTTTTTTTTTTTTTTTTTTTTAATTTTTTTGTTGGGATTGGAAAGCATGATTTTCATTGCATTCCTTACACGAATTCCGGATCCGACAGATAACCCCGTTGGTGCATTATGTTCAAATGGCCTGGTCCCTCATTGGCTTGTCCCATCATTACAAAGAACGCGTGTACGTTGGGCGAGCGGCTAGCGTTCGCGCGGCTTCACTGAGCAGCGAAAAATCTTCCACTGCCGTTGTTGATCGCGGAGGCCCTTGACCGTGTGGGAATGGCCCAAAGGAAAAAAAACAAAAACAAAAACGGAATTTGAATCAAACTGTGTCATTCAGGTTTTTCCAGTGTTTTTCCGTGCGGATGGCCCCCTTTTGACACCTGCCAGACCGGAAAGCATCACTTGAGCGAAACGTATCATTTGGGTCAAAATTAACTACTCGGGTTGATGAGCGCTCGTGAATATCCAAGCTCGTACATGGCAGATCTGACGAATTGACCCCTGAAGGACGGATGCTTGACAAAAACCAGGAAGCGCATGTGAGCATCTTCTGGGTATGCCGTTCTGCTGTGTCAAGCTTACAGGTCGATTCTGATGGGTAGCCATCAGGTAGATGAGACTGTCCTATTGGTGGGCACGCGATATATCGTCGACACAAGCTCCAACAGGAATCGATCATAGCTTACGTTGCTCAACATATTTCGTCAGCTGGCGCCTGCGGCCGGGCGTTAGACGTTTACATCCAATTCGTCGCACGCCGCAAACTGGTTGTGGGGCTTCTTCACATTTCTCGCAACAATTCATATATAGTACCTGGCTTTGATTTATTGGGTAAAGTCATGGGCTCGACACTTCCCAAAAAAAAATAAAAACAAAAACAAAAAACAGCGGTGGTTCATCGTAAGCACTGCTCTTGATATGGACCCCGCGCGCGCGCACGCGCTGATCACTTGGGCACCGCCGCATTATTAGTAACAGGGTCACGATATGCATTTGAGTATTCCTTCCGCGCGTGGAATGTTGGACATGAGGATTTGCCCTAGTTTTGCCCATAATTTTGGGTGCCGGCGTACAAAAATTTCCGATCGGATGGTCATATTATTCGAAGAATAGTGATAGAAGATACTACTTCAGCAAACTAAACCTAAACTAGCATAACCGCCGATCTATATATCAAAGTCTGAATCAGCTTTATCATCCGTCCCAAGGCTCCGGTACAGACAGTTTTGGGCGCACCTTTGCCGCCGCTCTTATGCACCTTAGCTCGACCTAGATGGCAGAGCGCCTTCGTCGCTCCTATCGTACTCTGAATGACCGCTATCATACCTCTTTCTCGCAAGCCGTGCTTTCTGTGGATCGACCACACTCATTGCCATAAGAAGGTCATCCAGTTCCAAGTTTCATTTTTGGAAAACGGTCAGGTAAGCACGAACGCGATTGACTCAGAGCATTTGCACACCTTCAACTCATCTTTCCCATTGGCGAAGCACTGCCATGATCTGTTGCGGCATTGGCAAGGGAGTAGACTCGGGTGGTGATCGGGATAATTTTCAACGCATTTTATTTTCTCGAGACCTATGAGACGAGGCTCTCCTACGCCTTGATCGCAGTGAGGGACGACCTAGGTTCGTTGTCTCTCTCCCTCCAGAAAACAGGAGTGGACCAGGAACACTGAACGAAGTGACGTTTACTGTCGGCCCCCCAGACAATGACCACATACGAACGTCCTCCACCCGTCACTGCATAGTTTCAAGTGATTTCAAGGCGAGCGAGAGAAAATAGTCTTCGTTCCTCGGCAAATCCACCACCACGCACGCTTGCATTCGCACAGGTCACCGAGATCGTCCAACGTTGTCGTTGAACCCAAAAACCCTGCCAGGACTTACGTTTGAATACCGAGGTAGGTATCTGATGGCGGAAAACATTGTTCTCCGTCCACAAATGATAAAGTCCCATCGGAGCATAGGTATAGCCCAAGGAAGGTATAATCTCGTAAAGCTGTTACGCTCCCACTGCGCTGCCCGTCCCTGACGTGGGAGGGATGATTTTCGTTCGTTGGACACGCGGCTGATTCTCACACCCTATCAGCGAGCTTCTTGTGTGGTGGCATTTATTTAGCGCTTTACACTGGGACTCGCGATTAGGGTCAAGTTTCGGTGATAAGATGCCTTGGCCCAGTACGTGGATGGGCGCTGTGCACCGTCCTTTGGAGTTGTCCCACATCTGTTTGCTTGAGGCTCTAACCCATCCGACGTTCGTGAAGGACACGTCATATCACCGCCTCGAATTTTCTAGTAACGGTATGGGCACAAATTATCCCGACGGGGTTAACCTACACAGCGGCAAGCTTTTTGCATCTGGAACCTCACCCTCTTCTCATCGGCATGCTTATTTGTTTCTCGCATACATGGAGACCACACCTGCCTGGGCGAAGTGGCCCAGCGTTTTGAATCTCATTCGATTCGTTCATATATGGAACAATCGGGAAACGTTCCATACGCCCCACCTGGTCATGGAAATATGTTCCACCCGAGCCATCACTGGGGCCCTGCTTTGTTGGCATGGGCATTGATCTCGGGTGTCCCTTTGGCGTACTACGGGCCGGGCCCTTCTTGCGGACGTGCTATCGGTTGCTAGTCCGAGATGCCCCATAACAGAGCTGATGGTCCGGTCTGCGCGAAAGAGCTGTATTTGTATACACTTCAAGTTGGCATTGTTTATGTCTGGTAACGTGTCCATAAGTTCGGTGTCCTTAGAAAGGATGGGGAGACTGAGAGTCCCCACGGTCCGTATGCCGTCTATGCTCACGACAAGAATATAATTAACCCGGTCTCCTTTGGGGTTGGGATTAAATTCTTCGACATCTAATCAACAACACGCTTCTGTCATCAATGCTCATGTTGCCAGAGATTGGTTTATTCCACTCATTCTTGTCCCTAACCCGGGAACACGACGTGGCACCAAGGTTGTGGGCCCGCGATACCCGGTGCGCCGGTGGAGCAACCTCCGCTGAGTACTGTACTATATCTAGTACCCAGTTTCGAACCACGCTGTGATTGGCAACGAGTTGTCCATCATGTGTTACTATTTCCTCACATGGATACATTCTCAGTTCCAATCATCTCACAACGTTTTCCCTCGAATCGAATGTGGGCCTTTACGTATGACTTACTTCTAGCTTCCTTGAAGAGTGTGCCTATGGTATCCCACGCGGAATGCGGGTGAATAAGATTGCATTCTACTATCGCCAGTATCCAATCCCAGGCTCTACCCCTTGCGACACTCAAACTTGCTTTTGTATATTCTCGGAGCGAGTGATTAACTACTTTGATTTTACTACGCAAATATACTACGCCTACGCATTTCCGGTAATTTTCCACTGAAATGCAATCTTCTGTACCTTTCGAACGCTAGATAATCATGCAATACAGCCTTTTCATCCGGGGATTAAAGTCGATCTCTCGAATCTCAGTGCCTGAGGCACCTGCGCTTAACTCCATTTGAGCGAGCTCTCGTCCACAACGCCGTTAGATTAGTTGGCAAGCCTGCGTCTTGAAGGAAGTGGTCTCCAGGCTGTCAACGTCAGCTGCGGTCACCAGCCCGCTTGATGGTTGTCATGGTCATTTACGCAGCCTGAGCGCAGCCTTTGCAATCCCTAGGCGAACACAGACGCCAGGGGTCATTGCTGCGGACCTCTCAATGTAACCTAAACGTTTTTGCGCTGGTCCAAGGTGGTTTGTTGTCTGTGTGCAGAAATCCTTGCACACACCCCTGTCGAAGTGAGAGGTTATAAAAGGGAGAGGGCAGATTGGGGTATCAGGCATCGAAAAAGACACCAATGGTTTTCAAAAGCATCTTCCTCGTGCTCGCTTCTATCTCCTCTGTGTTTGCGGCTCAAGCCACGACGACGGTTGGTCCATGTGTGGAGACTGTACAAAAATGATGTTCTGACGGACGATATCCATCCTTTATTTCTTACAGCGCTATTATGATGGTTCCGAAGGTCTGTGAGATTCTGAACCTGTCCAGTTATCTCAGCTGTGCGAATGAGCGGTCCAAACAGGTGCTTGCGGATGCGGCAATAACAGCGGCCCTTTCACTTGGCAAAAGGGAATCTCAAGTGGAGTTTATACTGCTGCGTAAGTCTTGGTTCTCCGCTCGGTTCACAGAGCTGCCTAAGTTTCGCGAGATAGCGCATCGCAAGGAATTTTTGATGCGGCAGGGGCGACTTGGTGTGGAGGAGGATGTGGATTGTGCTTCAAGGTGATGTGGTAGGGATAGATCAGGATCCATCTGGATACTGAAAGGGCATCATGCGTAGCTCACAAGCAGCGGGGAGGCTCCTTGCAGCACTTGCGGAACTGGAGGGGGCGCAGGTCAGAGCATCATTGTGATGGTCACCAATTTGTGCCCTAGCACTGGGAATGGACAATGGTGTCCTAGCACTGGCAGCATGAATGATTATGGATACTCTGCTCATTTTGATATCATGTCTAAGGACGGTTTTGGTTGGGGTAAGTTCTTATTATTCTGCTGAACGATTTTCTCATTGCATCCCCTACACAAATTCCAATAGATAACCCCGTGGTCGATTATGCTCAAGTGGAGTGTCCTTCGTCGGCCTCCAATAGCTTCAGCCAATGCGTGTGCGCGACCGCTTAGCTCTCTCTCGCCAAGCAATGGAAAATTTCCCCGCGTTGCGTTGATCGCGCGCGGCAGTACGAGTTGGTTCAGCTGTTTTTAATTTTGTATCCCGTTGTGGGAATACGAGAAAACGGACTCAGGTATCATAAAAGTTTCGTCGTGCAAATGCATTGGCCTTGCCAGACCGAAGACACGTTACTTGAGTGAACGCGCCATTTGAAATGATTAATAGAGCTGTACGCACGGACTCAGTCTCTAACTTGAGAACTAATAACATTGTAACTCTTTACCTGTACGCACGGACTATAACATGGAGAGTACAGTCAGTTATACGAAAGTTAAAAACAACGAAAGGGATATCACCTCAGTCTCTAACTTGAGAACTGAGGGAAAGGGAAAAAACCTAGCGCCCTGCGCCATTTATACAACGAGTACTAATATCGCTTGCAATCGCGACACATGGTTGTTGGCAAGGGTTAATGCATAGAACAGAAAGAGTAGGCAGAAAAGGGTATCAGCGGTGATCCCATCAACACCGCGTCAGACAAACTAATAAGGTAAATAGATCGTCGTTAACCACAATGATTTCCAACACCATTCGGTCAAACATTAAGTACTACAGCTGATGAGCGTGAATATGGGCTTGCAAACTGACTGAAGGTTCGAAAGAGTGAAACCCAGAAAGCCTGATGTGAGCATGTTCTGAGTATGGCATTCTTCTGTATCAAGCTTATATACGTGTTGCAGTGTTTGGTTCTTGGCCACTGCCAGAAGAAGCCTCCGTATGCTTAAATCATAGTAGATCATTAGTCCAGATATATATTCGGCTTAACTGGTTGGAATCCGAAGAAAAACCAACAAATGTCTCCGGCAGGTGGACAACATAATGTTCGCTACTCTAAGGTGTGTGTGTGTGTCCCCTTGAGATTACCACAAACACCTACATGGTAGCATGCAGCCAAGAGAAATTTGAACGAGCTGATAACTCGTACTAGCTCCCAGGCCAAGAGCACGTAGAGTACGTTGCCTATGGTCAGTGTGCCGAGCTGATTCATGCGTTGTGACCAGACTTGTTGTAAACGCGGCGTTCCAAATATGGCAACCCGCTTCAGCAGTTCACTCGCAACCCAGATGTAATATAGAAAGAAATATAACTAAAATACACACGGCGCTCCAGCGCCCATATTTATACTTCTCAACAATATTCCAGGCTCTTCTATGCCCAGCGCTTACGCAGGTGCCTAGTAACCCCTAGAATATTCCCGGATATTCCAGTTCAGTTTCATCATGTGACTCGTATTCCAACATTCCCCCTTGAGTCACATACCCCTTCCGACAATTTTTCTTGATCCAGAAATCCAGCCCTGTACAGCAAATTTCTAATTTTCCCTCTGTCCTTGATCCAAAAACCTGCCCTGTATGACAAATTCGAAGCACCCGGAATCGATCACGTTCTCATCCTCCGATATTTTCCCATCCTATACAGTCCTGACAGCGTTCGGATCCTTCCGTTCCCAATTTAGTAAGAGTAATTCATCATCGAGATGGCCTCGTTTCTATTTTGGGTTTCCTTATTCTCTCGGCAATTACGCCAGTAATGCCCCTTCTTTTGGCAATTCCAACAAACCGGCTCTGTGTTAGATACTGATCCGGGGTCGGGCACCGAAGGTCGCCGATGCGGACCGCTAAGGGCCGCAATGGCCGCGATGCCTCAGACAAGGCCCGAGGGTAGGGCATTTGGCCTCAGCAACTCTAAAGGGAGTGCTGTGCCCCCTAGTTGTCTCTTGGCCCTCATTTCGAACTTACTGGGGCTGCCTTGTTGGGGTCAGGGCTTGGGGTCGTGGTCAAGTCGATATTAGAGCTAAGGTACAATAAAGTATCATACAGGATATATATAGGAGGAAGAAATGAATGGAAGCGGACCCGGGCCGGAGGCCGAAGGGTCCGGAAGCAAACAAGAAGAAGGAGCGGGGTTGGCTGCATAGCGGCTGGCAATGACCGAGGGTCAAAACAAACAATAACAGATAAATAGAGGAAAGAGCGTAGGGCCGCGATAGCGGCGATGGTATCGTAGCGGCGCTGGACTCGGAGTTGGGCCGGAGTCGGGTGCGGGGATGATAGTGGCCCTGTAGGGGCCAAGTGGGCGGGGTAGAGGAGTCGCGCTGGGCACGGTGCCGGAGGCGGACTCAGGGTGGGAAGGTTGGTGGGGCTGTGGGGGAGTTGGCCAGGTGCAGGGGAGCCTAGGGGCAAGCGGGGGAGTGAGCAGGGAGTCCTCATGAAGGATAGGGCTGAGGTCGGGGCTTGCGCTCACGCTCGCATAGCGGTAACAGGCTCGGGCGGCATCGGGATGGGCGGCTAACGGGCCGGAATGCACGGCCGTGACACTCTGCTCTAGCCTGTTTTCCCCCTGCAATAAATGCCCCTGGGGGGGCACCCTCTTCTCCATATGTCCCCATCCTTGCCTCCTCATCCCTGAGAATACCCATCACTGCTTCCGAAGATGGCTCGGTCTCGTGGGAAGTCAAAGAAGCCGAAATGGCATTGAACTTCGGGTTCAAGCACATGATCAATGCATCGGCCAGATCCGAATCATCGACATTCATTCCGATTCTGCGCATCTGGTTCCAGATCGATTCGAGCCCATTAATATAATCGTCAATCGGCTTTTCAGGATCGTGTTTGAAGTTATAAAATGCCCGCGTCAATCGAATTCTATTGGCCCTGGAGTTCTTCTCATAGTGTCCTGCCAATTTGTACCAGGCCTCAACACCATTCTTGCAATGGCTAATCAACTTGTATTGCGACGGATCCACGGTCAGCCCAATTATGGTAAGAGCTTCGTCGGCCTTGTTTTGGGCATTCTTCGGGATTTTCCAGTCTTCGCTTTTGTTTTTCCCTTTCTGAATTATGTCCCAACAGCCAGCCCTCCGGAGTACAAGGGAGACACCGAATTTCCAATCATAGTAATTATCCTTGGTCAATTTCGGCACTTGTCCCACCAGGGAGTTATAGTTCGGAGTTGTGTCCTTGGTTTCCACCATATTATGTAAGCGTAGCGATCAGATGAGGCAACGTCAAGTGAATAGAGTAATCCGGTTAGACCCAGGCTGGGCTCATAACCTGTTGTAAACGTGGCGTTCCAAATATGGCAACCCGCTTCAGCGGTTCACTCGCAACCCAGATGTAATATAGAAAGAAATATAACTAAAATACACATGGCGCTCCAGTGCCCATATTTATACTTCTCAACAATATTCCAGGCTCTTCTATGCCCAGCGCTTACGCAGGTGCCTAGTAACCCCTAGAATATTCCCGGATATTCCGGTTCAGTTTCATCATGTGACTCATATTCCAACAAGACTACCGAATTTTAATTCTTCTGGAAGCCTTGGACATAAATCGATATTGATACTCGGGAAATATCAGACTTTGTTCGCTGCCTTTATTGGGTTTTTGCTGAGCCTGAGCCAATGGACACAAAGGGCAGACGCTTCACTTGTGGAGCTTGAAAGGAGTTCTGATGGCCCATACCGACTTCCAGTGCGATATGGAAGCATCAAACCAGCAATTGTTGTTGAAAAACAAGGTCAGGCCAGTGAGAGGAAGTAGACTGCTAAGTGTATAAACTTGATGTATTCGAGCTTGACCTCCAACAGTCGTCTGCATTTTATTAGATTTTCGCCACAGGGAAAGTAAATTACATTGGCATTCCAGCGACTCTCAACGCAGAGCTCAGACAGCCGGTCTAGCAAAGTGTTTACCTTGCAAGGTGTCAGGGATCGGCCCCTGACCCCGCTGTCAGGGCACCCAACCACACCCCAGAACCACCTTCCCAGACCTCCCCATCCCTACATACCTCTCACAACTTCAACCCGCATGTGAGCCTGCGGGAAAAGTCACGTGGGTTAAGGCGAGCAACTCGCCTTAACCCATGTGACACCTTTTCCGAGTCGCGGGAACATGCTCGGCTTCTACCCGGAATCATGTTATGAACTGTACAGTACACTTCCTTTTTATAGTAGCCAAGTGGGGAATAGGGAAACTTACCCTTCTTCTCAACTCAATCCCCACTTAGGCAAGTTGTAGTTACCCTCTGTAATACATGACAACTCAATCCCTGCTTAGTCCCTTCAGTGAGTTTGAGGAGCTGAGGACAGGGTCTAGCGCCCAACCACCCGGAACACTGCACACACCTAGGACTGAGGTCGGGCTGTCCCTGATTGAGGACCGAGCCCTGACAGCAGAAGAAGGGTTCAACCTACTTCTATCCCCCCCGATGTCACTGGAAGATCAGATAGCGGAGCTGACCCGCCAGCTCCAAGATCTCCAAGCCCAACTGGCCACCCAGACCAGACCCACGGCCCCAGCCCCAGCCCCTACACCCACTCCGGCTCATAAGCCACCCAAAGTAGCCACCCCTACCCCCTTCTCTGGGTCACAAGATGACCTAGACCGCTTCAAGGCAGAGTGTGGACTCTACATGAGCATGCGCCATGCCGAGTTCCCGGACGAACACAGCCAAGTCCTGTTTGTCCTGTCATACATGAAAGGAGGGACTGCCAGACCATGGGCCACCCAACGCATCAACACCCTCCTTGCCCCAGGAGCCCCAGCCATTTCCTTTGATGACTTTGCGGCGGAACTCGATTCTATGTTTGCAGACCCAAACCAACAAGCCACAGCCTGTCAAAAGCTTGCCTCACTCCGACAAGGGAACGAGCCAGTAGACAAGCTGATCCAGCAGTTTGAGCTGCATGGCCCAGTGTCACGAATGGGAGATGTTGCTCTTGTGGACCGATTTGAGCACGCCCTTCACCCATGCCTTCGCGAAAACATCTATCACCTCCGGCCCATGCCCACGACATGGGCAGAATGGAAGCGTGAAGCCTCCCTCCTTGACAATCAGTGGCGACGATTCCAAGCCACCCAAGCTCAAGCCTGCCCCCTGGCTGTCAAGCCATCCCCATTTCACTCCCGACCTCCTCCCGGGCCCGTTCCCCCTCCCGCTGCATCCACACCCTCAGCCCCAGCCCCGAAAGTCGGCCCCCAACCCATGGACCTGGACCACATCCACCCCCCCAGGACCGAGCAGAGGCGCACTGGACCCTGCTATAACTGCAATCGGCTAGGGCACATAGCCCGAGACTGCCTGAGGCCGAGACCCTATCAGGCCCGGACCACATTACAAGGGGAGGCCCCTAGGGAGATGACCCGCCTGGCCCCAGAAGACCTCCGGGCGATCGCAGACCTGCTAAAGGACCGCCCCCTCACCCAGGAGCTGGACCGTGCAGAGGAGGAAGCGGGGGAGGAGAGACCTGCTGAGGATTTTCAGGAGGACGACCGGTGAGGGATGTGCCCCGGTCGTCCCCCAGCATCACTGTACCTGCATGTAGATACCATGGCAATTCCAGGACTACAGCGCAACCTAAGTTACACCGAGTGATCGCTAAGAAAAAAAGAGCCACACCCACAAAACCCCGCAGAGAGAGCCCACAATGCGCCTCGGCTGAGGTTGCTGTTCCCCCACCCACGATCTACGTACTATCCAAACGCCCTCCTCGCTCCCTCAACCTTCTGGTGAAGCTGACTGCAACCACCTCTCTCGCCTCAGTGACCACCTCCACCCTCCTAGACTCAGGGGCCACAGGGATGTTTGTCAGTCGTGAATTCGTCCGGAAGCATGGCCTGGAGACCACCCCCCTACCCCAACCAATCCCGGTCCACAATGTGGATGGCACCCCAAATGAGAATGGATCCATCACGGAGGAGGTGGACGCACTCCTTACGTTTGGTCAACACATGGAGCGAGCTCGCTTTGCAGTGACCAACTTGGGGCGCCAGTCAGTCATTATTGGTCACTCGTGGTTGACACACCACAACCCGGAAGTGGACTGGGCCCGACAAAAGGTCATCATGTCCCGCTGCCCACCTGCCTGCCAAAGGCTCAGGGTGGCACCAATAGCTCCGAAGGAGCCTGACCCCGCAGTAGAACCCAGGGATGGACTGTATGCAGCCGTGATCCCCCCAGGATGGGGACACGACCTGAGGGCGACCACCACCCCATCACAGCGGATGGCCCAAAGAGCGCAGGACCCCACCCCAGGGGAAAAGCCTTTCGAGGAGATGGTGCCTGAGTGCTACCGAGACTTCAGGGACATCTTCTCGAAAGAGGCCTTTGATCAACTACCACTCCGGAAACCTTGGGACCATGCCATTGACCTCACCCCCGAGGCTAAGCTGCCACGAGGAAAGACCTTCCCACTGTCCCCTGCAGAACAAGGGGAGCTCGATGACTTCCTCAGGGAGAACTTGGCAAATGGGCGGATCCGCCCATCCAAATCCCCCATGGGGGCCCCAGTGTTCTTTGTGAAGAAGAAGGACGGCTCCTTAAGGCTGGTCCAGGACTATCGAAAGCTGAATGAGATCACTGTCAAGAACTCCTACCCCCTCCCCCTAGTTTCCGACATCCTCACCCGCCTCCGGGATGCCAAGTGGTTCTCAGCCCTCGACCTCCGGTGGGGGTTCAACAACGTCCGCATCAAGGAGGGAGATGAGTGGAAGGCGGCCTTTGCAACCAACCGAGGGTTGTTTGAGCCAATGGTGATGTTCTTCGGACTGTGCAACTCCCCGGCCACCTTCCAGACCATGATGAATGACATCCTCAGGGATTTCATAGACCGAGGGGTCGTCATCTGCTACATGGACGACATCCTGGTGTTCACACCCACCCTGGAGGAGCACCGGAAGGTCGTCCGGGAGGTCCTATCCACACTGAGGGGCCGGAAGCTGTTCCTCAAACCGGAGAAATGCAAGTTTGAGCAGCGGAAGATCAACTACCTGGGCCTTGTCATCTCGGAGAACCACGTTGCCATGGACCCAGTGAAGGTTCAGGGAGTGACTGACTGGCCAGCACCCACGAAGGTCAAAGAGGTCCAGTCTTTCCTGGGGTTCGTCAACTTCTACCGCCGCTTCATCCAGGACTTCTCTGAGAAGGCCCGGCCCCTTCACACACTCACCCGGAAGTCGAAGCAGTGGACCTGGGGGAGAAAGGAACAGGAAGCATTTGACAGGCTGAAGGAGGCTGTCAGCTCAGCACCGGTCCTCACCTTCCCATCGGACTCAGGTCAGTTCCGACTGGAGTGTGATGCCTCCAACTTCACAACAGGGGCGGTACTCTCCCAGCTCCAGACAGATGGGGAATTCCACCCAGTGGCATTCATGTCAAAGGGCTTCTCAGATGCAGAGAGGAACTACGAAATCTATGACAAGGAGATGCTTGCCATAGTCCGAGCCCTGGAAGAGTGGCGCCATTTCCTTGAGGGCACCCCTGAGAGGTTCGACATATACACCGACCACAGAAACCTCTCCTACTTCCGCTCAGCCCAGAGGCTAAACCGGCGCCAGGCACGGTGGTCCCTCTACCTCTCCTGCTTCCACTTCCTGCTAGTCCACAAACCAGGGAAACTCATGGGGAAGCCCGATGCCCTCTCACGTCGGCCGGACCACCCAAAAGGGAAGGACGACAACACGGACATGACCCTCCTACACCCGGGCTGGTTTGAAGTCAGAGCTATGGAGGGGGTCACAGTGGAGGGAGAAGAGGCAGACATCCTGGACAGGATACGCAGGGGGAAGGAGCATGACGAGGGAGTGGTAAAGGCAATGAGAGAGCTGGAAAGGGGGACCCTACACTCGGACGAATGGGAGAAGGAAGGGGAACTGATCCTCCACCGGGGCCGGGTGTATGTCCCAAAAGACCCACAGCTCCGCCATGACCTGGTACAACTCCACCATGACTCGGTGGCAACAGGCCACCCTGGGTGGTGGAAGACTGTGGAGCTCGTCTCCCAAAACTACTGGTGGCCCCGGATGGCACAGTATGTTGCACAGTACGTCTCGGGGTGCGACACCTGCAACAGAGTGAAGACATTCCCATCTCGGAAAGTCGGGAAGCTCATCCCGAACAAGGTCCCCACCCGCAGGTGGCAGGTGATTTCAGTAGACACCATTGGAGAACTCCCAGACTCCAAGGGGTACAACGCAATCCTGGTAGTGGTAGACCGACTTTCAAAGCGCATTCACGCAATCCCCACAGTCACTACAGTAGACTCAGCAGGCGTGGCCCGGCTCTTCCTCGAACACGTCTGGAGGCATCACGGCCTCCCAGAGGAAGTGCTCAGTGACCGAGGCAGCGCATTTGTCTCCCGCTTCTCCAGGGAGCTAGCAGACCTCTTAGGGATCAAGCTTGCCCCTTCAACAGCCTACCACCCACAGACTGATGGCCAGATGGAGCGTGTCAACCAGGAAATAGAAACCTACCTCCGGGTGTTCGTCAACCACAGGCAAGATGACTGGGCTGACTGGCTGCCGCTTGCCGAGTTCGCCTATAACAACCGCATCCACTCTTCCACCCACCGCACCCCCTTCGAGCTTGACTCCGGGCAACACCCACGCATGGGGACCGAACCGACCTGCATGTCTGAAGTCGAAGGGGCTAATGACTTTGCCTCTCGGATGATGAAGATGCAAGAGGAGGCAAAGGCAGCACTAGAGCACGCAGCAGAAGAGATGGCACGGTACTATGACAGGAACCGTGTCAGGGTTCAGCACCCTGCCTTAGGGGTGCCCCGGACTCCCCACCTACTTTACCCCCTTTTATTCTTTGACTGTTGCCTTGTTGTTGCCTTTGTGTGTTGTGTACATGCGCGCACGGGATAGCGCGGGAACTATGTTCCCACGGGTCACAGCCACAGTTCTGGGCGAGCAACTTGCCCAGAACGTTCCCACGCTTGGCACTGCCACCTGGATGTTCCCTCCGGGTCACACTACACAACTCTAAGAGCTGTATAGTTGTGGGCATGTGACCCATTCCTATATATAGCAACCATGCGGGGAGATGAGACCTTTACCCTTCTTCTCATCTCATGCCCCGCATAGGCAAGTGTATATATTCCCTTTCTTTTACTATACATCTCATGCCCCGCATAGTGTGAGGACAGGCCAGATGGGGGTTGAGGTCAGGGAGCCTCCGAGTCCGAGGCCGGGCCCTGACAAACCGGAAGGCAGCACCAGTCTACCAAGTTGGGGACAAAGTCTGGCTCAACACTCAAAACTACACGACAGACCGACCAACCAAGAAGCTTGACCACAGATGGATCGGCCCCTTCCAGATCGTCAAGGTGGTATCCCCAGCAGCAGTAAAGCTACAGCTCACGGCCCGTCAAAGAGGAATTCACCCGGTAGTCTCGGTCTCAAACACCCGCCCCTACGCCCCAGACAGAATCTCCGAACGCCATGCAGACCCGTTCCCTGGCCCGGACATCGTGAATGGAGAAGAGGAGTATGAAGTGGAGAAAATCCTGGATTCCAGGTACCGGTATGGACGGCTCTGGTACTTCGTCAAATTCTCTGGCTGGCCAAACTCAGAAAATGAATGGCTCCCCAGAGAGAACCTGGAGAACTCCCCAGACCTCCTGAAAGAATTCCACCAGGCCCACCCGGAAGCCCCCAGACCAAGGAGGATAAAGGAAACCCCCCAACCACGGACCACAGCCACTTCGAGGTGAAGTGGCATAGAGGGGGGGTGATGTCAGGGATCGGCCCCTGACCCCGCTGTCAGGGCACCCAACCACACCCCAGAACCACCTTCCCAGACCTCCCCATCCCTACATACCTCTCACAACTTCAACCCGCATGTGAGCCCGCGGGAAAAGTCACGTGGGTTAAGGCGAGCAACTCGCCTTAACCCATGTGACACCTTTTCCGAGTCGCGGGAACATGCTCGGCTTCTACCCGGAATCACGTTATGAACTGTACAGTACACTTCCTTTTTATAGTAGCCAAGCGGGGAATAGGGAAACTTACCCTTCTTCTCAACTCAATCCCCACTTAGGCAAGTTGTAGTTACCCTCTGTAATACATGACAACTCAATCCCCGCTTAGTCCCTTCAGTGAGTTTGAGGAGCTGAGGACAGGGTCTAGCGCCCAACCACCCGGAACACTGCACACACCTAGGACTGAGGTCGGGCTGTCCCTGATTGAGGACCGAGCCCTGACACAAGGTCACTTCCAACGTTACACCGTGGGAATTGTGCGGTTTCCAAATGTAATCACACTAGAGTGCTCGCCTTGCCTCGCCAAACCTGCACAGCGTGCATGCATTAATTTAGCATAAATTTTAATCCAAAAGACTTACAATACTTTCAAGCAGATAGCATCCCCGGCCCCTTCGATGTATAAGAGCTTTCCTTTGTCTACTCATCACACTGCTTTCATCTTACAACTCCCTTCGTCATCACTTATTCATCTCCCCCTCCTAGCCTCGCTGCCGTACTCGAACAGTGACATGCATGAGTGTTGTACTGGAGAGAAGAAATAACCGATATAACCGAGATAAATGAATGACCAGAGAAAATATTCGCACGTTTTCAGCGTTACAAGTTACGTAATAACCCACCTGTCGGCCACTCTCCTCACAACTGCCTTTCGACGTTTGGTTTTGGATATGGATATGTCTTCGTTCTTTGCGTTAAACACTTTTCCCCTTCTGTGTTCAGATTCTTCACAACTGTGTTTTCCACGCAGAAGTCGTACGGAGACGACTGGGTGTTAACTAACGGAGTTATAAGGGAGTGTAATGGGAAAAGAGGACCTTAGGTTACAGGGGACCCTGTGCATAGCATGGGGCCTAAATTTACAGGACCCGCTACGGAGTAGCGGGGGTTGTGGGCTGGGGAAGTGACTCTGCTGTGCAGGTAATGCTCCCGTTCTCATCACGTGGCCTCCTCTCTTGTGCTGCGATCTCACTCGCGATGTTAGGTGCTGTTTAATGCAACCTTGTCAATCGCGTCCCTTTCCACCTTTCTGTCCATGTCCTGTGCTTAGTGCTCTGCTGGTAGTTTGCTGGTCTCTCGCGTCCGTTTTCATCGATCTATACCCGCTGACAGATGCTTTCCATCCTTAGACGATAATTCAGTTTGCTCGGCCCTCTAATTGAGATTCAGCCCCGGTCTAATGTGCGTTCTATCGATGGTGTAGTAAACAATCGGCAAAAGTGTCAGAAAAAGGTGATTACGAGACAGGAATGACCTGCTGTGCAAGTAACAACGTCGCATGGTTAACTGTATGTAGAAGGAAATCACGATCTCCCTGACTACTGGATGGTACACATCGGTTCATTCCTAATCAAAGAACGTAGCTTACCAAAGCGAATCGCCGGCGTTGCGCCGGGCACAACAGCGAAGCAACCGTCAGAGTGGTAGCCACGCCACTCGTGCTCGTCGAACGCCGTTGTGATCAGTAATTTTTCGCTGTATCCTGATCACACGGATACATTTTCGGCTCCTTGCCGCGTCTTCTCTCTTGTGACCAGGTGCCTAGAATGTGATTTGCTTCTTGAAGCCTGTGTCTATTGTATACATAGTATCTCACGCAGAACGCGGGGGATAAGATTGCATTCTATCATCGCCGCCAGGATAATGCCAATGGTATCCAACCCGGACCCGATTGCTGCTACCCTCGGACTAGTGCTGCTTTTGGGGTATCCTCGGAGGAAGTGAATTAGCCGCTTCGATTTCAAAGCTCTTGTTTATTACAGCTGTACTAACGCCACTCATCGGTGATTTCTACGAAATGGAGCCGAACGCAACGTTATCCTCCAATAAAGCATTCTTATCCAGGGTTAAGGCCGGCCCCTTAAATCTCATTCAACCCGTCTATTTGAGTGTCACTGATAAGGTCCTTGTCCGTCGGGCTATAAAACTGCCCGGGAGGCCTGCGTCGCCTTGATCTCTTGGCGGTCAACGCCAGTCGTAATCACCAGCCCTCTCCGGTGGTTGTCATGGCCATTGGTGCAGCCACAACGCAGCTGTTACGAAAGATGCCATTTTTGGGAGAATACCGACACGGGGCAACGCCAGTGGAAACATGTCGGTTTTGCTGCGGATCACACTGTAGGCTAAACGTTCAAGCACTGACCCCAGACGGTTTGTTATCCCCATAAAGGAGTTCTAACACCTCGTCCCTGTCAAGGCGAAAGATTATAAAAGTGAAGCGACAGGCTGGGATGCATCGATAAAGGCACCAATGGTCCTCAAAACTATCTTTCTTGTGCTCGCTTCTATATCCTGTGTGTTCGCGGCCCAAGCCACAACGACGGTTCGTCCATGTGCTGGAACTATATGAATGATGTTATGACGAACCACATCTTTCGCATCTTATAGCGCTATTACGATGGCACGGAAGGTTTGGGAGATTTTGAACTTGTCCAGCTACCTGTACAAGTGAGCGGTCCAAATAGGTGCTTGCGGATGCGGCAATAGCAGCGGGCCCTTCGCTTGGCAAAATGGGATTTCCACTGGAGTTTATACCGCCGCGTAGGTCTAGTTTGGCTTGGGTCACAAAGATGGCTAACTCTGGCGAGAAAGCGCATCGCAAGGGATTTTTGACGCTGGGGGGGCAACTTGGTGTGGAAAGGGATGCGGATTATGCTTCAAGGTAATCTAGGGACAGATCAGGATTCGTTTAGATACTAACAGGATGCTCTGAGTAGCTCACAAGCACAGGAAAGTCTCCTTGCAGCACCTGCGGCACGGGAGGGGGCGCAGGTCAAAGCATCATTGTGATGATCACCAATTTGTGTCCTTACAATGGTAATCAACAATGGTGCCCCAACCCTGGCGGCGTGAACGCATATGGATACTCTGCTCACTTTGACATTATGTCTAAGAACGGTTTTGGTTGGGGTGAGCTCTTTTTTTTTTCTGTAAAATGGAAATCATGATTTTCATTGCCCCAGATAACCCCGTGGTCGATTATGTCCAAGTGACTTGTCCCACGTTGGCTGCCAGTGACTACAAACAATGCGTGTGCGCAAGCGCTTAGCCCTCGTGCGCTCCACTAACTGCAACAGACAATCTCCTCAGCTGCGTTGCGGTAAACCTCGCACGCGCGTTAGGTGGCCTTAGAACTGTGTTTAACTTTGTATACGCGCGGGAATGCGAAATTTAAATCGAATGTGTCGTGGAACTCTCCATGTTTCTCCGTGCAGATGTATTGACACGTGGGCTCGTGAATTGCAGGTTCATGAAGGACGGAGGGCTGAATGTGCGAAATAAGGGTTAGAACGGGGTTTTGAATATGGCAACCTCCCAGTGTAGCGGAACTCGTGACTACATGCATGATGATTCGGTAGGCAGGATCCCAGCCTCTATGGTTTTGGGTCAACGTCCGTGCGCTTTTATATGCAAGAAATGTGCCCGTTAAAGAGAGGCTGGTTCTGAGTTTGCATAGCCACGTTCCCACGGCCCCACTTATTCTTTGCTTTCTCGGGAGATTCCATCCATTCAATTCCCTTTTCCCCTCAGTTGAGACTGGGGTCAGTATCATTTATCATTTCCATTTACATAACGTATACCACCCTTGGTTGCATGCTACGCTAGCGCCGACCCACACAAAACCTACCTAGCTCACGTTGCTCAACTTGATGGGATCGCATCCACAATCGTCTCAGGCCTCTACGTCCAATTGCCACACTCCCTCTTGCGTTTCCGCGTTTTTTTTTGCAACAATTCACTGATACCAAGCACGTAGCAGTTCCACGGTCACCCTCACTTCCCGTAAAGCCGCGATGCTCTACGTTTAATGACACAGGACTGCTCACGGTATATATGGAAAGTGGCTGCTGGTAAAGGTAGCAACAGGGTCAAGATATCCATGTGAGTGCTCATGCGTGGCACATGTTGGACATGAGGACTTGTCCTAAAACTGTAACGTCGCCCCCTGCCCAAAATTTTTTTATCAAGCAGTAGGATTATCTGGGCTGCTAGACTATACTATAAGATGCTAGTTTAGAAACCACCAGAGTTATATGTCAAAGTCTGAATCATCCTCGTCTTCCCTTCCGACGGTTCCGGTGCGAATGCTTTTGGATCGGACGTTTTTGCTGCCGGCGCTTCTGATGTTCTTATTCGCCCCAAGTTTCGACCCAAATGGCGGACGGTCTTCTTCGTCGCCACTCTCGTCCTCTGAGTGACTGGTATTGTTCTCTTTTCCCGCAGGGTCCACAGGCAACGCTTTGTGAGGATCAATCATATTCGTCGCTATAAGGAGGACTTCTAAATCTAAGTCCCATTGGAAGAGCAGTTAGGCAAGCACGAATACTATCGGCACAGGGAGCTGCACACCTTCGACTGGTCGTTCTCGATCTTTCCCGTAAGCGATGAACTGCCGGCGCAATGATCCATTGCGGTAGAGGAATAGACTGGGGAGGTGGCGATCGGGATAATTTTCAATGCATTTGTTTCCCACGATCGAGACGATCTTGGTTCGTGGGTACTTGGTTGCAATGGTGCTTAATTGTGAAGCGAGGCGTACATTCGCAGGCTCATTCCTATGTGATATATATAGCAGGTTCACATAGCTGTTAGGTCCTCAAACGCACCCTTCTTGGTATAGAAAGCATATAACAGGAGTACCCTTCAGAACTTCTTCCGATGGATCCTTTTCGTCTTCATCTGGCTCAGGCTCCTTGCTGGCGTCGGTCACTTCACGAGTGTATTCAGCTCGCCCAATGGGTATGACGGAGCCGAACCGCCTAGATGCCATAGATTCTTTCCTCAATTCTGCGATTCTTTGACGTCTGTAGGATTCGATGAGTCTTTCTTCATCTGAATCAACAGCATTTTCTCCCAATAGATCCACCTCCTCCACAGTTGCGGCTGAATGCAGTTTTGCAAAGAGACTGGGCGACGATGGAGGGGACGGAGTTGGTAATCTTGGTGGCTTTGGTGGGATTATCCCATGCTGGCGCAGCGCGTCATTGCTTCACCATGATTCGTTGCAACGTTAGCCACTCATGACGCATTTCAAGTCTTGGGTCTCGTACAATTCCGTATCTTCGTCTGGGTTTATAGCCATGTTTTGGCCTGAGGTGATGGGGGCAATGGGGCCTCGCTGTGATTAGAAAGGTACAGAGACCCTTCGAGCTGCGCAGTTTGGGCGTTTAATGTCACGACCATCGACCGATCTCGGTTATCCCCGATTGAATTACCGCCTTTCCGAGCGCTTGGGGTCACATCGATCGGAGGATCTCGTTCCCCAAGTTGAAATGGCAGAAATTGAGCCCCAAATTCCGTCTTTCGTACCCCGAGCGTATCAAACCGAAATTTTCGAGCGAGCTATAGAGGAGAATCTTTTGTGTGCAATGGACACTGGGTCGGGAAAGACTTTCATCGCTGTGATGCTTACGAAGTGGATTTGTGTCCAGCCAGAGAATGACGGGAAAAAGGTTTGTATTGTGACCAATGTCATTCAAGTTCATGGTGCCTTGATACGCTTTTGCGATCTCAGGTAGTCTTTCTCGTACCGAAGGTCCCTTTGGTGGAGCAACAGGCTACTGTCTTCCGAAATAACACGGCTCTGTCCGTTAAGGGATATTTTGGCGATCTTGGTGTCGATAATTGGGACCGGACTGCCTGGACTGCCGAATTCGAGAAACATGAAGTAAGTATATGTACGTGCTGAAGGCATTGTTTACACTCATTTTTGACCCCAGGTATTAGTTATGACCCCACAGGTACACGAATTATGTCTCCCTATCAGCCTTTGAATAGCTAATCCTCAGTAATTTTCAGATCCTTTACAATGTCCTCACCCACGCCCATTGGAGTTTGGATAAGGTAAGAAGGGGCTGTGAGCTAGCCTTACTCATATTTCTGGATGATGGCCATGCCGACGTTTTGACAGGTTTCACTTTTAATATTTGATGAGGTCCACCACTGCCAAAAGAGGCATCCTTACGCTCAAATCATGGCAGATCATTACTCTAGATGTTCCCCTGACCAACGGCCTAAGATTTTCGGCTTGACTGCTAGTCCTATTTGGAACCCAAAAAATCCTGATAAATCTCTCCGGTAGGTGAATGAAATATCGCCCACTGCTAAGAGGATCCTGAAGCAGTGCAAAAGGATGCTTGAGGCTAACACAAACGCTCGCGTGGTAGCAGTCAAGCAGAACTCGGATGAGCTGTCAGCTCATACTCCGAGGCCAAGAGAGCATAGAGTTTCCTATGCTCGGTGTGCCGAGCCGGTTCCCGAGTTGTGGCCGGGCTATGAGACTTCCTGGCTTTGGAATGAGACTGCGGAATTTCTCGATTCTTTGGATAGCTTCGGGGACATCAATAGGCGGTTGGGGAAATATCAGGCGCTGTTCGCCGCTCTTGGTCCTTACGCTGCGGATTATTGGGTTTTTGTCGAGTTAAAAAAGGCGATAGACACAAAGGAAGTCCCTGACGCTGCGCTTATTGAGCTTGAAAGGAGAAGCTCTGATGAACCATATCCTTCCCCCGCACGCGACGATTCTGGCTTCCGACGTGCGATGGAAATCTACGATCGTCATGCAGCACGATTCCAGGATGACCAACCATTCGAGGTCTCGTGGATGTCTCCAAAACTAATCGCTCTCATTGAACTTCTCATCTCCGCTCGATCCGAGACATTCCAAAGCATTATATTCGCTGAGCAGCGGCATATTGCTGCCATCTTGGCTTGGGCAATCCAGCGGATCCCTGAGACAAGAGATTGGATTCGTTGTGCTTCTTTGACTGGGCATGGGATCTCCAGTGGCCGTTATGCCGAGCAATCTGGTGCTGGGATGCACTTCAAGCTTCAACATGAAATCGTCTCTCAATTCAGAAGTGGTGCTTTGAATCTCATCGTAGCAACGGATGTGGCAGAAGAGGGTCTCGACTTCCAGGCTTGCAATATCATTGTCCGATTTGATCATTTGAAGACTTTGGTAGGATACATCCAGTCGCGTGGGAGGGCACGACGACAGGATTCTGTGTATGTCGTAATGGAAGAAGCCCACAGTGGGCTTAGTATTCTTGGCTATGGGCGGATGTATAGTGCCGAAAATGAGCTCAAAAGGAGGTATCGCAATCGTTCCCCTGCATCGGCTCTCGATGATGTGGACGACGGCCAAGTTGAAGAGGATGACTTCAACACCACAAACGAAATTTATACCATTCCATCGACCGGATCCACTTTAACCTCTTATTCCTCCATCCCTCTTCTTTCTACCTTGTGTTCCATGGTTAAACGAGATAGCTTCTGCCCCGTTTTCAAGCCCGAATGGAAAGTCAACTGTCTGAGTGAAGGCTTTTTCCAAGCTCAAGTGACACTCCCTTCTGCTCTTCCATTAGACCTGAAAGATCGCATTTTTCAAGGACCCATTCGTCGTGGGAAAAAATCGGCAAAAAGTTCTGTGGCCTTTATAGCTATGCAGAGACTCTGTTCATTGGAAATCTTCGATGACAGACTTCTTCCCGGTCGACTCCAGGAGGGCGACGATGCGGTCGATGCAGATGGTCGAGGCATGGCGAAGACATCTGATATGCCACCTGAGCTAGATGTACTCCTACATGATGCCTTCGGCAACGTCTGGGACCCCACTGGAGATGGCTTATGGCTGCATCAATTAGCGTATGGCGAGTGCCGGCTGATGGGGTTGGTGTCATGCGAACAATTGACACCGTTTAGCAATGTGTTCCCCACCATTGGGGATTCGAACGTGAAAGTTGAGCTCGCATATTCCACAAAATTGACATGGGATCGCAATCAAGAGAAAGAGGAGGCTATGCGTTACATGGGCCGATACACTGCCAGGTTGGTTGCAATGTCGACTGGCCATCAGGAGTTGGATGCCAAAGATCTTCCTTTCTTCCTTGTGCCCATTGATCAATTGGGGGTAGATTACGATGCAATTCGGAAACTGCTTGAAATATCCCCCAAATGCCGGCCTCCCTTTTCTGTCGTGCCAAGCGCGGATCTCGCTCTTAAGATCTATGGTGAAATGGGGCACTACTTCACCTTGGTCGCAGTGAGGGACGACCTAAGTCCGCTATCTCTCCCTCCTGAAAACAGCAGAGAGAGGGCGTATATGTCATACAAGGGATTTTGGGAGGGACGACGTCGACTACCTGCAGAATACATCCCAGACGATCAGCCACTGCTAGAGTTGGCACAGCTCAAGCCCCACATAAGAATGTCCTCCACACTTCATCGTGTGTTTCCAGGGCATTCCTCGGCGCCACCAGTGAAAGAGAAAATATTCTTCGTTCCTCAAAGTGTTTGCCAATCCACCACCACGCCGTTGCACGTATACAAGTTATTTAGATTATTGCCAGCGATCGTCCAACACGTCAATGACCTTCATCGAACCCGAAAACTCTGCCACGACTTAGATTTAAAAGGGATCGACATTCCACATTTGTTGGAGGCTTTGACGATACCCGCGGCCGGTGCGAACTACAGCTTCCAGCGTTTGGAAACAATGGGCGATGCAGTGCTGAAACTTGCTACGAATGTTCATGTCTTCAATAAGTACCCTTATCGGCACGAAGGGCAGCTGGACATACTCAAGAGTAACTCAGTGAATAACCGGTTCTTGTTGAGTCGGGCGCGAGAGATCCATTTGCAGACATATCTAATAGCTGAGAACATTATTCCTAAATGGTCCCCGCCCGAGTCCTCTCGAATTGTTACGGATGATAAAGGCCAACATTTCCTGTCGAAGAAGCTGAATAGGAAGAGCATGGGCGATGTTATGGAGGCACTCACGGGAGGTGTGATTTTCGTTCGTTAAACACGCGGCTGATTCTCACATCTTATCAGCGAGCTTCTTGTGTGGTGGCATTGATTTAGCGCTATACACTGGGACTAGATTGGGATTGTGCTTTGGCGGCGAGACACCTTGGCCGATGCGTGGCTATACTCTTACTGGCGCCCAAGAGGATGAGCGCCGTGCTGGAGTGCTCCGTCCTCTGGAGATGTCCCTTGGTTACTCTTTCAAACATCGGCATCTGTTGCTTGAGGCTTTGACCCATCCGACGTTCGCGAAAAACGTGTCATATCAGCGCCTCGAATTTTTGGGTGACGGTAAGTGCTCGGTTTCCTCAGTAATTCGACGCTGACGCGGCCACTTACACAGCGGCAAGTTTCGAACCTGGAACCTCACCATCTTACTAACTCTTTCCAACCAGGTGATCGACTTGCTTGTCACCCAATATCTGTTCCTCGCCTACCCGGAAGCCACACCTGGGCAGATTACATGGGCGAAGAGCCGCAGTGTTTGCAATCCAACTCTTGCTACGTTATCGGTTCGGTCACTGTCTCTTCACAAATACATGCTTTCAGCATCGTCTAAACTAGAGAGTTCGATTCGTTCATATATTGAACAATCGGGGAATGTTCCCTATGCCCAGCTGGTCGTAGAAACATGGAACTATGATCCACCCAAACCTCTAAGTGATCTATTTGAAGCCGTTATTGGTGCGGTGTTTGTTGACACAAGCTTTGATCTCGAGCGTACCTTTGGAGTACTGCGGCCCCTCTTCGCGGATGTGCTGGAGGTTGTTGGCCCGAAGATGCCAAGAGATCCCATAACAGAGCTGATGATCTGGTCTGCACGCCAGGGCTGTATTTGGATAAAGTTTAAGTGCTTATTGTGCCTGTTTGATAATGTGTTCATAAGTTCAATGTC
Source organism: Cantharellus anzutake (assembly GCF_015039405.1). Taxonomy (NCBI): domain Eukaryota; kingdom Fungi; phylum Basidiomycota; class Agaricomycetes; order Cantharellales; family Hydnaceae; genus Cantharellus; species Cantharellus anzutake. The sequence goes on from NW_024066951.1 coordinate 2,239,584, forward strand.
CTTTTCAGGAGGTGTCGAACGAATGGAGAGAGTGAAGGTCCCTATGATGCGTACGCAGTCTACGCTCATGACACAGATATAACTGGTCCCGTCAAATGTAAGTGATTTCCTTTAGAGATGGGATTCGTTTCTTATTCAAGACTCTCTAGTCAACACGCTTCTGTTATCGAAGTATCAGTCTGCGTCAATAGCGCACATCATGCTCCAGGATGAGGATTCTCCATACCATCTTCTGAAAATCTGCAAGTGCAAGGAGCTTGCCCAAGTGGAGGCCCAGAAGTACTTGAGTACGAATGCTGTTGGGAACGGGACTACCGTCGAGGTCGACCAGTCGAACGCTGAGGAAACCCCCGGCGAATATTTACTCCAGGCGACCATTGTAAAGCTTGACGAAGACCCGATATCTTTGGCTCAAGGAATGCCATCAGACGAGTCAACGGAAGGTTTCGCCTTACGCTCTCGGGTCGTTGCACGTTTGTACGGAGATTTAGGCATCAGCGTTCAAGACACTGGTATCGACGACGAAGACCACGAGCCTGAAATTCTTGATGAAAAAATGTCTTAAGGAATGGCACGCTGTTGAAATGTATTTACAAGATGGTTGTTGTAACAGTCTAGATAGCGAACAGATACAGTTTGGAAGCTCTTTAGTGTAAAGTTGGAGCGTTACATCAAATGGAATCGAGGCGTCATTTAGGGGAGCTTGTAGCGTTCCCAAAAGCAAGGGAAGACTTCAGTGACTGCCTCGGCGTACCACCACATGCGTCCGTCGAGTTTAGACGGTTTTTTAGACGGTTTTTTATCGGCTATGGTCTCAGGACGTTGAATGACCTGGACAAAAACACCTCCAATGCACATTCCCGAACTCATGCCTTCGATCGCAGAAGGAGCAACCAAGACGGTAATATTGTCCTTAAGAGGATCATGCTGTGCCAAATACCCCTGAGACTTGGCGTTGTCGCATATAATCGTTGGACGAGGGATATCAGGGTCGTCCTTCTGTGAGTCCCAAGGCTTGAGGACTACAGATGCGAGATTGGCGTGAAAAAGAGAGACGTTGCCTGGCGGATTCTTAGAGGCAATAACTGGGGGATATACAGCGACGATTTCACGGTTCGAACGTTCTGCCCGGATTGCAATGTGCGTATAGACGAAGGAAGATGGTCCGACGAAAGGGAAGATATTGGCTCTTGGCAACGGAGCACCCCAAGTCGGTTCTGCGTCGATGTCATTCCAACCCATGAGTTCTTCGTCGGTGGCAGAAGCCCCGGAATTTTCATGCTCTTTCCAGGGGTCCTTGGGACCCAAAATATCTCCAGCAGGGGATTCTGAATCTCCATCGCGAACGTTTAAACCCGAAAACTTGCCAGCGAGGTCCCTATTGGTTGCATCCTCTAGAACCTCAGTGGCGGATGCACCTGATATTTCGAGAGTCTCCAGGAGCTCTGGAGCGGGCACATCGGGATCAATCTCCATAATACGACCTTGTGGCTCAGAGGTCTCGAAAATCTCATCCCCTTCAATACCCCAAGCTGGAGGATCTAATGTTCCAAAAAGATCCTTACAAGCGACTCCCCAAGCATCGGGGAAGCTCCAAGACACCTTCCTCGTCCTAGGTAATTGGTCGCTCGCCAATGTAGTGGCTTCGACCGCCCGTTTGAGCACACCACTAAGCTCAGGGATCACCTCATGACGAAGAAGAAATTCCAAGAAAAAGCGAACAACCATTGGGGCGCACATAACAGACTGTTCCCCAAAAGAGAGTCCGCGGAGAAAGAAATGCGATGAGAAGAAAACCTTTACGGCCCTTTCAGGATTATCCAAGAAGAGTGACATGCGATCCTCTTTTACCCTGACATCAAGGTCGTATGGAGATGTTTTGGTGTGATCGAATGGGTCATCGGAAACAGCTGGAGGACCTTCGTCATCTGTCATTGAACCATCGTCAGCACCTTCTGCATCGCCAGGCGTTTCGGGGTCGTCGGCTGGTCGCTGCTCAGAGGCCTCATTAGATCGTTTGGGTTTCTTGTCATATGCCGTAGTGTCCGTGAGCCCAATGAAAAAACGGAACTAAAAGGAGGGGTTAATTGGATATTATATAGGCTGAAAAAAGCTTACCTCATTATAAAAAGTGAGAATGAGAGGCGGAAAAACTCTGCCAAGTTGGAACTCACTATCCGCCTGATCCATGCGATCATGTCGATCATGCAAACTAGAGCCAGATAAATTAGAAAAGGGAGAGCTATTAGACACAATCACACACTCACGGGTCGAAGCGTGGAGGCTTCTGTTTTAACTCGGCCCATTCTTCATTCCAAGGTGGTCGTTCTGTAGTGCCATTACTGCGGCCGCCTTTTCTCCTCTTTCTCCTTGGTTTGTCTGGATCGTGAGTTACCCTCAGAGTTGCTGTTGGAATGCCTAATCCATCCACTTCCTCTTCATCATCATCATGTACTATGCGAAGACCAGCTGGCCTGAAATCCTTGAATGACAAGACATTTCTACCCTCGATCTGAGGGAAAGGAGGGAATTTCCAGTACGGGGGCTCGGTATTGTCGGGGCGAAAATCCGTTGGCACTTGCATGGGCGGTTCTACCATTATCGCGTTGCAGATGAGGATGAACTCACTAATCGGGCGTCGAAAGAAACCATGAATAAGTATTCCAATCTGCTTCCGGTGCCGAAATATTTATCACGTGGGTCAGATTGCGCACCCACTAATCGCTTGCCGACGCAACTTGGACGCAACCGCTTCCAGAGTGAAGTTGAAGTCGCTGTGTCCGTCGTCCATGATGCTTTTAGCATCGAGAGGGGTGTTCCAGGCCACAAAGGCCGCCGTGCGCCCACGTGGGGCGGCATCCTTCCACACTCCATCCATCGCAAGGTCGCCAACCAATGCATTTGTGCAAACGACTGCTACGTCCTCGCCTCGCAATGTTTCTCATTCATTGCAGAAATCACTGTCGCGCCTGTTCTCACGCTTTCTTTCGGCTCGAGGCGTAGCAACTACGCCTCTAAGTTATGGGTTCTCCAGTACTCGTAGTGCTCACGTTTCAGCAAGTGTTCCCCTTCAGTCGTCCCTATCGCTGCCTTCCAGAATAGCCCTTTCGAAGCCCTTCGGAGCTCCGTTCATGCCCCGTGGACCCATCGTGCTGAACAGATCTGTGGCACAAGTTGGGCTTGGTACCGCAAGGAACTTCTCAAATGGAAGACCCATCTTTCAGAATCTTGTCCAAAACGTCCCAGTGGCCGGAAGGGCGTTCTTTGAAGCTGATGTTGACTTCAGATTTAAAAATGACGTCCGCATTCGTTCTCCAGTGAACAGGGCGAAGGAGAACAAGACCACGATCCGAAAGGAAATGAAGCCAATCAACATCACCCCTGTTGTTTCTCTCCTCTCCACCGTTGGAGGACCAGTTCCCAGGGTTGAACCTTCCCAATACTTCTCCGAGTCCCCTTCCGCTCCCTATATCACCACACTCTCGATTCCTCTCGCCCCCAATGGCGCTAGAGCTCCATTGGAGCCGTTGGTCGACAGCGACACGTATTCAAAGGCACTTGACATACACAACTCGTTCGAGCAACACTCTATTAGAGTTGCCAGTTTATTCCGCCGCCTTGACAGGGTGAACGTTTGGGCCAATGGAGCGACCGTTGATTGTCTTGATATAGTGGGGGACGGTCTGTGCCGCATGATCAACGTCCATCTGGACGGGTGGACCGAGGAAATGCTGAGAGAAGTCATTGGTGACGCCGGTGCTGGGTGGTGTCGCATAACGTCCATTCCGAAAGAGCCCACAGAACCTGTCGCCCAGTCTATTGATTCATCCTTCTATCCTTCGCCCGCAATGGATCAAATGGAGTTTGACATGCCGACTCTTGATTTCTCCGCATCTTTCTACGCTTCCCCGCTGGGTCAACGTGGCCATGAAATTACTGAATCATTTGCGTCCCCTATCTTCGACGCAGTGGGAGAAACGACGGAACAACATCACACCATGGAGGAGTCTGATATAGAGGGCAGCGTTATTTCCTCGGAGCTGTTTTGGGACACGTCAAGCGAGGCCGGAAGTGACAGCGGGAATGGCACAGTGGACATGTGGCAATTGAGTCCTTCTGGGATAGGATCACGAATCAGCATCAGTTCTTCATTTGAGCGTTTTTCTGGCTAGACTACATTGTACGAATTTATGCATTTGCAACAAGACAAGATCAAGAATCAGGTGATCAAGTGAATATTTTCTTGATCATGTGGCACCAAGGGTCGGACTTTGCCATGTATTGTTGAGAATCGAACTTGCTTTTGCTTATTGGCCGCGTGCGATTTGTCGATGAAAATGCCCAACGTACCCGCAACACTTACTGGACAGTACTGTGTGTCGTTCTATGTCGCGCTCGTGGTATTTCGCTTCAGCTGCTACCTCCTGAAGCTAAAAAATGCAGACCAGCAATAATTGTATAAGCAATCGGCGCTTCAATTCACGGAGAATTGTGGTTGAATCTCAAACTCCTCATTGGACAGATTTTTTTTCTTTGAGGATGGCTGAAATTGCAGTCTTGCAGTAGACTGTGCCAGCTGCAGCGCGTTGATCAAGCTAGCTCCGATCATGCACCACCACTGTCCGAAATATCCCCCTATCTCACAATTCATTCTTTCGCGCAGCGAAGGCTGAGCTCTAACTCTATCATTTCTCCAGATTTGCGGCGGGTACTGCGATCACCGCGTTGTCCACTTGCATTACCCATCAGTAGAGATGGGCATGAACATGCCGGTTCATGAACCGGTTCATGAACATTCATAAACTTTGGTTCATGAACCTGCAGGTCATGAACTTTCCCACGAACGGCCGTTCACGTGAACTGGTTCATAAACTTCAATACATCAATAGATTTTCTATTAGCCCAGCCACCGCAGACCGCCGTTTAGCCCACCCCTCTGATAATAGACTGGTCAACGGATGTGGATGTGACACAGACAGGGAAGGTTATGGATGTCCAGGCTATGCAGTTGGGCTGGAGCGATGCAAATGTTGCAGGTGTGTGTCGATGTCGTCCTTATCACATTTGCTCGGTTAAACTATCTTCAGAGCATACAACAGACACCGGTGGAGGAGTGAATACTATGCTCACTTCAATCAAACACTCTCGCGGGTTCCAGCCAAAGGCACGGAACCAGCTCATTTGTCGTCTCATGTTTCATGTTTGTAAGTCAAGTCATCCTGGTTGCTGCCATGTGCAGAACATGTCCACAGATAAGCTCAAACAGAAGACTATGAAATGTAATGTGGCTCATCTTGGTGTCATCTCATCCCTGAAAACTCTACTGCGGCAAAATTTGACCGACACTACTCATCGCATGCTTGTTGCCCCGAATGCATGCATGTCCAGTTTATCTTTCGAGCCAGTGCTGATTTGGTCTACTCATATCAGCCCTATAACTGTTATGGCAACCTCGACAGTGAAGATGACGATGATACGGATGATGAGCTAGACTGGTACCCCAACTCGGGGTTAACGCTAAAACCTTAAAGAGCGAGGCTTGAGCCAATCAGAGAGCGAGAAACGGTGGACCCGCGCTATTAGGTAACCTAATATAATGTTCATGAACGGATTGTGAACGGTTCACAAACGGTTCGTGTGACCCTCCTTGGACCCTGAAAGTTCATGAACTTTGGTTCACGCGGTTCACGTGAAGTTCATGCCCAACTCTACCCATCAGGGTCCTGATTCTGGAGGAACTGCGGGGTACGTAATCAACGAATGAAGGCATCAAACAGTACATGGGGGCACACTATCGAGCGGGCCAACTAGTATTTGTCGGTGAAACAGGCTCGACACGGGTTGGGCCTGGGCAGAACGTGGCGATGATGGGACTGCTTTATTCGTGGCAAAAAGTATGTAATCCTACATGATGCAGGGCAGGGCTAGAGGCTTCTGCAATGCCACTGCCAGCAAACTTGAGTAAGGACCCCCGGGGCACCAGCTCAGCAGGCTACCGCTCGGTCAACTCTGGAGATAAAATTGTCACGTGTAAATACATGTTTCGAGGTTGATTTCCAATCGCCTCTCAAACGAAGAAACATCCAACATGAATTCATGACATAAGGCCAACCTGAAGAAATGAACGAATTAGGTTAAGGGCGAAAGTCAAATGATGGTGATTGCATGCCTGTCTTAGGACTTATAGCAGAGGGTGTTTCGGTGTAATCGATGAATTCCGTGATGACGTGGCGGTCAGCACCGGAATTACTGGCAATATCGCGTCCCGTGGCAACAGGCACCGGAGCTGATCTCTGCTTCGGCAGTGCTGCAAAGTGGCAGTCCTCCATGGATAATCGATGAAGGCATCATATTCCGCACGACGCGGCAGCTGGCACTGGAGTTGACCGCTCACTTAATTTGAGTGGCAAGGCGGCGGCATGATGGTAGAGGGTTACTAGGCAGGGCTGAATAGTGGCAGGGGCGATAACAAAGCAGGAGCGAAGGGCGCTCTGAGCGGGTCCAAGTGGTAACTTCTTTTCGACACCCTCTCTCGCCCAGAGCTCCCTTCGCCTTGGAGAGGCGTGCAAGTCCCATCATGGACCTGAATAGCGCGGTCTTGTTCTCGCCTGGCAGTTTCGTGCGAATGTCAACGGCGGCAGCGCAAGCATGGCGGGGAAATAGCAGCCAGAGCAATTACAGGCGAGCGGAGATTTCGCAATCCTCAAGTAGCTGAACTGCTAAGGCAAGGTGGTGTGGAATGAGCGCGGGCGTGGCGCAATTCCAACACCGGCAGTGCATGAGCAAATAGACCGAGGTTTCGTAAACCTCATGGCAGGGGTGGCAGTGCGAGCAGCGTGGCGTATGGGCAGATGGTTGGCAGGGGCGGCAGGATGAGTACAGGAAAGCAGAGATTTCGCAAACCTCAACCTGGCAACGAAAGGGTGGTGTGACATGGACGAAGCTTTGGGGCAGGCGCTTGGAGCGGATGAGTTAACACAGCACTCCCCCTCGCTCAGAGCGTCCCTTAGTCCCAGTACTGTATTCGGGGGATGGAATCCAGACGCGGCGAATAAACGCTGGGCGAGTTTGGTCCGGAGCATAGAGCTGAACCCGGCCTTGCCGAATCTGCACTGTGCCCCAACCCCAATCGAAATGCGAAATCGACAGCGAGTTGAGATGGCCATCATGCACAATAAGAGTCGTGCATCTCCTGAATACGTGTGTCCAGGTCATCCTCAACTGGTCCCAATAAAGAAAGAAAGCAGTACCCCCAGAGGCCTCGAATCCCCTCCTGAACGCACGCTGTCAGGAGGGTCGCAGAGCGACAGCAGAGATAGAGACGTGCGGGTCAGTGCCTCGAGTGGAGACACTCGCCGACACTCTCACTTTATCACCTGCTACACATCGGTCCGAGTTTGAGAATCCCTCTTGAGCACATTCCAGGCCCGCTAAAGAGAGCTGGTCACCTGGACCGTGGGAAATTCGAAAAGCATGACGTCCTGGACTTTGTTCTCGCTTCTCTGTTGCACCACATAACGTGTCATTACCGGGTCGTGCTCATTCAGAAGTCTCGGTACCTGTCGGGGTTGTCGCCACGCTACAACACCCTTCGATACTTTGACAGGACTGGTGGGTAGCCACGTGAGAACATCACGCATTATGGGTTCTATCCAACACCATTCGGTCCTCTTTCTCGCTGTTCCGTCTGTCAAATATGTAAGAAATCCCCAGTATCTTTCCGAGTCGATTATTCGGGCAGCGTCGCAGACGCGGTCTACCCTCCTTATCGTCATATATTCTCTCCTATTTGATGCCGTGGAAAATGGGGGATGGGCCCCTGTGCATCATTGGAAGGACGTCCAAAAGCTGCTGGTTTACGTCTATGTCGAGGCGGCGCGCGTTGCTCACTCTGAAAATAACATATTGCTGTCTGTCGATGTTGTGTTGAAAGCACCCACCTTTAAGGACGTGCCGACGTCGGACTTCGCCAAGTGGGATGCTGTATATGCCTTGGATATCGGCGCGTACCCATCTACGGGAATAATTCCAATTCCATGATCCTCATACTCTTCCGTGTAGATGAGCTAATTCCATTTGATGACTTGCCAATATCTGCTCTGCCCACGACCTTATTCCCGCCACCCATTGAGGTTGACGGTGGCACATCGGACCGGGTTGACGACTCCCTTGCGTCTCTCCCGTCAAGCTACGAGGTCTCAGTTCTTGGCGGGACGTTTGATCACCTGCATTCTGGTCACAAAATATTAGTTAGCATAGCCGCATGGATCTCCACACGCAAAGTGATCATTGGAGTCACTGGTATCTTCACCTCCCTTCGATTGCCGTACGAGATCTAATTTAGGGTCTCAAGATGCGGCCCTTCTTGTAAGGAAGTCAAATGCTCATGTCCTTGAAAGTCTTGAAACCCGCATTGAGAACGTGCGCCGGTTTGGCCAAACATTCAACCCGAAGCTGGAATATGACGTAGTCCCAATAAGTGATGTTTACGGCCCAACGGCATGGGATCCAAATATACAGGCTCTAGTTCTTAGCCATGAAACGAGAGAAGGAGCAGCTGCCAGTTAGTACGACCTCTGGTTCCCTCGGAGCTCTATTTCTGACATCGACTTTCGAACAGTTGCGAAGCACCGCAAGGAGAAGTCGCTACCTCCATTGGAACCCTTTGTTATTAACGTCATCTCACCTACCTCGTCCAATTTGGATCATGATGATCTGACTACACTCAAGGATGTGAAGATGAGCAGCACTGCTATCAGACAGTGGATCGTGGACCATGAAAGTGATCGTTTGTAACCTTGCTCCTCATGATGACTTTTCCGGTTGTGTTGTAGCTTAGCACCTCTCGTTATGTGTGTAATCAATAGTCAAATTCAGTCTTGTGATGGAAGAATGACATACATAAGGACAAATTGAGATTGAGTAGAGTGCACAGCGAGAGAAGTACCAGATTTAAAAGGCACCACAGCGTACACTCTAGAAACCAGTTAGCGGGAATTTTCTGCAACATGTGTTCGTGGCTGTGCTCAAGGTTGACGTGTAGAAAACGTTCGGCCGAATCCTCGTCCACAAAACGAACAAATCATATGGCAAACATGTATACTTGTCAAAGAAGGGCAAGAACCCATTCCATCACAACACTGAATATTCACAATATGGATCCAGACAGTAGTAGCTGGACCGAGCATGAAAGACAGTGAAAAATCGCAGCAAGCACAACAAAAAACAGTGAATGAAAAATCCCAATCCATTATACACCTATCTGGAGTGCAGCACCTACAACACCCTGTCTAAAAAGTCTCAGAGGGACCGTGTAATGTTCGAATTTTGTCTATTCGCCCACATCCCAAACACCAATCTCCGTCCCATACCACAGCAATCTGACCGGGGGTTGCGGCGTGGGCTGGCTCTTCAAACGTTATTTCACACAAGTGCTTGCCCCTGTGAATGGTTTCATTAGGTGACGTACACGGAAATGGAGGTTCTTGCCTTCGCCTTATCTGTGCTGGGATCCCTCGCATTCGATGTCGTATCTGACAAATTACGGGGTAGCCTTCCTCCGAGTCTATTCGTTGAGAAGGCACTGACGATACCCAGTGCCAGTCACGCACTGTTAGCGACGAGCACATCAAGGCAGGATGATCGCTACATGCACACTTTGAGACATCCCCCGAAACTGCTCGGTGGACCAACTGCTCACCCTCTATCTACCACGACAATTTCATTGGTGTCTGTCCGTTTCTGCGCTACGAAGGTGCGACTCTTCCGGCCACCCAGTCCGGCACGTTGCCCGATGGTGTATCGATGCAAGCCATTGTGTTGACCCAATATAGTTCCTCCCAGGTCAACTATGTTTCCACGGGTAGGCTGAATGTACTGCGCTGTGCCGATCCAAATTAGTGATATACCGAGTGGAAAGCACTCGAGCTTCTTACATAGGAACTCATCAAAATGGCCACGCTCGCCTACGAAGCAGATTCCCATGCTTTCCTTTCGTGTCGCCGTAGGTAAATTGCATCTTGATGCATCTTCACGAACCTCAGCTTTTGTCATATGGCCAACAGGGAATAACGCCTGATTGCCATTGAGGTTCCCTTCCCTTGAATAGCTCCTAACACGCACCTGACGCAGCTTGGCTTCAGTAACGGATGCCAAGTAATACGTTTGGTCTTTTACCGGGTCCTTCGCCCGCATGAGTTTAGGCCGATAGTCCTGGCCGTCACGGCCCCATGCGATTTGCGCATAATGGCCTACAAGAGCTTCAGTATAAAATGTTCTACACGCAGTTACGACGCACCGGTAGCCAGCCATTGTTTTGGCGAGGTAATGACCCGGTCAAATAGAGCACCAAATTTAATCTCACTAACCCCATAAAAAAGACATTCAAGACCGGTGGGCACAAATTAATGGATATCTTCATTCGCTACCTACCGGTTACATGAAACGTCTGGGTTGGGTGTGGCCCCGCGTACCCATTCGTCCAAAGCCGGCTCAAACACGCGAGTCCAATACTGCCGGGACAAATCAATCTTGAATTCGGCTGAATTCAGTGCAGGGGGAGCTCTTGCGGATGACAAGACACACCATCTGGCAGGGGATACCCAGATATCTACAAACGCGCTGAACATCTTCCCAGTCCCTTTCCCACTCACATCCAACATCCGACGCTCGCTCGTCACGGGTGTCCCAATTTCGCATGAATACAGCTCTGAGATCGTAGTCTTTACAGGCCAGGAGCTGGGCACTCAGAGACGAGTCAACGCCACCCGACATAGCAACGACAACTGTGTCCCCTTCCTTTGGTCCATAATGGAATCTGCGTTTCGAATTCAACCATGTAGCGAGACTTCGATACTTTCCAAGAGAACGAAAAAACATCACATGACCTCAGTTTCCGGACGCAAACTTGATCAAAACAATCCCAGCGCGCCCGAGTGCGTCGCGTCCCGACAATGGCGAAGACGCCCAGTGGGAAGCGCACACAACCCATTCGGCCATACAGTGACGATAAGAAGACGAAAGGGCGGTGAGTTGTTAATCTGGGAATGACTCACCCACTCAACCAAACCCGTTTGCCAGATGGACTGGTCAGACTGTGAAGGCTGTGGATCGTGATGAAGATGAATTTGAAGACTTTGACAAGGTATACGAGCTGAATGAGCCACGACGACAGCCACTTCGATCCATTGTTACTCCTCGCAATAAACGAATATCCCAAAACAATTCAGGACTGGGCTCCGGTGATATGTCTCTTGCAGAAGGTGATTCTCCGGCATCATCCTCAAACTTTACGGAAGGACTCTGACGTTTGTCTTGCTTCCAGACACCGCAGAAGCGCCGACTCCTTCTGCATTCATTGCTTCGTTGCCTAGTAGGTCTTTGTTTTTGAGCACACTGATTTATTTACTTAACGTGACTAGGGCCTGCTCCTTCGAGTATGGGTCACTTGAGTGTTTTGAACCGACGTGTCGATCGTTCTTATACCACCGATTTTGACTCCATACCTTCCCCAGTCCCTTCATCTTCACATTTATCTCGCAGAGTATCCTCGGATCTAAGTCGGAGCTTCAATAGCAGCCGACCGAGACCAAAGCCTAAGCCTGCTCCAGCACGTCATCCAAGTCCAAGCCCTCCACAGCACGTCGGATCCGATTCTGACGAGTCCATGGACATGTATGACCACTCGCCCCCCTTCGGGAGGATGAATTCTCCAGAACCAGTCGCCCCTTCCCCGTCAACAGGAGTCGCATCTCGGAAATCGCGCAAATTCCCCTCGTTGCCGGCTCCTGACTCGGATTCCAGTCCCGACAATGCCCACAATATGATTCCGACCCCCACCGCTTCTCCATCAGTATCCACATCCCGGATACCCGGGAGAGTCCACGATACATCCGATGAGGAGGATTATCCACCTCCCCATAGGAATTTCAAATTGAAGAGGCCTTCTGCAAATACATCCCGTTCTTTTGTTGTCAGTGACGGTGAGGGGCGTCCATCACCTTCCAAGAGCAGCAGGAGGGGAAAGGAGGCGTCAGAGGATTCTGATCCCGTTCATGCGGACAACTATGGTGACTATCCATCAGGTGACGAGGAGCCCATTCTCAGTAAGCAGAGTGATAAATTCATGGAGGTGGATGAAGACCGGTTACTTGTTGCTCGCCATTCAAAACAAAGGAAGAAGGAAAACCCCACTAGTAGACACTCGAAGAAAGCTTTAAGTCCTGTCGAGGAAGAGGGGGAAGGAGAACATCCCGCTGATTCTGGCGCATCGAATGGAATCGGTGATGACGTTAGGGAGGAAGCTCCGTCCAAGCCAAAGGGGAAAGGGAAAGTCAAGTCTGGCCCGATGAAGAGGAAAAAGAAGTCAAAATCGAAACTGACAACGGTTGAAAGTGAGGTGTCTACTTTGCACGACCCTTAGATTGGCTCATTTATTCCGAAGGCACGACATATACCGAGGACGGGCTGCGACGTGGAACTCGTAGACGATTCAGGCCTTTAGAGTATTGGCGCGGAGAAAGATTGATCCTTGGTCGTTCCGAGAATGGACCTGCACCATGTCCGGTCGTGAAAACGTTATATGAGTTACCTCCAGAATTTCATGAGCCTCTTGGAGTTGCTGGGCGCAAGCGCAAGCGACATGGGCGTTCTCAATCTGGAAGTCGCCCACCTCCCTCAAAGGATCGGGTTGACAGCCCACATGATCTGGTGCCTCCGGAGGAGGGTTGGGATGCGGACACACCTTTACAAGGCCCTACATTAGACTTCGACACTGGTGCAGAAATTACACGGCGTAAGTGGTTGGCACTGCAACTGACGATACCACTAAACATGGTTCATCCCTCAGGTGTGGCAGTTACCGCGAGGAATATGGAACCGGGCGAGGTACCATCTGGTCATTTTGCATTCCAAAAAGTTTTTTTGGATGGAGATTTCATTGCTTCTGGGGTAATCACCATACCTGTTGGTGGCAAGAAGCCTCTGAAGGGGGCCAGAGACAACACATTTGTATGTCATTGTTCCGTGCACCAACAATCTAATGTCGTTTATGCTCATCTTTGCAGGTGTTTTTCTGTCATACTGGAGCAGTCAGGGCGCGCATACATTCTGAGTCATACATACTTGCACCAGGTGGCACTTTTTTGGTTCCCCGAGGTGAGGGATCTACTCATGTCGTACTTGTACTGCGATCATTCAAACCTCAATTCACAGGCAACCAGTATGAAATCGTGAACATCTCTAAGCGGGAATGTGTTCTATTCTTTGCGCAAGCGAGGGTGATGATGAGAGAGGAACTTGATGGTCCCGATCCAGCAGGATCGTCTGCCGCGCGATCCTCCATTGCTCCGTCTGCCCGAAGCTCGTTGGCAGCCACGCCAACGAAGAGTGGGATTGCACCAGGGTCAAAATTCAAGGCAAGCGGCTCGGCAAAGCGTCGGAGCTGAACCCCAAATCGGTTTACCTTTGTTGGTATCATATTTCCTAACCTTATGCGTTTGTTCTCGGCCTTCGTTTTGTAGTAGCTGTAGTATGCTGTACTTGTAAGTGCTCCGATTTCCAAATGAATTCGTAATAGCCAGCTTCGCGATCCTCATTGACTGTACATCTTCATGTTCTAGTGGCTACAGCGGTGTGACACGCAGACACCGATGTGGGTTCAGATTTGGTGTTAGATCACGTTTATGCTTGTCTAGCTTAAAGAAACGTCTTTATGACACTGTTATCGGCTCGTGATTGTTTTCCCGCTCCTTTTCCCTCTCTTTCAGCCGAAGTTGTCGCTGGGTCTTAAGCGGCAACGGTCGTGACCAAAGCTTCATCGATCCCGTTCGTCCAATGGTGAAAAGTCCAGTGGGAAGGAATAAGAGTCCCGACAGTAAATCTCCATCTATTAACTTCGTCTATACGCCCAAGTGAGGATGGGTTCGAGAGGGTTTGATCGCACGGCTCACCAAGACTGGCTGAAGAACTGCCACTTCATTTCGCGACGGTGCAGGGTGAAAGTAAGGATGGCCATCTAACGGCTCTCTTTGGGGAGAGGACGCTTCGGTGGTATCCCGACGGCGAAGCCCTAAGGATATCGTAGACGATAGTGACAACCGAGCTTGGTGACCATTCTAATGAGAATGCCGGTTTGACCCCGCGTGCTGAAGTCATCGCGGGAGTGAATGGCTCACCTGCACCTTTGGTCTGTGGAGCGCACCGCCAGAGAAATCCCACTGAAGGCAATAGTATATTAGTTATAAGAATATATCCCTTCAATTGAAACATACAAAAATCAACTTGTTATCCTCCCCAACACTTGCAAATCGGTATGTCCGGCTATTGCATCGTAGAGGGTCAAAGGAGATCCCCGCAACAAATGATGAATGTCCTTGGCATCTAGCAACCACCCTTTGCTCGAAAGGGGCGTAAATAGTCAACAAGTCATCTTGTCCTCCGGTCTGCCAGTGACGAGAATTGAGGAATGGACCGTTGTTATGACGGAAATCAGGGAAATCACCAATATATACCGCCCCTCCGGACTCCACGCCACGCAGGATATAGAACCGAAGTATGATGTATAAGTGTCAAGCAATCTGGCACATGATTAAGCCAGGGGGGCGGGTAGCGATAACGGGATGCACATACCGCTCCGATAAAGCATCTATAACTCGGAGACACCCGTCTTCACTTCCCACAGCGACATGTCTCATATCTGGCGAGAACGAAAAACCTATAAGGGGCGGGGACTCTCCATTAAAAGGGGATAATGCAATAAAAATAACCTGGCTTCACATTGGATGGCTTTACGGGACACCTTCCAGTGGCTGATAGGATTCTTGAGAACCTTATCTTTGGTTGGTACACCAAGTACGTTTCCACTAGAAAAGTTCCCCGATGGTCCAGGAGTGACAACTATATCGAGCAAAAGAGATGAGTCAGGGAGGCTCCTTGGTGGGCCAGAATCCCCGGGTCCTTGTTTTGAGGATTCGCTACCATGCTCATACATGAAGTCTGCATGGGATAGAACAGTATTTGGATCCTTTGGGGTGAAATTTGAATCCTCGCGTTCCTTGTCGTATACAATTATTGACCCGTCTGCATGAGAAACCATGAAAAGGGAGCGGGAGTGAGGTACCCAGTGGACGGCGGTACAGGGGGATGATGTTATGCATCCGCCCTTATTAAGTCGGACATAACGGGATGACATAGGATCTACACTGGAATCATGTGTATTTCGACTTTGCTGACAGCACAGGGAAGCGCACCGAACCATATTAAATCTCCAGTATTGAAGCCAATGACTATATCGACAGAGAGGTGACTAGCTGTGGATTGATTGATAGCATGACAAGTTGGGTGAGCAGAAAATGTTATTCGGGCCAGTGGATCCTGAAACCGATTTGGGCCAATGAAGTTTATAAGGCAAGGACTATAGGCAGATTCAAACCTTGGCCTTGGATCCCATTTCAGTCCAAAAGAAAGTCTTTGCAGAATTGCAAAACAGGAATGTTACATCCCCTACTTTATTGGATAATTGTTTGCTGAGGCTGCCAGATGTCTGAAGTCTAGTGACGAAACTCGATGAAGTGGTTCCAATATTATTCTTTGGTCTCCGCGTAGACTTCTTCTTATTTATATTAGACTCGGGTCCAGGGGAGAACAACGCAGGGGTCTGGGAATGCATTGGCGCGCTGTCTCGGTCACGATCGGGATCATTTGCATCTGCAGAGTTTTCGTCGCCTTGTTCGGAGCTTGACATGCTGTCCTCAGCTCCATTGATAGGTGCACCCCTTTCCCTTTTTTCAACCTCTTTAGACTTGTTCCCTCCAAGGAGTCCCAGTGTCAGCCCAGGTCCCCCGGCCTTGTGTGCAGGAAACCTGACAAGTATAGAGCTCAACCGAGTGGGGTACACTTGTTGAGTGCTTGGCAAATTTGCAAGCACCGGAGGTGGCTTGTGCTCTTCTGATAAAGTATAGACGCCCTCTGGTGCGACGAAGACGGATTCGTGGTCCATCCTCCTTTCTGAGGCAGAGTAGTTCGGGTAATCACTGTTGTGACGTGTTGACGCCGATCCTTTCGTGCGCCACAATGCTTCCGGAATCCGTCAGCTCCCACATATGGCACTTTGACAGGTAATGTCACCGAATTTCACTCTGAACTGGCGCTAGATAGGTCCGACTATTGGAGCATGGACAGCCCAGAACCCCAACTTCTTGCGTCGTGTAAAAGAGTCCAGACTCATTCAGGCACTGTTTCCAACCCAGCGCCTATCATGTTGGCCCTGTTAAGTCTAGAGCTGTTTCGCCTTCCGCCAGGCCTGGAGTTTTTTTTTAACCCACAGTCAGGCTTCCCTCCGACATCGATTCAATTGGACAGAGAGCTCGAATTGCAACTTGAAGCTCGATCCCCTGGTTCAATGGTTCATCGACATGCGCCCTAGTTCGCTGATCTTGGAGCTTCTTTTGATAAATCTTGATATTGTATCTGTGGCTGTTTCTTCTACTGACACGATTGTTGCCCTTTCGAGAGGATCGAGGTAGTCGTGCATTGTATAAGCACGTTATAGTATGACGAAAACGTCTTCATTAGCCCTATCTAGCGGCCCTTTCCTTAGAATAGGAAATCCTCCGATAGATCTAGATTGTTTGCTGTCTTCTTTCAATGGATACAAGCCCCCGCTAATGTTGTTCCATACATGCATAAGCGACAAGGGCTTGATTGGGCTGCCCCACCATGCGACCCTAGCATGCCGGCGGGACAATTATGTTACTACTATAGTATAAGTACGCCTCTGATTTCTGTGATCCATATCTCCCCGCTCTTTCAGATTCTTACCCAACCTTTGATCTATTGGCTTCCATGGACATTGAGGCTCTTCGACCTGCTACTATTTCTTATCGGTGTAGGCTCACCGCACATCACATTCTGTTATCCCATCTAATCCTCCCCCTAGATGCTGTGCTCCAATTGCTTGCTGTCTGAGTGCTCCTTGGTCTGTGGGAGAACTACACCTGACACTCTGAGCTTATCCTTTTCGCAGATTACCATTGCTTGGGACCTGTCGCTTCGTTACCCAAGGTGGATTCTTCGACCAGAGGATGAAAACTCACGCCCGTATCCAGAAAACATTGGTTAGTCATTGCACGCTTCCGCGGATGCCATCCTTCTCACTATTTCCATGTAGTCACTCCAACACAAGAAATGCGTGGGACTCGTGAGATCGGTGAGCACTAGCCAGCCTCTTGACTCCCCTCCGATCATGCTCATTTCCTCTCGCAAATAGCGTCAAATGAAGACCGCATATGGCGCAGATTGAAGCGGTTCATCTACATTTTCGTCGCCTTATCAACTTTGGCTATTGGGATTTTGCAGCTCCTCAAACTTTGAAGTGTTGAGTCAGCGATAGCCTTACCATGAATTTGGCTGTAGATACTGTTAGCGCCAGGGAATGAGGATTTGGTGGTTGCACCCC
Organism: Cantharellus anzutake; assembly: GCF_015039405.1. Lineage (NCBI taxonomy): Eukaryota > Fungi > Basidiomycota > Agaricomycetes > Cantharellales > Hydnaceae > Cantharellus > Cantharellus anzutake. The sequence continues at coordinate 2,257,039 of NW_024066951.1, forward strand.
TGTAATTGTCCCCCATTAGGTAGCCAGCGTGACTGTCTCCTCGGGAAATCCCATTGAATTGTTACCCCAGATCTGCCAGGCGTTACCCCATTCCCCAGTTAGTTGTCTATGCTGTCTTCATTGGGCCGGAGGTGGATAATATCCAAACGGTTGAATAGACTAGCACGTAGTAGAGACCATCTTCCACACCTTGGACTGGCTCTGCTCGTCGTCGCCCGTCACCAGTCGAGTGCACCAAACCCTGATGGCGACTTACCCAACGTTGCCAATTCGCGTTTCTTGAGAAACGACCCCAAGCTTTCCTTAAAGACACCAGCGATTAGATGGGATGACCAAGATACTACACGAGACACTCGGAAGATGAACATGTATCAAGCCATTCGTGATGCTATGAGGTTTGGCACAAGTTTCTCAGTTGTGTCAAAGCGAGACGAAGTTGCTTAATACGAGTTATCCTAAATAGCACAGCATTGGCGGAAGATGACACTGCCGTTGTCTTCGGTGAAGATGTGGCATTCGGAGGGGTCTTCCGCTGCACTATGGGTTTATCAGAGGAGTTTGGTATGTACATTACTCACAGACCATCAACAAGAGGCGAGATTTCTAACGTGGGTCATAAAAAGGAAGAGACCGAGTCTTCAACACTCCACTTACTGAGCAGGGTATTGCTGGTTTCGGGATTGGGCTTGCGGCTACGGGACAAACTGCTATTGCGGAAATACAGTTCGCGGATTACATATTTCCTGCTTTTGACCAAGCAAGTCGTGTATACCACTGGTAACCATACGTCTGACCGTGTTTCCCCTTCAAAGTAGATTGTTAACGAGGCCGCCAAAATGAGATATCGTTCGGGGGGACATTTCACTGCGGGCTCGCTCACAATTCGGTCGCCATCGTAAGTGTTTGAACTGTTGGTTATTAGTATGTTCCTCATGTTGTTCGTGATCAGCATGTCAGTCGGTCACGGGGGATTATATCATTCTCAATCTCCTGAGGGTTTCTTCTTGGGAGCTGCTGGCCTCAAAGTAAGTCCCGTTCTCTACTGTGGCATATACGTATTCACACACCTTCCAAAGATCGTTGTCCCGAGAAGTCCAATACAAGCGAAAGGCCTGCTGCTGGCTTCTATCCGTGATTCGAACCCAGTCATATTCTTTGAACCCAAAATCCTCTACCGATCAGCAAACGAGCACGTTCCTCTTTCCCCGTACACCCTTCCCCTCTCCTCAGCCGAGATACTTCAACAAGGCCAAGACTTGACCATAGTCTCATGGGGAACCCCCCTCTACACCATCGAAACTGCCCTCTCAATGATTGCCTCCCCACCTCCACAATTCGAAAATTTTGTTCCACAAGACGTCCGAAAGGCGAAAATCGAAGTCATCGATCTTAGAACGATCTTGCCTTGGGATAGAGATACGATCGTTCAAAGTGTGAAGAAAACAGGAAGGTTGTTGATCGTTCATGAAGCTGGAAGGATAGGTGGCGTCGGGTCTGAAATCGCATCTGTCGTCACCGAGGAATGTTTCCTTCAATTGGAAGCACCTGTACGTAGGGTCTGCGGATGGGAGTGAGTACTTCGTTCTGCCAGTTCTCACCCAGTGGACGATGAAATTGGCAAACATACTGATGATGATCTTACAGCACACCCGTAGCTTTAGTTTATGAAAAGTTCTTCATTCCGGATGCCGTGAGGATTTTGGATGCTATCGTGTCAACCTTGCACTATTAACGACTCTGGCCGAGAGGACGAACGGCAGGCATCTCAAATGTTTCGCCGACTGCTGCCCCTGTTCTTGGGGCTTCACATTTAGCAAATTTGGACACCCAACTAGCGATCTGTCGTGACGCACATCACCCATGCATCGGAATCCACCAGAAAATGCAACATTATTCCTATTAGTTAGAGCCCCAGAACCGCCATTCGAGTAATGTAAATGTTAGCGATTCACTGAAGACACCATTCGCATGCTCGATCATGTCCTTTGGGATGGAATCATAATAAAGATAAACGACCAAATTGTATGTTACACACAAACAACAGACACAAGAAATTGAACAAGAAAATAGAACGCGTAGGACCAAACGAAGGTAAAGATTCAACGTCTGCGGGAGGGGTGTAGCACGGAGGGCAATTGGAGCCAGAACCATAGCATACGAGATCATACGGGTATTATGAAGCCAATAGAGGAAGTGTACAATAAACTGGCAGCAGTCTCAAGAGGATGCAATTATGCATGAGCCTCTTTCCTTGGTGATGCCTTCTTTGAGGCGGGAGCATTTGACTTCTTCGAAGCTGGTGCTTGCTTGTTTTTGGGTGACTTGGCTGCAGCTGTGGACTTGGAGCCCGGCTTGGCCTTTGGTGTCGCACCAGTAGCCAGCTAGTTTGTTGTATTTGAGCAAGGAATCAAGGCGTAGCTGTAAAAAGTACACAAACCTTCTTGGGGGTAGCTTTGCTTGAAGGCTGCTTTTTCGTCTTGGTTGCAACAGCTTTACCAACAACCCTCTTTGCAACAGCAGGCTTCGCCGCCGGCTTCTTAGCGGCAGGCCTCGCAGTGGTAGATTTGGAGGTCGTGGCCTTCTTCGCGGTCCCTTTCACCTTGGATGCGGCCGTCTTCGAAGAGGCCTTCGGAATAGCAGTCTGTCCATGACTCGTTAATGCATGTCTGGAGCAGTGATACTGCATAGATGTGCACCTTTTTAGTGCCTACGGCCTTTGCCTTGGTACTCTTGATCGATGAGCCACTAGGGGCTAGAGGTTTCTTAGGTTTGGCCTTATCCCCGGTTGCCTTTTTGGTAGACGTCGACTTAGGAGCAGGGTTGGCGTTCTAAGGTATCGATGTCAGTGCAGAAGGGGACAGATGATGACCAAAGAACGTACCTCTTTCGCTGAAGCAGCGCCGGATGTTTTGGGGGCAAGTTTGATCTTTCCAGAAGGACCTGCGGCAAAACGTCAGCACAGGCTGAGACATCCGACAAGTTTCCACGGCGATGCTGCGCACCTTTAGGCAGCGAGAAGACATTCTTATCGGCGCCAGTCTTGATGGCCCTGTTAAGCGACGCAATGACGTGGGCATTGACGTCCATCTTGTACTTGGTCTCAATAAATCTGACGATGGGCGAGAGCAGTGAGACCCGGAATCGTTGGCAAACGGATAGCGAAGCCCATACTTCTTGATACTGGCCCTGGATATCCCGAGGCGCTCCTTAGAATTAACGATAGCTTCCTGAGAGTAACGGCCGTGAGTCATTGGACGCATGTGAACCGCGGGGGAGTGAAATGACGCACCTTGACCATGTCGATGAACGGAGGGTGGGTAGGGGCATTAGTGTGAGCGTTAGTGGTGCGAGGCATTATGGTTAGACTTGGAAGGAGTCGAGGGATGTGCGTTGTACTTGTTTTATGAGAGGGGTTTCAAAATTTGGAAAGGAGGGCGCGCGATCTTGTGGCCGTTTATATATGCTATGGCGTACCTGCAATCCGGATGCAAATTTAAAAAGTAACGGTAAACAACGCGATACTCGATATCAACAAATAACATCACCAACCTGGGGCTCTTCCTCACGCGTGACCACGTCCCCATATAGTTGTGAGACTTTTCCCCCCAAAAAGGCGGAGATCTATATCATAATACCCTTTGACGATGGGGGCACTGCCTAGCCAAAGAGAATGCTGCGCAACGCTCTAGCACCAGCGCCCCGTTTCCACATCATTATTTCCTCTCAGGGTTTTCTACCTCTTGCGCGGGCTTTTGGCTCTCACGTATGTGCGGACCTTGTACATACATTGTGGCCGTGTAGGAGCAACCATGGGGAATATTATCACTACATATTGATCATTAGACTTCGTCAACATTTCTACTAGGTTTCCGATCTCCGATCTCTGTTTGTGTCTGGAACCTCAAGAAACTGCACCCGTGGGAATCTGATGTTGCTTTTTTTGTTTTCCATAGATATTCCAACAACGATGAGGTGACCCGGGCTTCGGACTTACCGCCATATAAGGTGTTGCATCGGATCGCGGTCAACCTTCAAGGCATATCCCGATCTCTTCCAAAAACCTATGGACGCCTCAGTGTGTACCCAACACTTTTTCATCAACCTCCCGTGCTGAGATCACTCACAAAATTGTGCAGAACTTACCCTCGTTTCCCTCCCTCGATGAAGTCACCAGGCTTATACAGCAGAAGAAGGGCAATTGCGTCCCGGTCTTCGTCCGCATACCGGCCGACCTTATAACCCCCTCCATGGCGTATTTACGCTTATCTCGCGACTCAAAATATAGTTTCTTACTGGAGAGTGTGATCGGAGGGGAGAACGTCGGGAGATACAGTTTTGTGGGCACTGGTATGGCTAAGTTCGCCGCTGCTATCCCATCAGACTCGCGCATTGACCTTCTTAATACAGACCCTTTCAAAGTTGTCAAGACGGGCCCAGGATACGACTATGAAGGAGACCCTCTGACAGTGTTGGAGAAAGAGCTTCAAATATACCAATACGTCAAAATCCCTGAAATTCCGACTTTCACTGGCAAGGGCCTCAATTACTTCATCATCATTATTGAACGTAACCAACAGTATTCCAGGGGGTGCCATTGGGTTTGTATCCTACGATTGCGTTCAGTACTTCGAGCCGAAGACTGCTCGGCCTCTGAGGGACATCCTTGAAATCCCCGAGGCAATCTTCATGTTCTGCGATACCATTGTCGTCTTCGACCATATATTTCAGAACGTAAAAATTGTGTCACACGTTTTCGCTCCCAGCGCCTCGGCAGGTCCTCCCCCAGACATATCGTTTATTTATGCTAGTGCCGTTCACAAAGCCAAGCGTATTGCCAAGATTTTATTCGCACCCGGCCCAACACCTCTTGTCAATCAACCCCTTGTGCCTCCAGCTTCACAACGTCCTAAAGCGGTATCCAATGTTGGAAAGGAGGGCTATGAAGGGTTCGTTACCAAGTTGAAAGAACATATCATCAAGGGCGATATCATCCAAGCTGTGCCTTCTCAGCGTTTGGCTAAACCCACCGTTTTACATCCGTTCAATGCGTACAGGCGTCTTCGTCAGGTCAACCCTAGCCCTTATTTGTTCTATGTGGATTGTGGGGAGATTCAAATTGTCGGTGCTAGCCCGGAGACACTTTGTAGGGTGGAGAACAACAAGGTATACAATCACGCTATCGCTGGAACCGTTAGGAGAGGGAAGAACCCGGAAGGTAATGTTCACTTAATGCGCTTCTGCCCATTTATTGAGTTACCGAAAAATACGTAGAGGATGAGAAGCTTGGTCAACAACTTCTAGCGTCGGAGAAAGATCGTGCCGAGCACATCATGCTGGTCGATCTTGCTCGGAATGATGTTAATCGAGTTTGCCAACCTGCCACCGTCAAAGTTGACAGTCTGATGAATGTCGAGAAATTCAGCCATGTTATGCATCTGACCAGTCAAGTGTCTGGTCAACTCCGAGAGGGTAAGACAAGGTATGGGCTCCAACAATAACTTCGCATCAACATCTTCGCTTCATCTGGTTCCGTTGTGGGTTTACCAGGTATGACGCATTTCGATCAATTTTTCCCGCCGGAACTGTTTCGGGCGCTCCCAAGATCAAGGCTATTGAGCTCGTAGCGGAGCTTGAAAAGGAGAAAAGAGGCGTCTATGCTGGTGCTGTCGGACGATTCGATTTTGCCAGTGATGAGGTGGACGTGTGTATCGCCATCAGGACAATGGTCTTCAAGGATGGAATCGTCTATTTCCAAGCGGGGGAGGAATTGTTTTCGATAGTGTGGAGGAAGACGAATATATAGAAACTATTAACAAGCTTTCGGCTAACATGCGTGCGGTCGAGGAAGCAGAAGGTGAGTGATCAAGGTCCCCGTTCCTCTTGTGCTGGGCTGGGATACTAACGTGTCCTTCATTAGACATAGTGTACACACTACAGCAGGCTCCACCTGGTGCGAGTTCTGAATTATATCCACCTGCCAAATAGAATAGACAGTATGTGTTAGGAAGAATGATCAAGTAGTAGCAATGCATTTAATTAACTGTTAATCAGCTTGCGATCGCTTTCGTGGCCTCTGCTCTTTCTGCTTGTTCTTCGACCTCTTCCTTTTGTCTTCTTAACCTTGCCTGCACGCCATCCCTCCCAGCAAGACTCAAAGTACCAGCAATCAATTCCGCCGTCCGAACACTCTCGTCGTTTGCCGGTATAGGATAGAGCACTAATCTAGGATCCGCATTCGAATCAATAATTGCAATGGTAGGTATCCGCGCAATAGCACATTCGCGGATAGCCTTGGTATTTTGTAACGGGTTTAGAAAAATGACCAAGTCAGGTTTAATTTGGGTCGTTCGTGCCGTTTCTTCACCAAAGACTTCAAATGGGTTCGTAAGTAAACCAGGCAGCCACCGTGTATGAAGGAAGAACCCATTTCGACCCATTCTTGAAGCGGCTTTTTCGACGACTGGACGAAGTGTGTCGGATGTTCCTACGAATAGGACCATCCCATCTGCTTCGGCAACAGCTCGAACGACATTAGTAGCACGTCGTAAGAGGGGCAATGTATGGTCAAGATTTATAATGGTGATCCCTGAGCGATAGCCGTAGGAGTAGGGGAGGAAGGAGGGACTTGTGAGGGAACGAGTGTGGCCTAGATGTGCACCTGCTGCTACGAGCGCTGAGAGGGAAAGATGTCCAGGGGGTTGGGGGCGATGGAGGGAAAGATGAGGTTGCCACGTGTTATCTCGTGTTTGAGTCGATCCCAGATGACCGAAACGTTGTTCTGGAGTGGAGTTTCATTGGCACAAGGGTATGTGAATGAAAGGCATCACGCACGAAATAAGTCCTGTCGCCTTCGAAAGGCAATTATTCTCCTTGTGGCTGAGTCCAATTTCTGTTCAGAAATATTGGAAGCCTCTAATAGTGCTCTAGCACTTGCGCTTGATCTGACAGCTTCCGTTGACCGTCGAATGTACCCACGAATGAATGTCCAGGGATGTAAAAAATGTTCTGGCCGATGACTTTTTAAAACTCTCAAGATTCCAGTGCAATGATTATTACCACATACTAGAGTGACATGGTGGCACATTCGTGCTTTGCCCCAGCAACCGCACAGACATAGGGTTCATTTCACTACTAGTGGACTTGCGTTTCTAGATGAGAAACAAACACGTGATCCTGGACTCGGAATTCCCAGGCACCTGACCGGCAGCTTCCAGCTTTTTTCATCGAGCAAAAGCAAGCCCTCAACATTTCCCCCCTCCCCTTCCCTAATCCACTTTTCTTCAAAACATGGCTAGCGAAGATATTTTTGACGGAGCTGTCGGAATTGGTGAGTTGCCGCAACTTTGTGGCTGTTTATCACTTTTTTGACCTCTGATTCTTTTAGATCTTGGTATGAGAGCGAAAATCTTTCTTACAGATGGAAACCAATCTTAGTCATCGTCTTTTTTCATCATTTACAAGGCACCACATACTCGTGAGGATCATTTTAAATGTCTTTACAACAGAGCAATGTCCGATGATTTACTAGGTGTGTTGGTGTTTGGCAAAATGACCGTGTCGAAATTATCGCGAACGATCGTAAGCATCGAAAAATTTTCGACTTGCAAAAGTCGCGCGGCTCACGATGTTTTCTACTGATGAAGAGGGTAACCGAACTAGTCCTTCCTATGTCGCTTTTTCGGGAGAAGAGCGCTTGATCGGAGATGCTGCTAAAAACCAAGCCGCTATGAACCCCAAAAATACCGTCTTCGATGCTAAGCGCCTGATAGGACGTCGATACAAGTAAGTCCCAATACCTGTTACTGTTGAATGTGGCTTTTTGACATTGTCCAACAGCGATCCCGACGTCAAGAAGGTGAACCGAAAATTTCAATCCGTTGAATTAAATAATTGACTGAATTTGGAACAGGACATGTTACATTGGCCCTTCACCGTTATCGAAAGGGAAGGTTCGCCTTACATCCAGGTTGAGTACTTGGGCGAGGAGAAGTCATTCAGCCCTCAAGAAATCTCTGCCATGGTTCTGGGGAAGATGAAGCAAATCTCTGAGGACAAACTTGGCAAGACTGTCGAAAAAGCCGTTGTAACGTTTGTGCTTTTTTTTCTAGATCCAAGACTATGATTTTTGAATCGGCTTGTATTCAGTGTTCCCGCGTATTTCAACGACTCACAGCGATTGGCTACCAAGGACGCTGGGCGTATTGCCGGCTTGGATGTTCTTCGAATTATCAACGAGCCAACAGCTGCTGCTCTTGCATACGGTCTTGATCAAAAGACGAAAGAAGAAAAGAACGTTCTTATTTTCGATTTAGGTGGAGGCACCTTCGATGTCTCGCTCTTGAATCTTACTGGCGGTGTATTCGCTGTCAAGGCCACTGCAGGTGATACCCACCTTGGTGGCGAAGACTTTGACAATGCTCTTTTGGAGCATTTCAAGTTTGAGTTCAAGCGCAAGACCAAGCATGATATTTCAGGCGATGCACGTGCCATAAGACGTCTACGAAGTGCTTGCGAGCGTGCCAAGCGCACCCTTTCAAGCGTTGCTCAGACTACCATTGAAGTTGACTCCTTGTTCCAGGGCGAGGACTTCTCGGCAACTATCACTCGTGCGCGTTTCGAGGAGATTAATTCTGATGCCTTCAGGTCGACATTGGAGCCAGTAGAGAGGGTGCTCAAAGACGCCAAAATGTCCAAGGAGAAGGTTTTGTTCTTTTTGCGTTTTGACTTTTCCTTGGGGACTAACTTGCTCCTTAGGTTAACGAGATCGTCCTTGTTGGTGGATCTACCCGTATCCCTAAGATACAAGCCTTGGTCAGCGAATTCTTCGGTGGCCGCCAATTAAACAAGACCATCAACCCCGATGAGGCCGTTGCTTACGGCGCGGCCGTCCAGGCTGCCGTCCTCACCAACCAAACGAGTGACAAGACTCAAGATCTCCTCTTGCTCGATGTTGCTCCTCTCTCTTTAGGTGTTGCCATGCAGGGAGATGTATTCGGAGTTGTCGTTCCTCGTAATACCCCCATCCCTACCAACAAGACCCGTGTCTTCACCACCGTTGAGGATAACCAGACGACTGTGACCTTCCCTGTGTATGAAGGAGAGCGTACTCAATGCAAGGACAACCGTCTCCTGGGTGAATTCGAGTTGACTGGTATCCCACCCTTGCCTCGTGGCCAAGCTGAGCTCGTCACTACCTTCGAGGTCGACGCCAACGGTCTCCTCAAGGTTTCTGCTCAGGACCGTGCTTCTGGACGCAAGGCTTCCATTAGTAAGTTCGCATGGTCGCTTTCGTCTCGACAAAGGAATTTGACTTGCGCGCTATATTTCAGGTATCACCAATTCCGTCGGCCGTCTCAGTGCTGCGGAGATCGACCAGATGATTAAGGATTCTGAGACCTTCAAACAGGCTGACAAGGACTTCACCTCGCGCCACCACGCCAAGGCCGATCTCGAGGCTTACATCCACCAGGTTGAGGGTACGATCACGAGTGATCTTGGCGGGAAGATCAAACGCAGTGCTAAGGCTCAGGTTGAGGCCGAATTGGCCAAAGCCATGGAGATGCTTGAGATCGAAGATTCGACGAGCGATGATTTCAAAAAGGTGCAATTCGGCATCCGACGTGCTTTACAGAAAGCTACCTCTGGCATGCGATGAATAGTCCTTTGGGGTTGCCGAAATTAATTACTCATTTTGTGCTCTATATCCTTCTCCCGTTTTCACTCGTGGAATGATTCCATGAATTGCTAGCTTTCTTCCTCACGATCGATTCTCCTTTCTTTTCATCTTGGTTACAGAAACTTTTTTGCATGCCCGGAAGTACGATTCCAATCATGAAAGCTGTAGATGTGCGTAGACATAAGTGCATGTGATCCCATTCACTCTGAGAGCAACGACGTTAGAACTGGGCTGCCAGTGACAGAAGTATTTTTTTAAGGATGACACGGTGATGACCGATATCATGTCGATGAATAATGTTGGCATGTCAGTTGTGATCGACGATGGAATTATATTCTTGCAGTGGTGGGAACCGATGATGTAATCAGACTCTTGTCTTGTCTTGCATCAGGCGTTCTTTCTCTCATTCCTGCACATTAACCCTCCCGCTCCTTACCAAGCACATTGGCTTCAAGCTAAATACATTCTTTTTTTTGTGGGCTCTTTTGCAAGTGCTGAAGTGACAAGGAGCTACTTCGGACGAAATGTTTATTACGAATATCCTCACCCTAGCGACAGCTTTCTCTGCTGCTGTCCTAGCGGTTTCCCCCCACGATGTGCCGCCTCAGCGCCGCCACCTTGATGTTATATCTCGTCAGAGAGGTGATCTAGCGAGGAGAGATGTTCATAGCAATGTGAGGGCCACTTGGTACCCCGCTGGTGAGTATTTTGTGATTGGTTGTGGGAACTTAACCCGTATCTTATGTTTTGTTAAGGATTGACGGCTTGCGGAGTCGTAACAAAGACGAACGACTTCATTGTCGCCATAAGCCGCGATCTTTTTGGGGGACAACCTGGTCGATACTGTTTTGACTCTATCACGATCACATGCAACGGGAAAACCGCTCAAGCTACTGTTATGGACTTGGTGGGTGCTTTTTTGGGAGGGAAATGGATGGGTGTTGATCTCGTGCTACAATGCAGTGTGAAGTTTGTCCATACTGGGGATTGGATATGAGTCCTGGACTCTTTAAACACTTCTCGGATCTTGGCTCTGGCGTGCTATCTGTAGATTGGAAGTTCGACAATCAGGGTCCTCAAAGTAGCGATCCAGCAACTACCACCCGAAAGAACGTTGTCCATACCACAACTCAGCGCACCACCTCTACGCATTATGCTTCGCCTCATACGACCACCCAACCCTCTACATCAACCCGTCATACTACGTCGACGCGAAAGACTTCATCGACGTCCAAGACATCTCATACTCTGACGTCCAAAACATCTACGATTGTTTCGACGACAACATCAAGCGCACCTGCATCCACTTCAACTGCACCCACATTCAGTCCGATTGGGAACATCGAAGCTCTCAATACATTAGTGCTAGGCTATGGCAACCTGGTTGCCTTCGCCGCTGGCCTTTAACGAGATAATCCAGCTGGAATCACTGCGTTCGCCATTTGTCATTGTTAACGTTGTTTGTAAACTTGTAACTCGCGGTCTCTGTTTTATTTTCTGTGTCTGCGGAGCTTGTTCCCAATCTATCGTTATTCCCATCTCATGTTATTTATTTATTTATTTTGTTGTGTTACTTAGTAGATTTGATCTTTGTTTTCTAATTTTATCCCGTGTTTGTACTCTTTACCCCCGCGGCCTCGTTGCCACGTGGAGGTGTGGCTATCCCGGCTCTTCACACCGTAGCATACATGAGGGGATCGTCCTTACATGAAGAAGTTTCTGGTTGGTGTAGTCGGGTGGGCAGAGTCGGGTCAGGTGTCGGGCCGTTGACGATATTAATAGCGGCGAGGGCTGTGCTGAATGCTCTCGTCGTAAACAATTATCAATAAAGCCACTCTTATATATCGCCCCACCGCTCATCGCCCGTGGCGAACACACTCCTTACATAACTCCCCTCCCGCCATATCTTGTCAAGGATGCTGTTGGGAGCTGCGTTGGGAGCCGCTCTCCTACTTGCAGGCTCGTGCCATGCGTTGCAAAGTGTCAACCGTGTTGGACGTTACCTTTACGGCGCGGACGATGGTAAGAGATTTTATGTCAAGGTCAGTTAAGTCCCCCCTGGCTGTGTAGTTTTGCGCCCAATTTGATGCGCCCGTCGTAGGGGATTTCTTATCAAGAGCAGGGCCTCATCACTGGCAATGACCCGTGCGCACTTCGATTTTGTACTGTCTTTTGCGGACGTTGACTTTGTGATACTCTTCTCTTCAGAACAAGTTTCCCTGAACCAGGCGACTTCATCGACCCATTGGCGGATTCAGCAGGCTGCCAACGAGATCTTCCGTACTTGCAACAATTGGGCGTCAACACCATTCGTGTCTACTCCGTCAACTCTTCACTCAATCATGACACTTGCATGTCTTTACTCAGCAAAGCCGGTATCTATACTATGTAACCTCATTCTTCTTCCTCTGGCACACGTGGCCATGACTATTGAAACAATATTTCTTGCAGCATTGATCTCTCGCTTCCAGTCAACGGATCGCTGGACCGAGTAAGCCCATCCTGGACTACGAACCTCCTGAATCTCTATGTGGAAACCATCGAGGCGTTCTCGAAGTACGATAATGTCCTTGCTTACAACGTTGGCAATGAAGTAGCAATCTCGAACCTGACGACCGTCGTCGGGCCTTTCATCAAAGCAGCTGCTCGAGATGTCAAAGGTACCGCTTACGTCGCTCTTGGCCTCTTGCTAATTAAGCTTGGCATTTTCACCTTAGCCTACTTGAAGTCGAAAAAATTTCCGCAGCTTGTTGGGTATGCGTCTGTGGATGCCCCTGATATTTGGCGGTTACCTTTTGCCCAGTTTCTGTCCTGCGACAATGAGGCTACCAGCATCGATATTTATGGGCTTAACAACTAGTAGGGGTGGTTTTCTTCAATGTCTAATGGATGGCTAATCGCTTGTCGCTATAGCGAGTGGTGTGGGGATTCTAATTTCCAAGCAGCTTACGTTGGGACAGAGAACGCTTTCAAAACTTATAACATTCCAGCCTACTTCTCTGAATTTGGGTATGTCTTTTCTGTCGCGATTGACCTCTGAATAAACGTACCACTTGGTAGATGCGTCAAGTCACCCCCAAGATTGTGGACAGAGGTACAGGCGCTATTTGGCCCTCAAATGATCGATGTCTGGTCTGGTGGTCTCGCCTGTAAGCAATGCCTCTTTGCAAAATTGTACTAAGAACTCATGTAGTTCTCCCTTCCATCAGTTTCCTACTTTCCCGCCTTCGGAGGCTTCGGCATGGTCAACATTAGTTCGGATGCCAAAACCGTCATCGTCAGTGACGACTTCAACCGACTCAAGTCTCAATACGCTCTTGTGAACTTCACTGATAATCCGACGAAATCCAATGCCGGTACAACCAACTATTCACAATGTCCGGCAGAGACACCCAATTTCCTCGCCAGCACGAAACTTCCTGATACTCCAAACACTAATCTCTGCGATTGCGTTTTGAAGTCGTTCAGCTGCTTGTTCACCCCTCAGACACCGAACTATACCTATATCGTTGGAGACTTGTTAAATTACGGGTGCTCTCAGTTGGGTTCGCTTGGTGGATCTTGCGACACTATTGCTAGTAATGGAGAGACTGGAGTTTATGGCAGCTTGGCTGAGTGTGATCCCAGTGAGTTTATCTTATCAGATAAACATTCTATTCATTCTAATCGGATACGCCCAGCCATCAAGTTGTCATATGTGTTGTCTTCCTACTACGAGGCTTATAACAGAACACCCCAATCTGTCAGTTCCGCGGATGATAGGTTCGATATGGGAGCTAACTCACCTCTTACTTCTTCAGTGCAATTTCAGTGGAAACGCAACTATTAACCCGAGCGCACCACCTACTCGTACCGACGCCGTGAAGGCCGCTCAATCTTGCCTTACCGCAACCCCAGCATCGACTTTCACACCCTCGTCTGTCCCTCTGCCACAACCTCCAGGTGCCTCTACATCATCTTCCATTAGCACCTCCACGCGAAAGGGGGGAGCTACGAACAACCGTGTTGGCCTGGCAGGCAGTGAGGGCATTATTGGGCTGGGAGCGTTCACGTTGACTTCTATCATTGCGGGAGTGTGGATTTTACTGTGACAATTTGTTAATTTCCTTGGGTGTGATCTTTAGTCAAGCAGTATGTTCATCTACTTGAATTGTTCACCCTCATTCTTTGAAGGACTTGTCGTTTTTTTTTTTTCATTGCACTTTCATTTAATTGGACTTGTTGCTTCCATATCCTTCTACCTCTCGCACTGTAATGGACACGAGTTTTGTGTAAAGTTCGGATGCTTTGAACAGTTCAACGAGGCGCGTCTCAATGGTTGTAATGCCCGTTTGAACGCTGTTAATCGTGGAAGTTTTGGGCTATCGATTGACAATATGAAGAAGGGGAATTGAAACATTGCATAAAACGATACAAGCTTATTAAGTATATATTGCCGTGGTGGTCATGATCACTGCTGAACGACATCATCAACGAAAGCCAGATGAGCAGAAAAATGTGATGTCGTAGCTATTCTTTGCGTAAATTATGTCTACTTAGCGAAAAGGCTTCACCAAGTGCAGATAGAGTCGCGCCGGCACGACCATATCTTTTGCTCAGCGACTGTGATACTTCGGCATTGCTGCGATAAGATGAGGAAGGTCGTAGACCCCCACTATCTTCACCAGATATAACGCTCCAATCATCACTCGTACCACGTGCATACTCGCTCGTGCTATTCGAAGCAGTAGATGAGACATTGTTAGGTAAACGAGAGGGGCTTGAAGGAGGCGTCGAAAGAGCCGACTCCGGAATACGAGGAGTGCCTTGTGGCGGGCGTTTGATGAGGCTGCGAGCGTACTCCAAATTTCTGTAGATGTCTTCAATAGCGTTGGCCACACCCTTCTCCTGTTCGGGGATAACAATTGTTGAGTTAGCTGGAGAGTGCAGTCGATCACATCACGTACAGCACGGATGGCCTCCCCAATCAACCTCGCCCGATCGATTTGCTTCTGATCTGCCGTGGCGGCTTTCAATGCTTCGGTTAGATTTTCAACCGTCAACTTTCGAACGCTAGAGCCTATCCCAAGCGCTTCCATACGATCAGCCCAGAAGAACTGATCTCCAAAGAACGGTTTTATGATGGTGGGAATACCGGCTGGAGGATCCTCGTCAGATCTATCATTCCAGGGGCGAAATCCTCCGTTTTACATACCTCGAAGGCTGGCTCCTGTGGTTCCCGCGCCACCATGATGACCTAAGAAGCGACACATTCAAGCTAAAATCTAAAGACATATGTCCTTGGAGCACTCACACGCTGCATCTATACGGGGGAATAACCAATCATGAGGTACGGAGGTAAGGGGATAAATTTGTGGAGGCAGAGAGGGTGTTGGAAGTTCTGCATTGTCGCCTTCTGGCTGGGGTCCCTTTTTGGTGGACATACGATCTGACCAGCCTTTAGACAGGATTGCATACACGCCACTTTGAACGATCGCGTCCACAACACAACGTGTCATCGCCTCGGGATCCGAAACGACAATGCTACCGAAGCCGATATAAACAACCTTCTTGCCTTTGGCATGAGCGCCGTCGATGAAAGGCACAAGGCCCTCAGGAGGCGTCCATTTCTTCTTCGTCGAGTCATCAGCGTCGTCAAGGAACCAATAACCTGAATGCTGACGAATCAGCAGATCGCGAAAACCCTATCATTTGAAAGCATACCGGTAACTCGTATCCATTCGTACCAGTCAAGCGGTGGCGGAACGACCGTGGGGCTGAAATTGTACAAGAATGGAACCTTGTGCTGCTCCATCTTATCCAGACTCGTGCTCTCAAGGCCAAGCATGTTTTTTCTCCACCTATTGATTTGACCAGCGGTAGCTCGCCAGAATACTTGGTCGAACATCACATATGTCTAAAGACGAGAGATACGAGGTTACTATTGCCGCTTTGGGCTGTAAGAAATTGTTCACCATATAATTATATCCGCCGCCCATCTAGATAAAAAGGTTGAGAATTCACAAACCAGGCTGAATAAAAGGCCTACTTTTCTATCCGGTACAGCGAAAGCATGCGGATACGCCCTTGACCGTGTCCACGGCATTGTGAAGGCTCTGAAGTAGGGTATTTTGAGTGCTTCAGCGATATGGAGCCCACCCATAGCACTTGGGCTCTCGATCAAGACATCCGTATTTTGGCATGCTTCCCAAGATGTTTTCAGCAAATCATCTAACCACCCACGGAACTGTCGAGTGTATCATCAATATCGCAGTCACCTGAAAGCACTTGAGGACTTCACTTTTTGCATTGTCTCCTTCATGAACGAAAATGTGAACATTCCATTCTCTACGCAGATGCGCATTAGTTCCGCAGGATCACCGCCCACTTGTCCATATTCTATGCCATGCTGCGATATCGAGATAAGCCTGCGCCCGATCGAATTGCGGTGCTAACCTACCCCCTCTATCCAGTCTTTGTACTCTGTGTGGGTGGCGATTCGGACCTGGTGGCCATCTGCCTTCAATCCTTTACATAACGCAATATAAGGCTGTACATCTCCTCGAGAGCCAATCGTTAAACAAGTAAAGCGAAGCGGTTTCGTTGGTTTGAAACTTAAGAATGTCGAAGAAGTGGAGGTAAACATCACTGCAGGCAGCGACTCAGATTCAGGCGGTGGTCTGGCTTCCGTTTCGACACTTATATTATCGAACTCTTCGAGTATCAGGGCTTCACGTTTCCCCTGACTGAGTTGAGGGACTTCTCCAGAAAGCTGTTTTTGCCGTAGCTCGTTCATTTGTCTGTCCAGCAGGTCGACGCAAGCATTCCGACGTTCCGAACTGTTGAATTCGAAGAAAAGTTCCTCGTGTCCCTTGATAATGGCAGTCATTCCGTGGTGGCCAAAGCGGAATGCTTTCTGCTTTTCAGTGGACAGGATGTCTCGGATAGGTACCATCATCTGTTTCAAGCTTAGCGAAGAATCCAAAAGGCAGAGGGACAACACTTGCCCTCGTTTTTGTCAGCGGCTGGGAAGAACGGAAGCAGAGGTAGTTTGTGGAGATGTAAAGTCTCCCAGAAACAGGAAGTACACGGAACAAGGAACCGGGGATATCTGGAATACAAGACTAAATGTTTGGCACCTGCACGCAGACCAACATATGAATATAACTTACATCCGACCAACGTCTCTTTCTCGTCCAACGCAAACTGCTGACGGAATTTCTCGACAACTGCTGCATCTGCCACCTCATGGTCGGGAGCTTCCAGGATTGAGAATCCAAGATGATTGCCTCCATCCAGCGAGGACGAATGGCCTTCCTCGCTTTCGGAATGATGTACTATTGGCTGGTCAAGGACTTCCTTGACACCACCATGACTCTCCTTTTGGTACGACGTCAACGAAGGGTTCGAAGTGACAAAGAGACGCCGTGACGGCGACTTGAACCAACTTGGGACGACGCCAGTCCATGAGGCACGTGGTGTGGTAATGGGCTGTGTCTCTGAGATTGTTACCTCGGTTGTCGGTGGGATCAGCTGAGTTCCGGGGGGATATGTGTGGCCCTTTGCGGTGAAACCATTTGGTCGTGCAGTAGCATCCGATGAGCCACTGGATATGGAGGGTGCTATGCTGCCGGTGGTTGGGGACAATGTTAAGGTGGATTCAGCATGAGGGCTCGAGGACTGGGTTGGAGAGGTGTGAAGAACGTGTGTGTAGTCGATAGTGGGACCGGACGCCTCAGAAGGACCACTTGAACGGCGTAGCAAACTAGGAGCCTCAGAAAAAGGACGTAAGAGTGACGCGAGCCTAAAGCCGCTGCTACTGCTAGGAGGACTAAAGGAAGTTGGTAGTTCATTAGTGGCGCCCGAACGAGCAGCGTGCGGCTGAGGGCCGCGAGAGGGTGTGCGGTGCACAGTGGTATCACTAACAGCTTCCAGAGCCGCTCCATCAGAGACACGATGGGTGCTGACGACAGTCCGGATCTGCTCAAGTGCTTCGGATATATTCTGGAAATAAGCGAAGAAGTACGAGTCCATGGTGAAGTGTTCGTCCCGATCTATGACTTTCACCTCTATAGTTTCACTGAAGTCCATGGCGTTGGAGCGATCGATGTCGATTATGACAGAGTAAGGGATAGCAATTTTCACACCTAATGATGTTCAATTATTCATGAAACTGATGCATGTGAAAAAGTGATGTATTGCTTACTTTCACCCATGTTCTGGGCTTTGAAGATGATCTGTTACGATGGAGATGAAATAAGCATAGCTGACCAATATCAACCATGCACTATCATGCCTTTCTAATGGCTTTCACCCATTCATCACGACTTGCTGTAGAGTCCGCCGACAACGTGATAGTTTTTTGGTTCGTCCGGAGCTTGAAGACTTTGTCGTCTACGGCCTCACAGGATATCGCATAACGCAGGTCCACGTTCCCATGGGGGAAATAGGGGTCCTGAATAAATGCTTCAGTTAGGAATGATAAACCAGTGAACGGGAACGGCCAAGACTCGCCGTGGATGATTGATACCAAGACAACACGTCATTCTTAAGGACAAACCAGTGCTTATTCCATCGTTTAAGGTGCGACGCCCTTTTGCTCAGGGTCCCCGACTTCAGGACCTGATCCTGATCATCATATCAGCATCCTTTAATGATCCATTGTTTCCAGAGTCCCTTACCTCCCGAGCAGGCATATGTGCGAAGAAACAGAGATGGGAGTTTGTGAGGTATACATACCCTTGGAGGACTGCAAGCGCACGTCAGCGGCACTAAAAGGAATCATGTCATGACGGGCTTACGGACTGAACGCAACAGCCAACATGGAAGTTCTTCGGAAAAATACTGTCAGGGTGGGCATATTGTTTCACGGACGGCCTACCTGCGACTACTTCAGTTATATCTGGTATCTCGAAAACTTCCCGAAGCTTCGTGGCCAATTGTGCACGCCTCCTTAGCCGAACGGTGGCCACACTCATGACGCGTGAAGACTGAATCCGCAGGGGGCTAACGGGTTCTTCAACGGAGACAGGAGACAGATCATCTTCTGGTGGGGTGGAAACAAGCACTTGTCCTGTCAACATTGCCGGAGACGCTTGGGGCATTGATTCATCGAAATCCGCCTCCTCTTTATACTCCTCGTCTTCGCTCGGATGATTCGCGTAGTAATCGTCCGGAGAGTGCGCTAGTCTGGAACGAGTGAACATAGTCGGCATCGTGGTGTCACGAGAACGATGAATTGTATGAATAGAGGATGAGATGGGAAAATCTTGTAGGAGATGATAAGCAAAGCCCAACGTGCCACGGCAGACCATCCATGATACTCACCGAGTTCCTCGTCACTAGTGATTTCGCCAACTTCCACCGGAGTAGTTGTGACATCATCATCGTCTTGCTCCCAGGGAATTGCTTGAAGGGCTTGGATAAGGGTTTGTGTGCCTTGCCGAAGCTGTTGGAAGTAAAGGTCAGAGTGAAAGAACGGTCCCACGTCCGCTCAGCGACAGCGTACCGATCCATCGAGGGGCGGCCTACGGAAGCTTGCTTGGGACTGAGCCATAGCCTGCTGATGGATTTGCTGCTGTGACGAGGATGACGCGGTGCTTGGAAAGGGGAACCCTGGCGCCGATCGCGTCATGGACGTAGGGGAGACGTTGGCTAGAAGGTAGTGAAGTTAGTGTGCATATAGCTATCATTAATACACGCATATCCCTCACTTTTCGATGATTGGGGATTACGGTGGCCATCCTCTTCATCCCCTGATGATGCATCTGACCCCTGGGCTGCTTTACTCTGCCGAAGGGCGGAAGATAGCCGTGAGGTGCCGGTGCGCTTGACTGATCGCGAGGGTGTAAGCTTCTCCGCTGTCCGGTTGACTACACGTTGAACGAAATTGCATGTTTTGTGCCCCGTGGGGAGAACGGCATTGTCTGACGTATCCGGAGCCGAAGTGACAAAGGGATCGAGATGAAGCTGGCTTGGACTTGTGTTGATAGTGGTTCCACTGATGGGATTCTGCACCATGGGGGGTGGTGCGGCCGGCATCGGTGGTGAAGGTGGCATAGTTGCGCAAAAAGTTTGACCCTTGTCCAAACCGAGGAACTTGATTCTGTTGGGGATGAATCATGCCGGAAGTATCACGTGGAGTGTACATGTCATCGCGTTCTGCACCCCCTTTTGTGTTGTTACTTTATGCCGCTGTGCCTTTCTCCACACTGCCCGATGCTCGATGCCTTACTCAAGCCCCTTTTCGTTTTTGTCTACAGTTGCGACCAAACAAAATTCCCAGTGGAATTCTCCGAGCAGTTAAGCAGTTAAGCTTAAGCTCCGTTTTGACGAAATCGGATACCTCTAGATGAGATATGCAATCTTTGGATTTTTCTCAATTGTTTAGCACCGATTGAGTTTTCGTCGTATCAAGAGGGAGTGAAATGTATTTAGAGTAGAATATATGTCAGTCCTTGGTCCCAAAGAATAAAATGACCTTGAACGTCATCCATAGCTGCCATAAGCCTTGCACTCTGATACTGCACGGTGCATGGCTTTTCTGCTTCTTAACTACCCATGCGGCTGCTTTCCCAGTCAGCCCCTCGCGGCATGCATCCATACGCCAAGTCCGATTAATAAACCTTCGGATTGTATTCAATGGACATGCATCTGAACATTGCAATCGCGCGATCGCGTTTGCACCTGAGAACCTCGGCTTCTAAATCTCGCCGGGCGCTTGCAGTCGGGTCGGAAGCAACTCAATTTGGGCTCATAACACTATCAGAACTATTGAATTCGAGTCTAGTCTCAACGCCTACGTTTTAGCCGCGCGCAAATTTTTCGCATTCGCACATCACAAGAAATTAAATTTGGAGAATGATTGGAATTGATACGACGATTTGAGGCTTTTATCATGAGAATTCACGATCCCAGAAACTTTTCTTGTCTCTGCGTGGCCGCAACTGTACTCTAAAATGAAATCATCATCATCATCGTGTTTGTTGTGTCTGTAACATTCTTTTGCTGGCGATACTCGTGAGTGAGACAAAGGTTCTCGAGAAGCACGTAAGCGGTGTCTGGTCTGTGAACTGGTTCGGTCATTTAAGTAAATTGCTGGCTGTGTTTGCACTGCGACAAGGGTCGGGTCGATGCTGTGCGAATGAAGCCCACAACGGGGCTAGGTCGTCGCAGCATGTAACTGCGCATCGAGCAACCGTATTGTTTGTTTATCATTATATGCCCGTGCGACAGGAGACAACATAGTGCATTCAAACCGTGTTGGGATGTAAGGACAAGTTGAAAGTGATCGAGTTGCAATTGAGGGCAGATCTGACGCCATGGGCTTTCCAGAACGTCACAGACAATGTTGAAACGCATACAACCAACAGAGACCTGTATATGTACCAAAGCCCGTCGGCCGTAGCAGGAGCGGCCCTTGATTGTCACTGCCATCAACTAGCGTGGCCGAATTGTTTGCATCCGATCTGGGCCAACACAAACACAACAACCTTTATCCTCATCATTCCGCTTAATCAACTTTCGCCAGTCAATCTTGCGTCGAGCAAGGCTGCTCGCGTGCGCAATGTCGCAGGAGCAGCATATGTTTGGGGCAAGGCCTCAACCTCCACCGCCATCAAATTCATACGTTCCCCGACAGCAAGAATATGACGACCGTCTGCAGCAACAACCGTTCTACACAGGATCTACCACTCACCTTATGAATCCTAGTGTCCAACAATTCCAAGATTATGGTATGCTGTTTGCGAAGTTGCTATTTTGCGTAGAATTACTGATTTTATTTCCAGAATCCAACCATAGTCGCCCTGAGCTCTCTCTTCCCGAGACAAATCCATTTTTTCAACCAAGTGAGCATTCAGCGGCGCCTTCCTATGACTCGCACTCGGAAGGCCCGCCCGCCTTTGGGTCGGGGACGGTGGAACCTTATCCAGCGTGGACCACCGAGCGCCAGGTCCCACTCTCAACCGAGGAAATCGAAGACACGCTTTGGGACTTGCAAACAAAGTTTGGTTTTCAGCGAGAGTCAATGCGGAACGTTGTGCGTATTAATATTTTGCTATTCGACAAGACAAAATTTCTTCTCATTTTATTGAACCACGCGTTTAGTTTGACTTCCTGATGCAACTGCTAGACAGTCGCGCATCACGAATGACACCCAAACAGGCCCTTGCAACCATTCATGCTGATTATATCGGGGGTCCTCATGCTAACTATCGGAAATGGTACTTTGCCGCCCAACTTGATCTTGACGACTCTATCGGTCGGGCAAATAATCCAGGGTTGCAACGGGCGAAAACCATCGTTAAAGGCGCCCAGCCGGATTCGAAACTCATAGCTGCAATTGATCGTTGGCGTTCTGCAATGAACAACATGAGTGACTATGACCGTCTTCGACAGGTTGCTCTTTTTCTCCTATGCTGGGGCGAAGCAGCGAACGTGCGCTTTGTACCTGAATGCCTTTGCTTCATTTTCAAATGCGCGGACGATTATTACCGTTCCCCGAATGCCAGGACTCGACAGAAGAGGTTCCCGAGGGTCGTTATTTGAGCAACGTGATTAAGCCACTTTACACCTTTCTCCGTGATCAGGGATACGAGGTTAACGACGGCAAATTTGTTCGGCGGGAAAAGGATCACGCTGAGATTATTGGATATGACGATGTTAATCAACTTTTCTGGTATCCAGAGGGTCTAGGGCGCATTGTGCTCAGAGACAGGGTGAGGAAACTCTGTTCCACTCAAGTCCAACATTTCACAACTCACCATTCTCCAGTCTCGATTAATTGACACGTCACAAGCCCAACGATTTCTTAAATTCGACAGAATAGATTGGCAGGCCACATTCTTTAAAACTTACTATGAGAAGCGCTCATACAGACAACTTGCCGTTCACTTCAACCGTATATGGGTCCTTCACATCGCCGTTTTCTGCTATTTCGTTGCCTATAACTCCCAGGTTATGTACAGGAAATTTGATGGGACGGAGCCGACACCTGCCATGATTTGGTCGGCATCAGCGCTTGGAGGGGGTATTGCCACTCTTATCATGATTATCGCCACTCTTTGTGAATTCACCCTCGTGCCAACTACATGGCACAACGCGTCACATCTTTCGACCCGGCTGTTATTTCTGTTAGCAACTTTGGCGCTTACTGCTGGACCATCTATCTGGGTCGTTATTATAGACGCAGGTAGAACAACAAGCAAAATACCTCTCATTATCGGTGTCCTTCAATTCCTCATCTCGGCTGTTGTAACCGCTGCTTTTGGCATTATCCCTTCTGGGCGAATGTTTGGTGATCGAGTTTCGAGCAAATCACGGAAATATTTGGCCAGTCAGACTTTCACTGCAAGTTACCCGGCTCTGGACAGCACGTCGCGGACAGCATCTTACATTCTATGGGTCCTCGTTTTTGGGTGCAAATTCGTGGAATCCTACTTTTTCCTGATTCTATCATTCAAAAATCCCATCACCGTGATGGTTGGAATGAAGATTCAACGGTGCTCGGACAAAATCCTTGGTAGTCTTCTGTGCGCGAATCACGCTACATTTACATTGGCTCTGATGTTTGTGACGGACCTCCTTCTCTTTTTCTTGGATACGTATCTTTGGTACATCATCTGGAATACGGTGTTCAGTATTGGCCGCTCCTTTGCCTTGGGCTTGTCTATCTGGACTCCATGGTCGGAGATTTTTACACGGTTGCCGAAACGGATTTACGCGAAACTTCTGGCTACAGGAGATATGGAGGTGAAATACAAACCCAAGGTAACGCTCTCGAGCAAGCGAATGATAGGTTTTTAATTACATTTTGTAAGGTCCTCGTTTCTCAAATCTGGAACGCAATTGTCATATCTATGTATCGGGAACATTTACTCTCCATCGAACACGTCCAACGTCTGCTATATCATCAGGTCCAAGGCCCAGATGGGAGAAGAACGCTTCGTGCACCACCATTCTTCCTCTCATATAGTGATTCCCAATACAAAGGGAAATTCTACCCTCTGGGTAGCGAAGCAGAACGGCGAATTTCATTCTTTGCACAGTCCCTCACTACCGCCATTCCTGAGCCCCTTCCTGTGGACGCCATGCCAACTTTCACCGTTCTTACTCCGCACTATTCCGAAAAAATTCTGTTGTCCTTACGAGAAATCATTCGCGAGGAGGATCAAAATACTCGCGTCACGTTGTTAGAGTATTTGAAGCAACTCCATCCGATCGAATGGGACAACTTCGTTAAGGATACAAAAATCTTGTCTGAGGAAGAAGCCCAATCAGAAGGGCAGGACCTTTCTGAAAAATCCTCCCAAGGCAAGGCGGACGATTTGCCCTTTTACTGCATTGGGTTCAAGAGTTCATCGCCGGAATACACACTCCGCACGCGAATCTGGGCATCGTTGCGAGCTCAAACATTATACCGCACCGTTTCGGGTATGATGAACTACGCGAAAGCGATCAAACTTCTTTACCGAGTCGAGAACCCTGAAGTGGTTCGACTGTACGGTGGCAATACGGACAAATTGGAAGAAGAGCTCGAGCGTATGGCGAGGCGGAAATTTAGGTTTTGTGTTTCGATGCAACGGTACTCCAAGTTCAACAAGGAGGAAATGGAGAATGCGGAGTTTTTACTTCGTGCTTATCCTGACCTACAAATCGCCTACCTCGATGAAGAACCATCCAAGGTTAAAGGTGGTGAAACCCGTTTGTTTTCTGCACTTATCGATGGTCATTCGGAGGTCATACCTGAAAC
Organism: Cantharellus anzutake; assembly: GCF_015039405.1. NCBI lineage: Eukaryota > Fungi > Basidiomycota > Agaricomycetes > Cantharellales > Hydnaceae > Cantharellus > Cantharellus anzutake. The sequence goes on from NW_024066951.1 coordinate 2,281,446, forward strand.
TGGGAGGCGTAAGCCCAAATTTCGGGTGGAGCTGCCTGGTAACCCCATTTTGGGCGATGGGAAATCGGATAACCAAAATCATGCCATCATCTTCTACCGCGGGGAGTTCCTGCAGCTCATAGATGCGAATCAGGACAATTACCTCGAAGAGTGCCTCAAAATTCGTAACGTGCTCGGCGAGTTTGAGACGTATAATCTATCTCAGCAAAACCCGTATGCCCAGTGGGGTCAAAAGGAGTTCTCGAAGGCGCCCGTTGCCATCCTTGGGCTCGCGAGTATATCTTCTCCGAGAACATTGGTATCCTCGGTGACATTGCCGCTGGAAAAGAACAAACCTTTGGTACTCTTACCGCCCGAGCGTTAGCTTGGGTCGGTGGAAAGCTTCACTATGGTCATCCGGATTTCATCAATGCGACTTTCATGAACACTCGTGGAGGGATTTCCAAAGCACAGAAAGGCCTTCATCTCAACGAAGATATTTTCGCTGGCATGAATGCATTCGCGCGCGGGGGATGCATCAAGCAATCGGAGTACTATCAGTGTGGAAAAGGGCGAGATCTTGGTTTCGGTACTATCCTAAATTTCCAGACCAAGATTGGTACTGGTATGGGCGAGCAAATGCTCAGTCGGGAATATTATTACCTTGGTACTCAACTACCTATCGACCGCTTCTTGACGTTCTACTACGGCCATCCTGGATTCCATATCAACAATATCTTGGTCATCAAATCTGTGGAAATATTCATTGTGGTTCGTGAGTATCATCATGTCATGATTTCACACTTGGGTTCGTGTTACTCACAAAGATCCCAGTTGTCTTCCTTGGCACTTTAAACAAGCAGCTCACCATTTGCCAGTACAACTCTCAAGGAAATCTTATCGGAGGACAGCAAGGGTGCTACAATCTTGTCCCCGTATTTGATTGGATTCGCCGGTGTATTGTCAGTATCTTCCTCGTATTCTTTATTGCGTTCTTGCCGCTGTTCCTCCAAGGTGAGAGCCTTTTAGACGTTGGCATGATCATTTTTTACATCTTATCACTTAGAACTCGTGGAGAGAGGAACAGGCAGTGCTCTTGTTCGCCTCGCAAAACACTTTCTGTCATTGTCCCCGATTTTCGAAGTGTTTTCTACACAGATCTATACGAACTCCATCCTTTCTAACTTGACCTTCGGAGGTGCTCGTTACATCGCTACTGGCCGAGGTTTTGCCACAACCCGAATCTCTTTCGCTATCCTGTACTCGCGATTCGCCGGCCCAAGTATTTACATGGGCATGCGTATTCTTATCATGCTCCTGTACGCCACCATGGCGATTTGGATGCCACACCTTGTCTATTTCTGGGTCTCGGTACTGGCCCTCTGCATCGCCCCATTCGTCTTCAACCCTCATCAATTTTCCTTTGCGGACTTCATTATCGACTACCGCGAATTCTTGCGCTGGATGTCTCGAGGAAATTCCCGCTCACACGCCAACTCATGGATTGGATACTGTCGATTATCCCGAACACAAATCACAGGTTTCAAGAAGAAGCGTCTTGGACATCCCTCTGAAAAGCTCTCAGGAGATGTTCCGCGCGCGAGCTTCCGAGCTCGTCTTATTTCAGAGATCCTTATTCCATGGCTTGGCGCGTTCATGTTTGCGCTTTGTTATATGTTCGTCAAGTCTTTCCCAACCAAAGGCAGCAATCCCAACACCAGTCCAATAATCCGACTCCTAGTTGTCTCAGTTGGGCCTCTTGCATGGAATGCGGTAGTTTTAATCGCCCTTTTCGTCGTATCGGTAACAATGGGACCTATGCTCAACTCTTGTTGTGTGAGGTTTGGATCAGTGATGGCGTCCATTGCTCACGGATTGGCGCTCTTCGGTTCGTTCGGTCCGTTTGACTTCTGGACTTTTGGAACTGACCATACCACGTTTCCTTAGGTTTGGTCGCATTCTTCGAATTCCTCGTAAGTTTCAAATCCTGTCATCGCTCTGCATCCCATTGATGTCCGCCCCCAGTGGTTCCTTGAGCTTTGGGATGCATCACATGCGGTCCTTGGTGTTATCGCTACCATCGCTATTCAGCGGGCGATTCAGAAGTTCTTGATTGGTTTCTGCATTACCCGTGAGTTTAAACACGATGAAACGAATCAAGCTTGGTGGACTGGAAAATGGATCGGACGAGGGTTTGGCGCACACATCATGTCTCAACCGGCTCGTGAATTTTTAGTCAAGATTGTGGAACTATCGTTATGGAGTGGTGACATGCTTCTGGCTCACTTCCTTCTGCTCATTCTCACCCCACCCGTCCTTATCCCTTACATTGACCGTGTCCACGCTACCAGTGAGTGCCTTGATTCCCTTTTGGAAACACTGCACTCTGACCTTGCCTCTTTACAGTGCTCTGTTCGTAATGCTTTGGAAATTGCATTTTAGTCGCATTCGCTGATTTCGTTATCCACAGTCTGGTTACGACCGTCGAAGCAGATCCGAGCTCCCCTTTACTCCATGAAACAGAAACGACAGCGCCGTGCATTGTGAGTGTGCAGCACATTTACCACGTCTTACCGATCCTAATTGCGGACCTGCAGGTCATCAAATACGGAGTAGTATACGTGATCGCGATGTCTATCGTTATTGGAGCAATAGCACTGCGTGAGTGTTGGGTAATCATTGATCGTTGTATAACTACTAACGCCCTCCATCCAGCTGCTATCTTTAGAAGTACGGTTCGCCTCAACTGCACGGTCTGCACGCGGCTGTGAGATGCCCGCATTCATCACTTTTGCATGTTTATGGACATTCGTTTCCTTGCACGCATTTTACACATCATCTTTGTATTTGATTAATTTTGCACTTTTGTCTCGAGGACAGTCGGCCAATCTTATACCATTCTGGACGAAACATTCCTTCGTCTTGAAGTACACTGGTGGCGAGTAAAGTGAACGATCGCATGCTCAGTCTCGCGAAGCGAAGAAAGGTAAACAGCGAGTCTTCTAAACACCGTCGATTTCGACATAACAGGAAACGAGAATGAGCGGGTTCTGTTGACTTGTGTTGACCCTGACAAATTAACATTCCGTTCCCACACTGCGCACCAAACGCTAAACAACCACCATGGCGAGTAACCAGCGCTTGGGCAAGCTGTTCGTGCCTTTCTTGATCACTGGCATGCTGCTGACCGGTAAGCTTCTACCTTGCACCTTATCGCCTTCATCAATCGGTGCTGTGCAATGATGGTGTCTGCAGTGAATGCGCACCTTACCCCTGTTGTGCCACTTCGGTGTAATTCCCGCTCATCTCTATTTTTCCCTTCGTAGGATGGTTGGTCGCTTGGTTCACCCCACTAGGCTATGTTTTCACCTTTTCTCTAGCACAAACTCGCTGTTTTCGAAATATCAAGACATGCAATGCGTCGCGAATTGTGACGACCCCAACCCCCGAAAACACGTGGTTTTCGAGCAGCCGGTGTGGCAAACCTCCAGATGTTTGCTGGTGAAGTCAGTTATGCTTAGAAATCTCAAACATTGCGTTTTTGGTTAATCCTGGCAGTATTTCAGATGCTTTGTGTGTTTCGGTCTTCAGCAGGCGCACCAATACCGCATACTGACTTCGCATTGCAGGCTTTATCCCGATAGCCTATAACGTTATCAAGAAATATTTAAACTCTTCCTTCATACAGCTTGAGGAGGATGCACCAACCACGGAGTCCATAGACTCTAAGCCGGCTCCGAAAGAACTGAAGGGTTGGGCTCCGTGGCTGTTTTGGATCCCGGCTGCTTGTGATTTAACTGGGACTACAGTATGTGGACAAATAACGTAGATGCAGTGATTTTCATGCACGCCTACGCTAGCTCATGAATGTTGGGCTTCTATACACACCGGTATCGATTTACCAAATGACGCGGGGTGCGCTTGTGCTCTGGGTAGGATTATTCTCTGTGATGTTCCTGAGGCGTCATCTGTGGCTATACCAGTGAGTCGCTGGCATCCCCGTGTTGATGACCGTCAAGTGACATCTCGCTGTATAGGTGGCTTTCTTTGTTAACTGTCATGGCAGGCGTGTCCCTTGTCGGGCTTTCTGGGTCCCTCGCAAAGAATGATGCCCCAAATTCTTCGGAGGGTATACATCAGCTGTTAGCTCGTATGATGAGCAGTGAGGGAACTTCGGAGCCTGCGACGGTGTTCGTCGGTATGTTCTTTTTTTTTTTATTTACGCCCCAGCCTTATCCAGCTCACTGGGGAAATGTCAGGTATTCTTTTCGTCCTCTTTGCGCAAATATTGTACGTGAACTCTTGACATATGATACTTTTCAAGCCCTGACGCTGTCTAAAGCACTGCCACTCAGTTCGTTGTCGAGGAAAAAATTATGCATGTTTATTCTGTGCACCCCCTACTCGCGGTTGGATATGAAGGCGCTTTCGGATTCTTCACAATCCTGCTCGCCTTTCCAATTCTTACTAAATATAAATCTTACTCTACTTTCTTCGATCTTGCTGCTGGCTGGGACCAAATTATCCACAACGAGACTGTGCTTTACACCTCGATCGCCATAGCCATCTCCATTGGTCTCTTCAACGCGTTTGGGCTGGTGTGACGAGGCATGTAAATGCAACTGCGAGGAGCACAGCCGATACGTGTCGTACGATTGGGATTTGGATTGTTAGCTTGTTCCTTGGCTGGGAACACCTGCTCTGGCCCTCAACTCTATTGCAGCTTCTGGGATTTGCTGTACTCGTGTAAGTTTTGCCTCCACTCGGCTAGTCAGCGTTCATCTGACGGCCTCCCTTCCTCAGTTACGGAACAGTGCGTCGATGCTCATGCAAGGGACTTGCGGCCCGATTTTGCTGACATCCGGTCTTTTAGTTTGTATTCAATGATTTGACGGAACCACCCTCATTTCTCAAGCCCACCAACGTGCCAGCCGTCTCTGTCGATCTCGTTCCCGATGAGCCTGATGAACGACGTGCTTTATTGGCCGAGAGTGCTCTAGATGAGACTGCCGGTGTGCCTGCGAATCTGGGACGTGGTGGATATGACGTTATCCTCCTCGTCAAACTGCCAGATCAGGCTGACCTCAGAGTGAATAGAACCGCATACGTGTATCATCTTGGACCCATGACTGCGACTTGTCTCCTAACTACCAATATACCTAATACAATCTTGGACAAGCGTATTATGAGGCTATTAAATATCTCAAATCCCAAGGGGAATGACACAATGCAACCGTGCATTACCGCACGAATCCGCCGGCTTTCAGAGGACCGCCAACTCTGCTGTAGATGGGTCCTGTGTGGTCGTTTGGCCGACCGTTAGAGGATGGTGGTAGGACAGGAGGTGGAGGTGGCGGCGGCGGCGGTGGGTGTTGCATACTGGATTTGGCACTTGCTCTTGCCTTCCAAGCAACCTTCACTGCAGCAGCGCAGCTAATAAGCTGGCGATCCCTGCGCTGAGCCCACATGCAATCAACTTATTGAAAGAAAACCTACTTCGGGACTCTCAACGCCATCACGGATACTCTCCAGAATGTTTTGAATAACGCTAATGTGATTACCATCCGTCTTGTCATCTCGGAACCGTAAGAAAGTCCAATTCTGGGTCTTCATGTCCCAAGCGACTTCGACGATACGATCATCATATTGCTCGCCCGTAGTCTTCATTCTGCAATCGCAAGGCGGGGCTCAGCATTCCCCTTTAAATTTAAAAGTGATAATGTGGGGAATTTGCTCAACTTGTCCCAAGTGACATCGTCAACTTCCATTATATCGAAGTATTCGTAATGTGCTGCCCCTCTTCTTTCGCCGTGAAAGGCGTTGAGAAGGAATACCGGCTTCGCAGCATAATCTGGCTCCTGCGGACGATTAGGGCTGGGAGGGAACCTGAGCTCTGACTTGAAATCGACACTGTTTTGTGATGGTTCCTTCCACTTAAGTCTGACAAGGGATTCAGTTATGTGACCCAAAAAAAAATTACCATAGAAAAAGACTCACAAATTCGAATCCGTGCCCACCACATAAGGGGTGTCAACGCATGTGTAGATAAGGCCATCGGTGCCATGTTTTAATCGGGGGATGTCCTCCTCAATACTTTTTCCACATAATAGGAGAGCTCCATTCTCTTTCCTTGGATGCTGATACGCGTCAGAGAGGGGGCATGATTTCCAAGCTTATTACATACTCGAATGGCCTGTTTCGGGCCATGTCAGGGAGCTCCCTTAACATGTTCTGGTGTGGCGCGATGACAAAGTTCATTAGCCTCTGCCAAGACGCGCGAATCATTAGTAAAAAGACGAATGTGACGCACAAGAGCATTCTTACCCCATATCGTTTCTCCAATATTCGGTCCATTACGTTGGTGCCGTCACATACTAAACAATCGAAGGCGAGGAAACGTAGTGTTTCCTGCGCTAAGAAATAAACCAATTGTTCACGAAGTTCAGACAAACGCACATCCGTCACTCACATGTTTGGAAACAGCGTCAACATCGAGTACCAGTTCTCCGTCGAGGAGTGTGTGACCGAGAGGTCTAGTTTTGTCTCCATAGTGGGGAAAGTACAGGTTAGGAACGATTCGATACGCGTTCTTACGGTCGATCTGGATGGGAACGGGACATGAGCAGACTTGGAGAGCGATCATTGGTAAATACCTACCAGACAAATCTCTTGTCCAGCTTGAACCGGCACTATAAGCATGAGCACTCGGATCCCGTCTGACTTTTCGCATACCCAGTAGCTTGAGCACAGTGACACGCCCCAGACTCAGATATGGACTTAAGCGCCTATGTAGGACAAACTATGACATACTCTGCTTTATGCAACCTTTCAATGTCTAATTTTTTGAAGCTGACAGGCTGAGAGCCGGGGAATCTAAGTGTTAAGTGTTGAGTTTGCCTCGAACGTTTCGGGGGTTACTACAGCAAGTCGTGGATATCTACCGAGTATGCTCGACACGGCACAACGAGGCTACCAGTTCCCGAAGATGATGTGCGTGTTCTGGTTCAACCAGAGTTCCAGGTATATCTGGAGTGCGAAAATGTGCTTGCATCCCTGCCTCTGAGCTCCCAGTATGGACTTTCGAAGACAGTAAGAAAAGGCTAGTGTATTGCTTCCACGCAGGCCTGTTTAGAGGACCCAAAGCTCGGGCACTGATTGGTTGTGAGTCGCTTCGTGATCTCTCATTGGCTGGCCTCACGGTTTCTCACGCTCTCTCTCTCCCATTGGTTCGTGTTTCTTCATTCCGGCCTCACTGGGACGATTGCGACTCTGAAGCTGAGGGTAATTAATTACCCCATAGCTCCATTGCTATCTTCTTTTTGACCGTCTCAACCAGCCAAATGGTTATCTGGACTTACAAGAAAGAATTCGACCCGAAAGGCATATTAGTATAGTACTGACTGAACTAATCTGTTTCGCCTTTCACCACTGGGGTTCCTAGGGTTGGTGTAACTGAAAGGCCCCCCTAATTATATCATGTATGGAGATCTCAAGAGCGTAGTCTTTCGGCTCTATCGGTGTGAACCTCAACAATCTCCCTTTCATCCATGAATTCTTCACGTTATGTCACTCGCCCAGTCGGTGGATCGATCTGACTACCAGTGCTACTTGCATATGATATTCATGTGCATCTATTGATGTCTAGTGATAGAGCTTCTAGACTCTGGGACAAGCTGGTAATCGAATATGAATGGCGGTGTATCTCCGTATTCTTGCACTCGATACAGCGATCTGTCTCAAAGCGCAAGTGAATCGTCAAGGGAATCATGGACAGTGGGATTAGGCGAAGAATGAAGCAGAGTAATGTGTGGCATCGCCATCTCTTAACCCGAACCACCTTGCAAAAACATATGTAGCTGGAAGAAGAACGTGATGCCGGCTCCACCAGAAGTCTACGTAGGATGGAATTGACATCATTGCTAGTTTTGGATATTACATGTTGTTGAGTGGGGGCACTTAACCGTCGATTTGATCCCGGTCATCCTCCGATTTCACGAGACTCAAAGTGGGGACCAAGGCCACGGATGTCGACAGTATCACCAACTCATTTAGAGTGTAACTACCTTCTACCGCTTAATCCAGAAAATCTTTTTCCTATCCCGAACAACAACGGGCTATATGGACGTTCTATCCGAAGAGCGTCGTCTCTGATGTAAATCGAAAATATTGGCTGATAGTCCGAATGGTCCTCAAGGATTGGAGCCTTCGGGTCCATTGCTGTCCGCTTCGCATCGCTTTTTGAGGCGAATGATGTAGGAGTGTCGTCTGGGACCCTTGTTTTGATCTTGGAATCGTGCAATCATTTCTGCTGACCGACCACTTTCATCACGGCATTTTATCCCCGCAACTATGATTACTCTCCATACCGTGAAGTTTGCAAGAGAGTTTTGACATTGGGCGCCTATTCTTGTGCGGGTTCGCCGAAGAGGCACGAGAGCATCGGGTATGATAGGAAAGGAAGGTCGAAGCACGGGGGTTGATTACGAGTGGGTGGCGGAAGGCAGAAGAGGCCGGAGATAGTTTGGCGCGTAGTGCAAAGACGATTGAGATGTAGGTACGCGAACCACCGAAAGCATTTACAAAACACGCTGGCCAGACACATGCGACCCGACGCGCAGATGGGTTGTCCCGAAAAATTAACGTTTCGGGAGTTTTAAGGACCCGTTCCCAAGTTTCGCGGAAGAAAAGGAGATACGAATAAGCCTATGTTTCCAACACAACCACCTCATAGCAGAACGGTAATATACAAAAAAAGATGGCGATGAGACATCGGTGGAGGCCTTGTACAGTAATATGAATCGGTCGCCGTCGTTTCTGCCTGCTTGTATCCAGAGGCAGGGCACTTGACAGGGATCATCATCATTGGTTGAGCTCCTTGGACTGAAGTGAGTTTTGTGTGCACCTCAGCAAGAACCGGCGTCGCGTTAACGAACCGCGGCCCAACCGCTGTGGGACCCTTCAACGCGCCCACTTGGTGTCGAGCGGTCCCACGACACATGTCGGCAAGGTTGGAAGTCAGGCTCGATCTCCGGGCGTTGTGAGTACAAAACCCATGCCTGAGTAAGAGTGCCACATGGAGACCTGCATGGGTTGGACGTGTAAGGGGCAGGTTCTCTGTGCGCACTCACACTTGGTGAATTAACAGGGATACGGAATAGAGCGTCCCAACGAAATTGCGTCAGGGTTTCTCAGCCAGAGTGAGGACGACCGGACGGTTGTGTGTCGACTGGAGTCAAGCCTAGATATTGAAAGAATTGGACCCGGAAGATTGACATGGTGATTGACATGGGTATGAGGTAGGCAGGTTGCCAGCCTCTGCTAGCATAGACTCGGTATGAGGTGTTATAAAAGACAACTTCGAGCTAGATGGCGTAGTCCTAGATGTCCAGTGAAAACGAATGCTAATTGCTGCACTGTGGTTCAAAAGACGCCAGAATTTGGCGAAAGAGCATCGGCAAGAGAATGTACAGTACCGCGTCGGAGCTGGCCGAACTCATCGACCAATGACGGATCAGCCGAAGGTCCCGACACCTAAAAACGGTCAACCCAACACGACAACTCAAAAGTGGAGCAGCATTTGGGCAACGCCTTATCAGAGAGATTAAGGACACCCGAATCGGACTTATTTCTTTATTTTCTCACCTTATTTTTGTGTATTTATCTCGACCCCTGCCCTTGGCGCTCTCACGAGCAGCCTACAGTTTGCAGGTTAAATATCCAGAATAAACAACAACAACAATCAGCCGAAGGTCGCTTCCGTTGTGAACGCATTGCTTTCTAAACTGGTGCTACCGATGTGTCGGCTTGCAGGTTCGTTTTCAGCACCGTGGTTGATAATAGGATCAGAGCGGTAAGTATCAAGCCTCTATACTTGTCCGAGGCGGCCACTTAGCGGCATCCTACTAGTAAAGCTCATGTGAAAGCTGATTGCACTCCAAGACCCTGATGAAAGGCTAATCTGGATCCCAGCCTGCCCCACCGGCGCTTACCGCCCACTCTCTGTGCCTCGATATGACGTCCCATAGTCTTTGCTCGTTCATATCTAGTTCTTATTCCTAATAACATTCATCCTGCTTCCAGTTCTAGGCGGCATGATACTGGGTCATGCCACTGCTAAAATTCGCCGCTGATACTGGATCAGAGGTCTGTATGGCGTCAACCAAATAGTCAATGCATATATCATATCCTTCCTTCCATAATAAGATAGCCCTCGTGGCTCTAGCTTCTGAGCGATTAGGGGCTCACACGTGCGTTGCGCGCCCAAAGCTCTCTCCTCCATCCATTTGTCTGTTATCGACTATGTCGCAGCAGCAAGAGGCCGAAACCCCGAGGCAAAAGACCAATGATCTCCTTGCAGCGGGGGGTAACCTGGCGGTGTTAACTCTTAGAGGTGTCAATGCTACCGCAGGTTGGTGTCCACCCTTAAAGGATGCGACTAGTGCTGCGCTCTTCATCTACGATGAGGTTAAAGTTGGTAATGATTTATGTCCACGAATGAAAGCTCACGCTGGTTTGCGCCATGTAGAAGCTCAAGGAGAACGCAAAGGAATGGACTGATTTCGGTGAATACGTAGCGACCACCATGGCCAACGTATCTTCAGCCATAAAGTCCGATGATGTATCAGCGGAAGAGGCAAAGCCATGGGTGGAAAGTGCCACAGAGCTTGATAGGTGAGTCTGTCCGTTCTCGTGGTCTTTGATATCGTACTGACATCAAGTCCCAGCGCGCTACAGAAGATTAAGTCCGAAATTGAAAGACGGGAAAAAGTAGAGAAACGATCGACTATCAGAAAAACATTCTCCTACTTGAGAGACCCGGGAAGAATTAACGACCTAAAGAAAAATTTTGACAAAGCATTGGCATCGTTTCAGGTAGCTTTCCTTACAGTATCCTTCCATAACCGTTCTGATTTCCGGCCGATGCAGGTTAGGACGAACTTGATAACTGGCGCCAAGTTAGCGGCCATAGAACGTCGTCTACACGAAGACAAAATTCTCGATAGTCTCCGATACCCTCATCTTGCTCATGATGATTCCACTCAGGCCTGCCTGGAAGACACTAGGGTTGATCTCATTGAGCGTATCATGGCATGGTGCCGCAACACTGGGGATAGCGAGAACCGGCTGATGCTGTTGACTGCTGTGGCCGGTGCTGGGAAGACTTCGATTGCACTCACGATAGCAGAACGATGTGCCAGCGAAGGGGACGTTACCCTGTTACTTCCTTTCTTCTTTAAAGCGGGCGAACGGTCGCGGCCTGATTTTCTATTCAGTGGCATGGCTCGAGCTTTGGCAGACCATGACCCCGTTTATCGCACTTTCATTACCTCTGCTCTTCGAAACGACCCTAGTCTCTCAACAGCTTCATTTGCGATGCAGTTCAAGAAATTGGTGGCTCCATCTCTACTCCATAAACCTCCGCCTTCCGACCGTCCTATGGTGATCATCATCGATGCTTTAGATGAATGTGACAAAGATGCGTTCGAGTCCCTTGCCGAAATTCTTGGGGATGAAGTGCCCAGGCTGCCATCTTCCATAAAATTCTTCATCACATCGAGACAATTTGATCTCGTCAATCGCTACCTCTCCCCCAATTACCCTATTGATCGACTCACTATTGATCTCTTGGATGAGGCCAATGTGCAGGACTGTGCTAGATTCATACACTTCCAGCTGCAAAAGCTAAAGAAATTACATCAGGATCTACAACGTGATCTTAAGGATGAGGATAAAATGGTGCAGGAGATCTCGGAACGAGCAAATGGGTTGTTTATCTGGATCAGCACCATCTTTCGCTACATGAAGATGACCAACCAGGATCCTATGGGGACACTAAAAAGTCTGCTTGACACTGGTGCCAAACGACCAGAGGTCCCTGCTGAGAAGATGATGGAAGACTTGTATACAAGCATCTTGAAGAAGTGTGCTTGGGAGGTTGAAAAATTTGCGCACGATTACCCAATCGTGATGGGAGCAATCTTCGTTGCTCAGGAGCCTCTGTCCATCACAGCCTGGGACTCAATTTTGTCGCCTTTCCTCAAGTCTCCTGTTCGATATGCGTTGGCTGAACTTTCACCTCTGCTCTCAGGAGTTGAGGATCCCTACGTTCCGATTCGCATCTTACACCAATCTTTCCGCGATTTTATCGTCAATCGGATCGATCCCCAAACAATCAGCTCTCGTTGCACTCCCATAGCTGTGGGGGTGGAGAATGCCAGGGTCGCCCTGCGATGTACCGAGATTTTGAACAAGGATCTCTGCTCTGTAAAGGGCTTAGGACTGATTGAAAACTTGTCCGAAAAAGAAGACATGCCGCCCATTCCTCCATCGGAGTTATCTGAGCACTTTCGTTACGCATGTCACCACATCGTTCACCACCTAAATAGAATCAAGGAACCATCAGAGGAGCTTGCTGGGTCAGTTGGTTTGTTTCTGAGTCAGGAAGCAACTCGGTGGGTGGAAGTCTGTGTGCGGATGGAACGCTATGTCAGTATCTCATTGCTCCCGGAGTGGACTAAGGTACGGGTTATGAATTGTGTTAAAGAAACTACCTCATGGTCTTCTAGTTGGTTATTGACCACAGGCCTCTTAGTGCACTGGCTAATGTGCTTACCCAGCTTCCGCCGAATTTCGCATTTTTTTCAAGATCCCAGGAGGCATATGAGACAGCAAACGATTCTGCTGTACTCTGCCGTTTTCTTTTTTCTGTGGACTCAAGTTCGTACACTCCAGATTTGGCTAGGTCACTAAACAGTCTATATTATGCCCTTGACGAACTCGGACAGCACTCGGAGGCACTCCCATTCATTGAAGAAAGTGTCAAACTCCGACGCCAGTTAGTTGCCGTTAACCCAGGATCATACACCCCGGATTTGGCCAGCTCACTCAACAATCTATGTGGTGCTCTTTCCAATCTCGGACGGCACTCGGAGGCACTCCCATTCATCGAAGAAAGTGTCAAACTCTACCGCCAGCTAGTTGCCGTTAACCCAGGATCATACACCCCGGATTTGGCCAGCTCACTCAACAATCTATGTGGTGCTCTTTCCAATCTCGGACGGCACTCGGAGGCACTCCCATTCATTGAAGAAAGTGTCAAACTCCGACGCCAGTTAGTTGCCGTTAACCCAGGATCATACACCCCGGATTTGGCCGAGTCACTCAACAATCTATATGATGTTCTTTCCGATCTCGGACGGCACTCGGAGGCACTCCCATTCATTGAAGAAAGTGTCAAACTCCGACGCCAGTTAGTTGCCGTTAACCCAGGATCATACACCCTGGCCAGCTCACTCAACAATCTATGTGGTGCTCTTTCCAATCTCGGACGGCACTCGGAGGCACTCCCATTCATCGAAGAAAGTGTCAAACTCTACCACCAGTTAGTTGCCGTTAACCCAGGATCATACACCCCGGATTTGGCCATGTCACTCAACAATCTATGTGGTGCTCTTTCCAATCTCGGACGGCACTCGGAGGCACTCCCATTCATCGAAGAAAGTGTCAAACTCTACCGCCAGCTAGTTGCCGTTAACCCAGGATCATACACCCCGGATTTGGCCGCGTCACTCAACAATCTATATTATGCTCTTTCCAATCTCGGACGGCACTCGGAGGCACTCCCATTCATCGAAGAAAGTGTCAAACTCTACCGCCAGCTAGTTGCTGTTAACCCAGGAGCATATGCCCCAAAATTGGCCAACTCGCTCAAGGATCTACATAATGCTCTTACCAATCTCGGACGTCATTCTGAGGCACAAATGGTCCAGATTTGAGCATGTTCTCCTCGTCATTGCATCGGCCACTTTACTGCCTGCACATGGCAGGCAAGCTTGAATTGGTATATTCGGCTCGACATCAACCTCAATTTTTTGCAAACCATCGAAAAAATATTTACAGGGTTGGCCACGCTACACCCATAACAAATCACAGTTGCAGCTTTCAATCCTAATATCGTATCCATTTCCTTTAACAAATTTTTTCTCATTGGTGTTGTACTGATCTATGTTTCTGTATCACGGATGATGTCAAGGTTAGGATCGATCGATGATGCAAATTGGTTGAGACGAAGCCCAAGTCAATTGGCGGTCGAACGCTGCGGCCACTTGGTCCACTTAATTAAGTCAGATTCTAGCTTACCGCGTGCTGTTCCCAACACTTTATGACCCAACCAAATTTCGCTGTCTCGAATCCTATGATGACTGCCCATTCCTAGTTCAGGTACGACCCGTGTTTGACCAGCGCTGTATTACCACATCTCGTGGCTAGATAGATATGCATTGTCATGTCTCCTGGTAACCACTTGTGCACTACATGACCAGTGCTACTACTGGATGTCGTTCATCAAATGACGAAATCCAGACATGATGTGCACTTCCAGTGATTCCCTGCCTTGAAGACCTGACTGTCCTCTCCTGCCGAAAACTTTTGTTCGGTAAGCGGGATAGTGAATTAATAAGGTTGGTCCCAACCCTGGAGTGGACCGGCTCCGCAACCGTGCGCCACCCGGATCATAATTAGGAAGTTGATGTCGATTACTATGTCCAGCTTCGTGAATCGATCAACATGAATTACTTAGCACTCTAGATTGAATGAGGAAGCGCGCTAATGGAGCGATAAATTAACGCCGCTTGCCCTGACACTTGATATTGCCCGGCACGAAACCGCCGTGATTATTGGTGTCCGATTTTGGCGTTCAAGTAAGGACAACCCTGCTTGGCAGATATCCTTGTTCATGTTCAAAAGTGCAATAAAACCCCACTTCTACAACGAGCTCAGTGGCAGACAATCCTTTGCATATGCTCTCTCTTCGCCCTCCAACTTGCTCTAGAGGCTATAGTTTCGGATATGATTGCGCTGACATACATGCTTCCAGGCTCGCTGCCTTGGCTGACGGCGCTTGCACTCCCAAACTCGTACGGCAACACGAATGACCTAACAACACCTTCGGATGCGCCAGCTGTCCCAGCTATTCGATGACCTGGATTATTCTGAAAGCCTTCAGTCTACCTTCTGTGCGCGTGATACTCGTGGAGGCCCGATGGAACGCCAGTGAAGTATTCGAGTATTCGACAGCGTCATTACTAAGTCTAGAGGGCCACCTAGCCTGCTATTCCTATCCTAGCCTGTGCATCAAATTGGATACAGTATTACCACACGTTGCAAAGCAGACGCCGTTCCTCACTAGTGACATCATAATCCCTTCCACAACACCACTATTCCCAAGTACTCTAGGTTTGACCGTGAACTCTCCTGCGATTGACACTACAAAGCCTCAAATTCATTGCAGCCAATCTGTGTGGTCAGTAGCTTTGGTTCCTGAAATAGTATGGCGACTGAACACTGGAAGTGCATGCGTGTACTGAGCAAAATTAAGACGCCAACAGATCCACCACAATCTCTATACCCAATCTTCTCCCGCTATTGCTCCGGTCGTCATTCCGGAAAGCGGGGCTATAGAATTGCTCTTATAGCTCGATGTGTACAACCCCTACAAGCAGCCGTGGGTGAGATTAATGGTTACGAAGGTGGTGAAGCGGTCGCATTCGCTGTTAAACAATATAAAAAAGCAGAAGTTTCCCGCGTTTTCGAGGAAATCAAGGTAAAGTGGCCAGGAGCTGTGATCCGCGATGCTATCCACAATATCGCACATAGAATCTCGAGACCATTCCTGCAACTGACCCAGCAGAATACAGGCAAGCTTTCCACCGGTCCTGGTGCCGTTGCTTCGTTGTTAAGTGGCCTGCCCTTCGCGTTGGGCTAATAATGTTTTTGGCCGATTGGGCGTATGAAAAAAAAAAAACCAACAGACGAATCGGCTCAGACAAATATTCTGGGTGGCTTTGTGTTTAATTCTACCGTTCCGCGAGTACTTACGCCATTAACAAGCTAGGATACCCCAAGGCGTATTGATATTTACGTGAGCGCCTGAACATTTTCTGCTCTCCGACATTCCCCCAGATTCAATGGTTAAATTCATAGTTCTGCTACAGCCGCATGGAGAGCCCTTCTGGCGTTTGCTGCACTTTCTGCAGAAAAACATTGTGTTTGATCGCTGTCACGAAGCCTGAATAAAAAAAAATTTGGGAAGGATAACATTCATGTAGTTAATCGCGAGTCTAGATTTGACATTTCAAGACAAAACGTACTCAGTAGTGGAAGATGCAGAAAGCGTTTGGTACTCCGGAGTGGGACACGAATCCAGATATCGTTTTGAACCCAGCAGATGTCGCCGTGTATTGACCTCTGGACACAGCTAACGGTCCCATTGCAGGCGTAGTGATACCTTGCCCCTCAGCATGGACATGGGAGATCGGTACGTCATATCGCACAGGCCCGGAAAGAAAATCGTCGTCTCCGGGCTTTCTAAGTATATTGGAGGCGGTGACGATTTCACCACGCTCCGCAAACGTCATAAGCAAATCTCGTAGCGGGATTGACTTATAGAGGCGATAGATTTTGAGCGGACATTCCACGGGATGGTTGGGACCACACTGTACACACCGTCAAGGACGTTCCAACCACGTCAGCGTTCTCTGCGACCTGATTAATTTCTCGTAGGTGGTGCATGCAGGATCTCCTCGAACCAAATAACGCCTGGACATAAAAGACCACCGCA
Source organism: Cantharellus anzutake (assembly GCF_015039405.1). NCBI lineage: Eukaryota > Fungi > Basidiomycota > Agaricomycetes > Cantharellales > Hydnaceae > Cantharellus > Cantharellus anzutake. Next base: position 2,298,043 of record NW_024066951.1, read on the forward strand.
GAGATTACAGTTGGGCGGGTCCTTTAACGATACCCCTTTCACCAAGCTTGATGCATGGCCAAGTGCGGGACAGAGAAGATCAGCGTCGTTATGTTCGCGATGACCACATGAGGTGCAGAGTGTGTCTAGCACAAAGAGTTTGGTGGATGGTGTGACATAACTTCTCTGTACGCGAGACCATGGACGTTCTGGGTGACGGTAGTATATCGCATACAATTCGTGCAAAAAATAACGGAATTGAGGCACGGAATCGAATTTGAATAAGGAGTGATGAACAATGTAGGCCGGGGCAGACAAACCCGATATGACAAAGGGAGCCCAATTTCTTTAAAAGTCTCACGGGTCGGAGCGTGCGAATGTGTAGAAAGCACATAGGAACGTGCGACACCTATCACGGTGTAGTGGCTCGAGCTAGTTGTGGGAGCGGTGATGAGAAGGGGTAGATTATTAAGTATGGAGGGCTGTAAAATAAAGGGTAAATGAAATAATTAAACGAAGGGATCGAGTAAAGTTCACATGCGAGGAGGTCATGGTCCGGTTATGACAGAAGGTGTGTACGGAGTTGTCGGCCCGTGTCCTGAATGTATGAGTGGTCGCACTGCCACGACACATCGGGGCCGCGAGGCAATAAACCTGAACCACCACCACCACTGACATAGAGGCTGGAGCCTTATCCATCGCGAGGATGCCACCAGAGAAATGCGGATGGTTTCTCACTCCGGGAACTGGCCCATTTCATCTCTCTTTTGATCTGCCAAAGGACTTCATTGCATCGGAGGACCGGAAGCTGTCCATTCCCAGATATCGTGAGGCTCTCTGCCTTCTGCATGCCCTCCACATGAGACACGGGGTTGTGGGCCATGCCATTGTTACCTTGCACCGTAAGTCTGTCAACGGCGAAGATCGTGTGGTGAAGACGTTAGCCTGGCTAGACAGATTTCATGCAGAGCGCTATAGAGAGGTTTTGGAGTTCATTGAGTACAAAGGGGTTGACAATCTACTGAAGGCATTGCACAAAAAGTATTTCATTGTGGGAGACGATGAGCTCTCTGTGCATGGATTACTCCGACCTTTACAATCTGAGACCGATATCACGACACTCAGGAATATGAAGCATCACTCCCTCGCTGACTGTGTCTTATCTTGCATGCCAATTACCAATAGAGTTGGGGTTTCTATCTGGGAGGAAACATCACTTGTGCGGATTTTTGACGCATTGGTGGAAATCGTCGAGCGTAAGTGACCCAGTGTCAGTGGTTACTTTTCAATACCCAGTCCTCACCCACTTTCCCAGAAATTGAACGCATGGAGGATATAGGCTTATACCACGGGGATGTCAGTGAAGGGAACATTTTTACTGGCACTCGTGACGGAAAGAACAAGGCATGGTTGGGTGATCTTGAATTTGAGTGTGTTGACAGATTGGACGGAGACGATACTGAGAAAGCCAAGCTATCTGTATGTTGTTCCAGACTTTTGGTCTTGTGCACTTTATAATCCTCTGGATCAGGGCACATCCTCCTTCATGTCGGAAGCAGTACTCGTTGCAATTTATTCGGGGCAGACACACTCACAATCTGGTGTAGATGATTTAGAGTCTCTGATGTGGGTACTGCTCTGGTTCTTCTATCACACCTGTCCACATGAGAACGAACGGGGATGGACTCACCTTCTGTACAACATGAATTTTGTCTCCCACACTTCTCCGCCTCCTTCCATGGAGGCCGATGGAAAGTGCCTCAAGTTGAGACCGGTATCGGTGCGGGGGCAAGATCCATTGTACTTCTTTCTCAGTGATGCTTATTTAGCAAGCCTTATGAAATCTACAACCAAGCAAGTGTACCACCTGCCACCGGGGGGCTAAAATGGGCCCCAGGCGCTCTTGTCACTCTATTCCAGGATATCTGGGGTCTTGAGGGCTGGAAACGCCTTCAACCAGCTCTCATGTACTGGGAAGACCCTCCATCAAAGCATATGAACGATCAAGAAAGGCTGGAAGAGTTCAGAGCACTTGCATCTGGTGTAAAAAAAAGACTGCATACCGCTAGTGCAGACGCATCTCAGTTCTATCCAAGTAATAAGGTTCTTCCTGGGCAACAAAGTCCACGTATGTCATATCCATCCCCGGCCATCGACTTCCGGTCCCTCCGATCCCTCCGGTCTAACTCCACTCCTCCCTCACTAACCTCGGAGCTCCCATATTCCGCAATCCCCTCGGTACCCCTTGATGGTCACCACCCCCTCATTTCAATTTATTACCTACACCTCCCTAAGTACGGAGCCCCGAAGACTTCCGGACAGCTCCGACGTCCGCTAGTGCACCCCCGCCTCCGCTGGGCAATACACTCGCCTGCCCTGCAGAGCCCACCTTCGGGCCTATCCCTCCTTCCCGTTTCTGGGTTATCGCCTGCCTTTCCGCTAACCCCGCGACCCGACTCGTCGGTAATATTCAGTCAGCTAATGTTTAAACCCCATTAGCTCCGCTCCGTTCGGCTCTGCCAATTGCGGACCCATCTTCGCTGTAACCATATATATCCCACTTGTACATAGGTTACACCCTCAGTAATAAAATCAACTAGAGTTACCCCCTTTGGTTCTGATTGCCAGTCAGTAAGTTAGGGCACGGACGTGTCACTAGGCACAGCGCTCTTGGCAGAAGTCGCTGAGGCCAAAGCCCTCCGCTACGGAGACACTCCTTCGTCTCGAATCTGGTCTCTGACAACGTAGTTGTCATATCTAGTATTAATCATTCTAATGCCATGTTCCGAAACATCCTCCCGTCCCCAGTGACATTCTTCCATATTCGTATCCCATTGTCATCATTTGGGGACATGTGTACAACAACAAAATTTGCTTTTGGACTAGGCTACTACTGTTATGACGGTTCCCCTCAAACTGAATGGCAGTGTCTTCAGCATTTCAGTGCAAGGACAATGAGATTAGTATATGCAAGGAGTGCTGTCAGTATCTACACATATGATTGTTGTGGTTTCAAATAAGGTCTTTGGCTCGATCACCGTGCAAGCTCTCTGTTTTCTGAGGAACCATGTCTCTCTGATTTCCGCCACCGGATTTTATGGTGAGCGTTGACTGATATGGAGTGACTTGCGTGAAAAGTGGCATAGGATTAAGTATCTTGTTTGAAGCGCCGTGCAATCGTGGGCAGTGGGAGTTCGGCAAGATTAGGTGAAGAATGAAGCAGAGTAATGCGTGGCTTTGCCATCTCTTTACCTGCACCACCTTGCTGAAGCAAATGCAGCTGGAAGGACGTGATGACGTCGCTACCAAAAGTCTACTTAGGATGGAATTGACATCATTGCCAGCTTTAGATATCAAATGCCACTGAGCCGGGCTTCTTCTCACTTTCTTACCCACAGTAGGTTGTGCCTTAGGATAGGGTGTTTACACACAGGGCTGTGGGCTATAGAGAGAGGGGTCATGGGGACCCAGGGTCCGTCCCCTGACAAACCACCTCTTCCAAGAGATGGGCTCCCACGTCCGACAATGATGAGATGGAAGGTGATGTCACGACCCGACATATCTGTCACTTCCATCAACGTGTCCTAGTGCCACTTGGCCCATCCCGCCCGCTATCATCATCATCCGTCCACCCGTCACCCTCATCCACACTTCCTCCCCCACGTGCGTACCTTCCAACCTAGGTTGCCCACTTCGTTGTTGTCTGCCCACCAGCCGGACGGCTTGCTAGACGGCCGGATGGCCTTTTCTCTTTTGTCCACTTGCGGACTATTGTTCCTCCTTTTGTTTCTTGCTTGCCTTTTGTTGACCAAGTTTGCCGATATTAACTATTTGTCTCTTTCTTCATTCATTAATATTGTGCTTGATCCGCCACTCCTTCCGGGCCAGTCTTATTTAGTTACTTGTGTTTATAACGCATGTAGGTTACACCGGATGTACCTCAGTTTGTATATCGACTTGGATTCCCCCTCTAGACTCCTCTCCTCATTGTAAGGCTTCTGTCTGAAATTGGGACACCAACGTAAGAACGAAGCGCAGCGCTCCACCCAAGTCACTGAAGCTAAAGTCCTGCCCCTCCGACCTTACGAGTCCAGATGACTTCGCGCACCTCGTGGGTCACCCAGATACACGTCTGACACATTCCTGACAGTATATACGGACTCAAATCGCTCTTACGTTCTTTCCTTGCTCTATCATTGTTTCACTGAACTATGTCTAGAGCTTATCAGACCCGTTCACAGATGTGCACTGAACCTGGTTCTTCTAGGCTTCCAGGTCTCGGTACGCTTGAAGAACTTCTGCACAGACACGACCTAGACCCTTCTGAACATCCGCCATTCCAAAGCTATATGGCTGACCGTGACGACCCTACCTCCTCCTCCACTCCTGCACCCTCCCATCGATTTCATTGTTCCATATTCCAAGACCATGATGAGGCAGCTGCTGTCGAGAGAGATGTCGATCCGGACAGCCAAGCTGATGACTATGACCCTGAAGCTTCTCGTAACCCTACTCCATGTCCTGATCCCACTAATCCTCTAGACCTGCCAGATGCCCCACCCAACTGTGGTAATGGTGGTGGTGACGGTGACGGTGACGGTGATGGTGGTGGTGGTGATGACGGTGGTGATGATCCACCTGAGGATCAGCTGCCAGATGACCCTGGTAGCCATGTGTTGGCCCAGTTGACAGACGCTATTGCCGCCCTGTCCTGCTTGACCACTGCCACTCGCCAACCCCCAGACCCCAGCTGTAGGACAAAGCTTTGTGAGCCTGACCAATTTGACGGTACTGACCCTCAGAAACTCCGCACCTTCCTTGTTCAGTGCAAACTCAACTTCCAGAACCGCCCCCAAGCGTTTGTCAATGAGCATACCAAAGTCATCTACACCACGTCATTCCTCAAGGGGATTGCTCTGAGTTGGTTCAAGCCTGAACTTCTTCACAGTAACCCGTGTCGCCGTCCATGCTGGATGGACGACTATGAACTCTTTGTCTGAGAACTTGAAGAGAACTTTGGCCTGCATGACCCATTTGGTGATGCTGAACATCGTCTAAGTACCCTGACCATGTCGGATAATCACAGAATCGCCAAGTACGTTGTCGAGTTTACTTGCAATGCTTCACAGTTACCCAGATATGGTGAGGTTGCCTTGAGGCACCATTTCTACAATGGGTTGCCGGATAGGATCAAGGATGAGATCACTCGTTATGGTAAGCCACACTCACTGCATGACATGCACTCTCTTGCCCAAGATATCAATGGACGATATTAGGAGTGCAAGGGCGAGTTGTCGCACCGCCCGAGAGATCGAGCTACCTCACCCAACTCCTCCAAGCAGAACGCGAAATCGGGCAAGAACCCGAAGTACTCTAAGTCCTCCAACCCTCCTGACTCCACGTCCGACCCCTCCACTTCCGCTGATTGCTCTACCAAGGACCCTAAAAAGTCTAAGGGAAAGCAACCTGACTCTGATCTGTCCTCAAAGCTTGACAAGAGTGGCAAGCTCACCAAAGAAGAATGCCAGCGTTGCTTCGAGAACAACCTCTGCCTCTTCTGTGGGTGCTCTGGGCATGTGGCCAAAGAGTGTCCTAAGTCCTCCTGTGTGGCCAAAGCTAGGGCAGCCCAGGCTGAGGATGTCACGGATTCTGTGGTGGATTCGGACAAGGAAAAAAACTAGATAGTGACCCTCCTCGTACGTCTAGAGTCCTGCACTTGAACGCATCTGGACTATCCACTCTTCATTCTCTTTCTGTTCCAATCTCTTTTTCTCCTTGTTCTGATGATGGTCAATTTCCAACTTCAAGGGAGTGTGCTCCCGGCTCTGATCTGCTTTCTGCTTCAAGGGAGAATGCTCCCGGCTCTGCTCTGTCTTCTTCTTCTGGGGGGTCTGAACCCCATAAAAATCTGTCTTTTCCTTCTTCTCTTCTGACTGAAAACTTTTCCGCTCTTATTGACTCAGGATCTTCTGACACATTTGTAGATACATCCTTCGTCAATAAACACCACATCTCCACGTACCCTGTTGTGCCTCTGCAACTCCATTTGTTTGACAGTACCATGAACTCCATGATTACCCAAGCCGTCAACCTGCCCATCCGATTCGCCACTGGTAAGCTTACTCCAACGACATGCTATGTCACATCGTTGGATGGCTCTTGCGCTATCGTCCTAGGACATGACTGGCTCACCCGACACAATCCGTTGATTGACTGGGTCTCGAGCAGTATAACTTTCTGGATGTCTGAGCAATCCAGTCCAACCACACTGAGCTCTCCTCCCGTAGTTGTGGACCCAGTCCCAACGCAAGGGAATCCAACCTCCAACCCACAGTGTGCATCCGTCCATCAGGCAATCACCATCGAGATCGTCAGTCTGGCTGTGTTCGCCCGGACCACCCGACTCAATGGGTCCATCACTTTCTGCCTGGAAAATCTGTCCACTATAGCAGAGTTGCGCTTGACTTCTATTCCATCTGATCCTGTTGACCTTTCAACTGTTCCCAAGGCTTATCACGAGTTTGCAGATGTCTTCAGTAAGAGTAAAGCCAATACTCTCGCGCCACACCGTGAATATGACCTGAAGATCGAGTTGGAGGAAGGCTCCCATCCTCCCCTTGGCACCCTGTATTCCCTGTCCCAGTCTGAGCTTGAGGCTCTCCATACATTCCTTGACGAGCACTTGGCATCTGGTTTCATCCGTCCTTCGTCTTCAACCCATGCCATGCCAGTGCTCTTTGTCCGCAAAAAAGACGGTTTTCTACGTCTTTGTGTGGACTTCAGGGGCCTCAACAAGATCACAAAGAAAGATAGGTATCCGCTGCCGCATATCTCTGATCTCCTAGACGTTCCTAGCCGTGCGAAGATCTACACCAAGCTTGACCTCTGCCATGCATACCATTTGGTGTGGATAGCAGCGGGCAATGAGTGGAAGACTTCGTTCCACACATGCTATGGATCCTACGAGTGGCTCGTCATGCCATTCAGTCTGACCAACGCACCTGCAGCCTTTCAGTGCTTCGTCAATACCATCTTTGCTGATCTCCTCAACACTTGTGTGGTAGTCTACTTGGACGACATCCTGGTCTATTCGGAAGATGAGACTCAGCATGAGGATCACGTCCGGGAGGTCCTGAGTAGGCTATGCAAGCATGGGTTATTTGCCAATCTGCAGAAGTGCGAATTCTCAACTGACACTACGGAGTATTTGGGCTACATCCTTTCGCCGACTGGTTTGTCCATGTTGCCCAAAAAGATTCAATCCATTCGGGATTGGCCTGAGCCCCATAAGGTCAAGGACATCCAGTCCTTTTTGGGATTTGCAAACTTCTATCGCCGTTTCATCCATGATTATTCCAGTATAGTTCTTCCACTGACCAGACTCACCTGTAAAAATGTGGCTTGGTCTTTCTCTGATGAGTGTCGTTCCACCTTCCTTCGCCTCAAAGAAGCCTTCACATCTGCCCCATCCTTACTCACTGGGTACCTGATTGTGAGGCCCCGGCCCATGTCTATATTCCGCCCACAACATCAGTTGATGTTGTGTTGTGTAATAATTATGTCGCGACGCTAATTTAGTGTCGCGGAAGCTTCTCTATTTATTTGTGCTGAGAATGTATAAGATTGTATATAAACCCTCGGGGTAGCTGTAAAAGGCAGATTAGCCTTTACTTCTACCCCGTCAATATACAGCCAAATCAAGCATATACTTAGACGGATTACTGAGGCCTGAGGCGAACGGGGGAACGGAACGTTACCGTCCCCAAACTAGTAAGATAACCTTTCACTTTTTTACGCTATTATTCTCTTTCCATTCTCGGCACCGCGTTACCGGCGCCGAAACCCCATTTGGCAACGCACGCGTCGTCGGCCCCTGACAATGCGCGACTTCAATCAAGTTCTCACACGAACTTGTTGAACAACTCGACACCTCTTCTGGATGTCGTGGAGATACAACACCAGGAGCACGTCCAACGCTCCCGCCAACACGGCCGGCCCCTCCACTAGCCGTAGGGCGGAAGACGACACCACCTCAAGTGATGGTGGCGATCTGGGCCTGCAAGGGCCCAGGGATGCGTCTCAGACGCGTCCCACCTATATGAGAGACGTTGACGAAGTCACAACGTCTGAAGCCCTCGCAGCGGAGACTCTCGCGGCATTCGTCCCAATGCGCGCGTCGCGTCCTCCATCCCCAACCCACTCCCTCGCGTCTGAAACGGCGCGAGTACTAAGAAATCGCGTTGACCAAGTCGACGACGACATCGCCGACTTGAGAGGCGATGTCCGTAACATGAATACCCAGATCTCTGGGAATAGCGACAACATCGCTCGTCTAGATCGTAACATCATTAAGGTGGAGGAAAGACTTAATGAGAAACTTAACGAAATTCTCCTCACGCTCTCTCGACGCGACGAGCCAAAGCCACCCGCAGCAACGGTGGATAACCCATCTGCAAACCCTCCAGTGAACCCAACAACGGGTGGAAACCCCATCGTCGTCTCTGACCAGACGAAAAAAACCGCTGTTGAGGCGCAAGCACCCCAAGAGGTCCCTGTAGTCCCCGTTAATCAAATGGGTCAACAAATCACTAAACCCGCTGTGGAGGCGCAAGCGCCCCAGGAGGTCCCTGTAGTCCCCGTTAATCCAACGGGTCAACCAATCAGTGGGGTCCCCATACCTGGAGGGATCCCCACTGTCCCTGCCGTCGTCACAGAGGCAACAAGTTCACGCGCGTCTGTCGAGGTACAAGAATCTGACGGACGTTTTGTTCCTATCTTTAGTGGAACTAAGCCACCTACCCCGTCGATGGCGCCAGTAACCACTGATGCCAAAGGAAAGGGTAGGGAGATCGACCCAGGACAACTGGCTGGATCATCGATTACAGGGGAGAGTGGAACTTCTCCATTCCATTTCAGGCCAGGCTTCGTGCCCACGCTGTTCATTCTGTCGTCCCAACCCATGAACAGTGGGGTGAAGATACCAAGCATTGACGCTACTCAAACGCGTAATTTCCCTCCCGACCATGGGAGAAAGAAAGCAGTGCCGATGAAGGCCACTGTGGAGACGATACAAGAGGAAGACGGTGACGCGGAAGCCACCAGTGTTCCGTACAATTATTACGCACGAAAAAAACGCCCGATCTACGTCCAGGATCGTGTAGATGACATTGGCGGACAGCCCGCCAAGGTCAGACCTATCTTCGCTAAGCATAGTCTCAGCGAATCTACTTTTGACTTTAACGCCCATCTGGATGCAGACGCAGCATTCGTATACAACGTGGGTCGTGGGGCAAACGGTGAAGACCCCGAAAGACTGTCCCACGGCACAGCACTCAGACGAGTGCTGGATAACTACCACCGATTCTCACAACCGCCTGCGGCTCCAGAAGGGGGCAAGAGGCGTGTAGACCAAGTTAGGTCTAACTCAGGAAGAAGGCCCCGCCGTCCGAGTGGCGATGGTGATGACGAGGATGGTGGCGAGGGTGGCTCGTCCTAGCCCAACCCACCATTTCCTGACCTATTTGGCACCGAAGCAAAACGGGAGCCCTCATCCAATTTTCCAAACCGCTCGTCTGTACGACCCGGTTTGTTTGACTCAACCATGCATTCATACGCAGCACCGGCGGCACGAGTAGTGCCTGATCCATCTGAGTTCATGACTCAGCTTCTTGAATCTGCACACCGAAGTGTGGAAGTCCGAATCCTGCAGCCACTGCCTGCAGATGTACGCCCAGAACTGCTCAAGAAGATGCAGGGACTGACTCCGACCATCAAATGGTCTGGAGAGAATAACTCGAAGATATTCCACAACTGGCTGCACTCCTGGCTAGCCTATATGTTGTCGTGTGGGTGGAAGGGTGAAGCTTACAACGAGTTTCACGTCCACACTTTGACAACCGCCGTTGAAGGCGAGGCACAAGACCTCCTGATGCACTATATACGCATTGGAGTGCAGAACGGGGTAACCCCCCCATTCTGGGATCTACTAGAGATCCTTATCTGCACCTTCATCAAGAAGTCTGCAGCAGTAGCATCCACGAAAGCGTTCAAAACGCTTTCATACGATTCTGCGAAGGGAATCAAACACTTCTATAACCAGCTGTATCGTGCAGCTGAGGAGATGATCACGCCTCCTGACCAGGCAACGTTCAATGAACGTTTCCTGAACGCCATCCCTGGCGAAATGCGTTGGGAGATGGTTATGCACCACGACATTTCCGTGGACTACACAACGAAAGACGAGTTGTGGACCGCCGTGCTCCGCCTGGACCACGCATACGATTCAATTAAGGCGATCTCTGCGTATCGTAACGACTCGCAAGCGCCAGCCGCATCAAAAACGACGCAAAAACAAGCCAACGCCGCAGCAGCACCCAAAAAAGCTGCTGATTCTTCGTCCGCCAAGAAAGTGTACAAAAACACATTCGGGGGAAACACGTCAGCTCTGAAGAGCGGACAACGCTCAACCTTCCGTGCGAGCTATTCGCCGGCTCCAAAAACAGAGAAGTCGACGTCGTCTACAGCGACGAAATCGACGCCATCCTTGGATAAGGATGGGAAACCACGTTGTTTTAAATGCGGGAAAATAGGCTATCAACGTGATTGCCCAAATCACGACAAGCCCAAACCGCGCATGTACAACATAGCGGTCGAGTCTGACGAACGAGACTTACAGGACTCGGAGCCTGTAGAAGAACCGGAAGGTGTTGAAGATCCTGCAGAGGTGCAGGACTATATGGCCGATGATGAGGCGTTCAACGATAAACTCGTGGACGACCCATACGATCCCAACCTCCTCGCTGAGGCGGAGGAGGAGTATGTAGAAGTGGACACCGACATGTTCGTCAGTGCTATGACGTTCGTGGATCCCACGGACGAAAACTTCTCCATTAAATTAGCGTCTGCTCGGCAAGCAGACAAACTGCCATCTGATGAGCAGATAGTAGCTGAACTTGTCGACGACGCAGTAAAGACCTACAAGAGGGACGGTGTTATACCGGTCCCAAAATCTTCATCGGGGAAACCGTCAACGCAAAGTGTGACGAGTTCTTCAGTGCCTAACAAGCTTCTGAAGAAAATCCTGCCAATATTCGACGCGAAGTTTAGAATCTCGCGAGAGGCGGGTAAATACCCTGAAAACCGCAGCGCCGACTTAAGGTGGACGCTCACCGGCGAGGTTAACATCGCCGGGGTAAACGCCTTTGTCCTATTTGATAGTGGCGCTGAAACAGACACCCTATCTCCAGATTTTGTCCAAGCAGTTCACATTCCACTGCTCAAGTTGCCAAACCCCTTGGTTCTCCAGATGGGGACCAAAAACAGTTGTTCGTGCATAATGTACGGCACGAATACTCCCGTAACCATTCACGGGGTTACGTCTACTCACTATTTTGACGTCGTCAACATTGACCGCTACGACGCCATTCTCGGAGCTCCGTGGCTGAATGCCAACGGAGCGTCCCTCAATTTCGAAACTCACACCGTCCACATAAAGACGGGCGACATCAAAACATTTGATGTCCTGATGGAACGGGGTAAAACCTCAGTGGGGGCTGCTGCACGCGGTCGCCCCAAACTTCCCCGTGCACCGAGATCCGAACTGTCATCTAAACAGACGGCATGACGCAATACGGTGAAGGCTGGAAACCCTTCGCCACACGTCCTTGCCATCTCCGCTCAAAAAGACGCGGATACCTCCCAGTGGCCCAATCACTGGCCAAGCCCGAGGTCGAAAGATCTCAGGCTTCCCGACTGTTCCCATTTAGAAGGTCTGCCAATGACAGACCCTGAATTCGTGCCACTCAGGAATTGGTGGCGTGAACGTTTCAAAGACGTCATGGCGCCAGCCCCTGAAGTCCTACCTCCGTTCAGGGAGGTTAACCACCGGATCAACTTGATTGATCCGAATAAAAAATATATAGAAAGAAGGGCTACGTGCCCCCAGGCCCTCGAACCGCAGCTTCGAGAAAAGATCGCTCGTTATGAGCGAGCCCAATGGTGGGAACGCAAGGCGGTCGCAATGGCGGCTCCACTTCTTTGTCTTGCAAAGAAGGACGGTTATTTACGGACTGTAATCGATGCGAGAAATCGCAATGCGAACTCCATTCTCGATGTCACGCCCATGCCTGACATGCGTTTCATCATGGATAGTATGGCTCGGGTAACTTATCGATCAAAGATCGATATGACAGACGCGTACGAACAGATTCGTATCGAACTGGACTGCGTACAATACACGGGGATGATGTCACGACCCGGCGTTCCCCGGGGCCAGACGACCTCCTCCCTGACCTTCTCCCACGCCCGAACACTCCCCGCACACTCCGCTCGCCACCTGCCGCCGTCTAACCACTTCCTGCCACCTCTCCACAACACCTTCCCTCTTTGTCGTTGAACGACCTAGCGGCGCAGAGCGCCGCGACCCGTTGTTCCATGTTTCGCCGCACCTTGTTATCTCGCGGCGAAGGTCACGCTTGACCTTCGTTGTCTTGAGCACGTGCTCTTTGTTTGTTTTCCTGCTTCTTTTCTCCGCCCGCAATCTCCGCGAGATCTGGCGACTTATTCCTCATTCAGTTCCCTAGCGCTTATATATGGCTTGTAACTAATGCCTGTACTGTAGTTCGAAATCAACTAGAATTCACCCCCTAGGCTTACCTCTGTCCCCCGTGAGACCTCTGACTTTCTGAAGTATCGGGACCGCGTCGAGAACGAGGCGCAACGCTCCTCCTCGAGTCGTTGAAGCCGAAATCCCGGCTCTCTCGCCTAAGTAGCCTCGGCCTCGAGATCGGTGGGGTTTATTCCTCGCTAAAGCTCGGTCGTGTGTAGGACGCCTATTCCACTAGCGGGCAACGCTCGGTCGCCTACGGCTACCCTCGGCGAAGATTCGCACGGTTCTGACAGTATTTCGAACTCCCTATCGCTCTTGACGCCCTTACGATGTCACAACGTATGACTCGCTCGCAGAGCAGGAACGCTGCGGCAGGACCTTCTACGATGCCTTATAGAGACTACAGCTCTAGTACGCCATTTGAAAGAGGTAGGACAGAGGAGAGACAATTCGAGAGCTTTACGGCGGGCGATGAGTACTACCCACGCTCCTCAACCCCGAGAAGGCGACGCCGAGACGCTAGCAAAAGCGACTCGGACGACGACTTAAGGGGTGGTAACGAGGGCGATGAAACAGCTCAGGCTCCGCCACCGCCGGTGACTGAGAGAAGGACTTCAGGCGCTGCAGCTGAAGCAGCCGCTGCGGCTACCCAAGACAATGGTGAGGATGACATCGAGGAAATCAATCCCGAGGAAGTCGATCCGAAGGATAAAGTCAACTTCATGCTCACCAGGGCAATCTCGGAACTAACCCGCACTACCCGCAGCATCCGCCTGATCATCCCTACACCTCCGCCACCAGCACCACCTCCTCTGCCTCCACGCTGCGAACCCCCCCGTAAAAAGGTCCGCGAACCCGACCAGTTCGACGGATCAGACCCTAAAAAACTCCGCACGTTCTTCATTCAATGCGAAGTGAATTTCAAAACTCGAGCCTACGCCTTCCCCGACAAATCCGACAAGGTGTTGTATGCAGTGTCATACCTAAAGGGGCCGGCCCTCGACTTATTCGAGCCCGACCTCCTCCGCCGTCATCGCCTAGGTCGAGAACCACGTTGGATGAACGACTGGGAAAGGTTTGTGCACGAGTTAGAGCGCAACTTCGGCCCGCACGACCCTATCGGCGAGGCCGAAGAGTTGTTATTCAACCTCATGATGAAGGATGGGCAACGAGTTGGTAAATACGTGATTGAATTCAACCGCTATGCGGGCAAATTGGATAATTTCGGCGAAGGGGCGCTCCGCGCCATGTTCTATCGCGGATTACTGGATCGAATTAAAGACGAGATCACTCGATTCGGTAAGCCCACGTCGTTATACGACTTACGAGACCTAGCCGAAGATATCGACGGCCGCTACTGGGAACGTAAGGTTCAGACCGAGCGGTGCAACAAGCCCGCTCACGATGCTAACGACAAGTCGCCGCCTAAATCCTCTCCCGCAAAACACCAACGCCCTTCCGACCCCCCACCTAACCCTAGTAACAAAACGCCAAAGGACAAGGAGTCCAACGGCAAACCAAAACCCGACCTCGCCGCAAAACTCGACAAAAATGGCAGGCTTACGAAGGAAGAGCGCCAACGCCGCTTCGATAATAAGCTCTGTATGTTCTGCGGAAAGGCTGGTCATGTAGCTAAGGATTGCTACAAGGCTGGTTCAAGCGCTTCCAAGGCTAGGGCAGCCAAGGTGGCAACGCCTGAACCGGAGTCAGACTCGTCGTCTGACCCAAAAAATTAGCCGGCAACCATCCGGACCACGCACGATCGGACGGTTGCGGTCAACCGGTTCGTGCGCAGAGGGAGGTACGCTTGAACGCGTCTGCCCTCTCCAGCCCCAATTCTTTCTCTGTCCCGGTTTCCTTTTGTTCCATTGACGGTCGATTTCCTAATTCAAGGGGGAATGCCCCCGGCTCTCCTTTGTTTTCTTCTTCCGGGACTCCTGTCTCCCATGCGCATATGTTTTCTCCTGACGGTCTATTTTCCCCAGAAAAATGTGATCCCTCCGTTGTTTTCTCCGCTCTTATAGATTCAGGTTCCTCTGACTGTTTTATTGATACAGAATTGATTAATAAAATAAAGATCCCGACCTATACCGTGACCCCTATGCAGCTCCGCTTATTCGACGGCACCACAAACAATGTGATAACCCGCGCCGTCGATCTCCCCGTCCATTTTATTACCGGTGATGTTACCCCGATGACATTCTTTGTCACCCCATTGGATGGCTCTTGTGCTATCGTCCTTGGACATAACTGGCTCGCCCGATACAATCCGTTGATTGACTGGGTAAAGAGCAGTTTAACTTTCCAGACGTCTGAACAATCCAGTCCGATCTCCCAGAGCTCTCCTGAACCATCGCCGAATGCTGTTCCTCCAGCGGACACATCGGTTCCTGTATCCAAAGACACACCGAGTAATCCCGACCACCAGGCTCCTTTGATCGAGTTAGTCAGCCCTGCGGCATTTGTCCGCGCTGCCCGACTAGAAGGTTCCCTAACCTTCAGCCTGAGCATCCCGTCCCAAGCGAGCGAGCTGCGCTCATCCACCCTGTCCGAGCCCGCCGACCTCGAAGCCGTACCGAAGGTCTATCACGAATTCGCCGATGTGTTTAGCAAAAGCAAGGCTAACACTCTGGCGCCACATCGTGAGTTCGACCTAAAGATCGAGCTAGAGGAAGGTGCGCACCCCCCGTTGGGAACCCTGTATTCCCTATCCCCGACCGAACTTGAGGCTCTTCGAGCATTCCTAGACGAGCACCTGGCAACCGGCTTCATTAGGCCGTCTTCATCGGCTCACGCCGCGCCGGTGCTCTTCGTCCGCAAGAAAGATGGATCACTCCGTCTTTGCGTGGATTTCAGGGGCCTCAATCGGATTACAAAGAAAGATAGATACCCGCTGCCTCGCATAGCAGACCTGCTAGATGCCCCGAGCCGAGCGAAGGTCTATACAAAACTCGACCTGCGGCACGCCTACCACCTTGTGCGCATCGCCGCAGGCGACGAGTGGAAGACCTCGTTCCGAACCCGCTATGGTTCCTATGAATGGCTAGTCATGCCATTCGGGCTCACCAATGCACCTGCGGCGTTTCAGCGGTTCGTCAACTCTATCTTCGCCGACCTCCTAGATGTCTGTGTTGTCGTATACCTGGATGATATCCTAGTGTACTCTGAGGACGAAGCCTCTCATGAGGAGCACGTCCGGGAAGTCCTCCGCAGGCTTCGACAGCATGGGCTATTTGCCAACCCGAAGAAATGTGAGTTCCATACCGAGACTACGGAGTACCTCGGGTACGTACTTTCTCCCAGCGGACTTGCCATGTCCTCAGAGAAGGTGAAGGCCATCCAAGATTGGCCCGAGCCCCGTAAGGTAAAAGACATTCAGTCTTTCTTGGGATTCGCCAATTTCTATCGGCGATTCATCCACGAGTATTCCGACATTGTGGTACCACTGACCCGGCTCACCCGAAAGGGGGCCCCTTGGGTATTCACCGACGATTGTCGTTCGGCTTTCCAACGACTTAAGGACGCCTTCACTTCCGCCCCCATTTTGACCCATTGGGTTCCTGACGCGCCGATCATCGTCGAAACCGACGCCTCCGATTACGCGATTTCAGGCATTATCTCTATCCGCTGTGCGGATGACGAGATACGCCCTGTCGCTTTTCGTTCGAGGACATTGACGGCGCCGGAACTCAACTACGACACCCACGACAAGGAGCTTCTAGCAATCTATGAAGCATTCCGAGGGTGGCGGCATTACTTGGAAGGCTCCGGTACCCCCGTCGATGTGGTCACTGACCACAAGAATTTGGAATACTTCTGCACCACGAAGCTCCTAACGCGCCGCCAGGCTCGTTGGTCTGAGTTTCTCTCTCAATTTAACTTGGTTGTCCGTTTCCGCCCGGGTAGACTCGGCGCGAAACCAGATGCGTTGACTAGACGCTGGGACGTCTACCCCAAAGAGGGGGATAGGGACTACGCTCGCGTAAACCCTCAGAACTTCCGACCGGTGTTCACGCAGGAGCAGCTCGCGTCCTCCCTAAGAGCTACATACCTCGCCGAACCCGTGCTACGAGCGAGCTCCCTCGTCGACGTCGACGCCATCCACAAAGACATCCTAGCCGCCCTCTCCGCTGATCCCACCATCGCCGACTACCTCGCCGGCCCGATCCCAGAGGACTCCCGTTGGTCTCGAGACGCAGATGGCCTATTACGGCTAGACAACCGAATATACGTCCCCGATGCCAACGACCTCCGGCTTCGCATCCTGAGGTATAAGCATGACCACCCGCTCTCTGGCCACTTCGGGCAGAACCGAACCTTGGATCTGTTACGCCGAGAGTACACCTGGCCGGGCGTCCGCACATTCGTCAAGGACTATGTGTCCTCCTGTACGGCTTGCACCCGCGCTAAGACCCCACGACACAAGCCGTATGGCTTGCTCAAACAGCTACCTATTCCCGAACGCCCGTGGCACTCCATATCAATGGATTTCATTGAGCAACTTCCCAACTCCTCCGGCTTCACGGCTATCTTGGTTATCGTCGACCGGCTATCAAAACAGTGCGTCTTCGTGCCAACGACCGATACCATAACAGCCCCGGAGTTAGCGAAGTTGTTCCTCCTCCACGTCTTCTCCAAGCACGGCGTTCCATCCCACATAACCTCTGATAGGGGTTCAGAATTCGTTTCCCACTTCTTCCGCTCCCTTGGCAAGGCTCTGGACATTCGCCTACACTTCACCTCGGGTTACCATCCCGAAGGCGACGGTCAGACCGAACGAATGAACCAAACACTCGAGCAGTATCTGCGCGTCTATTGTAACTACCAGCAGGACAATTGGTCTGAGCTCCTCCCCTGGCGGAGTTCGCCTATAATAACGCGCCGAATGCTACAACCGGTGTTTCACCGTTCTTCGCGAACAAAGGTTACCACCCGAACCTTGCCGTACACCCCGAGCGAGATCTGACTTCGGCGCGAGCACAGGAGTACTCAGTCGATCTCGACTCTCTCCACCAATTCCTACGCGAGGAAATGAACCACGCACAGCAACGCTACCAAGGCCCTGCGGATGCTCGACGGCTACCTGCTCCCCCGTTCAGCATTGGCAGCTCCGCATTCGTGAAGGCCAAGTACTTCCGCACCACTAGGCCTTCGGCGAAGCTCGCCGATAAAAACCTTGGGCCGTTCGAGATCATCGCGCAGCCAGGTTCTCATTCTCGTACTCTCCGCCTCCCCGACACCATGAAGGCTGTGCACCCAGTCTTTCATGTCTCCCAACTTGAGCCCGCTGTCCCCAACCCCATCCCGAACCGCACGCAGCCGCCACCGCCGCCAATCGAAATCGACGGCGAACTTGAATATGAAATCGCCGAGATCCTCGACTCTAAAATCGATCGCCGGCGAAGCTGCAAGCTGTTGTACCTTGTACGTTGGGACGGTTACGAAGGGACTACAGAAGAGACTGAGTGGCTCCCCGTGACCGAACTTGGTCACGCTTCAGACCTCGTTGCGGACTTTCACTCACGATACCCGGATAAGCCGGGACCAAATCGCGCCTAAGGCACGGGACGGAATGGATGGATTGCGCTTAAGGATCATGTAAGAACAAAGTGGAGTAGGAGTCGGAAGTAGACGTCGCCGGACGATCGACCCTAGACCCCGTCACGCTCGCCTCCCTCTCCCCCGCTTCCCTCGCCTCGCGTCTCGCCCTCGCCTCCATCAAACGCCTCTCTTCAGTGTCACAAACGTGTTCCAACAATCGTCCCGCCACGGCGGTTAGGCCAGAGATCGCTTGATGGATGTCGCGAAGCACATCATAGATCCTGTCTTTGTCGTTGACCACCTCATCCTCCTCCGTCTCCACATCGTCCACATCCATCGTTGACCCCTCTCCTTTCGGCGCTTTGATACGAGGTCGCTTCGAAGATTGAGGCGTCCCCGCTCCGCATACACACTTCTGCCTGGACTTCTGACACGCGGCGCAGACGCCACGATCGCTGTTGCCTTTAACACACTCCACGCCTCTCTTCACGCAACGTTCGCACACTGATCGGGTTACTCACCTTGCCTGCGACCACATCTGACGCCTTCGATCGCCTCTCCTCCTCAGCGGCGAGACGTGCAGCCTCGGCTCGAGCCCTGGCCGCCTCCTCTTGTTGTTGGGCCTCACGACGCGCAATCTCAGCCCTGCGACGCCGCAACCTCTCCGCCTGTTTCTGTTCCATCAGCTCCACATCGTCATCGGACTGATCGACGATGTCCTCCTTGCTCCACGTCCTTATATCCGCTGGATTTTTCTTGGGAGCCATGAGGATGGAAGATCAGGTTGTTGTGGTGGTAAGTTCGATCACCGCGCCGGCGGAACCAAAATTTCGGGCTCAGCCGAACCGGTTCCCACGCCAGTTCCTTGGGACTTCAAGGGTTCAGTCCTAAGAGGGGGATACTGTCACGACCCGGCGTTCCCCGGGGCCAGACGACCTCCTCCCTGACCTTCTCCCACGCCCGAACACTCCCCGCACACTCCGCTCGCCGCCCGCCGCCGTCTAACCACTTCCCGCCACCTCTCCACAACACCTTCCCTCTTTGTCGTTGAACGACCTAGCGGTGCAGAGCGCCGCGACCCGTTGTTCCATGTTTCGCCGCACCTTGTTATCTCGCGGCGAAGGTCACACTTGACCTTCGTTGTCTTGAGCACGTTGAAGGAGAGAACGAAGGAAGGTCAGTTGGGAGGTTCAAACGAGACCACCACCAAGCTGTTCCCTGGTTCTTTAGTTAGGATGGGGAAGTGTACTAGTGTTGTTTATTGTAAATATAGTACCAATCCGAGTGTTTTGGCTAATTCTATTTTTATGGGTTAGTTTTAAAGTTCCTGGGAATTGACTTACAGATAAACCGAGCCCTGCGGAGCTGTTTCTTTATTGAAATTTATTAATTTGTCTAGGTGTAATTCTGTGTAGCGTTGTTTAATTTGGATTTAAACTTGAATTTAATCTTCTACTTGGTGAAGTTTCAACGATTCTATTCAGTTAATGAATTTGGATGGTGTCTGGAGTGTCCCTTGAGTTCGTTTTATTTTTGTCTTTATTTTATTGCTTGTTTTAACAGTAGCAAAATAACTGTTTTGTGTTTACACTTTGAAATCTGGAGTGTTAACCAGCTCTCCTGTTGAAATATCTACTTAATATTTCTCTCCTTAATTGCTGCCTTTTACTACAGTGGCAATCTTAACTGTATATCACTTTTTCGCACTGGAGTGACAACCAGAAATGCTTGAGAAAAATAATACTCTATTTTCTTACTTCTCTAAGGGGGGCGAAAAGTCGCAGAAAGGGTCTCCCTTTTATACTCCTTGGGTCGCCTTCCTTTTTCACGCTCTACCTTCTATTTACAGGATTTATTTACAGTGTATTTTTCTCAAACTGAATAAAAATGAAATTTTCATGCTATAGTTCTACTGCGCTTTTGCTGCGCTGAACTGCGGTTCTACTGCGGTCAGACTGCGCCTGGAATCCTTATTGTCCTTCCTCGCCTAAGCTATTTTAATGGTTAATTAGAATTTGTCTGCGCCGCATTTGCCGCAGTTCCCTATTTCAAATTCCCCATATTTCCCATTAAGTTCGCTATGACTCGGTCATACTGAATTCAAACCTCGCATTACTATGCGTGCGACTGTGCTGAGACCTTCAGCTGATTTATTCCAATTTTATTTAGTGACATTTAGTTAAAATGAGACTGAAATGATAAATGAGTGAATTATTCAGGTTTAAAACTGAAAGAAAAAGTTGCTAGTAATCAAGAATTACTCAAACGAATGTGTTATAGCTCTCTACTTCATTAGAACATCGTTCCCTAAAATTCCCGCCATGGTCCGTCGTAGTTTAGTAGTTTTCGTGAATTTCGTTCATATTCCCTGATTCCCCTTTGTATTATCACATCCTAATCCTCCATATGTATTGTTCGTTGTTATAGTAGGTCTTCCTCGAAGATATCATATTTTTATGTATTTTATTTAGGGCTCTAGACCTCTTGAAGCTGTCTTCCCGCGTGTTTTCAGGTTTCTAACTTCATGTCCTTGTATCTCATTCATTTCTGGATGTTTTCTCACGTTCTTGGTATCATAAATTTTCATTTATTCCCACCTTTCCAATGGTACTAAGGTTGTGTCCTATTTCCCTGTATTCGTTGAGTTAGCAAAGTTTCGCGCGCACATTCGGTAATCACGTGCGTCGTTCCCATAGTTGTTCGTATGCGGGAGCCGTTTTCGTTTAGTTGTTCGGGATTTATGATATGCGCGGGTGTTTATTTCTTTCATATGGGCTTCTGTGATTTATTTCAGATTTTTCCCTCATGATCTAAGGTTGTTTTGCACTTTTCGTGCTTTGTTTGACCGGGCTCTTCCTTATTTGGACGGAAATTGGTCTTCGCGATCTGCCGAAGTGCGGATCTCGGTTCCGACGGCCGGTTCCCTGCGCATCGCCACCCTCACGTGTCATTACACATGATGCGGATTCCTATATTCCCGTCATGGGTATAACTTCACAACGGCTGGACCGTTTGGGCTGAGAATTTGCATAACTATAGTTTCCTATTTTTCATAATTTCCGTGTAACTTTCGTTGTATGTTTTAATTATGGATCCTACGCAATCATCGTCTTGTCCCTGAGCTCGGACTTTTGATGTCGCTATTCCCGTTATTGGATTTCTCATTAACGCATGATCCTTTTATTATGAAAATTTGGGAGGATTAAGAGTAGATCCTTTCCTTTCTAATGGGCTATCAAGCTTGTCTCGGTCGTTACTAGTTAATCTTCGCGCTTGCTTTTTAGACATTGTCCTCGTTTTGCAGGAGTTTTAGTCATATCTCCGTCGTTTATGGGTAGTTTCCCCTGTAATTACTCTCATTGGTTCCGTTTGGGTGACATCTACATTTCCTATTATAAACACGACTTTGACTTTTGCATTAGTTCCTGAGGAATCTTTGTTCCGTGGTACTTCCATCCTTGCTACGTGTGCGGACGTGGGAAAGTAGTTTCCGTGGAGGTTCTCTGATTATCTTTATAGTCAAATCTTGGTCGATTGTCCTAATTCTTGGTTTAATATTTGCTATAAATTCCCCCGAGAATTCCGTCTCGTTGATGGTAAGCTTGAAGTATTTTTGTTATTTTTCTTTCTTTCGATTTATCGTGTATAGTCGTAATAATTCGTAAAATTCGTAAAATTCGTTAAAATTCAGGTCCTTCTATGTTCTCATATCTACTTGTCGTATGAGGTTTTTGTGATTTATCTGGGATATTTCCATAATGGGTTTTCATAGTGTGGCCGTTATTTCTCCTACAACGTGCTCTTTGTTTGTTTTCCTGCTTCTTTTCTCCGCCCGCAATCTCCGCGAGATCTGGCGACTTATTCCTCATTCAGTTCCCTAGCGCTTATATACGGCTTGTAACTAATGCCTGTACTGTAGTTCGAAATCAACTAGAATTCACCCCTAGGCTTACCTCTGTCCCCCGTGAGACCTCTGACTTTCTGAAGTATCGGGACCGCGTCGAGAACGAGGCGCAACGCTCCTCCTCGAGTTGTTGAAGCCGAAATCCCGGCTCTCTCGCCTAAGTAGCCTCGGCCTCGAGATCGGTGGGGTTTATTCCTCGCTAAAGCTCGGTCGTGTGTAGGATGCCTATTCCACTAGCGGGCAACGCTCGGTCGCCTACGGCTACCCTCGGCGAAGATTCGCACGGTTCTGACAGATGAGTACCCTGTACGGTACTTTCATACCGAACGTGCTGCAACAAGGGGACTGTAACGGCCCTTCCACGTTCCAGCACGTTTTGACTTGGATCCTAAGGGACCAAATCGGTCGAGCCGTCCACGTATGGTTCGACGACATCTTCACTGGAACTACGTCAGTGAAGCAACACAACGAGAAATTCTTGTGGATATATACTCGTCTAAGGGACGAGAAGCTCTATGTGAGCCCAAGAAAATTTGAGCCATTCGCCCCTGTACTCGACATACTGGGGTGTAAAGTGGACTCAAACGGAATCCATGCAGATTCCGACAAACTAGACAAAATGAGGAACTGGCGAACGCCAGAGAACCACACCGAGGTTCTGCGATTCCTAGGGCTCATTGAGTACCTAGCGAAATTCCTGCCCAACGTCAGTGCATACACTGGACCGTTGCAATCCATATGCACCAGCCATATGCCGTTCCGCTGGAGCGCCCTACACAAAAAATGTTTCGCACAGATCAAAGTAATCGCGTGCAAGACGCCGATTCTAAAGCCCATAATCTGGGATATACCGGATTCAGAAGACCAAGACAAGTACCGTGTCTGGGTGATCACCGACGCCTGCCCCGCTGGCGTCGGGGCCGTGCTCGCACAGGGTGCAGAATGGCAAACCTCTAACCCTGCTGCGTTTATGTCGAAGAAGTTCACCCCAACTCAACAGGCGTATTTCGCGTATGAGCTAGAAGCTCTAGGCGTTCTGGAAGTGCTCACCAAATGGCTCGACGAGCTGACTGGTGGGCGGAAATTCACTGTGGTCATTGACCACAAGGCGCTTACTTACTTCAAAGAGAAGAATCACACTGCGCCGCGTCACATTCGTTGGCAGAATTTCTTTCACGGTTTCAATTGTGACATCGTGTATGTACAAGGCCACACAAACAAAGTGGCTGACGCCCTGTCGCGATACTATGAGTCCTCGTCAGACGAGGATGTCCACTACGACAATTACGTATCCGCAGATATACGGATTGATAAAGAGGGCGACGATCTGCCCTTGGCGCGTGCTGAGGAAGCACAGGAATTATTACACCTGCACAGGTTGAGACTGCAATGCATACGGCTGGGTGTGTCCCACTCTATCGGAGACGCTCAGGAGCCAGGAGATCTCGAGGCATCCGTGCTCGATCCCCCTGACGATCGTCAAGGGAGGAGGGAGCTTTCCCTCGAAGATGTACTGCTGCCATTGGCAGAGCTACGTCCTCATGTAGAGGACAAAGCTTTCATCGCAAGTGTGAAAGACGGCTACTCCAAACACAATGCTTGGAGAGGGATCCTGGCAAAACCTGGGGATTTCCCTAGGTTCTGGATCGTCAATGGCCTAATTTTCCATCTGAATGATTCAGGCGAGCCACGACTTGTCCTCCCTGAATCTATTCATAAAGGGGAGAGGATAACGGGCATCGCGATCGAGCATGCACACCGCATCCTTGGTCACCTCGGCGCCAAGAAGACGCTCGAGTACATACGCAAATACTACTGGTGGTCTTCGATGTCAAAAGACATCGAGAAATTCTGCACGTCCTGCGGGACGTGCCAGACAACCAAGAAAAGCAAACTCAGATATCCGGGACTGCTTCACCAGCTCCCGGTCCCTGAGAAACCTTGGGAGTCAATCGCCATGGATTTCGTCGGACCATTCCCGACGAGCCTGAGTTATAACTACCTCTGGGTAGTTCTGTGCCGACTAACGTGCCAGGTTCACCTAGTGCCTGTGACGACCCAGGTCAAGACTATTGAACTGGCGCATCTGTTCCTGCAACATGTCGTGCGCTTGCACGGCATGCCAACATCCATCGTGTCAGACCGTGACACGAAGTTTACATCTCAATTTTGGACTGAGTTACACTGACTCATGGGTGTTAAACTCAAGTTAACTACTGCATTCCATCCTCAAGGGGATGGCCAAGCAGAACGAGCGATCCAGACGGTGGTCCAGATCCTTCGGTCATTCGTCCGACCCAATCAGCGAGATTGGGCCGTGCATATACCCATGGTAGAATTCGCATTGAACTCAAGTGCGAACAAATCAACGGGATTCGCCCCGTTTGAGTTGGTATACGGATACCTCCCACAAATGACCGTGTTTCTGCTGTCATCCGAATTGCCAGGGGTGAAATCCTTTGCCCAGCGGGCCCTGGACAACATCCAGGCCGCTCACGACGCTATTATTAAGAGTCATGTAGAACAGGCTATCCAGGCGAACCGACATCGGCGCCCTGATTCCCCAAAACTGAAGAAAGGGGACTATGCATATCTTTCAACGAAAGATCTGAACCTCCCCAAGGGGAGGGCGCATAAGTTGTTGCCAACTTATATTGGCCCCTACGAAATACTGGAGGTATTTGAGGACTCATCAAACTACGTCCTCAGGCTTCCCCCAGTGTTGACGCAAAGAAATATCTTTGCGAAGTTCCACATCTCACGGCTCACACCTCATGAGCCGAATGATTCTGTGCTGTTCCCTGGGCACGCCGTAGAAGTGTTTTACGACTTTGGCGACGACCCAGAACGGGAATACCAGGTTAAGGAAATCGTCGACCATCGATGGGACGACGATAAGTCTTTATGGTTCCGTGTCCGATGGGGACTTGGTGACCTTACTTGGGAACCCTTGGCCAACGTAAACGATCTAATTGCGTTGGATGACTACCTAACAGTACAAGGGGTAGAGAACGTCAAGGAACTGAACCGTCAACGACGGGATCAGACGCCGGACAATAGATCCAGCGGACCATCACGACCATGGCGTGAACGTTGCCTACCGGTCCGATACCAGCGGATATCAATGCCTTATCACAGCCAACTATGGCGTTGAAGCCATGAGTTGCCTAAACTGGCAAGTCCGGGAATATCCGAATAATATCGGATAAATGCGACGAAAGCGGGATCAAATCCTGCTTCCTACCATCAAATTTGAAATCGCTCAAATGAACGTGACTGAATCCCCCCTCGCTGATTCCTCCCTCGACCTTTCCCCCATCAAGGAGGCCCTCGTAGACTCCAGTCCAAACTCCCCACCTGTAAGTCCCACCACGGATGCTGCCATGTCGTCGATGGACGACAACTCCACAGTCGCTCAGACTGTCACCCCTGGAGCGCCCAGCACGGGCGTTTTAACCCCAAAACAGGACCATTTGGTCCTGCCCACTCGCGTAAGCGCGAGTGAGAAATACCCCCACCTGCCGCGTTCCACGCAGACAGGGCTCGATCAACTCGAAATGATTACAGAAGTCGTGTGGGCCTGTATCGAGAAGAAACTCGAGAAACGCAAAGAGACTACGTTCGAAGACGAACGTAGGAGTGATGAGCTCGATGAGCTCAGGAACAAGTATGAGATGCTGCAGAACGAGGCCGACGACCTGCGTTCTGAAAATGACCGTCTTCATCGACGGGTCAAATCCCTCCGAAAGGCCAACGACGAACTCAACGAGGACGTCTTTAGAGTCGCGCGCACGGCAAGGGGACGCCCTGCGTCTCCCAAACCCGCCCCGATCACATCTTCTGCTCCCTCGTCGTCACGGCCCACTGTTCCCCAAACCATCATTATCCCCGGGGTTGGCCCGGTGGATCCTGCGTCGGCCAAGTCTGCGCCGTCGAAAAAAACCACCTCTTCCAAGAGATGGGCTCCCACGTCCGACGATGACGAGATGGAAGGCAAATGGGTCATCGACCCTGATGCCCCGTTCGAAGAATTCGTCGCGAACCATCCACCCGGCTACCATTACTACGAGTACTACGACGCCAAACTCACTGAAGTGCATGGCGAACCCCTACCCCCACCGACATATTGTCGATCGGTGGCCCTTCCTACCCGCTTCTACGACATTGACCATGTTGATAGAATCGAATTCCCAGACGCAGCTGCACTCGTCCGCGACAAAGAACCTAAGTGGTTCGAGTTGGTTCGTAACTACATACACACCGAAGAGGGTGTGAGGTTCTATGCTACAATGTACCATCTTGCCTGGTTGTTCAAGACGGGCAAGCCCTCACAAGAGGACGTCGACACCTGTACCGATTGGTACAGGGTGGCTACAAACAACCGCACCTCACGAATGCGTATGTCGCGTGACGACATTGAGACGGAGGCGAAAAGACTTCCCGACCAGTACCCCCTGGCTCGTATTGCACAGATGTACATCCTTGCGTGTCGATGGATAAAACCAATGACTGACGACGCTCGTGAGCGTCGTAAAATTCAACGCCAGGAACGAGCACTTATGTACTCGAACCCCCCCCAACGTCGTACTCAAACCCGCCTATGATGTACGCGAGCCCACACCCTGTGGCGTATTCAAACGCCCCACCTCCGCCGCAATACCCCCCTCCAACATATGCACACTCGTCGGTGTACGAATCCGCCCACGCACCACCAGTGTGAGGGCGTGCTCCCTCTTCTCATGGACGTGGCCATCCCGCGCACCATGTCCATTATTCGCACCGTCGTCAAGACGAGGATTCGTCCATGAACGACGCTGATGTCGAGACTCGTCACTACGACGACAACTATCTGAGTGACGATGTCGCTGTCGACGCGGCTAGGTCCACGACGACTCGTAGGACTACGTCGAATCGCCCATCCGGCTCTGGCCCGTCCGGGTCAGCGCCGCGTAAACGAATGAGGAACTGACCCCCCCTCATCCATACCTTTGTCAACGACAATGCCGTCGTTGATTACCCACTTTCGTCAACGACAAGGCCGTCGTTGATCAATAATCTCTTACCTTCGTCAACGACAATGCTGTCGTTGATTGTCTATTCTGTACCCTTCGTCCTTCGTCAACGCAATCGTCGTTGATTATTCATTTTCTCATCGGCGACAACTCTGCCGTCGACGACCTACACTGTCAACATCGTCACGGTGGATGATGGTATTTAATAAACTCACAACGACGAGAAAGTCGTTCCATCATCGACAACACTGTCGTCGAGATCTGGGTGCATATGTTCCAGGAGAAACTCTAAGTGGGCTTCGCCTACAAAATACTATTATAGCCTCCTGCAATGAGTGTGCCCCTGTTTGCATACATTCTTCGTATGTAGAACGTTAAAAAAATTTTATTTCTTTAAAAATGCTTGCTTCCCCCTTGTGTATATATGCTAGTACCCTGTCTGCGATCTAGTATCGCAAGGGAGGAGGATGTGAGGCCCCGGCCCATGTCTATATTCCGCCCACAACATCAGTTGATGTTGTGTTGTGTAATAATTATGTCGCGACGCTAATTTAGCATCGCGGAAGCTTCTCTATTTATTTGTGCCGAGAATGTATAAGATTGTATATAAACCCTCAGGGTAGCTGTAAAAGGCAGATTAGCCTTTACTTCTACCCCGTCAATATACAGCCAAATCAAGCGTATACTTAGACGGATTACTGAGGCCTGAGGCGAACGGGGGAACGGAACGTTACCGTCCCCAAACTAGTAAGATAACCTTTCACTGATTGTCCGCTAATAGTTGAAACTGATGCATCCGACTATGCAATCTCAGGTATTCTCTCCATCCATTGTGAGGATGACAAGATTCACCCAGTTGCTTTTCGCTCAAGAACACTGACAGCGCCTGAACTTAACTACGACACCCATGATAAGGAGCTCCTGGCTATCTTTGAAGCCTTCCGCTCTTGGAGACACTATCTTGAAGGCTCTGGCACTCCAATTGACATTGTCACGGATCATAAGAACTTGGAATATTTCACCACTACCAAACTCTTGACCCACAGGCAGGTGCACTGGTCAGAGTTTCTCTTGCAGTTTAACATGGTTGTCCGTTTCCATCCGGGAAGACTTGGTGCGAAACCTGATGCGTTGACTAGACGCTGGGATGTCTACCCCAAAGAAGGGGATAGGGACTACGCCCACATCAATCCGCAGAATTTTCGCCCTGTCTTTACCACAGAACAGCTCTTGGCCTCCCTACAAGCCACCTGTTTAGCCACTCCAGTCCTCCGGGCCAGCTCTATGGTTGACATTGAAGCTATCCACAAGGACATCATTACTGCCCTGCCATCTGACTCCTCTGTTGCTGAATATCTCTCTGGTCCTATCCCTGCAGACTCTCGTTGGTCCTTAGACACAGACGGCCTATTAAGGCTCGACAAGCGTATCTACGTACCGGATGCAAACGATCTTCATCTCAGGATCTTGAGATACAAGCATGACCATCCACTCTCCGGACACTTTGGTCAGAACTGCACATTGGATCTGGTCCGTCGAGAGTACACTTGGCCGGGTATCTGTTCATTTGTTAAGGACTATGTCTCGTCCTGTACTGCCTGTGCCCATGCCAAGGTCCCTCGTCACAAGCCCTATGGCTTGTTGAAACAACTCCCTGTCCCCGGTTGCCCATGGAACTCGATATCCATGGACTTTATTGAACAGCTTCCCCCATCCTCTGGCTTCACGGCCATCCTGGTAGTCATTGACCATCTTTCTAAGCAGTGTGTCTTTATTCCTATGCACGATACCATTGATGCGCCTGGTCTCACCAAGCTGTTCCTCCTCCATGTATTCTTGAAACACGGCATACCCTCTCACATCACTTCGGATCGAGGATCCGAGTTTGTATCCCATTTCTTCCGCTCTCTAGGTAAGGCTCTTGACATCTGCCTTCACTTCACTTTGGGTTATCACCCAGAAGGGGATGGTCAGAGTGAGTGGATGAACCAGACGTTAGAACAGTATCTTCAGGTGTATTGCAACTACCAGCAGGATAATTGGGCTGAGTTATTGCCCCTGGCTGAGTTTGCATACAACAATGCCCCCAATGCTACTACTGGCATCTCCCCATTTTTTGCCAACAAGGGATACCATCTGACCCTCTCCATCCATCTGGAACGAGACTTGACTTCAGTATGTGCTCAAGAGTACTCAGTTGATCTCGATTCTTTACATCAGTTCCTACGTGAGGAAATGTCCTCAGCGCAACAACAATATCAGGGCCCTGCGGACGCTAGACGTTCACCTGCACCCGACTTCGAGGTTGGTACATTGGTCTTTGTTAAGGCTAAGTATTTTAGATCCACCCGACCCTCGAAGAAACTCTCAGAAAAGAATCTCGGGCCCTTCGAGATCATTGCTGTGCCAGGAACCCACTCCTGCACCATCCACCTTCCTGAGACTATGAGAGCTGTACACCCGGTCTTTCATGTGTCTCAACTCAAACCGGCTGTCCCCAACACCATCCCCAACTGCATACAACCTCCGCCTCCACCTGTTGAGATTGACGGTGAACCTGAGTATGAGATTGCTGAAATACTAGATTCAAAGTTGGATCGTAGGCGTCGTAACTGTAAGTTACTGTACCTGGTATGTTGGCTCAGGTATGATGGGATGGACGAGGAGACTTCTTGGTTGCCGGCCACAGAGCTTGGCCATGCCTCTGACTTGGTTTCTGACTTCTACATGCTGTATCCTGACAAGCCAGGCCCTCACTTTTCTTAGAGTGCTCACACATCAACTGGCCATGTTGATTAGGGTATGGCACATTGGAGGTATATACAAAAAAAAATGACAAAAGAGAGATTTCAGGGCGACGCGCCCACACCACGGGAAGTAAGGTAGGGAGCATACATAAGTGATCACTATCCCGGCAAGGTCCGGTGTGGCTGTACATGGCAAACATTTGTGGCTCGACTGATTAATGTGAAGTATATACAACCTGCTTTCTTACTATCATGAGTTCCTGTATCATTTCCTGCATTGCCTCAGCTGGGATTTGGCAATGTCCCCGATATTTTTTCACTGCCCATGCTGCTTCTCGCCCATCAAGACCCTTTCGATATGTGTCCATATAGCGGAGTGAGCGGTTTGCAAACCTGAGAATAATCAGCAATTTTAATCCTGAAATTCCACTGAGTACATACCTCCGGATTGAGAGTAAAGACACCGAGTCCAACGCATTTTTGGCATTAATCTCCACATCTCTGATCTTTGATGATGGGGAAGATTCACAATAAACCCGCTTTGCATATCCCCAGACTTGTTCAATAAAATTCAGTTCACAGTGGAACTTAGGGAGAAAAAGCACATCAAAACCAGCTGCTTCGCAATGGGTTTCAAGAAGGGTTTTGATGTTGATGAAATCATCGGAGTGAAAAAGAATATTGCGGCAGCAGCATTGGCTTGCACTGGCTCAGCACTTGAATTTCTCGCATTGGGCATGCAAGTGAGTTGTGTCATAGCCCCGCTCAGTAAGAATCTGGGCCATGCCTTTGAAATACCCAGGATACTGTGGGTGGTCATCAGGGTAATAAAGTTGCTGTGATTGCCCATTGAACATCATATCAGCCATGTGCTTGGTAGTCATGCAGGGCTTTCCATCTGAACCATAAATGATTGAGCCACTATTGTCGCACAAGGCAACAGGAACTCCCCATGGCTTGGGATTTCTTGGGATTTTGACAGCTGATAATGCATTGTCAGCACGCTTAGAATGAGTCCGAGCATTGTCAAAGACAAAAACATGTTTGTCATTCGGGTAGCGTGCCTGTAATATCTCCATGGCCTGTGATGCTTGCTGAATCACATCATCATTAGTGAAATATCCATCTTTGTTCTTTCCCGGCTTCAGAGTAACATGCACATCACACCCATCACCTCTCAGCCAACCATAATCCACAGAGATGAAGTCAGCAACCATAAGTGAAACACCTTCACCCTTTGGATGCGGCTTTGCTGACTCAGAACTGTGAACCCAGCACAGTTTCCAGCGATCATGAGCATAGAATATTGACTCATCGTGGTACCAGACAACAGTGTGGCGTTCCGGTGAGTTGTCAGATATTTCTTGTTCACCTTAACTATTCCACTTCCTCATAGAATTGTCATACTCTGCCATGGCAGGGAGGAAGACTCTCTGGCAGTACTGGACAACATCTTCCCACTCATGCCCATCTGAATATTGACCCTTCTTTTCTTGTTGCCACCGGTAACCCATTGTTTGAAGCCAACACCGTGCCGTGTGAACTGAAATTGGCTTATCGCAATTGAGCCAGACACGCATTTCTGGAGTGGTCAAGAAATGGACTATGTCCATAGCTGAGATGTATGGGCCAATACTGTGCAGGTGAGCCTCGATTTCACTCCTAAGGTCCTCATTGGTTGTCAGAACTGACTCCTTCCACTGTCCATATGGATTGACTGGAATCGTTTCGTAATCCCACATAAATACTCGACACCACCTTCGCAGCCGTGAAGCATATGATGAGCCATGATCCCATGATCTTGCAACCCACAATGATGCTGTGATCCATCCCATTTCCCCACTCAGATCCAAGCGCGCTGAGCTGAATGTCCGGTATACTTGGAGCATCTGCTCCAGTCGCATCCGCATAAAATCGTCGAATTTCGAATGCTTATGGCCAGCACCTGTTGCTCGAGGTGGCCTTATGAGTGCATCAAGTTTCTCTGCCACCTTGATCACTTGAGCTTTGGTTGGTGCTGCAACATGGGGACACAAATGGAACTGGACCCGCATGAATAGTTCCTCCCCACTTGTGCATTGGCCACCGGTTGGAGGAGTTACCGGGTTTGATATGCCAGCTGAGGGAAGTGTGGGTGGTGGATTATAAGTGGATGGGGACACAGGCCCAGGTTCAGGTGTGGATAGGGGTGTGGGTGCAAGCGTGCGTGTTCATGTTGTTGAAATTTGCGGTGTTGTCTGACTCTCAGTGTCCGAGGCTCCAGCAGTAGTGGCCGCTCTCCCACTACTAGAGCAACTGGGTGATCCAGGTTGGGAGCCAGGATAGTTAAGGGAATTGGAAGGGGGGATAGGTTGTCGTTGTTGTTGTCAATGTCAACAGGGAAGCAGGATTGGTTGTCAGCAGGAATGTGGGATTGGCGACTCTGGAAAAAGTCAGTAATTGTCTGCTTCTTTTGGTCAACTGCTGTCTTGTTGCTCATCTCCTGCAATTTTCCCCTGGTAGCTCTCCACTTGGCTTCATGATGCCACTGTGTATGCTCTGCCTGAATCCCATTAATTGTGTTTCCAGGGTAGTGAACTTTGTTTCCGGGGATTGCGCCCCACTGGTTGATCAGTGCTGAGAGGGCTTTCTGGGATTCAGACAGCCACTCCCAAAGGGGAGGGATTGGCGGAATATTGGGGTATGTGTCTGGTTCATGCTCATCAATTTCACTGAAATCGGAATCAGACTCGCTCTCCAGTTGTCAGGGCATACACCCTGACCTAGCCCATACCGCATCCACACCCGCACTCGCACCCGCACCCGTGACTGCACCCGGCTGTTGCACTCCCCGCGCGCGCCCTGTGCCGGATGCTCAGTGCGGCTGGATGGCCCGGACCTCGGGTCTTGGGTCTCATGTGACTTCCGGATATCTCCGGAAGTTTTCGATGTATTGTGGCCACTGTGGGAAGATGAGAAGTTAACTTCCTTCTCATCTCTGACCCACAGTAGGTTGTGCCCTGGACAGGGCTGGTTACACCTGGGACTGTGGACCATAGGGGAGGGTCATGGGGACCCGGGAGTCGTCCCCTGACACCAGTGCCAAATCAAAGTTCTCTGTATCAGAGGGAACATCGGCATCACTGGTAGTCATGTCCATAATTGGTGATGATGGTTTAGTCTGTTTATGTGTGCATGATTTCTGCATGAGTATGCGAGTTTTGGGTTGAATAAAAAATGTGAAAAAAGGACCTTCTGTGCATACAGTCCCAAATTATTTGCGTGCTTGCATTTTTTCCCCAGAGGCATGCTTAGAACTCCGTTCCGCCGAGTTTTGGAGGGAAAAGGGTACGGGGAGAATTTCCTTTTTCATTCTCGGCAGTTACCGCCATTCATTTCGATGGTGTTTAGTGTGGCAAACTTGATGGAACTTCAATTTTTATTATTGTGCCCTTGGATTAATAATGCTCATAGAAGTAGTCTCCTGACACCAGAATGTAATTCACTCGTTACTTGATCAATATGATATTTATTGAAGAAGTGAATCCAAAGACTTGTTAAGGAAGGTCTATCCTACAGGTTTTTGGTGCTCATTTGAGCAGCAGAGCATTGCGCCAAGAATAAGAAGTGATGCAAGTTTTGAAATATTTGCATCCAGAGAGTCGTTACTTATGTATGCTCCCTACCTTATAAATACTGAGAGATGCTACATTTGGTGGCC
Organism: Cantharellus anzutake; assembly: GCF_015039405.1. Classification (NCBI taxonomy): domain Eukaryota; kingdom Fungi; phylum Basidiomycota; class Agaricomycetes; order Cantharellales; family Hydnaceae; genus Cantharellus; species Cantharellus anzutake. Next base: position 2,331,533 of record NW_024066951.1, read on the forward strand.
ATGAGACGTGGTAATACAGCGCAGTTGATCTATCAAACATGGGTCATGCCTAAACTGGGGAAGGCATTGTTGTGAGGCAACAACCCGTGACTCACCAGCAAGCGCACATGACCCGCATGTGACACACGGTCCTCGTGATCGCGAATGTATAGTTTCTCGTTATTTGGGATTGTTTTCTTTTTTCCTCAGTTCTCGCTATGGAGACTGAGGTCAGTTTCCTCTTTGACATTCCTCATAACTTAATAACTCATTCCAACCAGTATATTATTATAGGTTAGAATGCTAATAATATCAGTTCTCGCTACGGAGACTGAGTATATTATTATAGCCCTCTGTTAGGCATAGCGGAACACCAATGGACAGTCATAATAAAATTCGATGCAGCAAAATTCGGTTGAATCATAAAGTGTGAGAAACAGGCAGGAGTAAGCTAGGATCTGACTTAAGCTTAAGAGTGGACCAAGTGGCTGCACGGCATTCGACCTCCAATGGACTTGGGCTTCATCGCAACAAATTTCGTGCATCTTGTAACAACTAAATTATAAATGGGTTTCAGTTAAGGCAGGAACAAGTTTGCATCCTGTCAGGGTTGGGGAACGGACGTTGATTGCCTGTGAATGTTCTAATGTTTCTAATACATTGGTTGAGTTTCCAGCTGCAAGAACTTGGGATGTATCGCCAAAACATCAGGACAAGTCCCACAGGTGACAGTGACTGCAAGTCTCAGAATGAAAGCCACCCTGCTTTGCTAGTGCTTCATCCCATCACTACACGTTCGTACAAGTCCTTCGATCCTGGGTTCGAGTCAAATAATGGGGGAAAGCTGTTAATCTGCTATGTGTGATCTGCTTATGTCTCGTGGTCATCATATCAAATGTAGGTGTCATATCCATCCACGGCCATCGACTTCCACTACCTCCGATCTCTCCGGACTACCTCCACTCCTTCTTCACTAACCTCGGAGCTCCCATATTCCGCAATCACCTCGGTATCCCTCAATGGTCACCACCCCCTCCTTTCAATTTATTACCTATGCCTCCCTAAGTATGGAGCCCTGAAGGCTTCCAGACAGCTCTGATGTCCGCTAGCGCACTCCTGCCTCCACTGGGCAATACACTCGCTTGCCCTGCAAGCCCACCTTCGGGCCTATCCCTCCTTTCCATTTCTGGGTTATCACCTACCATTCCGTTAACCCCATAACCCAACTTGTCAGTAATATTCAATCGGCTAATGTTTAACCCCGTTAGCTCCGCTCTGCTTGGCTCTGCCATTTGCAGGCCCGCCCTCGTTGTAACTACATATATATACTCAACTTGTACATAGATTACACCTCAGTAATAAAATCGATTAGAGTTTACCCCCTTCAGTTCTGGTTGCCAGTTAGTAAGTTAGGGCACAGACATGTTACTTGGCACAGCGCTCCTGGCATAAGTCGCTGAGGCCGAAGCCCTCTGCCATGGAGACATTCCTTCATCTCGACCTGGTCTCTGACACCACTCTCTCCTCCACCCCCTCCGACTACTTCCGTAGATCGATCCACCTCTTTCCATTTCTCTTCTTTCTCTTCTCCTGTCTCTTCTTCTCCTCCATCCTTTGATAGGACACACAATAAACCTATGAGAACGTACCTGCACTCATAGACTGTCAGGGCCCGGCCCTCGTTCTGCGATGGGCCCAGGGGGATCCTCCTAGTCGCTGGGGTATCTAGTCCCAGTCCGAGGTCTCAAACTCACTGAGGGGGCTAGCCCCAGCCTTCACAGGAAATGAGTTGCTGCGCATTTAGGGAGAAAGTAGTTACACTTGCCTTCACAGGAAATGAGTTGAGAAGAAGGGTAACCTTCTCAACCTCCTGTGAAGCCGCTACAAATGGGAGTCGGGAACTATACAGTTTTCGGCTCTTTGCCGACTTTCCATAATTGGCACCCCCCGTGGGAAGATTCTGGGTGAGCAGCTCGCCCAGAAAGTTCCCACGGTCGTGGCTGTGATGGTTTCTGGGCGAGTAACTCGCCCAGAACGTTCCCACGGGTCTGCATGCATGCGGGATTGTGGAACAGTGAAGGGAAAAATAGGAGAAAATGGGGGAAGGGTACCTGAGGGTGTGTGGGGTCAGGGGCTGTGCCCTGACATAGACTCTGGGTCTTCGGACTGCTTCATCGACGACACATTTGTAAAGAAGTTGGCCCTGAAGACATATCAGATTAAGCCCCTACAACTACGCCTTTCCAACGGTAGCACCAACTCAATCATAACCCATGCCATTGATATTCCCCTCCGCTTCGCTTCTGGAAACATCACCCCCACGACTTTCTTTGTCACATCGCTGGATGGATCATGTTCCCTAGTCCTAGGACACAACTGGCTTACCCGCTACAATCCGTTGATTGACTGGGTCTCAAGCAGTATTACATTCCAAACTTCCGAACCTACCAAGACAGTTACTCCGAGCTCTCCCCCATTGTCTCCAGTACCATTGCCATCGTCCAACATCCAACCATCTGATGTTCCACCAGCACCTCAGTCACAGGCTCCCATCCCTCCATCGAGTTTGTCAGCCATTCCGCATTCATGAAGGCTTGTCGACTTGAAGGATCGGTATCCTTCAGCCTAACCATCCCCTCCGAGGACAGCCACTTGAGGGCTGCCTCATCCCACACCGATTCCGTTGACCTCTCGGGCATTCCAAAGGGGTATCACAAGTTTGCGGATGTGTTCAGTAAGAGCAAAGCCTCGACACTGGCACCACACCGTGAGCACAACCTGAAGATCGACCTTGAGGAAGGCACTTCACCACCCTTGGGTACTATGTACTCTCTCTCTACTTCAGAACTCAAGGCCCTCCGGGCGTTCTTAGATGAACACCTAGCCTTCAGGTTTATTCATCCCACTACTCCCGCTCACGCAGCACCGGTCCTCTTCATCCACAAGAAGGATGGATCCCTCCGTCTTTGCGTTGACTTCCGAGGGCTGAACAAGATCACCAAAAAGGATCGCTACCCACTTCCCCGCATTTCAGACCTCCTTGATGCCCCTAGCTGTGCCACAGTCTATACCAGACTCGACCTCCGGCATGCTTACCACCTGGTTCGCATTGCAGCAGGCGACGAATGGAAGACTTCCTTCCGCACGCGCTATGGTTCCTACAAGTGGCTTGTCATGCTATTTGGTCTCACGAATGCACCTGTGGCCTTCCAGCGATTCGTCAACACAATCTTTGCTGACCTCTTGGACAGTTCTGTGGTAGTCTACCTAGACGACATCCTTACCTACTCGGAAGACATGGCTTCACATCAGGAGCATGTCTGAGAAGTTCTTAGGAGACTCCGCAAACACTGCCTATATGCCAATCCGAAGAAATGCGAGTTTCATATGGACACCACGGAATATCTCGGATACTGCCTGTCTCCCTCCAGACTCACCATGTCCATCGAGAAGGTCAAAGCCGTCCAAGATTGGCCCAAGCCCTGTAAAGTCAAGGATGTCCAGTCCTTCCTTGGCTTCGCTAACTTCTATCGGCATTTCATCCACCAATACTCCAACATTGTGGTCTGTCAGGGCACACCTGCCTGACCCTGTGCCGCACCCCGCGCCGTACTGCCCTACTCCGCTTTCCCCGCTATCACCCCCCATCCCTCTTTCCTCACTTTCCCCTTTTCTCTCTATTTCTATTCTACGGTCGATTTCCCTTTTCTCCATGTACCACTATGTACCTAACCCCGCTCCCCTGATGGCCGCACGCGCCGCGCACACTCCTGCCTACTGAGCGGCCACCTCTGGGATCTCCCACGGAGACACCCGGGGAGGTGCGGCTGTGTGCAGAGATGACGTGGCTTCTCCCATGTGACCCTAACCGCATGTATATAATAGCGCCTGGGTTGGGAACAGAAGAAGCAGCCTTCTTCTCAACTTCCCACTTCAGGTAAGTACCATAGCTTTTCCCTTTTAATGATAACCCAACTTCCCACTTCAGCCCAAGTGGTCGGGGACGCTCACCCCGCGACGGGACCGCCGCTACACATAGCCGACACCTGTCCCGTCGAGTCCCTCGCGCCGGGACCTCGCCGCTTTCGGAGCTGTCCCTGACATGGTCCCCTTGATGCGCCTTACATGTAAAGGAGCCCCCTGGCTATTCTCTGACGACTGTCGCTCTGCTTTCAACACCTTGAAAGAAGCCTTCACTTCTGCTCCCATCCTGACACATTGGGTACCCGATGCCCCCCTCATTGTAGAAACCGACGCCTCCGATTACGTGATCTCTGGAATCCTGTCCATCCATTGTGATGGTGGAGAGATTCGCCCCATCGCTTTCCACTCTAGAACACTCTCGGCACCGGAGCTCAATTACGACACCCATGATAAGGAACTGCTCACCATTGTCATGGCCGTGCATTCCGGCCCGTTCCCTGCCCATCCCAATGCCACCTGAGCCCGTTACCGCTATGCAAGCGTGAGCGTGAGCCCCGACCTCAGCCCTATCCTCCCTGAGGACTCCCTGCTCACTCCCCTGCTTGCCCCTAGGCTCCCCTGCACCTGGCCGACTCCCCCACAGCCACACCAACCTTCCCACCCTGAGTCCGCCTCTGGCACCGTGCCCAGCATGACTCCTCTACCCCGCCCACTTGGCCCCTACAGGGCCACTACCATTCCCACACCCGACTCCGGCCCAACTCCGAGTCCAGCGCCGCTACGATACCATCGCGGCCCTACGCTCCTTCCTTTATTTATCTGTTATTGTTTGTTTTGACCCTCGGTCATTGCCAGCCACTGTGCTGCCAACCCCGCTCCTTATTCATGTTTGCTTCCGGACCCTTCGGCCTTCGGCCCGGGTCCGCTTTCATTCATTCCTTCCTCCTATATATATCCTGTATACTACATTATAGTACTTCAGCTCTAATATTGATGTGACCATGACCCCTAAGTCCTGACCCCAACAAGGCAACCCCAGTGAGTCCAAAATGAGGGCCAAGAGACAGCTAGGGGGCACAGCACTCCCTTTAGAGTTGCTGAGGCCAAATGCCCTACCCCCGGGCCTTGTTCGCGGCATCACAGCCATCGCGGCCTATTGCGACCTGCAACGGCGACCCTCGGTGCCGACCCTGGACCAGTGTCTAACAACCATCCATGATGCGTTCCGATCATGGCATCACTACCTTGAAGGTTCAGGAACTCCAATCAACATCGTCACCGACCACAAGAACCTCGAGTATTTTTCCACCACCAAACTCTTGACCCAGCGGCAAGCCCACTGCTCAGAGTTCCTCTCCCAGTTCCACATGACTGTCCGATTCCGTCCCGGAAGACTCAGAGTGAAACCAGATGCGTTGACTAGATGCTGGGACGTCTATCCCAAAGAAGGGGATATGGACTACACTTGCATCAATCCACAGAACTTCCGACCAGTCTTCACTTCAGAGCAGCTCACTGCATCCTTACGAGCCACGTTCCTAGCTGCCACAGTAATCCAAGCAGCCATACTTGTCGACACAGAGGCCCTCCATCGAGACATTCTAGCCTCCCTCTCCTCCGATACCACAATCTCTTCTCATCTCGCTTCCCCCAACCTCCCCAATTCCCGCTGGTCCATTGATGCTGAAGGCCTATTAAGGCTGGACAACCGCATTTAGGTTCCGGATTCCAACAATCTCCATCTCCGCATTTTGCGAGACAAACACAACCACCAACTTTCCAGACACTTCGGTCAAAACCGGACTCTGGATCTAGTACATCGTGAGTATACCTGGCTGGGCATCCGTAACTTTGTCAAGAGCTACATCTCCTCCTGCACTTCTTGTGCCCGTGCCAAAGTCCCCCATCATAAGCCTTATGGCTTACTCAAACAACTCCCCATCCCCAAACATCCTTGGAACTCCATCTCCATGGATTTCATCGAACAGCTACCCTCCTCTTCCGGATTCACTTCCATCTTGGTTGTCGTGGACCACCTGTCCAAACAGTGCATTTTCATTCCTACCCACAATACCATCACCTCTCCGGAACTGGCCAAGCTCTTCCTCCTCCATGTGTTCTCCAAGCATGGAGTTCCTTCCCACGTTGAAAGAGGGCTCGCGGCTCTCTATGCCGACTAAGCTCGTGGGGCCAAACTCTCCAAAATCCTACTTTCTTGACTAAACTCGCTATTCTCTCGATCCTTAACTCCGCGGTGGGTTCTCCGGGATTTCCGCAAGGTCCGGGCTCAGTGTCCACTACTCACTCGTTGTGAGCTAGACAGCTGCCCTTATTCCTACTGTTGGAATTCCACACACTCACACCCTCTCTAGCGTGTCCTAGCACCTTAGAGAATTTGGGGGAGGGGAGAACTTCTTTTCCAGAATCCGGTATGTACAGGATATAAGGAACAATTATTTTTAGAATAATTGATGGGAAATATTGGTACCATATGGCACCTGCATACCTTATTAGGCGAAATAATAAAAAAAAGGGTAACAGTAACAATAAAGAATATCAATCAATAACTGAAATGATGCAAAATATGAAAATATAAGAAAATAAGCGATTTCTCAACGGATTTACGGAATTAAAGGCCAAAATTGGAAATGTGACTGAATAGAACTATTATGCAGCCAATGAGCATTTTTACCAATTTATTAGACGCCGTGGGAACGAGTGAGGCTGGAATTCTGGGTTGCCGCCTGAGATTCCCACGCCCACACATGCCCGTGACCTGCTGTGCCTAACTTCTCCAACACGGAACTCCGTCAAATCTCCACCGATTGGGACGTTCTTGGTATCGTCAGAATCGTACGAATTAGGACTATTTTTGGATACCAAATTTGTACCGAGTCATCGCGTGAATGAAAGTTGTTTTCTGATCGTGGAAGTGGGTATCCGAGCCGAGTCTGTGCGTGGGCGATTATCCCGCCTACAACGTCACCTCCAACAGGGGTCCAGAGTTTGTTTCTCATTTTTTCTGTTCACTTGGTAAGGCCCTCGATATCCACCTCCACTTCACCTCCAGTTATCACCTGGAAGGAGATGGACAGACCGAACGGATGAACCAGACGCTGTAATGGGTCTATCCAACTAGACTCAAGACAGGAAGGAGGGGGATAGGAACCTCACTGAGGGTCAGGTCTAGGGGGGGTAGGTCTCTCTCTATCTCTCAGGTGGGTGTGGGTCCTGCAAGTATGGTGCTGATAACCCTCTCTAACTAATTATACAGTGTCACGGAAGAGTCCGATAGATAAATAAGGAAAGAGTATCACATGACAATAAGAAAACAGAAACATCGGGCTCTAGACACCGGAAATGAAATCAGAAAAATTAGGAAAAATAGGAAATATGTGTAAGGAGTGTGAGTGGATATGGGTTACATGTGATGGATGTGAGGTGCTTGCTGAGGGTAGTAGAATCGCAGGATTTGGCTCATTTATGGTGCACTGGCAAATCCCCGTTACAACGCTTGAGCAGTACCTGCACATCTACAGTAACTACCAGCAGGACAATTGGTCCAAACTCCTACCTCTTGCGGAGTTCGCATACAACAACACTCCGAATGCCACCACAGGCATCTCTCCGTTCTACACCAACAAAGGCTACCATCCAAACATCACCGTTCACCTGGAGCGAGACCTAACATCAGTACGTGCCCAGGAGTACTCTGTAGATCTCAACTCCCTCCATCACTTCCTTTGCGAGGAAATGCACCTCGCTCAGATCCGTTATCAGGGCCTGGCAGACTCCCATCAGAGTCCTGCCCCAGCTTTTGAGGTAGGAACTTCGGTCTATGTAAAGGCCAAGTATTTCCGCTCCACCCGACCTTCCAAGAAGCTCTCCGAGAAAAACCTTGGCCCATTCAAGATCATTGCCTGCATTGGAACCCACTCCCTCACTCTCCACCTGCTGGAAAACATGTGAGCCATTCACCTGGTATTCCATGTCTCGCAGATCAAACCCTCCATCCTGAACATCATTCCGAACCACCACCAGCCACCTCCACCTCCCATAGAAATTGAAGGCGAGATGGAGTTCATGTCAGGGCCTGGCCCTCGTTCCGCGACGGGCCCAGGGGGATCCTCCTAGTCGCTGGGGTATCTAGTCCCAGTCCGAGATCTTCAAACTCACTGAGGGGGCTAGCCCCAGCCTTCACAGGAAATGAGTTGAGAAGAAGGGTAACCTTCTCAACCTCCTGTGAAGCCACTACAAATGGGAGTCGGGAACTATACAGTTTTCGGCTCTTTGCCGACTTTCCATAATTGGCACCCCCCCCGTGGGAAGATTCTGGGCAAGCTGCTCGCCCAGAAAGTTCCCATGGTCATGGCTGTGATGGTTTCTGGGCGAGTTACTCGCCCAGAACGTTCCCATGGGTCTGCATGCATGCGGGATTGTGGAACAGTGAAGGGAAAAATAGGAAAGAATGGGGGAAGGGTACCTGAGGGTGTGTGGGGTCAGGGGCTGTGCCCTGACAGTTCAAGATCGAAGAGATACTCGACTCCAAGATCGACTGACATAGATGCAACAAGTTGCTCTACCTGGTCAAGTGGCTAGGCTATGAAGGGACTGACGAGGAGACACAATGGCTCCTTGCTGGTGAACTCGATCACACCTCCGACCTCATCAAAGCATTCCACTCTTGGTACCCAGACAAGCCTGGTCCCGAAGCTCCTTAGGAACCCCGACTCCTCTCCCATCTCTCCCTTTCTCTCCACTCCTCACTTCTGTTTTTTCATTTTTTCTTTCTGTAAGTACAGCCCCCCTCACCTTACTAATTCTGGGCCTTCAAGGGTTCAGGCCTAAGAAGGGGATACTTGTCATATCCCGGAATCCCGACCCTGCGCACTCCCACCACATCACACCTTCCTAACAACTTCACCATCCCCTACACCACACCTCCCCACTCCCCAAGTCACCTCCCCTCCTGACTGTCTCAGCTCCGGTCTGGTTGCGGCACACCGAACCTTGGCCACTCCCATCCCGGAAGCTCAGTCCTGAGTCGGAACATTCGGAGACTCCGGATTTGCTCCAATATCCCAACGGACCTCCGACATCCCATGACACACCCTTAAACCATTTCTCCACCCATTTCATTTATTTGAGTCACCCAACATCCTTCAGATACACAACTCCGCTTTCAGAGTTACCCACATCCTTCAGTGATCTCACTCACATCATCACTTATTAGTCACCCTCCACTCTTAGCACGACTATCTTCTTCTTACCATTCAGTCAGCTAACCCCCCCTTACCCATTTCTCGTTCCCATTCATTTTCCGGCCTCTTACTCCACCCTCTATGGTCCGACACCTCGGTTCCTCGTTAAAGATATCGTTCAGGACCTTTCGGTACCTCTCAGTATCATTCGGCACCTTTCGGTGTCGTCCCATTGTCATTCAGACTTTGACTAAGTCCTTTCCACTCCCCTTTATAAATACCCATAGATTAGAACCTGTAGCTCCTCAGTTCTAATCTTGACTAATATGCTACCCAAAGTCCCTCTGAGTGAATCCCGTTCCATTCTACAAGATACCTCAGACATAAGAAATACAAGGACTAACTGAGACGTAACGGAGGCACAGTGCTCCCTCCGAGTCGCTGAGGCCGCGTCCCTCTTAGAGCCTCTTGTACCATCCAGCAGAACTGGGCTTCCTGGAGAAGCTTCGGTCCACCACTGGAGCTCTCGGATTCCCCTCTAGTTGAGCCCCACCTGCATTCGGACTCACACATTTACCCCTACGATCCGGGTTTTTGACAGTAGATTAGAACTCACTCTGTTACGTTCTCCTTTACGACATCCTCTCGCTTGCGCCATGCAGCAGCGACCCTTACGAACTATACCCAACCTCTGCTACGTTAGCACATCATCGCCAACCCACCTCTTTTGAGCACCGCTTCCTAAGCCCTGGAAGACGGTTGGGTTAGGCACCTTCCTAACCTCACACTTCGTTCTCCCTTGTTGTCCCTCTCGCCAAACTCGCCTTCAGCAGCTCCGTTGGGATCTCTGATCTTTCAGAACCCCCCAACTTCCGAGCAGCAGCCATAACCTTTGAAGTTACCCACCCGTTCTCTCAACTCCCGATTACGACATAGGCTTCCGACAACGACCAACCCACCACTCGTTTACCGAATCTTCGGTTTCCACCTCCCTTACCCACACCCTGTCGGCAGATTCTTACACCATCTTACACCCTTAATTCCACGATAGTGGTGAACCCCGTTACAAACCTTCGGACCCGTAACTCAGCCCGACCTAACCTCCAAACCATTGCCGGTTACCCAGAGTCACACTTCCGACCATTCCCACTACCAACTCCTCATGTTTTCTTCCTAACCGATACCGAACTTTCTTGTGCTCTAGTCGAACCCTTTACATTTCACCAGAAGTTAGAAGCTCTGAGAACAGGATGAGCTTATGCTCTCCCTTCTCGAGCAACTACGCTTTCCTACCAAGTTGCTGGACAAAGCACTAGTGTACCCATCATCGCTAGACGCATCCATGCATATTCTGTAGCATCCTCCTACTGATGGACTGCTTAGTCTTCTACCTCCTCACCATGACCCCTTGTTGACAATGCCTCCTCCAGACCCTTCCGTCGGAGCCGTTACCCTTCCGTGCAGAACCGTTCTTGTCAAGTTACGATCAGGAAGTAAAACCCCCACGTCTCCACCTACCTTCCAAACCTCTCTACTTCTACTCCTTTCTTACTTTTTCTGAAAAAGGTCTAATTTCCTGTTCCAATGTTGTTTTCAAAACCCATTACACCCACTCTTACTTTCTGAAACAACTCCTATTAGTTACCCTCTACATTAGAAATCCTTCTTTCTCCTTCCTTCAGACTCTTAACACTCTCCTGTCCTTTAGCTCTCTTCTCTATCTCGGAGAACTGTGTTCTCCCGAGATCCTTCTTTCGGAGACTCCGTTCTCTTCTAATTGGGAATCCTAGAACCTCAGGGACCAACCTTGTGCCGGCCCTACCAAAAACAACCCTGTCGGTCTTGCTATTCACCCGTTCTGACACAGAAACCTCCACTCCTGCCTAGCTATTGATGGATCACCCAGGACGACCACTCCCTTCGTCAACCAGTAAATGGTTCTTATTCTTCTACTCTAGGACACCATTGACTCTCCCAACTATCGATCCGTTGATCGACCCGGGTTTGAGCAATATTAAGTCTGTGCAAAGAACTTCCCAGTTTACCCTCCGAGATCTCACCCAGTCACCTACGGAACCGTGTTCCACGGTCACGCTTCATCCGATCCACCATTAACACCTCCAATGCTACGTTAACTCACATAACGCTAAGCACTCTACCTCATTAGACTATGTTTCCTTCTCCGTACCCTCCATATTTCCTGTTTTGCCTTCGGAACCCATACCGGATGGCCAACACCCCTACCCTATACCATGGTTATCGTTACTGAACTCCGATTAAAGCCTCTAGTCTCCGAAACACTAGTCCTTACCTCTTGCTCCATCGAGTAATCATTAAAATACGGGCCTAGTGCTTCTGGACTACGAAACACCTATTCCTTGCCCACATCATCGATACCTTACCCGTTGCCTCAAGATTTCTGGACTCCGCCCATTGCTAGGACACTAGCTCAATCTCCTGCTCCGTTGAGCGATTTGATTGGGTAGTGCTCCGAAACACAAAAGCACTTCCTGGTTCTCCTAAAGGAATACACTATTCCGATTTAACCACCCCTTTCGGAATCCCGACCGTCCTGTCACTGACTTCTCAGCTAGCTTCGTTCTCCTCCATTACTCCCCCGCTTTCCGCGATCCCCGAGAGCCCTCCAGAGATATTACAGAGCTTGATGGTTACTTCCGGACCTCCTATATATATATTTTTAAAAAAAATAATAATAAACCAACTATCCTTTGATTTCCCCCAACCCTAGTCATTGGATACCTGTTGATCAGAGTTGTGATCCTTCCTTCCAAAACCCTCCTAGTCTTAGGAACCAGGTACCATGCCCACATGAAGGATGAACGCTGGGACGTCCACCCTAAGAAGGGGATATACCTGCCGTTCGCTCATTAAGGACTTCCGGTGCCAGTCCCACCAAGACTCACTCCGCTCTCGTTGTCCCATAATAGTCACACCCCTTTTTCGGTGACCCCAGGATAGACTTCGGAACTGCACAAACATCACACCATTCTTAGTGAAAGGACCCTCCAAACTTAGGCTTTCTTCATTTCGGAGATTGCTGGGTTACAGAGGAACCCCTCACTCCCGTTCCTTCGGATACTTTGAAAGGTCTTCCGGACCCTTCCCAGTATCATCACTCCGGAATTCCCGGAATCACTGGTTATACACCAACCCCACTCGGTATCCCCGAATCCTCCATATTTCCCATTTCCCAGCCTCCTAAGGATTCCCTGGACACCGGTTGTTCATATCGGCATTCATGATTGCTTCCAAGTGCTTATGCTAGGGGTTCCGTTGACAACAGTCCCCGTTCTTCTCTAATTTTTTACCTCTCAGGACCAGTTAGGGACACCTCCCACCTTACTACCCAATTCTTAGGTCACACTAAAGTTGCACAGTACAAAGGGGGGGGATGTCATTCGTTAAATCAAAAAAAAAAAAGAAAGAGAGGGATGAACGATGTACAACGGAGTAGTTAAGATTTTACAGACGAAGCGTTGGCAGTACTGGGCGAGCCATTGGCCACGTCGAAACGATCGTAAGAAGTACAGTCCACCACCTCCGGCTCCTCATCCCCAACCTCCTTCTCAGGCACCATAGCCTGCCTCCCACCCACTTCAGGCTCCTCATCCCCCATAACTGCCTTGTCGACAGCCGAGTTGCTGGACCCCCTCCTCGACCTGCTGGCCAAGGCGCTGCCCATCATGGTGTTATGGACCCGGAGCTGCTCGCTGATCGCAGCAAGCCACCCCATGCCATCCCTCATCAGAGCTGTCTGCTGACGGATAGCCTCCATCTGCAGCGACTCCACCTCCACCTCCTCCTCCACCCTCACTCTCTTCTCGGGGCGATAGGTCAATGTGACCTCGGCGCATTGAGGCACCCATTTGCATCGTACCTTGGCGTCATGACAACCCACACACGACGACTTGCCCGGCCCCTCCTTGCCTGGCATGCACTCGATGTGGCACTTGAGGCACCTGGCACATGCAGGGGGCCAATCACTGGTCGACGGCGTCGACATCACAATAGATTTACGCTAATCCAAAAAAAAAAAATCGGTCAGCATTTTTTCCACCAAACGGATGACAGACTACCATTACTACCCACCTTCCTTGCCGCTGCCTCCTCTTTCCTCCTCTTTTTCTTTGCTTCGGCGGCCCTTCTGGCCTCCTCAGCCTCCTCCCGTTCCCGTTCCTCAGCAGCCTTTGTGGCTGCTCGACAACAACGATGCTCCGTCAACTTGATGACTGCCAAACGATCGTCATCCCCTGAATCGTCCTCCAGACGAGCGTCTGACCAGTCCGAGACTTGGCTGTAGTTTGACATGATGTTGTGGTTGCGAAAGAGGCCGCGACCTGTTCTTTCTGGCGCGTTTTAACGTGGGAGCCAAGAAAAATAGACTCGGATTTCCCCATATTTTAGCCGGATCTGGCCACATGTCCTTCAAGGGTTCAGTCCTAAGAAGGGGATACTGTCATATCCCGGAATCCCGACCCCGCGCACTCCCACCACATCACACCTTCCTAACAGCTTCACCATCCCCTACACCACGCCTCCCCACTCCCCAAGTCACCTCCCCTCCTGACTGTCTCAGCTCCAGTCTGGTTGCGGCACACCGAACCTTGGCCACTCCCATCCCAGAAGCTCGGTCCTGAGTCGGAACATTCGGAGACTCTGGATTTGCTCCAATATCCTGACGGACCTCCGACATCCCGTGACACACCCTTAAACCATTTCTCCACCCATTTCATTTATTTGAGTCACCCAACATCCTTCGGATACGCAACTCCGCTTTCGGAGTTACCTGCATCCTTCAGTGATCTCACTCACGTCATCACTTATTAGTCACCCTCCACTCTTAGCATGACTATCTTCTTCTTACCATTCAGTCGGCTAACCCCCCCTTACCCATTTCTCGTTCCCATTCATTTTCCGGCCTCTTACTCTGCCCTCTATGGTCCGACACCTCGGTTCCCCATTAAAGATATCGTTTGGGACCTTTCGGTACCTCTCGGTATCATTCGGCACCTTTCGGTGTCGTCCCATTGTCATTCAGACTTTGACTAAGTCCTTTCCACTCCCCTTTATAAATACCCGTAGATTAGAACCTGTAGCTCCTCAGTTCTAATCTTGACTAATATGCTACCTGTTAGATACTGATCCGGGGTCGGGCACCGAAGGTCGCCGATGCGGACCGCTAAGGGCCGCGATGGCCGCGATGCCTCAGACAAGGCCCGAGGGTAGGGCATTTGGCCTCAGCAACTCTAAAGGGAGTGCTGTGCCCCCTAGTTGTCTCTTGGCCCTCATTTCGAACTTACTGGGGCTGCCTTGTTGGGGTCAGGGCTTGGGGTCGTGGTCAAGTTGATATTAGAGCTAAGGTACTATAATGTAGTATACAGGATATATATATGAAGGTGGAATGAATAGAAGCGGACCCGGGCCGAAGGCCGAAGGGTCCGGAAGCAAATAGGAACAAAGAGCGGGGTTGGCCGCACCGCGGCCGGCAATGACCGAGGGTCAAAACAAACAATAACAGATAAATAAACGAAGGGGTGTAGGGCCGCGATAGCGGCAATGGTATCATAGCGGAGTAGGCGATGTCGCGGAGTCACGCTAGGTCGGTACCAGAGGCGGACCCAGGGCAGGGAGGTCGGTGTGGCTGTGAGGGAGTCGGCCAAGTGTAGGGGAGCCTAGGGGCAAGTGGGGGAGTGAGCAGGGAGCCCTCAGGGAGGATAGGGCTGAGGTCGGGGCTCGCGCTCACGCTCGCATAGCGGTAACGGGCTCGGGCGGCATCGGGACGGGCGGCTAACGGGCCGGAATGCACGGCCGTGACACTACCCAAAGTCCCTCTGAGTGAATCCCATTCCGTTCTACAAGATACCTCAGACATAAGAAATACAAGGACTAACTGAGACATAACGGAGGCACAGCACTCCCTCTGAGTCGCTGAGGCCATGTCCCTCTTAGAGCCTCTTGTACCATCCAGCAGAACCGGGCTTCCTGGAGAAGCTTCAGTCCACCACCGGAGCTCTCGGATTCCCCTCTAGTTGAGCCCCACCTGCATTCAGACTCACGCATTTACCCCTACAATCCAGGTTTTTGACAATACTGTCATATCCATGCATGGCCATCGACTTCCACTACCTCTGATCTCTCCAGACTACCTCCGCTCCTTCTTCACTAACCTCAGAGCTCCCATATTCCACAATCACCTCCACTTCCCTCGATGGTCACCCCCCCCCTCTTTTCAATATATTACCTACACCTCCCTAAGTATGGAGCCCTGAAGGCTTCTGGACAGCTCCGACGTCCGCTAGTGCACCCCTGCCTCCACTGGGCAATACATTCGCTTGCCCTGCAAGCCCACCTTCGGGCCTATCCCTCCTTTCCGTTTCTGGGTTATTGCCTACCATTCCACTAACCCGTAACCTGACTTGTCAGTAATATTCAATCGGCTAATGTTTAACCCTGTTAGCTCTGCTCCACTCAGCCCTGTCGTTTACGGGCCCGCTGTAAGGGGGCAAGGGATCTACCACCCTAACAAGAAAGAGAGGGGGCCTAGGGTTGGGAATGCTCAGGGGAGGTTCGGATGATGAGGAGGGGGGAGGAGAAATGGTCCGGTCCTATGTGATAAAAAAAATGATAAACTCGTAAATCTCACTGATAATCAAACTGATGGGGAACTCTGCCCCTGCACTATGTCTTGAGCCTCTTTGGCTTCGTATTCGCCACTCTGGGCGCTGGTAACATCTGCTAGAACTTCATGTTCGTTGGGGAGCACCTCTCTCTGTTTGGGGGGAGTCCTCTTTTTTTTGTAAAATACAGGGAAGAGGCAGTTATAAATATGAAAGAAATACATGGAAATCCGAATGATCCGATGGGTTTAGGATGGAAACAGATCCACAAGGAACACTTAAGAAAAAAGCAATATCAAAGAAATATTGATGTTGTTAAGGAAATAAGGAACCATGGCGATCGGAACAACCGCTGAACCAAATGCGTCACTCGTAACATTGTTCGACTCGTGTTGACAAGGGCTTTCCAACGATACCAAATTCGTCCGGATCGGTGGAGAATTGATGGAGATACAGAGGAAGCAGTGGAATATGCGGGTGACAGTTGCCCAATTTGGAAACTGATGGTTGTCTGTGGTCAGGAATGGCTTGAAAAAATCGGAAAAAATATGTAAAATGTGGAAGGGGTATCTGGAACAGTGGTAGATGTGTTTCGGGAGTGGGGTACTTGACATGGGTGGTAGAATCACGATAATCGGCTCGTTTGCGTGGTACTGGCTGTGCCCACCTACACCGCCCCCACTGTAACTATATATACTTGACTTGTAAATAGGTTACACCTGAGTAATAAAATCGACTAGAGTTGACCCCCTTTAGTTCTCGTTGCCAGTAAGTAAGTTAGGGCACGGCCGTGTAACTTGGCACAGCGCTCCTGGCATAAGTCACTGAGGCCAAAGCCCTCTGCCATGGAGACATTCCTTCGTCTCGATCCGGTTGTCAGGGGACGGACCCCAAGTCCCCATGACCCCTCTCTCTATGGCCCACAGCCTAACCTATGAACAGCCCTGTCCAGGGCAATGACTCTACTGTGGGTAAGAAAGTGATATAAACAAAGGGGCAAGTAGATACACTTGCCTACTGTGGGTAAGAAAGTGAGAAGAAGGTTAACTTCTCACTTTCCCACAGTGGCCCCAATATGGCGAAAACTTCCGGGGATACCCGGAAGTCACATGAGGTGGGATCATGCGGCGCGCGGAGCGTGCGGCGCAGGAAGTGCGCGGGAAGTGGAGCGGGTCCGGACGCGGGTCCGGGTCCGGGCTAAGTCAGGGTATGTGCCCTGACACCGGTCTCTGACAGTAGGTGGTCATGTATCCTGGTAACTACTTGCCCACTACGACATGATATACTAGCTAGTGCTGCTCTACTGGATGCTGTTCATCAATGATGAAATCCAGACATAATGTGCACTTCCAGGTGATTTCCTAAGCTTGAAGATTCTTCCCACTACAACTGATCTGTCGTCTGCCGAATATTTTTTGTTCAGTAAGCAAGATAGTGAATAAGAGTGATCCTAACCCTGGAATGGACCGGCTCCGCGACCGTGCGCCACCCGGATCATAATTAGGAAGTTAATGTCGATCTTCGTGAATCGATTATGTAACAAAAATTAACACTCTAGATTGAATGAAGAAGCGCGCTAATGTAGCGACAAATTAACGCCGCTTGCCCCGTTACTTAATATCACTCGGCACGAAATCGGCATGATGATCGCTACCCGATGTTGCCAGTGTCTATTGGCGACTGATCAAGGACAACCTTGCTTGCATACGCTCTCTCTTTGCCCCCAAACTCGTCCTATTTAATTCCAGAAGCTACAGTTTCGGATATGATTGCGCCAACATACTTTCAAGATCGCTACCTTGGCCGATGGCACTTGCACTCGATCTTGGGGTACATAGGTTGGCCCAGGAAACGAAATGACGCCTACCTCTGTCTGGAGCATATATTCACCGTTTCCAGCACTGTCCCTCTATCCGGAGAATCAGCGTTTCGGTCAGGGTAATTCACGATCTGGGCGAACCCAATAAGGGGGACCATTTCCTTACCCCTTTGTCCTTTTGAATGACGGTGACGCCGGGATTATTCCTTCATTCCGTGAATTTCTGGCTTGTCAGAACAGTAGTGGGAATGGAACATTCAACCAGGAAAAATGGTTGAGACGAAAGAGGACCTCGTGCGATATTCCCGAATGTGGGAGACCCCCAAGCACGCGTTTGGGTTGAGAGTGTTGCAGCCTAAGCCATCCCCCTTTTCGCTCATACCGGTATCAGCATTTGGCTTTTCCCTTGGGCTCTTAAGTCAACGCCGTTCAGCTTGTTTTCCGTATTAGAGCGGTCTTATCTCAAGACTGCTTCTGACTAGCCACCTCCTTAGCCAGGTGGGCAGTCATCACGGTACCCATCACTCACATAGGATACCTTCTCCGCTCGAGTAACGACTCTGTTCAATTTCATCCGTAGAATTTCTAGAGACGACCATTGCACCTCTGCGCGTTGAACTCATCAGATTTGTACGGTAAGACCATATTTCCACTTAACCTAGGACCAAGGTTGGCCAATGATACTCACCGAGGTACTCTCCATCATTCACTCTTGGGAATTTCCTCCGTCATCATCCAGTCTTTCGGCTCTATCGGTGTAAGTTGCCTCAATAGTCTCTTCTTTTCGTCTATGAATTCCTCACGTCGCTAGCCTGGCTAGTGGGTCGATCTGACTACCAACACTACCTGCACGCGATGTCCATATGCATCTATTGATGTCTAGGATCCCTACTGACAGGACTTCTTGACTCTGGGGCGTGAATATGAATGGCGGAGCCTGACATGTCATCTTCAAGTTCTAGGGGCTGGGCTCAGTGGAATCAATTCATTTTTTGAGAATCGCCGTGTTCTTGTACTCGATAGAGCGATCTGTCTCAAAGCATGTGTGAATCGTCAAGGGAATCATGGACAGTGGGAGTTCTTCGGGACCAGGCGAAGAATGATGGGTGGCTTCGTCATCCTTTTACCCAAACCGCCTTGGAAAAACAAAAGCGGCTAGAAGGACGTGATGCCGGCTCCACCAAAAGTCTACATAGGATGAAATTGACATCATTGTCAGCTTTAGACATCAAATGCCGCTGAGCAGGGGCACTCGGCCATCCACCAAGACGATTTGATCCCCATCATCCTTCATTTTCATGAAACTCAAAGTGGAGACAAGGCCACGGATATCGACAGTATCACCAACTCTTTTAGAGTGTAACGACCTTCTACCGCTTAATCCAGAAAACCATTTTCCTATCAACCTGCTATATGGTCGCTCTATCCGAAGAGCGTCGTCTCTGTTTGATATTGATCGAAAATATTGGCTAATGGCCCGAATAGACCCCAAGAATAAAAGCTTTCGTATAAGTAATCGCAGATGCGGGAATAAGATGCTGGGATGAAAGTGGTCAGTCAGCAGAACAATTGCACGATCCCAAGATCAGAATAAGGGCCCCAGATGACTCCTATATCGTTCACCTTAAAGAGCGGTGCAAAGCGGACAGCAATGGGCCTGTTGGGGATTTGGCTGACATTGGGCGCTTATTTTTGTGCGGATTTGCCGAAGAAGCATGGGAGCATCCGGTATGATAGGACTCTGAAGGAAAAGGGGGTCGAAACACGGAGGTTGGTTGGCGGAAGGCAAAAGAGATAGTTTGGCGCGTAGTGCCAAGACGATTGAGACGCAGGTGCGCGAACATGCCCATGCCGTTCCACCCAGACCATTTACAAACACGCTGCCTAGACACATGCGACCAGACACACAGGTGAATTCGAAATGGTTGTCCTGAGAAATTAACGTTTCGGGGGTTTTAAAAAAGGAGGAAGAAACGAATCGGCGATCTAAAAAAAAATCAGTTATATTCAGGGAAAACCAGTAATGACGACAATGAGACACCGGCGGAGTCCTTGTCACAGTAAAAATGCGGTAGCAAATCAGTCGCTGTCGTTTCTGCCTGCTTTCCCTTACAAGTGTCCAGAGGTAGGGCACTTGACAAAGGGCGAAGGGAGAGTGAGGAAAAATAGAAAGAGACCGTTAAGGGAAACGGTATAGTGAAGGGCACTAGGATGGCGGCGAGAAGAGGCGCGAGGGCAGAGAAAGAGGGATAGATCGCATCATCATTGGTTGAGCCCCTTGGACTGAAGTGAGTGTTGTGTGCACCTCAGTAAGAACCGGCGTCGCATTAACGAACCGCGGCCCAACCGCTGTGAGACCCTTCGATATTCAATAGCACCGAGAGAAGTGAAGGCGATGTTCCTTCAACGCGCCCACTTGGTGTCGAGCGGTCTCGAGACACATTTCGGTAATTCTGAAGTCCTGTGACCGGTTGGACGTCAGGCTCAATTTCCAGGCATTGTGAGTACAAAACCCGTGCCTGAGTAGGAGTGCCACATGGAGACCTGCATGGGTTGGACGTGTAAGGGGCAGGTTCCCCGTGCGCACTCACATGTCAACAGGGATACGGAATGGAGTGTCGCAACGAAATTTCGATGGAGTATCTCAGCCAGAGTGGGCACAACCGTATGGTAACGTTGTGTGTCGGCTAGAGTCAAGCCTAGATGTTGGCGAGCACCGTAAGGATTGGCCCTAGAAGATTGACATGGTGATTGACATGGGGTTGTGTTAAATAAGATAAATTTCGGGCTAGGTGATCGTGTAGTCCTAAAGGGCCAGTGCATAGTTGGGAAACGAATGCTAATTGCTGCATTTTAAAGACGCCAGAATTTGGCGAAAGAGCCTGCGAACTTCAACTTGCGAGGGAATGTAATTTCTGTGTCGGAGTTGGCCGAACATATTGCGACGACCCCGACGGATCTCAGTTCAAAATATGTATAGCAGAACACCAGGCGTTGTTTCCGTTAAGATTATTTCACGAAACTGGGCTACTGTACTGAGTATCGGAAACTGATTATGTCGGCGCATCAACAAAGCCTATCAACCAAATTGAAGCGCATCGCCAACTGCACACTCTTTATGATCTCGATATTCCCCGGTGGCTAGTATACACTCCGATTCAGTGCCAAGTTATCCCGGCGGGGCATCCCTGTCTTCCAGTGGTTTAGTACCCCGGTACATACATTACGTCAGGCACACTGTCCTATACTTGGATACTTTCAACTATTTCGTCATTCTCGACTCCACGATCCTGATATTTTTCTATGGCATCAACCGTCAGCTTGCAGGTGTGTTGTCAACTACGTATTTGACAATGAGACCAGAGCGGTAACGTAACGACAGGTATCAAGCCTGATATATACCTACCTGCCCGCGGCCCATTATTAACGCGCGCAAAGCCGGCGCTCGGCCACTTACCGGCATCCGACTAGTATAGCTGATTGCACTCCAAGACCCTGATGAAAAGCTAGACTGGATCCCCTGCCTCCACTGACATACGTCGCGTGCGCGTGCTCCACCGGCGCTTACCGCCAGCTCTCTGTACGAATCGAGCGCAGTGACCAGTGCCTCCATATGACGTCCCGATAGTCCTTGCTCGTTCATATCTAGTTCTTATTCCTAATCACATTCATCCTGCTTCCAGTTCTGGGCGGCATGATACTGGGTCATGCCACCGCTGGAATTCGCCGCTGATACTGGATCAGAGGTCCGTATGGTGTCGACCAAATAGTCCATACATATATCATATTCTTCCTCAACCTTCCATAATAAGCCGGAGGCCTCGTGGCTCTAGCTTCTGAGCGTTTAGGGGCTCACACGTGCGTTGCGCGCCTAAAGCTCTTTCCTCCATCTACTTGTCCGTTGTCGACCATGTCGCTGCAGCAAGAGGCTGAAACTCCGAGGCAACAGGCAAAAGATCTCCTCGCAGTGGGGGGTAACTTGGCGGTTTTAACTCTTAGAGGTGTCAATGCCACGGCTGATTGGTGTCCGCCCCTGAAGAATGCGACTAGTGCTGCACTCTTCATCTACGACGAGGTTAACGTTGGTAATGATTATGCTCGTTTACGAGTGAAAGCTCACGCCGATTTGCGCCACGTAGAAGTTCAGGGAGAACGCAAAGGAATGGGCTGGTTTCGGTGAATACGTAGCGAGCACCATGGCCAACGTATCTTCAGCCATAAAGTCCGATGATGTATCAGCGGAAGAGGCAAAGCCATGGGTGGAAAGTGCCACAGAGCTTGATGGGTGAGTCTATCCATTTTGGCAGTCTTCGATATCGTAGTTACATCAAGTCCCAGCGCGTTACAGAAGATTAAGTCCGAAATTGAAAGACGGGAAAAAGTAGAGAAACGATCGACTCTCAGAAAAACATTCTCCTACTTGAAAGACCCGGGAAGAATTAACGACCTAAAGAAAGATTTTGACAAAGCATTGGCATCGTTTCAGGTAGCTTTCCTTACAGTATCCTTCCATAACCGTTCTGATTTCCGGCCGATGCAGGTTAGGACGAACTTGATAACTGGCGCCAAGTTAGCGGCCATAGAACGTCGTCTACACGAAGACAAAATTCTCGATAGTCTCCGATACCCTCATCTTGCTCATGATGATTCCACTCAGGCGTGCCTGGAAGACACTAGGGTTGATCTCATTGAGCGTATCATGGCATGGTGCCGCAACACTGAGGATAGCGAGAACCGGCTAATGCTGTTGACTGCTGTGGCCGGTGCTGGCAAGACTTCGATTGCACTCACGATAGCAGAACAATGTGCCAGCGAAGGGGATGTTACCCTGTTACTGCCCTTCTTCTTTAAAGCGGGCGAACGATCGCGGCCTGATTTTCTATTCAGTGGCATGGCTCGAGCTTTGGCAGACCATGACCCCGTTTACCGCACTTTCATTACCTCTGCTCTTCGAAACGATCCTAGTCTCTCAACAGCTTCATTCGCGACGCAGTTCAAGAAATTGGTGGCTCCGTCTCTACTCCATAAACCTCCGCCTTCTGACCGTCCTATGGTGATCATCATCGACGCTTTAGATGAATGTGACAAAGAAGCGTTCGAATCCCTTGCCGAAATTCTTGGGGATGAAGTGCCCAGGCTACCATCTTCCATAAAATTCTTCATCACATCGAGACAATTTGATCTCGTGAATCGCTACCTCTCCCCCAATTACCCTATTGATCATCTCACTATCGATCTCTTGGACGAGGCAAATGTGCGGGACTGTGCTAGATTCATACGCTTCCAGCTGCAAAAGCTAAAGAAATTACATTGGGATCTACAGCGTAATCTTAAGGACGAGGATAAAATGGTGCAGGAGATCTCGGAACGAGCAAATGGGTTGTTTATCTGGATCAGCACCATCTTTCGCTACATGAAGATGACCAACCAGGATCCTATGGGGACACTAAAAAGTCTGCTTGACACTGGTGCCAAACGACCAGAGGTCCCTGCTGAGAAGATGATGGAAGACTTGTATACAAGCATCTTGAAGAAGTGTGCTTGGGAGGATGAAAATTTTGCGCACGATTACCCAATCGTGATGGGAGCAATCTTCGTTGCTCAGGAGCCTCTGTCCATCACAGCCTGGGACTCAATTTTGTCACCTTTCCTCAAGTCTTCTGTTCGATATGCATTGGCCGAACTTGCTCCACTGCTCTCAGGAATTGAGGATTCTCACATTCCGGTTTGCATCTTACACCAATCTTTCCGCGATTTTATTGTCGATCGGATCCATCCCCAAACAATCAGCTTGCATTGCCCTCCCATAGTTGTGGGGGTGGAGAATGCCAGGGTCGCCCTGCGATGTACCGAGATTTTGAACAAGGATCTCTGCTCTGTAAAGGGCTTAGGACTGATCGAAAACTTGTCCGAAAAAGATGAAATGCCGCGCATTCCTCCATCGGAGTTATCTGAGCACTTTCGTTACGCATGTCGCCACATCGTCCACCACCTAAGTGGAGTCAAGGGACCATCAGAGGAGCTTGCTGGGTTAGTTGGTATGTTTCTGAGTCAGGAAGCAACTCGGTGGATGGAAGTCTGTGTGAGAATGGAAAGCTATGTCAGTATCTTGTTACTTCCTGAGTGGGCCAAGGTATGGGTTATGAATTGTGTTAAAGAAACTACCTGATGGTCTTCTAGTTGGCTGTTGACCACAGGGCTGTTAGTGCACTGGCTGATGTGCTTACCAAGCTTCCGGGGACCCTGCAATTTTTTTCAAGATTCCAGGAGGCATACAAGGCAGCAAACGATTCTGTTGTACTCTGCCGTTACCTTGTTTCTGTGGACTCAAACTCCTACACCCCGGATTTGGCTAGGTCACTAAACAATCTATATAATGCCATTGACGGACTCGGACGGCACTCGGAGGCACTCCCAATCATCGAAGAATGTGTCAAACTCCAGCGCCAGTTGGTTGCCGTTGACCCAGGATCATACACCCCGGATTTGGCCGGGTCACTCAACAATCTACATATCGCTCTTTCCAATCTCGGACAGCACTCAGAGGCACTCCCATTCATCGAAGAAAGCATCATACTCTACCGCCAGCTAGTTGCTGTTAACCCAGGATCATACACCCCGGATTTGGCCATGACACTCAACAATCTAACTAATGCTCTTTCCAATCTTGGACAGCACTCGGAGGCACTCCCATTCATCGAACAAAGTGTCAAACTCTACCACCAGCTAGTTGCCGTTAACCCAGGATCGTACACCCCGGATTTGGCCATGTCACTCAACAATCTATGTAGTGCTCTTTTGCTTCTCAGACGGCACTCAGAGGCACTCCCATTCATTGAAGAAAGCGTCAAACTCTACCACCAGCTAGTTGCCGTTAACCCAGGATCATACACCCCAGATTTGGCCATGTCACTCAACAATCTATATAATGCTCTTTCCAATCTCGGACGGCACTCGGAGGCACTCCCATTCATCGAAGAAAGCGTCAAACTCCGGCGCCAGCTAGTTGCCGTTAACCCAGGATCATACACCCCAGATTTGGCAATGTCACTCAACAATCTATATACTGCTCTTTCGGATCTCGGATGGCACTCGGAGGCACTCCCATTTATCGAAGAATGTGTCAAAATCCGGCGCCAGCTAGTTGCTGTTAACCCAGGAGCATATGCCCCAAAATTGGCCATGTCACTTAACAATCTATATAATGCTCTTTCCAAACTCGGACAGCACTCGGAGGCACTCCCATTCATCGAAGAAAGCGTCAAACTTTACCACCACTTAGTTGCTGTTAACCCAGGAGCATATGCCCCAAAATTGGCCAACTCGCTCAAGGATCTACATAATGCTCTTACCAATCTCGGACGTCATTCTGAGGCACAAATGGTCCAGATTTGAGCATGTTCTCCTCGTCATTGCATCGGCCACTTTACTGCCTGCACATGGCAGGCAAGCTTGAATTGGTATATTCGGCTCGAGAACACCAACAAATCCAACCTCAGTTTTTTGATTGCAAACCATTGATAAAATATTTACAGAGTTCACTAGCCACGCTACACCCATAACAAATCACAGTTGCATCTTTCAATTCTAATATTTCTTTCTCTAACACATTTTTCCTCGCATCGCTCATCGCTGATGTACTGGTCTATGTTTCTGCATAACCGATGACGTCGAGGTTTGGATCGATCGATGATGCAAATTGGTTGAGACGAAGCACAAGTTGATTGGCAGTCGAACGCGACCACTTGGTCCACAGATTCTAGCTTACCGTGCGCTGTTAATTCCAAACACTTTATGGCCCAACCGAATTTCGCTCACTCGAATCCTATGATGACTGCCCATTGGTGTTACACCATGCCTTCCCAGTTTAGTTTTGATCTGCACTGTATTACCACATCTCGTCGCTACCAAATGCAGGTGGCGTGCACATGGTCTTGGTAACTACTTGTGCAACTACATGACTAGTGCTACTACTGGATGTCGATCATCAAACGACGAAATCCAGACATGATGTGCACTTCCAGGTGATTCCCTACCTCGAAGACCCTTCCCGCTGACTATCTTCTCCTGCCGACAATGTTTGTTCAGTAAGCGGGACAGTGAATAAGGCTGTTGGTCCTAACCGTGACCGTGCGCCACCCGGATCATAATTACGAAGTTAATATGTCGATCTTCGTGAATAAGTCGACATGAATTAATACTCTAGATTGAATGAAGCGCGCTGATGCAGCACGTATGTCAGCAGAGATGGAATGCGATAAATTAACGCCGCTTGCGCCCCGTTAATATTGCTCGGCACGAAACCGCTATGATTATTGCTACGCGATGGACCCGGATTACCTCTTCGTATACACGGACGGCTCCTTACACCTAAGAGAGAGGCAAACGGAGGATCGGATATGGCTTGGTTGGTTACGTGGCCGGCAGACCTGTATTCGAAGGAAAAGGAGCCCTAGGGGAACATCGGCCAGAAGCCTTCGATGCGGAAATGATGGAGCTCAGGGCAGTGAGCAAAGAGATTAGAAGGAGAACGGGGGACGAATCCATTACCCAAAAACCTCACCTGAACCGGCTAATAGATCTGCGCCCGCTATTACAACTATGTCATGACTATGAGAGAAAATGTGACGGAATTCGTCAATATCACTGGGTGGCATCAACTCTTAATTCGCGTGCGCAGGTAAACCGTTGAAGTGGCACTTACTGCTCTACACAGCCCTGCTCTTGGCAGCTGTCACAAGCAGTCTGGAGTTGCAGGTCAGACAAACAAACTGGCCTAACGTTCTGGCCTAGGGATATTTTCCATCTACCTTTGACACCAGATCTCCCCTAATGGCTGAGAACGCGGAAGTTGTTTCCATGCCGTGTGCCCTCGTGGTTTATGGGGATTCATGATGGATAGGGTTCTGTCAATTACTTTAGGCGACGGTATCTATTCATTATCCTTAACAGCATCGTGCTGGCTGTCTCAGCACCCTCGACATCGACACTGACCCCCCCCCCCCCCCCCAAAGAACACTGACAATTACACAGCCCCGTGTTCAGATAGCGATCTGTTGACTAACTTGAGTCTAGATGATGCCAAATCGAACGAGACACACGTCTCTTCCCAGACGAACTCCGCCCGGAATAGGTTTGTGAACAGATAAAATCTCGTGCTTGAGGGTCGTTTCTCCGGGGATAGAATTTTCGCATGAAGTTCCAAAGCAGGGCACGCTATAGAGTAGCAAGAATGAATACATGGCATTGGTTCCAGCGAGTTGTGACACGAACAGTACTCATTTCTATGCCAGAGATAGAACGTATGGTATCCGAAAGGTACTCGTCAAAGCGAGCCAAAGATGTCATCAATCTCGTCTTTTTCTCAGTTCCTTTTATTCTTCTTGGTTTCTAATTTCCTAGCCTTCTTCGATGCACTTTCCGCTTCCTCAGTAAAGACCACAGAGGGGCTGTCTGAGTAGATACCCCCACGGGGTGATAGAGTGGCCCCGATCGATGAGCGCCTAAGCCAGTCTTCGACGAGGGCAACATGGGGCGCAAGTGTTGTTTCATTGGTACTGTGCCCGGTGGGCACCCGTCTTTGCTGGGAACAGAGGTGGTAGCCTCAACCGTTGCGATTCCATTAAGATTGTCAACGTCCTTGGTCGACTTGGGAATCACTTTTCCCGCATCCTTCGCGTTCGCCCCGAGATAAGCATAATTAGACATAACAAGAGGCTTAAAAGGATTCGGGCGGTCAGGGGACTGATCTGATTGGGGAAGCTTCATGGGTCGCACTGAAAAACAAATCAGACATAGATGAGGGATGAGAGAGATCTCACCGACCCGAAGAACCCTAGAAAGTTGCATAAACTATTCCCATATTGCGTCAAAAGCGCTCCTAAGCTCTACGCATACCGTAGGTACTCGGCTAAAAATGGCCACCAGCATCGATGTTTGAGCGCGGAATGTTTTTGTCCCATGCTGTAGTTCAGAGAAGCTGGGGATATAGAGTCAGCTACAAAAACTGTTCATCTGGACAGGAAATGCGCACGTATAAGCACTTCGTAAAACTGTCATGGCCTGCATTGGCATTAGCATTAGAAACCAAGAAATAAACTGGACCGAGACGGTACCTTATTCAAGAGCAGGCATAATTCATGAATGGCGTGCAGAGAGGACGGAAGTAGGCGCTTGGGAGGGAGATGTGTCCAGGAAATGCTTTGTTTACTGGTCTATTTTAACGGGTGTGGCCACGATGGAGGTGAAGCAAATTGCAGGGCAACCTTTTAGAGTCCACGAAAAAAGATGCATACACACGATAGGTAGAGACAAGCCCACGAGAATCCTGCGTATCCTTTTGAGAATCCGACGTGCTTCGACGGCCCTGCGTAGGAAGACGGCCGAACGGTGCTGATTATTGAACTTGTAGCATAAACGATCCGAAACGGCCAATTCTGTTTGCATGAACGTGATTAGGGGGGGCTTTGTTGCTCGGACACCCGTTCTATGACCCCAAGACAAGAAGTAATGGATGCATGAAGCGAATAAGGAAGAGACGAGCGTGGTCGACTCATCGGGCGCTTGAAACTCCCAAATCAAGGAATCTATAAATAACTATCAACAACAAACCTGTCACTTGCCTGTCACTTCATTCTCTGGCGCCCACATGGGTAGCGATGCCAAATTCTTCGCCCGAGGAAAGATTCAGGAGTTCCGGAAGGTTTGATTGATTCTACATCGTCCCCGTACCAGAAACACATGTGAGAATTAGGAGCTCGAAGAGGCCGAGTCGACAAAGGACAAGAAATTCATCAAGCGAAAGACGGTACTCAAGAAGATAGTAGCCAATATCACTATGGGGAATGACAGTGAGCTGGACAGTTTGCTTGCGGCTTCTTCTCCTGCTTCTGCTGACGGTTTGTGAAGTGTCAGCACTCTTCCCCGACATCGTTCGATGCATGCCGATCCAGGTGCTGGAAATCAAGAAAGAGTACGAGGTTCATATAAACTTCACGTACTTCCTCCTATCATCATTGAATTGGACGCCAATGCTCATTCTAGTGGCTTATCTTTTCCTTGTGAGCTATGGGTCGCAGTAAACCTGATGGTATTTCAAACGCCATGCCATCCCTTCTCACCATAAGTTGGCACTTTTTTAGTATAAATACTGAGAGATGCTACATTTGGTGGCCACGGGACGTGGTAGTACAGCGCAGTCTATCAAACACGGGTCGCTCCTGAACGAGGGGAACACCAATGGACAGTCATCATAGGATTCGAGGCAACAAAACTCGGTTGGATCTGATCATAAAGTGTGGGGAACAGCGGTATACTATATAAGAATCTGACTCAAGTGGACCAAGTGACCACGGCGTTCGACCGCCAATTGACTTGGGCTTCGTCTCAACGAATTTTGTGCGTCCTGTAACGCCTAGGATGAATTATAATGTTCCTAATACATTGGTCGAGTTTCTAGCTGCGAGGGGAACTGGGGATGTATTACCAAAACACCAGGACAAGTTCCGCAGGCGACAGTGACTGCAAGTGCCAGGATGAGAGCGACCCTGCCTTGCTAGCGCTTTGTCCCATCGCTACACGTACAAATTCTTCGATCCCTGGGTTCGAGTCAAATCATGGGAGAAAGCCATTAGTCATGAATCTGCTTACGTCTCGTGGCCACCAAATGTAGGTGGTCATATATCCTGGTAACTACTTGTCCACTACGACATGACGTGCACTCCCCTGGCGATTGATTCCCTACCTTGAAGACCCTTCCCGCTACAGCTGACTGTCTTCTCCTGCCGAATATGTTCGTTTAGTAAGCGGGACAGTGAATGAGGTTGGTCCTGACCCGGGAATGGACCGGCTCCGCGACCGTGCGCCACCCGGATCATAATTAGGAAGTTAATGTCGATCTTCGTGAATCGATCAACATGAATTAACACTCTAAACTGAATGAAGAAGCGCGGTAATGTAGCGATAAATGAACGCCGCTTGCCCCGTCACTTACTTAATATTGCTCGGCATGAAACCGAACCGCCGTGATTATTGCTGGTCGGTGGTGTCTCTTGGCGTCTGAGCAAGGACAGCCCTGCTTGGCAGATATCCTTCCGTGCTCTTGTTCATGTTCAAAAGTGCAATCCTCAAAATCCCGCTTCTACAACGAGCTCAGACAATCCTTTTGCATACGCTTTCTCTTCGTTCTCCAACTTGCTCTGTTTCTGGAGGCTATAGTTTCGGATATGATTGCGCCAACATGCTTCCAGGCTCGCTACCTTGGCTGATGGTACTTGCACTCCCAGACTCTTTCGGCAACACGAATGACCATTGCAGAGGTGTCCCCTCTGTGCAACTGGACCATCAAATTTGTACGGTAAAACCATATTTCCACTCAACCTGGGGCCAAGGTTGGCCGGTGGTGTTAGGTGTTACTCACCGACGTACTCGCCATCACGGTAATTTGCTCTGTCATCATCCAGTCTTTCGGCTCTATCGGGATAAGTTTCCTCAATAGTTCCTCCCTTTCATCTATGAATTCCTCACGTCGCTCGCCCGGTTAGTGGATCGATCTGGCATTTGGCTACCACCGCTACCTGCACGCGATGTCCATGTGCATCTATCGATGTCTAGGATCCTTGCCGATAAGACTCCTTGGCTCTGGAGCAGGAAGCGAATGTGAATGGGGGTGTATTTGGGGAGCCTGACATGTTATCTTTAAGTTCTAGAGGCTGGGCTTGTTGAAAGGAGCGGAATCAATTCATTTCTGCGAATCTCCGTATCATTGTACTCGATACAGCGATCTGTCTGAAAGCGCAAGTGAATCGTCAAGAGAATCATGGACAGTAATGCGTGGCTTCGCCATCTCTTTACCCGAACTGCCTTGCAAAAACAAATGCAGCTGGAAGAAGGACGTAATGCCGGCTCCACCAGAAGTCTAAGTAGCATCATTGCTAGCTGTAATGCCACTGAGCGGGGGCACTTAACCGCCCACCAAAGACGATTTGATCCCGGTCATCCTCCATTTTCACGAAACTCAAAAAGTGGGGACCAAGGCCATGGATGTCGACAGTATCACCAACTCTCTCAGAGTGTAACCACCTTCTGCCGCTTAATCCGGAAAACCATTTTCCTATCCCAACAAAGGGCTACATGGACGTTCTATCCGAAAAGCGTCATCTCTGATGTAAATATTGGCTGATGGTCCGAGTGGACCTCAAGAATCGGAGCCGGAGGTATGGAGAGTAATCATAGATGCGGGAATAAAATGCTGGGATGAAAGTGGTCGGTCAGCAGAAATGATTGCACGATTCCAAGATCAAAAACAAGGGTCCCAGACGACACTCCTATATCATTCATTTCAAAGAGCGATGCGAAGCGGACAGAAATGGGCCTGTGAAGTTTGCAAGAGAGAGCCGGGGATTTGGCTGACATTGGGCGCCTACGGGTTTGCCGGAGAGGCATGAGAGGATCGGGTATGATAGGATGAACGGAGGTTGATTACGAGTAGGTGGCGGAAGGCAGAAGAGTCCGGAGATAGTTTGGCGCAGTGTAAAGATTGAGATGCAGGTACGCGAACATCCCGTTCCACCCAAACCATTTACAAAAGACGCTGCCCAGACACATGCGACCCGACGCACAGATGAATTCGAAACGGTTATCCTGAGAAATTAACGTTCAAGGACCCATTCCTAGATTTCGTGGAGAAAAAGGAGGCAGATACGAATAAGCCTATGTTTCCAACGCAAGCACCTCAAAGCAGAACGGTGATCTAAAAAAACTGGTCATACTCAGGGAAGACTAGTAATGATGACGATGAGACATCGGCGGAGTCCTTGTCACAGTAAAATGCCACAGCAAATCAGTCGCCGTCGCTTCTGCCTGCTTTCCCTTACAAGTGTCCAGAGGTAGGGCACATGACAAGATTGGGGAAGGGGTAAGGAAAAAATAGAACGAGACCGTTAAGGGAAACGGCATAGTGAGGTGCACTAGGATGACGGCGGGAAGTGGCGCGAGGGCAGAGGAAGAGACGGGGAAAAGGGATAGATCGCATTATCATTGGTTGAGCTCCTTGGACTGAAGTGAGTTTTGTGTGCACCTCAGTAAGAACCGGCGTCGCATTAACGAACCGCGGCTCAACCGCTGTGGGACCCTTCGACATTCAGAACACTGATAGAAGTGAAGGAGGTGTTCCTTCAACGCGCCCACTTGGTGTCGAGCGGTCCCGAGACACATTTCGGCAATGCTGAACTGTGTCCTGTGATCGTCGGTTGGATGTCAGGCTCGATTTCCGGGCGTTGTGAGTACAAAACCCATACCTGAGTAAGAGTGCCACATGGAGACCTGCATGGGTTGGACGTGTAAGGGGCAGGTTCTCCTGTGCGCACTCGCATTTGGTGAATCAACAGGGATATGGAATGGAGTGTCGCAACGAAATTGCGTTGGAGTATCTCAGCGAGAGTGGGACACAACCGTATGGTTGTGTGTCGGCTGGGGTCAAGCCCAGATGTTGGCGAGCACCGTAAAGATTGGACCTAGAAGATTGACATGGGGTGTGCTAAATAAGATAAATTTTGGGCTAGGTGATCGAATATAAAGGGCCAGTGCATACTTGGGAAACGAATGCTAATTGCTGCATTTTACATAAAGACGCCAGGATTTGGCGAAAGTGCTGTGTCGGAGTTAGCCGAACACATTAGGATGATGCCGACGGATCTCGGTTCATGATGTAACCGAAGACCAAACGTTCCCTTCCGTTGTGAAAGCATTGCTTGTTTCACGAAAACTGGGCTGCTGAGTATCCGAAACTGGTGCCACCGATGTGTCGGCGCATCAACAAGGCCTATCAACCAAATTGAAGCCCATCGCCAACTGTACACTCTTTATCGATCTCGACATTATTTCACACTGTCCTATACTTGGATGCTTTCAACTATTTCATCATCCTGATATTTTTCTATTGCACCAATTGTCGGCTTGCAGGTTTGTTTTCAGCACCCTGGTTGATAATAGGATCAGAGCGGTAAGTATCACTTGTCCGAGGCCCCATTTTTTTAGGCATTCACGAGGGTACCCGGCCACTTAGGGGCATCCTACTAGTAAAGCTCATGTGAAAGCTGATTGCACTCCAAGACCCTGATGAAAGGCTAGACTGGATCCCAGCCTGCACTGACGTACGACGTACGTCGCGTACGCGTGCCCCACCGGCGCTTACCGCCCACTCTCTGTACGAAGCGAACGCCGTGACCAGTGCCTCGATATGACGTCCCATAGTCTTTGCTCGTTCATATCTAGTTCTTATTCCTAATAACATTTATCCTGCTTCCAGTTCTAGGCGGCATGATACTGGGCCGCTAGAATTCGCCGCTGATACTGGATCAGAGGTCTGTATGGCGTCGACCAAATAGTCAATGCATATATCATATCCTTCCTTCCATAATAAGACAGCCCTCGTGGCTCTAGCTTCTGAGCGATTAGGGGCTCACACGTGCGTTGCGCGCCCAAAGCTCTCTCCTCCATCCACTTGTCTGTTATCGACCATGTCGCAGCAGCAAGAGGTTGAAACTCCGAGGCAAAAGACCAATGATCTCCTTGCAGCGGGGGGTAACCTGGCGGTGTTAACTCTTAGAGGTGTCAATGCTACCGCAGGTTGGTGTCCACCCTTAAAGGATGCGACTAGTGCTGCGCTCTTCATCTACGACGAGGTTAAAGTTGGTAATGATTTATGTCCACGAATGAAAGCTCACGCTGGTTTGCGCCATGTAGAAGCTCAAGGAGAACGCAAAGGAATGGACTGATTTCGGTGAATACGTAGCGAGCACCATGGCCAACGTATCTTCAGCCATAAAGTCTGATGATGTATCAGCGGAAGAGGCAAAGCCATGGGTGGAAAGTGCCACAGAGCTTGATGGGTGAGTCTATCCATTTTGGCAGTCTTCGATATCGTAGTTACATCAAGTCCCAGCGCGTTACAGAAGATTAAGTCCGAAATTGAAAGACGGGAAAAAGTAGAGAAACGATCGACTCTCAGAAAAACATTCTCCTACTTGAAAGACCCGGGAAGAATTAACGACCTAAAGAAAGATTTTGACAAAGCATTGGCATCGTTTCAGGTAGCTTTCCTTACAGTATCCTTCCATAACCGTTCTGATTTCCGGCCGATGCAGGTTAGGACGAACTTGATAACTGGCGCCAAGTTAGCGGCCATAGAACGTCGTCTACACGAAGACAAAATTCTCGATAGTCTCCGATACCCTCATCTTGTTCATGATGATTCCACTCAGGCCTGCCTGGAAGACACTAGAGTTGATCTCATTGAGCGTATTATGGCATGGTGCCGCAACACTGGGGATAGCGAGAACCGGCTAATGCTGTTGACTGCTGTGGCCGGTGCTGGCAAGACTTCGATTGCACTCGCGATAGCAGAACGATGTGCCAGCGAAGGAGATGTTACCCTGTTACTGCGCTTCTTCTTTAAAGCGGGCGAACGGTCGCGGCCTGATTTTCTATTCAGCAGCATAGCTCGAGCTTTAGCAGACCATGATCCCGTTCACCGCACTTTCATTACCTCTGCTCTTCGAAACGACCCTAGTCTCTCAACAGCTTCATTTGCGATGCAGTTCAAGAAATTGGTGGCTCCATCTCTACTCCATAAACCTCCGCCTTCTGACCACCCTATGGTGATCATCATCGATGCTTTAGATGAATGTGACAAAGAAGCGTTCGAATCCCTTGCCGAAATTCTTGGGGAGGAAGTGCCCAGGCTACCATCTTCCATAAAATTCTTCATCACATCGAGACAATTTGATCTCGTGAATCGCTACCTCTCCCCCAATTACCCTATTGATCGTGTCACTATTGATCTCTTGGATGAGGCAAATGTGCAGGACTGTGCTAAGTTCATACGCTTCCAGCTGCAAAAGCTAAAGAAGTTACATCGGGACTTGCAGCGTAATCTTCAGGACGAGGATAACATGATACAGGAGATCTCGGAACGAGCAAATGGGTTGTTTATCTGGATCAGCACCATCTTTCGCTATATGAAGATGACGAACCAGAATCCTATGAGGACACTAAAAAGTCTGCTCGACACTGGTGCGAAACGGCCAGAGGTCCCTGCTGAGAAGATGATGGGAGACTTGTATACAAGCATTTTGAAGAAGTGTGCCTGGGAGGATGAAGATTTTGCACACGATTACCCAATCGTGATGGGAGCAATCTTCGTTGCTCAGGAGCCTCTGTCGATTACAGCCTGGGACTCAATTTTGTTGCCTTTCCTCAAGTCTTCTGTTCAATATGCATTGGCTGAACTCACTCCTCTGCTCTCAGGAGTTGAGAACTCCCACATTCCGGTTCGCATCTTACACCAATCTTTCCGCGATTTTATCGTCGATCGGATCGACCCCCAAACAATCAGCTCTGGTTGCACTCCCATAGCTGTGGGGGTGGAGAATGCCAGGGTTGCCCTGCGATGTACCGAGATTTTGAACAAGGATCTCTGCTCTGTAAAGGGCTTAGGACTGATTGAAAACTTGTCCGAAAAAGATGACATGCCACCCATTCCTCCATCGGAGTTATCTGAGCACTTTCGTTACGCATGTCACCACATCGTTCACCACCTAAATAGAATCAAGGAACCATCAGAGGAGCTTGCTGGGTCAGTTGGTTTGTTTCTGAGTCAGGAAGCAA
Organism: Cantharellus anzutake; assembly: GCF_015039405.1. NCBI lineage: Eukaryota > Fungi > Basidiomycota > Agaricomycetes > Cantharellales > Hydnaceae > Cantharellus > Cantharellus anzutake. Next base: position 2,366,761 of record NW_024066951.1, read on the forward strand.
CTCGGTGGGTGGAAGTCTGTGTGCGGATGGAACGCTATGTCAGTATCTCATTACTCCCTGAGTGGACTAAGGTACGGGTTATGAATTGTGTTAAAGAAACTACCTCATGGTCTTCCAGTTGGTTGTTGACCACAGGGCTCTTAGTGCACTGGCTAATGTGCTTACCCAGCTTCCGCCGAATTTCGCATTTTTTTCAAGATCCCAGGAGGCCTATGAGACAGCAAACGATTCTGCTGTACTCTGCCGTTTTCTTTTTTCTGTGGACTCAAGTTCCTACACCCCGGATTTGGCCATGTCACTCAACAATCTACGTAATGCTCTTTCCAATCTCAGACGGCACTCGGAGGCACTCCCATTCATCGAAGAGAGTGTCAAACTCTACCGCCAGTTAGTTGCCGTTAACCCAGGATCATACACCCCGGATTTGGCCATATCACTCAACAATCTATATGATGCTCTTTCCAAACTCGGACGGCACTCGGAGGCACTCCCATTCATCAAAGAAAGTGTCAAACTCTACCGCCAGCTAGTTGCCGTTAACCCAGGATCATACACCCCAGATTTGGCCATGTCACTCAACAATCTATGTAATGCTCTCTCCGATCTCGGACGGCACTCGGAGGCACTCCCATTCATTGAAGAAAGTGTCAAACTCTACCGCCAGTTAGTTGCCGTTAACCCAGGATCATACACCCCGGATTTGGCCATGTCACTCAACAATCTATATGATGCTCTTTCCAATCTCGGACGGCACTCGGAGGCACTCCCATTCATCGAAGAAAGTGTCAAACTCCGACGCCAGTTAGTTGCCGTTAACCCAGGATCATACACCCCAGATTTGGCCATGTCACTCAACAATCTACATAATGCTCTTTCCAAACTCGGACGGCACTCGGAGGCACTCCCATTCATTGAAGAAAGTGTCAAACTCTACCGCCAGTTAGTTGCCGTTAACCCAGGATCATACACCCCGGATTTGGCCATGTCACTCAACAATCTGCGTAGTGCTCTGTCCAATCTCGGACGACACTCGGAGGCACTCCCATTCATCGAAGAAAGTGTCAAACTCTACCGCCAGCTAGTTGCCGTTAACCCAGGATCATACACCCCGGATTTGGCCATGTCACTCAACAATCAATATTTGGCTCTTTCCAATCTCGGACGGCACTCGGAGGCACTCCCATTCATCGAAGAAAGTGTCAAACTCTACCGCCAGTTAGTTGCCGTTAACCCAGGATCATACACCCCGGATTTGGCCATGTCACTCAACAATCTATATTATGCTCTTTCCAAACTCGGACGGCACTCGGAGGCACTCCCATTCATCGAAGAAAGTGTCAAACTCCAACGCCAGTTAGTTGTCGTTAACCCAGGATCATACACCCCAGATTTGGCCTTGTCACTCAACAATCTATATTATGCTCTTTCCAAACTCGGACGGCACTCGGAGGCACTCCCATTCATCGAAGAAAGTGTCAAACTCTACCGCCAGCTAGTTGCCGTTAACCCAGGATCATACACCCCGGATTTGGCCATGTCACTCAACAATCAATATTTGGCTCTTTCCAATCTCGGACGGCACTCGGAGGCACTCCCATTCATCGAAGAAAGTGTCAAACTCCGACGCCAGCTAGTTGCCATTAACCCAGGATCATACACCCCAGATTTGGCCTTGTCACTCAACAATCTATATTATGCTCTTTCCAAACTCGGACGGCACTCGGAGGCACTCCCATTCATCGAAGAAAGTGTCAAACTCTACCGCCAGCTAGTTGCCGTTAACCCAGGATCATACACCCCGGATTTGGCCATGTCACTCAACAATCAATATTTGGCTCTTTCCAATCTCGGACGGCACTCGGAGGCACTCCCATTCATCGAAGAAAGTGTCAAACTCCGACGCCAGCTAGTTGCCATTAACCCAGGATCATACACCCCAGATTTGGCCTTGTCACTCAACAATCTATATTATGCTCTTTCCAAACTCGGACGGCACTCGGAGGCACTCCCATTCATCGAAGAAAGTGTCAAACTCTACCGCCAGCTAGTTGCCGTTAACCCAGGATCATACACCCCGGATTTGGCCATGTCACTCAACAATCAATATTTGGCTCTTTCCAATCTCGGACGGCACTCGGAGGCACTCCCATTCATCGAAGAAAGTGTCAAACTCTACCGCCAGTCAGTTGCCGTTAACCCAGGATCATACACCCCATATTTAGCCGTGTCACTCAACAATCTACATAATGCTCTTTCGAACCTCGGACGTCATTCTGACACACAAATGGTCCACATTTGAGCACGCCCTCCTCGTCATTGCATTGCCCACTTTACTACCTGCATATGGCACGCAAACTTGAATTGGATATTCGGCTCGACATCAACCTCAATTTTTTGCAAACCATCGAAAAAATATTTACAGGGTTGGCCACGCTACACCCATAACAAATCACAGTCGCAGCTTTCAATCCTAATATCGTATCCATTTCCTTTAACAAATTTTTTCTCATTGGTGTTGTACTGATCTATGTTTCTGTATCACGGATGATGTCAAGGTTAGGATCGATCGATGATGCAAATTGGTTGAGACGAAGCCCAAGTTGATTGGCGGTCGAACGCCGCGGCCACCTGGTCCACCTAGCCAGATTCTAGCTTACCGCGTGCCGCTCCCAACACTTTATGACCCAACCAAATTTCGCTGTCTCGAATCCTATGATGACTGCCCATTCCTAGTTCAGGTACGACCCGTGTTTGACCAGCGCTATATTACCACGTCTCGTGGCTAGATAGATATGCATCGTCATGTCTCCTGGTAACCACTTGTGCACTACATGACCAGTGCTACTACTGGATGTCGTTCATCAAATGACGAAATCCAGACATGATGTGCACTTCCAGTGATTCCCTGCCTTGAAGACCTGACTGTCCTCTCCTGCCGAAAACGTTTGTTCGGTAAGCGGGATAGTGAATTAATAAGGTTGGTCCAAACCCTGGAATGGACCGGCTCCACAACCGTGCGCCACCCGGATCATAATTAGGAAGTTAATGTCGATCTTCGTGAATCATGAATTAACACTCTAAACTGAATGAAGAAGCGCGGTACTGTAGCGATAAATGAATGCCGCTTGCCCCATCACTTACTTAATATTGCTTGGCATGAAACCGAACCGCCGTGATTATTGCTAGTCGGTGGTGTCTTGTGGCATCTGAGCAAGGACAACCCTGGCAGATAAGTATCCTTGTTCATGTTCAAAAGTGCAATCCTCAAAACCCCACTTCTACAACGAGCTCAGTGGCAGACAATCCTTTGCATATGCTCTCTCTTCGCCCTCCAACTTGCTCTAGAGGCTATAGTTTTGGATATGATTGTGCTAACGTACATGCTTCCAGGCTCGCCACATTGGCTGACGGCGCTTGCACTCCTGAACTCGTACGGCAACACGAATGACCTAACAACACCTACGGATGCGCCAGCTGTCCCAGCTATTCGATGACCTGGATTATTCTGAAAGCCTCCAGTCTACCTTCTGTGCGCATGATACTCGTGGAGGCCCGATGGAACGCCAGTGAAGTATTCGAGTATTCGACAGCATCATTACTAAATCCAAAGGGCCACCTAGCCTGCTATTCCTATCCCAGCCTGTGCATCAAATTGGATACAGTATTACCACACGTTGCAAAGCAGACGCCGTTCCTCACTAGTGACATCATAATCCCCTTCCACAACACCACTATTCCCAAGTACTCTAGGTTTGACTGTGAACTCTCCTGCGATTGACGCTACAAACCCTCAAAGTCAATCTGTGTGGTCAGTAGCTTTGGTTCCTGAAATAGTATGGCGACTGAACACTGGAAGTGCATGCGTGTACTGAGCAAAATTAAGACGCCAACAGATCCACCACAATCTCTATACCCAATCTTCTCCTGCTATCGCTCCGGTCGTCATTCCGGAAAGTGGGGCTATAGAATTGCTCTTATAGCTCGATGTGTACAACCCCTACAAGCAGCCGCGGATGAGATTAATGGTTACGAAAGCGGTGAAGCGGTTGCATTCGCCGTTAAACAGTATAACAAAGCAGAAGTTTCCCGCGTTTTCGAGGAGATCAAGGCAAAGTGGCCAGGAGCTGTGATCCGCGATGCTATCCACAATATCGCACATAGAATCTCGAGACCATTCCTGCAACTGACCCAGCAGATTACAGGCAAGCGTTCCACCGCTCCTGGTGCCGTTGCTTCGTTGTTAAGTGGCCTGCCCTTCGCGTTGGGCTAATAATGTTTTTGGCCGATTGAGCATATGAAAACCAACAGACGAATCGGCTCAGATAAATATTCTGGGTGGCTTTGTGTTTAATTCTATCGTTCCGCGAGTACTTACGCCATTAACGAGCTAGGATACCCCAAGGCGTATTGATATTTGCGTGAGCGCTTGAACATTTTCTGCTCTCCGACATTCCCCCAGACTCAATGGTTAAATTCATAGTTCTGCTTCAGCCGCATGGAGAGCCCTTCCGGCGTTTGCTGCACTTTCTGCAGAAAAACATTGTGTTCGATCGCCGTCACAGCGCCTGAATAAAAACAAAATTTGAAGGAGAACATTCATGTAGTTAATCGCGAGTCTAGATTTGACAGTTCAAGACAAAACGTACTCAGTAGTGGAAGATGCAGAAAGCGTTTGGTACTCCGGAGTGGGACACGAATCCAGATATCGTTTTGAACCCAGCAGATGTCGCCGCTGTGTGTTGACCTCTGGACACAGCTCGCGGTCTCGATATCTTGCCCATCAACCTCGCTCGGCATAAACATGGGAGATCGGTACGTCATATCGCACAGACCCGGAAAGAAAATCGTCGTCTCTGGGCTTTCTAAGTATATTGGAGGCGGTGACGATTTCACCACGCTCCGCAAACGTCATAAGTAAATCTCGTAGCGGGATTGACTTATAGAGGCGATAGATTTTGAGCGGACATTCCACGGGATGGTTGGGACGACACTGTACACACCGTCAAGGACGTTCCAACCACGTCAGCGTTCTCTGCGACCTGATTAATTTCTCGCAGGTGGTGCAGGATCTCCTCGAACCAAACAACGCCTGGACATCAAAGACCACCGCAGAGATTACAGTGGGGCGGGTCCTCTAACGATACCCCTTTCACCAAGCTTGATGCATGGCCAAGTGTGGGACAGAGAAGATCAGCGTCGTTATGTTCGCGATGACCACATGAGGTGCAGAGTGTGTCTATCACAAAGAGTTTGGTGGATGGTGTAACATAACCATAACTTTTCTGTACGCGAGACCATGGACGTTCTGGGTGATGATAGTATATCGCATACGATTCGCACAAAAATAACGGAATCGAGGTACGGAATCGAATCTGAATAAGGAAAGGACATCAGGACCAACGACGAATGTTACTCTGCACACAGAGTCACTAACCACTCCCGATATTACGCAATTGGCGCTCCCCATTTGTCCTCCTGTTCCAGAACTTCACTTCGACTTTAAACCCAACTATGCGAAATACACAGTCCGACGGAAACAGTCTCCACTGAAATTGGCTTACTCCGTGATGTTCAATAATTGCCAAGGACTCACTCTTGATCGAGTACTGTTTGATTGTAGAGAGGATGTCTTTGCGCATGGGCAGCTGTACACTGTGCTAAGCTGTGTGCGACATAGGTCTCATGCGATGCTGTTCTTGCCCGAGTCAAAGCTGGATGTTGCGAATGTAGAATACAGAAGACTTTTGGGTTAATGTTAACCTGGCTTGCTACGTTACTTAAATGAATGGACGGCAATTGTTGTATTTAATGTACAGGTTAGTCCAAGACAAATGTAGTGGGGCTTTGCTGCCAGTCATTGGCAGCAGTCCTCTCATGCCGAGAGGTTTCTGATGGTCTATCTGACCATCTATCTATAATTTATTGGCTCCTTAGCCCAAGGAGCCGCTGCTGTTTCTGGAAGCACCCTGCGCTTCCTTCCTTTTCTGGGTTTTCCCTATGGAAAGCCAATCTGCTTTCCTCTCAGTCTGCGAGGCTGGAGATGGTCTAGGTGACCATCTCTCCACTGGTTTTGCACCAGTATTATAACTTTTGAGCTCAGGAAGCGCCCTGCGCTTCGTCGCATCCAGGGTTGTTTCAGATTTCAAGCCCTCACTCTTTTTTCCACTCATTCCGAGAGGTTTCAGATGGTCTATGTGACCATCTCTCCACTGGTTTTACGCCGGTATTAAGCTCAGCTGAGAGCTGAGTTCTGGATGCGCCTGCGCTTCACCAGATCCTGGGTACATCGAGGGTATGGCCCTTACTTCTTTCCCTTTCATTCCAGAAGGCTAGACACGGTCCCAGTGACCATATTCCTACCCATTTTCACTGGTGTTCTTAGCTTATGCTGAGAGCTGACTCTCAGAAGCGCTCTGCGCTTCCTCCTGTTTATAGGCCTCTTGGCTCTGAGGCTCAACCGGTTCCTCTTATTCTGCGAGGTTGTAGGTGGTCTATGTGGCTGCATCTTTACCAAGTTGAATATGGCTCAGCTTTCCATGGTATCGTTTCAGTTTGATCAGTACCATCGTATCTGAAGGCTGCCATGTATGGCCTTCACTCGCTGCCGTGGCATCCGTTTCTTTTTAGATTTTCTTGAATGTCTTTCCCTGTATCGTGTTGTTGCGAGAAAGATGATTGAATTTCATTGATGGTTGAAATATAACAACACAGTTATTTGATGAGAATGGAATAAGTGGGCAGTGCAGAGTTCTGTGAAGCGCGAAGTGCAAGTGCTTCAGTATAGGAAGCTCATAGGAAGGTGAGACACCTATCATGGTGTAGTGGCTCGAGGGAGCGGTGATGAGAAGCGGTATATTATTAAGTATGGAGGGCTGTAAAATAGATGAAATAATTTGGTTCATGGTGTATTAAACGAAGGGATCGAGTAAAGTGTGAAAAGTTCACATGCGAGGGGGTCATGGTCCGGTCATGACAGAAGGTGTGTATGGAGTTGTCGGCCCATGTCCTGAATGTATGGGTGGTCACACTGCCACGACACATCGAGGCCGCGAGACAATAAATCTGAATCACCACCACCACTGACACAGAAGCTGTATTGCGAGGATGCCACCAGAGAAACACGGATGGTTTCTCACTCCGGGAACTGGCCCATTTCATCTCTCTTTCGATCTGCCAAAGGACTTCATTGCATCGGAGGACTGGAGGCTATCCATTCCCAGATATCATGAGGCTCTCTGCCTTCTGCATGCCCTCCATGTGAGACACGGGGTTGTGGGCCATGCCGTGGTTGCCTTGCACCATAAGACTGTCAACGGCAAAGATCGTGTGGTGAAGACCTTAGCCTGGCTAGACAGATTTCATGCAGAGCGCTACAGAGAGGTTTTGGAGTTCATTGAGTACAAAGGGGTTGACAATCTACTGAAGGCATTGCACAAAAAGTACTTCGTTGTGGGAGACGATGAGCTCTCTGTGCACGGATTACTCCACCGACCTTTACAATCTGAGACCGATATCATGACACTCAGGAATATGAAGCATCACTCCCTTGCTGACCGTGTCTTATCTTGCATGCCAGTTACCAATAGAGTTGGGGTTTCTATCTGGGAGGAAACATCACTTGTGCAGATTTTTGACGCATTGGTGGAAATCATCGAGCGTAAGTGACCCAGTGTCAGTGGTTACTTTTCAATGCCCAGTCCTCACCCAATTTCCCAGAAATTGAACACATGGAGGATATAGGCTTATACCACGGGGATGTCAGTGAAGGGAACATTTTTACTGGCACTCATGACGGAAAGAACAAGGCATGGTTGGGCGATTTTGAATTTGAGTGTGTTGACAGATCGGACGGAGATGATACTGGGAAAGCCAAGCTATCTGTATGTCATTCCAGACTTTTGGTCTTGTGCACTTTATAATCCTCATCCTCCTTCATGTCGGAAGCAGTACTTGTTGCAATTTATTCAGGGCAGACACACTCACAATCTAGCGTAGATGATTTAGAGTCTCTGATGTGGGTACTGCTCTGGTTCTTCTATCACACCTGTCCACATGAGAACGAATGGGGATGGACTCGCCTTCTGTACAACATGAATTTTGTCTCCCACACTTCTCCACCTCCTTCCATGGAGGCCGATGGAAAGTGCCTCAAGTTGAGACCAGGTTCCAGGTTATTGGTGCAGGGGCAAGATCCATAGTACTTCTTTCTCAGCAATGCTTATTCAGCAAGCCTTATGAAATCTTCAAACAAGCATGGGTACCACCTGCCAATGGGGGGGCTAAAATGGGCCCCGCACGCTCTTGTCACTCTATTCCAGGATATCTGGCATCTTGAGGGCTGGAAACTGTTGGAGGAACCGTGTGCTATGGGAGTTTTCATACAGCTACATTCCCACACCTGAGCAAGGAACTCACCTGGACAGCCACATTCCTGCAGTAGCGTGACTACTTGGTCACAACACCTTTTTCTTCTTACTTATTTTGGTCACTTCGGACTTATCTGCAAAGTCCACAAACTATATTCATTCATTTGGATTAGTTTCCTTTTTCCCTCAGTTCTCGCGCATTAGCTTGAGACTGAGGTTAGTTACAACATTCTTTTACTCTTATTCCTTATACATTGTAACTCATTGTATATTACCTTATAGCTTTAGCATTAGGTAATATTATAGTTCTCACGCATTAGCTTGAGACTGAGCTTTAGCATTAGAGCAAGTGGTTATTCCGTTAGAAACACCTTCGAATGTACTGGGAAGACCCTCCATCAAAGCATATGGACGATCAACAGAGGCTGGAAGAGTTCGGAGCACTTGCATCTGGTGTAAAAAAAAGACTGCATACTGCTAGTGCAGACACATCTCAGTTCTATCCAAGTAATAAGGTTCTTCCTGGGCAACAAAGCCCACGTAGTTGTCATCTGCCTTGTATCTAGTATTAATCATTCTAATGTCATGTTCCGAAACATCCTCCCATCCCCAGTGACATTCTTCCATATTTGTACCCCATTGTCATCATTTGGGGACATGTGTGCAACAACACAATTTGCTTTTGGACTGGGCTACTACTGTTATGATGGTTCCCCTCAAACTGAATGGCAGTGTCTTTGGCATTTCAGTGCAAGGACAATGAGATTAGTAGATGCAAGGAGTGCTGTCAGTATCTACACATATGATTGTTGTGGTTTCAAATAAGGTCTTTGGCTTGATCACTGTGCAAGCTCTCTGTTTTCTGAGGAACCACATCTCTCTGATTTCTGCCACCGGATTTTATGGTGAGCGTTGACTGATATGGAGTGACTTGCATGACAAGTGGCATAGGATTAAGTATCTTGTTTGAAGCGCTGTGCAATTGTGGGCAGTGGGAGTTCGGCAAGATTAGGTGAAGAATGAAGCAGAGTAATGCGTGGCTTCACCATCTCTTTACCTGCACCACCTTGCTGAAGCAAATGCAGCTGGAAGGACATGATGACATCGCTACCAAAAGTCTACTTAGGATGGAATTGTGTCAGGGACCAGTCCGGGGTCGAGAGCGTCCAGGTATATCGCCCAGCGCTGAGGGCCCGGTGGGGTATGAAGCGGGTGTGTACGGCAACAGGCCCAGTGCAGGCAGATGTCCCTGAAGTGGGAATGGTGAGAAGAAGACTGCTTCTCTGGTTCCCACCCCAGGTATGTTTATATACATGGTGCTCAGGTCACATGAGAGTTGCCACGTCGTCCCCATGCACAGCCCCAGCCACCCGGGTATCCCCATGGGGGATCCCGAAGGGATCCACTGCAGGCGCACATGCTGGGTGTACCTGGGGGTCATCTGGAGCATCCGGGGCTGGGTGTGTCATGCATGGGTCGTGGGTGGGTTAGTAGTACATCGATCAAGGGAAGTCATCTGTGTAAATAGAAATAGAAAGAATAGGGAGTGGGATGGGGGGGGATGGGGGGGGGGGGGGAAGTGGAGGGAGGAGGAGATAGGAAGGGGGAGAAGGGGGTAGCAGGTGGAGTGGAGCCGGGTGGAGCCAGGTGAGGCGGGTGTGCCCTGACAAATTGACATCATTGCCAGCTTTAGATATCAAACACCACTGAGCAGGGCACTTAACCATCCACCAAGACCACGGATATCGACAGTATCACCAACTCCTTTAGAGTGTAACTACCTTCGGCCACTTAATCTAGAAACCTGTTCTCCTATCCCAAACAGCAATGGGCTACATGGACGTTCTATCCGAAGAGTGTCGTCTGTCATATCCATACAATCCCGACCTCCACTCTGGGCTCCCAGAACTCCGAACTCCGACTTCTGGAGCCCTACTTCCCTTCCATCACCTTCTCCTTGCCGACTCCCAAGAGGTTATCCCACCTCCGGCTTGGACACCACCTTCGGTCCGACTCCGGAACATTCCGGGTCCAACCCCAACCTCGACACCTTCCAGATGAGTACACAAAACCTATGCTCCCGACTCCGGAATCCCGTTCACGTCTCTGTCTCCGGAACCTCCGGTCTTAGCTCCGACCTCGGACTTTGACCTCACCTCCGCTTATACCCATTGTATTGGTTAGCTCATTCCATTTAATTATGTTTGCCAATATTCCGGAGTTTAACTTCCGAGTTCGGACTTTCCGGACTTATGTCGGACCTTGCAACTATTGCATTGTCCTATTCAATTCTGCTATTCTCCCTCATTCCTATTTGGGCTGCTGCTTCCTTTCTATTCAGTCAGCTAGCCATTCCCCCACTCCCAACCTCCTTCCTTCCTCCTTGGGCCTTGGCCCTTCATTCCTCCTTTGAGAAACACCATTGAGTCAAACCCTTGACCCTCGGTGTTGTTCCTCTTTCCAGCTCCCTTTGTCTCCTTTCGGAGTACCCTCGCTCCTTTTGATTCCGGACCCCTCCTTATATACAATGTACATAGTAACTTGTAACCTCAGTCCGAAATCGACATGAATTCCCCCCAAGAGACTTTCCCTCTGCTAGATCCGAAATTAGGGACCCCTAGGACAACCAGCAATGGCACAGCGCTCTGCCTGAGTCGCTGAGGCCAAGGTCCTTCCATGCTAAGTCTCCGATTCCATTCCGGAGTCATCCGAATCTGCTAGTTCTAACATCATCTCTGATTGATGTAAATCGAAAATATTCCGAATGGACCTCAAGAATTGAAGGCTTCGGTATAAAGAGTAATCATAGATGTGGGAATAAGGTGTTGGGATGGAAGTGGTCAGTCAGCAGAAATAATTGCATGATTCCAAGATCAAAACAAGGGCCCCAGATGACTCCTATGTCATTCACTTTCAAGAGCGATGTGAAGCAGATGGCAATGGGTCTGTGAAGTTTCGAAAGGGAGTGTTGAGGATTTGGCTGACATTGGGCAACTCTTCTTGTGTGGATTTGCCGAAGAAGCATGAGAGCATCGGGTTTAATAGGGTGAAGGGAAGGAGGGTTGAAGCACAGAGGTTGGTTACGAGTGGATGGCAGAAGGCAAAAGAGTTGGGAGATAGTTTGGCACGCAGTGCCAAGACGATTGAGACACAGGTGCGAGAACATCCTGTCCCACCCCAACCATTTACAAAACACACTGCCCAGACACATGCGACCTGACGCACAGATGAATTTGAAATGGTTTTAATGTTTAAGGACCTGTTCCCAAGTTCTGTGGAGGAAAAGGGGGAAGATACGAATAACCCTATGTTTCCAATGCCAGCACCTCAAAGCAGAATGGTGATCTAAAAAAAGAAAGAAAAAATCAGTTATAGTTATACTCAGGGAAGACCAGTAATGATGGCGATGAGACAATCAGCGGAGTCCTTAAATGCTGTAGCAAATCAGTTGCCATCATTTCTGCCTGCTTTCCCTTACAAGTGTCCAGAGGTGGGGCACTTGATAAGAATTGTGAAAGGGTGAAGGGAGGATAAGAAAAAAGTAGAACGAGACCATTACGGAAAACGGCATAGTGAGGTGCACTAGTGTCAGGGCACACCCCACCTGACCCCGCACCGTGCCGCCCTACTCCGCTCCCCCGCTATCACTCCCTGTTTCTTCTTTCCCATTTCCTTCTTTCTTTCTATTTCCGTTCCATGGTCGACTTCCCCTTCTCTATGTATTACTACACACTTACCCCCGCTCCCCCAATCGCCGCGTGCATTCCCGCTCACAGAGCGGCACACCTCCGGGATCTCCCACGGAGATACCCAGGGGAGTGCGGCTGTGTGCGGGGATGACGTGGCTCCCCCCACGTGACCTCAGCTGCATGTATATAATAGCACCTGGGGTGGGAACAGAAGAAGCAGCCTTCTTCTCAACTTCCCACTTCAGCCTAAGTGGTCGGGGACGCTCACCCTGCGACGGGATCGCCGCTACGCACAGCCACTATCTGTCCCACCAAGTCCCGCACGCAGGGACCTCGCCGCTTTTGGAGCTGTCCCTGACAGCAGAAGAAGGCTTCAACCTCATCTCCCCCACCTCCCCCGCTATGGTGACCGAAGAGCAGTACAACTGCTGTCCCAATTCCACAAGCTCCAGGCCATCGTAGAGAGCCAAGCTCAGAACCAGCCCCCAGCCACGCCTGCACCGGCACCGGTCCCCGCACCAACACCTGCACCCGCCCCTAGACCCAAACCGCCTAAAGTCGCCCCCCCCACTGCCTTCTCTGGAGCAGCCGAAGACCTTGACCGCTTCAATGCTGAATGCGGCATATACTTCCATGTCCGAGCAGCGGAATTCCCCAACCCCCTCTCCCAGATCCTCTTTGTCCTGTCCTACATGAAGGGAGGGACTGCAGGGGTGTGGGCGACGCAGTGCACCATCGCGCTACTGACGACGGGCTCCCCCCGACTCACCATGGACGAGTTCAACACGGAACTCGACACCATGTTCCAAGACCTGAACCGTGAGGCCACAGCCAGACAGAAGCTGGCCACTCTGCAGCAGGGCAGCGACTCCGTGGATAAGATCATCCAGGAGTTTGAGATCCTCGGACCCGCCTCGCGGCTAGGGGACGTGGGGCTAGTGGATCGCTTCGAACAGGCGATCAACTCCCGGCTCCGTGAAAGCATTTACCGCCTCCGCCCCATGCCAACCACCTGGGCCGAGTGGAAACACAAGGCCAGCCTCCTTGACAACCAGTGGCGGCGTTTCCAGGCAACGCAACCCCGCTTAGCCCCCACCAGGCCCCCACTCTTGCCCCCGAGACCCCCACTCCCTGCCACTCTCCCGCAGCCACACCCCGTACCCACTGCTGCCGCACCCCAGCCCCCCGCACCCTGCCCTGCGACAGGAGCAGGGCCACAACCCATGGACCTTGACCGCTCGAGGATCGACCAGAGGCAAAACGGGCTGTGTTACAATTGCAACACACCAGGGCACATTGCACGGGATTGCCCGCAACCGAAAACCCGCCAAGCCAGACGGATGCACCCTGAAGATCTCAGAGCGCTCATGGAGGGGCTGAGGAGACATGTTATGGAAATGGGATTTTCCCATTTTTAGCCTCTTATGGGCTCTATGGAGTACAATATCACGTGACATGTAAATAATAACAACGGAACCAACTATCATCACCCAAAACACCTGATGTCCATGTTATTGTAAACTCCACTGTTACAACATCTGTTACATTAATTGTAACATCTTCTCAATGTCACGGCCCCCTCCTGCACCTGAATGCTATAGAAATGGGCCAATTAGGCCCCATTTTTATAACAAGACAGTTGGTAGACGGACCAGAGGCAGAGGGAGAAGGGCAGGAAGCGGAGGCCCAGGAGGATTTTCAGGAAGGTGACCGGTGAGGGACGTGTCCCAGCCACCTGCAGGCGATAGTACCAACTCGTGTAGATACCGTGAGGCACCTAAGTCGGTGCCAACGTCTAAATTCCACCAAGTCATCGCCAAGAAAAAGAGGAAAACTGCGTCCTCGAACAAAGAGATACCAAGCGCAGTGCCGGAGGTAGCGGTCCCGCCACCCGCTATCTACGTGCTGTCGAAGCAACCCCCCAGATCCCTCAACCTAGCCGTAAAGCTAACCACCTTGACCTCCCTCGCCACGGTCTCTGTATCAGCCCTCTTAGACTCAGGAGCCACCGGGAACTTCGTGAGCCCCGAGTTCGTCAGAAAGCATGGGCTCGAGACAACCCCGCTCCCCCAACCCATCCCTGTCCGCAACGTTGATGGGACCCCAAATGAGAACGGGGCCATAACTGAGGAGCTAGAGGCCCTTCTGACATTCGGACGGCACATGGAGCGGGCCTGCTTTGCCGTCGCAAACCTGGGGCGGCAGTCCCTCATCATAGGGCATTCGTGGTTGCTGCACCACAACCCAGAGGTAGACTGGACACGGCAAAAGGTCAGTATGTCTCGCTGCCCATCCTCCTGTCAGTCGACGCGAGGACACGCCAACCAGGACCCCGTAGTGGAACCAGGGGACGGGATTTACGCCGCTATCATCCCTCCGGGGTGGGGACACGAACTGAGAGCGACCACGACCCCGTCTCAGCAGATGGCCCAGGAAGCCCGCGAACCGGAAGCAGAGCCTGCACTGTTCGAGGCGCTGGTCTCAGAGCAGTACCAGGACTTCCGGGACGTATTCTCGAAAGAGGCCTTCGACCAGCTGCCCCCATGGAAGCCCTGGGACCACGCAATAGACCTGGTGCCAGATGCCAAGCTCCTGAGAGGGAGAACCTTCCCCCTGTCGCAACCAGAGCAGAAGGAACTAGACGAGTTCCTGCGCGAGAACCTGCGGAACGGGCGCATACAGGCATCCAAATCCCCGATGGGAGCCCCAGTCTTCTTTGTCAAGAAGAAGGATGGAACGCTGCGCCTAGTCCAGGATTACCGGAAGCTCAACGAGATCACGGTCAAAAACTCGTACCCCCTCCCTCTCATTTCGGACGTCCTTGCACGCCTCCGAAACGCCAAATACTTCTCGGCACTAGATCTGCGTTGGGGATTTAACAACGTCCACATCAAGGACGGCGATGAGTGGAAGGCGGCGTTTTCGACCAACTGCGGGCTGTTCGAGCCCACCGTCATGTTCTTTGGCCTGTGTAACTCCCCAGCGACCTTCCAAACAATGATGAACGACATCCTCTGGGACTTCATCGACCAGGAGGTTGTCATCTGCTACATGGACAACATTTTGATCTTCACTGCACCCTGGAGGAGCACCGGAGGGTCGTCCGAGAAGTCCTGGAGACGCTGCGGAAGCGGAGACTCTTCTTAAAACCGGAGAAGTGTAAGTTTGAGTGGAAACGGATCGAGTACCTCGGCCTCATTATCGTTGAGGGAAGCATCGCGATGGATCCCGTGAAAGTCCATGGAGTTCTCGACTGGCCAACCCCAACCAAGGTCAAAGAAGTACAGTCCTTCTTGGGGTTTGTCAACTTTTACTGCCGGTTTATTAAAGACTTCTCCGAGACCGCCCGCCCCCTCCACGCACTGACTTGCAAAACCAAGGCATGGGCCTGGGGACCAGACGAGGACCACGCTTTCCGCACCCTTAAAGATGCCATCACCTCCGCCCCGGTCCTCACCTTCCCTGCCGATACAGGTCGTTTCAAACTCGAGTGCGATGCCTCCAACTTCGCCACTGGAGCAGTACTGTCCCAGCTCCAGACGGACGGAGAGTTCCACCCCGTAGCCTTCATGTCCAAAGGTTTCATGGATGTGGAGCGTAACTACAAAGTGTATGACAAGGAGATGCTCGCAATAGTGCATGCCCTCGAGGAGTGGCGGCATTCCCTACAAGGAGCGGAGGAGAAAGTCGAGGTCTACACCGACCACCGCAACTTAGGATATTTCCGCACCGCGCAACGACTGAACCGACGCCAAGCACGGTGGTCCCTTTTCCTCTCCCAATTCCACTTCACCCTCATCCACCGCCCTGGGAGACTCATGGGAAAGCCGGACGCGCTCTCTCGCTGCGCGGACCACCCGAAAGGCAAGGATGACAATGATGGGCTGACCCTCCTCCAACCTGCTTGGTTCAAAGCCCGTGCAGTGGAGGCGGTCTTGGTGGAGGGTGAGGAGACGACTATCCTCAAGAGGATTAGCAGGGCAAAGGACCTGGATGAAAAGGTGGTGAAGGTGATGTGGGAACTTGGGGAAGGCACGCTGAGATCAGATGAGTGGGAGAAGCAAGGAGAGCTGGTTCTGTATAGAGGAAAAGTATACGTGCCGAAAGACCCGCAACTCTGCCATGACTTGGTGCGATTGCACCATGATGCATGGGCGACAGGGCACCCAGGGCGGTGGAAAACCCTGGAACTCGTCTCCCGCGACTACTGGTGGCCACGGATGGCGGAGTATGTCGGGCGGTACGTATGCGGATGTGACACCTGTAACCGTGTCAAATCCTTCCCCTCCCATAAAGTGGGGAAGCTCATCCCGAACAAGATCCCCACTCGCTGCTGGCAAGTGATCTCGGTGGACATGATCGGAGAACTCCCCGAGTCAAAGGGTTACAATGCCGTGCTGGTCGTAGTGGATCGCCTATCCAAACGCATCCACGCAATCCCAACGGTGACGACGGTGGACTCAGCGGGAATCGTGCAGCTTTTCCTCGAACACGTCTGGAAGCACCACAGCCTCCTGGAGGAGATCCTCAGTGACAGAGGGAGCGCCTTCATCTCATGCTTCTCGAAAGAACTCGCGGACCTCCTTGGCGTCAAGCTCACCCCTTCGACCCCTTATCACCCCCTGTCAGGGCATACACCCTGACCTAGCCCATACCGCATCCACACCCGCACTCGCACCCACACCCGTGACTGCACCCGGCTGTTGCACTCCCCGCACACGCCCTGTGCCGGATGCTCAGTGCGGCCGGATGGCCCGGACCTCGGGTCTCGGGTCTCATGTGACTTCCGGATATCTCTGGAAGTTTTCAATGTATTGTGGCCACTGTGGGAAGATGAGAAGTTAACTTCCTTCTCATCTCTGACCCACAGTAGGTTGTGCCCTGGACAGGGCTAGTTACACCTAGGACTGTGGACCATAGGGGAGGGTCATGGGGACCCGGGAGTCGTCCCCTGACACCCCCAAACGGACGGGCAGACGGAACGAGTAAACCAAGAAGTGGAAGCCTACCTTCGGGTATTTGTCAACCACCGCCAAGATGATTGGGCGGACTGGCTCCCGCTAGCAGAGTTCGCCTATAACAACCGTGTCCACTCCTCCACCCGCCGTACCCCTTTCGAGCTCGACACTGGCCAACACCCCAGGATGGGGACAGAGCCCACATGCACATCTGAGGTGGAAGCTGCTGACGCCTTCTCGTTGAGGATGATGAAGATGCAGGAAGAGGTGAAAGCGGTGCTAGAGCACGCAGTGGATGAGATGGCCCGCTACTACGACCGGAACCGCAAGGCGGCCCCTACGTACCAAGAAGGCGACCGGGTCTGGCTCAGCACCCAGAATTACACAACCGATCGCCCAACCAAGAAGCTAGACCATAAATGGACTGGCCCCTTCATGATTGTTAAAGTCGTCTCCCCCACCGCCGTCAAACTCCGGCTCACCGCCCGACAAAGGGGGATCCACCCAGTCGTATCCATGACGAACATCAGACCACACTGCCCTGATGAAATCGCGGAGCACCCCGCTGACCCCCACCCGGGCCCAGACCTCGTAGATGGAGAAGAGGAGTATGAGGTCGAGAAAATCCTGGACTCTAAGTGGCTACGCCGAAAACTCCGATACCTGGTAAAGTATACAGGCTGGCCACACTCAGAAAACCAATGGCTCACGCACGACGACCTAACCCATGCCTCAGATCTAGTCGAGGAGTTCCACTGGACACACCCACATGCCCCAGGGAGAGAAAGAGAGAACCGCCCAGCTGCTTCGAGGCGAAGCGGCTTAAGGGGGGGGTGATGTCAGGGCACACCCCACCTGACCCCACGCCGCACCGCCCTACTCCGCTCCCCCACTATCACTCCCTGTTTCTTCTTTCCCATTTCCTTCCTTCTTTCTATTTCCGTTCCATGGTCGACTTCCCCTTCTCTATGTATTACTACACACTTACCCCCGCTCCCCCGATCGCCGTGCCCACCGCACGCATTCCCGCTCGCAGAGCGGCACACCTCTGGGATCTCCCACGGAGATACCCAGGGGAGTGTGGCTGTGTGCAGGGATGACGTGGCTCCCCCCACGTGACCTCAGCCGCATGTATATAATAGCACCTGGGGTGGGAACAGAAGAAGCAGCCTTCTTCTCAACTTCCCACTTCAGCCTAAGTGGTCGGGGACGCTCACCCTGCAACGGGATCACCGCTACGCACAGCCGCTATCTGTCCCACCAAGTCCCACACGCAGGGACCTCGCCGCTTTTGGAGCTGTCCCTGACAACTAGGATGGCAGCGGGAAGAGGCACGAGGGCAGAGGAAGAGGCCAGGAAATGGATAGATCACATCATTATTGGTTGAGCTCCTTATACTGCCTAATTCCTGACAGCTTGAGGATAGCAGGAGTCAACACCAAGGTCAGAACCTCAACCGACCTTACACATGGTCCATTAATGCAGAGCTGTAATTTCGACAGGGGAGGAGAAGAGTGAAAACCTGTTTCACCCTTCCCCGCAATTTATATACATTGTTTACATCGAGAAATAAAGAGTAATAAACAATGAATAAAGAAAGCGTGCACAGCACGCATCACCACACATCCATTCCCTACACCGTGGCTCAACCGCTCTTGGGACCTTTCAATATTCAGGCTCAATTTCCAGGCATTGTGAGTACAAAACCCATGCATGAGTAGGGATGCCACATGGAGACATGCATGGGTTGAACGTGTAAGGGGCAGGTTCTCTGTGCGCACTGACACTTGGTGAATTAACAGAGATATGGAATAGAGTGTCGCAACGAAACTGCGCTGGAGTATCTCAGCCAGAGTGAGCACGATTGTATGGTTGTGTGTCGGCTGGAGTCAAGCCTAGATGTTGATGAGCACTGTAAGGATTGGACCTGGAATATTGACATGGTGATTGACATGGGTATTAGGGGGAGTGTTAAATAAGATGAATTTTGGGCTCGGTGATCGTGTAGTCCTAAAGGGCCAGTGTATAGCTGGGAAACGAATGCTAATTGCTGCATTTTAAAGATGCCAGAATTTGGCGAAAGAGCCTGCTAACTTGCGAGGGAATGTAATTTCTGCATCGGAGTTGGCCAAGCACATTGTGATGGATTACTTACCACACTTGCCGCTGTTGTGGGGACAAGTCCGTGCGGGTTAAAACAAGCCTGATTGCACACTTCACCCTTTACTGCATCAGGGATTAGGATTGGTGAGTCGGGGTAATATTAGGAGTTGTAGAGGTTGTAGAGGTGGTTCTGACGAGTCTAAGATTGTTGGATTTGGTTGGGTTGTTGAGGAGATATGACATTTTCTTTATTATCTTTACTATTTTCATTCATTCATGCATGTGACTTTCCTTTTCTATTTGTATCGGACTCTTCCATGACACTGTATAGTTAGTTAGAGAGGGTTATCAGCACCATACCCAGGGACCCCACTACATCTGTCTGACACTAGAGAGAGACCTACCCCCCCCCAGACCTGAGTTGCGAGTCTAGCTGGATAGACCCATTACACCACCCTACACAGCCCTACTCTGGATATGGTTTGGGTTTCATTCGGACAAAGAAGGATGAGTGTTCTCAGATCGGACTTATCTGTTATTTTTACTTTATTTGCATGTATTTTTCTCGAGACCCCTGCCCTTGGCGCTCTTGTGAGCAGCCTGAAGCTCTGCAGGTTAAATATCCAGAATAAAACAAACAACAGCCCTGCTCTGGGCAGCTGTCACTAGCAGCCTGGAGCTGCAGGTCAGACAAACAAACTAGCCTAACATTCTGGCCTTGGGATATCTTCCATCTGCCTTTGATTAACACCAGACCTTGTGGTTTAGGAGGATTCGTGATGAATAGGGTTCTGTCAATTACTTTAGGTGATGGTATCTATTCACTATCCTTAACAGCATCGTGCTGGCCTTGACATTGACAATCGACACTGATGCCCCCGCCAAAGAACACCTGCAATTACACAGCCCCATGTCAAGATAATGATCTGTCGACTAACTTGAGTCTAGACAATGCCATATCGAATGAGACACATGTCTCTTCCTGGACGAACTCTGTCCATGCCGCATATCGGAATAGGTTTTGTCAACAGATCAAATCCCGTGCTTGAGGGTCGTTTCTCCAGGGATATAACTTTCGCATGAAATTCCAAAGCAGGGCACGCTATGGAATAGCAAGAATGAATACATACCATTAGTTCCAGCGAGTTTAATACTTGTTTCTGTAATAACTGCGCAGTGCGACACCTCAATTAGTGAGGTATCAGCTGCTAGCGCAAGTCCAGTCCTTATATACATCTTGGAATGACTCTACGCCACTGAGGTGAAACATGAGTGGTAAACAACAAGTTGAAAACAAAAGTGCGAAGACAAAGAGTCAAAGAGGTTGCCGCCATTCATGCCTCAAAGCACCCCTCCCCTTCCCAAAGTGTGAATGTCCGGCCCAGGTGACTCCCTTGACCACCAGTGGCATTGGGCTGCAACTTCTAACAGTTTCTGTGCCAGGGATAAAACATATGGTATCCGAAAAGTACTCGTCAAAAATGTCATCAATGTCATCTTTTTCTTTGTTCATTTTATTCTTCCTGGTTTTCAATTTCTTGGCCTTCTTCAATGCACTTGCCCCTTCCTCATTAGAGACCACAGGGGGTTATCTGAGTGTAACCCACGGAGTTCCTGATAGAGTGGCCCCGATCGATGAAGTCTTCAACGAGGGCAACATGGGGCACAAGTGCTATTTCATTGGTGCTGTGCCAAGTGGGCACCCGTCTTTCCTGGGAATAGAGGTGGTGGCCTCAACTGTTGCGATTCCGTCAAGATTGTCAGCATCCTTGGTCGACTTGGGAATCACTTTTCCTGTATCCTTCCGTGTTCTCCCTGAAATAATCTTGATTAGACATGACAAGAGGCTTAGAAGGATTCGGACAGTCAGGGGACTGATGTGATTGAGGAAGCTTCATGGGTCCACCATAGTCGCACTGAAAAACAGGCCAGACATCGGTGAGGGATGGGAGAGATCTCACCAACCCGAAGAACCCTATAAACTGTTCCCATATTGCATCAAAAATGCTCCTAAGCTCTATGCATTCCATATGTACTCGGCTAAAAATGGCCACCAGCATCGATGTTTGAGTGCGGAATGTTTTTGTCCCATGCTGTAGTTCAGAGAAGCTGAGGACATAGATTCAGCTACAAAAACTGTTATTCGGACAGGAAATGCACACATATAAGCACTTCGTAAAACTGTCATGGCCTGCATTGGCAATTTGTCACGGCTGTGCATTCTGGCCCATTAGCCACCCATCCTGATGCTGCCCGAGCCCATTCCTGCTATGCGAGTGTGAGTGTGAGCCCCGACCTCAGCCCTATCCTCCCTGAGGACTCTCTGCTCACTCCCCCACTTGCACCTGGCCAACTCCCCCACAGCCACACCAACCTTCCTGCCCCAAGTCTGCCTCTGGCACCATGCCCAGCACGACTCCTCTACCCCACCCACTTGGCCCCTACAGGGCCGCTACCATTCCTGCACCCGACTCCGGCCCAACTCCGAGTCCAGCGCCGCTACGATACCATCGCCGCTATCGCAGCCCTACACTCCTTCCTTTATTTACCTGTTATTGTTTGTTTTGACCCTCGGTCATTGCCAGCCGCTATGCAGCCAACCCCGCTCCTTATTCCTGTTTGCTTCCGGACCCTTTGGCCCGGGTCCACTTCCATTCATTCTTTCTCCCTATATATATCCTGTATGTTACTTTATTGTACCTTAGCTCTAATATTGATTTGACCACGACTCCCAAGTCCTGACCCCAGCAAGGCAACCCCAGTAAGTCTGAAATGAGGGCCAAGAGACAGCTAGGGGGCACAGCGCTCCTTTAGAGTTGCTGAGGCCAAATGCCCTACCCTCGGGCCTTGTTCACGGCATCATGGCCATCGTGGCCTATAGTGGCCCGCTAATGGTGACCTTCGGTGCCGACCCCCGGACCAGTGTCTAACCCAATTAGCATTAGAAACCAAGAAATAAACTGGACCGAGATAGTCCCTTATTCAAGAGCAGGCATAATCCATAAATGGCGTGCAGGGAGGACGCTTGGTAGGAAGATGTGTCGGAAATGCTTTGTTTACCGGTCTATTTTAACAGGTGTGGCCACGATGGAGAGGTGAAGCAAATTGCAGGCAACATTTTGGAGTCCACGAAAAAAGATGCATACTGTCATGGCCGTGCATTCCGGCCTGTTCCCGGCCTGTCCCAATGCCGCCCAAGCCTGTGCCCGCTATGCAAGCATGAGCGTGAGCCCCAACCTCAGCCCTATCCTCCCTGAGGACTCCCTGCTCACTTCCCTGCTTGCCCCTAGGCTCCCCTACACTTGGCCGACTCCCCTGCTGCCACACCAACCTCCCCACCCTGAGTCTGCCTCTGGCACCATGCCCAGCATGACTCCTCTACTCCACCCACTTGGCCCCCACTGGGCCACTACCATTCCCGTGCCCGACTCCAGCCCAACTCTGAGTCCAGTGTGTCAGGATCTGGACCCCAGCTGGGAGTGGCCAGAGGGCGAGGCCGGGTGTGGAAGCTGGGGTACTCTCCCCAGGTGCTAACTCCTCGAAGTCGCTGAGGGGACTGGCCTCAGCCTTCACAGGGAATGAGCTGGTATTCATTGAAAAGCGGGTAAGTACACTTGCCTTCACAGGGAATGAGCTGAGAAGAAGGGTAAGCTTCTCAGCCCCCTGTGAGGCCGACACAAAAGGACCCTAGGAACTATACAGTTCCCGCTTGCTGCCGACTTTCCATAACGGGTGTGACCCGTGGGAAAGTTCTGGGCGAGCTGCTCGCCCAGAATGTTCCCACGGTTGTGGCTGTACATTTCTGGGCGAGTCGCTCGCCCAGAACGTTCCCACGGGTTCGCGCGTGCGCGTCATTATGTGAAACAGTGGGGGGAAGGATAAGGGGAAATGGGGAAATGTGGAGAGAGGGTGGTTAGGAGAAGGGTGAGGGTGTCTGAGGGTGAGTGGGGTCAAGGGCTGTGCCCTGACACAGTGCCGCTATGATACCATCTGTCAGGGTACAACCGGGTCTGGACTGTTTACTGATGACACATCAACCCCAGACCAGCACTGCCCGATCACTATCCCTGGACTGACACAGACATGTAATATATTCTCTCTTGTAAAGCGGCCCCGCATTGCTGAGTACCCCGACCTTATCATTTCCTGAGTAGCAAGCGGGGTGGGTAACTTTCTTCTCTCATTTTCCCCCTTGCTGCTCAGCTGGAATCTCCATCACAACCCGCTCTATCGGGTTCCCCCATTGAAACCGACCCTCTCCACTTCGGTCTCAGCTCCAGCGAGAGCTCCAGATTCCTCGACTTAGAGACCAAGCAGCTCGGTACTCTGACATCAGAAGAAAGTTTCAACCTACTTCCTGAGTCCGCATCAGACACCGCTATGTCTACTCAGGAACAAATCCAACAGCTGTTCCAAGCGCTGCTCACTGCCCAGGCCACCCAAGCAGGCCAAGCACTCCCCCCTTCTCCGAGACCTCCCAAAGTTGCCACCCCGTCACCGTTCAATGGTGACAGGGAAAGGCTAGATGACTTTCTAGCACAGTGCCGCCTGTATCTATCTCTCCACCATACTGAGTATCCTGATGACCAACAACAGATCCTGTTCGTACTATCGCACATGAAGGAAGGGACAGCAGCCCCTTGGGCCTCCCAGAAAATCAACGCTTACCTCTCCTCCAATGCTGCCATCCCTATGCTCGACAATTTCCTCCAAGAGCTGAAAGATATGTTCGCTGATCCAAATCGAGCAGCGACCGCGATGCAGAAACTATCAGACGCTAGGCAAGGAATCAGCCTGGTAGAGACAGTCATTCAGCTCTTTGAGCTCCACGGACCACCCTCGGGGCTAGGAGAGACCGGGTTGATCGATAAGTTCCAGCGAGCGATCACCCACTGCCTCCGAGAGTCCATCTATGGGTCTCACCCATTCCCAACGACTTGGGAAGACTGGAAGCAGCACGCATTGCTGCTAGACAACCAGCACAGAAGGTTCAATCACTCCAGGCGCAGATGCGGCAAGGACGGACCTTCGGGAACCTCCCTCATCGGACACGCTGTAGGAGAAATAACGGTCACACTATGGAAACCCATTATGGAAATATGCCAGATAAATCACAAAACCCCATACGACAAGTAGATATGAGAAAATAGAAGGACCTGAATTTTAATGAATTTTAACGAATTTTTACGAAGTATTATGACTATATGTGATAAATTGAAAGAAAGAAAATTAGCAAAAGTACTTCAAGCTTAGCATCAACAAGACGGAATTCTCGGGAAAATTTATAGCAAATATTAAACAAATAATTAGGACAATTGACCAAGATTTGACTATAAAAACAATCAGAGAACCTCCACAGAAACTACTTTCCCGCATCTGCACACGTAGCCAAGGATGGAAGTACCACGGAACAAGGATTCCTCAGGAACTAATGCAAAATTCAAAGTTGTGTTTATAATAGGAAATGTAGATGTCCCCCAAACGGACCCAATAAAAGTAATTACAGGGAAAACTACCCATAAACGACGGAGATATGACTAAAACTCCCGCAAAACGAGGACAACGCTTAAAAAGCAAGTGCAAAGAATAACCAGTAACGACCAAGACGAGCTTGATAGCCCATTAAAAAGGAAGGGATCTAATCTTAATCCACCCAAATTTTCATAATAAAAGGATCATGCATTAATGAGATATCCAATAACGGGAATAGCGACATCAAAAGTCCGAGCTCAAGGAAAAGACGATGTTTACGTAGGATCCATAATTAAAACGTACAACGAAATTTACACGGAAATTATAAAAAATAGGAAACTATAGTTATGCAAATTTTCAGCTCAAACGGTCCAGCCGTTGTAAAGTTATACCAATGATGGGAATATAGAATGGGCAGATTCGGATGACTCCGGAGTGGAATTGGAGACTTAGCGTGGAAGGACCTCGGCCTCAGCGACTCAAGTGGAGCGCTGTGCCATTGCTGGTTGTCCTGGGGGTCCCTAATTTCGGATCTAGCAGAGGGAAAGTCTCTTGGGGGAATTCAGGTCGATTTTGGACTGAGGTTACAAGTTACTATGTACATTGTATATAAGGAGGGGTCCGGAATCAAAAGGAGTGAGGGTACTTTGAAAGGAGACAAAGGGAGCTGGAAAGAGGAACAACACCGAGGGTCAAGGGTTTGACTCAATGGTGTTTCTGTCAGGGCACGCTGCCGCTGCCGCCACCTCCTTTCCTTTTGTCTCATCCTCTCATTCTCTCTTCTTTCCTTCTTCTCTTTTTACAGATGACCTCTCTTTCTTTCCTACAATGGATGCGTCCAATGCTGAGCACCCCGTAGGGGCACCACAATGCCGGACATGCCACACACCCCTACTTGTATTTCCCCTCCAACACTCGGGATCGACTGCGGAGCCACTGTCATATCCGTGCATACCCGACCCCGACCCGACTTCCGGACCTCCACCCTCTTCACCTCCGGAGTCATAACCTACCGCTGCCGTTCCGATACTCACCTTCGGTCTTGGAAACACACCTCCTCCTTACCCCCCACGCTGCCCTCCTACTACTCCTCCTCCTCCTACTCCACTCCCCCTCCGCAATGCCTCCACCCTCCCATAATCCTCCTACGCTTCCCCCATCCGCTCCGATACTCGCCTTCAGACCTGACAACCCTCCTCTCCACCACTCCTTCCCCCTTACCTTTCCCCTCTCTCCTCCCTCTGGTACTCCTCCGCCACCCTTCCGCCAAGTTACGACCTTCCGCCGCTGTCCCGTACTTCCTACTCGGACACTGATCGTACCTTCGCTCCGAGCCTCCGTCATAGTCCCGACCTCGGACTTTGACTCCACCTTGGTCTTAGTCCATTGCATTGGTGACCTCATACTATGTAAACACCATTGCCAATATCCCTCGGACTTTCAACCCCGCCTCCGTAACCCCCGTAAGCTCTGCAACCCCTGAGCTTCGCGGATCGCCTTCAGCACTTTTGCCGCTTGTAATGTATCTCTCGCGTTTACCCCTCATCCCTATTTGGACTACTGCTTCTTCCCATTCTAGCCAGTTAGTCATCATCCCCACTTCTCCTCATCCTCCTGCCCCTCTGGGCCTTGCCCTCCCTACCTCCTTTCGGACGTATCACAGGTCCTTCCTTATGACCTTCGGTACCGCTCCGCTCCTTCTTCCCTTTGTCCCCGTTCGGACGTCTTCGTTCCGATTCAGTTCCCCTTTGTTTCCTTGTGCTTTTGCCCCTTCCATTATATATATCGGCGCTTGTACATACTTGTGGGTTCAGTCCAAAATCGACCTGAAATGCCCCCTAGAGACTTCCTGCTCACCTACTGTGAAATTAAGGACCAAATGGACAAACAGCAATGGCACAGCGCTCCGCTTGAGTCGCTGAGGCCAAGGTCCCTCCACGCTAAGTCTCCGATTCCACTCCAGAGTCATTTGAATCCGCCCACTTCTAACAGCCACCTGTGGTAACCCAGCTTCGTCTGAGGGTGATGTGGCACCTCCATGTGACCCGTTCACACATGTATATAAACTAAGCCAAAGCAGGACTGAAGAAGTAACCTTCTTCTCATTTCCCGCTTCAGGCAAGTACCCTAGTTTAGTCTAGCTTCCCACCCTAATAACAATACATTTCCCGCTTCAGCCTAAGAAGCCACACAGGGACGTAAGCCCGAGTGAGGGCTGCCCACTATATGGTCTCACCGCCTCGCTGCCGTCCAGGCCGCTAGCACTGAGCGCTATGCCACTACCTCTGCCTTCCTTGAGCTGTCCCTGACAGTTTCCCAAAGGAGGAGTGAAGGGCCAAGGCCCAAGGAGGAAGGAAGGAGGTTGGGAGTGGGGAATGGCTAGCTGACTGAATAGGAAGGAAGCAGCAGCCCAAATAGGAGTGAGGGAGAATAGCGGAATTGAATAGGACAATGCAATAGTTGCAAGGTCCGATGTAAGTCCGGAAAGTCCGAACTCGGAAGTTAAACTCCGGAATATTGGCAAAGGCAATTAAATGGAATGAGCTAATGGGTATAAGCGGAGGTGGGGTCAAAGTCTGAGGTCGGAGCTAAGACCGGAGGTTCCGGAGACAGAGACGCGAACAGGATTCCGGAGCGGAGGTCCGGAGTCGGGAGCATAGGTGTTGTGTACTTGTCTGGAAGGTGTCGAAGTTGAGGTCGGACCCGGAATGTTCCGGAGTCGGACCAATGGTGGTGTCGGAGCCGGAGGTGGGATAACCTCTTGGGAGTCGGCAAGGAGAAGGTGACGGAAGGGAAGTAGGGCTCCGGAATCAGTTTCGGAGTTCCGGGAGCCCGGAGTGGAGGTCGGGATTGTATGGATATGACAGAAATCCGCATCATGTTTAATGACACGTGAGGGTGGCAATGCGAAGGGAACCGGCCGTCAGAACCGAGATCCGCACTTTGGCAGATCGTGAAGACCAATTTCCATCCAAATAAGGAAGAGCCTGGTCAAAACAAACCATGGAAAGTGCAAAACAACCTTAGATTATGAGGGAAAAATCTGAAATAAATCACGGAAAGGATACAAACACCCATGCATACCATAAATCCTGAACAATTGACCAGAAATGGTGCCCGCATACAAACGACTACAGGAACAATGCACATGATTACCGAATGTGTGCATGAACTTTTGCTAACTCGACGAATACCAGGAAATAGAACACAACTTTAGTACCATTGGAAAGGTGGGAATAAATAAAAATTTATGATACCAAAAACGTGAAAAACTATCCAGAAATGAATGGGATACAAGGACATGAAGTTAGAAACCTGAAAACGCGCGGGAAGACAGCTTCAAGAGGTCCAGAGCCCTAAATAAAATACATAAAAATATGAAATCTTTGAGGACGACCTACTATAACAACGAAAAATACATATGGAGGATTAGGATGTGATAATACAAAGGGGAATCAGGGAAGATGAACGAAATCCATGAAAACCACTAAACTATGACGGACCATGGCAGGAATTTTAGGGAATGATATTATAATGAAGTGGAAAGCTATAATCCATTCGTTTGAGTAATTCTTGACTACTAGCAACTTTTTCTTTCGGTTTTAAACCTGAATAATTCACTCATTTACCATTTCAAGTCTCATTTTAACTAAATGTCGCTGAATAAAAATGGAATAAATCAGCTGAAGGTCTCAGTGCAGCTGTACGCATAGTAATGCGAAGTTTGAAGTCAGAATCACCGAGTCATAGCAAATTCAATGGTAAATATGAGGAATAATAGGAAACTGCGACAAATGCAGCACAGTCAAGTTTTAATTAACCAATAAAATAGCTTAGGCGAGGAAGGACAATAAGGATTCTAGGCGCAGTCTGACCACAGTAGAGCTGCAGTTCAGTGCAGCAAAGCACAGTAGAACTATAGCGTGAAAATTTCATTTTTTATTCAGTTTGAGAAAAATACACTGTAAATAAATCCTGTAAATACAAGGTAGAGCATGAAAAAGGAAGGCGACCCAGGGGTATAAAAGGAAGACCCTTTCTGTGACTTTTTGCCCCCCTCAGAGAAGTAAGAAAATAGAGTATTATTTTTCTCAAGCATTTCTGGTTGTCACTCCAGCACGAAAAAGTGATATACAGTTAAGATTGCCACTGTAGTAAAAGGCAGCAATTAAGGAGAGAAATATTAAGTAGATATTTCAACAGGAGAGCTGGTTAACACTCCAGATTTCAAAGTGTAAACACAAAACAGTTATTTTGCTACTGTTAAAACAAGCAATAAAATAAGACAAAAATAAAACAAACTCAAGGGACGCTCCAGACACGAACTAAATCCATTAACTGAGTAGAATCTTCGAAACTTCACCAAGTAGAAGATTTAATTCAAGTTAAATTCTAAAGCTACACAGAATTACACCTAGACAAATCAAGAAATTTCAATAAAAGAACAGCTCTGCAGGGCTCGGTTTATCTGTAAGTCAATTCCCAGAAACTTTTAGACTAACCCATAAAAATAGAATTAGCCAAAACACTCGGATTGGTACTATAAATACAACAAATATTACTAGTACACTTCCCCATCCTAACTAAAGAACCAGGGAACAGCTTGGTGGTGGTCTCATTTGAACCTCCCAACTGACCTTCCTTCATTCTCTCCTTCAATGTGGCCAGTTTCAACGAAATAACGCCACAATCACTCACCAGAATGCAACGCGCTTGCCCAATGTGCAGATGCCAAGCCCGTCTTCCTTGTTGACTAGTCCTCAGCCCATGGAACTCGACCGAGCCTGACAACCTTGTCGAAACCCACGAAACGACCTCTGCTACAGCTGTAGGCAACCAGGCCATATCGCATGTAACTGCCCCTCAGCAGCTGGACAGAGGATTCATGTAGCTGATGAACCCATGGCAGTAAAAGAACCAGAGGACCTGCGACCCTCATCCTTATCCCCAGAAGACCTTCACGCAATAACCCAGCTGATCAAAAGCCAGCTTGTTGAGAATGGGATGTCAGGGCACACACCCTGACTAGCCCGGACCCGGACCCGTGTCCGGACCCGCTACATTTCCCGCGCGCATTCCCGCGCCGCATGCTCCGTGCACCGCATGGTCCGGCCCCGGATCCTGCCTTCATGTGACTTCCGGGTATCCCCGGAAGTTTTCCTGATATGGTGGCCACTGTGGGAAGATGAGAAGTTAGCTTCCTTCTCATCTCCTTACCCACAGTAGGCAAGTGTACCTTACCTACTGTTTTGTCAGGGGACGCCCGGTTATCTGGCCCCCCTTTACTCTAAGCAATATCAATGAGGTAATCGTTAGCCGAGATTGCGTGAGATAATTACGTAGTTAGAACACAGATATATGTTAGAATGGGCGGATTCAGACGACTCCGGAGTGGAATCGGAGACTTAGCATGGAGGGACCTTGGCCTCAGCGACTCAAGCGGAGCGCTGTGCCATTGCTGTTTGTCCATTTGGTCCTTAATTTCACAGTAGGCAAGCAGGAAGTCTCTAGGGGGCATTTCAGGTCGATTTCGGACTGAGCCCAAAACGAGTATGTACAAGCACCGATATATATAATGGAGGGGGCAAAGCACAAGGGAACAAAGGGGATCTGAATTGGAACAAAGACGTCCGAACGGGAACAAAGGGTAGACAGAAGCGGAGCGGTACCAAAGGTCATAAGACAGAACCTGTGATACGTCCGAAAGGAGGTAGGGAGGGCAAGGCCCAGAGGGGCAGGAGGATGAGGAGAAGTGGGGGTGATGACTAACTGGCTAGAATGGGGAGAAGCAGCAGTCCAAATAGGGATGAGGGGGAAACACGGGAGATACATTACAAGCGGCGAAAGTGCCAAAGATGATCCATGGAGCTCGGAGGTTATGGAGGTGGGGTTGAAAGTCCGAGGAATATTGGCAATGGTGTTTACGTAGTATGAGGTCACCAATGCAATGGACTAAGACCGAGGTGGAGTCAAAGTCCAAGGTGGGGACTATGACGGAGGCTCGGAGCAAGGTACGAACGGTGCCTGAGTACGGAGTTTGGGACAGTGGTGGAAGGTCGTAACTTGGTGGGAGGTTGGCAGAAGAGTACCAGAGGGTAGAGAGAGGAGAAAGGGAAGAGGGGAGGAGTGGCAGAAAGGAGAGTTGTCAGGTCCGAAGGTAAGTATCGGAGCGGACGGGAGAAGTGTAGGAGGATGATGGAAGGGTGGAGGTGTTGTGAGGGAGGAGTGGAGGAGTAGGAGGAGTAGTAGTAGGAGGGTGGCAAGAGGGGCGGTGTTCAGTCCGAGGTGAGTATCGGAGCAGACGGAGATAGGGGAGGAGAGGGAAGGAGGATGATGGAAGGGTGGAGGTAAAAGGAGGTGTGTTGCCAGGACCAAAGGTGAGTATCGGAATGGGCAGCGGTAGGGTAGGACTCCGGAGGTGGGGAAGGAGGAGGTCCGGAAGTCAGGTCGGAATCGGGTATGCACAGATATGACAATATAACTCATTGCGCTATATTCGCTATCACATCACCCCTTACCCGATATTCCCTCATTTCGTGAGTTAGCAGAACTGTCAGGGATGCGTCTGGGGTGGAGGGGGCCCGGCTGTAGCGCCCGGCAGAGGGACCCTCTCAGGGGACAAAGCGGGCACACGTACTGATGGGCCCGATCTGGGACTGTAGTCCCTGGCCACTTGGACTGAAGTGGAAAACGTGAGAAGAAGGTTACTTCTTCAGTTCCCACTTCAGGT
Source organism: Cantharellus anzutake (assembly GCF_015039405.1). Lineage (NCBI taxonomy): Eukaryota > Fungi > Basidiomycota > Agaricomycetes > Cantharellales > Hydnaceae > Cantharellus > Cantharellus anzutake. Next base: position 2,398,079 of record NW_024066951.1, read on the forward strand.
ACATTTATGTACATGCGGCTTGGGTCACATGACGAGTGCCACGTCATCTACAGAGAGAGCCACAGCCATCCGGGTATCCCCACAGGGGATCCCAAGGGCATCCACTGCAGGTGTGCATGCTGGGTGTAGCGGGAAGTTGTCCGGGGTGTCCGAGCCGGACGGGTCAACGGTACAATGATACAAGGGAAGGTGGTCCGTGTAAATAGAAAGAATAAACGGAAAGGGAGAATGAAATAAAGGAGAAAGAGAAATGAGGGAAAAGGGAGGAAAGGGAGGAAGGGGAAGAGGGAGGAAGGAGGGAGGAGGAAGGATGGGTAGCGGGGAGCGGGTGAGTGGGTGAGGTGGGCCCAGGTGGAACCGGGTCAGGCGGGTGTGCCCTGACAAGAACTCATGTACATAAGGCTACTATGCCAGCTGGGCTAGCCCCCTGTCAGGGATCGCTCATCAGTCCGAGTCGGATATCGCCCGAAAACCTAGTCGTAGACAAAGCTGAGGTTCCAACCCTCAGCGGCACATAGAGCTATATACACGAGTGACATCAATCAATCGGAAGAGATAGGATCAAAGGAACTAAACAATGATCCGATAGAAAACGAAGTGAATAGAGATGAAGGAACACTCGGATCAGGGGGCAGAGTCGGATCAGGAGAAGGTGAGGGATTTACGATATATGAGGGCCGATGCGGCTACATACGGTGATATAGTCTTACGCGATATCGATAGGGTAACAGAGAACCGCTTACGCTATGTCCCCTGACACCCCCCAGCTTTGATATCGACTAGTTTCCTGGGGATACTCTTACGCTGTGAATAGACGTGCGGACTCTGACATGTTTATCTATTCATCTCCTTACCCACAGTAGGTTGTGCCCTGGATAGGGCTGGTTACACCAGTAGGCTGTGGACCATAGGGGAGGGTCATGGGGACCCAGGAGTCGTCCCCTGACACAGGAGTGCTGTGGAAAGGGAGGAACCCCGTGAAGAGGGTTTTTGAAGCACCAGTCAGTGAAAGCTGCGCCCTGACTGGGTGACTTGCCTGTTAACACCTCGAAAGATTGTAAATATCCGTGTACAAAGGTCGAAATCGAACCTGTAAATGAGGCAAAGGCGAGAAAGATTACTAAAGTCACACAAAGAAAGAGGAACATGAAAGTAAGAGAGGCCAACACACAAAAGACGACTGGAAAAACCCCATGCTCGATGAATATTCTGATCTCACTCAGGTCTACTACGTCGCTTGCCGCTGTGTCGACGTCTGCACTACTCGATTCAGGGGCCATGGGAATGTTCATCAGCAAGGAATTCGTCCGTAAACACCAGTTGCCAATGACCCCCCTAGTTTCACCCATCCCTGTTCGCAATGTCGATGGAACTCAGAATGAGAACAGTCCCATCACGGAGGAAGTTGACATCATCCTTGGTTTTGGGGACCACTCTGAGCGTTGTAAGCTCGCTGTCACGAACCTTGGCCAACAGACGGTTATTGTTGGCCACCGCTTCTCCTCCATAACCCCAAGGTAGATTGGGTTCAACAGAAAGTGACGATGACACGGTGTCCACCTGAGTGTCAGAGAGCTGTACCCATGGGAATAGAATCGATAGAACCCGGAGATGAAGTCTTTGCGGTTCACGTGATGTCGACACGCGACATGCCGGAGATTCGAGCCGCCACTACCCCTTCTCAACAATTTGCAGAGAAGGCCCGGCAGAATGAGCCGTCCCCAGAGGGGGGGAACCCTGAGGCCTATCGCCTCTATGAAGATGTCTTCTCAAAGGAAGCATTTAATGCATTACCTCCACAGAAGCCATGGGATCATGCAATAGATATCCTGCCTGGGGCTGATCTCCCACAGTCACACACCTTCCCTTTGTCCTGAAACGAACAAAAGGAACTTGATGAGTTTCTGCAGGAAAATCTGGCC